>NC_137490.1:4162500-6562500 GCF_963082875.1 Corella eumyota
TAAATAAGTTTTAAATGTGTCCTCGTTAGTATAGTGGTGAGTATCCCCACCTGTCACGGGGGAGACCGGGGTTCGATTCCCCGACGGGGAGGAATTTCGCATTCATATTTTAATTAAAAAAAAAGTAAAATACGGCTAGACACTAAATTAATAGGCGTTAAATGTGTCCTCGTTAGTATAGTGGTGAGTATCCCCGCCTGTCACGCGGGAGACCGGGGTTCGTTTCCCCGACGGGGAGAGGTTTTTGCATTTGCATTTATATTTTAACTAAAAAAAAAAATAAAATACGGCTAAACACTAAATTAAAAGGCGTTAAATGTGTCCTCGTTAGTATAGTGGTGAGTATCCCCGCCTGTCACGCGGGAGACCGGGGTTCGATTCCCCGACGGGAAGGAATTTCGCATTCATATTTTAATTAAAAAAAAAGTAAAATACGGCTAGATACTAAATTAAATAGGGTTTAAATGTGTCCTCGTTAGTATAGTGGTGAGTATCCCCGCCTGTCACGCGGGAGACCGGGGTTCGTTTCCCCGACGGGGAGGTATTTTGCATTCATATTTTAACTATAAAAAAGGGTAAAATACGGCTAGATACTGAATTAAATAAGTTTTAAATGTGTCCTCGTTAGTATAGTGGTGAGTATCCCCGCCTGTCACGCGGGAGACCGGGTTTCGATTCCCCGACGGGGAGGAATTTCGCATTCATATTTTAATTAAAAAAAAAGTAAAATACGGCTAGACACTAAATTAATAGGCGTTAAATGTGTCCTCGTTAGTATAGTGGTGAGTATCCCCGCCTGTCACGCGGGAGACCGGGGTTCGTTTCCCCGACGGGGAGAGGTTTTTGCATTTGCATTTATATTTTAACTAAAAAAAAAGTAAAATACGGCTAAACACTAAATTAAAAGGCGTTAAATGTGTCCTCGTTAGTATAGTGGTGAGTATCCCCGCCTGTCACGCGGGAGACCGGGGTTCGATTCCCCGACGGGGAGGAATTTCGCATTCATATTTTAATTAAAAAAAAAGTAAAATACGGCTAGATACTAAATTAAATAGGGTTTAAATGTGTCCTCGTTAGTATAGTGGTGAGTATCCCCGCCTGTCACGCGGGAGACCGGGGTTCGATTCCCCGACGGGATGAAGTTTTTTTATTATTTTATTTCACTTTTAAAAAAGGTAAAATACGGCTAGATACTAAATCAGATAAGCTTTAAATGTGTCCTTGTTAGTATAGTGGTGAGTATCCCCGCCTGTCACGCGGGAGACCGGGGTTCGATTCCCCGACGGGAAGGAATTTCGCATTCATATTTTAATTAAAAAAAAGTAAAATACGGCTAGACACTAAATTAATAGGCGTTAAATGTGTCCTCGTTAGTATAGTGGTGAGTATCCCCGCCTGTCACGCGGGAGACCGGGGTTCGTTTCCCCGACGGGGAGAGGTTTTTGCATTTGCATTTATATTTTAACTAAAAAAAAAGTAAAATACGGCTAAACACTAAATTAAAAGGCGTTAAATGTGTCCTCGTTAGTATAGTGGTGAGTATCCCCGCCTGTCACGCGGGAGACCGGGGTTCGATTCCCCGACGGGGAGGAATTTCGCATTCATATTTTAATTAAAAAAAAAGTAAAATACGGCTAGATACTAAATTAAATAGGGTTTAAATGTGTCCTCGTTAGTATAGTGGTGAGTATCCCCGCCTGTCACGCGGGAGACCGGGGTTCGATTCCCCGACGGGATGAAATTTTTTTATTATTTTATTTCACTTTTAAAAAAGGTAAAATACGGCTAGATACTAAATCAGATAAGCTTTAAATGTGTCCTTGTTAGTATAGTGGTGAGTATCCCCGCCTGTCACGCAGGAGACCGGGGTTCGATTTCCCGACGGGAAGGAATTTCGAATTCATATTTTAATTAAAAAAAAGTAAAATACGGCTAGACACTAAATTAATAGGCGTTAAATGTGTCCTCGTTAGTATAGTGGTGAGTATCCCCGCCTGTCACGCGAGAGACCGGGGTTCGTTTCCCCCGACGGGGAGAGGTTTTAGCATTTATATTTTAATTAAAAAAAAAGTAAAATACGGCTAGACACTAAATTAATAGGCGTTAAATGTGTCCTCGTTAGTATAGTGGTGAATATCGCCGCCTGTCGCGCGGGAGACCTGGGTTCGATTCCCCGACGGGTAGAACTTTTTGAATTTATATTTTAATTTAAAAAAAAGTAAAATATGGCTTGACAATAAATTAAATAAGCTATAAATGTGTCCTCTTTAGTATAGTGGTGAGTATCCCCGCCTGTCACGCGGGAGACCGGGGTTCGATTCCCCGACGGGAAGGAATTTCGCATTGATATTTTAATTAAAAAAAAAGTAAAATACGGCTAGACACTAAATTAATAGGCGTTAAATGTGTCCTCGTTAGTATAGTGGTGAGTATCCCCGCCTGTCACGCGAGAGACCGGGGTTCGTTTCCCCGACGGGGAGAGGTTTTTGCATTTATATTTTAATTAAAAAAAAAGTAAAATACGGCTAGACACTAAATTAATAGGCGTTAAATGTGTCCTAGTTAGTATAGTGGTGAATATCCCCGCCTGTCACGCGGGAGACTTGGGTTCGATTCCCCGACGGGGAGAACTTATTGCATTTATATTTTAATTTAAAAAAAAGTAAAATATGGCTTGACAATAAATTAAATAAGCTATAAATGTGTCCTCGTTAGTATAGTGGTGGGTATCCCCGCCTGTCACGCGGGAGACCGAGGTTCGATTCCCCGACGGGGAGAAATTTTGCATTCATATTTTAATTAAAAAAAAAGTAAAATACGGCTTGACACTAAATTAAAATTCGTTAAATGTGTCCTTGTTAGTATAGTGGTGGGTATCCCCGCCTGTCACGCACGAAGCCGGGGTTCGATTCCCCGACGAGGAGAAGTTTTTTTATTATTTTTTTTCACTTTTAAAAAAGGGTAAAATACGGCTAGATACTAAATTAAAATTCGTTAAATGTGTCCTCGTTAGTATAGTGGTGAGTATCCCCGCCTGTCACGCGGGAGACCGGGGTTCGATTCCCCGACGGGGAGGAATTTTGCATTCATATTTTAATTTAAAAAAAAGTAAAATACGGCTAGATACTAAATTAAATCGGCTTTAATTGTGTCCTCGTTAGTATAGTGGTGAGTATCCCCGCCTGTCACGCGGGAGACCGGGGTTCGATTCCCCGACGTGGAGAGGTTTTTGCATTTATATTTTAATTAAAAAAAAAGTAAAATACGGCTAAACACTAAATAAAAAGGCGTTAAATGTGTCCTCGTTAGTATCGTGGTGAGTATCCCGCCTGTCACGCGGGAGACCTGGGTTCGATTACCCGACGGGGAGAACTTTTTGCATTTATATTTTAATTTAAAAAAAGTAAAATACGGCTTGACTCTAAATTAAATAAGGTTTAAATGTGTCCTCGTTAGTATAGTGATGAGTATCCCCGCCTGTCACGCTGGCGACCTTGGTTCGATTCCCCGACGGGGAGAAGTTTTTTAATAATTTTTTTCTCTTTTAAAAAAGGGTAAAATACGGCCAGATACTAAATTAAATAAGGTTTAAATGTGTCCTCGTTAGTATAGTGGTGGGTATCCCCGCCTGTCACGCACGAAGCCGTGGTTCGATTCCCCGACGAAGAGAAGTTTTTTTATTATTTTTTTTCACTTTTAAAAAAGGGTAAAATACGGCTAGATACTAAATTAAAATTCTTTAAATGTGTCCTCGTTAGTATAGTGGTGAGTATCCCCGCCTGTCACGCGGGAGACCGGGGTTCGATTCACCGACGGGGAGGAATTTTGCATTCATATTTTAATTTAAAAAAAAGTAAAATACGGCTAGATACTAAATTAAATAGGCTTTAATTGTGTCCTCGTTAGTATAGTGGTGAGTATCCCCGCCTGTCACGCGGGAGACCGGGGTTCGATTCCCCGACGGGGAGGAATTTTGCATTCATATTTTAATTTAAAAAAAAGTAAAATACGGCTAGATACTAAATGAAATAAGCTTTAAATGTGTCCTCGTTAGTATAGTGGTAAGTATCCCCGCCTGTCACGCGGGAGACCGGGGTTCGATTTCCCAACGGGGAGAAGTTGTTTTATTATTTTATTTCAATTTTAAAAACTTCGTTAGTATAGTGGTGAGTATCCCCGCTTTTTTTTTTAATTATTCTAAAAACGGAATTGTTTTAATTTGGCAACGCTTAAAATTAGTAATCAAAATCCCCAGCACAACAAAGCATCTTTTATGATGTAACACAATCGACTTACCCTGATATTAGTATGTAAAGAAAGAGTTATAAAAGTAGGAATTATACAGGAATTTAAAACTTCTATTTCGGATGTTATGTTTAAATTATGTTTTTGTTAGTTGATAGGTGTATATGTATTGGCATAAAAGTGATAAAAACACGTAAAACAGCTCTAAACACCTAAAGCCTGAAGAGAACTGCCATCTTCTGATCGTGCATAAAATCAATTCTAAACACTAACTTGGTTGGATATTTTAAAGGTTTGAACAGATTTGTCGATTGTGTGAACAAAAACTAAAGAAAAGACCAAAATTCTAATCTGTGAAGACAGCCCTGACAGCTGCAAAGTGTGAAATTTTTCAAAACTAATCAAAAGAAAAAAAGAGGTCACTTTAATTCTCACGTTCAGACGTTGTTCTTAGTTTGCAGTTGTTTTCAACAAAAGAAAAAAAATCTTATATAAATGACTGAACAGTCTTTTATAGTTACTTTCATATCATAAACTTATTAAGTAAAGAAGAAATAAGCAACGAAAGTTTTTATCAAAGACGAATATAAAAACCGACTTATTTTATCAAGACAATCAAGTTTAGAACAATTATGGCAGCTTCAAGTAGATGTGGTCGTCTTCACAACAGAGTTAAAGACTTAGTTTATTTATCATCTCATTCAAGATGTTTTGCGTCAGGTAAAAATTTGCGTCAGTATAGTGTGTAAACAAAATAACATAGGATTTGTTTGGTTTTTGCCCAAGTTCTTTCTTATTTTCGTGTATTTATTTAGGCTCCACAATACAGGATTCCTTAACCGACAATTTAAAGCATTGTGGTGTTCAATCTCGGAAAAAATTGTTAGAAAACAAAAATTTTCTCGACAACAGGCTACCACTTTACCACCTAAACTCACCATTCACTTTTCAACTCGCTTTTTATACAACTGACAACGATGGTGATGGTACAAACAGTAGCGACGGAACTGACAATAAAAACAACGATATTACTATTTTATCTTCAAATATGGACAAAGGAAGTGGTAGTAAGGGAAGTGAACATGGGATAAGTGGTAAAAAATCGGGGAATAAAAAGAAGGGGGGAAGTAAAGGAACAGATACAACAATTTGTTGTCCATGTTGTGGAAGTCCATGTGTTAAACCAGATACAGTTTGTAAGCATTTTTCACATTTGTTTATGAAACTTAAGCATTCTTTTACCATTTTTGTTAACTTTTTTGGTTTAATAATGCATTTTTCTTTACTATTTTGTTGCAGCATCTTCAAGATTTTTAAAATGTTCAAATGAAAATTGTTCGAATTTGTTTCTGATAAGTTCAGAGGGTCATGAAGCAAAACAAGCTGATCCTCCTCAAACAGAATGGGATCACAAACCACCCCCTGCCCCAAAAAAGGTAATGTGCTAAAAATATTTAGTGTAATTATCTAATTTTTTTTTTGGTAAATTTTAGTTATTTAGTGTTCATTGTCTGTTGTTGCAACATATGTGATAAGGTTTTTAAATGACGTTTATATATTTTAATTTTTAAGCCCAAGTTTGCTGTGGCAGTAAAATGTAATATTGATCTTTTAATTTGTTTATTCATAAGGTTGACTAGCTCACTGTTTATTTTTGGTTTAAAAAAGTGTTGTAAGGTTATAAAAGTTATCGGTTGTTACATAAAAGGTGTTTAAATATGTTTTTTGTAGGGCAGGATATTTAAAGGAGTTTTATTATAAAATTAATTTTAAACACCTTAAATGCATATTTTATTGGTAAATATATACAAAAAAATTAGAAAACTTAAATCAGCATTAGCATTACTTCTAATTGTTTACATAAGATGGCAGATTACTTGGTATTTGTTGTTGTTATAAAAAATCCTGTTACCTATGTAAACAATAAACTATGTTTATGTTACATAGTTATCCATTGTGATTATTATAATATAAAACTTCCCAATAAATAATAGTTGCATATAATTTCCAATTTTACATCGTTCATGTTTTTATTTTAATGTTTTTAGATTTATGAATATTTGGAAAAATATGTCGTCGGACAAGAATATGCAAAAAAAGTTCTGTCTGTTGCAGTTTATAATCATTACAAGCGTATTTATAAAAACATTCCGTATCAAAACCCACAAACTAATACTTCACCTACTGCCTCTGAGATGGAAAAAGCTCATCAAATATACTCATCACGAGGTAAACCTTTATTTTACAAAATCCATTTTAAAATAAAATAGAATATTTAAGTACAGTTTTTTGTTAAATAATGTATGCAAAAATAGAAATATTAATATGACAAAGCTAACTGAACAGGTTACAAATTAAATCTATCTTTATCTAAATAAAATAATTAATCAAAATTAATAAGTAAAGCAGTCTAGACAATGACAGCAGAGCGAAGGCTATCCCTTATTCTTTTATGGGCAAGTCTATTTTGAACCCCGTTCAAAATGCTATAAAGGAAAGTTGAGTTTTTATTTGTTTTTGTTTTACAGAAGTTTTACATATCGCTGGAATGCCAAACTCACCGGTTTCCGACTCCCAAAAATATCAAGATCTTCCACCTCACATGCCAGCCTACTTTAGCGGCGATGTAGAAGATAAATCTAAGAGCAATCTGGATGAGGAGGATAACGCGATCACTTTAGAGAAGAGTAACATCTTGATGCTGGGTCCAACTGGTTCAGGTAAAAATTTTGTTGAACTTTTATTTTTAATACAACACTGAAAAGACTAAAACACGAGCATTATTATATAATTTGATATTCCTTAAAAGAGACAACAATTTTATTGTCTTTATTGTTTTTTTAACAAACAAAAGATTTGCTTTATTTTTGTACATATCTTAATAACAAGTAAACCAAAAGTATAACTTCAATGTCTTTGCTCTTTAGGTAAAACTCTTCTTGCTCAAACTCTTGCTCGGTGCATTGATGTCCCATTTGCAATCTGTGATTGTACAACCTTAACCCAAGCAGGTTACGTAGGTGAAGACATCGAATCAGTGATTGCCAAACTTCTACAAGATGCTAACGGGAATGTTGAAAAAGCACAACAGGGTAATTGCATTGATTTACAATAAAGCAATATTTTTGGTCTTTTTTTAGAAGCTTTAAATAAGGAGATATGAGAAAAAAATATACTTTTTATATTTATTTATCCTCAATGTGGGAAGATCTTTGGCAGTTTGGGATATTATGCATTAAAACTGCCTAATAATTATGCTGCTGATTAATTATTAGGCAGCTTTAATGCAAGTACTGGCTCAGCAGGAGTTTGTACTGCTTATAGTGCCCTACTTAAGGGCCTAAGCATAAGAGCAGTGGGGATCAACCCCAGGACTTCATGTAGTGAAGCCAAGTGTTCTGACTACTACGCCATGCTTTCCATAACTACACTACACTGCTGGTATAATATTAAGTATGCGTTTTGAATTATAGGAATAGTTTTTCTTGATGAGGTTGATAAGATAAGCAGCGTACCTGGAATTCATCAAAGAGATGTTGGCGGGGAAGGTGTACAACAGGTAAACATTTTTTAAACAATAAATATTTTTATACTTTGATCAGAAAAATTTTCAAACTTAACAAAAAATTTTTTTCTCCATTTTTTAGAGTTTACTTAAAATGTTAGAAGGCACAGTTGTCAACGTTCCTGAGAGAAATTCTAGAAAGTTGAGGGGAGAATCGGTTGCAGTCGACACGACAAATATTTTATTTATTGCATCTGGGGCTTTTAATGGATTGGATGAATATATAGGAAAAAGAAAAAATGAAAAAGTAAATATTTTTGACATATTTAAAAAAATACTTTAAAATAACTAATTTGTAGAGTTAACCTTTTTAAATAAAAAAGTTTTTTTGTTTTTTTTTTAGTCTTTAGGGTTTAAACAAAAAAAGGGAGACAAAAAAACAGAAATTAAGACAACCACTCATTCTAAATTAGCTAAAATATCTTCAATGGGTTTTAAAGATCCGGAATTGAAATCCGCCATTGAGGAAAATATTGAACGAGATTCACTTTTAAAAGAAAGTGAAGCAAGGTGAATGCATTTTATAATTTTAAATATTAAGTTTTAATTTTTTTTTGTTTTTTTCTCTTTATTTGTTAAAAAAATATAAAATACAAGAATGTTTAATTTTTTTTTTCAGTGATTTAGTTGAGTTTGGTATGATTCCGGAGTTTGTTGGAAGACTCCCAATCACTGTTCCTCTTCATAGTTTAACGACCGAACATCTCATCGAGATCCTCACCGAACCCAAAAATGCAGTCGTCCCCCAATTTCAAGTAAGTTACAATTTTTCAATTTCTTTGAATTTAAATTTTGGGTAAAACTGGATATAAAGAGATAAGGCTAATATAAAAATGTATTGTTTTTCTCAGTTCTAAGCATTTATTATTAAGATTATTTGTACAAACAGGTTTAGTTAGTTAACCTACTTTATTTACTTATTGTAGTTATTTAAACAATAAAGTAACGCCCCTTTTATAATTTTGTTCAAAATATTTATTTAATCCACAAAATATTTATTTAATTATTGTATTTAACTTAAATGTCATTAAAGATAAATTAAAGTTAATATTGTGGACGTTTTATCTATCACGTTCTATAACTTCATTATTTACAATTGTGTCACAGTACAATTATAATATTTGATGTATTAATAATAGTAGGTAACAGAATTTAGTAATAATTAAGGCACCATAAACAATAACATTAAGCTTTTTGTTGTTGTTTATTTTCACAATATCCTTTTTTTAGAGAATATTTAGTGTTAATTAAAGTTTAATTGTCCTTATGTTACCCTGTAAATATTTAGTTGGTTTACAATATTAAACATTCGTAAACATAGAGCATACGATATTATCATAAATGTTGACAATGCGTTTGGGGTTTAGTGACCCTTTAATAACATGCTGTAAAACTATGTGTAAAAAATTAACTTTGATATGCTTCAAACAAAAATTTATTTTTTTTATCAATAAATTGTAATTTTTTTTTATATTTATTAGACTTTGTTTAATATGGACAAGGCCGATCTAGCAATCAGTCCCTCTGCATTAAGAGCAATCGCTGACCTAGCGTTAGAACGAAAAACAGGGGCAAGAGGACTTCGTTCAATTATGGTAAAATTAACGACAATTATAAACAGCTTGATTGGAGTACCAAATGGTGTATTCTTATTAAGGATATATTAACGTCATATCAAAACCTTAAACCGTATTAAGTCTGAATAATTTAGATTAATTAACGCTTATGTTACAATTATGGATATAAGATATAAATCAGTGTGAAACTTTTTTAATAATTTTATGACAGTTCATTTTTATTAAAGATATTTTTACAGGCATTTAAACCTCACGTAAAGATTAAATAATTGTCTTTTTTTAACCGTAAACAATAACAAAAAGTTTGTTTTTATTCACAGGAAAAACTCTTACTCGACCCGATGTATGACGTACCCGGAAGTGACATCATCGGAGTTTGCATCGACGACAAAGTCGTGCGCGGCGAGAAGAACGCCGATTACGTCAGAGAGCCTGCTGCCAATGACGTCACTGCACAGGACGAGAAAGAAGACGCGCGCGTCGACGACTTTGACGTCACTTCCGTTAAGATAGGTGTAGAACAATAGAAATCAGAAAAAAAAATCGAAGAAAATAAAATTTACGTTTTTATGTGCATTACGGCGCCCGTATTAAACCCCCCTCTCCCCTCTCCAAAAGAACCCTCCTATTTATGTTGTTATCTATAGGTCACGTGACTTTCGTCATTCTATTTCGTGCGTTGCGTTGGTTTAATTTCTTTGTGCTGGTCATGTATTAATTTATTATTATACTACTGTTCTTTCTTATTTTTAATGGCAAGACAGACTTGCATTAAATTATGCCTGAATTATTATCACTTAGGCCAATTTTTTCAGATTGTGGTTTTTATTTCTTAAAATCTCGCTGCAAAAAAAGCTCGTAAACTTCTTATTTATGTCGATTTTTAACTCTTCGTTTATCTTGTATTTAAAGCAATTTCTCGGTGACAAAAATAAAATTAGAAAACATGCAAGCGTCCACAGGTTACATAAGCAACATACGTTTAAAAAAACTGCTTCGAAGTATTGGCGTTAAACGTTATGAATAAGTTACATGATATTTCCTATTGGATATACTTTAAAATGGAAACTTTGGTCAGTACATTGGCTGCGACAAAGTGTAATATAGCCTATACCAATGTCTATATCTTTGGATAGTCATTGTTTCTAGTTAAACTTGATATATTTTGCTGGGGACGGTAGGGCAGTTGATGCAACAATTTTTATCTTGTTTTAAGATGACGTGTCGTGCTATAAAAAAACACATAAAGTTGTAAGTATTTTGCTGATAACAAACCATTACTATACTCGAGGTAAAAGTATTACCTTGAAGTAGAACTGTTATCACTGCCCGAAGTACTACTTCTTCGACTAGTTTTTTTCCTGATTTTTTTGTCAGACACTTGTGGCAAAGCTGATCGAATGAATCTTTGCTGTGTTCGTTGTGGCATGGGCAGAGTTAGCTTCAAAAATACAAGTAAATTTAAAAAGTTTATTTTATGGACGTGAAATAATTTACTTACCTTTTTGTTGACAATGCACAGTAGATCTTGCAAAGGAACGAAAAGACCATGTCCTTGTCGGCAATAGAAATACCGTTTACTTCCGAAATAACCATCGTGTCTACCCGCTACAAAACAAAGTTTACATTAGTTTAAACTACGGATTAGTACTAGGTTTTCCTAAGTTGTTATTTTAAATGCTTGTTGTCGTACTTGCTGTCTCTAATTCAATTCCCATATAAACTGTACTTGTAGAACCCAGTCCATCCAAATGACCAACATAGCGTACATATCCCAAACTATTTCCTTTAATTATAACTTGGTCGTTTTGTTGAACTTGCAACTTAGAGCTGAAAAATATTTTATAGAGAACTAAGTGGGGCCCAAGCTCAATTAATGTTAATATAAGTTACCCTAGTAAACTGCATTTGGTCATAAATTAGAGTTAGATAATTCTAATTAAAAAATTATACCTTTGTAAGTATAACAGCTTTTTAATATCCTTTAAAACCGGATTTCTACCAGAGCTATCTGTTATATATGGGCTACTTGCAAATCCAAGCAGACCACTACTTTTAAAGAAAGTTTCGCACATAAAACACTTGCAGCCGAAAATTGGTCCAGGAAAAGTTTTTAATTGCATTCTGTGACACAAAAACAAAATGTTCACTTAATATGGAATGGTCATAATGCTAAACAGATTAAAAAAACAATTGAAATATTTATCGACCTTGCGCTTTGTTGTCGCGATGTTGCTACAACCGGTAGAAAGGCATTCTCTTTAACTTTTCTTAGACCCGAGGTTTTATCGATAACGTCATCTTCCACACTAGTGACGTCATCAACGTCGTGTTCCGCTTGAACGCTAAATGTTTCTTCAATTTTGGCTTTTTCCTCTTGTATTCTTTGATATTCCTCGTTCTGAGGTAAACCAGCACATAATTGAATTACTACTAACATGCGAATTTAACTTATTTATTGAAGCAAGTTTTTTTTTATAAAACACAAAATGTAATAACGTGGCAACATTAAATAATACATCATACCTGCATATCTTGGATAACCTTTTGAAGGGAGACAATCTCTTTTTTGGCCACACTTAAATCGTCAACAAGTACTTTGTTCTGCACATTTACTTCTTTCGTTTTTTCTTTGGAAACTTTAAAATCGTTCTGCAGATTTTTGTGTTTGGTTTCGAGGTTTCGATGACCTTCGTAGCCCAATGTTGATTCCATTCTGAAAATTTGAATACGGAACTGTAGCATAACAGAGAAAAGCTTACTTTTTGCAGCAGAATTCAATCTGCTAAATTAGTAAAAATGACTTTACATATTTGTACTAAGACCTACCGTTCTTTTGATGACATTGTGTTAACACCGATGCTGAATGTAATTGGATTTTGTGTTGATTGAGTTTTAGAACTTGGACACAAACAGTTTACAACAAATGGTTTTCCACATGCAAATGTTACCCCAGCTAAATCAGATGGCATCAAGGGCTTAAAAAATACAAAAAATTAAAACACATCCTAGAAAATACAAATTTTTTTGTTGAGGCTTACAATTTTTAGTTTCATTTACCTCTTTTATTCCTTCTTCAGTTAAATGCCGTTCTCTAGTACAGTTAAGTACAATAGTCTAAACACACAATATTCTATTTACTTTTACTAAAAAAAATAGTAGTATACATTATTTATTTAAATCATGTAAACGTACTTCTGATTGAATAGCTTTGTCTATCATTTCAACCGTTTGTGCAGCCATGTCTTGAACAGTTTGAGAACAAAAATCTTTCATTTCTGGAGGCACTGGCAAAGGACTTCTGGGTACTGCTTGATTATCCATTAAATGCAAAATTTCTTGACTTTGTTGTTTAATAACCGACTCCAATCTGTATTATTTAAAGAAGTTGAGCTAACAGGTAAACATAGGAGGTATATTTTCGACTTGCCTGTTTTTTTCCTTCAGTAAATCGGCGACTTCTGCGCATAATGGTACCACACCTCGTCGAGAAGCTCTTATAACAAAAGCTACAGCTTGGGATGCAGTAGATTTGTCGTAATTTACATTGTTTAAAGTAAATTCCTCGTCTAAACATGAATACCGGTTATAAAGTCTTTTTCACTTGTTTAAGAAATACGTACCGTTTAAATCATCCCAGTTTAAGTCAATTGCTTCATCAATAACTTCTTGAAATGGTTCTAATAAATTTTCTAGCTGAGGGTCACTTTTCTTTTTCGGTTTCTTTTTTGAAAACATTTTGAATTCTTCAAAATTAAGTAGTCAACAATCTTTATATTCTAACTTAAATTAACCGGTAAAAGTTATGACTAAAGCGCAACATATTTAAATTAGCTGAAATAATCTACTGAATTGCCAGATGGTTTTATAATTTAATAATTTATATTACATCGCTACGCAAATGAGTGAACAATGTTATGCATAATGCAATAGAGGTAACTATAGCAACCAACATAACATATACGACAACATTTTGTATTTTTTTACATGCTTATTTGCATAACAACCTGTACGTAAAAAATTAACGTGATGCCATTTTATTAGAAACTTTAAAACATAAACTTTGAAAAAATAAACAACGCTATGTTTTCATAGTTGTAACAACTTTTTAAATATTATTGTTTGTATTTGCATTTAAGTTTTGCATATTTTAAAATGCTGCTTTTGTAAAACGCTCAGTAAAACAGATTCAGGGATATCCAAAACATTTGCGGTTTCGAAATACGTTAACAGCAGTCCTCTACTTGCTCGTGCAAAGCAGTATAAAAGGTTAAAATGATAACAGTTACGATGCATACGCATTCTTTGTAATTGTGTGTAATCATTTTGTTACTTTTGTCCGTATTATTAATATCATTACAGGAAATACGGTGTCACTAGATTTTCCGTAGTATGAAAAGTTTGTTAAAAACATATGTAAGGGTATTAGATTTTAAGAAGTGTTGGAAAAGGCGGTTATATATATTCGTTGAAAAATTTTGAGATTTTATATCTAAATTAACAGTAAGATTAACACTTTTTATATAGAAATATGAAAACGTTAGAGTACGCCCATGTATGGCAAAAATCCTCCAGCCAACTTTTACTTTATGTTAACGGAAAACGGGTAAGTAAAATATAAAAACAACAAAAAATTTTTTTTTCGTGTTTATTTAAAAAAATAAGATTTAAAGATGGGCCAAGCTACAAGAAAAAAAGCTAGAAATAAAAAAGATTTTGATCATTAACGCCATGCCTTTTTAGCTGTTTAAATTATTAAAATTTTTTTTTAGGTATTAGATGATGAAGTAAATCCTGAAGTCTCCTTACTCGTTTACCTTCGAACAAAACGTGAGTTTAGTTTTTAAATAATTATATTAAAGTAAAACGGAAAAAATCTCTTTGAAAATAAGGTAGGTAAAAATTAAATCGTTGTAAAGCTGAAGAGCAAATCAAATTGTATATTTTTGAATAAAAAATTACTTTTTTAAATTGGTGTTTACTTTTCTTAAAATAAATTTAATTAAGCCTTTTGAAAAACTCACAACATACGCTTAACGCAAATAAATTTTCTTGACATTTTAACAAAAAAAATAAAATAATAACCTTGTTTTCGTATTTTTTTTCTATAGTTAAACTAACTGGGACGAAACTAGGATGTGGGGAAGGTGGTTGTGGGGCCTGTACTGTTATAGTGTCAAAATGGGACGAAAATTCCAACTCAGTAATGTAGGTTTTTCTTACTTTATAAATAAAATATTTTTTAAGTGTTGTGGTTTTAATATCATTTTTGTTAAATAGACATTATGCTGTAAACTCATGTCTCGCTCCAGTAGTTTCAATGCATGGTTGTGCTGTAACAACAGTTGAAGGTATAGGAAGTACCAAGACTAAACTTCATGCTGTCCAGGTATATTTCCTATCCGTTTAAACCAAGTATGTTACTGAAATTCTGTGACAGCGTATGAATGTGTGATTTATGCAAGCTTAAAATGCCAATGATTTATTTGTTATGCATTATTATACATTCAAAGGAACGCTTGGCCAAGTTTCATGGTTCGCAATGTGGATATTGCACTCCTGGCATTGTAATGTCGATGTATGCACTGTTACGTAACAGTCCATATCCATCGTCTTTAGACATCGAGAAAGCTCTACAAGGAAACTTATGTCGATGTACAGGATATAGACCTATACTTAGCGGTAAGATAAAGTAACCAAATAATTTAAGTCAGTTTTTGATCAACACTTTACGTTGTATGGCTGAGTTAACATATGTTGCTTTCGCTTTATTCAGCTTTTAACACGTTTGCAAAAAAATCACCAAAATGTGCAATGGGAGACAAATGCTGCAGGAATCAGACACAAAATAACAATAGTCAGTCTTCAATTAAAATTTATGTGTTTGTGTTTTTTTATGATTAAAATACATGTTGGACAGTAAATCTTTCAACAAAAACCATCTTTTTCGCTTGCTGTTTTAGCTTGTGGCGAAAGTTGTGAAAACAATACTCAAGATCCACACGATCCCCTAAAAGTTAATTTCAGTGAATATGACCCTACTCAAGAAATTATTTTTCCTCCTGAGTTATTAGTAAGTATAAAATAAATATAAATGTTTTCAATATCAATTTTGAACTTATATAAATATATAATATTTTATACTTAGATCGAGAAAAATGTTTGCACACGACCATTAAAGTTTGTCGGTGAACAGGTCACGTGGTACCGACCAACCACCCTCGAACAATTAACCGATCTCAAAGAAAACTTTCCAGAGGCTCATATCGTGGTTGGCAACACAGAAATTGGAATTGAAACCTGGGTGAAAGGAAAATGTTTTCCCGTGGTTGTTAACCCGATGAGTGTTCATGATTTAACTCAGATTACGATGTCAGAAACAGGTAACAATTCTTAAGCTATCCTTAAAAAGTATCAAAGTCAAACTTTACTAACTTTTTTATTTTATTTTTATTGTTTTGTTATTTTTTAAAACATCTTTTTCAGATATTACCATTGGAGCATCGTGTACACTTACCAACATTTACAAAACACTGACAAATATTGTAAAACAAAGACCAAGTAATGAAACTCAACCATTAACCGCCATCTTGGAAATGATTCATTGGTTTGCAGGAGATCAGATCAGAAACGTCGCAGTGAGTTTAAAATATATAAATATGCATTCAGTAAAAACAAAATGTAGTAAATTCTAAGAAGTTTTTGCCAGTAAGTTAATTTTTGATAATAAAGTGAATTGGTTTTACCTACACATTGCTAAACATAAATAAATAACTTTCTTGATCAGTATGTTTTGTTAATTTAGGTGCTTGGAGGTAACGTTATGACCGCAAGTCCAATATCTGACCTCAACCCAATTCTAATGTGTTGTAGCAGTGTTGCTAAGTTTGTTCATCATAGCAACGGTGAGAGAGATGTCATTATGGATCAAAGCTTTTTTCCCAAGTATAGAACGACTAGCGTTAAAAGCAGCGAAGTGTTGAAGTGTATTACTATTCCATTAACAAAACCGGTATGACTTCTAAATATAATTACACTATAGGCTACTTTTTATTATTGTTTTATTTAATACGCTTACGTAAACATTGTATTTTTTTGATAAAGAACGAATACATGAAAGCTTACAAGCAATCTCGTCGTCGTGAAGATGATATAGCTATTGTGAACGGTGCATTTCGGGTTGAGTTTTATCCTGAAGGTTGTAAAGTTAAAGCATTCTCCGCTTCGTTTGGTGGTATGGCTGCGACTTCTATTATGCCAAAGATTACAATGAAAAATGTGGTAAACAGGTAACGTTAGTTAATGGTGGATGATAACAATTCGATCAAAATTAAATTACGTTGTTTTTACTAAAATTTAAATACATTTGAAACAGGTAAATTGATTTCTATTGTATCTTTGAGTTTTAAAAATATTTTCTCCAAGATCTTGGGACGACAAATTAATGGAGGACGTTGCAACATGGATCATTGAAGATCTTCCACTGAGGTTAGATACTCCTGGAGGAATGGTGGAGTACAGGGAGGCTTTGGCAGCTAGCTTCTTTTTTAAATTTTACATCCATGTCAAAGATCAACTCAACAAATCAGGAATATTGAAGGTTTTTAAAATAACTTAGTGTCTTACTATTAAAATTGTAAGGGATTCTACTAAACAATTTCTTTTTATAATAAAGGAAAGCATTTCAGAAAGCGAAAAATGCACTATGGTGCCACTGGGAGGTGATTATCATGGATCGATTGGAACGCAAACTTTTCAGGAAGTATCTCCTGACCAACCTCTAGAGGACGCAGTAGGAAGACCGTTAAAACACGTGGCAGCTGAACAGCAAGTTACAGGAGAGGCGAAATACATCGACGACATTCCACCTTATCAAGGTAAAATAGCAATTATTTTAGTAAAGTAATTAATTTTATTCTAGGACTGATTAAAACTCATACATGTATGTAAAAAAAGTTTTATATACATTTAGCCATGTCATTATTTTATGTAAAAATGGTTTTTACTTATGCTAATGCTATAGATGAGTTGTACCTTCATTTGGTTGTAAGCAAACGAGCCCATGCTTATATTCGCGACGTCAATATTGAAAATGCAATGACGTCACCAGGTTTTGTGACGTATGTAACCGTGACCGACGCAACGGAAACAAATCTTTTGGGTACAGAAACTGTTTTCGCGGATGGAAAGGTGAATTTATTTTTTATCAAAAATTTTATTTGGTTGAATGTTTACTAAAAGTTAAGGTTCAAGAGTAATTTTTGTTTACATATTAGTTAAAAAATCTTAATTAAATGTTTTTGTTTATAATTAAATATTTATTTTATTTTTTTTTTTAAATTTTTTATAGGTTACTGCTGTGGGTCACGTGATTGGAGCTGTCGTAGCTGACACACAAGCGCATGCGCAGAGGGCTGCCTATTTGGTAGAAGTAACCTATGAGGATATAACACCAGTTGTTATTACAATCGAGGTATAATTGAAAAAATATTTATTTTAATAGAAAAATTAATGTATGTGGCTGTAAATAGGTAAATGACGCGTTTGTTAAAAAAAGCACTGCTGTTCAAAATATCAAAAAGTTAACTTGTAAATAAAATTAGAAGCATTTACACTATCGAAAATTAAAGCAGTATTCATATTTTCATTTCTCTATATGTACTGCAGGACGCAATCCAACACAAAACTTTTTACGAACCGAGTAGTCGCGTAGTTAAAGGAAATGCTGAGGTTGCTATGCCATCGTGTGACATAGTTGTCGAAGGTGAAATAAGGTAAAAATACAAAAAATAAATCATAAAAAATTATTGCAAAAAGTGTTATTAATAAATTTATTGTTATGCATAATGTTATAAATGTAAGTTAAATAAAAACAAGTACAAATTTTTATGTAAATACTAAATAGAATTGCTGGTCAGGAACATTTTTATCTTGAAACAAATGCAACACTAGCTGTACCAAAAGGCGAAGATGGAGAAATGGAAATATTTGCATCAAGTCAAAACCCATCGATGTTACAACACATGGTTTGTTAACTTCTAGTTTTTAATAATACTAAATTAATGTTAAGATTTAATTAACATTAAAAAAAGTTGTTGTAAAGCTTTTAAATTTTACTTAAAATGTTAGGCTTTATAAAAAATTGTTTACACAAAGTAGATTTTATGAGGTAAAATATGGGTAAAATAATTTTAAATAATTTCATAAATGGGTAAAATAATTTCATAAATGGGGTAAAATAATGCAAACCAAATCTGTTTTAAGCACATAAATTTTATACACAGTTTTATTTTTGAATTTAGGCTGCGGAGCTTCTTGGTGTTGAGTCCAACAAAGTTGTTGTGAGAGTCAAAAGAATGGGAGGTGCATTTGGAGGCAAAGAGACACGATTTGGAGTGTTGTCTTATCCAGTTATTCTTGCTGCAAAAAAGTAAGTTTGTTTATTAAGACTTACTACATTGATCCTTTCTTTCTAGGGTTAGTTTATTGAAAAAGTTGAATGGTTAATCTCGTTGGTACCTTTGCTTTGTATTAAATAATCTTGTTTCTTTTACATGTCTAAACTGTTTCACGTTGACATTTTTGTTAAATGATGTTACTTATGAATTAAAAATATTTTTTTACAAAAATTTACTCTATTTCAGAACTGGTAAGCCTGTACGATGCATGCTTTCACGGCAAGACGATATGCTTATTACTGGACAAAGAAACCCAATGTATTCCAAATTTAAGGTATAGTTAAAATGTTTTAATCGCATATGATTAGAAAATGTTGTTTGTAAAAACCTTTTTTTAGGTTGGGTTTATGAAAGATGGAAAGATAGTTGCATTGATTAGCGACATTTATTCTAACGCTGGGAACTCTCTGGATCTTTCTCTTGCAGTAATGGATTATTGTCTTACAAGCGTTGATTCCTGTTATAAGTATGTTAAACACCTTTACACACGTCTAGCTTTAGCCTTTTAAAACAGTTCACAATGATAAATTTCAAACTTTAGGATGCTTTATTTTTATGTTTTTTTATGAAATAAACTGCCATTGGTGACTTATATCAAATGCTTACATTTTTTTATTCTCTAAAGTAACTTTTAAACTTCTTCTATTTTTAGTATACCTCATCTCTCTTATCGAGGAATCGTTTGCAGTACTAACATCACATCTAACACTGCTTTCCGAGGATTTGGTGGGCCACAGGCAATGTTTTTTACAGAAGAAATTATTACAAGAGTTGCTGCAAAACTCGACATGCCAGTCGAACAGGTATGTAGATAGTCTAGATTTTTAATTAAATTTTGTTTCTGAAGTTCTTTTATTTTTACCTTTTAATTTTGTTAACTTTAAATGATGGACACAACTTTTTTTTAGGTACGGTACATCAATATGTACAAAAATGGTGACTTCACACATTTAAATCAAATGTTAGATTCATTTTTGGGTCAAAGGTGTTTCGATGAATGTTTGGAGCGGTCGATGTTTGATAAAAAACGCAAGGAAATCGAGAAGTACAATGCAAAAAATAGGTTAACTACATTTTTTAATAACCATAAAAAGATTTACTTATCTCTGTAAATTTCTAAGAATTTAGAACATTGGAAGAAGTATTAAGTTTCATTAAGAAATTTATTATCATATATCACTATTAAATTAAAAGAAAACTATTTAGCATAAATTTAAATACTCTTTAAAAATATTTAGATGGAGAAAGCAAGGTATTGCATGTGTCCCGACAAAGTTTGGAGTCGCATTTACTGCACCTTTCATGAATCAGTCAGGTGCTTTGGTCCACATATACAAAGATGGTTCTGTATTACTTACCCATGGAGGAACCGAAATGGGACAAGGATTACATACCAAAATGATTCAGGTTATTACAAAAAGGAAGTTTTGTTTTGATTGTTAACTTTCTCTTATGCAATTATTTTTGTTTAAAGGTTGCTGGTAGATGTCTTGGTGTACCTCTGGATCGAATTCATATTTCTGAAACAAACACAAATACTGTTCCAAACACATTGCCCACTGCTGCGAGCTGTGGCTCAGATCTTAATGGAATGGCAGTTAAGGTAAATACAAAAGTCACGTTACACTACTTGCGCAGGTAAAACTGTTAGCAAAACACGTCGTTAAATCAACTACATGTCACAAATGATTATTTGTATTATTTAGCCGTAATTTTTGTTATAAAATATTAATATTATAAAAATATATACATCAGCATAGATATATCAATGTTTCGTAAATTAACATATAGAATGCATGTGATCAAATCGTTCAAAGACTTCAACCTTTGCGAAATGCGAACAAGGATTTAAGTTGGAACGATTTGATTATGAAAGCTTTCATGGAAAGAATTAGTCTTTCAGCATCAGGATATTACAAGTAAATGAGTTTTTTAAACTAAATAAATATGCAAAATTTACTTCCACAGTTTGCATTGTTTTCCCTTTTTTTTTGTTTTTTGTTCTTTAGAACACCAGATCTTGGGCACACCTGGGACAAAGAAACAGGAATTGTAGAAGGTCGAATGTTTAATTATTACACATATGGTGCTGCAGTATCTCATGTAGAAATAGATTGTTTAACGGGTGATCACATTGTGTTACAAACTGATATTGTGATGGACATCGGGCGAAGTCTAAACCCAGCCATAGACATAGGCCAGGTAAAAATCCATTTGTTATTTGGAGTTTTTTTTTCTTAAACTCTTTTTAGTAACTTTGATTAATTTACAGATTGAAGGCGCGTTTACGCAAGGCTTAGGTTTATTTACGATAGAAGAACCTTTGTTAACACCAAACGGACAATTGATAACCCAAGGACCTGGCACTTACAAGATTCCTGGGTTTGGAGATTGCCCAAAACAGATGAATGTTCATTTGTTGAGAAGCAAGCCTCACGAACGGGCGATTTATTCATCAAAGGTATTTTATTATTGAGTAAACATTGCGGGATCAGATGGGTAATACCATACCAAATGTGTTTATTTTTAGGCTGTTGGTGAACCACCTTTATTCTTAGCTTCATCTGTATTTTTTGCAATAAAAGATGCAATAGGTTACGCTAGGTTAAACGCCAATCTTGAACCAGGATTTAGATTGGACAGTCCAGTTACTGTGGAACGTATTCGTATGAACTGTGGGGATGCTTTTGTAAATCAGGTAACTTTTAAATTTAATTTTTAGATTTCCTAAATATACAAAGTCAGTGTTTTCTAATTGATTTAATGTTTTTTGTTTGTAATTTACATTTGTAAATTGATCAATAAGGGAAATATAAATTTAAATTCAATTTTTATCTTTATTTACAAATAAATTTAGCACGACAAACACGCAGAAAAAGATGAAAATACAAAGTATCAGAGATGGGCAATACTGGCCTAAAACATTTAAAACAACCTATTTTAAAATATGTAAAGTTTTTCAATCCGAATAAATTTTTTCCACTTTTAAATTTATTTTACAATTATATTTTAATCAAAAAACCTCATTTAAATTTATATTTAAACTTCATATCATTAATTTAGAAAATACAAATGTGTTTGTATTTTTTATAGACTGGTTAAAAACAACCACAACCACCACTTGGTTGTGTTTATTTAGACTAAAAACACGATAAAACTACCTAACGACAAACATGGCCATATTTAGTTGAATATTTTTTGGTTAGCCTGTTAATGAACAGTTTATATTTATATTCTACTTATGATATAGTACAAACAGTTTCTAAATACCAAATGTAGACATATCTGGCAAGCAATTTCAAGTTTCCTAACGTAAAAAGAATTTAAATATATATCACAAACTGCATTTAATAAAGTGGGAAAATTATGTGACTAATTCTGTATTAGATTAACATTAGGCATTTTTATAAATAAGAAAATGAAAACGTTAGAGTTCGGCCATATATGGCAAAAACCATCCGACCATCTTTTACTTTATGTAAACGGAAAACAGGCAAGTAAAATATGTAAAAGCAAAATATTTGTTTTCTGACATTAAATGTGCACTGTTAATCTAAATATCCAATTGTAGGGTTACATTTAACTAATCATATGGAAGTTAGTTTATCGATTATTAGATTATTAGATCCCACATTTATTTTAGCGGTTTTAGAATGTTAGTATTTACATTTTAGATATTAGATGATAAAATAAATCCTGAAGTTTCCTTGCTCGTTTACCTTCGCACAAAACGTAAGTTTTAGTTTATTTTAAATATTTCAATTTTAGTGAAACGACCCAAAAGCAAATAAAAAATTAAATAAATATGAATATACTAAGTTTTAAAAAAGTCAAGTTCAATTTTATATTAACAGTCTTACAAATAACCACCTTTTAAAGCATGTTCGTTTCTCTGTGAAATTCATATGCCATTGTGAAGTTTTTGGTTAATGATTTTTTAATTCCGATTACACGAAACATAAGACTCAATTACATAAAACATAAGACTCAAAACATTAAGTTCCAAATTTTACGCTCCGCAAAAGGAACCTTAACCTTATTATCGTAGTTTTTATTTTTTAGTTAAACTAACTGGGACGAAACTAGGATGTGGGGAAGGTGGTTGTGGTGCCTGTACTGTTATGGTGTCAAAATGGGACGAAAACACTAATTCAGTTATGTAAGTTATATTCTTACTTTAAAAGTTACTTTAATAAATATTTTTTTGTGTCTTTGACTTTCTACCTAATAAGTGTTTTAACGTAAAAAATTCATAATGTGATGCCTGACTAAACGACCTATAAAACAATAGTAGTATTTGTAACATATGATATATTGGTCACAGTTGTATGCAGTATTTTCAACAAGAACATATGTAAATAAAATCAAAATCACGCTTAATAAAACCGTACCAATATAACAGCGTTGTTCACTGGCATTCAAACCAATTAACAACACACGTATCAAGTAAGCAATCAACGTCTAGAGCAATTCTACATAACAGTTAAAAAAACAACACAAGTTACATGATTGTAATATTAGTATACATAGATCTCAGTATTAATAAGCGCTAGATTGGGTAAGCAGACAGTTCAGTAGTGTATTAAACTATAAATCTTTGATTTATAGATACCCAAACAATTATTTTTGTCGTTAAAAGAGTTTACTGGTATAGTTTAAATATTATTTAACAGACATTATGCTGTAAACTCATGTCTCGCTCCAGTAGTTTCCATGCATGGTTGTGCTGTAACAACAGTTGAAGGTATAGGAAGTACCAAGACTAAACTTCACTCTGTTCAGGTATAATATCTTTTAAAACAACAATATGATAAAAGCCATACTGCAATGGTGCTTAACTATAGGATTAATGCAAGCCTAGCAAAAGGACAATAATAACAACATTCCTTGTTATACAACTTATTTTACTATGTATTAAATCCTTAAGGTTTATTTTACATTTAAAGGAACGTTTGGCCAAATTTCATGGTTCGCAATGTGGATTTTGCACCCCTGGCATTGTAATGTCAATGTATGCGCTGTTGCGTAACAGTCCATATCCCTCGTCTTTAGACATCGAGAAAGCTCTACAAGGAAACTTGTGTCGATGCACGGGATATAGATCCATCCTTAGTGGTAAGATAAAGTATAACCAAAATTTTCAGTATGTTTATTTATCAACAATTAAAATTTTGCTAAGGTAAAATTTTTTCAGCTTTTAACACGTTTTCCACAAAATCATCAGGATGTTCAATGGGTACAAATTGCTTCAAAAATCAGATCCAAACTAACAGTAGTATGTATTTAACGTAAAAAGTTAGTTTTTTTTATAATTGTTAATATTAAATAACTTTTTGAAAAAGTAAATATAAAAAATAATTTTCGAGAAGAAATTTCCTTGATATATATCAACGGAGTTATTTTTATATGTTTTAGATTGTGGCAAAAGTTGTGAAGAAAATACTCAAGATACACACGATCCTTTAAAAGTTAATTTCAGTGAATATGACCCTACTCAAGAGATTATTTTTCCTCCTGAATTATTGGTAAGTGTAATAAAAAGTTAACATAATTGATTTGATTGTTTCATTAAACTAAATAAAATATTAAATAATTTTTTTAATTTTTTTGTCATTTAGATTAAGAAAAGCGTTTGCAAACGACCCTTAAAGTTCGTAGGTGATCGGGTCACGTGGTACCGACCAACCACCCTCAAACAATTAACCGACCTTAAAGAAAACTTTCCAGAGGCTCATATCGTGGTCGGCAACACAGAAATTGGAATTGAAACCTGGGTGAAAGGAAAATGTTTTCCTGTGGTTGTTAACCCGATGAGTGTTCATGATTTAACTCAGATTACATTATCAAAAACAGGTAAGCGCATTGGAAATAAGAAATATTTTAAATTTTTTTTGACAAGCTAATTGTTATAAGTATGATAATTACTAAAAATGCAAATCAATAGCAGATAATCCTATTCTAAACTTACTTAAATTGTTGGTATTTTAACATTTTTAACAATTTCGTTTACAGGTGTTACTATTGGAGCATCGTGTACACTTAGTAACATTTTTAAAACACTGACAAATATTGTAAAACAAAGACCAAGTAATGAAACTCAACCATTAACCGCCATCTTGGAAATGATTTATTGGTTTGCAGGAGATCAGATCAGAAACGTAGCTGTAAGTTTAAAATATAGAAATTTTAATTTAGTACAAAATGAAGTAAAATCTAAAATTTCTTTGCCAGGTAAATCGGTTTTATTTACACATTATTTAACATAAATACATTTCTTGATCAATATATGTCTTGATATGTTCAGGTGCTTGGTGGTAACATTATGACTGCAAGCCCAATATCTGACCTCAACCCTATTTTAATGTGCTGCAATAGTGTTGCTAAGTTTGTCCATCATAGCAACGGTGAGAGAGATGTCATTATGGACCAAAGCTTTTTTCCAAAATATAGAACCACATGCGCAAAGGAGGGCGAAGTTTTAAAGTCTATTACTATACCTTTAACAAAACCGGTATGTCTTCCAAATATTATTACACTATTGGCTACTTTTTATTTTTGTGTTATTTTATAACCTTTAATACATTTGTTTTTGTTAAATAAGAACGAATACATGAAGGCTTACAAGCAATCTCGTCGTCGTGAAGATGATATAGCTATTGTGAATGGTGCCTTTCGGGTTGAGTTTTATCCTGAAGGTTGTAAAGTTAAAGCATTCTCCGCTTCGTTTGGTGGTATGGCTGCGACCTCGATTATGCCAAAGATAACAATAAAGAATATTCTGAACAGGTAACGTTAGGTTATGGCGGATTTATACAAATTTTACAAGATTTACATTACCTACGTTTTCATAAAATTCTAATTACATTTGAAACTGGCACATTTATTTTTACTTGATGATGTGTTTTTAAATATTTTTTATCTCCAAGATCTTGGGACAACAAATTGGTTAAAGATGTTTCACTATGGATCAGTGAGGATCTTCCACTGAGATTAGATACTCCTGGAGGAATGGTGGAGTACAGGGGGGCTTTAGCTGCTAGCTTCTTCTTTAAGTTTTACATCTACGTCAAAGATCAACTTAACAAATCAGGAATGTTGAAGGTTTTACAATTTTTAACATTACGAAAATTGAATGCGGGGTACTTTATGTTTTTTAAAATATATAATTCATAGAAAAAATCATTTAATGTTTATCTGGAGGTAACTTGTACATTAATAAATATTTTATTTTTTTTGACCAAGATGATGGGTTATACTACGATTAGAAATATAATAAACCAAGTTTTTGAATTTAAAGGAAAGTATTTCAGAAAGCGAGAAATGCACTATGGTGCCACTGGGCGGCAATTATCAAGGATCGATTGGAACGCAAACTTTTCAGGAAGTATCTCCTGACCAACCTCTAGAGGACGCGGTAGGAAAGCCTTTAAGACATGTTGCAGCTGATAAACAAGTTACCGGAGAAGCGAAATACATCGACGACATTCCACCTTATCAAGGTAAAATATAAATTTATCTTTTTTTTGTTTTTGTCGTAGTTGAGTATTTCTGAAATGACATTTTTTTTTGAATAATAGTTTAAAATTTATTAGAACCTTGTAAAATACATATATATATATATTAATCACATAGATGAGTTGTATCTTCATTTGGTTGTGAGCAACCGAGCACATGCTCATATTTGTGACGTCAACCTTGAAAATGCAATGACGTCACCAGGTTTTGTGACGTACGTAGACTTTGCCGACGCAACGAAAACAAATCAAATAGGAATAGAAACTGTGTTTGCAGATGGAAAAGTAAATTTTATTTGAGAGATAGTTTAGTAAAAGTAATGCTTTAAGAGTCATTTTTGCTAATCAGTAGTAAAAATACTTTTGAAAGTTACTTTTATCATTAATAAAATATTTTTGTATTTTAATGCCTAAATAATTTTTTATAGGTGACTGCTGTCGGTCACGTGATTGGTGCTGTCGTGGCTGACACGCCAGCGCATGCGCGGATGGCTGCTCATTTAGTCGAAGTAACTTACGAGGATATAACACCGGTTATAATATCTATTGAGGTATAGCTAGTGAACGTTAAGACGTTTTAGTAAAAAATTTCAATGCATGTGACAGTTAGTTAGTAAACTCTGCACTTGTTACAACAATTTTAATAATATTGAAGTTTTTTACTTTCATCTTAAGTTAGAGACACTGGCAAAAATACAATAAATTAATTTTTTTTTGTTTATGTACTGCAGGACGCAATCCAACACAAAACTTTTTACGAACCGAATAGTCGCATAGTTAAAGGAAATGCTGAGGTTGCGATGACAACATGTGACGTAGTTATAGAAAGAGAAATAAGGTAAAAAATAGTGTAATATTGAACATGCGAAAAATAATTTTTCTTAAATGTGTCTCCAAAATATCACAAATATGTTTGTAACCATTGATTATAACGAACAGAATTGCTGGTCAAGAGCATTTCTATCTTGAAACAAATGCGACACTAGCTGTACCAAAAGACGAAGATGGAGAAATGGAAATATTTTCATCAACTCAAAATCCCACAATGTTACAAGATATAGTATGTTAACTATACCTACAGTTTTTAACAATATAACATTCTGAATATGGTTTAAATAGCTAATGGTGTTTAACATTAAAACGTAAAGCTGTGAGTTTACTTTTAAAAATATTAATCTAATAAGAAATGTTTTTTACACTGAATAGATTTCAAATAAACCAAATAAAAGTAATGCAAACCAAATATGTTTTAACAAAAGTTACCAAGATGTTTTGCCAAATTTCATTATTGCATTTAGGCAGCCGAGCTTCTTGGTGTTGAGTCCAACAAAGTAGTTGTAAAAGTTAAACGTATGGGAGGTGCGTTTGGAGGAAAAGAAACAAGATTTGGGGTGTTATGTTTTCCGGTTATTCTTGCTGCAAAAAAATTTGTTAATTAGGGCCGAATACTTTAACTTTTTTTGCAAATTAATAGTTTATTGTAAAAGTTGGGTGATACAATTTGTTGGTATCCTGCTTAATTTAAAATATTTTTTAAAACATTTTTCTACAACATATATTTTTACGGTTCTAGAATAATTTTTGTCGTTTTATGATTTTGCTTACCCTGTCCACTTTATTAAATTCCAATAGCTAGTTATGAAAAGTAAATTTATCTCAGAACTGGTAAACCTGTACGATGCATGCTTTCTCGACAAGAAGATATGCTTGTTACTGGACAAAGACACCCAATGTATTCAAAATTTAAGGTGGGCCTATAGCTTTAATATTTTAATTGCATATGATTAGGATATGTTAATTAAGAAAAAATCTATTTTAGGTTGGGTTTATGAAAGATGGTAAGATAGTTGCATTGATTTGCGAAATTTATTCCAACGCTGGCAACTCTTTGGATCTTTCTCTTACAGTAATGGACAGTTGTCTAACAAGCATTGATTCCTGCTACAAGTATGATTAACATATTTTTAAACAAGCCTTGTTTTAGTCTTTTAAAACCTAAATAGGTTTTACAATCATATCTGAAGAAAGTTTAGTAGATGCTGTGTTTGTTGTAGATGTTAAGATCTTTTTATTTTTATTGCTTTTTAATATAAACTGCTTCTGGTAACAAATATTAGGTATTGCTTTTTTTTCTCCAAAGGAAATTAAAACTTTTTTTATATTTTTAGTATACCTCATGTTGCCTATCGAAGAATTGTATGCAGCACTAACACTTCGTCTAACACTGCGTTTCGAGGGTTTGGTAGGCCACAAGGGATGTTCATGACAGAAGAAATTATCACCAGGGTTGCTGCAGAACTTAACATGCCAGTCGAACAGGTGAGATAACACAATTGCATTAAATTTTAAAAGGGTTATTTTATTTTAAACTACCAATTTGGTTAACCTTTGATTCTTTGATGGTTATTTTATTTTAAACTACCAATTTGGTTAAACTTTGACTGTATATACTTGATTTAGGTCCGAGATATTAATATGTACAAAGTTGGCGACGTGACACATTTAAATCAGACGTTAGAATCGTTTCTGGGTCGTAGGTGCTTTGATAAATGTTTGGAGAGGTCGATGTTTAATACAAAACGCAAGGAAATCCGAGAAGTACAATGCAAAAAATAGGTGAATTGGTTATATTTCATACACGTTTTGTAAATTCACCTGGAGTTTAAGAATTTTTAAAAATTAAAATCTTTAAGTTTGAGCTTTTTTTAAAGACGATTTACATTACTTAAAACCAATATCAAACAAGAAAGCCATTTTTAACATGGAAAATGTAATTAAATTATACATCAAAAACAAATTTAGATGGAAAAAACAAGGCATTACATGTGTACCAACCAAGTTTGGAGCTGGGTTTCCTGCGAACTTTATGAACCAAGCTGGTGCTTTGGTCTACATATACAAAGATGGTTCTGTATTACTTACTCATGGGGGAACTGAAATGGGACAAGGGTTACATACCAAGATGATTCAGGTTATTAAAAATTTAACCTTTTTAGCTAAATATTGTTTTTATATTACAAGTAGTTTTGTTATTATTTATAATTTTCTTTTTATGCAATTATTTTTGTTTAAAGGTTGCTAGTCGATGTCTTGGTGTACCTTTGGATCGAATCCATATTTCTGAAACAAACACAAATCTTGTACCAAACACATTATCTACTGCTGCAAGCATTAGCTCGGATCTTAATGGAATGGCAGTGAAGGTAAAAAAATACAATAAGTAATCTGAAATTTAGCGTGCGAATAAAAATTTTTAACTTTTAGATCAATTACATTTTGTTTGTTATAACTACCCGTTGACTATAATGTTGTAAAAGAAAGCACTTTTTATAACGTTTTGATGCATTGCTTTGTTTTAAATTTGAATTTAAACCACCAACATAATGATATATACTTATCCAATAAACATATAGAATGCATGTGATCAAATCGTCAAACGACTTCAACATTTGCGAGATGCGAACTTGGACATTAGTTGGAACGATTTGATTATGAAAGCTTTTGTGAAAAGAATTAGTCTCTCAGAATCAGGATATTACAAGTAAATTAAATTTAAAAGTGTGCGAAAATAACAATGTTAAAACGAAGGCTACAATTTAAAAAATATATATATATTTTGTAATTCAAATGAATTTTTGTAATTCAGAACACCAGATTTTGGTTACACGTGGGACAAAGAAACAGGAATCATAGAAGGCCTAATGTTTAATTATTACACATATGGTGCTGCAGTATCTCATGTAGAAATAGATTGTTTAACGGGTGATCACGTTGTGCTACAAACTGATATTGTGATGGACATTGGGCGGAGTTTAAATCCAGCCATAGACATAGGCCAGGTAAGCCCTGAATACAATAAATGCAATATGCTGTGGAGCATAAACATTTAAGTCAAATTTTATTGTAACTAACTTTCTTTCAATTTTGTAAAATCTTAGTTCAGGTATTATAGGAATAAATTTATGTTAATGTCAAGTTATGCATTGAAAAATGAAACTTATTTTAAGTAATCTTGTTTGATTTACAGATTGAAGGCGCGTTTATGCAAGGCTTAGGTTTGTTCACGATAGAAGAACCTTTGTTAACACCGAACGGACAATTGATAACTCAAGGTCCTGGCACTTACAAGATTCCTGGTTTTGGAGATTGCCCAAAACAGATGAATGTTCATTTGTTGAAAAGCAAACTTCACGAACGAGCGATTTATTCATCAAAGGTATTATATTATTTAACTAACCTAGCGATCAGATGGGTAATACCATACAATATGATTTTATTTTAGGCTGTAGGTGAACCAGCTTTATTCTTAGCTTCTTCTGTATTTTTTGCAATAAAAGATGCAATAGGTTACGCAAGGATAAACGCCAAACTTAAACCAGGATTTAGATTGGACAGTCCAGCTACTGTGGAACGTATTCGAATGAACTGTGGGGATGCTTTTGTAAATCAGGTAACATTTAGGTTTGGCCTTAAATTGTACGGTCAGCATTTTCTAATGGATTCAGTGGTTGTTATTAACTTTTGTTACCCACATCTTAAAAAAGTATAAAATAAAACGCGATTTTTAGCTTTTTTACGAATGTATTTAGCACGACAAACACGCTGAAAAAGATGAGAACACGAAATATCAGAGATGGGCAATACAGGCCTAAATAAAATAACTTTTAAAACAACGATTGCCAAGATATGTAAACTTTTTAAATTCAAATTTCTTTTTACTACTTTTAAATTTATTTAAAAATTATATTTCAATTAAAACGTTTACAATTTTTGCTTAAATATAATTGATTTATGTAATTGGTTAAAAATATTTATTGCTCTCCTGCAATAGTCTGGCTAAAACAACCACACCCACAAACACGTGACCGTGTTTACTTGGACTATGAACATGTTATAAAGGCTAAGTATCGTACATGATGATAGTTAGATAAATATTTTGCAAACGAATATAGACATAACTGGCAAAACAAATTCAAGGTTCCTAAATGAAAAAATTTCAAATATATACCATATGTTCGATAAACAAGTAACAGTTGAACGCAAGTGATACGCTTGATAATAAGTTACTACTTAACAGCAGATGAATAACACGACTGCAATTAAAATTTATATTAATAAATTAATTTTAATAAAAATAATTGGATTTAAAGTAAGTTGAAGTGAATTTATCTAAAATAGGGTACATTTTTTTTAAAAACACTAAAAAGTACATCTTATGCTTAAAAAAGAATTTTTATGTACTTATGAGCTAAAACATTTGGAAAGTAACATTTTGGTTTTCAATGTTTAATATTGTTAGTTGTCGATTATGTAGTTATGTTTTGTTTATGAAATTGTTGTAACAAATATAAACTGTTCTTACAGTGCGTTTTCTTTTTAAGCAATGTCGTTAGTTTTAAGCTATACGTTAAGGGCACATTTACTTTACATTCGTATATCTAATCAGACGTGGAATCTTGGCTTGCCTGTGCTTAGTTATTTAGTGTTGGGTTTAGAAGTTTTGTTTTAAGTGTGGTTTATTAAATTAAATGTTGTCTGTAAAGATGTTATAATGATAACTGTGTTCTGTAAATAAGTTAAACCTAATTTATGTTTTTATTTGAATAATATTGTTGTTATATGTGGTAAGATTGTTAATAACAAAGTGCGAACAAACAACTGTTACATTATACTTGGGTGAACATTAAGACAACGTTAGATTAAAAATATGAATACATTGGAATTTGGCCATATATGGCAGAAATCATCCGACCATCTATTACTTTATGTCAACGGAAAGCGGGCAAGTAAAATATTAAACTGAAAAATATTTGCTTTCGGACATTAAATACCCAAATATTTAACTGTGGGATTACATTCAAAGGCATAAATGGGAGTTGGTTTATTGACTCGTGACACAAAAATTTGAGCGGTTTTATAATATTGGTGTTTTTTTTAAGGTTTTAGATGATAAAGTGAATCCGGAGGTCTCCTTGCTTGTTTACCTTCGAACAAAACGTAAGTTTTAATAAAAATAAAATAAATATTAAAGAACAAAATTTTCAAAGAATTTATTTAAAATTGACAGCTTAGTAAATGAATCACCTTAAGAAATATTTGTTTTTCTGTGAAATTTAAGTGTCATAGTACAGGTCCTGGTTAATGATTTTCTAATTCTTATTGCGCCTTGCCAAACAACTTTATTTTGCAAGTTTTACCCTTTGCAAACAAAAGCATTATTGTGTTAACATCATTATTGTAGTTTTTATTTTTTAGTTAAACTAACCGGAACCAAACTAGGATGTGGGGAAGGTGGTTGTGGTGCCTGTACTGTTATGGTGTCAAAATGGGACGAAAACACTAATTCAGTTGTGTAAGTTTTTCTTACTTAAAAGTTGATAAACATTTATCTGTTCACTTGATTTTCTACATAATTTGTAATTCCCATCTTAAAATTTAATTTGTTGGGTCGGAAGTTACAATTAAGCTTATATTTTAATGCCAAAACTTAATATTGTCATGTCTGTCTAAATCACTTCTTAAAGAGTCTTATTGGTATTTAACATTGCAGCATGAAAATTGCTTAATTTTTTTACTGCTATAGTTTAAATAATATTTGAACAGACATTGTGCTGTAAATTCATGCCTCGCTCCAGTAGTTTCCATGCATGGTTGTGCTGTAACAACAGTTGAAGGTATAGGAAGTACTAAGACCAAACTTCACGCTGTTCAGGTATATTTGCTTATTCTTTTAATCCACGTTACTTAAAACCATATCTTAATGTCGTTAGGCTATATAATGCGTGCAAGCTTACGTGCCACAATGCCAACATTGTTATGTTAAATAACCTCTTAGTTATTAATATGGGTTTATTTATTATAAATTATCTTACATCTATAGGAACGTTTGGCCAAATTTCATGGTTCGCAATGTGGATTTTGCACCCCTGGCATTGTAATGTCGATGTATGCACTGTTACGTAACAGTCCATATCCCTCGTCTTTAGACATCGAGAAAGCTCTACAGGGAAACTTATGTCGATGCACAGGATATAGACCTATACTTAGTGGTAAGATAAATTATGCAACTTATATAGGTCAGAGTTATTTAAACAACACTTCATGTTGTGTGGCTGAGTTTGTTTTCTCTGTTAGTTGAATAAATAAGGATTTGTTCCAAAGTTCAAAATTTTTGCAAAAGCTTATTTTTTTAGCTTTTAGCACGTTTGCAAAAAAATCATCAGGATGCACTATGGGAGAGAAATGCTGCAAAAATAAAACATTAACCAACGGGGGTAGGTTGTTAAATAAAACTCATTGTGTGTGTATATGTGTTTTTCCTATCAAGAATAAATACACTCGACTAAAATTTTGCAACTAAAGAAAATTTTTTCACTTAATCAAAAACTTGGTTAATTATCTACAACAAAAATTGAAAAAATAGTTCCTTAGAAAAAACTTGTATATATATTTTGTTTGTAACATGTTTAAATTATTTCAGATTGTGAAGAAAATACTCAAGATCCACACGATCCTTTAAAAGTTAACTTTAGTGAATATGATCCTACTCAAGAAATTATTTTTCCACCTGAGTTATTAGTAAATATAATTAAAAATTAGGCATCAATAGTTTGATAAATATATTTTTAATTCATTTAAACAAGTATGTAACTTAGTTGTTCTGTATTCTCAGATCAAGAAAAGTGTTTGCACACGACCCTTAAAGTTCGTCAGTGATCGGGTCACGTGGTACCGTCCAACTACCATGGAACAATTAACTGACCTTAAAGAAAAATTTCCAGAGGCTCATATTGTGGTTGGCAACACAGAAATTGGAATTGAAACTTGGGTGAAAGGAAAATGTTTTCCCGTAGTTGTTAATCCGATGGGTGTGCATGATTTAACTCAGATTACAACATCAGAAACAGGTCAGCTTTGGTTAACTTTTTGAAAGTTATTAAAATAAAGTTTTACCAAGTTTACTTTTGTTGTTTTAACAAATTCTTTTACAGATATAACTATTGGAGCATCGTGTACACTTACCAACATTCACAAAACACTGACAAATATTGTGAAACAAAGACCAAGTAATGAAACTCAACCGTTAACCGCCATCTTGGAAATGATTCATTGGTTTGCCGGAGATCAGATCAGAAACGTAGCAGTAAGTTTTATTAATAAAATAGTTGACTTATTAACATTTAGCAACTTATTAACATTTACGTAAACTTAGTTGTTTTTAACATTACAAAATTTTACTACTCTTAAGATCCTAATATTTATTTACGATGTTTATAGGTGCTTGGTGGTAACGTTATGACCGCGAGCCCAATATCTGACCTCAATCCTATTCTAATGTGCTGCAATAGTGTTGCTAAGTTTGTTTATCATGGCTACATTGAGAGAGATGTCATTATGGACCAAGGCTTTTTTCCAAAATATAGAACAACATGCGCAAAGGACGGCGAAGTTTTAAAGTCTATTACTATACCATTAACAAAGCCGGTATGCTTTATTGAAATGTTTAAGTTTCTTAAGCATAAATGTAAAGAACTTACGGTTTTATTACACTATAGGCTACATTATATCATTGTATTATTTAAAACACTTTATTACATTTGTTTTTGTTAAATAAGAACGAATACATGAAGGCTTATATGCAATCTCGTCGTCGTGAAGATGATATAGCTATTGTGAATGGTGCCTTTCGGGTTGAGTTTTATCCTGGAAATTGTAAAGTAAAAGCATTCTCCGCTTCGTTTGGTGGTATGGCTGCGACCTCAATTATGCCAAAGATAACAATGAAGAATATAGTGGACAGGTAACTTTACTTTATCGAATTCAACAATTTGGTGAAATTAACATAACAAATGTTTTCACAAAATTTTAAATACATTTCAAGGTGTTGGGACGACAAATTAGTTGAAGATGTTGCGACATGGCTTAGTAATGATCTTCCACTTAGGTTGGATACTCCTGGAGGAATGGTTGAGTACAGGGAGGCTTTGGCCGCTAGTTTTTTCTTCAAGTTTTACATCCATGTTAAAGATCAACTCAACAAATCGGGAACATTAAAGGTTTTTGAAAGACTTAGCGGTTTACAATCAATATATTAGATATTAAACCAACCTTTTGTGTCATTGTTTGTCATTTAGAAGAGCATTTCAGAAAGCGAGAGATGCACTATGGTGCCACTAGGAGGCAATTATCATGGATCGATTGGAACCCAAACTTTCCAGGAAGTATCTCTTGACCAACCGCTAGATGACGCAGTGGGAAGACCTTTAAAACACGCCGCAACTGAAAAGCAAGTTACTGGAGAAGCGATTTACATCGACGACATTCCACCTTATCAAGGTAAAGTCTAACAGCAGTTAAGCAGGTCTTTTATAATTGATGTTAATATGTCACGTGTAAGTATGACTGTTATTTGACATTGTTTAAATTTGTGTTCTGGGTAAGTTAAAAACTTGTATGTTAAGCACGTAAACTCTTTGCTGTTTTAGCAACATTTTAAATTTTAAAAAAATGTTATTTTTAAACCTATAGATGAATTGTATCTTTGTTTGGTGTTAAGCAAGCGTGCGCATGCTCATATTCGTGACGTCAACATTGACAATGCAATGACGTCGCCAGGTTTTGTGACGTACATAGACAAAGATGACGCCAAGATTACAAATCAACCAACATTGTTGAGAACCGAAACAATGTTTGCAGAAGGAAAGGTATTGATAATATTACATTTTTTTGCCGCCTAAATTGTATAATTTTTAATTTATAAGGTCACTGCTGTTGGTCACGTAATTGGTGCTGTCGTGGCTGACACCCAGGCGCATGCGCAACGGGCTGCCCACTTAGTCGAGGTAACCTACGAGAATATAACACCAGCTGTTATAACAATTGAGGTATGCTGTATCACACGTATAAAGTTATAGTGTAATTTTATAATTTTTATTGTTCGTTGCTTACGATCTAATGACTGATTTTTATAACGTTTAATTTAAAATAAAAAAACACCTTGGTTAACTCTCAAAACTCTAATTTTGACTGGGGTAATTAAAATTTGTTGAAAAATAGTTTTAGCCCGAATGTAAAGTGTTGTTTTTCATTACTGGTTTTGTTTTTATTTTAAATCTTAGGACGCTATCCAACACAAATCTTTTTACGAACCAATCTATCACATCATTAAAGGAAATGCAGAAGTAGCTATGACAACGTGTGACGTAGTTATAGAAGGAGAAATAAGGTAAAATTTTAGCAATTACAAGTTTTTTCCATATTGGTTCACAGAAAATTGTGTATTTGTACTAAAAGAATAATGTTGACAGAATTGCTGGTCAGGAGCATTTCTATCTTGAAACAAATGCAACACTTGCTGTACCGAAAGGCGAAGATGGAGAGATGGAAATATTTTCTTCAACTCAAAATCCCAGCATGTTACAACATATGGTTTGTTTAGTCTTAAATTTTTAAAGTAAATATGTAATTTTTAAAATATAAGATTTTACTATAAAAACATTGTAAAACAGTTCCAAACCCGGTTTTTATTTTTTTACTCATGTTTAATAAACAAAAGTATTTACCCATGCTTATCTGGTACCAGAGTTAGTATAAATGGTATTTAGGCTGCTGAGATTCTCGGTGTTGAGGCAAACAAAGTAGTTGTGAGAGTTAAACGAATGGGAGGTGCATTTGGAGGAAAGGTAACAAGATATGCAGTTGTATCCAACCCCGTTCTAATCGCTGCAAAAAAGCAAGTTTTGTTATTTGACAGAACTCTTAGTTTTAAACTTTAAAAAAATTTAAATAAGATAAAATCTCTTTACTATCTAATGGCGATTTAGTAAATCTATATTTGTTTTAAAAACTATGTAAACTTGAACAAATCATTGTAGCCAAGAACATTTTTAAGGCAACATTCTTAACATTTAAAAAAAAATTATGAGGTTTCGTAAATATATATTTGACTAAAAAAATGTATGAATATACAATTTATTGTATTCAAAAATTCTTAACGTAAGGTTATATTTAGACTAATAATAATGTATTTATTGAACTTATTTCAGAACTGGTAAACCTGTAAGATGCATGCTAACAAGGCAAGAAGATATGCTTATTACTGGACAAAGACAACCGATGTATTCAAAATTTAAGGTATGTAATCTTTTATAATAAAAATAAAAACAGGTTGTGTGTAACTGATGTTTGCGTAATAATCTGTTTTAGGTTGGTTTTATGAAAGATGGTAAGATAGTTGCATTGATCAACGACATTTATTCCAACGGTGGCAACTCTTTGGATCTTTCGTTTCCTGTTATGGAGCGATGTTTATTATCATTTGACAATTGCTACAAGTATGTATTTGGATAACTCTAATATCTTTTATTAACCTATATTACATAGCAGGCCAACTTTGTTTTATAAAAATAAAAACAAAGTTTAAGCTGTTTTATTTTTTATTTTTAGTATACCTCACCTCTCTTATCGTGGAATTGTATGTCGCACAAACATTTCATCTAACACTGGGTTTCGCGGATTTGGTGCCCCACAAGGAATGTTTTTTACAGAAGAAATTATTACACGGGTTGCTGCAGAACTTGACATGCCAGTTGAAAAGGTTTGTTACCGGTTAGATTTGAATTGATTTTAATACCTGCTGGAACCCAATAACTTTTTTAAAACTCACCTAAGGAACTTTTAACTTGACTCACAAAATAATACATGTTTACAATTCTAAAGATTTAACAAATCTATTTAGTACTTGAATAAACTTTTACTTTTTGCAACAGTTTTAGAATTTTACCAATTCAAAATATATGAATGTTTATTTTATTTAGGTTCGAAAAGTTAATATGTACGCCGATGGTGACGTCACTCATTTTAATCAGAAATTAGATTCATTTCTGGCTCGAAAGTGTTTTGATGAGTGTTTGGAGCGGTCAATGTTTGATAAAAAGCAAAAGAAAATTAAGGAATACAATATCAAAAATAGGTTAATTTGGTTTAGAAGTATCTAATATTTAAAGTTTGTTAGATTTATGTATTTCTTAAAGCAAATGATATAGTATAAAATATACTTTGTGTAATAAGTTAACCGTCGTTACTTTGTTAGAGTTTGCAGCATATTAAGTTACCTAAAAAAATTTAAGTTAATTATTTAAAAAAAAGTTGTAATAAATAAGTAGTCAATAACAAAACCAAGATTCGATGTTTAACAAAATATCTTTAAAACAAAAACATATTTTGATGATTAAGGTGGAGAAAACAAGGTATTTCTTGTGTCCCAGTTAAGCATGGAATCGTGCTATTGCCCGTCTTTAGAAATCAGGCTGGTGCTTTGGTTCACATATACAAAGATGGTTCTGTATTACTTACTCACGGAGGAACTGAAATGGGACAAGGATTACATATTAAGATGATTCAAGTAATTAGTTTAGTTTTTTCTGAATTTGTCAACATTAGTATTTTTTAATCTTTTTTACGCACTTCAATTTTTAACGTTTCATAATAACAGATAAAGAGTTATTTGTTGTGGTTAATTTAAATATATTGAATTTATTTAATGGTAAAGGTTGCCAGTCGATGTCTTGGTGTTCCTTTGGATAGAATTCATATTTCTGAAACTAACACTAATACTGTACCAAATGCTTCTGGGACCGTTGCAAGTTCTAGCTCAGATCTTAATGGAATGGCGATCAAAGTAATTTGCATAATGTATTTTAAGTCACTGAATTTTTATCAACACTTGCAAAATTTGAAAAAATCGGACTATTGTATTTCAATATGCAAAACTACATTTATCTGTAGCGTATACCCGCTATAGTTGTTCGTTATATTTACCGTTCTTAGACTATACAATAAAAAAAAATTAATATATAATATATACATCATATATCAATAAATGCTTTTAGAATGCATGTGATCAAATTGTCAAACGGCTTCAACCTTTGCGAGATGCGAACAAGGATTTAAGTTGGAACGATTTGATTATGAAAGCATTTACGGAAAGAATAAGTCTCTCGGCATCAGGACATTACAGGTACATTGATTTTTTAATAAATTTACAATATTAAAACATAAAATAAATTTACACAGTATTTTAAACAAATATAAAACAGCAACAACGTAATAAAATGTTTATCTTATTAAAGTAACTGCTTTAAGATTAATTTTTCTTAATTTAGAACACCAGATCTCAGTTACACGTGGGACAAAGAAACGGGTATTGCAGAAGGCCGAGTGTTTAATTATTACACATATGGTGCGGCAGTATCTCATGTAGAAATAGATTGTTTAACGGGTGATCACATTGTGCTACAAACTGACATTGTGATGGACTTTGGACAAAGTTTAAACCCAGCCATCGATATAGGCCAGGTAATACTTTAATAAGTGCAATATGTTGTAGAACATGAACTATTTAGTAAAATGTTTAGTGTTTTTCATAAATATTGCAAGAATCAAGAATTTAAAAAAAAAAAATCTTTTTATTAACTTTAATCATTTACAGACTGAAGGCGCATTTATGCAAGGTTTAGGCCTATTTACAATCGAAGAACCTATGGTAACACCGAACGGACAACTTATAACTCAAGGTCCAGGCACTTACAAGATTCCTGGTTTTGGAGATTGCCCAAAACAGATGAATGTTCATTTGTTGAAAAGCAAACCACACGAACGAGCGATTTATTCATCAAAGGTATTTTATTATTCAATTTACCTAGCGATCAGATGGGTAATATCTTATCATGTGTATTTATTTTTAGGCTGTTGGTGAACCACCTTTGTTCCTAGCTTCATCAGTATTTTTTGCAATTAAGGATGCAATAGGTTACGCTAGGTTAAACGCCAAACTTAAACCAGGATTTAGATTGGACAGTCCAGCTACAGTGGAACGAATTCGAATGAACTGTGGGGATGTCTTTGTTAAACAGGTAACATTTTTATAGATATTTTATTTTTTTTGTAATTTCTGAATTTTGTATTTAGCAACCAACTTTATAGTTTTTAAAAACTTTCATGAATATTTTAAAGGGAAAAATATTAAAAATGCGAATTTTTTACAAATAAATTTAGCACGACAAACACGCAGAAAAAGATGAAAATACCAAATATCAAAGATGGTCACTACAGGCCTAAATTAATTTACTTCTAAAACAATTTTTTATAAACCATTATAGTTTTAGAAGGCTATTATTTTTAATTTTAATTTTTTAACCATTTTTTAATTTATAGTTTTAATCGAGTGAATGTAACGTCATTTTTAATTTTTGTAAAACCTTTGTATAAATAATATTTTAATTAAGTATGATTTTATAATATAATGCAAATATAATGAAATCGTGTGTTTTTTGTTTGCTTCTTTTTTTTCTTCTAATTATGCTTTTTGAATTGTGAGGATAAATAAAATGAATTATTTTCTCGGTCGTGGGTCATTGCACACAAGGGTTGTTATTGTTTTGATGATAACGTGTTCCTTAAAAAAAGTTAACGTGACGTGTAAATTTATAACTTGTGATAATATTTAAAGAAAAAAACAACTTTTGACCAGTTTATGCTTAAATAAGGAAACGTTACATTGATTTTTGAAAGATATTCTTATGGATATTTTATCTTCTGACTTATTGTGGAGTTTATTTAACGTAGCCCTAAACAGTTACAAGCATGACAGTTTGTTGAGACCTTTTCCACCAGAATTTAAAAATGAAAATAAAGAAAAGGATTTTGAACAATTGGTAAATATTTTTTTTTTGAAGTTTGTAAGAAAATTTATTAAAATTCAATTTGGTGTTTTATTACTAAGAACATTAATTATTTTAGAGAAATTTAGCGAATGAGGTGCCACAACTAAATCAAATAAGCTGGAATGATGAACCATCTTTTAAATTATTGAAATGGGTTATATCACCCAAAAAGTTTATAATAAAACCTTTTTCAAAGAAAAGGGTAAGTTACATTGTAGTATAAATTAGTATAAACTTTTTTATTTGATTGTTTGAATGTAGACAAGTTTAAAAAGTTTTTACTATTTAGATAAATGAAATACGAGATTTGGTTGGTACTTATGAAGGCGAATTTTTATGCGACCCTGACTACATTTTTGAAGTAAATTATAATCACCAAGAGTCAAACAAATTTCGAGAGAGTGCTGAAAAATATGGTATTTTACATGCTTACCATGGTAGTAGGACTGAGAATTTTTACTCAATTTTGCACAATGGTCTTCGTAATAACTTGAACAAGGTAATTATGTAAAATTTAAATAATTTATTTTTTTCTTTTATTTTTATTACTTACAGACTTTTAATTGCCTTTTATGAAGAAATTCAATATTTGTTTTGTGTATTTTTTAACAGTCTAATTAATTTTAACTTAACTTATTTAGTTGGTCTTTAAATAAGGATTTAATTTTTTTTAGGTCACCTTATTTGGTGAAGGTATATATTTGTCCAGTGACTTAAAAGTGTCCCAAATTTACAGCACCTCTGCTGTAAATAACACAAAGAGTTTATTCGGTAGTTCACTAAGCTGTTTGGCTGTCTGTGAACTGATAAATCATCCTGATTTAAAATGCACTATTGGTAAACAACAACAATTAACAGGTAAAAATTTGTCATATAGTAATAACCTTAGTGCCAATGATCAGAATTGTGTAAATCGGTCAAATTTTGATTCTTCATCAAAAACTGAAACAAATCGGAACAAACGCTCGTTTATAAAAGGCAGTGAGGGTGGAGAAATACCTGATAGGTATTTTGTTGTTCAGAACGACGACTGGGTTCAGTTAAAATATCTTTTTGTTTTTGCTCCAAATGCAAAACATGATTTAATTCTTAAACTCACAACAGGACTAACTCGAAAAAAAAATTCTGAAAATTTAATTCGAAAATTTATTCAGCAACATAAACTAACATTGATTATTATTTGTTATGTTTTAATTTTAGTTTTAATTCGATTGTTTAGTAGATAGTTTTAGTTAATATATTTTTAGGTTAATTATCAAAATGTTGTGTCTCGCAGTATTAGAATTGTGGTTATATTATTTTGTATAATAAATAGTGTTGTTTTTAAAATCTGTAATTGCTAAATAAATAAATAAAAAATTTAAATAAAATAAAAATAATATTGTAAAAATTTGCAAAATACAAAAATTGTTAGAGACACTAAAAAACTGATCAAAATAATTTTAAATATAAGATACCTAGTTTTTAACTTTTATAATAGGCTAACACGGTTGATTTGAGATGTGAACTTATTTCATTGTTATTACCATAAAATCTGTGCTGCTTCCTTTTTTTCTAAAGCCATGATTATCTTTAATTAATAAAACACGATTTTCCGCAACAGCAGCAGGAAGTGAAACATTCTTCAAAATTTATATTTTTAACAGATAGATGTTTTGTTTAATGACAATGGTATTAGGTTTATTACCTAAACATAAGAAAAATAGAGAGTTTATTATGGTAAGGTATTGTATATTAAAGTATTGTAACAACCAACGTAGCAACGGTAATATTATATTACAGACGCTTATTTAAATATTTTCTCTCTTTGTATCTCTTTACAATTAAAAACTTTCTTGGGTAGTATATATTATGTAAAAAAAAATATTCTCAAAAAATGGAAAAACCTAGGCACAAACTAGTTAACAATCAACGGCGAAAAAGAAAAAGGCAAAATATGTTTGGAGCGGTAGTTAACGTAGGTTATAAATAGATAGTGGGCAGTTGTTATTGAAAGCTGTCGATGGTATAGTTGTGTTTTGTTAGGTAATTTTTGAGTATATTTAAGGATTTCTTTATATCTAGATTAACAGTAAGATATTGTTAGATTATAATTATGAAAACGTTGGAATTTGGCCATATATGGCAAAAATCAGCCGACCATTTATTACTTTATGTTAACGGAAAACAGGCAAGTTATACAGAAAAAAAATTAAATCGTTACATAAATATTTTTATCTATGTATTAAAATGTACTTAGCAATAATCAAAACAAAGTATTATTGCAATTTGTAGTGGAGCGCTAAAGGTCGGATATTGCATCATAATAAAATAGTAGAGTTTATATGATGCGTAGAGTGGCAATTATTTATAATTACAGTGTGTATATAACACGTTTTTATGCTTAGCTTCGAAAAAAGTAATTTATTATATATATTTTTATTTAATTTTATTTATTTATTTTTGTTAGGTAAAAGATGATGAAGTAAATCCCGAGGTCTCTTTACTTGTTTACCTTAGAACAAAACGTAAATTTATTATTTAAAGTTATTTTTATTTCAACTTTTAGTATAGTGTAACGATAAAAAACTTAAAAAATTCAAAAAAATATTGAACTTAAAATCATCCTTTAACTTTATAACACGCACAATTTTTTTATTGTTACAATGTTTACTTTTTGCTTTTTAATTTATGTATTTTTTTAAAAACTTTAAAATAAATCTGTATGTGTTAATGATCTACTAGCAAACAAGTCGCAAATAATGCCACATAATTTTGTGTTACGCAAACATATTAAAATACCTTGCAAACAATACCGTGCGGTTAAAGCTAAAAATTAAACAAAACCCTTTTCCGCAATTCGTATTTTTTTAATTCTACAAAAACTTGAATTTAAATTTTTTTATGTAGTTAAACTAACTGGGACGAAACTAGGATGTGGAGAAGGTGGTTGTGGTGCCTGTACTGTTATGGTGTCAAAATGGGACGAAAATTCCAATTCTGTTATGTAAGTTTTTTTCACATTTTGTTAAAATAATTTTACAATGTTATATTTTATTTTCCCGTTAAAAATCCTTAAAATTTTGCAAACAAAAATATTTAAAAAAATTGTTACTGTAATATGCCTTAACGCACCGTATAAGTTCGTAATAGTCTTTAAGTGGCTATTTGTTCATATCAAGTTACAAAATGATATAGCTTTTTGTATGATTGCAATTTTAAACTGTGGGGCTGATGTCGGAATGTTAAGATTATTAGACACTAAAGCCTACATTATGCAAATATATGAAATTATATTTTTAGTAATTATAATTTTTTTCTATACCCATAGACATTATGCTGTAAATTCATGCCTCGCTCCAGTAGTTTCCATGCATGGTTGTGCTGTAACAACAGTTGAAGGTATAGGAAGTACTAAAACTAAACTTCATGCTGTCCAGGTATACTAGACTAGCCTTTCAAACCACATTTTGTAACTTAAAACTATATCGTAATAGCTTACATAGCATGTAAGCACAATGTTAGCACCCTTATGTTACACAACCTCTTACTAATATGGGTTTATTTATTATGCATTGTTTTACGTCTATAGGAACGTTTGGCCAAATTTCATGGTTCGCAATGTGGATTTTGCACCCCTGGCATTGTAATGTCGATGTATGCACTGTTACGTAACAGTCCATATCCATCGTCTTTAGACATCGAGAAAGCCTTACAGGGAAACTTATGTCGATGTACGGGATATAGGCCTATACTTAGTGGTAAGTTTATTTGCCAATTTAAAAAATAAACGGAAGTAGGCTACTCATGCACATATGCAGGAAAATAATGTCAAAATCTTACAATTTCTGCTTTTTAAACATGGCTTAAATATTTTATGGGTTTAAAATTAAACTTGTGTTTAAAAAGGGCATTTTAACATAAATTTGCTGCGTTGCAGCATTTAACACTTTTGCAAGAAAAGCATCAGAGTGTCCTATGGGGGATAAATGTTGTAAGAATCAAACATTAACTAACGGGGGTAAGTTTTTAACTTAAAATGAAAAAGAAATTCTACTATAAAAATATACCTATTGTTTAAAAAAACTTGATTATAATATTTTATCGAAATTTATTCGGATTGCAGTAGTTTCATATATACCAATATTTAAAGTATAAAATTGTTTTCAGATTGTGGGAAAAGTTGTGAAGAAAATACTCAAGATCCACACGATCCTTTAAAAATTAACTTTAGTGAATATGACCCTACTCAAGAAATTATTTTTCCTCCTGAGCTATTGGTAAATTTAAAAATTTAATTAATTTATTTTTTATGATATTTTTATTCTAAAAATTATATTTATAAATTCTAGATCAAAAAAAGCGTTTGCACACGACCCTTAAAGTTTGTTGGTGAACGGGTCACGTGGTACCGACCAACCACCCTTGAACAATTAACTGACCTCAAAGAAAACTTCCCAGAAGCCCATATTGTGGTTGGCAACACAGAAATTGGGATTGAAACCTGGGTGAAAGGAAAATGTTTTCCTGTAGTTGTTAACCCTATGGGTGTTCATGATTTAACTCAGATTACAACATCAGAAACAGGTTAGCTTTGGTTAACTTTTTGAAGGTTATGAAAATCAAGTTTTAACAAGTTTATTTTTGTTGTTTTAACAAATTCTATTATAGATATAACTATTGGGGCATCGTGTACACTTACCAATATTCACAAAACACTTACAAATATTGTGAAACAAAGATCAAGTAATGAAACTCAACCGTTAATCGCCATCTTGGAAATGATTCATTGGTTTGCAGGAGATCAGATCAGAAACGTGGCTGTAAGTTTTTTATTGAATAAATTGACTTTATATTGAATGACTAGTAGTTGTTAAGTTTGTCATAAAACTATTAAATATATGTAAGCTTCACTCTTTCCAACATTACATAATTTTACTACCCTTAAAGTGACTTTAATATTTGTTTACGTCTTTTATAGGTGCTTGGAGGTAACGTTATGACCGCGAGCCCAATATCTGACCTCAACCCCATTTTAATGTGCTGCAATAGTGTTGCTAAGTTTGTTCATCATAGCAACGGTGAGAGAGATGTCATTATGGATCAAAGCTTTTTTCCCAAGTACAGAACAACCAGCGCCAAGGGCGGCGAAGTGCTGAAATCCATCACTATTCCATTAACAAAACCGGTAATATTTAATATTGCAATATATATATATTATACATTGTTTTGAAACAAGTTTCTTCATTAAAGTATGATTATATCAAAATTAATCTTGAAAATACATTTACATTTTTGCTAGTTATGGTGCAATTAATGTTGACAGTTTTTAAAAATATCCAAATGTTTGTTATACATAACGCTTATACAACCAATATTTTTATGTTTTTAAAGAACGAATACATGAAGGCTTATATGCAATCTCGTCGTCGTGAAGATGATATAGCTATTGTGAACGGTGCCTTTCGGGTTGAGTTTTATCCTGGAAGTTGTAAAGTGAAAACATTCTCCGCTTCGTTTGGTGGTATGGCTGCAACCTCGATTATGCCAAAGATAACAATGAATAAGATATTGGGCAGGTCTGTTGCACTAACTGTTCTAAAAACTTTCTAATTCATCGTCTGATATACTTTAGGTTTTATACATAAAGGTATCATGATTATACTTATATATCTAAAATGTAGAAATAATACTCACTCAACAGTTAGAATGTTTTGGTAGTGCTGTGTTTTTTTCAGACGAGTTAACATTTTGTAAAACACATTAATTTAAGCATAAAAATTACAATGCACTAAACTATATGTGTATTTTAACTCTAGCTGTAGTATAAGCTGTCCAACAAATATTATATTTTTTAAGATCTTGGGACGACAAATTGGTTGAAGATGTTTCAACATGGATCAGTGAAGATCTTCCACTGCGGTTAGATACTCCTGGAGGAATGGTGGAATACAGAGAAGCTTTGGCAGCTAGCTTCTTTTTTAAATTTTACATTCATGTCAAAGATCAACTTAATAAATCCGGAATATCAAAGGTTGCTATGCTTAAATATTATTTGTGTAACTTTAAATAACTAGAACTTTCTGATTTTAATAATGTGCTGTTACTTAAAATGGTCTATATATTTCACACTATTTTGTTGCTGCTTAGTATATTTAAAAAAACACAACAATTTTTTTTTACTTTATATAAAGGAAAGCATTTCAGAAAGCGAGAGATGCACTATGGTGCCACTAGGAGGCAATTATCATGGATCGATTGGAACCCAAACTTTTCAGGAAGTATCTCTTGACCAACCTCTAGAGGACGCGGTAGGAAGACCGTTAAAACACGTGGCAGCTGAAAAGCAAGTTACTGGTGAAGCGAAATACATCGACGACATTCCACCTTATCAAGGTAAAATCTATTAGTTAAAAATCTTTTTATTTTCATTCTGTTATTTATCCCATGTGTTTGTAACAAATATTTGTCGTAGTTTATATTTTATCTAAAAGAAAAACCATATTACTCTAAAAGATAATTGATTAAAACAAACATGTAACTAAATAGAATATTTAAACCTAGATGAATTGTATCTTTGTTTGGTAATGAGCAAACGGGCACATGCCCATATTCGTGACGTCAACATTGATAATGCAATGGCATCACCAGGTTTTGTGACGTACATAGACAAAGATGACGTCACGGGCACTAATCACGTGGGTATGATGGAAACTGACACAGTGTTTGCGGATGGAACGGTACTGACAATATTATAGCCTTTTATAAGTTAATTAAACAAAAATTTAGGTTTTAATATTTCAAATTTTCATAGGTCACTGCTGTCGGTCACGTGATTGGTGCTGTAGTAGCTGACACGCAAGCGCATGCGCAGAGGGCTGCTCACTTAGTCGAAGTAACCTACGAAAATATAACACCAGCTGTTATTACAATCGAGGTATGTTTGTACACTTATTCAACTATTTGAAGTGGCTATGCGTTCAAGTAGCTTAAACATGCTATCAAAACAAGAGTCACAATTTTAAAACTGATAAGTCACAACTAAAATCTAAACATTAAATCAATACGCTAATTGGTTTTAATCTCAGGACGCAATCGAACACCAATCTTTTTACAAACCCATCAATCACATCGTTAAAGGTAACGCTGAAGTTGCCATGACAACGTGCGACGCAGTAATAGAAGGAGAAATAAGGTGCAGTTTTAATCATTTGAAATTTTTGTCTTTTTTTTGTTTCAAATACTTTTTATAATATAACATTTGGTAATGTTCAGAATGGCCGGTCAGGAGCATTTCTATCTTGAAACTAATGCGACACTAGCTGTACCAAAAGGCGAAGATGGAGAGATGGAAATATTTTCATCAACTCAAAATCCTTCGGAGTTGCAACATATGGTTTGTTTACTGTTTTAGATCCATCGCGAAAATGCATCGTACACATTAAAAATTGATGCTGGAACTGTTTTTTTTTATTTAGGCTGCTGAGATTCTTGGTATTGAGTCCAACAAAGTAGTTGTGAGAGTCAAACGGATGGGAGGTGCATTTGGAGGGAAGGAAACAAGATTTAGTGTACTGTCCAATCCTATTGTAATTGCTGCAAAAAAGTAATTTATTTGGTGCTATTTTTTAAATTTTGGGTTTACAGATATTGCAAAAGAAAATTTCACCATTCTCTTACTAAGTTAATAGGAATAATGTGCATATAATTGTTAAAAAAATAACTAATTAGAATAATAATATATCTTGAATTATAAATTTTCTGTTAATTTAATTAGTGCATTTTTTTATTTATTTAAGAACTGGTAAACCTGTACGATGTATGTTATCACGGCAAGATGATATGCTTATTACTGGACAAAGACACCCTATGTATTCAAAATTTAAGGTATGTTAACTTTTATTATATTTATTAAATCACAGGGAAATGTGTAACTGATAAGTGTGTAAACAATTGTTTTAGGTTGGGTTTATGAAAGATGGTAAGATTGTCGCATTGATCAACGATATATATTCCAACGCTGGCAACTCTTTGGATCTTTCGTTTCCTGTTATGGATCGATGTTTGTCTAACACAGACAATTGCTACAAGTATGTGTAATGTCTATTTGGCGAAGCCTTGTAAAAACAACTCGATTTTGCAATAACCTGTTTTATAGGACACCAAACGTCTATTATTTTTATTTTAAATATAAATTTAAAAAATACTTTATTAATTTACCTTGCTTTTATAAAAAATCTTATAAATTTGTTAAAAATTTCATTTTTCGTTTTTGTTGATATTGTAATTAAGAAAATATCTTTTGGTCAAAATATGTTTTTTTATTTATAGTATTGCTCACTTATCTTACCGTGGATTCGTATGCCGCACTAACATCACATCAAATACTGCGTTTCGCGGATTTGGTGGGCCACAAGGTATGTTCATTACAGAAGAAATTTTGACTAGGGTTGCTGCAGAACTCGATACGCCTGTCGAAAAGGTAAGTTACAAATCAAAAAAATTTTTGTTTTATTGCAACTTTAAAGTCTAAGGTTAAAAAGTGCTTTGTACAATGCACTCGAATTTACATACACAACCTCAACTTAACCCATAAATTTTTTTTTATAATTTTTGAGTTCTGTAAACAGAGTATTATATCAATTTAGGTTCGAGATATTAATATGTACAAAGATGGTGACGTCACTCATTTCAATCAAAAATTGGATTCCTTTTTGGCTCGAAGGTGTTTTGATGAGTGTTTAGAGAAGTCGAAATTCGACAAGCAAAGAAAAGAAATTGAGGATTACAATGCAAAAAATAGGTAAACTTGATTCTTAAGTACCTGTCAATTGACAATTTAGCGTAAAAAATAATGCGTCAGACTTTTTTTCTTCGTCATTAGGAGACGAAAATTTTTTTTTAAAGTTTTAAAATAATTTTAAAAATGATTTCATTCAGATGGAGAAAACAGGGTGTTGCATGTATACCAACAAAGTTTGGAATCGCGTTTACAGCAACCTTTATGAACCAGGCTGGTGCTTTGGTTCACATATACAAGGATGGTTCTGTATTACTTACTCACGGAGGAACTGAAATGGGACAAGGGTTACATACCAAGATGATACAGGTAAACAAGAATGGACAAACAATTATGAGTTTTGTTTAAAAATTTTTGAGGTAACGTTTGAATATAACTGTAAATCAATTTGTAAACAATAAACTGTTACTCTTTTACTTTCTTTTGTTAAATTTTAACACAACGATGTCAGAACGAAAATTTTAAGATTTGTGCAGCAGTTTTAACAAAATTGGATGTTTTTTTTTTGTTAATTTTCTTTTATGCAATTTGTTTATGTCTTAAGGTTGCTGGTCGATGCCTTGGTGTACCTTTGGATCGTATTCATATATCTGAAACAAACACAAATACTGTTCCAAACACATTGCCAACTGCTGCTAGCGCTGGCTCAGATCTTAACGGAATGGCAGTCAAGGTTTGTATAAAACCTACTTAATATTTTAAGTAAACTAATTTATAACTTTATTTATGTTGTTTATATATAATTACTTATTACATACTAAATGTACATTAGAATGCATGCGATCAAATTGTCAAACGACTCCAACCTTTGCGAGATGCAAACAAGGATTTAAGTTGGAACGATTTAATCATGAAAGCATTTATGGAAAGAATAAGTCTTTCAGCATCTGGATATTACAGGCAATTGTTTTATCACAAATAATTAGTACCATTTCACCTTTGAGAATAAAGTTCTCAAATGGTGTGCTTAAGATTAAACTTTTTTTGCTTTTTGAAATAAATATTTGTTTTAAATTAGAACACCAGATCTTGGATACACATGGGACAAAGACACAGGAATTATAGAAGGCCGAATGTTTAATTATTTTACATATGGGGCTGCAGTATCTCGAGTAGAAATAGATTGTTTAACGGGTGATCACGTTGTGCTACAGTCCGATATTGTGATGGACATTGGGCGGAGTATAAATCCAGCTATAGACATAGGCCAGGTAGTTTTAAATATTTTATAATACAAAAACAAATTAAATTACAATACTAAAATTAAACAAGTTTTTTTTTAGATTGAAGGTGGGTTTATGCAAGGCTTAGGTTTATTCACAATAGAAGAACCTATGATAACACCGAACGGACAGTTAATAACCCAAGGACCTGGCACTTACAAGATTCCAGGTTTTGGAGATTGCCCAAAACAGATGAATGTTCATTTGTTGAGAAGCAAGCCTCACGAACGAGCGATCTATTCATCAAAGGTATTTTATAATTTAATCAACCCAGCAATCAGATGGGTAATACCATACAATATGTTTTTATTTTAGGCTGTTGGTGAACCACCTTTGTTCCTAGCTTCATCTGTATTTTTTGCTATCAAAGATGCCATAGGTTACTCAAGGTTAAATACCAAACTTAAACCAGGATTTAGATTGGACAGTCCAGCTACTGTGGAACGAATTCGTATGAACTGTGGGGATGCTTTTGTAAATCAGGTAACATTTGAAGGTTTTTTCGTTTTTTTATTATGTAAAAAGTTTTTGTCCTAACTAAAGAAATATGGTAACTAGGTTAACTTAATAGATAAATATGTTTAGCACGACAGGCACGCAGAGAAAGATGAAAATACGAAATATAAAAGATGGGCAGTACAAGCTTAATTAAAATCTTTTTTAAAACAATAACTTAAAAATTGTAAAAATAAATTGTATTCATATATTAATAGCCAAAACCAGCAAAATATTAGTTATTACTAGGTATTTTTAGGTACCTAATCACATAGTACTTTAAGGTGTGTTAAGTTTTATTATTTTTTTGTAATTTATATTACCAGATTATATTAATTTAACTTTCATAACAAAATGAATGAATTTTACTATTTTGCTTATATGAGTTAATTATATTACGTACTGCTCACTACTTTTTTTTTCTTAAATATAATTACCGTGCGCAAAATTCTTAAAAATAATTAACGTGCGCACTTTTTGCCTTGAGTTCTTTTCTTAATTTGCTTTTTATTTAACAACAAACTGTACTAATTTAAGCCTTTGCGATAACAGTATGATTTTCAGTAAAATTAAAAGAATTGTTTACAATTGAGTTTACTGTTGATTATAATCATTGCATTTTAAAAATATCACGTGACCTATTTAAACCAAAAAAAAATTAGCTCAAACTATTGTTTTACTGAAAATTTTTGCGAAATGTTTAATCTTGAATGTAATAAAATATAATATTTTAGGTTTCGAGATTTTATCAATTTTTAATAAAAGTGTCATAACTTTTATAAATATTAATATTTTTGAAAAATATTTTGTAAACACGTTAATTGGACTTTAATTGGACCTGTGCGGTTCTAACAGAACAATCATTTTTCGATTTAAATTTTTTTTTGTAAATTGTATGCAATATCATTGGCCAAAAGTATCACGTGACCTAATGAAACTGCAAAAAATTATTAGGTCAAACTTCTGTTCCACTGAAATTTTTCGCAATATGTTTTATCTTAAATGTTAGTTATACAAATATTTTCGCTCTAAGCTGGATTCGAACTCGGGGAGTTCGATCAAAAGTCGAGGGTACTAATTTTCAAGCCATGAGGGTGGATGATTATTATTTACATTATTGCAACTACATCATTTTTTCAAAAAAAAAATTGAAACCCAAAAAAATATTTTATAATTAACAACAATATTAAGCATAAAGATTGTAGTTTTTTAATTTGTTTCAATATAATTAAAAGAATAATAGTGTCAATATTGCGATTACTCAAGATTATATTTACAAATCTTTTCGTCAATCAAATAAAAATATAATTGATTACAAAACGATATGACATAGCCTAACCTAACAATATACAAAATATAAATTAGCTCAAACTTTTGATCTACTGAAATTTTTCGCGATTTGTTTTATCTTGAGTATAACTTAGGCCAATGCTCAACAAAATATAATATTTTAGGTTTTAAAATTTTATCAATTTTAAATTAAAGTGTTATAACTTTGATGAATAATAATTTTTTTTTTAAATATTTCGTAAACACGTTAATTGGACCTGTGGAGTTCTAACAAAACAAATATTTTTTGATTTAAAATTTTAAATTTTTTTCAAAAAATTTGTATGCAATATCATCGGCCAAAAATATCAGGTGACCTAATTAAACCCAAAATATAAATTAGCTCAAACTTTTGTTCTACTTGAAATTTTTGCGAAATGTTTTATCTTGAATGTTAGTAAGGCCAATGCGCGCCCAATAAAACATAAAATTTTAGGTTTTGAAATTTCATCAAATTTTAATAAAAGTGTCATAACTTTTATGAATATTAATATTTTTAAAAAATATTTCGTAAACACGTTAATTGGACCTGGGGAGTTCTAACAAAACAAATATTTTTCGATTTAAAATTTAAAATTTTTTTCAAAAAATTTGTATGCAATATCATTGGCCAAAAATATCACGTGACCTAATTAAACCCAAGAAATAAATTAGCTCAAACTTTTGTTCTACTTGGAATCTTTGCGAAATGTTTTATCTTGAATGTTAGTTAGGCCAATGCGCGCCCAATAAAATATAAAATTTTAGGTTTTCAAATTTCATCAAATTTTAATAAAAGTGTCATAACTTTTATGAATATTAATATTTTTAAAAAATATTTCGTAAACACGTTAATTGGACTTGTGCGGTTCTAACAGAACAAATATTTTTTTATTTAAAATTTTTAACTATTTAAAAAAAATTTGTATGCAATATCATTGGCCAAAAATATCACGTGACTTAATTAAACCCAAAGTATAAATTAGCTCAAACTTTTGTTCTACTAGAAATTTATGCGAAATGTTTTATCTTGAATGTTAGTTAGGCCAATGCGCGCCCAATAGAATATAAAATTTTAGGTTTTGAAATTTCATCAAATTTTAATAAAAGTGTCAGAACTTTTATGAATATTAATATTTTTAAAAAATATTTCGTAAACACGTTAATTGGACCTGTGGAGTTCTAACAAAACAAATATTTTTCGATTTAAAATTTTAAAATTTTTTCAAAAAATTTGTATGCAATAACATTGGCCAAAAATATCACGTGACCTAATTAAACCCAAAATATAAATTAGTTCAAACTTTTTTTCTATTTGAAATTTTTGCGAAATGTTTTATCTTGAATGTTAGTTAGGCCAATGCGCGCCCAATAAAATATAAAATTTTAGGTTTTGAAATTTCATCAAATTTTAATAAAAGTGTTATAACTTTTATGGATATTATTATTTTTAAAAAATATTTCGTAAACACGTTAATTGGACCTGTGGAGTTCTAACAAAACAAATATTTTTTGATGTAAAATTTTAAATTTTTTTCAAAAAATTTGTATGCAATTTCATTGGCCAAAAATATCACGTGACCTAATTAAACCCAAATATAAATTAGCTCAAACTTTTGTTCTACTTAAAATTTTTGCGAAATGTTTTATCTTAAATGTTAGTTAGGCCAATGCGCGCCCAATAAAATATAAAATTTTAGGTTTTGAAATTTCATCAAATTTTAATAAAAGTGTCATAACTTTTATGAATATTAATATTTTTAAAAAATATTTCGTAAACACGTTAATTGGAGCTGTGCGGTTCTAACAGAACAAATATTTTTTGATTTAAAATTTTTAATTATTTAAAAAAAATTTGTATGCAATATCATTGGCCAAAAATATCACGTGACTTAATTAAACCCAAAGTATAAATTAGCTCAAACTTTTGTTCTACTAGAAATTTATGCGAAATGTTTTATCTTGAATGTTAGTTAGGCCAATGCGCGCCCAATAGAATATAAAATTTTAGGTTTTGAAATTTCATCAAATTTTAATAAAAGTGTCATAACTTTTATGAATATTAATATTTTTAAAAAATATTTCGTAAACACGTTAATTGGACCTGTGGAGTTCTAACAAAACAAATATTTTTCGATTTAAAATTTTAAATTTTTTTCAAAAAATTTGTATGCAATATCATTGGCCAAAAATATCACGTGACCTAATTAAACCCAAAATATAAATTAGTTCAAACTTTTGTTCTACTTGAAATTTTTACGAAATGTTTTATCTTGAATGTTAGTTAGGCCAATGCGCGCCCAATAAAATATAAAATTTTAGGTTTTGAAATTTCATCAAATTTTAATAAAAGTGTCATAACTTTTATGAATATTATTATTTTTAAAAAATATTTCGTAAACACGTTAATTGGACCTGTGGAGTTCTAACAAAACAAATAATTTTCGATTTAAAATTTTAAATTTTTTTCAAAAAATTCGTATGCAATATCATTGGCCAAAAATATCACGTGACCTAATTAAACCCAAAATATAAATTAGCTCAAACTTTTGTTCTACTTGAAATTTTTGCGAAATGTTTTATCTTGAATGTTAGTTAGGCCAATGCGCGCCCAATAAAATATAAAATTTTAGGTTTTGAAATTTCATCAAATTTTAATAAAAGTGTCATAACTTTTATGAATATTAATATTTTTAAAAAATATTTCGTAAACACGTTAATTGGACCTGTGCGGTTCTAACAGAACAAATATTTTTTGATTTAAAATTTTTAATTATTTAAAAAAAATTTGTATGCAATATCATTGGCCAAAAATATCACGTGACTTAATTAAACCCAAAGTATAAATTAGCTCAAACTTTTGTTCTACTAGAAATTTATGCGAAATGTTTTATCTTGAATGTTAGTTAGGCCAATGCGCGCCCAATAGAATATAAAATTTTAGGTTTTGAAATTTCATCAAATTTTAATAAAAGTGTCATAACTTTTATGAATATTAATATTTTTAAAAAATATTTCGTAAACACGTTAATTGGACCTGTGGAGTTCTAACAAAACAAATATTTTTCGATTTAAAATTTTAAAATTTTTTCAAAAAATTTGTATGCAATAACATTGGCCAAAAATATCACGTGACCTAATTAAACCCAAAATATAAATTAGTTCAAACTTTTTTTCTATTTGAAATTTTTGCGAAATGTTTTATCTTGAATGTTAGTTAGGCCAATGCGCGCCCAATAAAATATAAAATTTTAGGTTTTGAAATTTCATCAAATTTTAATAAAAGTGTTATAACTTTTATGGATATTATTATTTTTAAAAAATATTTCGTAAACACGTTAATTGGACCTGTGGAGTTCTAACAAAACAAATATTTTTTGATGTAAAATTTTAAATTTTTTTCAAAAAATTTGTATGCAATTTCATTGGCCAAAAATATCACGTGACCTAATTAAACCCAAATATAAATTAGCTCAAACTTTTGTTCTACTTAAAATTTTTGCGAAATGTTTTATCTTAAATGTTAGTTAGGCCAATGCGCGCCCAATAAAATATAAAATTTTAGGTTTTGAAATTTCATCAAATTTTAATAAAAGTGTCATAACTTTTATGAATATTAATATTTTTAAAAAATATTTCGTAAACACGTTAATTGGACCTGTGCGGTTCTAACAGAACAAATATTTTTTGATTTAAAATTTTTAATTATTTAAAAAAAATTTGTATGCAATATCATTGGCCAAAAATATCACGTGACTTAATTAAACCCAAAGTATAAATTAGCTCAAACTTTTGTTCTACTAGAAATTTATGCGAAATGTTTTATCTTGAATGTTAGTTAGGCCAATGCGCGCCCAATAGAATATAAAATTTTAGGTTTTGAAATTTCATCAAATTTTAATAAAAGTGTCATAACTTTTATGAATATTAATATTTTTAAAAAATATTTCGTAAACACGTTAATTGGACCTGTGGAGTTCTAACAAAACAAATATTTTTCGATTTAAAATTTTAAATTTTTTTCAAAAAATTTGTATGCAATATCATTGGCCAAAAATATCACGTGACCTAATTAAACCCAAAATATAAATTAGTTCAAACTTTTGTTCTACTTGAAATTTTTACGAAATGTTTTATCTTGAATGTTAGTTAGGCCAATGCGCGCCCAATAAAATATAAAATTTTAGGTTTTGAAATTTCATCAAATTTTAATAAAAGTGTCATAACTTTTATGAATATTATTATTTTTAAAAAATATTTCGTAAACACGTTAATTGGACCTGTGGAGTTCTAACAAAACAAATAATTTTCGATTTAAAATTTTAAATTTTTTTCAAAAAATTCGTATGCAATATCATTGGCCAAAAATATCACGTGACCTAATTAAACCCAAAATATAAATTAGCTCAAACTTTTGTTCTACTTGAAATTTTTGCGAAATGTTTTATCTTGAATGTTAGTTAGGCCAATGCGCGCCCAATAAAATATAAAATTTTAGGTTTTGAAATTTCATCAAATTTTAATAAAAGTGTCATAACTTTTATGAATATTAATATTTTTAAAAAATATTTCGTAAACACGTTAATTGGACCTGTGCGGTTCTAACAGAACAAATATTTTTTGATTTAAAATTTTTAATTATTTAAAAAAAATTTGTATGCAATATCATTGGCCAAAAATATCACGTGACTTAATTAAACCCAAAGTATAAATTAGCTCAAACTTTTGTTCTACTAGAAATTTATGCGAAATGTTTTATCTTGAATGTTAGTTAGGCCAATGCGCGCCCAATAGAATATAAAATTTTAGGTTTTGAAATTTCATCAAATTTTAATAAAAGTGTCATAACTTTTATGAATATTAATATTTTTAAAAAATATTTCGTAAACACGTTAATTGGACCTGTGGAGTTCTAACAAATCAAATATTTTTCGATTTAAAATTTTAAATTTTTTTCAAAAAATTTGTATGCAATATCATTGGCCAAAAATATCACGTGACCTAATTAAACCCAAAATATAAATTAGTTCAAACTTTTGTTCTACTTGAAATTTTTACGAAATGTTTTATCTTGAATGTTAGTTAGGCCAATGCGCGCCCAATAAAATATAAAATTTTAGGTTTTGAAATTTCATCAAATTTTAATAAAAGTGTCATAACTTTTATGAATATTATTATTTTTAAAAAATATTTCGTAAACACGTTAATTGGACCTGTGGAGTTCTAACAAAACAAATAATTTTCGATTTAAAATTTTAAATTTTTTTCAAAAAATTCGTATGCAATATCATTGGCCAAAAATATCACGTGACCTAATTAAACCCAAAATATAAATTAGCTCAAACTTTTGTTCTACTTGAAATTTTTGCGAAATGTTTTATCTTGAATGTTAGTTAGGCCAATGCGCGCCCAATAAAATATAAAATTTTAGGTTTTGAAATTTCATCAAATTTTAATAAAAGTGTCATAACTTTTATGAATATTAATATTTTTAAAAAATATTTCGTAAACACGTTAATTGGACCTGTGCGGTTCTAACAGAACAAATATTTTTTGATTTAAAATTTTTAATTATTTAAAAAAAATTTGTATGCAATATCATTGGCCAAAAATATCACGTGACTTAATTAAACCCAAAGTATAAATTAGCTCAAACTTTTGTTCTACTAGAAATTTATGCGAAATGTTTTATCTTGAATGTTAGTTAGGCCAATGCGCGCCCAATAGAATATAAAATTTTAGGTTTTGAAATTTCATCAAATTTTAATAAAAGTGTCATAACTTTTATGAATATTAATATTTTTAAAAAATATTTCGTAAACACGTTAATTGGACCTGTGGAGTTCTAACAAAACAAATATTTTTCGATTTAAAATTTTAAATTTTTTTCAAAAAATTTGTATGCAATATCATTGGCCAAAAATATCACGTGACCTAATTAAACCCAAAATATAAATTAGTTCAAACTTTTGTTCTACTTGAAATTTTTACGAAATGTTTTATCTTGAATGTTAGTTAGGCCAATGCGCGCCCAATAAAATATAAAATTTTAGGTTTTGAAATTTCATCAAATTTTAATAAAAGTGTCATAACTTTTATGAATATTATTATTTTTAAAAAATATTTTGTAAACACGTTAATTGGACCTGTGGAGTTCTAACAAAACAAATAATTTTCGATTTAAAATTTTAAATTTTTTTCAAAAAATTCGTATGCAATATCATTGGCCAAAAATATCACGTGACCTAATTAAACCCAAAATATAAATTAGCTCAAACTTTTGTTCTACTTGAAATTTTTGCGAAATGTTTTATCTTGAATGTTAGTTAGGCCAATGCGCGCCCAATAAAATATAAAATTTTAGGTTTTGAAATTTCATCAAATTTTAATAAAAGTGTCATAACTTTTATGAATATTAATATTTTTAAAAAATATTTCGTAAACACGTTAATTGGACCTGTGCAGTTCTAACAAAACAAATATTTTTCGATTTAGAATTTTAAATTTTTTTCAAAAAATTTGTATGCAATATCATTGGCCAAAAATATCACGTGACCTAATTAAACCCAAAATATAAATTAGCTCAAACTTTTGTTCTACTTGAAATTTTTGCGAAAGGTTTCATCTTGAATGTTAGTAAGGCCAATGCGCGCCCAATAAAATATAAAATTTTAGGTTTTGGAATTTCATCAAATTTTAATAAAAGTGTCATAACTTTTATGAATATTAATATTTTTAAAAAATATTCCGTAAACACGTTAATTGGACCTGTGCGGTTCTAACAAAACAAATATTTTTTGATTTAAAATATTTAATTATTTAAAAAAAATTTGTATGCAATATCATTGGCCAAAAATATCACGTGACCTAATTAAACCCAAAATATAAATTAGCTCAAACTTTTGTTCTACTTGAAATTTTTGCGAAATGTTTTATCTTGAATGTTAGTTAGGCCAATGCACGCCCAATAAAATATAAAATTTTAGGTTTTGAAATTTCATCAAATTTTAATAAAAGTGTCATAACTTTTATGAATATGAATATTTTTAAAAAATATTTCGTAAACACGTTAATTGGACCTGTGGAGTTCTAACAAAACAAATATTTTTCGATTTAAAATTTAAAATTTTTTTCAGAAAATTTATTGCAATATTATTGGCCAAAAATATCACGTGACCTAATTAAACCCAAAATATAAATTAGCTCAAACTTTTGTTCTACTTGAAATTTTTGCGAAATGTTTTATCTTGAATGTTAGCTAGGCCAATGCGCGCCCAATAAAATATAAAATTTTAGGTTTTGAAATTTCATCAAATTTTAATAAAAGTGTCATAACTTTTATGAATATTAATATTTTTAAAAAATATTTCGTAAACACGTTAATTGGACCTGTGCAGTTCTAACAAAACAAATATTTTTCGATTTAGAATTTTAAATTTTTTTCAAAAAATTTGTATGCAATATCATTGGCCAAAAATATCACGTGACCTAATTAAACCCAAAATATAAATTAGCTCAAACTTTTGTTCTACTTGAAATTTTTGCGAAAGGTTTTATCTTGAATGTTAGTAAGGCCAATGCGCGCCCAATAAAATATAAAATTTTAGGTTTTGGAATTTCATCAAATTTTAATAAAAGTGTCATAACTTTTATGAATATTAATATTTTTAAAAAATATTTCGTAAACACGTTAATTGGACCTGTGCGGTTCTAACAGAACAAATATTTTTTGATTTAAAATATTTAATTATTTAAAAAAAATTTGTATGCAATATCATTGGCCAAAAATATCACGTGCCCTAATTAAACCCAAAATATAAATTAGCTCAAACTTTTGTTCTACTTGAAATTTTTGCGAAATGTTTTATCTTGAATGTTAGTTAGGCCAATGCACGCCCAATAAAATATAAAATTTTAGGTTTTGAAATTTCATCAAATTTTAATAAAAGTGTCATAACTTTTATGAATATGAATATGAATATTTTTAAAAAATATTCCGTAAACACGTTAATTGGACCTGTGGAGTTCTAACAAAACAAATATTTTTCGATTTAAAATTTAAAATTTTTTTCAAAAAATTTGTATGCAATATCATTGGCCAAAAATATCACGTGACCTAATTAAACCCAAAATATAAATTAGCTCAAACTTTTGTTCTACTAGAAATTTATGCGAAATGTTTTATCTTGAATGTTAGTTAGGCCAATGCGCGCCCAATAAAATATAACATTTTAGGTTTTGAAATTTCATCAAATTTAAAAAAAAGTGTCATAACTTTTATGAATATTAATATTTAAAAAAAATATTTTGTAAACACCTTAATTGGACCTGTGGAGTTCTAACAAAACAAATATTTTTCGATTTAAAATTTTAAATTTTTTTCAAAAAATTTGTATGCAATATCATTGGCCAAAAATATCACGTGACCTAATTAAACCCAAAATATAAATTAGCTCAAACTTTTGTTCTACTTGAAATTTTTGCGAAATGTTTTATCTTGAATGTTAGTTAGGCCAATGCGCGACCAATAAATTATAAAACTTTAGGTTTTAAAATTTCATCAAATTGTAATAAGAGTGTCAAAACTTTTATGAATATTAATATTTTTTAAAAATATTCCGTAAACACGTTAATTGGACCTGTGGAGTTCTAACAGAACAAATATTTTTTGATTTAAAATTTTTAATTATTTAAAAAAAATTTGTATGCAATATCATTGGCCAAAAATATCACGTGACCTAATTAAACCCAAAATATAAATTACCTCAAACTTTTGTTCTACTTGAAATTTTTGCGAAATGTTTTATCTTGAATGTTAGTTAGGCCAATGCGCGCCCAATAAAATATAACATTTTAGGTTTTGAAATTTCATCAAATTTAAAAAAAAGTGTCATAACTTTTATGAATATTAATATTTAAAAAAAATATTTTGTAAACACCTTAATTGGACCTGTGGAGTTCTAACAAAACAAATATTTTTCGATTTAAAATTTTAAATTTTTTTCAAAAAATTTGTATGCAATATCATTGGCCAAAAATATCACGTGACCTAATTAAACCCAAAATATAAATTAGCTCAAACTTTTGTTCTACTTGAAATTTTTGCGAAATGTTTTATCTTGAATGTTAGTTAGGCCAATGCGCGACCAATAAATTATAAAACTTTAGGTTTTAAAATTTCATCAAATTGTAATAAGAGTGTCAAAACTTTTATGAATATTAATATTTTTTAAAAATATTCCGTAAACACGTTAATTGGACCTGTGGAGTTCTAACAGAACAAATATTTTTTGATTTAAAATTTTTAATTATTTAAAAAAAATTTGTATGCAATATCATTGGCCAAAAATATCACGTGACCTAATTAAACCCAAAATATAAATTACCTCAAACTTTTGTTCTACTTGAAATTTTTGCGAAATGTTTTATCTTGAATGTTAGTTAGGCCAATGCGCGCCCAATAAAATATAACATTTTAGGTTTTGAAATTTCATCAAATTTAAAAAAAAGTGTCATAACTTTTATGAATATTAATATTTAAAAAAAATATTTTGTAAACACCTTAATTGGACCTGTGGAGTTCTAACAAAACAAATATTTTTCGATTTAAAATTTTAAATTTTTTTCAAAAAATTTGTATGCAATATCATTGGCCAAAAATATCACGTGACCTAATTAAACCCAAAATATAAATTAGCTCAAACTTTTGTTCTACTTGAAATTTTTGCGAAATGTTTTATCTTGAATGTTAGTTAGGCCAATGCGCGACCAATAAATTATAAAACTTTAGGTTTTAAAATTTCATCAAATTGTAATAAGAGTGTCAAAACTTTTATGAATATTAATATTTTTTAAAAATATTTCGTGAACACGTTAATTGGACCTGTGGAGTTCTAACAGAACAAATATTTTTTGATTTTAAATTTTAAATTTTTTTCAAAAAATTTGTATGCAATATCATTGGCCAAAAATATCACGTGACCTAATTAAACCCAAAATATAAATTAGCTCAAACTTTTGTTCTACTTGAAATTTTTGCGAAATGTTTTATCTTGAATGTTAGTTAGGCCAATGCGCGCCCAATAAAATATAACATTTTAGGTTTTGAAATTTCATCAAATTTAAAAAAAAGTGTCATAACTTTTATGAATATTAATATTTTTAAAAAATATTTCGTAAACACGTTAATTGGACCTGTGCAGTTCTAACAAAACAAATATTTTTCGATTTAAAATTTTAAATTTTTTTCAAAAAATTTGTATGCAATATCATTGGCCAAAAATATCACGTGACCTAATTAAACCCAAAATATAAATTAGCTCAAACTTTTGTTCTACTTGAAATTTTTGCGAAATGTTTTATCTTGAATGTTAGTTAGGCCAATGCGCGACCAATAAATTATAAAACTTTAGGTTTTAAAATTTCATCAAATTGTAATAAGAGTGTCAAAACTTTTATGAATATTAATATTTTTTAAAAATATTTCGTGAACACGTTAATTGGACCTGTGGAGTTCTAACAGAACAAATATTTTTTGATTTTAAATTTTAAATTTTTTTCAAAAAATTTGTATGCAATATCATTGGCCAAAAATATCACGTGACCTAATTAAACCCAAAATATAAATTAGCTCAAACTTTTGTTCTACTTGAAATTTTTGCGAAATGTTTTATCTTGAATGTTAGTTAGGCCAATGCGCGCCCAATAAAATATAAAATTTTAGGTTTTGAAATTTCATCAAATTTTAATAAAAGTGTCATAACTTTTATGAATATTAATATTTTTAAAAAATATTTCGTAAACACGTTAATTGGACCTGTGCAGTTCTAACAAAACAAATATTTTTCGATTTAGAATTTTAAATTTTTTTCAAAAAATTTGTATGCAATATCATTGGCCAAAAATATCACGTGACCTAATTAAACCCAAAATATAAATTAGCTCAAACTTTTGTTCTACTTGAAATTTTTGCGAAAGGTTTCATCTTGAATGTTAGTAAGGCCAATGCGCGCCCAATAAAATATAAAATTTTAGGTTTTGGAATTTCATCAAATTTTAATAAAAGTGTCATAACTTTTATGAATATTAATATTTTTAAAAAATATTCCGTAAACACGTTAATTGGACCTGTGCGGTTCTAACAAAACAAATATTTTTTGATTTAAAATATTTAATTATTTAAAAAAAATTTGTATGCAATATCATTGGCCAAAAATATCACGTGACCTAATTAAACCCAAAATATAAATTAGCTCAAACTTTTGTTCTACTTGAAATTTTTGCGAAATGTTTTATCTTGAATGTTAGTTAGGCCAATGCACGCCCAATAAAATATAAAATTTTAGGTTTTGAAATTTCATCAAATTTTAATAAAAGTGTCATAACTTTTATGAATATGAATATTTTTAAAAAATATTTCGTAAACACGTTAATTGGACCTGTGGAGTTCTAACAAAACAAATATTTTTCGATTTAAAATTTAAAATTTTTTTCAGAAAATTTATTGCAATATTATTGGCCAAAAATATCACGTGACCTAATTAAACCCAAAATATAAATTAGCTCAAACTTTTGTTCTACTAGAAATTTATGCGAAATGTTTTATCTTGAATGTTAGTTAGGCCAATGCGCGCCCAATAAAATATAACATTTTAGGTTTTGAAATTTCATCAAATTTAAAAAAAAGTGTCATAACTTTTATGAATATTAATATTTAAAAAAAATATTTTGTAAACACCTTAATTGGACCTGTGGAGTTCTAACAAAACAAATATTTTTCGATTTAAAATTTTAAATTTTTTTCAAAAAATTTGTATGCAATATCATTGGCCAAAAATATCACGTGACCTAATTAAACCCAAAATATAAATTAGCTCAAACTTTTGTTCTACTTGAAATTTTTGCGAAATGTTTTATCTTGAATGTTAGTTAGGCCAATGCGCGACCAATAAATTATAAAACTTTAGGTTTTAAAATTTCATCAAATTGTAATAAGAGTGTCAAAACTTTTATGAATATTAATATTTTTTAAAAATATTCCGTAAACACGTTAATTGGACCTGTGGAGTTCTAACAGAACAAATATTTTTTGATTTAAAATTTTTAATTATTTAAAAAAAATTTGTATGCAATATCATTGGCCAAAAATATCACGTGACCTAATTAAACCCAAAATATAAATTACCTCAAACTTTTGTTCTACTTGAAATTTTTGCGAAATGTTTTATCTTGAATGTTAGTTAGGCCAATGCGCGCCCAATAAAATATAACATTTTAGGTTTTGAAATTTCATCAAATTTAAAAAAAAGTGTCATAACTTTTATGAATATTAATATTTAAAAAAAATATTTTGTAAACACCTTAATTGGACCTGTGGAGTTCTAACAAAACAAATATTTTTCGATTTAAAATTTTAAATTTTTTTCAAAAAATTTGTATGCAATATCATTGGCCAAAAATATCACGTGACCTAATTAAACCCAAAATATAAATTAGCTCAAACTTTTGTTCTACTTGAAATTTTTGCGAAATGTTTTATCTTGAATGTTAGTTAGGCCAATGCGCGACCAATAAATTATAAAACTTTAGGTTTTAAAATTTCATCAAATTGTAATAAGAGTGTCAAAACTTTTATGAACATTAATATTTTTTAAAAATATTCCGTAAACACGTTAATTGGACCTGTGGAGTTCTAACAGAACAAATATTTTTTGATTTAAAATTTTTAATTATTTAAAAAAAATTTGTATGCAATATCATTGGCCAAAAATATCACGTGACCTAATTAAACCCAAAATATAAATTACCTCAAACTTTTGTTCTACTTGAAATTTTTGCGAAATGTTTTATCTTGAATGTTAGTTAGGCCAATGCGCGCCCAATAAAATATAACATTTTAGGTTTTGAAATTTCATCAAATTTAAAAAAAAGTGTCATAACTTTTATGAATATTAATATTTAAAAAAAATATTTTGTAAACACCTTAATTGGACCTGTGGAGTTCTAACAAAACAAATATTTTTCGATTTAAAATTTTAAATTTTTTTCAAAAAATTTGTATGCAATATCATTGGCCAAAAATATCACGTGACCTAATTAAACCCAAAATATAAATTAGCTCAAACTTTTGTTCTACTTGAAATTTTTGCGAAATGTTTTATCTTGAATGTTAGTTAGGCCAATGCGCGACCAATAAATTATAAAACTTTAGGTTTTAAAATTTCATCAAATTGTAATAAGAGTGTCAAAACTTTTATGAATATTAATATTTTTTAAAAATATTTCGTGAACACGTTAATTGGACCTGTGGAGTTCTAACAGAACAAATATTTTTTGATTTTAAATTTTAAATTTTTTTCAAAAAATTTGTATGCAATATCATTGGCCAAAAATATCACGTGACCTAATTAAACCCAAAATATAAATTAGCTCAAACTTTTGTTCTACTTGAAATTTTTGCGAAATGTTTTATCTTGAATGTTAGTTAGGCCAATGCGCGCCCAATAAAATATAACATTTTAGGTTTTGAAATTTCATCAAATTTAAAAAAAAGTGTCATAACTTTTATGAATATTAATATTTTTAAAAAATATTTCGTAAACACGTTAATTGGACCTGTGCAGTTCTAACAAAACAAATATTTTTCGATTTAAAATTTTAAATTTTTTTCAAAAAATTTGTATGCAATATCATTGGCCAAAAATATCACGTGACCTAATTAAACCCAAAATATAAATTAGCTCAAACTTTTGTTCTACTTGAAATTTTTGCGAAATGTTTTATCTTGAATGTTAGTTAGGCCAATGCGCGACCAATAAATTATAAAACTTTAGGTTTTAAAATTTCATCAAATTGTAATAAGAGTGTCAAAACTTTTATGAATATTAATATTTTTTAAAAATATTTCGTGAACACGTTAATTGGACCTGTGGAGTTCTAACAGAACAAATATTTTTTGATTTTAAATTTTAAATTTTTTTCAAAAAATTTGTATGCAATATCATTGGCCAAAAATATCACGTGACCTAATTAAACCCAAAATATAAATTAGCTCAAACTTTTGTTCTACTTGAAATTTTTGCGAAATGTTTTATCTTGAATGTTAGTTAGGCCAATGCGCGCCCAATAAAATATAAAATTTTAGGTTTTGAAATTTCATCAAATTTTAATAAAAGTGTCATAACTTTTATGAATATTAATATTTTTAAAAAATATTTCGTAAACACGTTAATTGGACCTGTGCAGTTCTAACAAAACAAATATTTTTCGATTTAGAATTTTAAATTTTTTTCAAAAAATTTGTATGCAATATCATTGGCCAAAAATATCACGTGACCTAATTAAACCCAAAATATAAATTAGCTCAAACTTTTGTTCTACTTGAAATTTTTGCGAAAGGTTTCATCTTGAATGTTAGTAAGGCCAATGCGCGCCCAATAAAATATAAAATTTTAGGTTTTGGAATTTCATCAAATTTTAATAAAAGTGTCATAACTTTTATGAATATTAATATTTTTAAAAAATATTCCGTAAACACGTTAATTGGACCTGTGCGGTTCTAACAAAACAAATATTTTTTGATTTAAAATATTTAATTATTTAAAAAAAATTTGTATGCAATATCATTGGCCAAAAATATCACGTGACCTAATTAAACCCAAAATATAAATTAGCTCAAACTTTTGTTCTACTTGAAATTTTTGCGAAATGTTTTATCTTGAATGTTAGTTAGGCCAATGCACGCCCAATAAAATATAAAATTTTAGGTTTTGAAATTTCATCAAATTTTAATAAAAGTGTCATAACTTTTATGAATATGAATATTTTTAAAAAATATTTCGTAAACACGTTAATTGGACCTGTGGAGTTCTAACAAAACAAATATTTTTCGATTTAAAATTTAAAATTTTTTTCAGAAAATTTATTGCAATATTATTGGCCAAAAATATCACGTGACCTAATTAAACCCAAAATATAAATTAGCTCAAACTTTTGTTCTACTAGAAATTTATGCGAAATGTTTTATCTTGAATGTTAGTTAGGCCAATGCGCGCCCAATAAAATATAACATTTTAGGTTTTGAAATTTCATCAAATTTAAAAAAAAGTGTCATAACTTTTATGAATATTAATATTTAAAAAAAATATTTTGTAAACACCTTAATTGGACCTGTGGAGTTCTAACAAAACAAATATTTTTCGATTTAAAATTTTAAATTTTTTTCAAAAAATTTGTATGCAATATCATTGGCCAAAAATATCACGTGACCTAATTAAACCCAAAATATAAATTAGCTCAAACTTTTGTTCTACTTGAAATTTTTGCGAAATGTTTTATCTTGAATGTTAGTTAGGCCAATGCGCGACCAATAAATTATAAAACTTTAGGTTTTAAAATTTCATCAAATTGTAATAAGAGTGTCAAAACTTTTATGAATATTAATATTTTTTAAAAATATTCCGTAAACACGTTAATTGGACCTGTGGAGTTCTAACAGAACAAATATTTTTTGATTTAAAATTTTTAATTATTTAAAAAAAATTTGTATGCAATATCATTGGCCAAAAATATCACGTGACCTAATTAAACCCAAAATATAAATTACCTCAAACTTTTGTTCTACTTGAAATTTTTGCGAAATGTTTTATCTTGAATGTTAGTTAGGCCAATGCGCGCCCAATAAAATATAACATTTTAGGTTTTGAAATTTCATCAAATTTAAAAAAAAGTGTCATAACTTTTATGAATATTAATATTTAAAAAAAATATTTTGTAAACACCTTAATTGGACCTGTGGAGTTCTAACAAAACAAATATTTTTCGATTTAAAATTTTAAATTTTTTTCAAAAAATTTGTATGCAATATCATTGGCCAAAAATATCACGTGACCTAATTAAACCCAAAATATAAATTAGCTCAAACTTTTGTTCTACTTGAAATTTTTGCGAAATGTTTTATCTTGAATGTTAGTTAGGCCAATGCGCGACCAATAAATTATAAAACTTTAGGTTTTAAAATTTCATCAAATTGTAATAAGAGTGTCAAAACTTTTATGAACATTAATATTTTTTAAAAATATTCCGTAAACACGTTAATTGGACCTGTGGAGTTCTAACAGAACAAATATTTTTTGATTTAAAATTTTTAATTATTTAAAAAAAATTTGTATGCAATATCATTGGCCAAAAATATCACGTGACCTAATTAAACCCAAAATATAAATTACCTCAAACTTTTGTTCTACTTGAAATTTTTGCGAAATGTTTTATCTTGAATGTTAGTTAGGCCAATGCGCGCCCAATAAAATATAACATTTTAGGTTTTGAAATTTCATCAAATTTAAAAAAAAGTGTCATAACTTTTATGAATATTAATATTTAAAAAAAATATTTTGTAAACACCTTAATTGGACCTGTGGAGTTCTAACAAAACAAATATTTTTCGATTTAAAATTTTAAATTTTTTTCAAAAAATTTGTATGCAATATCATTGGCCAAAAATATCACGTGACCTAATTAAACCCAAAATATAAATTAGCTCAAACTTTTGTTCTACTTGAAATTTTTGCGAAATGTTTTATCTTGAATGTTAGTTAGGCCAATGCGCGACCAATAAATTATAAAACTTTAGGTTTTAAAATTTCATCAAATTGTAATAAGAGTGTCAAAACTTTTATGAATATTAATATTTTTTAAAAATATTTCGTGAACACGTTAATTGGACCTGTGGAGTTCTAACAGAACAAATATTTTTTGATTTTAAATTTTAAATTTTTTTCAAAAAATTTGTATGCAATATCATTGGCCAAAAATATCACGTGACCTAATTAAACCCAAAATATAAATTAGCTCAAACTTTTGTTCTACTTGAAATTTTTGCGAAATGTTTTATCTTAAATGTTAGTTAGGCCGATGCGCGCCCATTAAATATAAAATTTTAGGTTTTGAAATTTCATCAAATTTTAATATAAGTGTCATAACTTTTATGATTATTAATATTTTTAAAAAATATTTCGTAAACACGTTAATTGGACCTGTGGAGTTCTAACAAAACAAATATTTTTCGATTTAAAATTTTAAATTTTTTTCAAAAAATTTGTATGCAACATCATTGGCCAAAAATATCACGTGACCTAATTAAACCCAAAATATAAATTAGCTCGAACTTTTGTTCTACTTGAAATTTTTGCGAAATGTTTTATCTTGAATGTTAGTTAGGCCAATGCGCGCCCAATAAAATATAAAATTTTAGGTTTTCAAATTTCATCAAATTTTAATAAAAGTGTCATAACTTTTATGAATATTAATATTTTTTAAAAATATTCCGTAAACACGTTAATTGGACCTGTGCGGTTCTAACAGAACAAATATTTTTTGATTTAAAATTTAAAATTTTTTTCAAAAAATTCGTATGCAATATCATTGGCCAAAAATATCATGTGACCTAATTAAACCCAAAATATAAATTAGCTCAAACTTTTGTTCTACTTGAAATTTTTGCGAAATGTTTTATCTTGAATGTTAGTTAGGCCAATGCGCGCCCAATAAAATATAAAATTTTAGGTTTTGAAATTTCATCAAATTTTAATAAAAGTGTCATAACTTTTATGAATATTAATATTTTTAAAAAATATTTTGTAAACACCTTAATTGGACCTGTGGAGTTCTAACAAAACAAATATTTTTCGATTTAAAATTTAAAATTTTTTTCAAAAAATTTGTATGCAATATCATTGGCCAAAAATATCACGTGACCTAATTAAACCCAAAATATAAATTAGCTCAAACTTTTTTTCTACTTGAAATTTTTGCGAAATGTTTAATCTTGAATGTTAGTTAGGCCAATGCGCGACCAATAAATAATAAAATTTTAGGTTTTAAAATTTCATCAAATTGTAATAAAAGTGTCATAACTTTTATGAATATTAATATTTTTAAAAAATATTTCGTGAACACGTTAATTGGACCGGTGGAGTTCTAACAGAACAAATATTTTTTGATTTAAAATTTTTAATTATTTAAAAAAAATTTGTATGCAATATCATTGGCCAAAAATATCACGTGACCTAATTAAACCCAAAATATAAATTAGCTCAAACTTTTGTTCTACTTGAAATTTTTGCGAAATGTTTTATCTTGAATGTTAGTTAGGCCAATGCGCGCTCAATAAAATATAAAATTTTAGATTTTGAAATTTCATCAAATTTTAATAAAAGTGTCATAACTTTTATGAATATTAATATTTTTAAAAAATATTTTGTAAACACCTTAATTGGACATGTGAAGTTCTAACAAAACAAATATTTTTCGATTTAAAATTTAAAATTTTTTTCAAAAAATTTGTATGCAATATCATTGGCCAAAAATATCACGTGACCTAATTAAACCCAAAATATAAATTAGCTCAAACTTTTGTTCTACTTGAAATTTTTGCGAAATGTTTTATCTTAAATGTTGGTTAGGCCAATGCGCGCCCAATAAAATATAAAATTTTAGGTTTTGAAATTTCATCAAATTTTAATAAAAGTGTCATAACTTTTATGAATATTAATATTTTTAAAAAATATTTCGTAAACACGTTAATTGGACCTGTGCGGTTCTAACAGAACAAATATTTTTTGATTTAAAATGTTTAATTATTTAAAAAAAATTTGTATGCAATATCATTGGCCAAAAATATCACGTGACCTAATTAAACCCAAAATATAAATTAGCTCAAACTTTTGTTCTACTTGAAATTTTTGCGAAATGTTTTATCTTGAATGTTAGTTAGGCCAATGCGCGCCCAATAAAATATAAAATTTTAGGTTTTGAAATTTCATCAAATTTTAATAAAAGTGTCATAACTTTTATGAATATTAATATTTTTAAAAAATATTTTGTAAACACCTTAATTGGACCTGTGGAGTTCTAACAAAACAAATATTTTTCGATTTAAAATTTAAAATTTTTTTCAAAAAATTTGTATGCAATATCATTGGCCAAAAATATCACGTGACCTAATTAAACCCAAAATATAAATTAGCTCAAACTTTTGTTCTACTTGAAATTTTTGCGAAATGTTTAATCTTGAATGTTAGTTAGGCCAATGCGCGACCAATAAATTATAAAAGTTTAGGTTTTAAAATTTCATCAAATTGTAATAAAAGTGTCATAACTTTTATGAATATTAATATTTTTAAAAAATATTTCGTAAACACGTTAAATGGACCTGTGCGGTTCTAACAAAACAAATATTTTTTGATTTAAAATTTTTAGTTATTTAAAAAAAATTTGTATGCAATATCATTGGCCAAAAATATCATGTGACCTAATTAAACCCAAAATATAAATTAGCTCAAACTTTTGTTCTACTTGAAATTTTTGCGAAATGTTTTATCTTGAATGTTAGTTAGGCCAATGCGCGCCCAATAAAATATAAAATTTTAGGTTTTGAAATTTCATCAAATTTTAATAAAAGTGTCATAACTTTTATGAATATTAAAATTTTTAAAAAATATTTTGTAAACACGTTAATTGGACCTGTGCGGTTCTATCAGAACAAATATTTTTTGATTTAAAATTTTTAATTATTTAAAAAAAATTTGTATGCAATATCATTGGCCAAAAATATCACGTGACCTAATTAAACCCAAAATATAAGTTAGCTCAAACTTTTGTTCTACTTGAAATTTTTGCGAAATGTTTTATCTTGAATGTTAGTTAGGCCAATGCGCGCCCAATAAAATATAAAATTTTAGGTTTTGAAATTTCATCAAATTTTAATAAAAGTGTCATAACTTTTATGAATATTAATATTTAAAAAAAATATTTAGTAAACACATTAATTGGACCTGTGGAGTTCTAACAAAACAAATATTTTCCGATTTAAAATTTAAAATTTTTTTTAAAAAATTTGTATGCAATATCATTGGCCAAAAATATCACGTGACCTAATTAAACCCAAAATATAAATTAGTTCAAACTTTTGTTCTACTTGAAATTTTTGCGAAATGTTTTATCTTGAATGTTAGTTAGGCCAATGCGCGCCCAATAAAATATAAAATTTTAGGTTTTGAAATTTCATCAAATTTTAATAAAAGTGTCATAACTTTTATGAATATTAATATTTAAAAAAAATATTTAGTAAACACATTAATTGGACCTGTGGAGTTCTAACAAAACAAATATTTTCCGATTTAAAATTTTAAATTTTTTTTAAAAAATTTGTATGCAATATCATTGGCCAAAAATATCACGTGACCTAATTAAACCCAAAATATAAATTAGTTCAAACTTTTGTTCTACTTGAAATTTTTGCGAAATGTTTTATCTTGAATGTTAGTTAGGCCAATGCGCGACCAATAAAATATAAAATTTTAGGTTTTGAGATTTTATCAAATTTTAATAAAAGTGTCATAACTTTTATGAATATTAATATTTTTAAAAAATATTTCGTAAACACGTTAATTGGACCTGTGCGGTTCTAACAAAACAAATATTTTTTGATTTTAAATTTTTAGTTATTTAAAAAAAATTTGTATGCAATATCATTGGCCAAAAATATCACGTGACCTAATTAAACCCAAAATATAAGTTAGCTCAAACTTTTGTTCTACTTGAAATTTTTGCGAAATGTTTTATCTTGAATGTTAGTTAGGCCAATGCGCGCCCAATAAAATATAAAATTTTAGGTTTTGAAATTTCATCAAATTTTAATAAAAGTGTCATAACTTTTATGAATATTAATATTTAAAAAAAATATTTAGTAAACACATTAATTGGACCTGTGGAGTTCTAACAAAACAAATATTTTCCGATTTAAAATTTTAAATTTTTTTTAAAAAATTTGTATGCAATATCATTGGCCAAAAATATCACGTGTCCTAATTAAACCCAAAATATAAATTAGTTCAAACTTTTGTTCTACTTGAAATTTTTGCGAAATGTTTTATCTTGAATGTTAGTTAGGCCAATGCGCGCCCAATAAAATATAAAATTTTAGGTTTTGAAATTTCATCAAATTTTAATAAAAGTGTCATAACTTTTATGAATATTAAAATTTTTAAAAAATATTTCGTAAACACGTTAATTGGACCTGTGCGGTTCTAACAGAACAAATATTTTTTGATTTAAAATTTTTAATTATTTAAAAAAAATTTGTATGCAATATCATTGGCCAAAAATATTACGTGACCTAATTAAACCCAAAATATAAATTAGCTCAAACTTTTGTTCTACTTGAAATTTTTGCGAAATGTTTTATCTTGAATGTTAGTTAGGCCAATGCGCGCCCAATAAAATATAAAATTTTAGGTTTTGAAATTTCATCAAATTTTAATAAAAGTGTCATAACTTTTATGAATATTAAAATTTTTAAAAAATATTTCGTAAACACGTTAATTGGACCTGTGCGGTTCTAACAGAACAAATATTTTTGATTTAAAATTTTTAATTATTTAAAAAAAATTTGTATGCAATATCATTGGCCAAAAATATCATGTGACCTAATTAAACCCAAAATCTAAATTAGCTCAAACTTTTGTTCTACTTGAAATTTTTGCGAAATGTTTTATCTTGAATGTTAGTTAGGCCAATGCGCGCCCAATAAAATATAAAATTTTAGGTTTTGAAATTTCATCAAATTTTAATAAAAGTGTCATAACTTTTATGAATATTAATATTTTAAAAAAATATTTAGTAAACACATTAATTGGACCTGTGGAGTTCTAACAAAACAAATATTTTCCGATTTAAAATTTTAAATTTTTTTTAAAAAATTTGTATGCAATATCATTGGCCAAAAATATCACGTGACCTAATTAAACCCAAAATATAAATTAGTTCAAACTTTTGTTCTACTTGAAATTTTTGCGAAATGTTTTATCTTGAATGTTAGTTAGGCCAATGCGCGACCAATAAAATATAAAATTTTAGGTTTTGAGATTTCATCAAATTTTAATAAAAGTGTCATAACTTTTATGAATATTAATATTTAAAAAAAATATTTTGTAAACACGTTAATTGGACCTGTGCGGTTCTAACAAAACAAATATTTTTTGATTTTAAATTTTTAGTTATTTAAAAAAAATTTGTATGCAATATCATTGGCCAAAAATATCACGTGACCTAATTAAACCCAAAACATAAATTAGCTGAAACTTTTGTTCTACTTGAAATTTTTGCGAAATGTTTTATCTTGAATGTTAGTTAGGCCAATGCGCGCCCAATAAAATATAAAATTTTAGGTTTTGAAATTTCATCAAATTTTAATAAAAGTGTCATAACTTTTATGAATATTAAAATTTTTAAAAAATATTTCGTAAACACGTTAATTGGACCTGTGCGGTTCTAACAGAACAAATATTTTTTGATTTAAAATTTTTAATTATTTAAAAAAAATTTGTATGCAATATCATTGGCCAAAAATATCATGTGACCTAATTAAACCCAAAATATAAATTAACTCAAACTTTTGTTCTACTTGAAATTTTTGCGAAATGTTTTATCTTGAATGTTAGTTAGGCCAATGCGCGCCCAATAAAATATAAAATTTTAGGTTTTGAAATTTCATCAAATTTTAATAAAAGTGTCATAACTTTTATGAATATTAATATTTTTAAAAAATATTTTGTAAACACGTTAATTGGACCTGTGGAGTTCTAACAAAACAAATATTTTTCGATTTAAAATTTTAAATTTTTTTCAAAAAATTTGTATGCAATATCATTGGCCAAAAATATCACGTGACCTAATTAAACCCAAAATATAAATTAGCTCAAACTTTTGTTCTACTTGAAATTTTTGCGAAATGTTTTATCTTGAATGTTAGTTAGGCCAATGCGCGACCAATAAAATATAAAATTTTAGGTTTTGAGATTTCATCAAATTTTAATAAAAGTGTCATAACTTTTATGAATATTAATATTTAAAAAAAATATTTTGTAAACACGTTAATTGGACCTGTGCGGTTCTAACAAAACAAATATTTTTTGATTTTAAATTTTTAGTTATTTAAAAAAAATTTGTATGCAATATCATTGGCCAAAAATATCACGTGACCTAATTAAACCCAAAACATAAATTAGCTGAAACTTTTGTTCTACTTGAAATTTTTGCGAAATGTTTTATCTTGAATGTTAGTTAGGCCAATGCGCGCCCAATAAAATATAAAATTTTAGGTTTTGAAATTTCATCAAATTTTAATAAAAGTGTCATAACTTTTATGAATATTAAAATTTTTAAAAAATATTTCGTAAACACGTTAATTGGACCTGTTTGGTTCTAACAGAACAAATATTTTTTGATTTAAAATTTTTAATTATTTAAAAAAAATTTGTATGCAATATCATTGGCCAAAAATATCATGTGACCTAATTAAACCCAAAATATAAATTAACTCAAACTTTTGTTCTACTTGAAATTTTTGCGAAATGTTTTATCTTGAATGTTAGTTAGGCCAATGCGCGCCCAATAAAATATAAAATTTTAGGTTTTGAAATTTCATCAAATTTTAATAAAAGTGTCATAACTTTTATGAATATTAATATTTTTAAAAAATATTTTGTAAACACGTTAATTGGACCTGTGGAGTTCTAACAAAACAAATATTTTTCGATTTAAAATTTTAAATTTTTTTCAAAAAATTTGTATGCAATATCATTGGCCAAAAATATCACGTGACCTAATTAAACCCAAAATATAAATTAGCTCAAACTTTTGTTCTACTTAAAATTTTTGCGAAATGTTTTATCTTGAATGTTAGTTAGGCCAATGCTCGCCCAATAAAATATAAAATTTTAGGTTTTGAGATTTCATCAAATTTTAATAAAAGTGTCATAACTTTTATGAATATTAATATTTTTAAAAAATATTTCGTAAACACGTTAATTGGACCTGTGCGGTTCTAACAGAACAAATATTTTTTGATTTAAAATTTTTAATTATTTAAAAAAAATTTGTATGCAATATCATTGGCCAAAAATATCACGTGACCTAATTAAACCCAAAATATAAATTAGCTCAAACTTTTGTTCTACTTGAAATTTTTGCGAAATGTTTTATCTTGAATGTTAGTTAGGCCAATGCGCGCCCAATAAAATATAAAATTTTAGGTTTTGAAATTTCCTCAAATTTTAATAAAAGTGTCATAACTTTTATGAATATTAATATTTTTAAAAAATATTTAGTAAACACCTTAATTGGACCTGTGGAGTTCTAACAAAACAAATATTTTCCGATTTAAAATTTTAAATTTTTTTCAAAAAATTTGTATGCAATATCATTGGCCAAAAATATCACGTGACCTAATTAAACCCAAAATATAAATTAGTTCAAACTTTTGTTCTACTTGAAATTTTTGCGAAATGTTTCATCTTGAATGTTAGTAAGGCCAATGCGCGCCCAATAAAATATAAAATTTTAGGTTTTGAAATTTCATCAAATTTTAATAAAAGTGTCATAACTTTTATGAATATTAATATTTTTAAAAAATATTTCGTAAACACGTTAATTGGACCTGTGCGGTTTTAACAGAACAAATATTTTTTGATTTAAAATTTTTAATTATTTAAAAAAAATTTGTATGCAATATCATTGGCCAAAAATATCACGTGACCTAATTAAACCCAAAATATAAATTAGCTCAAACTTTTGTTCTACTTGAAATTTTTGCGAAATGTTTTATCTTGAATGTTAGTTAGGCCAATGCGCGCCCAATAAAATATAAAATTTTAGGTTTTGAAATTTCATCAAATTTTAATAAAAGTGTCATAACTTTTATGAATATTAATATTTTTAAAAAATATTTCGTAAACACGTTAATTGGACCTGTGCAGTTCTAACAAAACAAATATTTTTCGATTTAAAATTTTAAATTTTTTTCAAAAAATTTGTATGCAATATCATTGGCGAAAAATATCACGTGACCTAATTAAACCCAAAATATAAATTAGCTCAAACTTTTGTTCTACTTGAAATTTTTGCGAAATGTTTTATCTTGAATGTTAGTTAGGCTAATGCGCGCCCAATAAAATATAAAATTTTAGGTTTTGAAATTTCATCAAATTTTAATAAAAGTGTCATAACTTTTATGAATATTAATATTTTTAAAAAATATTTCGTAAACACGTTAATTGGACCTGTGCGTTTCTAACAGAACGAATATTTTTTGATTTAAAATTTTTAATTTTTAAAAAAATTTGTATGCAACATCATTGGCCAAAAATATCACGTGATCTAATTAAACCCAAAATATAAATTAGCTCAAACTTTTGTTCTACTGAAAATTTTTGCGAAATGTTTTATTTTAAATGTTAGTTAGGCTAATGCAGGTTCAATGGATTATAGTACTTTAGGTTTTGAGATTTTATCAATTTTTTAAAAAAATTGTCATAAATTTTATGAATATTAATATTTTTGAAAAATATTTTGTCAACATGTTAACCGGCCCTATGCAGTTTTAACAAAATAATTATTTTTTGGTTTAGAATATTTTATTTAAAAAAAAAATTGTATGCAATATCATTGGCCAAAAATATCACTTGACTTAATTAAACCCAATATTAAGATTAGCTCAAACTTTTGTTCTACTTGAAATTTTTGCGAAATGTTTTATCTTGAATGTTAGTTAGGCCAATGCGCGACTAATAAAATATAATATTTTTTAAGATTTCATCAATGGTGTCATAACTTTTTTTTGCGTTCTATAGTCCCCATCGTAGCGGAATGGGTCAGTCTTCTGACTGTCGCAAGGGTTTGAGGTTCGAAACTCGTTGTACACCTTACTTTAAATTTTTTCATGACTTTAGAATGTAACACATAATATGTAAAATGCATAAACGTGTAAATAAGTTAATTTCTGCCGTGCCTATCGCAGCTTAGTTGGTTGTGCTCGTTGCTGTAATTACATAACATTGGGGTTCGAGTCCAGGAGTAATACACTTATATAAAAATTTGATTATCTAAAATTAAATAAATGACATGTGTTCGGAATAATGTAAGCATCTTACCGTTACCTCTGTAGCGTAAGTGGTTGTTCGCTTACCAATCAAGCGACAGGTTTCCGGTTCGATTACATTCGTGACTGTCGAATGAATCGGAGTGCGAGAGAATAACAAAAAATACCTTTTTTAATTTTCTAAAAGTTCTTTAATCAGTTGCTTATTTGGTAACTATGTATTAATACATTTCCCAAAAAATACAAAAAAAAATTGTTTACATACAAACAAATAAATACAATAATGCATAATAATAAAAACGTATATTGTTCATTGTTCGAAAGTTGATGAGGAGTTAGTTAACAAATCGTTTTTTTCCTCAAGTGTCTAAAATTAAGAAACACAAATAGTTGTTATGTTATTGCTATGTATAGCGCATATATTAAAATTCTGTATAAAACTTTATAAAACTCCTGTAACTTTTGTTCTACTTGATTTTTCAAAAAATGTTTTATCTTTAAAGTTAGGTAGGCCAAAACAGTTTAAATAAAATGTATATTTTTCAGTTTTGAGAATTGTACAAATTTTAATAAAAGTGTCTTAACTTTTCATATATTAACCTTTTGAAAATATATGTTGAAAATACGTTGTTTAGACTACTGCGCGATTAAATGGTATAGTTAAAATTTAATTTAATTGTCACTTTTGTTCTACTTAATTTATTTATTATTGCTTTTATTTATTGTTAGTTATATTAAAACAAGTTGAATAAAATAATTATTTGTTAGTTTTGAGTTTTATGCAAAGTTTAATAAAAATGTCGTAACTTTGATATATTTTAATAATTTAAAAATATTTTATAAATATGTTTTTTAGACTACGATGCATTTAGTGTTATATTTAAATTCAATAGTTTTTTTCTCTAATTGGCAGCAAAATTACAATATTAGTTGGTACGCTATTAAACAATTTATCACATACCTTTTAAATTCATATTCTTGATTTTAAAATCCCTCAAGCGTTCTTTACTTGCAGTTTGTCGAAAAATTATTTAACTATTGAGTATTTTAATATATTGTTAAACATATTGTTTTAAATAAATGTAAATATTAAGTCCACATTTTAACTCATGTTTAACACTAAAAAAATATTAAAACAATATTAAAACAAATTTAGTAAGATTTGCATGACATTTTCATATTTATCTTTTGTTAAATATTGCCATAATGTTGAGATTTTGTTAATTTTTGTTAAAAATATTCATTTTAAACTTTTGAAGTTACTGTAATCAAGAAACAAACAAACCCATTTAAGTTATTGTTATAAACTATGATCTGCAGTATTTTAAAATAAATTGATTATATACTAAACTAGTTATACGATATTACTAATATTATTATATTACCTACCTTCTACTATTAAGATTATCATACAAACAATATATATATAAAATGAAACTATACAACTTAATCTAGAGTCCATGCCTGTTAAAACCTTACTTTTAAACATGGTTCAAGAAAAATTTTGGTTGTTTACAATTTAAAATTAAGAAACAAGGGAGCAGTAAAGATCACGAAGCTGTTGGCTTTAAAGCTAATCACGGCAAACTGTTAGTTGACGCTTACAATAGAGAAAGAAAGCCCTCTCTTTTGCGCTTAATATAAGGTTGGTGTATGTGTTGGGCTCGTTTAGGGCTACATTTAATTTTTTGGATTCCAGCCGCATACACTTTTTCTTACAACATTCTTGTTTTGATAATATTTTAACATTTGAACATACACTAATCAAAAATTTTAACAGGTAAATTAATAACTTAAACCTCTCAAATAAACGATTTTACAATTTAAACAATGCCATTTATTAAAATAAAGACTGAGATATTTATAGTTTAAGTAACACTTATCTACACCTATTACGTTACAAATAAATACAGTTTATAAAATATCTATAAACAAGTCAATCTGTACAAGGCTATTCATTAGAAATGGATGTATGATTACTTTAAAGTCTTTTTTTAGTTATTGTTTATTTCATGGAATAGCTTCTGCTCGTGTTGCGTTTAAGCAACGTATTTTGCAAAGCTGAAAACTTAAGGTAATCATCTGTTAGCATTTGATTGTACTGGGTTGTAGATTGAAATAATTCATTTTCATCAAGATCAAGGGGGTGATCAAACAAAAACCTTATCGGTTCAATAACTGGCGAACTTGGAGCTATACTATTGTCGCAAGAGGGTAGCATAGCGGAGCCTTCATTAATTTTTTCTAAGACACATTTTTCCTTATCGTGTAGCGTTTCTGGTTCGTCACACAACTTAGTTATCCGACTTTTAATAAAAATATCAGAAGGCGAAAGAGGCGGAGAGCTGGATTCGTCCGAAAATGAACAAATGTCGATTGGGTAACCGGAGTCGGCGGATTTGCAAGAATCCGACCTTATCCTGTAAGAAGGTGATAAGTGTCGCAAACCATGCAATGAATGTTCGTTGTGATGTATGCAATGACATGCAGAAGATGTTGCGCTCAATAAGGTATGATTTGCATTACAAAAGCATGGTATGTTAGGTCGTAAGCAACCGCTTGTGGATAGCGGTGGTTGTTCGTAATGCCTTTCACACAATTGAACTAAATGTAGGTTTCTTCCAAAATAAGTTTGGTCAGATGTAGAATGATGTCGATTGCAACTTCGCCTACCATAACTCCGTTTTCTATTTTTGGGCTGGTTTGAAACATTTGTTTTGTTGTGGGTAGATTCGACATTTTTTTGAACGTGTGGGTTTGAGTTTTGTTCAAGCACTTCATGTTTTTGAACGTTTACAACTTTGTCCACGTGTTCGCTAGTTTTTGGGTAGTTGTATGTTAAGTTTTTTAGCTCACAAACCTTATTTTTATCGTTTCGCTTTTCATAATCTTTATTTTTTAAATTATCAGCAGTACCAATATCTTGAGAGTGGAATACGTCGTCTAAGGAAGAAGTGGGACTATTTCTATCTTGAGAGCAAGTATTTTCATTAGAGTATCCAAACGAATTAAATCGTAGTTTGCTTTCGTAGCTACAGTCTGGTTTTATTTTATTGCACCTTAATGTTGTTGGTTCAAACGAAGTAGGACTGACAAATTGACTTTCTATTAGGCTGTATGCAGCAATTTCAGAATTTACATTTAGATTCCCAAAATTAGTTGATTGATAAGTTCCATTGGCGTTCGGGTTTTCAATAACGCGTTGCATATCCATACAAAGCCGAGGCGAACTTTTAAGTCCTACTGGCCTTCGTTGATTTGAGAATATAATATCTTGGTCCGTGGATTGTCGAACATACAACATTAATGACTCCGTCGAGCTAGTTATATCAGCTGTTACTAGGTTTCTAACAGGTGGGTTAGTTGCAACACGCACTGTACTAACTGTATCAGCGCTTGATTCAGCTACCAGAGTTGAATCATTTTCGGATACGACGCTAATTGAACCTCAATTTAAAAAAACACGTAAATTATTTTTTTTAAATAAAAAATTATTTACATTTTTGTACGCATTTTTCTACATTGGCAAAATTGAGTAAAATGAATTTTAATAAGCACAACCTTAGTTTTATAGTTTCAAAATTTGCTTTTAAATCAGAACCTATAAAATTGATTAAAAAATTTACTTCTTGATGTGGATAAAGTGTCGAAATGTTGCGGAATGTGTGGACGTGAAACAAAAGTATGAACAATTTCTGCTTCATCGTAGTTACATTGTCCCATGCTCTTACTTGTATCAAAATGACCATCATGTTCTACGTTTGGATTTTTAAACACCTCTACCTATATTTTAAGAATTTATTAATAAATACTTTGTAGTATGTTCGTTATACAAGGAACATTTTTTTTTGTTGAATTATAAAAATATAGATGAAAACTTCCAAGGCGTATTAAAGTACTTGCAATACTCTAACGTATTCAAAAATACATTATGTTAACTTACCAACTCGGTAGGTATCTTCTGGTCGCTTTTATAAATTGCTGTATAAAAGTTTTTGACTTTATAAGAAATCACACATATCAGTACAACAGCTATAGTCAAAGTGACCGCAAGAATTATTGTGAATCTATCATCCCTACTTACAACCATCATTACACTCTCTTCAGGTACATCTAAATACATATACAACTTATAATGTAAAAAGCAGTAAATTTATTTTAAGGAATTCAAAATGAAAAACATTAGATTTTGTAGAATTTACTATCTAAATCTGAAAAAAAATTTAACTAGTTTGAAGAAAAATTTAATCTGCACGAAAAACATTAAAGAAAATTTGCTTACTTTTAGATATAACTGTACAGATAGTTTTCCAGTCGCTTTTAGATATTTTTAAGGAATCTTCGATCGACATTTTAACACACATCTCTGCGTTTTGTATCGGTGCCTCAAAAAGTGGTAAAGTTATAAGGGTCATACCAAAGCTAGCAATACGCTCCTAAAAACATCAATTATACAAATTTAGGAAAACATATTTCTTTTAAACCTTTACTACATTAGTGATTAAATGGCATAACTTTGCTATATTGATATATATCTACAAAATAATCAAATTTAGCAAGCTTACCAACATCACATCAGAAAGTTTAAAAACTTATTTTTTCTGATTTACTGAAAAAACACTAACATAAAATAAAACAATAAACATTATTCTAACATACCCGTATTGGTTGGTTACTATCGTTGGTGGACCAGTAATTAATCCTATATTGTAAGCTGTTGTCATAGTAACAGTTAAGTGATTTATTGGTGGGCCAAACCGTGTAAGGTTTGTTCATAATTCTTAACTGTGCCTCAGCGAACAAACCCAATACTTCATAATCTGGTGGTTTAATTATGTCTAAAAATCAAATTTTACGTCATTACAATACTAACTAAGATGATAGTAAGTCTGTATTATTACACGTTTAAAAATAAGGTAAATTACTTGTTTTTAAGTTCTGATTTTACCTTTTTCGGGCAGAATAAGTGGAGATTTTGAAGTAGACCATGGACTGCAAACATCTTCGTGAACAAACGAACAAGCTCGTACCCGAAGTGAGAATGTTCCAGTATTGCTGTAATCTGGACAATCCTCGTCGTAAGGATCGTGAACAATTTCAAACAAGTTGCAACTTTTGGTCAGCACTCGTTCGCATCCAAATGCAGGAGACCACTCTTCAAAGATTTCACTACAACACGTGGAAAGATTTGTTTTTTTTAATATTTATTGGGCTAAGACAAACTTAAATTACCAATTGTATGACCCAATCTGTTTTAATTAAATTGCAAATTAAAGCGTTTAACAAACACACGAAATTTTTTGCAGTATGTAGTCTTAATTTGTCAAGTCAATATTAATCCAAAGCGGCAATACCGCGTGACTTTGCATATACTCAAGCAATATCTTTATATAATATTTAAACGTACTCAAAATATTGCATTTCATAGAAAACGTCGCTGTTGTTGTATTCCCAAACTGCAGTGTGGTTAACATTACTTGACATAATCACAAGGGCATTAGGCGGCAGAAGTTCTAAAATACAAAATAAGTAAGTTGTGTAAATTAATTAAAGTTATCACATAACGCTAAACGAATTACAAAAAACAAATACATTAAAGTTTTTAGCTGCATAAGGAGTTTACTTTTTTTCGAACAAACTCTGCAGTTGTTTAATTATTTACCTTACTTATACTTACCAATTGGGTTGTTTGATTTTAGGCAAGTCTGTTGATTTTTATTGCCGGGATTTATTACCCTAACACAGAATGATATAAAATTTTCTGTATGGTTTTGCAATGGCACAAACGTTAACATTGAACGAACTTCGAAAACTTCTTCATAAACCTATTAGAAATAAATTAAAGCAATAAACATCACAAGAGTATTGTGCTAAAAAGAAAAAAATCTTTTAAATGTTAAAAAATAGATATAAAATAGGCCGTCACATAAGTTGTATTAGTAAAGATACAAAATGTTATATTGACTTAAAGGTTGTTCGCAAATGGTCTAGTTTTCATAACCCCATTGCAATCACTGCGTTACTGAATCAGATAAATTACCACGGTTATTAAGCGTAATACTAAATAGTAACTGCGTGATATCATTAATCTTTCAGGCATTTCTAATTTAAATGTAGTTCTGGTGCTTCTTCACACGGTTGTCAGCCTAACTGGCCAACAGGAAAACGATAAAACTTAATAACTTCTGCATCGCGCATAATTAATCTTAACATCTCATAACGAAATTTAAATACAATGTAATTAATTAATTAAAATTTAAATAAAAATAAAACCCTAAACGTAAAAAAACATTAACAATATAAGGCTCTAAAACTAAGTAATTTTCTATACCTTTGATGACATTGCGTTTGGACCATTCCACCAATACTGAAATTGAACTTCCTTGGGTTGAGATAGATCAACATCGTCGGATGTAGATAAAAATAGTGCCTCACTATCTTTGTAAACTCCTAGATACTCTATAGGTGTGTTGGCGTCTAAAATTAAAAACAACATTTATAGGTATAAAACAAGTGTACATATTAGAGTATGCAGGTTCGTAATACCCTAAATGGACAAAGCACAAACTTAAATATTGACTTACATAAGACAAGGTTATTGTGGTCAAGACATAACGAGGGTAAAAATTATATACGTTTATATGTCATCATTAAGGGTTAACTAACAAACAAGTTAGTCATGTTAAGGATATGTGGCAACATTAAAAGACTTCACACAGGATGCTACAACTTAAATTACATGTTTTGCAATATTACAACAACGAATTGAAAAACACAACTTAACAAAGTTGAAATTTGATATGTAGAAAATGTTTACGGAATTAAGGTAAAGTTAGTAATATTGAAATATAGCGTCGGAGATTCTGTCGTGATATATCGCAAACAAACTGTTTGATTTCTTATCGTTTTCCATTTACTTGGAAGACTGGAAATCAGCGAACAATCGGCCTGACTCCGAACTGACAAATAAGGTTTGGAGACAATTTACAAATTGTGAGCCGGACACGTGGTTGTCTTAATAAAATCGAGAATACTAAGAAATTCAATCCTGACAGCTCGTTCTGATGATAAACGAACAAACATATGGCAAAGTTTCGGGAGCATAATTTGAGCTAAAATCGAAATCCGAGCTTTTACAATCTGATTATATTATGGCCGGCCAAAAATACTACAAAACTTTATATTTTTATAAATATCGAATAAATTATTTTATTTGCCCCTTTTCTTTTAAAACTGTTACTCTTAATAGAAATGTTATAACATTCGGTTAAGTAATATAATATTTAAAATGGTTTATAACAAAACTTACTTGCATTTGCAACCACGCCAAAAGTCAATAACAATCCAAGAACAAACGTAACTAACTTTAATTTATCCATTTTTTACAACAAGCTGTAACTACAAATCTGTAAAAAGCTTAAACAATTTAAATCAAGCATTTTCATTTCTTGGAATTAAAACAAAAGCAATGTTTTTGCAAATGTAAACAACTGAACCTAATCTACTCTTTGCAATATAAACGCCTATACCTACACCGGTTATAGCGTTTCCGAACTTCTTATTATTACCTCTTAACTGTATCCCGTCTCAACACAACTGATTTATCATCGTTGTCGTCTGGAATACAAAATCTACATTTGTTCTTTCTTAACAAATAGAAGAATTATTTAAATCATGTTTTGTTAAACTAAAAACACAATAACATTTATTGTATTCTATTTAGGCACACTGGTAAACTATCTGCAAACGTCTGTTAAGTTCTATAGTAATGTAATAAAATTCACACAAAGCTGTGAGCTTAATTCGGTTAACATTAACTACAGGTGGGGTAGTAACAAAGTCATAATAGACAAATTAAACTTTTTTGTTATTGCGATATCTAAGGCGAGCTAAAATACGATGTTATGCAATAAATACTACAACCATTACGGTTTTATATTGCACCTTACTACGCTAATGTTAAACTAGTATTGTCTATAAATTGTTGGCAATACTTACTATAATATGCACCAATTTTCTTAGTTATAATGTGCCCTTCAAATGCAACAGTATTGTAATTTTACAATTTTTATAGCTTTAATAGATCACATTTGGTTAAGTGTAAAAAAAAACTAATTAGCTGATGCTGCTGATTAAGACTTTTATATTGCCGATCAAGTTACTATATACGGTAAATTTTAAAAAGTTAAAAATATGTTAAAACATAAACATAAAGATATCGGTTAAATAACGTTAATCATAAAGTGAGGTTTAAAAAACTGTAATTATACGACTTTTTTAAACTTTACACCATGGTCTTATAATTTGATCCACATCCGGCAGTTTTAATGTAACAACGTTACTTGATTAAAAGCCGCCAAAGTTATAACACATAAAAAGAAAAAAGTCCATAATACAAAGGTTTATAAGTTTCTTTATAATTTGGGTACAAAGCAACGATATTTATAAGACATTAATAAAGAGAAGTTTAAAAATAAGCAGTTTTTATCATTAACTAATAGTGTTAGAGTGAGCGTTATCATTGCCGTACTCACCATAAACGCTAAATAAACAATATTGGTATTGGAAGTTCCCACTTGAAATTGCACCACAAAAATATAGAAATATTTACGAAAACTTTGACTTGTCGTCACACATGTATGCTAATGACAAATCTCCCTAATTAAATATTGCGAATGATTTATGTGTTTGTATAATACGTATAGTTTGATTTTTTAGGCTAGCAAACATAATAGATTAATTTTTAACAAGCCGTAGTTAAATGACTCAGGCAGTCAACAAGAACCAGGTTACATAACAATATTATATAGAGACGTTAAATTTATATATATCTCATAACTTAAGTACACAACTCAAGAGTTAATTTAAGTTTTGAAGGCATGACGTTTTCGACAGTTCGGCTTTTAGTTCCACGAATTTAGGAACCGATGTTTGAGTTAATATGATGTAACAGGTTAAAGGTGTATTAATGTTTACATACCATTTTTGATTAAAATTTTTGTTCATTACATTCATAATTAAAATGTTTTGAAATACATAAAAAAATTGTTAAATATTAAGCAATGCCCAGACAGTTGCAGTTTTTAATTAAAAGTTTTTAAAGAAAATAGAACTGTGAAATAGATAAAAAAAAGATTTAAAAAAATTTTAGTAAAAAAAAAATTCCAAAAATAGATAATTAAGAAATTAATTTTATGTGGTTAAAAAAGTGATATATATGGAGAAGCCAGTTTTGTAAAAACGTCACTAATTAAGGAGTGGCTATATTAGCCCACTCACACGATCGGCTATGTATTGAAAGCACGCCCTTATTATAAATTTATTTTAGGAAAAATTAATATTAAAACTTGTCAAAACCAAAAACAAATCGCTTAGGCAAGATAGAAAGATAAAAAAAATCAAATTAGGGCATTACAAAAAAATAATATTAAGATATTATCGTTGCTCCATTAAAAATAGTTTTAGAGATAAACCAGCTAAGTTATGATTACATTAAAGGCGTGTTCCCATTTCGCTACTGGTCAAGCAAAAATGAAACCTCAATTAAGATTTTGTTTACAGATCCAACAAAAGTAAAATTTTACAACGGTAACATTTTTTAATGCTTTTTATAAGTTTTATAAGGTTAGGAATTTCAGTTTATAGAAAGGTTTTATAAAGTTTTTACGGCGTCATCTGAATGCAAATATTGACTAGTCTATTTCGTTACATTTTATGTATGTCATTTCGCTTTTCGTTAGTTAATTTTTAACCTGGAAAACAATATTCGTTTGGCATAATTAATAATAAAAGAATTTTAAATTAGTTAGCTAGATTGTTTTAACACAGACCTAAAAAGTAAAAAAATATAGCCAGTTTTATTAAAAAGGTATCCAACAGAAACATAAGTAGAGCTAAAGTTTTAAGAAAGATTAATTTGTAACTCTTTTTGTTGAATCAACTTGAACAAACAAAAGCTTTAAAAATAGACAAAAAAAAATTTTTATAGGCAGATTTTTTATTGCGAAACAAAAAAACGGTTTGTGTTCTGCAAAGAATAGAAGATAGTATTAAAAAAATAAATAAATAGATAACTCGAAATTTAAAAACTATCGTTTTTTAGGTAGTTAGGAAATAAAATTTACCAAAAATAATTTAAATATGAAAAAAATGAATATTTATATATTTCTGGTTTTGTATATCACCCACATTTGTTTAGGTAAGTAACAGTTTATTGAAGTGATAAACTAATAAATAAACCATTAAAAATTATATTTTTTATTATGATATAAGGTATAGTAACTATCTTTGTTAAGGCAAGTCGGTTAACCAAAACTGTATATTAGGCTTTCAATTTTTTATATAACAAGAGTGAAGTTAAACAGCTTTCTAAAAACGTTTTAATATAGTTGCTGGGTACGAAGACTGCACTGTTACACCTTTGCCTACAAAAGAAGCATTAGGACAAAATACAAGTTGTACTGCTTGCTGGAGTGCATACTCCGAATGCTTTCCTGGGACGAAAAGTGATGGAACAATGTGGCAAGTAAGATTTTAACAAGAACCTTTACTAGTTATTAAATTACTTGATTTAAGAAAAGCAAAACTTTGATCATGTTTAAAAAAAGTTCGAACACCCAATGTTTTAAGATGTTAGTCCAGACTAAAACTTAATCTTAACGTTTTAGCATTAATATACTACAATGGTAAAAAACTATAAGGTTCTTACTAAAATAACCAAGTTGAACACTAATTTTTTTTTAGGATCGTATCTTAAAATTCTCCCCAGCTCAATTTGAAGGTTCCTTATGTCCCAATTTGGAGCCAGTAAACAAGGTTGAAAGACTTTCTTGCTCAACAACTGATCCACCAATTATTGGTCTTGCCACTGCCGGTAAGTAATATTTTTTAACGAAATACACCTGCGTGTTTAATGCATTGGGTACAAACCGTTTAAATAGCATGTAAATTTTTTTGAATAAAAAATGTTGGTAATCAAAAAAAATTTTTTTTTCATAGATTGCGAAAGTCTTGGAAAGTACAAATGTGGAAACGGTAGATGTATACCAGATTTCTACAGATGTAACGGGGATAATGATTGTGGTGATAATACTGACGAATACCCAACACTGGCATCTAACTGTTTAAAACCGGTAAACTCTGCGAATTTGCATACTAAAGCTTTAAAAAAGGGTTTGTGTTAATCTATGGTGAAAATGGTACATGTGAACATAACAAAAATATAACTTAACCTACTTTTTGATCAGGACCCTCTTTTAATTTGTGGTTTGTCACAAGATCCTGGTACAAGTAGTAACGTGCCTCAAGGAGAAAGATTCTTGACTGGAATTTCGGGAATTAACCAGTTTGCAGCTGGATTTGATATTTTGACAGGTAAGTGACAACAAGTTAACAACAAAATAAACGTAACACATTAAATTGTGTTTTGGTTTAAGGCCAGAGTGTAAGGGCTTAACTAATAGTATAAATCAAGGTAGCATGTTAACTAGATTACCTGTAGTATACTGAAAATTAATTTTATATCACATAAATGCTGGCATAAGAACTAAAACATGTTTTTAGGACAACACAAACAAAATGTTTTGTCCATGAGTGGTCACGGATCTTGCCGACGGGTTTTGATATCTGGAACAACTGATTCTTATTACAGATTACCAGCAAACGTTGCCTCATTTCAAGAAATGATGAATATTGAAGTTGACGAGGCAAAGGTATAAAAACGATATTTTTAAGACTTTTTAATGTATTAAGCTTACATTCAATGTTATTAACCATCTAAGTGCAAATATTCCAAGTTTAGTAGAAGACTGGTTTATTTATCGTTAATGTCATATTTTGTTATATAAATTTTGATTCCCAATGTATAAATAATGCTTTGTTGTGCTAATGTTGTTAAGGTCCGTTGGAAACAAAACAATATGCAAATTAAATTGAAAAATACCTTTTTCTTTTTAGTTGATTGAGAACGGTCCTGATCTAGTAAATAAAACCAAAGCTAATCTACGTTACAACATTGACATTGGAGGTGAACTGACAGACATTTCAGGAGAGGTTGGATTTTCGCAAGGAGAAGATGAAAAAGATACGATTTTAACTGAACTGATTTACGATCAACAATTTGCCTTTTCCATAGTTAACGCATTTGTTGACACAACCTCAGTAAGTGGAGACTAACAGCCAAAACAGAAAGTCAACAAAGACAATGTGGATTTAACGTTCATGTAACGTCCCGCTAATATAACCCAAATTTTAGTGTTCCAAATTAAAAATTTTAAATTTTAGATTACTCTGAAATCGGCTAAAAGTTTGGAACCAAGCACAGAATTTATTTCAAGGGTGATGGATCTGCCATTCTCCTCGTTCAGTAATTACAAATACATGAAACTAATAGAGGACTTTGGAACCCATTACATCACGTCAGGCACCTTGGGTGGTGCGTTTAGACAAGTCGATCGCTACGCCAGGTAAACCTATATTTTAACAAAGACAGTTGACAGCTCCACGAATCACCAATATTCAAATATTTAAATAACTAAAGTCTATGGCGTTATAAAAGCTTACAACTTGGCCTTTAGCAAACAACACAAATAGTACTTAAGTTGCTGTAGTGATATGCTGAAACATACACAAAAGCCAATACTGAAAATCTTTTTTTAAAAATACACTTAAGATAATTATCAGAATTTGCTTTTATGTAGATGCTGGCTCGAGTCAGCCGCATACGAAGATTACGACAATACAATTAACTGGAGAAACAATTTAGCCAGTTGCTCAAAGGAAACATTTTACAACAATATTTCTCCAGATCCAACCATAGCACTTGTATCTTCTTGGTGTAGAAAAACCGGCTCAGGTTTAAAAAATCAATATTCAGTAATTTAAAATTATCATGCTTTAACTATTTTTTGGTGTTTAAATTACGATTCAATTTATGTTTTAGCCGAAGTAGTAACCGATCAAGTTTTGGAAACATCATTCGATGTAGAGGGGGGAACTATAGAGGCAGCTTCCAACCTTAAATTCCAGTTTGGGTAAATTATTAATTTAAACAAACTTTTATAATTTTTACCACAACAACATCCTGCAATTATAAAATTTGCTAAGCAATTACATATATCAAAATAACTTTTTTTTATAGGTTTTAAATGCATAACTAACAATACCTAAAATTTTGCGAAGACAAATATGTGCCTAAATAAAGTTTTTTTTTGACAGCAAAGAATCCTGGGATGCATGGGTACAAACAGTTGCCACATCTCCTGTTCTTAATAAAAACAGATTTCAACTGGAAAGACTTTCAACGTAAGCAAACTATATACTAAACTAACAACGTACAAAAATATATTCTCTAATTGAATGTTTTTGTGCAGCCTTATATCGTCATCAGTCTTTCCATTTGAAAGCATGGAAAGACAACAAAAAGTGACTGAGTATATAGATGAAGCTATCAACGTAAGCAAATTTATCCATTTTTAGTTTTAAAAGTTTCTTACATCACAGTTATGTCTAACGTTTTATTTTTAGATTTACTTAAACGCTTACGATACTAGAGATCTATGCGCGAAATGTCCAACTACTTTTCAAGGAGTAAGTATTTACCAACATCCATTTTACTTTAGTATTGAACATTTTGCTAATGCTTAACCTAATTGTTTTTAGTTATTCACCGACACAGAATTATTTGGCGATCCTTACTTGACTGGTACTGGAAAAGATTACAAGTGTGAATGTATGTACACTCAACCTCTTATTGAAGAAACTTGTGGTAAGGGATTGATTTTAGTAAAATTATTAAAATATAATTTAAAATAACACAACAAAAATTTGAAATGGATAGAATTGCTTTAAGTAAACAAAATATTTTACAAGACATTTAAAACGAATTTTTTTGTCATAGGTGCTGTAAAAAGTTTTGCAATGTTAACCCTAACTGCATTGTGCTGTTTATTGGCCATTTGGAGTAAGTATGAATAACTATATAATCGTAAATGAAAATTGTAATGCTACTTTAATAAAGCAATACAATTTACTAAAATTTTAAATTTTTTTACAGATTCGCTTTAAGACAAAAAAGAATCAAATCGATAAAGTGTTGTGCTTCGCACATTACTTTATTTTATAACACTGCGCCAAACAAAAATTAAATCCAAAGTACTTTTTTAAAAGCATCCATATACTTCTATATAATTTATTTTTTAGTAAATTACAATTTTTGTTTTAAGTTATATGCACCATTTTATTTAATAATTTGTCCATTTTACTTAATAAATAAACTCTCTTATTCTCATCAGCAATTACAATATGTACATAATTACGTTGTTTGAATTATTTCTTTTTACTTTTGTATTATAAATGTTACGTCGTACTTATTTACTCAATAATTAAAATTTCTACTTATAATTTTTGTAATAAATCCGTAGGTATACCAACGTTTGTCTCCACAACTTAAAAAAATAATATTTTACAATTGCTGTTAAAAAAATCTGCATCAACTTAATAAATTTCAAATTTTGGAAACTTGACATATTGCCGGAATAAACAAAGAAAATTACTTTATAATATTAACATACAAAATGTATAGCTCGAATCACATGCTTTATTGAATGCTAAAATCAAACAACAAAAATTTGTTGTTGCATAAACACAAGGTTAATATTTAACACAATTACATCACAAAACAAAAGACCTAACTAAAAGGTTTATTTGCTTTCGAAAAGGTATTAAACATTCAAAAAATGGAAGTAAGCTTAGGAAATAAGAAATGTATTTTTCCAAGTGAATATTTACAGGAATTGTCAGATGTGAGTACATTGGTAAATTACATAGAAGAATTACGCAAAGAACTTGCCAAAAACGGGTAGGCAGTGTGTACGTGCAATAGCTTTTGGTAAAAATAAAAAAAAATATCAGTTAAGTTTTTTTCAATAGTTCTAAATGCCACTAATAGACCTTACAAAATGTTTAATTAAATTACTGCAATTTAGATATTTGTACATAAAGAATTTTCACAACAGAGCCGAGGTTTTGGCTGCCCGAGATGCTGTGTTACACCATTTGCACAACCAGGTAAACAATACATTAACTTTCTTTGAACACAAACCCTTGATATTTATTTTTTTATTTAGGGTCCGCACATATTAGATGTGAGTAAAAGCAAGATCGAAGACGGAATATTAAATCATAGATGTGGTTTGGGTTGTGTTCCTTTTATGGAAGGTAGAAATAAAATCACACATGCTGAAGAAGTCAAAAAAGTAATAGAGGGACCAAGAGGTAAAAACAACAAAACTTAGTCTAGTAATCTTCATTTAGAACCGAAAAAGGACCGAATTTAACTATTTTCTAAACACTATTTAAGAGAAAAAGTATCTGTTAACAATGATTTTTTTACAGCGTATAATTTTTTTGACCGTCTTTTTGGTGAAAAATCTTTAACGTTTGATTTTAAATGGCTGAGAGCAATGCACACGACAGGGTTTACTGGTGCACATGTTGACAGGTAGAAAACAAAACTAAGTATTTTTATTTATTATTCAAAATCAACTTAGATATTGTAAGATAAATATAAAAAAATATGCACATAGTTTTATTGAACAGGGTGTATATGGGGCGTGGCTCCCAAGATTTGCTAACCATGTGGACACCTTTGGGCGACATCCCAGCTCATATGGGAGTACTGGCTGTGTGTGAAGGGTCTCATAAAGAAAATGGGTAACAGATCTTGGGCATCACATACCTTTATTATAAGATTAAGTTTAAGTGCTACCTTTCATCCCTTTTTTAGATTTACATTCTGCAAGTTGTGTTTCAAATCATTTTTTTAGGTTTGACAACTTTCAGAATACTTATGCAAACTGCGATTTAGAGAAGGAAAACGTAGTTGGATCAGGATGGTACAGCGATGATCCAACTGAAATATCAAAGATGGGAGGAACGTGGAAAACAGCAAATTTTGAAGCAGGAGATGCCCTAATTTTTAATATGAGGTTTATTGAACAAAATAGAAATTTTAAATGTATAAAAAGTTTTTAAATATAGTTTTAATCCACCAAACATGGTTTATATTATATAGACTTGTACACATGTCAACTGTAAATTCAACCAAGTTTGTGCGTTTAAGTTGTGACACTAGGTGGCAACAGAGCAGCCAAAAACCTGACCAAAGATTTATGGGAGAACTAAAACAAGCAGAAACCAAGTTTGGCGTTTACGCTAAAGGTGTCAACAATGACCAAACGACCATAGAAAAACTAAAGAAAGAGTGGAACAATGCTAGAAATACATCAACCTAAAAACAGCAAAATTTAAACATACGATTATGATGTTAAAGCGTTAATTTTTCTCTATATATAGTATTTAAATAAATCCCCGCGCACTTTTAATGGTGTAGTAGTCAGGGAACGCCTTAAACACACCTTAACTTTTTGGAGGTTACATAAAGCCATAAAAATCGGAAAAGGTGAATTTTATTTCTAGAAATAGTCAGAAGTATCCGCAACTTGGGGTTAAACAGAGACAGCGTTTTTAGACAAAATTATATGGTTGCCGTCTTAACTATAACGTGTACTTTAAACTACCGAACAGGGTACACGTAAAATGTATTATGACATAAAGCGAAGTATGTTCTTGTAATTGAAATAGAGTTATTAAACAATATAGCTGACGCTTAACAACAATGCTGGATATTGTAATAAAAAACATATGTTCGTGAGCGATATTAAGAATGGCATTTAACTCGTAGAATGCGAGCCTTTGATAAATATTGGAGATAAAAGAACGATTGGTGGTAAAGTAGGCAGGGCTCACACGCGATCCAATTATGTTCAGACTAAGCCCTTGTATTGCGCGTGTGCTGTTGTGTCGCGTTGCACAACGCATTAACACTCGACTGGCAGCATTTGCCAAATGAAAAAAATATAATTACCTTTGCAACTGAATTAAAAATATTATCTAAAACGCCTTTTTACGGTGAGAGGCTTTTGTGTAAACTTTAACGTGCCCCTATTTATGACATGTCATAAATAATGTAACGACCCGCAAACGCTGTGACAAAGTCGCTGAACAAACGATTTGCTTACGGTCGTAAAAATACACACGCTAAGAATTTGGCTTTAACCATTAACTAAAGCTATACTCAGGTACAGCCATTCATCTTTGCTTTCCGGCGCTGTAGTTATCCATTCACGAAGCGTTATGATTCAGTTACCGCGACCCCGTATTGGTTCATGTTGCAATCCAAGCGTGACTCGATACAACATTTCCTTCACTCAAATACCGACAATACCAAAGTTTTTGAAGAGTAGCAGTTGACAGATTCTGTAATAGTTATTCAATAGAACAGGCCCAATGGGTGTTTGCTTTGTGTTATTGCGCGCAAACTATACAAAATAATATCAATAGCAAATAAAAAAGTGTTTATAAGTATTATTTAAACTTTTGTATGACATTTGAGCCTGGATGTTAGCCAGTTATTTAAACCACATTTGGAGTCAATAATTAGTCATAGACGGAAATAGTCTTGCAAGCAATTACATGGAATACCTAATGGCCTAGATTGACATTTAAAGGCCATTCTTATTAGGTTCAGCCTTAGTTCAATAATTGTCGTCTGCTGCATTTCATAATTTTTCAAATCGTGTAGGCCAGAACCACAGAAAAAAAAACAAATAAAAAGTTTGATATGAATGTATTTTTTCTATAGGGTTTTAGGAAAATAGCCCAGATAGCAAAATGCCATTTGCAACTTAAGGATAAATCTGCATTATGACATTAGACTTTGCACTATTAGCCTTCACCGCTGGATTAATCCTGATTACATTTTTATTAACACTTGCAAAAAACAGACGAAAAAATTCACCCCCAGGACCTATAGCATGGCCTTTAATCGGAAACATCTTTGAAATCGGGACCAAAAGTTTTCTTAGTTTTGAAAAAATGCGACGAAAATATGGTGACGTATTCCAAATACATGTCGGAAGCTATCCCGTTGTTGTTGTTTGTGGTAAAGCAATCAATCAGTGCCTTAATAAAGACTCGGTCACTTTCTCCAAGCGACCCGACCTCTTTCTATCTCGGAATGTGCTAGATGGTAAAAGTTTAGCTTTTTCCAGCATAAGCATCGAAACGCATCATCGTTATAAGAAAATAGGAATTTCCGAACTAAGACACGTTGTCAATACAAACACTGATAAAGAAAAACGTCGTTACACTGATCTTGAAAATATTATGTTTCAAGAAGCCGAGTGGCTTGGCAAAAAAATGGTCGAAGTTTCTGAACAAGAGGTAGGGGATTTAGAAAAAGATATTTTGACCGACATTATAGCACATGCAACCTGCAATATTGCCTCTTACTTTGTATTTGGAAAAAGGTAAGTTACACATGCTATCTAATAATGCAAACTAACAGCATCAAGTTTTTTCTTTGATGTAAACCTAATTCTCTTAAAAAAATTTGACATTTGTGATATCATTTAAAAAAAACTCTAATATTGGGCTTGAAAAGATGTTTTTAATATCGTCCACTTTAAGATAGTTATAAAATGTTTTAGTCCCCAATGTATTAAACCAAGCAAACGCATTTTTTATTACCCATTTTTTAATTTAACCAGAATCACTTTAAACTTTCTTTTTTAATTTTTTTTATATCTAGATCTCAGTTTCGAGATAAAAGAGCAAAAGCGATGCTGAAACTTTTTAAAGACGCCGACAAAACCTCTGCAATATTTTTCGAATTTTTCCCTTTCCTGGAAAAGATTTTACGAGAAAAATTCAGAAAAACAGTCAGCGAACTAAAAGAAATAAAAATGTAAAAAAAACTTGTCTATATGCAAATTAACCTTTAAAATGGAGTTATTTTGACAAGGGTGGCTTTGAGGGGTAAACAATACTGCCTTTTACTACATATCATAACGTTAATTAATACTTTTTTTTAAAGATTTTTGCAAAATGAGTTGGCCGACTTTAAATCAACTGAAGATAAAGCAGAAAACAATAATGGGGTAAAGAGAGGTACCTGTTTACTTGGTCGCACAATGGAATTATGGAAAAAGCAAGAAAACGAAAAATACGAAGAAGATTATCTAATGAACCTGGTGGGTCTTTAACCAATATTTAATTTCTAATAACCAATAATCAACAGATGTCTTTAAACCAGTTCAATCAACTTAACCAGATATTGTCAAACTGCAATAAAAACTAACTTGATTTTTTGCAAAATATTAAAATTCCTATTTTTGTGATTCTTATTAAATTTTAAATCGCTAAGCAGTCATACAATATAAAGTCATTTTTATTTTAGAACAGTGACTTTTTCGGGGCAGCTGGCGACACAACTCGAGCCAGCATCCAATGGTTGATAATGTATGCAGCAACGTATCAAGACGAACAAACTAAGTTACGTGATGTAATCAACTCGTTTAGGAAGCAGTATAATCGATACCCAACGTAAGTGTCTTTATCTAAAAAAAGATCCTGTTTTTGTTCCACTTTAAAAAAACTTTAAAATTGATGCTTGTTAAAGGTTTTCGGAGAGAGGGGAATGCTCTTACTTGATGGCCTTTTTTGTGGAGGTCTTAAGGCATTCCTCAATACTTCCGTTTGCACCAACACACTGCACTGTTAGTGATACCCAATTATTTGGCTATTCTATTCCGAAGAACACCATAACTCTTATAAGTTTTTGGTCTTTGAACAAGTCAGAAGAGGTGTGGGAAAATCCAGAAATATTCAGGTAATAATGCATAAAAAACATAAGTTAACTGTCATTAACTTATATAGATTTAAATGTAAATCTACTTATAATGGAGTAAATCCTAATTGCTATATGGGTGTTATAGGTGTTATAGGTATTAGCTATATGGTAAATTTGTTTTGTTTTTAAAGGCCTGGCCGCTTTATGACAGAAAGTGGAAAATTTAATGGGAAACTTGCTGAAAAAGTGGCCGCATTTGGAGACGGAAGAAGGCGTTGTCCAGGAGAGATAGTGGGAAAAATGGAGGCTTTTATTTTTCTAAACGTCCTTATGCATAATTACAAGTTTGAGCGGACAAGGAAAAATAAAAACAGTTTGCCAGAATCCGTTTTAAAAGCTCTTTCAGTTCGCCCCAAAGTAATGGACATAAAGACAACAAAATTAACAAATACAAATGGTTCTTATCGAAATTTAGCCACAGATCAAACGCAAATAATTTAAAAACCAAATACCGAATCTCTTCAAAATTGAAAGTGTGTAATATTTATTTTATTTTCTAATTTTTTTGGTTAATTATTCTTATGATTTTCTACTATATTAGTAGAGCGATTTTCCTACCTTGTTTTGCATCTTCACTCGGGACATAATATTTGGACAAAATCCCCTGCCTGGCGATCCAGGTTAAAAATAGAACTTAAATGCATGTTAAAATGCTAACCACACTATAATCCCTAAACAAGTAGCCCTCAGGGCAACGATAAAACATTTTGACTGTAATTTAAACACAACTTGTGCCAGTACACACGTACACAAAAATAATTTGAATGTGTATTTCAGCGCGCGAATCGTTTAAAATACAACCTGGCTATTAATTGACATTTTTGTTATATGCAACATTTTTTCTAATGCAATTTGTTGCTTATACAATACAAAGTTGTTGCATAAATATCGTTTCGCCACAAAGATTGTTAAAGTTTTGTTTTGTTCTGTCCGCACGACGAAGCAGAGTAGAAGAAAATGCGGCGACCTTTGGGTATTTTAGGAATGTTAGAATTCTACGAAAAAACGCTGTTGCAAAAATCTCGCTTAATCGTAATTGACGAAACCCAACACCTAAAATGCGATTGAATTGTATGCGCTATTTTTTTAGGTAAAAAAAATTTGACCTATAAATAAATACAAACTTATCCTAAAAAGCAATAAAAGAAAGCTAATGTAGCATATTCAAAGCGTGAAACGCTGTAAAAAAGTAAAGCCTATCTAATTTAAAATATTTTGTTACAGAATCTAGCATTAGATTACAATTAAATAGACTTTAGTAGGTTAAAGTTCCTAAAAGTCAAACATAAAACGGAGTTGTTGTGCTGTTCGAATATCGCGTCTCGTAATACTTCTAAAAAGTCACGTGGTAACCTTTGTACACAAATCTAAAAATTATTAAAGAAACAAACATTTTGACAGGAAATAATTATAATCTAGATTTAACTGTTAAAAGTAACTCCCGCGTGCCACCTTGCGGCTGGTACATTGATGTACTGCTTAAAAAAGATAAATTTTTACAACCGAATTTAAATTACATAAAAAATAATTTTTATACATGTGAATTACATAAACAACGCTTCAAAAAAAACAACAAACAAATCTTTGGATTAAGTCCACTAACACATGATTACTTAAATGCCATGGTGTGTCATTAAAAGGTGTAAGCATGAGCATAAAATAATATTTTAAATATGTTTATACTCTAGAAAGGCTTAGGATATAGTAAACTACATTTTATACAAACTACCTTTTTTATGGTTTTAATTTTATTTAAAGTTTAATTTTAAATCTAAACTTTAATCTACATCAAAAGGTTTTATCAAAGTTGGTATCTTTAAATGCCCTGTTGGATTTATTCAACCATTAATTAATGTCAAAGAAAATCACCATCGTTAAAAATAGAAAAGTTGCTTATTTTCCCAGAGTATATAACAAAACTACAAAGCCGCGCAATATTTTTGAATAATTTTAAAAACTGAAATAAAAAAAATAAATTAATTTCTATAAATCTAATTTTAATAAAATAAGAAATAGCTCTAAACAAATTTTTCTTTAAAATAACAACGAAACTAAAGTTTCGATCACTGGGTGCGCTGTTTGGTCTTAACTTAAGCAAAAAAAATATCGCGTGTCAAGAAACCAGTGGTTAACCTTTTTATATCATCTCGCCAGATCTCTTGCGCATCGAAGCAGAAAATTACGATGGAAAACACACACATACAAAATTGCTGCGTCACATCGGCAAGAAAAGATGAAAAATCTTATATTTTTAAGTGATATACAATGATATACAAAAAGAGGTATTTTAAATTGCACCAAAAAAGAATTTGGCAATGTCGTTTGTTTAGATATTAAATAAATTGAAATGGGTCAAAGTACCCCCTTCCCTTACTTTGAAAATTATTTAAATCATTCATCCAAACTTATTTATATTCAAAATTTAAAAGGCATTCAAATAAAGTAACTAGATTTATTTGATAAATAAAATATGGTTCGAAATCGTTTAATTCTTTTTTATAAATATAATTTATTTAGTAGGTTTATTAAATAAATTATAAATTTAAATATTAACTTTTTTAAATTTAAACCTAATTTTAACAAACGAACACGCATTCATTGATATTGTAATATAAAAGTAAACTAAATTTAAAAGCAAAATACCGTTCTTAATTTTTGGTAATCAAACGAGTATTAAAATATAATAATAACAAAACAATTAAAAAAAAAATTTTACACATTTTTTACTTATACTTTAACATTTTACTTAAATTTTCAACCAATATATTTTACTTTAATGGACAGCGAAAAGGACGATTTTTGACGGCGACCAGAACGCTATTAAATTATTCAAGCGTTAAACTCACACTGATTCGTTATTTTATAAAAAACTAAAATAATGATTAAATGATATTTAGCTAGAGTTAAATCTTCATTTTAAATAGCAACATACAAAATAATAATACCAACAACATATTAAAATTTCAGAAAATTTAATCTTTAAATTTTAATAATAAAATATATTAATTAGTAATTAGTGACATTTAAATGTCGTAAATAGGAGGTTTGCGATTCGTTGGGATAATAACAAACATACTAAAAATTTAGAACTTTTACTTTTAAAGAACAAAAGTTATCGTCTTTCAAAATTTGTCAAATAAGAATAAAAACAATAATAAATATAACTAGATTTATTTGATAAATAAAATATGGTTCGAAATCGTTTGATTCTTTTTTATAAATATAATTTATTTAGTAGGTTTATTAATTAAATGATAAATTTAAATATGAACTTTTTTATATTTAAACCTAATTTTAACAAACGAACACGCATTCATTGATATTGTAATAGAAAGGTGAACTAAATTTAAAAGCAAAATACCGATCTTAATTTGTTAGTAATCAAACGAGTATTAAAATATAATAATAACAAAACAATTAAAAAAAAAAAATTTACGCATTTTTGACTTATACTTTAACATTTTACTTAAATTTTCAACCAATTCTTTTTACTTTAATAGACAGCGAAAAGGACGATTTTTGACGGCGACCAGAACGCTATTAAATTATTCAAGCGTTAAACTCACACTGATTCGTTATTTAAAAAAAACTTAAATAATGATTAAACGATATTTATCTAGAGTTAAATCTTCATTTTAAATAGCAACATACAAAATAATAATACCAACAACATATTAAAATTTCAGAAAATTTAATCTTTAAATTTTAATAATAAAATATATTAATTAGTAATTAGTGACATTTAAATGTCGTAAATAGGAGGTTTGCGACTCGTTGGGATAATAACAAACATACTAAAAATTTAGAACTTTTAGTTTTAAAGAACAAAAGTTATCGTCTTTCAAAATTCGGTCAAATAAGAATAAAAACAATTATAAATATAATTTATTTAGTAGGTTTATTAATTAAATTATAAATTTAAATATGAACTTTTTTATATTTAAACCTAATTTTAACAAACGAACACGCACTCATTGATATTGTAATAGAAAAGTAAACTGAATTTAAAAGCAAAATACCGATCTTAATTTTTTAGTAATAACAAGTATTAAAACATAATAATAACAAAACAATTAAAAAAAAATTTTACACATTTTTGACTTATATTTTAAAATTTTACTTAAATTTTCAACCAATATTTTTTACTTTAATAGACAGCGAAAAGGACGATTTTTGACGGCGACCAGAACGCTATTAAATTATTCAAGCGTTAAACTCACACTGATTCGTTATTTTATAAAAAAAATAAAATAATGATTAAACGATATTTAGCTAGAGTTAAATCTTCATTTTAAATAGCAACATACAAAATAATAATACCAACAACATATTAAAATTTCAGAAAATTTAATCTTTAAATTTTAAAATTAAAATATATTAATTAGTAATTAGTGACATTTAAATGTCGTTAATAGGAGGTTTGCGATTCGTTGGGATAATAACAAACATACTAAAAATTTAGAACTTTTAGTTTTAAAGAACAAAAGTTATCGTCTTTCAAAATTTGTCGATTAAGAATAAAAACAATAATAAATATAATGACAATAACAATATGTTTCGAAATCTAAGATTTCGAACCATAATAAATATAATGACAATAACAATATGTTTCGAAATCTAAGATTTCGAACCATAATGACAATAACAATATGTTTCGAAATCTAAGATTTCGAACCATAATGACATTAACAATATGTTTCGAAATCTAAGATTTCGAACCATAATAACTAGATTTATTTGATAAATAAAATATGGTTCGAAATCGTTTAATTCTTTTTTATAAATATAATTTATTTAGTAGGTTTATTAAATAAATTATAAATTTAAATATTAACTTTTTTAAATTTAAACCTAATTTTAACAAACGAACACGCATTCATTGATATTGTAATATAAAAGTAAACTAAATTTAAAAGCAAAATACCGTTCTTAATTTTTGGTAATCAAACGAGTATTAAAATATAATAATAACAAAACAATTAAAAAAAAAATTTTACACATTTTTTACTTATACTTTAACATTTTACTTAAATTTTCAACCAATATATTTTACTTTAATGGACAGCGAAAAGGACGATTTTTGACGGCGACCAGAACGCTATTAAATTATTCAAGCGTTAAACTCACACTGATTCGTTATTTTATAAAAAACTAAAATAATGATTAAATGATATTTAGCTAGAGTTAAATCTTCATTTTAAATAGCAACATACAAAATAATAATACCAACAACATATTAAAATTTCAGAAAATTTAATCTTTAAATTTTAATAATAAAATATATTAATTAGTAATTAGTGACATTTAAATGTCGTAAATAGGAGGTTTGCGATTCGTTGGGATAATAACAAACATACTAAAAATTTAGAACTTTTACTTTTAAAGAACAAAAGTTATCGTCTTTCAAAATTTGTCAAATAAGAATAAAAACAATAATAAATATAATGACAATAACAATATGTTTCGAAATCTAAGATTTCGAACCATAATGACAATAACAATATGTTTCGAAATCTAAGATTTCGAACCATAATTAAAAAATAACTAAAAAAAATTTAGTATATGATTACATAAGCTTAATGATTCATCAAAAAATACCAAAAAAGTGTTGCATAATAAACCACCTAAACATAAACACTTTTACATAATACGGTTACCACAATTAGTGAGAAAAAATTCTATTTTTGAATGATGACTAACTATTATTTGGCCTTGCGATATCAAAATCCAATGTGCTATGAATTTACCACCAAAAAAGCACAACATGTGTACTCTGACAAACTAGGTAGCTAATTGACAAATATGGTATGGTATTTACTTGCTTTATTTATAGGGAAAACTGATGCTTTGTTTTGTGTAATTAACAAAGAGCTTACCCAACCAATATTTTGATATTAAACAAAAAGAATATGCCGTGCATTTTTATCTCTAAATATTTTGAAAAGTTGCAAAACAAAAAGTTGCGAATATTACATAACTAAGTGGAAGTTACATAACAAAAAAAAGGGAAATTTTGGGTTTTTTATAAAATAAATTATTTTTTTTTTATTTTTTCAAGATTTTTCAACAGATCACAATATAGGATGTTATAAATAACAAAACGCCCCATAAATTCCTAAGCTGCATTCAAAAACGAAAGCAAGGCGTGAACTTTATCAAATAAAATATTGGGCTGTTTCGTTTGATTTGATGCAGGTTTTTGTGGCGCAATATTATATCAAATTCTAAGGCCCTATACACCGCAATACCATCACTGCTTCAGACGTTCATTTCCTTTTCTTGTCAGGGAACAATTGGCATTACATAAGGAAACGGGGCGCGTTCATTTTCTCTTTTTTTGTGTATTTTTCTCTCACCGTCGTCTTGTTAGCTTAGCAAGCTTACCTATAGGGTTGAAGGCGGACAAAAAGGTATAATCTCCTTTTCGACGAGCAGGCAACGCTAGCTCCCGAAAACTGGATTTGTGTACTGCTTATTTACTTAAACTTGAAAGTGTAATAAGGCTGCGAAGAAAGATGCCTTGGAGTTTAGGAAATCAGCAGAAATAGATGTTGGTAATTGACTAGAAGCCGCTATGTTTATTTCAACATTACTTCACTTAACAAAGTGATGTCAGTTATAGTTCATATACGTCACGAATAGTTAGGTAATGATTAACGCTCTTCTCAGAAGCTTACTGAAGCAGAAAATCGAAAGACAGACCTGGCCACGAACAACAATAAATAAGTTCCAAAAAATATAAACAAGTAAATGAAAACTTAGCCAACATAATGACTTATAACAACAAACCAAAGTTTTACAAAAACAAATATTTTTTTATTAAACAATTTAAAATAGAAAATTGAGGTATTGAAATTGGATGTTTATTGGTAAACAAAAACTTTATTATATCCTTCCAAAAATTTATCTCAACCGCCTTATCGTAAATTTGTTTTGAATGATAGAGAAGATTCTAAAGATTAAGAATTTAAGGTAGATATTATCAAAGCATGGGACTTAAAAAGTTGTGGCTGTTCAGATGTGTTGTATTTACACACAAGGAATCTCCGCAGCAAACACGAACATAACTAACCGCTACGTCGTTTGCCCTTCGGCAATACGTTTTATTATTAAAGCCAGCAATTTAAAACACGAATCACGGATCTCAAATAAGAAAAAAAACTTGGGTTAAATTGCAAGCATCATGCGTATCACAGCTCGCTACGGATGTGTAAGTTTGTGCGCGGATACACGCTTTAGAAATCATTTGAGCGCAAAGTGGCGAATCTCACCGCTTTGCGTCGCTAACAAGTCGTCTTCCCATTTGTTAAATCGTGACAGTTGTAAATTGCTAGTTTGGGAAAAAGTCACATGATTTCCTTTGCACATAAATGAACTATTATAATAAATTCCGTCTCGAAACTATAAGAAATAGTGTAAACAAAAAGAGTGATAGTTTTTAGACTTTAAAGTTGGAGAAATAGTCAGTTAAAGAACAAAATGTATTGCAAGAAGTAGCTGCAGAAATTTAAGGGCGTTACTTAAACCATGATGTTTATTTTTAGACTTATAGTTTCATTTGTGCTAGATTTTATATAAATCAACATTGATTAGTGTGAAAAGTAAATAAATTCTTATTCGGAAATATGTCGTCGACGACAAACGCTTTGGCACAAGTAGGGGGATCTACTCAATATGCTGTTAAGAAAAGAAGGCGACCTCAAGCCAAAAAGTACGATTTTGAATTTTTTTTAATTAGTTTTACTAACAAAAACTGTTAGGTTATTTACTAGATTTTTACGTTTCTTTTGCTTATAATCTGTAACTTGTTTGTAAATTTTATCAACTTCCCAAAAATTCTAAGGCTTGACCTTATAATTGTTAAAATATTCTAAAAAACAAAAACTTATTTTTACCAAAATTAAACATTTTAAAATGCAACTGGCATTGTCATTTTTTTGCCTTTTAAAACAAACCCTTTAAAATATTATTAGCTTAAAAATAATTAATTTGTATTGAACGAAATTTTTTGGTAAACATGTTAAAAATGTTTGCTTAGAAAAGTTGTTTGTTGTCCTTATGTTAAAATTTATAGTGGCGTAAACGTATTTGCTCAGGTTTTGTAAACTAACTTTTTTATATGTGGGTAAGTGTGATAAAATCGCTCGTTTGATCGTCAAAGAATAATTCTACAACAAAGCAAAAATATTCAGTCTGGGTTAAGGTATTAAACAGAGCAAATCTTCTATTTATCAAACCCCATATCTTAGACTAACTCTTGTAAAAAGAAAATAACATTTTTAGTTTATAGGCACGAAATAACGCTTACTCAGCATTACAAAGAGTTTCACCAATTCGCAAATAAAACCTTTGATACGCGAGAAATCTTGCGATTTTGTACACAATAGCACACATTATATACACAAAACGGCAAATTGACCTAGATTAATGTTTTAAAAAAACTGTTCATGTTTTGTAAATGATAACTAATAAGATGTATCAATATTAAATTCAAAAAAAAAAAAATACGATAGAAAAGTCAAATAACAAAATTTTTTTATTTTAAATTCAATTTTGTTTTGCAAAGTTGGGATACGTTTTTTACGACCCACTTTAAAATCAGGGCCTTACAGCCAATCAAATGTTGTTTTTTTTTGCCAACCTTCTTACAACGCAATTCAAACACCAAGTTACAAGTAAGGGGAAATAGAGATAAGGGGCTCAGTAAATAAATTGCTGGGGATAGTGCACACCAGCCGTATGTAATCTACGGATTTGTTGATCTGCACGTAACCCCGCTAGAAAGAGAATAAAAGAGAAAAGCGAGAGAGGAGGGCGAAAAAAGGGGGGCGGATTATGGGGAACGAGGCAGTCAAGTGGAACGTCAACAATGGGCGAAATTTTATCAAAGACAAACGGAGAAATATATTTTGGCACGGACGGCTAGTCACGCAAGGGCGGCCATTTTCTTGAAAGAAAATTACAAAACATACGTCTCTATCTAAACCCTACTTAAAATAGGTTTACCAAAAACGTAATATTATTAATTTTTTCCAATTTCCTTTAACTTAAAATCACCTGGCAGCTTATTGCAAGAGAAGGTTGACCCGTTAAAATTGCAATTTTCGGTTGCAAAATATGAACATCGACATTACATCTGACAGGTGACAACGCTGCAAGATCTCGACCTAAAACTGCGTCACAAGAACTAAGTTAATCAACAAACACGATCACAATTCCGCGAATTCGGTGCAAAAATTTTAGACAAAAAGTTAATACGCCCGAAATACATTTTCGATTTCTTCAGCAGCCTTGGGGGCTGAGATATTGTTTATAATAACCAAATTTTGCAGTCATTTTGTCGATTATTGACGTCAAGCATCGTCAGAACTAAAATTAGAAAAGTTGAAAGTAGGACATCTTGTCCAACGGACCTAGTTTATTACAAAATTACAATATTCGAAACTAAAAAACAAACCAAAAACATTTAAAAGTTGCTAAAATAAATTCAAAAAAAACAGTTTATAAAACTTACATAAACATGAACCAAATAAATAATAAATAAATTCCGAGTCGCCTTTCAAAAATGCTTTTAAAAAAATCATTTATCAAAGAGCTGTCAAATAAGTAAAAGTGGCCTTTTATTGTGTTGTTTAAATCAAGCAATGGCGGAAGTTATTTAAGGGAATCGGGTAAAACAAGTCATTAAAACCTTACCTCTGACGTCATTGCAAAAAACGATACTTCTGGGATTGTTTAAAAAACAAAAAGTTTCAAAATAAAAATTTATATTAATTTTTGGCCTAATACAACTATATTATTTGATAGCGTTCACTCGAAATATCGAAAAAATAATAAAACCCTATAAACAAATACACAATTTACTCAATTCCTTTGGATTTTTTTTTCAGAAATAGTCTGGCAATTTATATCGTTTATGTTAGTTAATTCATGTTGTCTGTAAAATAGCCCACGCGGAGAATTACAAATTAATAAAACGCCTACATAATATGGGAGCAAGAAAAAAATACCACATCATTTTTTACCACAAAAAAATACTATTAACCTTATAATAATTACAGTTAAAAAAAAAACAATTACCCGAAATGTAATAGAAAAAAATATTTAAATTATGTGATAAACAAACATCCAATAAATATAGCTTTTTTACATAATTTAAAACTATATAAAACATAGATCTCATTATAAAAATTAACCAGGCCTTAAAAATACACAATTCAAAAATGGTAGCTCGATTTTATGTAAAAAAATATAATTTTTGCCAACAAAAACGTAGCCAACAAAATAATTTTAGGTAACTGACGACTTAAAATTAACAGAAAACGTCATCGTAAACAAATCGCGCAAATTTTCGAATAACGATGATTCATAGTCACGGTTTGTTAGGTACCAGATGACATCATCAGCAAATTGGCGGGTTGAACTTTTTTTTTTACCCATCAATGACGATAACAAGTCAAATGTTAGCAACAAACACATACCTTTTGCAAAAAAAAAAACCAAAAGTACAAAGTTAAATCTAATATATCCAATTTTTTGGATCTATTTTAATAAGAGAAAAAAAGGAACCAAAAATTAGTAAAATTTAAATTTTTTTAATAAATTTTATGTCCTTTTATACCTTAAATTGCAAGTTTGAAAAAAGGCGAAGCAAATTATTAAGTTTTGGTTCTGGCCTTGTAATGTTGTAATCACCGTTTAGCCTTGCAATTAACTTCAATTTGTAATATTTTAAGCTGATTAAAAAGTTAAGTACATGTGTGTATATGGTCGGCTTTGCCCTTGATAATTAAAGGAAATGATGAAATTTACGGCTCATTACCCAGATTTTTGCTATTTTACAGCAGTCAGTTTACATAAGGCTTTGCAAGCGCTGCAATTGCTTTTCAGGCACCAAAACTTAATATTTCAAGATCCAAACAGTGGCTAGATTACTTTTTAGATAAACTTAAATTTCTGGAAAAAATCAATATAACTTTTATGTACAACATAAACATTTAAAAAAAGTTTTATAAAGATTCAAACTAGACTTTTTCCTTTAACAAACACATAAACAAGACAACTTTATTATAAATAGTAATCAAATATCATAAAAATTTCCTGTTAAAAGGACTTGAAACGGTATTGATATTTACCTTATGCTATAATTTAGATGTTTTTTTAACTAAATGTAACCAAATGCCTGCGGTTAAGGCGCGTTCTATAATTATTAGGTGAATAGTTTAACCCGAACATTTACATCTTGTTTAAGTTTTAATTACGTTGGTACCAGTTTGATTAAAACATTTTAAGGTAACATTTGTAAGTGTTTTAAACACCAAAAACACGGTAACCCTTATACACCCTTATGTCAAAAGGTGTCTGATTTTATCAAAGGAAATGTTTCTGATTGAATTTATATCTACTTGATTGATTCGTCAACGTAGATATACAAAATGTGTCACACAAAAATTTCTACTTTCTATAAAATGCCACAACCTTTACCAGGTTCCGCTACGTTGCCAACCCTAAATAATTAAACCAATTAAAATAGCTCAGACAGGCAAATTTACAGCATGATGTGGTTTCAATACAGCGATTAACGCTGTAAGTGACGTCACCAGCGTTAATAAACACAGCAATTAATGACGTCGTATAGGCTGACATAAACACTTATCGATCAAAAGGTTAAGCAATAGTAAAATTTCGGTTTTGGACGCTGTGCAGAAACAAACGTGACCTAATATCATGAACAATCTTATCCGCTTTTTTAAAGGAAGTCATGTCAATCAAGTAATCGGAATAGATGACTCGGCATATTGACAAAAAGGACAAATGATAATAACCAACCTAAATACCATTTTTAGTCAATAAATTTGAAAATGAAATGCCAAAGAGCAGAGTGTGATAGTCTGCTGAAAAAGTAAATTACTTAAATTTAATATAACTTGCTAAAATGTCAACTTCGCCATGAAAACAAAATTCGTTGATCTTGTTATGGAGTTTGATAAGATAAATGCACTTTAATCATGTGCTGTGTTTGTTTAACAAATGCGCTTAATGACGACAACAACAAGTTTCGTAATCTCGTTTTCCCGAGTAATTTCTAACCAACATATTGCGTAATATTTAAATATAAAAAAACTACCCGTCACAATTCATAACATGCGACCTTGATGTTAGTGTTTGTAGGAAAATATTTTAATAAATAAGCTTAACGTATCATGTTTTCCTCGGCGTAATTTTTTTTCTAAATATCGTGTTATGAGCAAATGTAATTAAATAAATAAACTAATTAAATATTACAGGGACAAAGACCAAGAGGGCACAGGCAAATCCAATCCAAGTAAACGACACAGGGACCGCCTGAATTCGGAGCTAGACAACTTGGCTAAGCTTATTCCATTTTCTGAAGATGTGCTCAATAAATTGGATAAGTTATCCATCCTTCGCTTGGCGGTTGTTTATTTGCGTAACAAAGCATACCACCACTCAGGTAAATTTACATAACGATTTTGTGGGGGGAATTTGTCTAGAAAAAGTCTTAGGCTAGGCTTGTGTATGGGCTGAATGAGGAACATAGTCATAATAAACAAAATATATATTCTGATAAGTCGTGATTTTTGTTTGGCTTTCATTAAATAAAAATACAGCGCGCTGAGACAGGAAACGTAGCAGACGAATTTTGTTTACACCAAAAAGCTCACATTTTGTAATATTTCTATCTTTTCACAAAAGAGAGAATAAAAGGAGAAAACAGCGCGGACCGACACGAAGGCCTTCGTAAACACAGCCTTGGGCAAAATTTCTCCGGCCCGTTAAATAAACAAAAGAATTATTTCGGTTTTCAAATTATTGGCTTAACTTATGCTGTTGTTGAAAGCAATGCCTTATGCATGTTAATCTGTTATTACACTTGAACCTAATACAGCTAACGACCGTCACATGTTAATATAGTCTGGGATTATTTCATATTTAGGCTACGTTGTGCTTTAGCAATGCTTATTAGAAGAAAATATAATTAAACACGAACAAAACGCGCTTAAAATGGATTAAAAACATGCGCTAACCGTCAAAATTTAATAATAAACATTCCCTAATCCCTCCAAAAATGATTAATTTTTGCAAATTAACGTGCCAGCAAAATTAATATCAACAACACACACGAGACATGTTTTAATAAAATGGTGACCGCTTTTGACCCGACAGTAAAAGTTTTTGTGAAAAATAAAAGCAACATCCGGTTTAAACCAGTCATTCAAACAACATCGCGGCGTAGGAAATATTTTTACAAGGCCTTTATCGTGGTAAGCAATTCAAACATAGACCGGGCTAGGATAACAAATAAGAAAAGGGTTATAAAATATTAATGGTCGAAATTACACGCTCTACAACAACCAGAGCATGACAATTCAGCTATACTCAGGTTAATTATAGGTGTTAAACCTATACCTGCCCGCCTGTAGCATTGAATAGAGTGTATTGTTAATCCTTTGTTTGTTATAGCTAGCTTGCAAATATTAACCCACAATTTTTTGTGTAAATATTGCCAACATTTTCTTTTTCGAAAAAGTCACTTAAAAAAATTCTTAAAAAGCAAACATTGAACCTATTAATAGCACATTACCTTTCCATTTATATAAATAAAGACCAACATAATTTTAATCCTGTTTTTGACATTATGCAGTTGGTGTTTATATTACCTATCTTAACAAGGCAAAATTACTTTTTTATAAGCCCTTTTGTGATATAAATAAACAAAAACAAACACAAAATCCCAAAGCCCCGTTATTACATTTTTGTATAAACAATATCCAACAGATAATAATAAACAAAATGTCATAACGATGTTATTGTTTATATTCAATTTCATACCCTAATGCCATTAATGACCTAATCAATATCATCTTCAACTTTGCACGCACCAAAATCATCAAAAACAAACACATAAACCGCAACATAATTAGAAACAGGCAAATATCTTCTGGCAATCGTCTATTTTTAACATTTCTATTTTTTATGTTTGAAATAAATAAAGTACTAGCACTTCCTGACTTTTTATATATTTAAAAAATAGTAAAAAACAAGCCTTAAATGACATTACTTTTAGATATGACATTAATTAACTGATGGTTTGTAAATATAATAACTTTTAGGCTTAGGCCAAGATAAATACTAAAAATTTTTGGCTTTTAAATAACACAAAAACATGTTTTTCTTGCAATTCCCTAAAACTATGAGAACAAATATAAAAACTTACCTAATATGAGCAAGTCATTTGATGAATTCCATTTTTAATTTCATGACATTCTTATGTATATACAAATGATTTTTTCTATATAAAAAAATGTAACTTAACATAAGATTAAAATCATTTTTTTTAAATATTTTGTTGCCAACAATAAAATAAACTAAATTAAATTGATACCATTCTCTTAAAATTGCTGTCGAAACGTTAAGACAAATTTACACAACTTATATATATTATTTTTACCATTCTTTGTGTTAATTAGAACCAAGAAATGCAATTGAAATGGAGCTAAATGAGCTTCTTCCAAAGAACATACACCAAGAAGTTGCTTGCTTTACTGAATCAGAAAGTGCTCTGTCACTAGCGGTAAAAATTACAATAGGACAACAAATTTTTAAATTAAAACATTCAAATATATTTCTGTGGGCAAAAATTGTTAAGATTTTGACAATACTTTAAGGGTGGTGCATAAACCATTCTTAATCATCTTCTTTCTTTGTATTTTATTCAATTCAAATAATGTTATAACCACACTCAAAATATTAAAGAAATCAAATTTACCTTATTAGGCACTCCATGGTTTTATCATTGTGGTCACTCAGGATTTCAACATTTTTTACATAACCGAAACAGTTCAAGACTACCTTGGTTTTCCGCAGGTGAGTTTTTTTCTAAATATAATCCGTTATAAAAAATTTAATTTGCGAAATTGGTTTTAAAACATAATATGCAGTTTTTAAAAACAGCAGGTAAGTATATATAAATACTCAAAAAGATGAATTATTGGTTATCATGCAATAACAAATATGTAACATAGGACTTATAATTAATGGCACTGTTAGTTTAAGAAGCTAACATAATATGCAGTTTTTTAAAACGGCAGATAAGTATATATAAATACTCAAAAAGATGAATTATCGGTTATCATGCAATAACAAATATGTAACATAAGACCACTAATTAATGGCACTGTTGGTTTAAGAAGCTAAGACCATCTATTTAAGGATCAAAATTAAAAAAATAATAACAAACAACATTTTTTAGAGTGATGTAATGAATCAGTCTATGCTGGATCTTATACATGCCGAAGACAGAGAAATTTTTATGAAGCACATGCAAATAAGCTCAACCCAACAGCCTGGGAAACCTCCTGAAGAAGGGGACCCTCCAGAAATGCCTGAGTATGCCAAATATGGATTTTCGGCAAAGTATTTTAAAGGTAGAAGTTAAAAAAAACACAAGTTCAACTTTTTATAAACAAAAAAATATAAAATAAACATAATAAAAAATGACAATTAAAATTGAAATGCAATGCCTAATGCCAAAGTTGATACACCCAAAAAGTTTTTATTTTTTTTAACATGAAAATAAAATAATGTAATAAATTATTTTTTCATGGTTTTTCACTTAGGAAAATTGACTTAAGTCATTCATTTTGTTTAATGATTAAAAGCATATATTACTCATTAAATATTTAAAAAAATTTAATCATTTTTCAGGGTAGTGTTTACTTATATAAGATAGCAAGTTAAGCTTATATTTATCTATGAATCATGAGCTGTTTTGGTTTGGGTCTGGTCTGAGTCATAATACTATATTTTGCCCTTGTTTAACCTTGTATTAAAGTAAAACTAAAGAGAAACCATAAACAAAATTAGCATTTAATTTACCTTAGAGTTATCTGATGATGGATTACTCCACAAATCTTTTATTTGCCGACTTCGTTGTTTGTTAGACAATTCATCAGGTTTTCTGGTAAGACCTTCAAAACAAAATGATTTTGTTAATAAATAATACCTAAGAAATTTATACTTAGCCAAACAGTTAAAAAAATATAAATAATACAAATATTTTACTATAACCTAGTTAAATATCCTTAAGAATTTTTTTGACATAAACCTAAAAAAAATGTTTTTATTTCCCCACAAAAATATTTAAATTCTAATTAAATTGGCATTAGTATGTATTTTATTTCAGGGCACTTAAATATTTATATATTCTGTTAAAAATAAGTAAGCTGTCTGTACAAAAAAAAATATGGAATTTCCATTTCTAATCACACAAAACTGTTGTGTAATAGAATATGTTACGCAACAGTTGATGACCTGAAAAGAATATAAAACACACACGTTTTTATTTGTTTATCTGATTTTATGAATCAAAAAATTATAATTTAACAAACCTGTATCAATATTTTTCAGGCACTTCATTTTACTGGGCATTTGCGTTTAATTCAAGGACAGAATAGAAGGGGGGAAGGCAACGTTCTTTTGCCACCCGAAACTGCTTTATTTTTGCTGGCATCACCACTTCAGTCACCCTCTATCCTGGAAATTAGGACAAAGAATTTTATATTTCGTACAAAGCATAAACTTGATTACAAACCGCTTGGAATTGATGCCAAGTGAGTAAAGTTTTTGCTTAGTTTTTAATACAAAGTTTGCAAAATGCAAAATCAAGAAAAAGTATTCTTTTTTTTTAGATATATCTTTATCCTCGATGTGGGAAAGTCGAATGTGCGACTTTAACATAGAGTAACATCAGTTACTCCGACCCAGTCTCGAGTTGCCTGTGGCAGTTTGGAATATTATAGATTATAATTGCCCAGTAATTATGCTGCTGATTAAGTGCTGGCTCAGCAGGAGTTCATACCGTTTTTAGCGCCTTACTCAAGGACGCTACAGCATGAGATCGGTGGGGATTGAACCCACGACCTCATGGTGGTGTAGCAAGTGTTCTTACCACTACTCCACGCTGCCGCTTTATATAGTTATGACTTATATTGTTATGATATAATTAATCCTTTTTAGCAGTATTTTAAACCCAAACACTCTTTCTATAAACCCAAACACTCTCTTTTCTATAAACCCAAACACTCTTTCATTTTTTTAAATTGATTTTATTAACAAAATCATATATTTAAAGGGGCAAAGCTGTACTTGGGTACACCGAACCTCAACTAAGACAAAGATCTGGCTATGAATTTATTCACTCTGCTGATATGATGCACTGTGCTGATGCTCATACTAAATGTGAGTTCCAGTTATTAGCATTAAATAATTATTGTAACAAACACAAATATATGGAAATAATATTGCATAAAGTTTAAAATGAATACTTCATGAATTAAATCGATTTCTTTCCTTGTTTGATGTAGTTTAGACCAATTTAAAATTTTTAATTTTTTCGAATTTAAAATAACTGTACGCTTTTATAATTACCAAAACTAATCCTTTAGTGATGAGAAAAGGAGAAAGTGGTTTAACCATATTTCGTCTTCTTCACAAAGAAAATACCTGGGTGTGGGTAACTGCATCGGCACGACTGGTGTTTAGGAATGGAAGACCAGATTACATCATTGCAACACAAAGACCAATACCGTAAGCTCCATTAGATGTTTGTATACGTTTAAGTTTTTATCACAAATCTGCGTTTTTAACAGTACATAGAACACAATAAACAATATGGTCAATTAAAAGAAAATTAAAATAATTCCATAATTTATTAACTTTTATACTTAGTTTTTTTAAATTAAAAATGTTTATCAAATGTAATGCTTGCATTAAATCTAAGTTGTTAATTTACAGTGAGCAGGAAGGTGAAGACCAATTAAAAAAGCGAAATACCGCTTTCAGGTTTGATTTCACTGGGCAAGCTATCTTATATGGAAAAGTCAATCCTATTGGGACAGGTAATCCCAATGAAAGCATGAATGGGTTTGATGAAGGCCCAAGCGCAAAGCGACCTCGCGTCGGCAATGGCATTGAAACACAGCAAATGACGACACCAACAATTGACCGGTCTTCACTTTATGGTGCTCAATCCATGCAGTCTATGGATTTGTATGTTGGTAGTATACCAAATCAGCCTGAAGAAATGTATGCCAAGGCTGCAATATCTCAAGAAGCTCAGCAGGAAATTCTGCAACGAAAGCAGATGAATCTACAACAGCAGTTTGAGGATGAGCTAAAACAAAATAACGATGCAGAGCCATATTTCTATCCAATTGGGCAGAACATTCCACAGAAAGATATTGGTATGGGGCAGGCCAGTAGCATAGAATCTTACTCACCAATGAGCATACTTTCCGCAGTAACTGGCAAAAAATGTCATTCCTCACAAAGCGATATATCATCAAAAGAAATGTCCAGTCCTGCTTCCTCCACATTCAGTCTTAACAGCGACCTGGAACCACCAAGGCTACACCACCTTCCCATGCAGAATAAAAATTATTACCCGAATTCCCAATACATGCAGGGGCAAAGTTATGGGAAAAATATGAACCAAGAGTATCAATCAAACAAACTGAAAAGACCTCACCCAGATGCAGCGAAAGCCAACATAAATGTTCAACATAATGACAATGCCTATTACGGGCATGCATCCATAGGAAAACAGATACCAAAAGCAGAAAACGTCCCTCAAAATCAATTTTCAAATTACCAACCAAACAATGATATTATGGATGGCATGCTTCAGTTTCCACAACAAAACAATGTTCAACCACTGGACAATCATAATGGCGATGTTAACCTGATTTTGCAGGATCCATCGAACCAACATTTACAAATGGGCCAAGGCCCGGTGCAAAGAATGGCACAAAACAATAATAAAAACCACAACCAAACAATCACAAATGCGATGACGATAAGATCGGTTGTAACCAATCTAACTGGAAATCCAGAAATTGATAATATGGTTTGTTATACTTTTATCAAATATATACAGACTGCAAAAATCGAATGCAAGACTTAAACATAGAGTAACATCAGTTACTCCGACCCAGTTTCGAGTTGCCTGTGGCAGTTTGGGATATAATTATGCTGCTTATTAAGTGCTGGCTCAGTGGGGATTGAACACATGATCTCATGTGTGGTGTAGCAAGTGTTCTTACCACTACACCACGCTGCCGGCATTTGAATTAACTCAGTTAGAGTTTTGTAGATCAAAAAATTTGTTTTTTAAATACAGGTAAACAGAATGACCGAAGAAAACCGAACCAATTACAGAATGAATGACAACTTATATACTCCACAACAAAACTGGACTGATGCTGATCCACATGTTGGTATACAGGACAATGTTGTTCAGTTCGATTTGGCCAAAATTGCTGCAGAATATCAGGTATGGGTTAATATGATATTGATACTAAAAGCTTTTCTCTAACATAAACACCACACATGACGTCGTGGGTTCAATCCCCACTGCTCTCATGCTGTAGCACCCCTGAGTAAGGCGCTATAAACGATATGAACTCCTGCTGAGCCAGCACTTAATCAGCAGCATAGTTATAAGGCAATTATAATCTATAATATCCCAAACTGCCACAGGCAACTTGAGACTGTGTCGGAGTAACTGATGTTACTCTATGTTTAAGTCGCCTTTCGACTTTCCCACATCGAGGATAAAGATATATACAAAAAAAAATATTAAAAAAGGTTTTGTTTTTTTCAAATGTTTTAAAACGCTAACAAAATTAGCACATTTTCAACTCTTAACCAATAGAATGACATAAATTATCGTTTAAAACATTTACTTTCAGACAACAGATCCCCTGTCTCAAGTGGAAAACTACATGAAAAATCACCCCTCACATGCCATGGCCATAGCAACAGGTCAAATACCAGGCAACAACATGAGGCCACATCAAGGTAAACTAACGTCTCTTTACTTTTAAGTTGAATGTTTAATATTACAATATTGTTAAATTGCAAAAACTACAACAATTTTAAACTTTAAATAAAACATAATTATTTTACAGAGGGATTTAATCCAAACTGTCAATACCCACAAGACATTGCTCAAGCATCACAAATGGTAAAACTTTTTTACAAAATTTACATCACAATTTTTTTTTTTTTTTTTTTTTTTGTATATATCTCTATCCTCGATGTGGGAAAGTCGAATGCGCGACTTAAACATAGAGTAACATCAGTTACTCTGACCCAGTCTCGAGCTGCCTGTGGCAGTTTGGAATATTATAGATTATAATTGCCCGATAATTATACTGCTGATCAAGTGCTGGCTCAGCAGGAGTTCACACCGTTTATAACGCCTTACTCAAGGGTGCTTCAGCATGAGAACAGTGGGGATTGAACCCACGACCTCATGTGTGGTGTAGCAAGTGTTCTTCTACACCACTCTGCCGGTTTTAAACATTATGTGTAATGAAACATTATTAAACTAATTTAATTATTTGAATAGACAGAGCATGCTTTTAATTTTTACACTGCAATTATAGAAGAAGAATATTCTGATAATAATTAAACAATTTATTATTACAGAATCAAGCCAACAACATGCCCAATGAGCAGGCACCTTTCTTCGACTTAAAGGTATTTTAAATTCTAAAAGACTATTTGAATATTTAAAAATCATTTACCACATAAAACAGCATTTAATTATTATAAAACACACTTAATCAAATCAATGCAAAGTCTATTATTTTTAAGGCATAATAATTTCAAACCACCATTGAATTTTTTTTTGTATATTTTTATCCTCGATGTGGGAAAGTCGAATGCGCGACTTAAACAAAGAGTCCCAACTGTTACTCCGACACAGTCTCGAGTTGCCTTTAGCAGTTTGGGATATTATAGATTATAATTGCCCGTTAATTATGCTGCTGATTAAGTGCTGGCTCAGCAGGATCAAACCATTTATAGTGCCTTACCCAAAGGGGCTACAGCATGAGAGCAGTGGGGATTAAACCCACGACCTCATGGTGGTGTAGCAAGTGTTCTTACCACTACACCACGCTGCCGTTTTTTTTGTTGGAATTGTTGGACATATATTTTCTTTGTGCATAACTACTTTTTGTAACTGTTTGGTATTTAAATTAAAAAAAACAAAGCAAATAACATTTGTTTAAACTTGACAGTGAACATTCCTTTTTTTTAAGAACGAACTAGGCCTTGACATTAACTTGGACCCTGGTTTATCTAACATGAAAATGCCACAACAACAGCAATATTTTGATCCAACTAGTAAGTACAATATCAAACAATTATCAACTGTTCATTTGACAAAACATTTTAACAATAATTTCTATTTCGACCACGCAAGCATTTTTATTTCGGGTTAAATTTGTATAAATCAATTTTTTATATTTTTTTTGCAGATTTTCCCCCCCAATAGAGAAAAAAAAACATTTAAAAAAAACTACTGAACTTAAACTTAGATTTAATGACAAACTAAGAATCATTATTGTTATTTTATTATATTTTATATAAAAACAAATCTTTGGGGAATTTGTAATTATATATTTGGTGCACTGTTTACCATTATGATATAAAACTTGGGTAAAACACTAGTTAATTTTTTTTTGGTTATTCGTTATTATGTTATTGAACTGTATTAACAACATTTAAATTTTAATAAAACTAACAAATTCATTTTATTCGGATTTTAAAACAATTTTAGTCGTCTAAAAAGTACCCTTTTGTCAGAATATAATTTTTGAAAATTTTGTTAATTTTTACTTGTTTTTTATTTTTTTAACATGTAAAAAGCAGTAAATGTCTTTTAATTATTATACAGCTAAAAGCTGAAGTAATAAAGCATAATGCAACACCTTTCATACAAATACAAAACAATAAAAATAAATTTTATAAGCTAACATTATTTTAAAATTGGTTTAGGTTCAAGTCATATATACCGTACATGTCTACCCATTACTTCTATACTAATACAAGCCCTCAGACCTTAATGTATTTGTTGGATATAAAAAAATGTATTGATATTAAATTTTGAATAATTTAACAAAAATTTTTTGAGATGTTCATTTGTTCGTTTCGTGCTAAAAAGTAAATTTGAATTTATGCTGAAAAATGCTGTGCCTTTTATATAGTAAACAGAAATTTATTATAAAAATTGTGTACCGTTCCTGTAATAAAATGCTTTTTGTGATATTAAATTTTATTTATTTCAGAAAAAGTTTAACTTTTGAATGAAATAAGTTTTTAAAATTGATAATACAATAAAACAAAATTTAAGAAAAATTGCAAGCAGTAACTACGAAACGTCCATCGTTTCAATAGGAAGACAAATTAGGTCCAACACTAAATGGTCTATATGGGGTGCATACGACTTTACCCTTTCAATGTGTTGTAGCTTAAAAGTCCAGGATTTTTTATCAACTGAAATTGATTCAAAGTGTTTTTTAATTTCCAATGCTGTTTTAAATCCCCACTCTACCCATTCTGGCTTTAAAACCCTATTGCAAGTTAGGTTATCAGAGTTGATGCCTAATTTTAAGTCTATATTCTTGTTAGGTTGAAATTTTGTTTGATTGCTAGTATTTGAAGTGACATTGCAGTGTATATGCATAATTCCTCCTGACACCGGGTTTAAGGCACGGCAAGCAGCAAGGTAACTCTTACTTGCACTTGGAATCAATCCTAATAATATTCGGTCGGCAATTCCAGTTGGACAAACCTGCATTTTAAGTTTCTAGCCTTAATGTTGTTTAGACTTTCTTTTAATACACTAATACAAAATTAAACATACACAATGGAACAAACTGTATGAATGTTTAAACAAACAAATATATTCAATTTTATACACAAACACATTCCATGTTTGTAAAAAGTAGAGAACTAAATCAAAAATTGGCATGCTTAACATGTATATACAACTAGCTAATATCAAAAAATATTTTTAGATATACCAAATCTGTAAAGCATCAAATCTCTAAACTTTCTAAACTAAAGCTAACTATTTAATCTAAAACCTATTGTCTTTTTTCCATGGTAAAGCATGCTAATATTCTTAAACCTTTTATAGAACTTATATTTATACTTTACTAATCTAAACATAAAAACAATAATAACTAAAAAATACATCCTGCATGCTTTCATATTACGCTACCAACAAAGAACAACTAGTTTTATATGCATATAAATATCACCAATTTACCTCTCTATTATCTCCATGATAGACTGTGCACCTCTCATCCACTTTATTTTGCTTGAGATTAAATTTTAAAGCAGAAACAGCAGCAGGATTCCATTCACAGGCATGCAGATGTTTTGCTTTAGAGTGCACGAGTAATGGTAATGTAAAGTAACCAATTCCTACAATAACAAAAAGTTTAATATATATATATATATTAAAAATATGCCGAATATACCTTTTATTATTATGACTCTGCTAAAAATATATTGCTGCCATTATTGACTCTAATGAGCTAGTGACGTTTTCCTGAAAAACTTGCCAGAGTGCTATTGGTGCTTTATTTGTAGATGCTTAGACATCAAAGCAAAGAGAAAACTTAACTGTACAATGCCCAGTGCCTTAATCACTGCACCACATAAATAACAGTATAAAGTAGTAACCCAAGCACAGCACAGCATAAAATTACACACAAACAATTGGAATAATCAAAGCGTTTAAGTATAAAATGAGGTAAAAAAATTTATGTATCATGGGTTAATTAATGAAATAATATCATGCAAGATAAGGTATTTGTTTAACATAACTTACCTGCAAACATATCTACCACTATTTCTTTACTACAATCTAGTTTTGACATTCTCATTTTCTCAGTAATATTGCCAGATGAAAACATGTTTTTTGTAACATCAAAACTATACCTAAATTCATTTTTAAATTAAAATGATTTTTAAACTAAGAATCAAACAATCAAAGCATATAAACTTCAAACTAAAATATTTGCTTAAATTAGTAAAAATAGTAGCTAATAATTAATAGCCTATGCTCTTGATAAATTTACTAATTTTAAAATTTAACAACGAATAAAAATTTTTTTTATTAATTCAAATATTATAAAGTGTTATTTTATAAATTTACCTTTTAAAAATATTTTTATGTAATTTCTAAGTCATAAATATTTTAACATTTCTGTCAAAAATTGATATTAGAAATTTCCATTAAGAAGACAATGTTTAACAATATTCACTTGATTTTATTATCCAGATGAGTCACCCATGTATCTTCACCAAATAACATTACAACCATGGGTGTCCTAAACCCATCAGTTGAAATTCTTTGTTGCTTTGCCACTCTAGTCACCTTGAAGACTTTTGCTACACATGCCCACAAAGTATTTTGATCTTATTAAAAATATTGGAACATAACGATAAATAAAAAATTAGAAAACAAAATATTAACTATTTAAAAATACATCAATTTATTTTAAAAGCAATTTAATCTAAAATTTTGTTATAGATTTAACATGATGTAACATCTTAAAATATTTACATCTATTACAAATATATGATGATAAAATCAAGATCGATTAATTTGTTCCAAGGACTAACCAACCCCGAACAACTTATCCAGTGACAACAAAACTGCTTTAAACTTTAGTTTATGTCACTGAGTTGCAATATATTTGATTTAAATTGTCATAAAACTTTTTTAAACTGTTTAAAAACATTTTCAAACTTCATATATACCCAAAATTTAAAAAGATTACACAAACAGACAAACCGACCTATAATTTTCCATTCTTTTTCTTTAAAAGTATTCATAGGAAAAACAACAAGATCTCCATGTTTCTCCCATTTGCGAGGTAGGTCGTTAATCAACTGATTTGGTAAAACTGAATTTTCGAACAAGACTGAAAGTTCTTTGATCAATTTCTAAAATATTTTTTTTGCATTTGTAATTGTTTATTCACCGCTTTAAGAAATAAAAAAATTAATTAACTTACTTGTAGTAGCTTTGTTGTCATAACTTAACAGTTAATTTTTGTTCTCAAAGTATAACTAAAGTAAATTATTGAATTATATTTTAACTAAAAACCAATTTTTTATTTTTTTTATAAAATCCACGCGAAAAATGGGGAGTTCCCGTTTCAAGTACTTTTTTTAAATTTTATCCCCAAGGATAATTTACATGATTTAAATTTGTTGTATTTTTAAAAATTATTTAATATTAAAACAAAAATAAAATTAATTAACGTTCAAATTTTTGATAAAATTTTTAAATGTGTATTACGTTCTGATAAGCATACCACAAAATTACTATTTTACAAAAAACGATTGAATCCTACCTAATTAAGAGTAACCTATGTCAAAGATAAAAGGTACAAAAGTCAAACAACGTGGAGTACTGAAGTTTATTTATTGTATTTTAAATCCTGTAAGAGGACTGGAGTTTTAAATAAATAAAAGCAAAAAAGGTTTTCCTTTACTGAAAAATCGCTGTAAATGTTTATGCGATTACCGAACACTGTGCGAAAAAGGGAAACTTGGAAAGTCTTATTCTATTTAAACAACGCAAGTAGCTGTTAGACTTGTAGGCTTATAGCAGTCTTAAAACTAAAGGGATAAATGCTAAATAAATTTTTACATTTATGCAGCTTCTTAAATACAAACAGGAATATGTAATTTTTTTTTAAATCATGAGGCATCACAATCCTAGTGACCCTGACTCTATTAAGTCGTTGGATGTCTGGCGTGCATTAAAGCGTGCTACCGAAATTGAAGATCAACAGAATATCAAAAATCAAAATGCTGAAGAGAAAAAACTTAACTGCACAATTCGAGACGCTTTAAGGGCATTTAACCATACAAGCAACCCAAGACTACACAGCAGTATAACCAACAACGAAATAAGAGATTCTGTCAACCGAAGTCGACGTTGGGTTAGTGCTGGAACAACTCAGAGACCAACTATAAAATCCAGTAAAATTTGCCATAGTGCTTTTACACCAGGGCAGTGTAAGTCAGCACACGTAACTCGCGGTAATAAACAACCAAACAACATTGCTGAACGAGATTACCATAACACTATTTTAACATTACTTGCTGCAAAAGATCCTAATTCCAGTTATAATCATCTTATGAAAACTTTTAAAAGGCCATTTATTAATGATGTTGAAAGCAACAAAAACCGAATAAGAACAACAAAAACAGGTTCAAAATATCAAAGTTTAAACAAAGAAACATCTACACAACATAACTTAAACAGCAACAGCTGTTGTTCGAATTTAAAAACTGCTGAAACAGATTTAAAATTGGACGAAGTTTTTGGTGACGCTAAACCTACAGGCACAATTAAACATTGCAAAGGCCGTGATTCTAATTATCTTCCACAATTAACATATAGTGACGCTGAAAAATTGAATTATCTCAACGAGTTGTACAGTTTTTTACATTCACGCGAAAACAACAAGCCACTGCTAAAACTTTTACAAACAGAAAAATACAAACGAGCATCTAGAAGAGCATTACAAGCTCACTATTTACGTGAAACTTCAATACCAATCAAGTCAAAACAAAGAGTTATAACCGTTCATCTGCCAAGTGTAGAACAACCAGCACTACGACAAGAAACAACTAGTTTTAGTTCTATTAAATTAGCTTTAAGGTAAAAATGTTTTAACTATTTATTAAGGGATTATGTTTAACTACTCTTCAGCAGTAATGTACGCGTGACCTTTATTAAGAAGTTGTATTGTCGAATAAATGTGTTGTTTGTTTTAGGACTGGATATCATACCGCAGAAAACACGTTACTTTCTGACTTAGAACCAATTAAGGTAGAAGCACAGACAATTAACGCCAACCAATGCTGTAACAGGGAACTTCCATATATATCACGCTAGAACCTGAAATACGTTGTTGTTTTTACGCTCAGATAAAGAAGAAGACTTTGTTATCTACATAGCATTCATTGTAGTTAAACCTGCGTAAATCCGGGTTAATGTGATTACTAAAAATCATAGTAGCTGGAAAGCTTAGGCGGAGACAATACAATAAAGGACAAAACTAACAAACCGACAAAAGCAGTGATGTGACAATACTTAAGAACGCTCTCTATTGAATCTAACTTAGCACAAACAATTTTAGCGCTTAGAGTGTATATTTAACAATACTTAAATAACTTGAACACAATAGCTATTGTCGTACTGTTGTAGCAATAAACTTGGCAATTTAAAATGGACCAATGTTTTTAATGTATTAAGCCAAAATACAAATTAGTGTCGGCCACAATCTCTTAAGGAATGTTTACATTTGTTACAATTCCCGTGTTGGTTTTAACTTGTTCTGACGAATGACCCAATCAATGGTTAAAAAGAGCAATCGAAGTCAATCAAGAGTGCTAACAAGCCCTTGTCCACCATCACAAAGTGGTTTTGCCTGCCAGTCATTAATGAAAGTAAGAAGGCGACTTAATCCGAAAATCTTAGTCCCACCTGTTCGCAAATACTTCAACGCACTTCGAACCTTGTTTTTACCCTATGACGTGTCGAACTGTGCAAATAAATAAAAACGCCACTGCGTCATAGAACATCTAGTGCTTAAGTAAGAACGAATTTTTTTTGTATTTATATTCACAAACTTAACACAAAGCAAAATTTTTACAAATAATTATCGCTGTAAAAGGATATGTAAAGGGAAAAAATAACAATATATAGTCCTTTAAAACAAACCAATGCTAAATTGTACACGTTACTACAGTCTATCAAAATCTTGTAGTGTTAGCTATGTGTCACCCCTTCAAAAAGTACTACCCATTATTTGTAAGTTGGGCGCCTACTCAGCCTTTAAACAAAGGAAGCCACAAAATGATACCATAAAATAGTAACTTGATCCGCGTACAATTTAAAACAATGTCCATTAGCATTTTGATTTAATTCATCTGTACATTTAAAGCCGTAATATTGTTTATGGTTATACATAATAAAGTAGTAGACAGTTTAAACAGATGACAGAAATAACTGTAAACTGCCTCTAATTTAAATTAAATCAAGCTTTATTAAAAATATCTAATTGAATATAAGCTTTAAGATAAATATGCCACAAGTACACCGAAGTTCAGGCAATGTAGCATTTCAAAACGCACAACACACTAACGAAAATCAGAATATAATTTCAACACGGAATGTGAATGTGCTAGCAGTAATTCATCTTTCTTGCTGGACGACCAGTATAGTTTTAGGAATTGTTGCGGTCTGGATTCGGTCACAAAACACTTTTGGTGTAGAAGCATCATTTTTTGGTACAGCGGGCGTTGGAATATGGATTTCTATTCCAGTAAACTTGTTATTAAGTTTTAAAAATATAAACCCAACACTAATTCAAATGTTACTTGTATATTAAAACAACTCTCTTTTGTAGTTTATAGTATGTGGTATTTTGTCAATATCCAGCGGTAAGACCCAAAGTAAAAAGTTGATATCCTGGGTGATGCTATTTGCGATTTTTAGTAGTATTTGTGCTCTGTCATTATTATCCTATTCTTCGATAGCGGTCGCAAGAGAGTCAGAAATTGAAATTGTACCGAGAAGGGTAACCAATTATAATCCGTTTTTTCACAAAAATTTCCCAAAAAAATTATAAATCTATTTTTTTTGTAGTTGGTCGTGGCTGCTCTTACCGCATTTGTTTCATTAATTGAAACAATAACTTCAATAATCACATTTGTCGTTTGCTTTAATGTAATTGGGTGTACTTGCAACTTTAAGGTAATAAATATTTTTGATAACCTAATTGTTAAAGTAACTTTGATATTGAGTAAGTGTAGCTCAGATTTGTAAAAATCTAATTAATTTTTGGATATCTATTTTTAACAGGGCAACTCCAAAACCAAGATTAAATTTAAATCTGGTAAAGTCGGCCCACATGACGACATCGAACCAGGTCACGTGACTGTGATGGCTCTGCCACCTCAGCAAGCAATGGAGTTATTTATCTCGATGTATAGGTGAGTAAAATACAAACAAAACGTCAAATTTTTTTTGAAAATCATTTTCAATTTCATATACAGACCTTATATTAACCCTTATTTAAATCCTGGTTTTGAAAATCAAGAAGCAATGATGCAACAATATTCTGGAGCGGAGTCAAGAAAAAATCAATTTTACTCCGGTAAAGAAACTCCATAACTCAATCTTTTTAAATTTATAAATTATTTTTAGCTGGTAAGACAATTTTTAAGAGCTTACTTTTGAGTACAAAAGAAATAAGACCGTGATAAATTTTGATGCATTAAACTAAATCAGCGTCGTAGTATGAACAAGTTATTTATTTTCTTAGAAGATTACCATAGACCTAAAAGACGACATCATAGGAGATCAAAAAGTCGAAACGATTCACCAGACAACGATTCTCTCTCAAGTAAAATGCTATTTAAATCTAATTTCAGTATTTAAATTTCCAAGTAAGTAACTTATTTAACACAAAAAATGGCTAAATTTTATGTCAGGGTTTCCAAATGACGAAAATGGGCCTGACTTAAATGAGTTATACGAAGAAGATGGAAACATGATTCGACCACAAAGCAAACAATCAAACATTCGCGTTTCAACTGCAGATAACGAAAAATCAACAAGGTATTGTCTCACAAATATTTTCTAAACACACCCTAATACTCTATCCAAATAAAAAAGAAGGACTTAGTATAACCAGTTCAAAACTTCAGCAGTTTTCGTAATGTTAATGATTAGACAATATTGTCATGACAAAGACAATACTTTGTCGGGGTAACAAAATTTTTACCTAAAAAAATGTTTATAACATGATTTTGTTTAGGTCGCGCTTACCAACTGTACCAGAAGCTGACATTCTGCCTGAACCTGGAAATCAGAATGAATCAAAACCCGTAAAAACAACAAACTAACTTGTTAGACATAGATTTATTATTTCTTGTTTAATTATTAATAATATCCGACAATTAAACTATTATCGTACCTTAAAATGATTCTTATATAAAATGTACAGGTGTAGAATCTGATATATTAATAGTACTTAAATTCAATAGTCCAGAAATGATATACTTTTTTAAATGACAAAGGGATCTGTATATATTTGAAATAAATGATCAATACATTTGGATAATGATGTGGAAATTACTTGTAGCAAACTGATAAGAATAATATTGATTATACTTGTAAAACCACTCGTTTTATTCTCGGAGAAGAGCGAGCAAAATTCTCTTGTAATCTCCTGAGCAGTCGTCGGAAACATCATCCCACAAACTCTTGCCAAACATTTCTGCATATCTATCTTTAATGTTGCCTAAATCAATCTAAAAATGGAATCAAAAATTGTAGTTTTTTAAGGCTTTAAAAGACCGATAACCTTATAAGATAGGATCTTAATATTATTAAAGAAAATATATATATTCACCTCTGATCTTCCCACGATGTGTCTGATTAAAACGTCATCATCTGTTCCGATACCTCTCAACGAATCGTACAACTTCTGTGCGTAGTAACCAAAATGATCGTTTGTAATTGAAATGATTGCTTTGTAAGCAGCTTGCAAGTTGCCTGAAGTCTCACCCTCGACTGCTTCCTCAAACGAGTTACCAGCAATCTGTATATAAAAACAAGCGGTATTAAATACTCTATTGCAAAACTAGAATTTAAATATCACGATTTAAAGTAATGAAAATCTTACATCAGCATATTTGTTGAATATGAGACGAAGTTGAAGGTAACTTCGTGTTGCCAAAACCTTCGTAAATTCGTCTTCGTCAGTCCCAAACCAACGGTTTTCTCCAGCCTTATAATACAAAATACAAAAAAGGTCAGTTTAAGTTCTGTTGGCCAAAACTAAGTCATTAAATGGCAACGATCACTTACAACAAAGGCTGTAAATGTTCGCTTATTAAACAAGTGGTATTTTAAATAAAATGTTTAAAAGTTTGTGTAAGTTGTGCTTTACTTAACAAAACTTAAAAAAAAAATAAACAAAATGAATCCATTTTAAATCGCTGATCAAACTTAAGAGTAAGTTTCTTGTACCTCATAGATTGCATTGGCATCAGCTTCCGCCTGGTCTTCATCGACTTCGAATAATTCGTCTCTTTCAGTTAACACCATCATCATAAGAAGATGTTTAAAATCTCCTGATGTTTCATCTCTAAGATCATCAGCCAATCCACGGTCGAACATTTCGTTGTAGGCCAGCTAAATATTCAAATTGTTTACATAATCTATAAACATAGTTTGTATCTCACCATACACATAGGCTGTTAACGACAATAAGCACTGTCCATATAAAAGTAATAAACATCTCCTAGCTATGTACATGGATGGCTGAAATCATATGGTCATACTTAAACAACTGCGACTAGCTACTGTACTAAGCACTAGCGCGTGTACTGAGCCTTAATTTTACTGTCGAAACATAGCTTTTGCTTTAAGGCTAAGAGCCGTTTATGCACAACGTGCGCGTGATTTGTGAAGGATTACATATTAACAATGAGAAAACACTTAGTTTAAATTTAATACTTTAACACCTTACAAAATACAAAAGTGTACAACAACCATTAAAAATATTTTTACCCGAATACGGTTGATTTTTTCATTAGTTCTCGCGCACAAAATCTCAATCAAAATTTCGTCATTGGTTCCTGGTCCTCGCATAGCTTTACGAAGTTGCCTGGCATCGTAAACACATGGAGGCTATACGTAACAAACATATATTAACTTATATAGTCATAACTTGATTTAAATCAACAATGTTTTTTTAACGATTTTGAATCATATTGCGATTAATTTGCTCGTTGTAACCTAACGACCAGATCATAAAAAGGGTAACGTTCGATATATTACGTTGTTTTAAAAAAAAAGCTGTGGCAATTTAACCAAACTATTAAAAAAGGTAAATAAAAAGTTAGATTTACGTCCATGAGACTGGTGACTACTTCTTCAAAATCTCCCTGCAATTCGCTTCTCAGTTTATCAACTAAATCGTCGCCAAACATATCATTATACGTTTCCTTCAGTACTTGGCGCTGAAGTGTTGACCTAAAAAAGTACATGGTTATTTGATTTTTTAGGTTAACAATTTTAGCCAAATAATTTTATTGCCTTTTTAAGTTGTTAACAGAGTATAAATATGGCCATATATTTAGATTCAAAATCAAGCCATTACAGTTAAAATATTCTGTAACAAGGCTGCTTTGTTTAGTTAGGCCCAGACGCTATGTAACGTTAATAATTATTAACCGAATGATCAAATATTTTAAGTCAAAGTACATGTGTTCCCTACAGCCTACGTCAACTTAAACGCCAATCACTATTTACCGACACCCTGTTCACGCATAGCGTTGGCATTTACACATAACTTAACATTTATCCAGCCATTTTTTTCAAGGTAACAACATTTTTAAATTTTAAGATAATAATCAAAATTTATTTTTTTACATCTTAATCCACATCTTATAAATTTTTTGATTAGGTAAAGGTATTTTTGAGCTTAAAATAAGATATAACATGGTTTAATGTTATAGAAGGGAGTCGGTTTATCGTTTGTTTGATCATGTTTAACCAAAATGTCGTTGAAAAACAAATACAGAAAAAAGTCAAACACGTTTTCTCCAAACCAATCAGGCGCGATAACGATTAAGTAAAATGTGCTTTGGGCGTGGTTAACGACAAAATTTTCCATTTGATTCACAAATGATTTTGCTTGAGATACATATTTAGCGAAAGATTGATTAAATCTTTTAAAACTGGCTTAAGTAATAACAATTTTTTTCTGTTTGATTCGCACATGATCTTACTTAAAATACATTTTAATCAAAAAGTGGATTAAAGTATGATAGTGGGTGAACCGGTCATGGCGTCAGACTACGAGCCGAAAGGTTTCGGGTTTAAGCCGCACCAACGCCACACTATTCGCCCTTTAACCCAACGTTCAAAGATAGCTTAGACATCTTCCAATCCGCACAACCTTACTCAAAAAAAATCAAAAAACCTTAAAGGGATATGAAAAAAAAGTGGAATAAAGCAACTAAAATTTGAACAAACCATACTTAATCGAAAATCTTAATTATTTGTAGGTATTTTGAAGCTTGCTTACAAATAAAGTTAAAATCCTAATAACCACAACGAAAACTATTTTTAAAAACACAAACCTGTTGGTGAGTATTCTAATAATCGGTCGCTCATTTGTTCCACAACCGTCCATAGCTTCATGGAGACGATTGCAATCTCGTTCTGCATCAAAATCATCGTCTGGAGTGACGGTCGGCTATAACACAAAAACTTAGCCTATAGTTAAATTAATTTTGCCTAAAAAATAATTATTAAATTAAAAAATTTACACTGAGATTTAATACAGATATATTTAGTTTTTTTTACTTACTGTTAATTCCATGTTTCCCATTTTGATTCTTAAGTTTTAAAACTACTAAATTTTGTTTTAACTGAACAGGATTGTACCTTAACTCTTTACATATACGAAGTGATCAAACATTAGCACGTTGGTATATATATAGGCAAACTGAAAGAGTACACAAGAGAGTATACATCAAAACGTCACTTTACAAATATGGTTTGATAAAAAATCTGTCAATTTTCTTCTTCATTCGAATTCCAAAATGAAAGTAATTTTAATCACAACGACGAAGTGTCATTTTTTAGTCAATCGATTACAATTTTAAGAATATATTTAAAAATTAGTTGTATTTCGAAAGTAGTCGCAAAACGTTGAACTCCAAATCAATATAAGTAAAATAAACTAACACAGTTATTATATTTATTATTTTAAATTATTTAATAAATATATTTTTTAATGTCAGTTTTAAAAATTATTTAAGCACACAATTTTTTAAATAAAAGTTTCGCAATTTTGTTTTATTTTTTAACAGCTTGTGCTGGTTTCGCTTGTTCAACATTGCCAAGCCATCTTAGAAATTTAAAAGCCTTAATCTAAAAAAAAATTTTTGTTTTTATTAATGATTTACTATAAACCAATTTAATATTAACTACAGATTGGTCATATTTTAAGATAGTTTGCCAATTGTTTTAACTAAGTAAACAAGAGGTAATAAAATGCTTGCCTGTCTGGGCACGGAAAGAAAGGCGACAGGCCTAAACATGAACTTCGAGTCGTTGTTAACGAGATATCGACTAATCGGATATTTCGCAAACAAGGCATGGTCGTAAGCAGCAATCAAATCCTCCCATTTTTCCGAGGCCATTTCATTAAAAACCTTAAGAGTCATTTCATCTCCTATCAGAAAAAATATGAAAAATAAGGCTTAATGTTTGTTAATATTGTTTGTTAATTTGTATAGCGTTAGGGAAAAATTAAACATTGATTTTTTGATAAGAAGCGAGGTAGAATTGTAGTTTCCAGAAATTAATAAAACATATTTCAATAAACAGGTTTTAATAAAACAAAATATTTTTAATAAACAAAAAGACTGAAAAAAATTATCCTGAAAAATTTTATAAAGTTTAACATTACTTTTCTTGGAATACTCTTTTCCATAACTTGCTTTCAACTCTTCCGACAATGTTTCGTAATGCTGAACAAAAATATTGCCCAATTGCTTGGTAGGACCGAATATGTTTGTTTTAAAAAAAACTTGGTTGAATCACATGAACAGTAATGTTAAACAGATCCATGTCAAAGCTAAGTTAAAATGGTATTAGGTAATGCAATGATAGTTGTTTTGTAATTTTTTAGTCGTTGATTATTTTATGTTTATCGGCAGCGTGGTGTAGTGGTAAGAACACTTGCTCAATACCCACTGGTCTCACGCTGTAGCGTCCTTGAGTAAGGCGCTATAAATGGTATAAACTCCCGCTGAGCCAGCACTTAATCAGCAGCATAATTACTGGACAATTATAATCTAAAATATTCTAAACTGCCACAGGCAACTCGAGACTGGGTCGGAGTAATTGATGTTACTGTATGTTTAAGTCGCGCATTCGACTTTTCCACATCGAGGATAAAGATATATCCAAAAAAATGTAATAAGTGCCTACGTATGGGGGCAATAATTAAATAAAAGTTTATTATTAACCTTAAACTATCAGAAAATCCTTCCATGGCGTACTTTGAAATTGCATAAGCGCATCCTACTGTGGCTATACGTCCTGCTATGCTGGACATATTAACAACACGTCCTTTTAAAATAAGACCAATTTAAAAAAAAAATTATATACCAATTTATGTTTATAATCTTTACCTATGTACTTGCAAATGTATTAAGAATTTAGATATTTTTACAAGAAATGTGAGATTTTATTGTTTTAAATTTGTTTACCTTCTTTTCCCCTTTTTACAAGCGAAATAAATTTGTTGGTAAAATCGATTGCCCCAAACACATTAACGTCAAATACTTTTTGGTAACCAACTTTTGTTTGCCATTCCATTGGCAACATTTGTCCAGTTATACCAGCATTGTTTACAATGGCCCACAACGCTAAAACAAATATCAAAATGTAATAAAAAGTAAATTTATATTTCTATAAGGCTATATAGGAACACAAAAAAAACTAGCCTAATATTCAATCTTCAGGGTAATACAATGTAATATATTGAAGTAACAGTTGTAACCGTTGCAAGAGTATTTTATTACTATTAATGATAAAATTAAAAGTCAACTAGTTTTTATACCCTTTCCGTTTAAATTATTTTTAACAAACTCAGCAGCCTTAATCACACTTTCCTCCGATGTGACATCCAACCGAAAAGCTTTAATATTATCACCAAAATTTTCGTTGTAGAAGTCGACTGAAGTTTGCAGATAACATCCTACATAAGCTTTAACACCCTTTGGTCGAATGAAATTTTTTAATAAAGGTTTTATTTTTTTGTGTGTTGTTTTAAAGATTCTACTTACTAATTTGTTAAGATGTTCTGCCAGAAGTTTTCCAAATCCAGTGTCACATCCTAAATGAGTATTATTTTTTTATGCAACTTTCCCTTATTCGTCGTAATATTAAAAAGATATATTTGTAAAAAATGTTTATAAAAATGTTTAAATGAAACAAAAAAGAAAAACTTGCCCGTTACTACAACAGGCCTTTCACGAATATTATCCAACCTTTCGTTATATCGTCGATAGTTCCTTACTAACAAATACCCAATATACCCCAAAACTAAAGCTAATATTACGCTACAAATTTCCATAGTTTTTGCCTACAATTAATTAACGATAACATTACAAAACTACAATGTTAGTCTTATGAATAAAATCACTTAAAATAGTTTGTTATCTAATGTAAACCTATGCTTTATACAAATCATATTAGCGCTTGTTTTTCGCACGTTGGCAATGCTAACATTCTGGCACAGCAAATATTAACACGGTAGTTTTCAAGGACAGTTATGAAATGAAATATTTTTTAAATCTAATAAAATGGAGTTTTGTTTAAATAATTTTTAAGTAATTTTCACTACGTAACTTGATAATAAAGAACAAAACCTTTAGTAGAAATACATTTAAAATTATATACAATTATTAGAGGCTTTAAGCATATTATAATATTTAGTCCAACGCAAATATGTTGTACATGAGCTTAATTGTTCTACAAGAACGACAGTTTATCTTCTAACCAGTTTTTGACCCTTGTTACAGGACAAGTTCAATCGTTTTGTAATTCAACCCATCCTTTAGGTGGTGATATAATAAGAGTTCTAATTAAATATAAGTCTCACCCTAGACTCTTTATTAGAAGACTGTCTTCCTAATTAAGTAAAAGCCTAAGTACACCACCTTAAGGCTCACCGTAAAAACCAAGTCAGTTAACTCTTTTTCATTCATATTAATAGGTACGTTAAGTGAAAGAAAGAAAAATTTACTACAACGTCAGGAACCACGTACGACACAGGCCATTATTTAGCTATTAATGGCTTTTGGGCGGAAAGAAGGTGAAGCCATTAACCGCATCGAAGCTAGTTGGAAAATGCGTTGCGTCGGCTGCGGTATTTTTTTTATGTTTGACGAACTTAACTTTGACAGGCTTAAATTATGGCACAGCAAATATTAGCACGATAATGTTTTCAAGGTCAGTTATAAAATATTTAATTTTTTTATCCGAAAAGAAAAGAATTTTGTTTAAACACCATCAATTGTCGATTATACAACTTGCAAGGTCATGAAATTTAACCTCACCAAGATTGGTTTTAATAGCTATATTTTTGTATAGTTCAACTTTGAATCGTAACATATATAGTAAAGCATAACGTTTAGTTAAGAACATCTAAAATTATAAACAATTATTTACACAAGAAAATTTTAAGAAGTTAAAATATTATAATTTGTTGACAACATTTATATTATAAGGGGGGTTTCCCTATAACATTGTGTATATTCTCGTAAAAAATTTTTGACTGGTTTCTTATATTTTTTTTGTACAACGTATTTTTTATTATGGACGTCGCTTTCCTGGGTACTGGTTCGGGCTATCCTACACCAAGTCGTGGTAAATCATAGTTTTTTTGTTGTTTGCATAAAATAACCGGTTATACCAAAGTCAAGAAGCAGACAAGTCTGCTAATTCACTATCCTGACTATACAGCTTAAGCTGCTATATCAGTATATAAATAATGTTGTTCTGTTGTTAAAAAAACTTTGTCCCCCTAACTAAACAGTAATTCAAAAATATCATTTCTCAGTAACAGTAATCGTACAAAACCCACAAAACTTAATAACTATAAGGGTTAGGTAAGCAGGAGTATATATATAAGTTTAAAATTATTCCAATTATTAAGCTTTTTTATTCTAATACTTCCATATTTATGTATTAAGGTGCATCATCTTTGGCAATAAGATACGAAGGGGAAGTGTGGATGGTTGACTGTGGGGAAGGAACACAAACTCAAATCATGAAACTTAAGACAATTCGACCCGGTAATATCACAAAAATATTTATTACACATCTGCATGGAGATCACATGTTTGGACTTCCAGGTTAAGTGTTGTTTTAATTATTTTTAATTTTAACCAAATCCCTAGAAAAAAATGTTAACTCTGAAGCTGAAACTTGTAAATTGTGCTTTTTTAAACACAAATACTAAAATTATGATATTATGGTAAAAAGATTTATGCCAATAGCAGGATATTAAGAATGTGACGTTATTCAAACATAAACTCAGTATTGTCAATGTTTATACTGTTGTTTATTGTTTTTTATTTTAATTATTTATTCTTGTAGGCTTGCTTTGTACCATGTCAATGGCACATGCAGCCAACAATGAATTAGAATCTTGCAATCACATTCCACATGAAGAAAAAACCTTAAAAACAATTGAAATTTATGGCCCAGTTGGTCTTCGAAGGTACAAATAAGAATAAAAAAAAGAATATTTTTATTATAATTTGGTTGTGTTTGTTAGATTTTAAGTAAATATTTTAGAACCAAAATTATTTTTAGATTTTTAAGAGAGGCTTTGAGCCTATCAAGGTCAGTACTTCAATTCAAATATGTTGTACACGAGCTTGTTCCACAAGAACGACAGTTTTTCTCACACAAAAATGGAGACCCAAGTTGGCCACAATGGAATCCAGACCACATAGCTAAAGGTGGTTTCCTTAACCAGTTTTCAGACGTTACAAATAGATACATTTATTACTTTACATGATAACACTATTTTTGTACTAAACATTTTCATTTGTGTGTGATGATTTACTATATATTCTTAATGATTAACTAACAGGTAACATACATCCTTCTGAACTAGGACATGGAAGAGCAATATTTTTTGATAAACAGAAAGACCATTGGCCCATTTGTGAAGATAACAACATTACAGTAGTAGCAGGCTGGCTTCAACATAGAATTCCAAGTTTTGGATATGTTTTCACGGAGGGCTCAAAACCTGGAAAACTAGATAGCAAAAAATTATTGGAAATTGGAGTTCCAAAAGGTTAATATAAATGTAAGAATCTAGTTAAGTTGTCTTAAATTTTGATGTTTATTTTGGATGTATATATATTTATTTTAAGGTCCCTTGTTTGGCCGGATTAAAAATGGAGAAAGTGTAGCTTTACCTGATGGAAGAATAGTGGATCCAAAAGAGTTTATAGGCCCTATTCAAAATGGAAGAAAGGTAAAGGCTATACTTAGGGTCCTGGCTATACCTTATGGTAAAATCAAAAGGGTTACTCTGTAACAGGGATATTAATAAACTTAGGTAGCTGTCCTTCAAGATACTTGCAATTCATGGTCAATGAAAGAAATGTGTCATAAATGCGATATGTTAATTCACGAAGTAACAAACGAAAATAGTCATCAAACTAAATGTGTGGAAAACGGGCATTCCACTTCCCAAATGACAGCAGATTTTGCTACTAGTATAGAAGCTGGAATGCTTGTAATAACCCATGTTAGTCAAAGGTAAGTAAGAAATGGGTATGGTAACCTAGTCTCAATTTCCCAAAGTAAACAAACTTAAGTACAAAAGTTAAAGATCTTGAATCACTTGTACTTTACGGTCTAAGAAAAACTTGTATACTTTACGGTCCTAAGTGTTTAGAGGACCATAAAGTACAAGTGATCCAAAATGGTATGACAGTTTTCATAATTTTCCAAACCAAAAATTTTTTTTCCAATCCAATTTTTTTTAAATTTTATTAAATTTTTTTTAGATATAAACACCGCTTAACACATGACGTTGAACCGGATGACATGACGACAGATATTCTGGAAAACGAAGCTCGGTTAAATTTTCGGGGACCAGTTATTGCTGCATATGATGGACTTGTTATTAATGTAAAGCGAAGACACACTTAATATAAGTGCAGTAATTTATTTCAAACAATATGCTTTGATTCTTGTATTAGTTATAGTATCACAGTATTTAAAAATAAAAAGAAAACAAATTATGGCTTCTTGATTAAAATAAAAATCACAAAATAACTACAAAAATGCAACTTGGATATAAATATAAAAAAAATAAAATCTCTTTTTTACTTTGGTAATAAATCTCATTATAAGTTTTAACACCTAAATCTCAAAAATAAAAAAACAAAATATTTTAAAATTTGGAAAATTTTCAATGCCTACAATTTTTCAAATTCCAAAATCCATTTTTTTGTTAGACTTAAATACAGATTTGGGTCATGCCCATAATCTTCATAGGTAAAATTTCCAGAGCGAGGTTTTCCCAACATATTTTTCACCATTGTGGATTTCTTATGCATAGCAGGTTCAATCTGAGTGCCCTCATGCCATTCATTAAAAGAAGTAATTGAAATAAAATTAGGTTTTGAATCAATTGCATTTTTCCAACTTGTTTCGTAATATTTTCCACCCAATCTTTGCTTTGTGTTTCTGCCATTCCAGGGTCTTTAAAACAGAAACATGTAGCTTAAATTAGGCCTTTAATTTAAAATTATTGTATAAGTTGTAAAGAGGTGACTTTTATAACTATTCATTACTAAATGACTAAGTAACAATATTTCTTTCTGAAGTTTGTAAATACTTGTATTGGTGTGCACAGATATATAACTGCATACCAGCAGCGTGGTATAATGGTCAGAACACTTGGCTTCACTGCATGAGGTCATGGGTTTGTTCCTCACTGCTCTCATGCTTTTGTGCCCTTGAGTAAGGCGCTATAAATGGTGTGAACTCCAGCTGAGCCAATACTTGATCAGCAGCTTAATTATCAGGCAAATATAATATATAGTATCCCAAGCTGCTAAAAACAGTTCGTGACTAGTCTGGGATACTCTATGTTTAGGTCATGAGTTAACCTTTCAATATCAAGGACAAAGAAATACAAAAATATAAATTAATACCTGACATTAGTGTCAATATATCCAGGGCCTACACTTGGTATAAAGATTAGTTTATTATTTTTAGCAAACAATGTCAAATCTTTCCAAGATTTCCATGTACTTCCATAACTGAATCCATCTGAGGCAAAATAAGTGTAAAAACCGTCAAATCCACCTTTGGCAATATCGTCTCTAAACAAAACAAAAAAGGTTTAAAATGCGTAGATAATTTTCCATAAATGTAAAGAAATAAATTGTGTATTTTACCTGTGCTTGCTTTCCACTAGCAATCCAATCACGATTGCATCATTATTGGTCTCTCTTATACTGAATGACCCGCCTTTCTTTAAAAGTTGACTCCATTCGACTGGAGAAGTTAAATAAGAATCATAAACATAAATCAGGGGCAAGTTTTTATCACCAGTCCTTGGGTCATTGGTTCGATAAAAAGCAGGGTTGTCACCGTATCTGAATAGATAAAATTTTAAATTGGTATAATTTGTAGATACACAAAATAAATAACATAATTTGACTTCTACTCACTTCTTTAATATAAATTTAATATCTTTGCCAACTGTAACTGCATTTCGACCTTTGTAAGGTTCAATGTGAAAGCAAATCTAATAAAAATGCCAAAAAGTCATTAAAAAGTTATTTTTGTTTTTATCCACTAATAGTTTAAACTACCTTTATATTGTAAAGGTCAGCTATCTCAAATATACAGAGTATAAAATGCTCTGCAGGTAGTCCCTGGTCATCTGCCTTACCATCAGGATACCATGACAATGATAGCACACCTGACAATATCAAAGTTATATATATACATTACAATATACCTATAATAAGATTACATTTTGGGGTTCTGTTTTTTTAAGACAGTTGCGACCTTAATCTGTATTAATATAATCTAAAAATTGCCACAAATCTTAAAATAAGGAGTAAACTTAAGATTTACGGCATAAAGTAGTTGAACTGTAATGTTGGTGTGTTTTATTACTTACCAATGCCTGCTCTTGCGATTTGTTGCATGTGTGAGTGAATGATTTTTGGATCTTTCGAACTGTAAGCTCCAAGAAAGGGGTAGAAATTTGAGCCTAAATCATCAGGTGGAATATGACTTTCACCAGTTGAATATAATCTTGATATTCTTTTTTCCCAATGTGGCAAAAACTTATGATTCCAGTGTAAATATTTTTCATCAAATTCTGGATTTCCATACCAGGCATAATAAAACGCATGAACATTATAATTGATTGGTAAATTATTTGCTTTTTGGAAGTTTTCCTAGACACATAAAGAAAGCTTTAAACAAAAAAATGGTTTATTATCATATAGACCCGGCAGCATGGTGTAATGGTAAGAACACTTGCTACACCACACATGAGGTCGTGGGTTTAATCCCCATTGATCTTATGCTGTAGCGCCCTTGAGTAAGGCGCTATAAACGGTATGAACTCCTGCTGAGCCAGCACTTAATCAGCAGCATAATTATCGGGCAATTATAATCTATATAATATCCCAAACTGCCACAGGCAACTCGAGACTGGGTCGGAGTAACTGATGTTACTCTATGTTTAAGTCGCGCTTTCGACTTTCCCACATTGAGGATAAAGATATATACAAAAAAAAAGATTTAAAATGCAACTTACAGGTTTGTCATACTTTTCCTCTAACTTCATACTTTTACTATTTAAGCTATCGTGTAGGTCTTTAAACTTTGGATTAACATCGTTTAACTTGTTTGACAGAAATTCTGTTGCAAAATTTTGACGAAAATTATAAAATATAACGATAAGAAAAACAACTAGAAAGAGCGTTAAAAGAGTTCGTCTTTTACTTCTAAAAAGTCGTTTCATATTCTGCAAAACAAAAAGCTCGCTTAAAATTACACAAAAAGTAAATTTAAACAAATAGTTATACCAATGTTAGCAGTAAGCTTATTTAAAATATATTTGAACTATTATTTAAAAAAACGTTACCAGTGAAATCTTTAGTTAAACGTGTACATTTGTTTTGATTCTAAACCGACGCTGCATAACGTACGTAAAATATCGAAAATATCTATGCAAAATAAGCGCGTTTGCTAAACATGCACGGGTCGACTGAAAATGAGGGAATGGAAATTGAAGGAACGGAAAATGAAGGAAAATTCTTATTAAGAATGCAAATTCTTATTAATGCATAGCTTGCCTATTAAATACTTACATTTTGCCTGCAGCGTGGTAAAGTGGTCAGAACATTTCTCACACTACATAAGGTCTGGAGTTTGATCCTCTTGGGATCTTATGCTGTAGCACCCTTGAGTAAGGCGTTATAAACTCCTGCTAGGCCATTAGCAGCGCAATTCAAAACTACCACAGGCAACTCGATACTGGGTCGGGTAACTGTTGTTACTCCACGTTAGGTTGCACATTCGAATTTCGCGAGTCGACGATAAAGATATATATGAAAAATTTATAACTACACCCTTCATTTTTCTTCACGAAAATATTGTTAAAAGGTATTCTTAAAGCGGTATCTTAAAAAAATACAAAAACGAATAGATTAAGCGTATTCCGATTGGGTAAAGATGGTGGTAATAGTTTAATTTAAACGCTTCCTTAGACACAGTACAAAACAGTTAAAACCAGAAATCAATAAAATAATATATGAAGCTTTTTAAACAACTCAACTATCTAAATTTTTATATTCAAATAGAAACCAAAAACACAGGATTTGAATGAGCAAAATATTTATTGAGCGAAATGTAATTACATTAAGCTTGCTTTTTGGGCAGCATCTTTAGCCCTAATTTTTTCAAGCTTTGCAACCTTGGCCGCTGATTTATTGCCCATAACTCCACCACCCCAATGACGACGAATCTAGAAAAAACAAATTTTTTTTAAATCTTTCTAAAAAGTTAAAAAAATTGATTTTAGATTTGGTTGCTCAGACAAGTCATTTTTGGTCTTCAATAAATATCAGGTGAAGAAATTCATACATCACAGCAAATGACAAAAAAAAATACATAAACAGCATTTGTACCTCATCAAATCTTTCGTTGTAATTTGTGCGAACACTTTCAACGAGTTTTCCCAACGAACTTTTATCCTCGCTGTAAAATAAGTTAGTTAGTGTGTAAATTGTGATTTTTTATCCAAAAAATTGGTGAAGTAACTTTGGATATCATCTCAGCGATCTTGGTGGTTGCCATTGTTATCACGTAATCAAGATAGCAAATATTACTGTCATCACAGATGATTAAAACAGTCTCGAAAAAAAATAAAATTGTGTAGTATGTTCATACATAAAGAATTCACATAACCATTAAAAAATGTGTTTATGTGTGGAAAAAAATTTAACTAATGCCCCAATATTGCTAATTTAAAAAAAATAAGGTTTACTTGTTGACATCAGTAATGGCAACACAGGTACATGTTTTTCTGTGTACGAGACGTCCAAGTCGAGATTTGCCCTTGATGATGCAGTAAGGAACATTCATCTTTCTGCACAAAGCTGGTAGAAACACCACAATCTAATAGAAAACAGTTAATAAAATATACAAGTTATAAAACACAACGAAATAACATCATAATGCAAATTGTAAATTTAGGTAAATTTGCATTACCTCGATTGGTTCAACATCATGAGCAATCACAACCAATTGTGCCTTTTTGCGCTCGATAAGATTTGTCACATCATTGACTCCACTTGCGAGAACAAGAGGACGACGGGTCGGCGTGTCTGGCTTTCCTGCAGCTCTACAAAAGGAATTGTTTGTTAGAGATCAGGGCTTGCAGTGATCTAATGTGGGTTTGATTTTATTGACACCTCAGAAAAGTAACGGTATTTGATATCATGTACAATCCTACTAAAACTGTTTGATAATGGCAGAATTATTTTAACATCATTGGTGTCACATTGCTAAAAAAACGTAAACGGTAAAAGTTAAATTAACCTTTCTTCTGCACGTAGTCGTAACCGCGCACGCTTCTGCAATTTTGATTCAGGTTGGTATTTCTTGGCCAAACGAAACAATGCAGTGGCTGTATTGGGAACGAAATAATTACAAAACAGTGTTTTGACGACAAAGCACTGTCTTGTAAATGTCTTATGCTGTAAGAGCATTAGAACATACTTGCACGGCTAAATTAGCCAAAACAAGGGGCATCAATTTAGTTTAGTGTATCTAAATAATATAAAAAGTTAGCAAATCTAATTAAAACATTTTACCAATAATATACAAGCTCTTACTATTAAACAGATTTTAAAAGATAAATATAAATACCAGTCTGAAAAGTAGGGCAGTTTTCGACGAGATTTGTGCGTGCAAGAGTAAAAAATAGCATGACTGCGCATGCAGGCATACCAAAATTTTCGGTCTATTGTGCACATGTGATTCATGTCAGCGTGTTTTTCTTTAAATATGTTATCACAAGACGTCAGTATTGCGCGTGCGCGAATTTTTTTAAAAACCAGGTATGCAAACCGTTAAATACCGGGGTGCATTTTTTTTCATCGAAAAAAATCTTGTGCATGCACGCTGTCCTAATTTTCAGACTGGCAGACTGGTAAATATATATATATGCCTTAACATAAATAAACAATTAAAACATACCAGTTTGACGATCAAGGGTGTTGCTGAACTGGTTGATTGCCGGTGGAATTTTAAGTCGTCGTTGAAGAACAACTTTTTGGCGTTGAAGTCGAATATATTTTGGCCATCTAACAAAGTGGGTCAAATCCCGCTTGGGTTGGATGTCTTGACCTTAATTGTTTTTTTAATTTTAAAAATTTTGTTGCTGAACACACAGACACCCGATATTAAATAAAATATATACTTCATGGTAAATAACTAATAATCCAATTAAAAATTAATGGTTAGACCGTTGCTAAACGTTACTGTTTTAATGGCTTACCTATGCCAAAATTCTTTGGACGTTTCTCGAAAAGAGGATTTTTCACTTTTCTTGCGAGGGCTTTTTTCGCCAACAATGGAGCGGTTGCCACCCTCTTTCCACGAGATTTCTTACCTTTTGGCTTTTAAATGAAAAACATATTGCTTAACAAAGAACTTATGAAAAATATTTAACATAAAACGTACACAGTCATTTAGATTAACTTGGATATAAATAGTAAACTCACCATTTTCTACGATTGCTAAAACTCAACACTCACACCAACGATTAAATGAAAAGGAATGATTGAGAAAAAAAACATGCTCGTTGGCAAAAAAAACATAGACATATCATAATATAAACTTATACTTTTTTCACATTGTTTTTAATAAAATTTAAATTACTAATGCTTTTTATTTATTTAAATTAACTTTAAAAAATTAAAAAAAAATTAATGCAATTTTTTAAAACTAGCCCATTAACTGAAACCAGATTCATAATTGGGTCATGAAACGCGTGCTATAAGAAAGCTATAAGGCGTAACCCAATAAACCCGCGCGCGGAACGAGAAAAACGAGTGCAACGACTATTCTATCTACAGGCAGACTGTTTTTTGTAATGTGCGTATTTATTTTTTAACCCTTCAAGTTTAGGAGCAAAAGTATGTTTTTGCATAATAATTTTGTAACTGTTTTTTTAGATATAAGAAGTAACATTCCTAACTCTTTAAAATTTTAAGTTATTTTTGAAATAAAATCAAACCGCAAAATGGGAGTTGATATTGAAACGATTAAACCGGGAGATGGTAAGGTTTTTAAATTAATTCGATTGATTTCCTTTAAAAAAACATTCTAAATATAAGGCACATGACTGTCAGACTACACCAGTTCCAAAAAATCAATTTCGTTTTTATATATATATAAGATTTTAAAAATTAAATTTATTTTTTTTACAGGTCAAAATTTTCCAACCAAGGGTAACACTGTCACAGTTCATTATACTGGCAAGTTATTTCTTTAACCAATTTTAATAAAATAAATTTTTTTAATAATTAAATAGTTGCAAAAAAAATTACAACCTAAGGCTAGTATTTACACACCTTTCTAATAAAACCATTATTTAATTTTTAGGAACTTTGACAAATGGCAAAAAATTCGATTCATCGAGAGACCGTGGAAAGCCATTCGAGTTTAAAATTGGAGTTGGTCAAGTTATCAAAGCATGGGATGAAGGTGTATTACAAGTAAGTATATTTTTTCTGCTTAAGCCCGGTCAGCTAGACTACAATTATTTTATGTATTCCCATGAGCATTTGATATCATCTAAACGGATATTTAAAAATATAAACTAATCCCCAAGGAAGGTACTGCTATAAATAATTCTTTGTATTATTTAATAATTAAAATCTTTTTTAAAAGTGACTTTTAATTTGACCTCAAAATTTTTGCTTCCCCAACCAAAATTATTGTTCTATTTGGGCATATCCTTTAACTAAGGTAACTATTTTTTAGATGTCAAAGGGCCAACGTGCAAAGTTAACATGCAGCCCAGATTATGCTTATGGTCAAGCTGGTGCAGGTGGAGTTATACCACCCAATGCTACACTTCTTTTCGATGTAGAACTGATTAGTTTTTGCTAAACCATATACGAGAAAACATTCACAAAGTTCTACAGGATATATATTTTTTATGTTGCTATTTTTAGATTAAATTTTCACTTTGATTTGCGTAGGAAAATTAAAATGATATCACTTTCTATTTTCATTCATTTAAAAAATCTGTACAACACCAAAGCTATTTTTTTCATTATATAATAATGTAATTTCAGTTTACAGTGTACAACAATATAATACATACACATATATTGGTGAACATGGTTTTGTTTTAAAGCACAGTGTCTTGTTTTAAAAAGTAGAAAAAAAAAATGTTTCTTAAAATTAAACTTAAATAAAAAATTACTATTTCCATGTTGTTGGAGCCCTACTTCTACTATGATCCCGCCCCCTAATTCCCCCCATTCCTGTGAGTAACCCTCTAGATCTTGAGTCCCTTTCTGTACCTGACCCTCCACCCTGTCCTGCCCCATTTCCACCCTCATCACGTTGGTTAGCCAGTTCCTCATCATAAAGTAAATCGTAATGTCCGTATCCCTCCTTCGGAGGAACTTTATTCCATCTCACATCGGGAACTTCTCCGTTGGGTGCCACCAGGTTAAGAGTGTCGTTCATTAAATTGTATTTCATGATTCTGTCGTTAGCTGTTGTTGAGGATAATGAAGGAGAAGCATTTACCTACATTAAGTTAATTAGCAAATAGTTTACAATACACTGATGCTTATATATTAAAACAATTTTTTCACAATCCTTTCTTATTAAAATAGTAGTTTCTTCTAAAATATACTGGGTTGAATTATATCAAATGGATCACAAGATACATAAGGATTAAGTAGATTAAACCCTAACATATTCAGAAAACCCCCTTAATCCATGCTATCCATCCAGTTTATTTGATATACATTTTATTATATATATTTTATAGGTACTACTTCTCACACATCAAGGTAAAAAGAAGGTACAAAACATGTTATACTACAAATTTTTTTTTTATTTTAATACCTCAATTAACCATGGTTTTAACTTGTCATCTATGATAATATCATAACCATATACTTCAAAACAATGCCTGTCATTGGCCATTGAGCTTGACACTGCCTTCAATGACATCACAGTTAGCCAATTAATTTCATCAAATAGTTTGTCTGTAACAACCTTGCCTCTAGTTCCTTCCAAGTAAAGCCGCAGGTTACTAAAAAATTGATAAATTGCATCAAAGTCATATCTTTTAGAACCTATACAGATTAATATAAATTAAGAAATGATAACTACCTGATTGTCCATTTACCACCATGTACAGGGTTATACTCATCTCCGTGTTTTTGAATTGAAACATTGGTTAGATGTACGAACATGTTGTCCAGTTCATTTGTGCTCTGTGTGTATTTCACTGTACAAAATCTACAAAACCCTAATCTGTACATGTAGCATTTGAGAGGTCGATAAGATGTAACTAGAACATACCTAAAAAATTGGAGTTAATATTTAAAATGGATCAAAAAAATGCAATATCTATAAATATATGTCTTTTAGTGCATATAATGCATTAACTTACAGTCTCAGGTCAAACTTTTTTCCACCAATTAACAATGGGTTATCAATGTAGCGAGAGATAACATAAGCATCACGCGCTGACGGAGGTGCAAATGAAGATGTTCTGCTATCCCGTGACCACTTCTTTATTTGTGATAACTTGTTAATCAAAAAAATTCCAATTCCACGAGCCTAAATATTTTTAGATTAGTAATTGATAAGGTTTAAAAACTACTAATTTGCTGTTACTGCCCAACTAAACATATTCCTAATACATCCATTCTTATAGATAAAGGCTATGTAGTTTATTGTAATAAATTAAAAATTAAAGAAAATAAATCATGATTTTCATTGATCTAACTCTAGTATTAAAATAAGTTAAAATATGGACCATTTACTTTTCCACAAGGTTTCATAATCCAAGTACTTGATGGGTTCTTCCTAAATTCTTCCACGAATAAATTATAATCAGCGGGAAGTAGAAACGTAACTGGGATTGAATCAAGGTGAATATATCTCCCATGTTCATCCTATAAATAAAATTAAACTATTTGTAAATTGAACAGTATTCTGTAATATTTTTTTTTGTATATATCTTTATCCCCAATATGGAAAAGTCGAATGTACGACTTAAACATAGAGTAACATCAGTTACTCCGACCCAGTCTCGAGTTGCCTGTGGCAGTTTGGAATATTATAGATTATAATTGCCCAGTAATTATACTGCTGAATAAGTGCTAGCTCAGCAGAAGTTTATACCGCCTTACTCAAGGGCGCTTCAGCATGAGATTAGTGGGGATTGAACCCACGACCTCGTGTGTGGTGTAGCAAGTGTTCTTACCACTACACCACGCTGTCGGTTCGATATACTACTCATGGAAATAAATAAAACCCTGTTTAACCTTTTCTGCCAATGGGTGACCTTCTTTGTCAAGTTCTTTTCGAAATCTTTTAATATTTTTCACCATCAAATCTTTTCTAGTAAGCTCATAATGGTTTGGAAAATGGTTAATAATCTGATCATCGGAAAGCCTGCAAGGAAACATATATTAAAGATGACATTACTCTCCAAAAATAGACATTGACAGTACCAACCTACATCCATTCTCGAGGCTAAATATGTTTCGAGTTGTGTTAACATTTGTCCAGTAAAAATTCCAATCTTCATCCGCAGAAACCTGGTATTTTATTTTAAATTAACATTTTTATTTGTTACAACAAAAATTGTAAGGTCTTGTGTTCCGAGTTTTTAAATACATTTTAAATATAATTATATTTTTCAGATCATGAATGTTGTCCAGCTCTAAACAAAACAACGTTCCGTTTACCAAAGAAATGAATTTAGGAGGACCGTAGTGTAATTATGTTTTGTGTCTAATTTTTATGTGTTCTTTCTACTTGTAAAAGTGTAACTATTAACATAAAAAGCAATAAATAATAAACATCAGGTATAAATTACTAGATTCTAGTGTAATAAAACAGTTGTAAGTTCGATTAAGTCTTAAATTAGGCAGTACGCTTGTTGCTAATTAGTAATTAGTAGACAAGACCTATTGTCTGATTGTTTTAAGTTCGCGACTTAACTGGACAACATACGTTACCCTATTTTTCTAATAGGCCTATTTAAAAATACGTTTAAATTTTTACAAACTTACCTTGTTATAACTATAAAATACATTTTGTCGCTGCCGTCGAAAAAAAATATTTAAAAAATAAATTACCTGCGTCCAACCGCGTTTTTCGAAGTTGTTGACCAAAACAGATTTTTCCAAATCCGTTGCGTATTTCATTTTTCCACTCATCTTTTAAATTGGCTTTAGCTTTAAACTTTTAATTTACAACTAAAGGTTTAAAGAGTCAAACTAACGAGCAAACTCGCTTCAATTCAAGAAATATTTTATTTAAATGACGAAGTTGCTAACAACCATACGCTAACGAGTGGCACTCATGACTTTATTTGACCAACTACAGCGGTTTAACGATTAGGTAACAAATTTTACTCTCAATTTAAAATTTTTGCAATATTATATTTAACACAAAAAAAATAACAAAAATTTCGTAAATAATCTATTAATTTATTAAGTAGCTAGTAACTCAACCCAAGCACAACAATTAAAAATGCCTGATTGCTTAGTTGCTTCTTGCAAAATATATTTTTTCACCAAAAACACAAATCTAACATACAAACAAACACTACAGACACTTTTAGTAACTTGAATTTTCTTTTAAAGTTCACCCTTGGCCTCTGATGTTTTGTGAAAATACTTCATCTTCTCTTTGGGGTCTGGAATAATCTGCAAAAAATTAAAAATAGATAAAAAAATTTAAAGTTTTAGAAAAAATAACTACATAACAGAGAAACATTATAATAGGTTTTTATACATCTTCAGTAATAACGAATAAAACGTGATAACAAAATCTAGCATCCACGACAAAAATGTGATAATTATTTTTATTTATTTTTTATTTTTCTTACAGACCATACTAAACGAATTATGAAAACTAATTACACTTACAGTATCTTTGCCTGGCTCCCAGTTAGCAGGGCACACCTCACCATGTTCATCAGTATGTTGGAAAGCTTGTACAAGTCTTAAGGTTTCATCAACTGATCGACCAACAGGCAAATCATTCATTGTAATTTGCCTTAAAATTCCATGTGGATCAATAATAAAAAGACCTCTGTAATAAAAAGACAAAATTAGTTAATTGTGGAAATATTTATAGCATATTTGTTTTTACTTTACCTTAAAGTGTGTCCAAGATCTTCAAGCAAAACTCCATAATCTCGAGATATTTTATGAGTAAGATCAGACACGAGTGGAATATTCATCTTACCAAGACCACCCTCTGATCTTGCTGTGTTGATCCTTTATTTAAAGCAAAATTACTATTCATGTAATTCTAGGTTATTATACAACCTATTATAAATAAAAAAACAAGGTAAAGCAAACCATGCAAGATGTGTGAAGTGGGAGTCCACAGAAGCTCCCACTACTTCAGTATTTATTTTCCTAAACTCATCAATTCTATCTGAGAATGCAATAATTTCTGTTGGGCATACGAAAGTGCTAAAGAAAAAAATAACAAGTTAGTTAAAATATATAAATAAAATTTTTATTTTTAAACAAAACAATATTAAAAGATGGAAAACTTACAAATCGAGAGGGTAGAAGAAAAATACTAGATATTTTCCCTTATAATCAGATAGTTTAATGGTTTCTATTTCACCATTAATAATTGCTGTAGAACTCCATTGCGGTGCTGGTTTGGAAACTAAAATAAAAAAGGTGTTTAGCAATACCACAAATAAATTATAAATTCTGAAAATATAATAAATTAAATCATTGATTAATAAAAACAATAATAAAGTTTTCAATACAATATTTTTACTAATATTTAATTATTTTTTACTTACAATTAATTTTAAATTCAAACCCTTCATTTAACTCTTTGCCTCACCCAAATAATTAGATTATAGTTTAAGACTTTTCACCAAAACCTTTTCTAAATTATTTATTTATAAATTCACTAACCTTTTACTTCAACACTGACATAATTAGAATCTAAAATAAGTGCTACAGGATCAAAACATGAATTTATTTGATTTTTAATAGGAGCTATTGTAATGTGAACTATAAACTGATACTATCTTAATTGACTAGTTTCATGGAAGTATTACACAAGATATACTATCACCTCAAATCTATGGTTTTTAAATATTCTAGTCAAAGAACAAGCCCACTTATAAAACCTTATTAATTATAAAACAATTTGGCTTTGCTATTTAAATACTATCAGTTTAAAAATGTAAAATTTTAAACTTACTTTGAGCCTTGGTTGATTGCAAAAGATGACTGGTATAAGATGGCCAAAACACTCCAGGAGGAAGTTGCGAATTTTCCTCTGCATAGCATTTGTTAAAAACAATAACAAACGCAAATATCAGCATTTTTAAGCTTAAAAATCCCATTTTGCACAATTGTAAGAAGCACCACCTAATTTCTTTGTATAAAAGTAAAAACTTTAGTTAATTACAGCAGTAATAAATAACCAAAACATCAAAATATTAAATCAACAAAAAGCTTTAAATTATGAAATACATGGTGAGCAATCATGCGTTGCGTTGTTAAGGTGCTTACTCGTCCATGTAAACGACACGTGGAAAAAATTCTTTACTCGGGTATTAAATGCTTATCCTCATTTGTAAAAACCCACTTTATTACAGAGTTCCTACTATTTTTTACATTAATTAATATGATTTTTTATATTTTACAATTAAACAAACCGGCGTAAATTATTCACTATAGGCTTCAAATCGGGCTATCAAATTGGACTTTCGACACCTTAAATAAATACCCACATAAAAAAAAATCTTTTTTTAAATCTTTATTAATCAGAATTTTGTTTTTAATTAATTATGTTTAAACATACAAAAATAAATAAATTAATATGAACGAAACGAATTTGATACACGAAAGTTTTCTGTGCCTATCCTTGCATAATTTGTATTTTTAAAAAACAATAAACATACCCCAAGAAAATACAATCAGTGTATAATTAGCACAAAATTAATGAATTTAGTTTAAACATTTAAATGCTGAAATTACTTTTTTTTATTTTTAAGTGCATTGAGGTATGATCCAATTGCTGTTTGTACTATAGGCGCTTGAACAACGCGCACAAACGTATTAATATCTTCTTCGCGGTTATTTCTTAAATTTTCAATTGCTGCTGATCTCATTACTTGTTTAGTGATACCATATGCAGGTTGGGGAACTTTAGAAAGCCTTTTAAGAACTTTGTTTGCCTCTGGTATAACCTCATCCAAAGCAACTACTTGATCAACCATTCCTTTTAAATGTCATATAGAATGTCAATAATATATATACAAATACAATTAAAACAAAATGTGGAAATCATTGCCCAACTGTTTAAGTTAAATTATAAAAACATTAAAAGGTTTTTTTTACTATGCAGGTGAAAATAGACATTTTAACTATTATTTTAAAAAAATTTTATATTTCCAATTAATTTTAAATAATATTTAAACATATGTTTCACCTTAATTAATCAAATAACAAAAAATTACCAGCTTTCAGAGCTTCATCAGAGTTAAACATGGTTCCCTGTAAAAGTGCCAACTCAGCATTTCTTTTACCCAGAGCCCGGATTATAATGTCATGGAAAAAAGAGGGGGCACTGATGCCCAACTGGGTTTCATTTAAACCTATAGTCTTACCCTCCTGAATCACCCTAATAATTAAAATTAAATATGAAAAGATTTTGCAAAAAACAACAATTTTTAAGTCCATCAAAACTAGTTAAAAAAATATATTTGGACTAAATTAAAACTGACAGATTTTTAAACACTATATTTTACCTATAATCACACATCAGCGAGAGAGCACACCCTCCAGCAGGTGCATGTCCATTTATAGCAGCAACAATAGGCTTTGGAGAACCAAAAACATCAAAGTACCATTCCTGAACACATCTCCAAAATTCTGACAAACCAGCTTCATTGCTAATAAAATAAATATTCAAAGTTATTTTCTGGTTTAACAGAATAACAGAAAAATTTTTGATTTTTTAAAGAATATACTCACACTTATTTTATGTAAAATAGCCAGTTAAATAACATCTAGATGAGTTCAAGTTAACCTCTTTTATGGCAATACTAAAAGGAGGGTGTGAAGGAAAGACAGGGAAGAAGAAAAGCGCCAAATAACAGGATAAAAGGGGGAGGGGCTGAAGGGAAAGTATTTTGAAGTCATTTTTAGTTAGAAGCAGAAATTGTCAATGTTTCCTTAAAGAATTTTAACATTGACAATTTCTGCTGCTTAATAAAAATGACTGCAAAATACTTCCCTTTAGCCTCCTCTCCCCTCCTTTCCTCTTTTTAGTGCTTTCCCCGCTTCATGTCTTCCCTTCACTTCCTTCTTTTAGTGTAACACCTCTTCTATGTTGTACGTACTTTTGATAAAGTTGAAGGATATTTAATCCAGAGGAAAAAACTCTTCCATGAAATTTGGAAGTCATTAGAATTCCAGTCACATCTGGATCATTGTTCAACTTTTTTAGGTTATCAGAAATGTCGGTAAGAAATTCAGAACTCAAACTATTTACAGGAGCCTCACTTAAAGTAAAGGTAACCAAACCTATAGAAAAAAAATTATAAATGCAATTTTTCAACATTTTAAATTCTATTTTTACATTTTTCCAATAAATTTACATAGTATTATCAGATTATTGTTAACTAAAGAAATATAATGGTTGGGTTGAAAAATATTAAGTTTTAATTTATTTACAAAGTTTCTAAATAAATTATTATGCTAAAGTTAAAAGAAACGTACATTACAAATGAAATTTAAAATGTTTACAAAAGTTACCGGTTTTTGCATCTTGATCTAATTCAATTCGTTTGCTGCTGGAATGGCGGATTGAGGTAATAGCTGATATAAAGTTACGTTTATGCGAGGACAGCACCAAAGAACGAATTTGACTTAGCGCCATGTTCACAAACTTAAAAATTCCTTACAAGATTTATTAAACAGGAAAAGTGTTGTTGATTGTTATTGCAAAACGTTGTGCAACGAAGCGAATCAGGACAATTTTGTTTTTGTATATATCTTTATCCTCGATGTGGGACAGCCAAATGCGCGACTTAAACATAGAGTAACATCAGTTACTCCGACCCAGTCTCGAGTTGCATGTGGCAGTTTGGGATATTATAGATTATAATTGCCCAGTAATTATGCTGCTGATTAAGTGCTGGCTCAGCTGGAGTTCATACAGTTTATAGCGCCTTACTCAAGGGCGCTACAGCACGTGAGTTCATGGGGGAGTAAACCCACGACCTCATATGTGGTGTAGTAAGTGTTCTTACCACTATTATCACTTACTAATTTAATTTATTTAGAACATTAAAGTTTTAAATATTTTTCAATTTATTGTCTTCTTTGTACTTACTTATAATGATACCATTTTAGGGGTAAAATTAGACTACAACATTTTCCTTATTACAAAGAAATACATTTTGTTAATGTTAAATAATAAAATTTAATCAGTAACCATAAAACAATTAAAAATTGTCTCCATCAATTTCTGGATTTACATATTTAAAAAAGAAAAATCAGTTAACTATTTTAAAATACAAAACTCATATTAATCTTAACTTTTTTATATATAAAATTCTTAGCTTCAGAAAAAAAAAAAATGAAAAGACACATCAAAAACGACATTGTGAAGAATACAAAACACAGAAAAAAAAACAGATTAATTTTATTTTTTCGATGGACTTTGTAATACTTTTCGACAAACTTTTTGCAATTGAACTAATTCAGTAGTTGTGGAACCTACATAAAAAAACAAAAAAACAAACATTAAAAAAAAACTACATAAAAAACAAACATTAAAAGAATTTACAAACCATCATTTATTGATATATATCGGAAAATTTTGATAGTAATATTATTTATTAAATTAAATTTACCTTTGGTTATGCCTCCTATACTTTGTTGCCTAACAGGAGTGTTTTTGATAGGAGTTATAATGTTTACAATATTAGCAAGGTTGAAAAACTGGTTCATAGATTCTTCATTTAGGGACCAGGAATTTATTGAAGATTTCGAATTTGAAGCGTCATCAACTAAAAAAATATATATATGTTATTTAAATCAAAAAACTTTATTTTATTTTAAGTTTATATTAGTATAGTTTTAAACTTTTTAACCAATCACAAAGGGGGCAACAGTTTATTTGTATTCAAATCAAAACACTAAAAAAACTAAAGTTCTATGAAAAATTTAAAACTGATAAAAAATAATATACAATATTTTATTAAGTTTTAAATTAAACAAATACCTATAATTGGTGAAAATTCCTTTTTCTTTTCACTGAGGGCAAGGTTGTTAATTTCGTTTTTATTTTCTTCTCGTTCTGACATCCATTGACTATTCCTTCTTCTTCTGTGTTGACATTCATCCAAACTAGACAACCACATTGTACGGGAATTCGTCCTCTTTAGCGACTCTTTAAAAGATATTAAAGATTTAAAAACTTGAATTTAAAAGAATATTACAAACATGAAAAACATTAAAATTTAATTTTACTAGCTTTATAAAAAATTAATACAAAAAAAATTTACAAAAAAATTAACATAAAAAGTTTTATCACAACAGAATTTTTCAAAAAAAAAAAAGATATATTATATAAAAATTGTTAAACTACCATGCTTGCGATTGGCATAATTTTCCTTTTCCGATGAGCTACATGAAGTAACACTCGTATGCATTTCCTTTTCTTCTTCGGGATTTAACTTCATTTCTACATAACAATAAAAAATTCAGTACAAAGTATTTATAGATCAGACTGTTAAGTGGACCTTCGTATATTACATACAACAGTAGAAAATAAAATTTTGAGAAGGATTGGCTAACAGACTCACTAGATTTCAGCAATTTTAATGAGGTTTTAGATAAATGCAACAGGTATTGGAGTGATGCGTTGCGATAAAACTCCATAAAATTTCCACTAGTATTACATGGTGATGACTTTTCTGGAGAAACTTCTAAAGATTACATAAATAATTAAATAAAATTTTGTTAAGTTAAAATATAAAATTTAACTATATTTTTTGGTGAGCTGTGCACAAAAATAAAAAACAAAAATCCAGTAAAAAAAAAAATTTATTTAAAACAGATGTTACTATAGTTTACCTTCAACTCTTGATAATTGGGCCTGGGTTGAAAACTTTACTTCTTTTTCAACTTGTTTGACTGATTGATCTGTAACTTTATTTTGTGTTTCTGTTTGTTTAGGTATAGAGTTTTCATCCTTCTTTGGAATTTTTTTTGTATTTTTTTCTCCAGTTTTTGACAGGTTTAAAATTAGGTATTTAGACATTAAATTTGCCAAGGATTTTTTCTCAATTTCGCCGGCCTGTTTTGAATTTATATTTGAAGTGGACAGGTTGTTCGACCTACTGGGAAAAACATAAGATGAGGTAGACACTTTTTTACCAAGATTAACACTGACAGAGTTCAATAAACAATCAGATATAGCATCACTGGTGTTTTTTTCAACTCTATTAGTAGTTTTATAAGATTTTGATGGCAAAGAACAACTTGCTTCATTGCTTAACCTTCTCTTCTTATCAGAGAGTAAAGGTGCATCACTGTCAATAATTTTTCGCTTATGGAAAGTATCAGAATTGTTATTTAAAAGCGAAGTTGTTTGTTTCTTAACAATGCGTGGAGACCTTCGCAAAATCTTTGGCAGTCCAGTTTTTGTAGGAGATTTGTGTTCATTGTTCAAATTTATGGATGGTCTGATCGAAGAATTTTTAAAATCACAAACAGAGCTCATTTCATCAATCTTTTTCTTTTTGACAGCCGGTTCTATTATAGAATTTTTGGGGGTATTATTGCAAAGAGATGGCGGTATTGAAGGTACAAAAGTTTGCTTAGTAGAGGTTATTGGTTTGGGTATTTGTATGTTATTACTGCTTTTAGAATGTAAAAAGATTTGAGATTGAGAATCTTCATCAAAATCAAGTTGATCTAAAATTCCAAAACCGGGTAGATCAAAAACTTCAGTTGCATTTTGTTGTGGTTTGTTAATTGGTAACATAATTTCTTTTTCCTCAATCTGATTATTGTTTTTGTGTATAAGTGGAGTACTTTGTTTATTTATTTCAAAAATTCTTGGGTTATGTGGATTTGCATTTTTTTTTAAGTTGTTATAAGTGGTATACTCAGATTTTCCTTTGTCAATGCTTTGTTTTCTTTTTTTATTACCCAAATTTAAAACTGAATTTGTCCCTTTGAGATTATTGTTGTCCATAAGTGATTTTTGGTTGTCCTGATTCGTAGCAGTTTTATTAAAAACAGGTTGTGGTGGAGCTGGTTTCTTTCCATTTTGAATTATTTTATCAGATAAAGTTGTGTTGTTGACATCACAGCTTTTGATTTCTTTTCTGTCAGATTTTGAACTGTTATTATGATGACTATTTAACAGTTGGGAATTATGCCTACTCTGTTTTATTGGTGACTTGCTTCTTTTTGAGGTAATGGAAACATCACTGTCAATAACGTCGTGTCTTAAGTTTAATGGATCTGTTTTATCATAGCCCATTAAATCACAAGGCATGGGCAACTGTTTGCTTTTATTGTTTCGATCAATCATATAAAATTTAGGCTGCCTTTTTTCAAAGTCACGGTGCTCTTTATCTTGTTTAGTAAACTGTTTGCTCCGTTTATCTGTAGAAAGTTTGCTTCTTTTTTCACATTCAGGTCTATTTTGGCTTTTATTGTATCGATCTGGTGTTCGTCGTTTATGATTATCATGCCTCACAGACGAATGATCCCTTGAAGAAAGTCGGTCCCGGGATGATGTCTTGTCTCTTGAGGATAATCTATTTCTTGAAAAATCACGATCTTTGGAAGACAATTCACTGTGAGAAGATCTTGATGATTTTGAGGAACTTAAGGAACTGTAATCTCTGGAATATTTTTTATCCCTGGAAGATCTATAATCCCGATCTCTTGAGGATCTGCGATCCCTGGAGGACTTACGATCTCGAGACGATAACCGCTTCCTTAAATCCTTATCTGAACTTAACTGATCCTTTTTATCGTAAACTGAACCATTTACTCCTTTGTCATTATGGTTATAATGGTGGTCGTGTTTTGTTGATTGATGTTTTTTTTGATCAGTGGTTTTAGTATCCCTGTTAGTGCTACTGTTATTTGAAGGAACATGGTTTTTATCCATGTCATAATGGCATTTAGACGCTTCATTTTCCTGACGAAATGAAGATAAATAATCTTTTTCTGTGGAGAATTTCACAGGATTATTGGTAGGATTTACTTTGTTTGATTTTTGCTTGGCGGTATCAAAAGACGCCTGACTTTTAAAATAAAGATCCATGGAATTGTGTGTTTTTGTTGACATTGTTTTTGGTTTACTCTTTTCCTTTTCTAAGGAACTTGAATCTCTTTTTTTATTAATAGGTAATGAGTTAATACTTTTCGTTGCAGGTATATGCTTCATTATTTCCTCTGGAATTACCTTTTCGGCAGGTTCTGGATTTCCATTATTTAATGCCAGAGATTTTTTGCATACATCTGACATTGTTTTACTTGTTGATTTTTCTGGTATTGATGATTTAATATTTACACTTTGTTCTTTTGCTTTTGTTTCCATATTTTCAGTTATTTGATTAACTAATTTATTTTTTGGTTCGTCAGAAGATTTTAATTTTAAATTTAATTCTGAAGTTGTACAGTTCTTGTTGGGTTTTTGCTGGTTTATTTTTAATAAACAATTCATAGCAGTTTGCTGAGATTGTTCTTCATTATTACATCCTTTTGAAACCAAAGATAAATTTTTGTTACTAAAGCCCTCATTAGTTTTTCTCAAAGTCGAATTACAATCCTTATATTTATCAGATTTGTTTAACATATTGGCGGACCAGTTTTCAACGCTTGAAATTTCATCTGCACTTGAAGTAGTAAACTTAGGAGTTAAAGTAAGCTTTTCAGGAAAATGGGGTGGTTTGCTGTGGTCACGTTTAAGGCTTTTATGTAAGAATCCATTGGTGGGCTTAGGTAGACTCTGTGCAACATCTTTAGCTGTAGTGTTTTTTATATTTTTCTCTGTACTTATTTCAATTTTTTTTGAGTTGCTTTTGTTTAAATCAAATGCTGGGTTGATGTTCAAAGTTTTTTCTTTGTGTGTGAAATTGTTCACTTGAGAATTTAGTGTTGTTGGCGTTGGATTTTTAAAATTTGTAGTTGATGATTTTGTGGTATTGACTTTCTTATTATCCTCTTCTTCAGGTAAGCGTTTCTTGATATGAGTTAAATCTCCAGTAGATTTTTTGCTATTATTTGTATTTCTTTTGGAATTTTGTTTGGCGATTTCCGCTGCAAAAAAGTTGACATTACAAAAAATATACCAGCTCACTTTAAATGCTTACTGCATATACATATACATATTAAAAATGGTCTTGTTCTTAGAATTTTGGGTCAACAAACTGTTAACTAAATCATATATTATACATTTATTTTATAAATAAACTTTATATTTCAAAAAATTACCCAATTCAGTGTCGTTAATTCTTCTTCCCTTTAATGAAACTGAACTAAAATTTTGAGATTTCTTTTGTCGATTTATTAATCGGTTAGAAGTAGGAGTAGACCTAACAACAACATTGAATACAATGTTTATAAATAAAATAAAACTTGATTTAACTGGTTTTATTATCATTTACAAACTTACATTGATGGCTTTCCAGACAGTCGGTTTATGACTTTGTTTTTTCTTTCCAGTTCAACCTTTGCAGTTTCCAATAAACTTGTAAAATTTTCTTTCAATGAATGATTTTGTTCGCTAACTGTTTTTAACTATAAAAAAATACAATACAAGTTATAAAATAAAATAAGTACAAAATAACTAAATATATATATTATTAAAATACCAAGTTTGGCAAAAGAGATTGATTATGTAAACTTTAATGTTCTTTAAACAATTTCAAAACATTAAAAGTGTAAAAAAAATTGTGAATCGCAAAGTTCATATAGTCAAATAGCTTTAAAATAAATTGATAAAAAATTTAAAGAAGATTTACACTTGAAGTTGCTTGTGCAAGTTGTAAGCGAAGCAGACGATTTTGTTCTTCAAGTTGTTGCTTTTCATAATTCACCTAAAAAACAAATGAGTTTTAAAAATCACATTTTTCTTTTTGTATATTTCTACAGTCCTGACAATTAGTCTGTTAGTAGAATCTGGCAATGGCAGTTATCTTCTTACCTCATGTATAGTAAGGGACGTTCCTTGTTTTTCATCTGTTATGAGAAGATCTTCGTACAAATCCAAGGCACTAACTCGACTTGTTTCATCCAAAATTGCAGCTTCATCAATGTCGTTAAAACTCATTTTCTAAAAATGATAAGCCAGTTATTAGTTAAGTACTCTAAAATATTAAATAGTTAGTAGCAAATTCTGTATTGCCATACCATACTGAAATTATGTTAAACGTATTGCTGTCTAACTAATAATTTAACAAGTTTCTATATATTTTAACTGGTCACGCAATTTTAATAATTTCTAGATGCAGACATGCAGCATTAGTACATTAACATTTTAACTCAATTTAACATAACTTATATCGTGGAATAAAAAATAGATTACTTTTACCTTTTTTGTTAATTGTTCACTTGTGAATTCTAATCTAATCTATTTGTTTTGGACTTTACATCGAATTTTTACGATAAGCCGATTTACTAATCTCCCGCCATACATATCAACAAAACATAAGAAAATATCAACAAGCAACAATTCGCAGGGTTGTCAAACTATATTTTATTTTTACTATGACGTTTATAATAATTCACACAACAATTAATATTTAAAAATGTATTTCTAAAAAGATGTATTTCAAAAAAAAAAATTGTAGTTATAATCTTTTCGATAACACTAAATAGTAAATTAAAATTGTTTAAAACTAGCAAATACACACATATCTCTAACATCTAAAAAAATATAAAATACTTTAATTTATCTAAACGTACATTAATAGCAATAACACTACTTTAATTTGGTAACTACTGTCGGATTGGTTAAGGTTTTAGTAACGAGAATAGGTAAATTATAATAAAAACACAGTGGTAAATTAGTACAAAATATTTTATGAATATAACACCTAAGCATTTTTTAGAAGCAACTACATAAGCAAAATAAATAAAAACCTTCAAAAATTACTAACAAGCGAGATAAAACACAGTGACAAAATAAGAAACTAAAAAATTAATAAAAAAACAAATTTAACTTGAAAGATATATGTTACAAAATAATGTTTTATATCGTTAAAAAAATAACAAAAAATATTCTTTTTAAAAGTTTTTTGCATTGTAAATTAAAAAACAAGTAAGCTCATACTCTATAAAGCAAAATACTGGGTTTTACTAAGAACTTTAAACTAACAATTTTTATTTTTTTGTTTAACATTAATCGTTTAAAAAAAAACGATAAAAAACAGCAAAAAATTGAGTGTTTGTTATAGTGGCTATAACTTCTTGTACATAACTTCAATTTAACTCTCAATATTACTGTCGACTGTTGTAATTGTACTTGCTGACGTCACTGGGGTTATAGCAGGTTGACCTTCGTTTAATCTCATCTTCTTGGCGTGTTCTATTAAAGACAAACACACGAATGCCCAATTGTAAAGTTGTTGAGCTGGCCTCGACCCCTGCCTAGCAACTGCACCATGGGCAATACCCTGTAAAAAAATTAAAAATAGGTTAGCCTATTTAAAATGGCATAAAAATATTAAATTTAAAACGTATGTAATTATTTTGAAGCTACTTTAACATACCTTTAATAATGCTCCAACTGAAGTCACAACAAACTCAGTATCAGCTTCCGTATCTCCGTTCTCACGGTCTGCTGTCGGGTCATAGGTTAATATCTGCTGCCGCAATCGGTTGTTTACCATCTTTAAGCAAAGATAATAGAAGTTAATATATGACGAACAAAATAAGAAGTCTTAATTTAGTACTACGACAAAGTCATTTTTAAACTGTTTAAAGTGACAAAGCCCTCAAATAGAGATATTTTCTTTGGTTACTCAAAAAGTTATCTTTAATATGTTTGAAAATGCAAAATCTTTAAATAAAGGTATTTCTTGTTAACTTAATATGTAAACCTTGCAAACAGTTAATTAATCTATTTTTTTTAAGCCTGTCAAAATGTTTAACTTGATTTAATCCAGGCTTAGGCTTTGAAAGCTGCATTTATACACTAGAAAATTTGCAAAGTTAAAATAGAAAAAAATGCAATATAACATACTGACCTGGTTACAATTATCCCACTCTTCGAATTCCTGGTGTTTTTCAGCTTCGTGGTAAAACAAAAACAAAACTGCCTTCAAGATTTTGTGAATCATTGGCGGGGGTTTCTAGCACGTAATAACATAATTACAAAACAATAAAAAAATAAAAAGTCACAAAAAATACTCCATATTTAAAAAAATAAAATCCAAAAACAAATTTATTAAAAGTTTTTATTCTACATTTGAGTAAAACAAAAGGTTAACATACTTTATAGTTTTTGAGTTCAGCAAAAACATTGTTGTCCAACTTTCTCACATTTTCTCTCAGGTCGGTCAACATCAATCGATCGAACATTATTTCAACTCTCGTTTCGTCACTACCACGTTCCTCGGCCTCTAAATGACGTCATATAAACATTGCAAGTGACGTCATCAATACACAAATTTTTTTTTTGTAAAAGTTAAAAAAAAATGTTAGTTAGGCATTAAAAAAGTAATACTTTCGGAATTTACCCTTTTTAGCCAACATTTTAATATTATTTAAAAAACAACAAAAAATCTTCCTACCAAGTATTACATTCTTCTCCCCGCTCTGAGATTCCTTCATAACCTCCCTGTTTGCAGCTTGTAATAACTTCAACATTCTCTGAACCTCTTTTCGTTCGTGCTTTGGTAGAGATCGCAATGTACCGATGCTGATATCGATTACACACTATATATATAAAACTAATTGATTTGTTTTTTAATGAGTCGTTTTGTGAGATTTTTAAATAAAATGTTGCTGCTTTAAAATAAAAAAAATTGTACTTGTAATGTTTTATAACCGGGAGCGTGGTGTAGTGGTAAGAACACTTGCTACACCACACATGAGGTGGTGGGTTCAATCCCCACTGATCGCATGCTGTAGCGCCCTTGAGTAAGGCGCTATAAACGGTACGAACTCCTGCTGAGTCAGCACTTAATCAGCAGCATAATTATCGGGCAATTATAAACTATAATATCCCAAACTACCACAGGCAATTCGAGACTGGGTCGGAGTAACTGATGTTACTCTATGTTTAAGTCGCGCATTTGACTTTCCCACATCGAGGATAAAGAAATATACGGAAAAAAAAAGTTAGTGATAATATTTTGAAGAAAATTTCTTTTTTTAATAACTTTTCCTTTTAAATAATTTTTTACACGATAAAACAAGTTTTTATTTTAACCTTAAAAAATTTAACTAAAAAAAAAGATTGACCTGACATCGACCTTCATCGTCCCTCAGCGGGTAAGCAGTATGTCGTTCCCCGTAAGCATCTGCCGATGTAGTCTCCGAGTTTTCCATACATTTAAATAAGTAATCCCGGAACAAATTATCTTTTCTGTACAGCCTCGTAGGTCGAGAATGGGTTATTGTTACACCTGTACAAGTCAAACAAAGTGGTGTTAACATAAAGGCTTATAGATGGGTTAATTTTTTACATTTATTTATCCTCAATGTGGCGGATCAACCTCACGAGCTAAACAAAAAGTAACATCAGTTCCCCCGACCCAGTTTCGAGTTGACTTTGTCAGGTTGGGATATTATTGATTATAATGGCCCATATTTAAGCTACTGATTAAATGTTGGCTTAGCAGAAGTTGATAATGTTTTATAGCCTTACTCAGAGGCGCTACAGCATAAGAACAGTAAGAATCAAATTCAGGAACTCACGTAGTAAAGACAAGTGTTTTGACCACTACACCATTCTTAAAACACAAACAAAATTTAGTTTTATCTAGTTTTAAAAATTAATCTAGTTTTAAAATTTTTACCAGTATTATTATCAGCGGTCATCATTTTTCGTAGCACGTGACCAGTTTGAGATTTCGGGTCCGGCTCAACAAAATAAATAATAATCGTTCGAACCCGGGGAGCCCGGCTGTGAACCCACGACATTGCCGCATCAACGATGCGCAGAAGTTTTCTGCGCAAGTCCACGTGGTGAAAAGCGCTCGAAAACATTTTGGCAACACCCTGGTATTTTTAAAACAAATATTATTGTTAGTACAAGTATAGTCTCACAAAAAAACATACAATACTTAAAATATTATAATTTTGATGAAGTTAAAATTTTAATTTTTTAAAAAATTATTAAATGTTACTGACTACTTCACACAAAAAATAATAAAATTACCTGATAAAAATTAATCTCATGGGATGCAAAAATACTCCGGTCGGTAGATGTCGCTGTATCCACGTTATCAATCCCAATCAAACCGTAAGTCCTTCGCTGTGCATCTCTTAATGGTACCAGTACCAAGGAACCTTCATGGTCACCTTCATGTCGATCCGGGTTCCAGAAATAAATCCGACCATGGCTTTGGACACGAGGCACGTGAACCAATTTACCACGCCGCACAGCGTAAAAACTAAAAATAATTTTATATTTTGGAATATTATAAAGCAAAACGGAGACCGATAGTATGACATGTGGTCATAGGATTTAACTAAGGTACAAAAGAACTCGGGTTCGAACCGCACCAATGCTTCACTACTCGCTCTTGAGCCCGGCGTTTACGAATAGCTTTAACACGTCCCAACTGCACACTTTTTTTCAAAAAAATAACAAAAACCACCTTATATTACAGAAAAAAACTTGTGTCAAATATCCAATTTATATTGTGAAAGACAAAATGTATTGCAATAATTCACAGCATTACTTAAAACCTATGATAAAAATATCCAAAGTTACCACTAACTAACCCCATAATTTTAAAATTTAACTCTTACCTTATTCCTTTCATATCCTCGTAGAACGCTTTCCCAAGAAGAAACGGTGCATTGTCCTGAGTACTTGCCACATATCTTAACAACAGAGGACCGGTGTGATGACTTGTTGCGTTGTGTTCTAATAGAGCTACATAAGCACTCACTTTTTTCTGATTACCGTGAGCATCTGCGTCCTAAAAATATAACAAAAAGAAAAATCACCTAGGTATTAAAAGAATGCCAAATTACTTGAAAAATGTTTGTGGTTTAGTGATCAGAACACTCGGCTTTACTACATACGGTCCAGGGTTCAAACTCCACTGCACTAATATAAACGGTATGAATCTACTAAACCAAACCTAACCAGCAGCTTTATATAAAGGCTTATATAATCTATAGTATTCCGAACTGCCAAAGGCAACTCGAATCTTGGTCGGAGTAACGATGTTACTCTATGTTTAGAGGGATAAATAAATGACAATAAAGTGATATGGAATAGTATAGATAAAAACCTGCATTATTAAATTCTACAATACTTTAGTCATTGTCGTTTATTAATGCTTAGAATCAAACTTTGGAAATAATAAAAGAAAAGTCACACTGTACCTTGTACAAGGTTTGAAATATTGCCCTGTACACCGAATCCATCGAAGCTCCGCCGGTTTCAGCAGCTGACTGGATTTGCGTCAACCACTTACGTCGTGCGTCACCACGTACACGTTCTGCGTAAGTACGTTCGACCGTACTGGTCGCGTACTCTATCAGACCATCAAAAACCTAAAATAAAATAAAAATGTTTCAACCTAATTAAAAAAAAAGATTTTTAACATATTTATGCTAAGTTTTTTTTTTATAACGTATTGAAAAACTCATTTTTTATAATGTAAACCTCTTCTCCGCCTGACATAGCTCCAATGACCGAGTTAATATAAAGATGAAATTCCCTTCTAATAAGACGTCGTCTATCGTGGTACGGAGCTCCCTTTCTTGCAGCTCGAACTGCTTGTCGACCTCTCTTTAATGCAGATGCCTCCATACCACCTTTGTACCTACAATAAAATAAATATTTATTTGTATTTTTACCATTTTAAAAAATCTTAAAATGTTGCAATGACCAAAATAACTAAAAAAATGGCTCGAAGTAAAGATCATATTATATCGATTAAAAGTTTGCCATTTAAAAAGTTGTTTTAGGCTCTATATGGCAATCTTAGACCAAATTAGACTACTTGCTATCCAAGAGCTCCAAGTTTAACACAAACGAGTTTACTAATACATTCTGGTAAATCTAAACTCGTACTTTGATAATACGTCGTCTACTCCTTCGTTGTCGACATACCCTTGTCCATCGTTGTCCCATTTATTAAACAAATTATCGATCATTTGTTTGTGCTTAGCCGACAGAATCTCACGACGAGCCTAAAATTTAAAAACAATTTTTTATACTTATTTATCCTCGACATTGGAAGGTCGACTTTACGATCTAAACATAAAGTAATATCAGTTACTCAGTCTTAAGTTACCTCTGGTAGTTTTGAAATTAGTTATCTTTTTACACATTACAAAGTTTGACATGGGAAATCAATTTCCATATTTGCCCAAAGTTAGTATTATAATAAAAATATATGATTTAGTCAAAAATAAAAGTTTAACATACTCGCGCGAGCCTTGTCATTTTTTCCTCTTCTGTTTCGACATAACCTTCGTGTATGAAATTAACAAGATCTTCGACGGTCACGTGACCTGTGTCGTCACACACAAAGTTGTCCAACAGTGACAGGAAGCGACCGATGTTAAGTTGATTCTCGTCGAAAACGCTGGTCATTCTAACGAAAAAAAATAACATTTCGCTGACAAGACAAATTATGTAGGATTGACAAAGTAGGAAATTTAGTATGTTACAGAAAATTTAAATAATTTTGATAGCAAAACTTTTAACAAAAAATAATTTTTTTTATCTAATATGGTCTAGCTTGGCGTTGTCTAACTGGTTTCATGGTTTTTAGTACCTTAACTTTTAACCAGTTTTTGGATTTTACAAGCCATAAGGTCAGCAATAATGATTCAAAAGGAAATTAAAGTTAAAATTTAAATGAAATAACATTTTAGAGACTACATCCCCCCAAAGAAAATTAAGATTAATACCATTTTTACCTAATTCAAAAAAAACAACCAAAACAAACCAGCAACACTTTAACTTTACCTGGAATGACTCCTGGACGAGTAGTGCGAGAAAAACTCTGCGCTCGGTCGATCGGGTAAAATAAGAGGTTCAGCGGCGAATGTTACACTCATTCGACTTGCACTTGCTGGCCTGGTTTTTACCTCGACAGGGTATGGGATGTACTCGTCTTTTACTGAAAAAAAAAACAGTTCTACTTAAATAACAGAGAATAAGCAAAAAAAACACAGTTTAAATGATCTAGACATTTAAAACAGAGTTTTTGTTTCTTTTTACATTTTTATACTCGAATTAAAGTAAGGGTATAAAAATGTTTTGTTTAGTAACTCGGACACCTAAGATATGTAATATTAAATCAAGCAATAAAAGTCTGACACTTAAAACTTGCGTAAATGATCCGAAATTTTAAAAATCATTTTTTATTTCGTTACTAAACATAAATCTTACATAATTCCTCTTCATTATTTTGGACCAACACTGTTCCAGAAGCACCAGCTAAAGTCGTTACAACTGTTTCTGTGTCCCTCTCTGTATCAGTTCTATTATATAATAAACAAAAAACTCATTTTAAATTCATATTTTCAATTAGCTATATTTTTATTATATTTAAATTTTTTTTTTTAATTTTTCACTTACGTTTCAGGTTCTTTTTCATTTTGTTCTTCAACCTTTATGGGAGTAAAAGTCGGAGCAATCGGATCCGGACCCCACGTTTTCTCCTCGTCCCCAGGAGGAGCTGGAGGAACTTTTTTGCGTTGAACGGTTGTGTAAGATGTTGTCTTCCGGACCTGAGGCTGGGGAGGCTCCTAAAAAAACAAAAAAAAATTGGTTGCATGTGTTTAAAAATTACTAAAATCATTTATTTAGTTAGTATTTGGGTTTTTTAAATACATTTATTCATAGTATAATCAGAAATGTAATTAAAACACTCTTAAAAAATACTTTTTAGAGATATCTCCTAATAGATAAACGTTTTCTAGCAAAACATATGTTTAGACAGAACTTTATAATAAAAAAGTAACTTAACTGAATAAAAAGTAAAAAAGGAGAATGGAATAATATCATGTGCTGGAGTTGTTTTAATGCAAGATCAAGCAAACTGAATTTAATATATTCTAGTATTCTAAACAGTATTAAACATAAAACTAAATCACCTTTGAGAATTGGATGTTAACTGGACCCACATCCATGCTCCCATCTGTGCTTGGTGCTGGGGTGATTAAATTCACTGCAAGCCCTCCACTACTCAATAAATTATCATGGGTTTCTTCTGGTTCTACTATATAAAAATACAAAAAAATATTGAACCTCTTTAAATTGTCTAACAAAAAAGTGTCTTTAAAAATCAACTGATTCCAAATTTAAAAATAAAAACCATTTATTACCATATAAATTTATTTCTAATATAGTTTAAATCTAAAAGCAGTGTGTTTATAAAAAATAAGTTTAATAAAGAGATTTAAATATATTTTTTACATAACTTACCCTGAGACTTTCTCTCCACTTCTGAATCCTCTTTTTTTTCTTGAATTTCCGAATCCTCCTTAACCTCTTTTTCTTCCTCATTTTCTTCCTTGTGATCCTCTTCTTTAGGCTCCTCTTTGTTGGTGTCAATCTCAGCTTGATCCTTATTGGCATCTTCTTTTTGATCTTCTAATTCTTCTTCATTAAAGTTTTCTTTTACTTCTTTGATATCTTCCTTCAAGATCTTTGTCTCTTCCACACCTTCTACTGCAATATCTGCTTGTGGACTAATATTGTCATCAACTTCTTTAATTTCTTTCTCATCTTTGGATTCAGGTGCAACATCCGGAGTAATTTCATTCTCTGCAGAATCTGGAAGATTTTTATCTTCAGAACTCTTCACTTCATCTTCTGGTAATTTTTCTTGATCAGTTTCAACTTCTTGTTGCTCCTCTTCTGTAGGAGATTTGGCATCATCCGCTTTTTGCTCATTATCTTCTTTGGCATTGTCTTCCAGACTTTGAACTTCAATTTCCGTTGCAACCGAAACCTTTTCAGATCCACGATCCTCTTCTCTAGATGGTGACTCTAAAAATGGAATTTAAAAATTTAAAACACAAAAAAAAATTAAAAAAGAAAAACAAATTTGAATTAAAACAAAATACCTTTTTGGATTTCATTAAGTTCCTCTTCTTCAGCTAAATCAACTTTGTTTTCTTCTATTTCAAGTTTTGCATCAGTTTGAGGAATTTCTTCATCCGCTTTTTCTTCAGAATCTGATGCAATAAAAGTAAACACATGTTTAAAACAACTTTTAAAAACAAAATCGTAAAAAAACAATTTATATTTTTTAACAAAAAAAAGAGTTAGTTCCCTATGCAATATTTAATTAATAAAATAAATGTATAAATATGTCAAAAAACACATTTATAATAGTTTTAGGTATGTATAAAATATATTTATTTCAAATACAATATTTTACCTTTGCTGTTAAAAGCTGACACTGGAACAGAAGCCCATTCAGATGAATCCACTTCCTCTGTTGACTCATTATTCCCATCATCTGAGTCGGGATACTCGAAATCGTCCAATTCCTCTAATTCAATTACTGGCCCTGTTAATTGGACAAAAAAAAAATAATTAAAATAGAAGCAAACTTATGCAAAGGCACCTACAATAAATAAGATTGCTTTTTTAAACTGGCAGCATGGTGTAGTGGTAAGAACACTTGCTACACCACACATGAGGTCGTGGGTTCAATCCCCGCTGATCTCATGCTGTACTGCCCTTAAGTAAGGCGCTATAAACGGTATGAACTCCTGCTGAGCCAGCATAAAAACCGGGCAAATATAGTCTCCATAATATCCCAAACTGCCACAGGCAACTCGAGACTGGGTCAGAGTAACTAATGTTACTCAATGTTTAAGTCGCGCATTCGACTTTCTCACATCGAGGATAAAGATATATCCAAAAAAAAAGCTATTTTTTTCATTTTAATATAATTACAATAAAAAAAAAAAAAAAGTTATAAAGAGATAACCTAAAGAAAATAGAACTTAGTGAACTGCTTAACTGAAAATCTGAAATTAAAGGTTTTATTAAAAAGAATCTTACATCTTCTTGGATTGTGGAGTTGTTCTTTCATTTCATCGTCCAGTTTATCCCAAAACTTCTCCAGTAAATGCAGCATCCGATGTCGATCCACATAACCACATGACTCTGAGTCCAGATTTGCAAACAACTAAGTACAAAGTGAAAATTTAAATTAAAAAAAAATTTCAAAAAATTACAAAAACATTAACAAAAGAAAAATACTACAGTTAAGTTTAGGTCACAAAAAACCCCAAAAATTGTCACAGAAAACCCCAAAAAGAAAAATATTTTTTAGCTTAATAAATTTTATATAAAATGGGCTACTACAATAGTATTAACAAACACATTTAATATATAAAGTACCTTGGAAAACATATCTCTCCAAACTTCATGTTCAAAAGTTTTACGAAATGCGACAGCACATTGATCCAAATGGCGCAGCAAACTTTTAAACTCCTTCATATTCATTTCATGAACATAATCTTCAAGATACTAAAAACAATACAATTTAATTTTCGAACAATACATATTTACATATCAAAAAATAAACTGAAAGTATTTTAAACTTATTAAAAGATAATAATTTTTTATCGTCGGTTGTTAAAAAACAAGCTAAAAAGCTTGACTTGCAAATTTAAACATCTTTGATTCATACATTTTATATGTAATGGTAACATATATAAATTTTTATGTGACCTTTCAAGTTAGTTTAAAAGCTTAAACTTACATCTATATATTGTTGAAGAGTTAAACATATTCCACTTTCATCTGTTACTTCAAGTTCTTTGCTATAATGGATTACTAAAAAAAAATTTCGCCAGATGTTTACATTAAAAAAAAGACAATTTTTCATTTAAAATTTTTTTATAAACAAATTATTTTTACCATTTTCTGTATTGGATGCAAGATGTGATGAAATTTCCATGTAAGAGTACAAAGAATTTTGAATAAGTTGCAACTGCAGCATATTATTTTCGTCCAACAACCATTGCCTGAACTGAATTTTAAACAAGCGTTCTCTTTCTTTCTTGTCCTCTTGCCTTTTTCTTTCCTTCTCTTCCATTTCAATTCTCTTCGATTGAGCTTCAAGTTTAAGTCTGGCCAACCTTTTACAATAAAATAAAAATGTTAAACAATAGTACATATTTAATAGAACTACCCTAATAAATCTCTGTGGCAAAAAAAAAATTTTTTATTTATCACAGTATACACTTCTATGAAAAAAAACATTTTTTAACAAAATTAAATTTAAACAAATTACTTATTTTCAGCAACATCAAACACATTTCTTTTCAGTTCCTCAGCAACTTGATGTAACCCCCTGGCATATGGAGAAGACTCTGGAAAGTTACTAAATTGGGGGTTGTTTCTCATAAGAAATTGGGCCAAAAGATTGATTGGGTTAAAGGTTGGGTGACTTTCAAGATTGTTAATTAAATCTTTTTTCTGTGCTTCAACTAAAATCTAGTGAAATAAATTTAAGCATTAAATTCTAGGCCTTTTACTCGCGAAAATTTTTCCCTACTTACATTCAATTACTTTAAATTTAAATATTAGTTTAATTACATTTAAATAAAGATAAGCTTACAAGAAACGTTATATTACCTTTTCTATTCCAAGAATTAAGGTTGGTAAAAGTTTTTCAATCAAATAAACTCTCAGATTTGAACCAATCGCGTTCTCATTAAACCACTCTCTTGCTAAAAGATCCATTGGTAACTAAGTGAATACATAAACCATATTATAAAAAAACAAAAAATAAGTCAAAAGGTGGTTCAAAAATTACCATTAAAATTCAGCAGCATTTTTGAGTGAAGAAATGAGTAAATATAAAAAAATAATTAAAAAAATTATATTTTTTCTGATTTATTGAGCAAGTAAAACTTGTTTAACTAAATTTTACCTGTTTGCAAATATTAAAACATATTACATGTAAAGTAAAAATCACATAAAATCAGCTTTTTAGGGTAAATCTACATCTTTATGTTATTTTTGTTTTGCCACAAGACTATTTGCCAATTTTACCATTTTTTCAAGTTTAAGAGCATCCTCTTTTTCCTTTTTAACCCGTTTCTTCTTATTTTTTTGAAGTGAGAGTAGTTTTTGTTCGATCTTGTGTTTTTGCCATGAGAACCATTCCTGTTCAAACGGTAAATAAATGTTGCCAGACGTTTGAGGATTATATTCAACTTCCTTTTCTTTTGATGGGGTTTTTTCGGGAGTGACAGAACTCTAAAATGTTAATAAAAAACAAATTTATTACTGACAATATTTCAACTTTAAGTAGATATTTTAATTCAAAAACACAGTTTTTAAATAAAAACACTTTTTTTTTAAATTTTTTCTTATTAAAAAATAAACCAAAATTTTACCTATACTTTAATAAAAATACACACAATAGTTTGTAACTAAAACAATTTTTATTAACATACTTCTGTTTTAGTTGCAACAGAACTTGATGATTTAATTACAACAGATGCTTCGTGAGATTGCATTAATTCAGTCCCACTTCTGGTTGAATACATGCTATCGTTGTCCATAGTAATTCCATCATTAAATAAACTATCCCTTCCACTGTATGTGGTGGAACTCATTACCGGACTTTCCATCATTTTACAGTTCAAATTTATTTATAGAATGATATTGGTATTTATCCACACCACCTATTTAAAACAATAATATCGAGGTTTAATATTTTTACCAGGCAGTGAGGTGGAGGGGGACGCGGAATTTAAGGGAATGGAAAATGAAGGAACGGAAATTGAAGGAACGGAAAATGAAGGAACCGGAAAATGAAGGAACGGAAAATGAAGGAACCGGAAAATGAAGGAACGGAAAATGAAGGAACCGGAAAATGAAGGAACGGAAAATAAAGGAACCGGAAAATGAAGGAACGGAAATTGAAGGAAAGTGAAAAAAGGAGAAGCGGAATCCTAAAAAAATAAAACGCGGAAATTCCGTTGACTATTTATTTGTATTTAAGTTAATATTATTTTAGAAATAAACGGGCATTTTATAGAAGAGGGTTAGGGTATGCTGGGGTAATAAAAATTAACTCATTATCGCTTATCAGTTCTCGAATAAATGACAGTAAACCTAAATAAACAGTCAACGGTATTTCCGCGTTTTATTTTTTTAGGATTCCGCTACTCCTTTTTTCACTTTCCTTCAATTTCCGTTCCTTCATTTTCCAGTTCCTTCATTTTCCGTTCCTTCATTTTCCGGTTCCTTCATTTTCCGTTCCTTCATTTTCCGGTTCCTTCATTTTCCGTTCCTTCATTTTCCGTTCCTTGAATTTCCATTCCCTCATTTTCAGTCGACCCAGGTGGAGTGGTCAAAACACTTCGCTTTCTACATGATGTTTTTGGTTTAAAACCAACTGCTCTCATGCTGGACCGTCGGGTAAGAAACTATAAACAGTATGAACTTCAGCTAAGCTAATACTTAATCAGCAGTTTATTTATTCAAGCAGTTTAATCTATTGAGTCTTAAACAGCCAAAGGCCAATCAAGACAGAGTCGGGGTAACCAATGTTACCGTATGTTTGGGTCGTGAAGACGACCTTCCTCAGTGTACATCGAGAACGAGAATAGGATAGAATAAAAAAAATAGCCAAATAGCGGCGTTTTTAAATATTTTTGACTGCAAAAAATCTGACTGTAAAAAGGGCAAAAAAACGTGAAAACACAAAATAAATAAAAATTATCAAATTAAATTACTTTTTTTTAATATGTAGAGTCTTAAACGTAAAAACAATAGTTTGTATATTTTTACGAGAATAGCATTATCAGTTTCCATGGCTGTTATGTTGATATAAAATAGTAACCACCTTATGATTTATAGAAACAACTTAATTATAAAATTTAAACAAATCAGTTTATCCCCGCATAAGTTGAAACATTTGACATGTTAATTTTTAATTACAATGTAATTATTTTACTGAAATTTTAGAAAAACTTATACTAAAATTTTAGAAAAACTTGTTTAATTGAAACCAAATAAAACATAGGATTATTATTTTATTTACTTAAATATTTATTTTACTATATCACCTAATATCCTTTTCATTTACACAACTAAAACATAAAAATGTAATATTGTCAAAGAAAAATTTTGAATTTGAAAACTCTAAGTTATGCTAATGGAAAATATTATTTCTAAAAAAATATTAGGTAAAAAGATATCTAGCCAGCCTACTTGCAACAGTGAACGCATAAGATTTATGTGGCCACAAAAAAGAATTATTTTAGGTTTGCTTTCTGCTATAATAATATTTAAGGTTGGCAAACAAGCCATATTGACATAACAACACGATTTAGGACTCAAAATTTTTTTTAGTAACTGCTACAGTAAAAGTATTGTTGACAAAGTCAATAAAATAGCAATAATGGACGTTTACTTTAATGTACAAACCACAAGCCTTTTATAATTTCTAAGGTACAACAAGAAATTTAAATTACTAGGGAGATAAGCTCAGCAACTTAATGCATTTACTGCTAACATTCCTCCTGATTTGTACCATAAAACCAATTGGCTAACGACTTCACAATTCTAGGATTTTTGGAAAATCCAAATAACGGTATATTAGATTGGGAAGCGTTATATTTAGAATTCCATAAGTTATCAATGTTTATACCGTGCATTATTCGACACATTTGACAAAAACTAAATCCTCTGTAATAATCTGGCATATCAATTTCTTTCATATACCTCCATTTAAAATATTGTTTGTAAGCTGTATCATTCTTGTCAAGATACTTTAAATATTTTACCAGTGAAGGTATGGAATCAAAATGTCTACATGTATAAAAGAGTTTGGTGGAGCGACTTGAAGATAATCAGCTTTACGAGAACCCCAAACCACAGGTAATGCTCCACTTAAAAGTCCATTACGAAAAAACTTTCCAGTTATGTAGTCTTTGCAATGATAATTATTTTCAAATGTCATGTAGAATTTGTATTGTGATATAAAACCTAAAATATCCTCATTCGTAACAGTTGGATTTTCTGGAAAACATTTGAAAAAAAACAAAAAATATTTATTAATACAGCAAATACCTTTGAGTCATTGTAAGATTAAAAATATTGTCATATTCTGTAAGTTGTTTTTTTTCCACTTCCCTGACATGTTCTGGAGATTTTTGAGTCTACCAGATATAATATTGATCAGCTCGCCTATAACATTTAAAAGACATTATACTTTAAACTAATACAGGTCTGTATAATATAACCTAACTCCAAAAAGTTTTTAATATATTGAAGTAATAATTTTAAAATCACTTTCAAAAAATAAAGCCATTGCCTTAACCTTGTTTTTGGTAAGTCATTCAATTGTATATATTTGTAATGAAATAAAACTGCTTTTGTTGTTGTTTCGTTGATCTTAGTACATGTAATAAACATTAGAAATACAGAGTTAAAAACAAACAAGTTAAAAAATGATTATTTTAGCCGTACTATTTAGGAAATAAAAAGTACCTTGAGCTTATCTGTTGTAAATTGACAAGGCCCGCAATGGCTTGCAGTTTTATTTTTCTTATTCACATATTTATACCATGACGGTGGATTCCACGCCAAAATAGTAATCTTAAATAATATAACAAAATTTATATGTTTTAACTTTCAAAATAATTTTATTTAAACTTTTAGTTTTAGGTTTCATGTCAGCAAAGGTTTCAGGTTTTCAATTCAACCAACTCCATACTATTTAACCTAAAGCATGTTTTGAAAGATCACACACTACCACTTGCTTACCATTAGTATAAAGATGTTTTTTTTTACAATGTAAGAATTTGAGGGACTATTTAACTTACCTCTTCGGTAATATTTGACAAATAACTTTGCAGTTTAGGTTCATAACTTTTGTAAAGCGCATTCAAACGTTTGCGTTCTTCATTTATTTCCTCATTATTAAACAGATTTACAACTGGTTTTAAAGTTATGTTGACGTCCACTTTTTTTCTCATAGATGTCGGTTTGTATATATTCCATTTTATTAATAACTTTTTTTCATATAAAACGCCCCAAAAAGAAATGACAAACGCTGTCAATAACATAACTACATACACTTTTTTCTTGCAAAAAAACATGGCTGTGGTATATATACCTTACCATGTTAAGTTAACTGTAACGCAATAATGATATTTGTTAACCCGCTTCAGTTTTGTTTACAAAAGCCTCGTAAAAAAGATTAATATGTTACGAAGCTGATCAGTATCAAAAATATTTATCCAGGCTTTATTTTGTCAGTTATACCTTTTTATTGTCTAAAGTTGTTTTAGCAAACCACTATATGAGTCTATCTAAAATATTAATATTTTTCTTGATATAGATTAAAGATATATATATATATTCGACAACTTGCGTTCTGTTGGTATTATAGTTATGTGTTTTAGAAGATTTGATATTGCATTACATAAAAAGTTCTTACGTATTACTAATAAAACATATCCTTCTTTTGTCAACTAATTTTAACATGCCTGAATTTATGTGTTACAAATTTAATTTAAAACACAAGTTGATTTAGAATTTTTTTGAGGAAATCCTGTTATACTTATAATCAAAATTTACTGTTTCATTGTGTTTTTAGTTTTAATTTTTGCCTTAAACCAGGATTTTTTACATAACATAACCTTCAATGAATTCACGTAAAAATACATGTAACATATTATAAGTCACAAACAAATTGTCGCTTAACTAATTTCAACCAAGAGGTTAAATTTTAATTCAACAAATAGCCTATTTTCGTAGCCGACATTTTTTACTGCTCGGTAGCGCCCCACGTGTACCAAAGTAGGGCGTGTTTTTATTTTCAAAATACATTGGAAAGTTTAATTTTAAATTTAACTTTGGTTACCGGTAACCACAACTTTTTTAAACTTCAACAGGCTTATTTTGGCCATTAATTATGGTTCGAACAAACAAAAATTTAAAGTTTAAAGCATGTTTCTTTTTTGATATTAAAATATTCATTACATCACATTTTTATAGCACAATATTATTGTTTAATTTTTAATGAACAAATCAACATAATACACAAACCAATATTTATTTTTAACCCGTTTTAAGTTATTATTATTATAATATTTAATTTAACAAATTTTAATTATTAATACTAATCTTAATTTTCAATAAACAAACAAAGATTTAAATATAAAAAACAACTAAAAATATGTTTACTTATTTTTATGTTATTATTATCATTTGGTACAATTGACCATAATTTGAAACCTAAAGACAATTCTTAAATTTTAATAAACAAACTAATTAGTGTGATAATTGAATTTCAAAAATCAGAGGTTCGAAACACAATCTCATAATAAACAACATACTAAAACGTCAAAACTTTAAATCTTTTAGAACAAAAGATATTTCGACACAAAATTTACGGCTTATAAGATTGTTTGAAATCTAAGATTTTGAACTATAAGTAATAAATCATTACAAACTATTAAAAGATATGTCTGTATATTTTTTGTATAGGTAATTATTTACCGAAATTGTTACTTTAATGTAACAATTAAGTGCGGTGACTAAGCAGTTGAAACAGCACGCACAGTGAAGTTTAAAAGCTTTGAACTTGTTAAACTTTAAGTATACAAACCACACAGCAAAAAAATTACATTAGATAAAGATTACTTGGTCTACTTTAAAGCTACACATATAATAATTTAATGCACTTAACATTCCTCCTGATTTGTACCGTAAAACCAATTAGCCAGCGACTTTACAATTCTAGGTTTTTTAGGATATCCAAATAACGGTATTTTAGATTGGGAAGCGTTATATTTTGAATCCCATAAGTTATCAATGTTTATTCCGTGCATTATTCGACATATTTGACAAAAACTAAACCCTCTGTAATAATCTGGCATATCAATTTCTTTCATATACCTCCATTTAAAATATTGTTTGTAAGCTGTTTCATCTTGGTCTAGATACTTTAAATATTTCACCAATAAAGGTATGGACTTAAAGTCGTGCACATGTATAAAAGAGTTTGGTGGAGCGACTTTAAGATAATCAGCTTTACGAGAACCCCAAACCACAGGTAATGCTCCACTTAAAAGTCCATTACGAAAAAACTTTTCAGTTATGTAGTCTTTGCAATGATAATTATTTTCAAATGCCATGTAGAATTTATATTGTGATATAAAACTATATACGTTATCCTTTTCAATGATTGGTAATTCTGGATTACACTTGCCTCTAATCTCAATTTCAAAACCTTCTTTTATCATTTCTTTAATAATTTGCATTCTAGTTTTGGCACCATCTGTTTTATTGCAGTTTGACACAATCCAGACAGCTAACTTTGTTTTTTTATTAAATAAACTGTCGAAGTTCATTAACGTTGGATTGTTTTGGATATAATAAAAAACGCTTGACATAGTATCATATGGAATAACAACATCAGAGTCACGTCTAAAAATAAATTTTAAAGTATAAATTATTTGACTAGAATAAATTAAAAAATGTGTGTTATCTACCATAGGATTTTATAAGACAATAATGGAATATGTACATCAAACTTTTTGTTCTAGTTTTACCTATAAGTCATTGTTAGGTTAAAAAAATTGTCATAATCTGCAAGTTGTATTTTTCCCGAATCTCTTACATGCTTAGGGGACTCTTGGGTCCACCAAATGTAATATTGATCAGGTCTCCTGCAAATATAAATGATTTTATTATGACTTAACAAATTATTTCCAAAAATAGGCTTTAACCATTGGCAACTCTCAATTAGGCTATTGGCATCTTATACCTTGGGTATCTTATATCTTATACAAGCCCACCCAAGACTAAAGCTTAAAATCAACTTGACCTGTGGCCCAATGTTTATTTGGCTCATTGTCAATGTATAATTAAAATTAAGGTTTTATCTGTAAGTTTGTTTACAGATTTAGTTTGTTAAAAAAATTAAATTGTTTGGCAATACATTAATTATATGTTTAAAAAATATATAAATGTATAAAAATAGTTATTGAGTTGGTACACGTTTTATTTTACAAACAAAAAAAACTATTTTTGATGCTAACCTGGTATTATTTATGCCCCCTAATTCCAAATCTTGATAAAAAAACAGAACCCCTTTTGTAGTTAATTCGTTAATCTTAAAATATAATAACACGAATCTTTTGTTAAACAAGGCTTTTTACAGTTTTTTTTGTTAGAATTTCTTATATATAAGTATTCGAAAAAAGTTATATTCACAGGACAAAATAAATGTATATGTATCACCTTAGTCTTATTTAAAATAAACTGGCAAGGCCCACAGCGACTTTCAGGTTGTTGTAACTTAGATAATGTTATCCAAAAAGGTGGGTTCCATAGCAAAATATTGACCTGTAAAATGTATAGCATTATCTCTGTTATGCAACAATATAATGTAATTTTAAGAAATCGACCTTTTACAGCAAATTATTTTACCTTTTTGGTAATATTTGACAAATACTTTTGTAATTCAGGTTCACAATCATTGTAGATAGCGTTTAATTGTAGATAGCGTTTAACTTGCTTACCATTAGTATAAAGATGTTTTTTTTACAAGGTAAGAATTTGAGGGACTATTTAACTTACCTCTTCGGTAATATTTGACAAATAACTTTGCAGTTTAGGTTCATAACTTTTGTAAAGCGCATTCAAACGTTTGCGTTCTTCATTTATTTCCTCATTATTAAACAGATTTACAACTGGTTTTAAAGTTATGTTGACGTCCACTTTTTTTCTCATAGATGTCGGTTTGTATATATTCCATTTTATTAATAACTTTCTTTCATATAAAACGCCCCAAAAAGAGATGACAAACGCTGTTATTAACATACCTAGATACACTTTTTTCTTCCAAAAAGACATGGCTGTGGTATATATACCTTACCATGTTAAGTTAACTGTAACGCAATAATGATATTTGTTAAACCGCTTCAGTTTGTTTACAAAAGCCTCTTAAATAGATTAATATGTTACGAGGCTGAGGAGTATCAAAAAATGTTTATCTAGGCTTTATTTTGTCAGTTATACCTTTTCATTGTCTAAAGTTGTTTTAGCAAACCACTATATGAGTCTATCTAAAATATTAATATTTTTCTTGATATAGATTAAAGATATATATATATATTCGACAACTTGCGTTCTGTTGGTATTATAGTTATGTGTTTTAGAAGATTTGATATTGCATTACATAAAAAGTTCTTACGTATTACTAATAAAACATATCCTTCTTTTGTCAACTAATTTTAACATGCCTGAATTTATGTGTTACAAATTTAATTTAAAACACAAGTTGATTTAGAATTTTTTTGAGGAAATCCTGTTATACTTATAATCAAAATTTACTGTTTCATTGTGTTTTTAGTTTTAATTTTTGCCTTAAACCAGGATTTTTTACATAACATAACCTTCAATGAATTCACGTAAAAATACATGTAACATATTATAAGTCACAAACAAATTGTCGCTTAACTAATTTCAACCAAGAGGTTAAATTTTAATTCAACAAATAGCCTATTTTCGTAGCCGACATTTTTTACTGCTCGGTAGCGCCCCACGTGTACCAAAGTAGGGCGTGTTTTTATTTTCAAAATACATTGGAAAGTTTAATTTTAAATTTAACTTTGGTTACCGGTAACCACAACTTTTTTAAACTTCAACAGGCTTATTTTGGCCATTAATTATGGTTCAAACAAACAAAAATTTAAAGTTTAAAGCATGTTTCTTTTTTGATATTAAAATATTCATTACATCGCATTTTTATAGCACAATATTATTGTTTAATTTTTAATGAACAAATCAACATAATACACAAACCAATATTTATTTTTAACCCGTTTTAAGTTATTATTATTATAATATTTAATTTAACAAATTTTAATTATTAATACTAATCTTAATTTTCAATAAACAAACAAAGATTTAAATATAAAAAACAACTAAAAATATGTTTACTTATTTTTATGTTATTATTATCATTTGGTACAATTGACCATAATTTGAAACCTAAAGACAATTCTTAAATTTTAATAAACAAACTAATTAGTGTGATAATTGAATTTCAAAAATCAGAGGTTCGAAACACAATCTCATAATAAACAACATACTAAAACGTCAAAACTTTAAATCTTTTAGAACAAAAGATATTTCGACACAAAATTTACGGCTTATAAGATTGTTTGAAATCTAAGATTTTGAACTATAAGTAATAAATCATTACAAACTATTAAAAGATATGTCTGTATATTTTTTGTATAGGTAATTATTTACCGAAATTGTTACTTTAATGTAACAATTAAGTGCGGTGACTAAGCAGTTGAAACAGCACGCACAGTGAAGTTTAAAAGCTTTGAACTTGTTAAACTTTAAGTATACAAACCACACAGCAAAAAAATTACATTAGATAAAGATTACTTGGTCTACTTTAAAGCTACACATATAATAATTTAATGCACTTAACATTCCTCCTGATTTGTACCGTAAAACCAATTAGCCAGCGACTTTACAATTCTAGGTTTTTTAGGATATCCAAATAACGGTATTTTAGATTGGGAAGCGTTATATTTTGAATCCCATAAGTTATCAATGTTTATTCCGTGCATTATTCGACATATTTGACAAAAACTAAACCCTCTGTAATAATCTGGCATATCAATTTCTTTCATATACCTCCATTTAAAATATTGTTTGTAAGCTGTTTCATCTTGGTCTAGATACTTTAAATATTTCACCAATAAAGGTATGGACTTAAAGTCGTGCACATGTATAAAAGAGTTTGGTGGAGCGACTTTAAGATAATCAGCTTTACGAGAACCCCAAACCACAGGTAATGCTCCACTTAAAAGTCCATTACGAAAAAACTTTTCAGTTATGTAGTCTTTGCAATGATAATTATTTTCAAATGCCATGTAGAATTTATATTGTGATATAAAACTATATACGTTATCCTTTTCAATGATTGGTAATTCTGGATTACACTTGCCTCTAATCTCAATTTCAAAACCTTCTTTTATCATTTCTTTAATAATTTGCATTCTAGTTTTAGCACCATCTGTTTTATTGCAGTTTGACACAATCCACACAGCTAACTTTGTTTTTTTATTAAATAAACTGTTGAAGTTCATTAACGTTGGATTGTTTTGGATATAATAAAAAACGCTTGACATAGTATCATATGGAATAACAACATCAGAGTCACGTCTAAAAATAAATTTTAAAGTATAAATTATTTGACTAGAATAAATTAAAAAATGTGTGTTATCTACCATAGGATTTTATAAGACAATAATGGAATATGTACATCAAACTTTTTGTTCTAGTTTTACCTATAAGTCATTGTTAGGTTAAAAAAATTGTCATAATCTGCAAGTTGTATTTTTCCCGAATCTCTTACATGCTTAGGGGACTCTTGGGTCCACCAAATGTAATATTGATCAGGTCTCCTGCAAATATAAATGATTTTATTATGACTTAACAAATTATTTCCAAAAATAGGCTTTAACCATTGGCAACTCTCAATTAGGCTATTGGCATCTTATACCTTGGGTATCTTATATCTTATACAAGCCCACCCTAGACCAAAGCTTAAAATCAACTTGACCTGTGGCCCAATGTTTATTTGGCTCATTGTCAATGTATAATTAAAATTAAGGTTTTATCTGTAAGTTTGTTTACAGATTTAGTTTGTTAAAAAAATTAAATTGTTTGGCAATACATTAATTATATGTTTAAAAAATATATAAATGTATAAAAATAGTTATTGAGTTGGTACACGTTTTATTTTACAAACAAAAAAAACTATTTTTGATGCTAACCTTGTATTATTTATGCCCTCTAATTCCAAATCTTGATAATAAAACAGAACCCCTTTTGTAGTTGATTCGTTTATCTTAAAATATAATAACACGAATCTTTTGTTAAACAAGGCTTTTTACAGTTTCTTTTGTTAGAATTTCTTATATATAGGCATTCAAAAAAAGTTATATTCACAGGACAAAATAAATGTATATGTATCACCTTAGTCTTATTTGAAATAAACTGGCAAGGCCCACAGCGACTTTCAGGTTGTTGTAACTTAGATAATGTTATCCAAAAAGGTGGGTTCCATAGCAAAATGTTGACCTGTAAAATTTATAGCATTATCTCTGTTATGCAACAATATAATGTAATTTTAAAAAATCGACGTTTTACAGCAAATCATTTTACCTTTTTGGTAATATTTGACAAATACTTTTGTAATTCAGGTTCACAATCATTGTAGATAGCGTTTAATTTTTTCCGTTCTCTTTCCAAAGTTAATTTTGTTACTTTATCGAAATGCGTTGTCGTATTATTTACTTCGAATGTGATCGTTTTTCTTTTGAATATTTTTGTTACTAACAAATGTTCATCTCGTACATCATCGATTAGTTTTGACTTTGTAGACACTTCATTTTCGTATAAAATTCTAATAAATGAAATCGCAAAAGCTGCAACCAACATAACTAATAAAACTTGTTTTGCTTTTAGAAACATCGTCGTCTTTTCAGCCTTTTGGTTGTCTAGTAATCCCTACTTTTATAATCCAACCTTTTTTTGTCTTAATTCAAAATTATATAACTAATGAGCTGCTAAAATAAAAAATGTTATCACCTATTTCCATTACCGAGTAAAAAAAGAAACACAACCGCGTGTTTACTCACGCTAATAGGATGTTTATTAACAACGCTTTTTAATTTATCCTCGCTTAATAAACTTAGACATTAAACTTAACATTAATAGTATAATGAATATTTTTTATATTTTTATTTTTAAGATGATTCGTTTCTTCTCTACAATTGTAATAGCAGGTTTAATTACTACAACGTTACTCGATCAAGTTATCAAAACAAAGGCATAAAGCAAAGTAGACACGTAGGTTAAATTGAGCGACACCTGTTAAGCCAGATTCCGGAATACGGATATCTTTTTGTTGCCTTGAATCAAAACAAGGCTTAACTAAAATACTATACAAAAATAATTTTGGCAGAACGGCAGTATGTTAAACATACCGGTTACAAAAAGGGATTGTACGCCCTTTTACTTTCAACATTCTTCCCTATTTGTACCGTAAAACCAATTAGCCAACGACTTTACAATTCTACGTCTTTTAGGATATCCAAATAACGGTACATTAGATTGGGAAGCTTTATATTTTGAATCCCACAAATTATCACTGTTTATACCGTGGATTATTTTGCACATTCGACTGTACGGGTTAATTAATTCGGGCTATTTGTTTATGTAGTTAGTTATATATTGATTATTGGTTAGGTTAATTGTTTATTGTTGATTTGGGGTCACCACAGATTCTACCATAGCCTTCATTACTGAAGTCCTGTGATGAATCTGACTATTCGAATTTAATTATTTAATACTTTAAGTTTGTTGGTTAAATCTGGCATTATAAAAGATAGTAAACTTAGCGTTTTGTCTGAGTTATAAAAATACGACGCAAGTAATTTGATTGTTTCACATATTATATTTAACGTACAACGAAAGATATAACGGGGGCATATACTTGATAACTACGTAAAAACTGCGTTGAAATACTAATTAGTAAAACTACATTCTTACTAAAGTTACAATGTTTCAACTAACATAATAACGACAACTGTGGTTGTTCGTCTACCAAAAAGGTAGACGAACGCGTCTGACTTAAGGTCTGTTTGCAAGTGTCTTTTTGTTTTTTAACAGTAAAAACAATGGGCTTTTATACCCAAAAATAAGATAATTATGTTTACGAAGAAGGGGAATAGAATAGGTACGAGTTTATAAGTATAAACAATGTTTAGGTTTGTTCCTTTTGTTGGTCGTTGACATCGTGTTGCAGGCATCATGTAAAATGGTTAGAGGCGTTTTACTGCGGCAAATGACGACGTGGTCGTTGATTAATAAAATCGCGCAGTTTATTGTTTTGTTGTTAGACCGTCTTTAATTGCTTTGAGGTTGCTTGACCGATCCGAACGCATAAACCTTACATGAATAAAGCAGCTGCTGTATTGCAATGTCTTGACCTTGATAAACCTGAATAAACTCGTACCAAGGATTGATCATGAAATGATTAATCCACATGACAAAACCCAAATTTTCTGGAATAATCTGGCATATCAGTTTGTTTCATATATCTCCTTCATATATTTCATATATCTCCAATTACAGTTTCTTTTGTTGGAATTTCTTATAAATATTCAAAAAAAGTTATATTCACAGGACAAAATAAATGTATATGTATCACCATTAGTCTTATTTGAAATAAACTGGCAAGGCCCACAGCGACTTTCAGGTTGTTGTAACTTAGATAATGTTATCCAAAAAGGTGGGTTCCATAGCAAAATGTCTTTCCAAAGTTAATTTCGTTACTTCACCAAAATGCTTTGTCGTATTATTTACTTCGAATGTGGTCGTTTTTCTTTTAAATATTTTTGTTACCAACAAATGTTCATCTCGAACATCATCGATTAGTTTTGACTTTGTAGACACTTTATTTTCGTATAGAATTCTAAAAATGAAATCGCAAAAGCTGCAACCAACATAACTAATAAAACTTGTTTTGCTTTTAGAAACATCGTCGTCTTTTCCGCCTTTTGGTTGTCTAGTAATCCCTACTTTTATAATCCAACCTTTTTTTGTCTTAATTCAAAGTTACATAACTAATGAGCTGCTAAAATAAAAAATGTTATCACTTATTCTCATTACCGAGTAAAAAAAGAAACATAATCGCTTGTTTACTCACGCTAATACGATGTTTATTAACAACGCTTTTTAATTTATCCTCGCTTAATAAACTTATACATTAAACTTAACATTAATAGTATAATGAATATTTTTTATATTTTTATTTTTAAGATGATTCGTTTCTTCTGTACAATTGTAATAGCAGGTTTAATTACTATAACGTTACTCGATCAAGTTATCAAAACAAAAGCATAAGGCAAAGTAGACACGAAGGTTAAATTGAGCGACACCTGTTAAGCCAGATTCCGGAATACGGATATCTTTTTGTTGCCTTAAATCAATACAAAGCTTAACTAAAATACTATACAAAAATAATTTTGGCAGAACGGCAGTATGTTAAACATACCGGTTACAAAAAGGGATTGTACGCCCTTTTACTTTCAACATTCTTCCCTATTTGTACCGTAAAACCAATTAGCCAACGACTTTACAATTCTACGTCTTTTAGGATATCCAAATAACGGTACATTAGATTGGGAAGCTTTGTATTTTGAATCCAACAAATTATCAATGTTTATACCGTGCATTATTTGGCACATTTGACAAAACCCAAAGTATCTGGAATAATCTGGCATATCAGTTTGTTTCATATATCTCCAACGAAAATATTGTTTATAAGCTGCCTCATTCTGGTCAAGATACTTTAAATATTCCACCAGTAGATATGTGGAATCAAAATCGTCCACATGTATAAAAGAGTTTGGTGGGGCGACTTTAAGATAATCATTTTTACGAGAACCCCAAACCACAGGTAATGCTCCACTTAAAAGTCCATTACGAAAAAACTTTTCAGTTATGTAGTCTTTGCAATGATAATTATTTTCAAATGCCATGTAGAATTTATATTGTGATATAAAACGAGGTGTGTCCTCCTTTTTAATAGGTGGATGGTTTGGATTACATTTGCCCCTAACATCAATTTCAAAACCTTCTTTTATCATTTCTTTGATAATTTGCATTCTAGTTTTAGCACCCTCTGTTTTGTTGCAGTTTGAAACAATCCATACTGCCAACTTAGTTTTAGTTTTTATTAAACTGTTAAAGTCCATCAGCTGGGAATTTTTGTGAATAAAATGAAATACATTTGAAGCGGTGTGATATGGAAAAATAATATCAGAATCACGTCTAAAAACAAAGAATTTTCAGAAATGTCAATTATATACAATATTAGACATAGAATAGACAGTTACCTATAGGACATCGTAAGGTTAAATACGTTGTCAAATTCTGTTAATTGCAGTTTTTCAACTTCTCTAATGTGTTTAGATGTTTCCCGCGACCACCAACTATAATATTGATCTTCTCTTCTGCAAAAGTATATCAACATTTTTAAACATTCATATTCACAGACCGAACAGCAAAAAGCAAATTTTTTTATCAAACGCTTATACCTTGTTTTTGGAAAGTTTCTTAACTTCAAATTTTTGAAACAAAATACAATCCCTTTAGTATTTGTATCGTTGATCTTGTAAAACATATTATAAAAATATTAAATTGTTATGGCCTATCAAAATATTATAAAGTAATAAAAAAGGCGTCGGTGGTGGCGTAGTTTAGATCGAGTCAGCTGATTTCGTGATGTCGTAGCTTTTGTAGAATCACAAATTGTTCGTTTTTTTGATAATTAGGCTACACTTTTGCCAGAAGCAAGTCAAGGTTAGGTACAAAGCCGTAAATAAATCATAATAGAAAAGAAATGACTTTTTATAGTTCACTATAGCTTTTGTTTTCAGTCCTACTAAATTTATTATTAAGCTATCACAACAACAATCTATTACTTACCTTAAGCTTATCTGTCGTAATTTGGCAAGGACCACAAAGCCCTGAAGTTTTGTCCTTTTTCTTTAAAACTTTATACCACAATGGTGGGTTCCATAGTAAAATGTTAATCTTAAAACAAAAATGTTTATGTAAACTGAACACTTGCAATTTACACAATTCAAAACATTAAACGTTTAAACTAATATTGAACTTCAAATTACTAACCTCTTCGGTAATGTTTGACAAGTAGCTTTTTAATTCTTGTCGTTGGTTATTGTAATTAATCTGTAGTTGCTCGTGCTTGTCTATCACCGGAGACTTCTTATATTTTAAGGCTTTGATAGGTTTATTGACTTCAGTGAAAATTTCTTCAGTTTGCCAAATTTTCTTATTCGGAAATGGTTTTGTATGATGTTTATTTAAACTTTCAAAGATTTCATTCTTGCTTAATATTACAATAACAGTAATAACAGCAGCTGATAGGCCAACTAATACAACTTGAAATATTTTTCTCATAGTTAACACGGTATCTTGGTCTGTCTTTCGTTTAATGTGCAGGTGCCAAATCAGTACACTTTAAAGTCAATAAACGATGATACTAAAAACATTGTTGAAATAGAAGGCCAAGTTCGCTTGTTAAACTAAGTACACATCGTTTATTGTTACTGGCGACGCCTTTCATAATCCATATATAGCAGATACTTACCTATTTAAATATGTTTTAGCATCATAAAACTGTAGCGTCGAGATATCAGCTAATTTTGACTAAGTTATGCTGCATTACTAAACTATGGTAATTAATCAATTTTATAACCAACCAATTGCAAACATAAACAGTCGCTTTAGATCACATATTATTAACTTCTGCATAAAGTGTACACTAATGACAAGACGACGCTTTCTATGCTAAGCCTTGTTAGTTTTATGCCTAAATCCTAAACGCGCCTAGGCAGGAAATTCCTGGTTTTAAACACTTTGAAAATCCATTCCTTCAAAAAATAGCTAAGCCTAAAGATATGCTAATGAAGCTATAAGTAGATATGCTTAAACACTAAACACGAATTTTAATAATAGCGTTTAAATCTGTCATAGAAAACAATTTAATTTAATAATGTTTTAATAAAATCAAACTTTGCCACAAAACACTTAAAAAAGCCTAAAAAATACAAGTTATAAAAATATATTTATATAAAAAGTAAAAAAACTAGCTATAAAATACTAACAAAAATATATCACTCTCTTTAAATATAACAAAAATTGGATAAAATATAAAGCAAAAAAAACAATACCCCAAATTAATCACAGTTAAAAAAAAAATTCAAAACATCGAATTTTAAGTAAATATTTATTTTTTTTATAATTTATCTAAAACTTTAATTTTTTTTAAATCGCTTTCTCTATTTTGTTTTACTGTCCGGTAATGTGCTGCAGCAACGAAGCTCCTTTAATTGGCGACGAAACTGCAGTTGCTGTCAACTTCATGTTCTGGCGAACGTAATTGACACGCTGTCGCTGGTTGACCGCGCGTGGGCGTGCGAGAGACGAGAGCAAGGTCGACGGAACATTAGGCACGCGATATTCGGGGGTTACCCCTTTGACGTCATACGCCCATTGCATATCCAATGTCTGTAGGCAAAAAAAATATTTATTTAAAATAGGAAAATTATCCGAATTTTATTTTAAGATTTTAAATAAAAAAAATAAAAAAAATAAAAAAATCTTGCCTGGATTATAAGACGAGCGTTGTAAGACTTTCCATACATATTCGGGGTAAAAACCACGGCAAGTCGGGTACCGTTCGTGCCCTGGGGTTGCAATTCCCCTGATTCTGGTGTCACCGTAAATTCGGAGTCGCTCCCGCTCACAAAGAAAGCGTTAAAGGGTGTAGCATGTCTGTGACATCACAATGTCAAAACAAAATATTAAAAACATTTTTTTACAATATATTTTTTTTTTGACTTAAACTGTGCATATTTTACCTGGAATGACTGAAAAGCACGAAGCTTACAGCTGATCCCTTTCCCAGCCCTGCAGCCTCGACTGTAATGACGTCATCAGGAGGTGGTTCCGATGCTTGGACGGTGAGTGGAAAACTCCACAAACCACCCATTGCTGATGTCACAGTCAAAACAACTTTATAGCTAGACAAAAAGTAAAAAAATTCAAAAATTTTGCCACGTTACAAGAATATACAAAGATAAGCTTAAAAGGACAAGAAGATTAGTGTCTTAATCCAATTATCAAAAAAAAATAATTATTTTTTTTCATGCCCCCCAAAAGGAAATAAGTTTTTTAATATTTTTATTGGGAAAGAGGGTGATATTAGGACCTATTCGTAAACGCAGCGTGGCATTAGTGCAGCTCGATAGCATGGCTTTGGTGCGGCTCGAACCTAAAACCTGTCGGATCGGAGTCCGATGCCATGACCGGTATACCACACTACCGAACAAAAAAGAATATTGTATAAAATTTAACGAAATATTCGACTCACCACAGTGGTCTAAAAGGAGAGAAGACCAAGTTGAAAAGAAGGACGACCAAACCAGTATGTGGATCTCTCTCTTTTCTCACCAAACTAACAGCAAGAGCTTGTTCGAGTTGCTGTCGAGCTTCTGCGCTGTCTGGACATTCTACTTTGAAAGAAAACTCCTCGGCTACAGAGTGACCTGAATTTAAAGTTTTTGTGTTACTTGTAAAAATACTAAAAATACTGAGTTCATTTTGGTATCTTAGTATTCACTTGAAATAAACTAAATCAATACTATATACAATTGCGTTAAATCTTTATAAATAAGCTAGAAAAAAAAATTATTCAATAAAATAAATTAAAGACAGTAACAACCTACCTTCCACTACTACGCCTTCGTTATTGTCATTATTAGCAGACCCCCTCCTACTTTTTAGTGGTGTAACGGCCCTTAACTTAACAAGGTCACATCCCGAAGATGAACTGGGGACGGCTCCCGTTAAAGTTACTTCCAATCGTTCTTCTATGCGACTGCGGGCTTGACAATGCAACACAGCATCTTTATTTAAAAAAAATTAAAAAAACTTATAAACACATACATTAAAAAATGCATTACAAATTATTATTTTTTATTTTTTGTATATATCTTTATCCTCGATATGGGAAAGACGAATGCGCGACTTAAACATAGAACAACATCAGTTACTTCGACCCAGTCTCGAGTTGCCTGTGGCAGTTTGGGATATTATAGATTATCATTGCCCGATAATTATACTGCTAATCAAGTGCTGGCTCAGCAGAAGTTCATACCGTAGTGGGGGGGATTGAACCCACGACCTCATGTGTGGTGTAGCAAGTGTTCTTACCACACACCACGCTGCCGGTGTTCTAAGTACATAGAAAAAGATTCATTTCAAAATGAATAGAAAAGGTTCATTTAAAAAAAAAACGGTTAAGTTTCCACCAACCTTTAGTTTCTTTAGATCGAACTTCTGGTATTCCATGAACTGGATAAATCCACCTGATAGCTTTAATCGAGCCATCAGATGATCTACTTAACGGTCGTGGTTCACTTTCTGTGTATCGACCTTTTAGACCTAGAATAATTAACTTTAAAGTTTATAATGTATTAAATATTCACCTAATATAATATTAACTCATTTTAATGGGATCGCTTGTACTTAACCTAAACTATTAGGACCGTAAAGTACGCAAGAGAATTAGGTAGGACCGTAAAATACAAGAGAGAGAACTAGCCAGGCCTGTATAGTACGAGAGAAAATTAGGTGGGTACAAGAGAGACCTACCAAGGACCGCATAATACAAGAGTTTTTTTGAGAACCAGTGATCGTTTTAATGTTTAATACAAAAGTTGCTAATACCATTACATGTTGTAGTTTTTTTAACAAAATAACTACAATGTTACTAATCATGGTTTAAACTCAGGACTTTAGTGTATAATTTAGTGAGTGAAAATTTTATTTTTCGAACCTGATAAATCTTCTATTCCATCGTTCTCGTCCGACCAAGGTTTTCCGTCTTCTCTTCTGAGTGAAATCGACAACATTCCCTCCTTTCTGCGCATCTGGTAATTTAAAATAACAACAAAAATGTTAATCTCAAAAATGTTAATCTTACTAGAAATTAACTAACCTCATTGTAAAGACAAAAATATTAAAAATAGAATAAAAAAAATGAACCTAATAAGAAATTATAAATTGCAAACATTTTATGGTTTTCGGGACAATGTCATATAATACTATAAATTAATTTATAAATATTTAACAACTTTAAAACTGTTTTAGATTATAGATTTGACATTTTTACACTCACAGTATCAGGTGCAAATGTAAATGGAATATCAATATTTTGTTTGGGTTCCATAAGAACACTGTTCGAATGTTTAAGTAACAAACAAAAAGAGGAATCAACTGTGATGCTTTTTCTGTAAAAAAATATGACAAAAATCAAATAAAAATTTTAATAACACTTTAAGAATAGCCAGTGCAAATTTAAAATCGCGTTTACAGCCAAAAATCTTAAATTTTTTATTTTTATCCTCGATGTGGGTGAGCAGTGGGAATCAAACCCAGGTCCTCAAGTAGCTAAGTTAAAATATGATAGATAGCAAATATGTATATAAAAGCAAAAATGTTTTACCTTAATACAGACGACGAGATATTATTCATCGTTTGCTCGTTATCACTTAACACGATATCTGCCAGAACGTTAACGTCTGTCGGATTACGGAAAGGCAAAATAATCGAAGTACTTGAACGCATGGCGGCACTAACGCTTAAAGGTTCCATTGTAGATGGTGATAACCCACGTCCGCTGATTAGATAAGTTGCTTCACCCAGTTGCTTGCTTTTGAGGGTCACTACCATATTAAATGTAAAGTAATTTAAATATTATTAATTTAAACTATCAAATATTGAATGTAAAGTAATTTAAATATTTTTAATTTAAACTAACTGTCACTACCATAATATAAAGTAGTTTTAACAATAGTAACTTAGGTTATTAAAACATTCACCAATGTTATGCATAAGACAGTATTTTAAAGTCATTTTTGTTGCTCCAAATTTGGTTATAGAATTATGTTTGAACAAATTGTATAGATTTTTTTCCTGGTATACCCCTAAGTAGCTTTTGAAGCACATGACATAAAGTGGAAATTTACCAAAATATACGATCAAAATATTGCAATAATACAAAAAAACTTTAAAATTTTACCAGTAGTTTGATGTGTGTGAGCACCTAGTGAAGTTGCCATAAACATAATTGGAATATCCAAAGTCGAGCGCGGATGAACGCAAAACGCTTGGAACAAACGATCTTGGTCGTCGTGGTGAATGCTGGTACCTGATGACGTAGACATGTCAATTGAAAAGTTAGTTTTATTCGACACGTAAGCCTCTACTTCCATAGGTTCGTCAGTCGGGTTGCAAATGCTTATGTACTGACGTGTCCAACGACCTGATGTAGAAATATTTAATTTATCCTAATAATAATATGATTTCTATCTATAGACTACCTAAAACACTCAGCTCAATTCATGAGGGCTTGGGTTCGATAACTTCTGCTTTTTTACTGTAAAGCCATTGGTTAGGGCGTTTTTAACATTACGAACTCCTGCCGAGTCATAAACCAATGATCATATCCCAAACTGCCAGGTTAAATCGAAGACTTTTCGGGAAAAATTAAATATATTTACACAATTTAAAATTTCTTAGCTTTATCATAACTGATAACTTATACAATTTATATACATAAAACAAAATAATTCCACTAAAAATGTCAAGCACAAAAATTCTACCTAGTTGACAGTCCATAGTAGGCAACGTGGTTGGTGGAGGCGAGGCACATTCCAGACTCAGTTTGTACCAAAACTCCCCAGTCAACTCACTATAAAACACCACAGTACCTTCAGTTTTGCCCACCACACATGGGCTGTAGTTAAGAGTGTACACTGCTGGTACGTGAGGTGCTAAAGTTATACTGGTTGGCCCTGTTACAGTATCACCAGTACATTTAACCTGTGTGAAATACAAGTTAAAAATGTGATAGGGTATTTATGAATATAAAACTTATATTATGGATAACTTAGAAAAGCTATTACATGAATGTAATTTTAAACAGCCAAATATAACTAATGGGTTATCTTAGAACATCTTTATAGCCTATGTTAAACAAGTTAAATTTACAAAGCAGGTAAAATTAATAAAATGCTTAATTTAGTAAGTTTAACTTACCTCATATACAACAGTTTCTCCTGACGGATTTTTAAGTGGAATTTCGAAATCAATTGACCTTTGAACTGGGCATGTGATTGGTAAAACACCAATTGCATCGGGAGGCTCAGAAATAATATCAACAGAATACCAAACTCTGGAAAAGAAAAAAGATTTTAACATCATTTTAAAACTACAAAATTGTTTGTATTAATAAGGTAACATTTAATATTAAAATAGCCTTGATTTTTTTAAAGGTTAGCCAGCAGCATGGTGTAGTGGTTAGAACATTTGCCTTCACTATATGAGGTCCTGGGTTCGATCACCACTGTATTCATGCTGTAGCGCCCTTGGGTAATTCGCTAAAAATAATATAAACTTCTGCTGAGCAGCACTTAATCAGCAGAATATAATAAGCGGCAATTTCAATAAATAATATCCCAAACAACCAAAGGCAACTGGAGACTGGGTTGGGGTAACTAATGTTACTATACGTTTAGGTTGTGGAGTCCACCTTCCCACATCGAGGATAAATAAATATAAAAAGGTTTTAAAAAAAAAAATACAAAATTTTTTTTATTATTTTTAATACACTGATTTGTCAAATTTAAAATTACCTGTAACCAGATGAACCATCCCTCTCACGAACTGGTTTCAAATAGGATGGTGTTTTAGACTCCTGTGTGATTGGTCGATTTTCAATGTTGTCATCAGAATCACTGTCGTCACGGTTTAGCGATTGTCCTTTGTCGACTTCGTCAACCACGAACGCGAGAACCCCTTTTGTCATCCCTCTCTTCCATGTGGAAATGTTAAAAGTATAATCAACTGCTTTTCCCTAGATATTAAAAATAAATTTTAAATTTTTTTGGAAACTTTGGTTTTAAATTGCATATAAGATGAATAAATTTGGCCTGAAATTTTGAGTTAGAAAAGTCAATGTTTTTTATTTACATAAATGATATTATTTTTAAACACATATTTAAAGACTACTTAACAAACTATACAACAAAGCTAACAATACAACATAGAATACTATAATTAAAACATTAACTTACGCAACATAAGCCTAAAATAAAAAAAGGTAGTTTAGATTAAAATTTTGAATTATTTTTAACAATAAATTTACTTACCTTAGGCACAGTGATCATATTTGGCCCTTCCAAGTATGGTATATCAGAAAATACTCGGTAAGTTAATTTATCAGGAACATAGTTGGGCACAGTCACCGTTCTCTCTACAGTTGAATGACATCTACATTCCACTTCAATATGGTCCAATGCAAGAGGACTCTCTCCAATGCCTCGTAGGTTAAATAAATGTTCTGTACCATCAGACCTGTAAGTTAAGGTAAAAATATTAATAGTTTTTTACTAAAATATTAGCATGGTAAAGATACACATAAGATTATTGGAATCAAACCCAGGACCTCACATAATGTAGACAGTGTTCTTACCACTACACCACGCTGCCAGTTCAACTTACATTAAATTACATTGTATTCAACTAAAATTTTATATTTTGACTTATCTTAAACTTACTTATTTTTGATTGACAATTTGCCTGTAATGTTACACTCATAATGGGGTTTAAACATAAGAGGGTAGTACGTGGTCTGGCCAGCTTTTGCTGTCATGTAAAATGGACCATGGAAACCTTTTCCTTCAATACTACACTGCAGTTCCCAATCATGATTTGAAGCATTTTGCTAAATAATTTTTGGCATAAAAAGTTTAAATTTTTAAAACAAGTTATCCATAAACTAGTATTAATAAAAATGTCTTGTATTTTATAGCAAGAGGTTGTATTTTTTAAAAAGTTTGTTATGTTTCCAACTCGAAAATAAAGTAGTATATTTGTTTAACTTGTGCAACCACTTATTTTTTTATTTTTTTTCTGTTTTTATTTTTTAGAACCAAAAATAAATAAGTACCTACAGCTTACTTTCGACTTATAACAGTAAGAGTACTACTTGTAACATAAATGTAACATGATTACAATAATAGTAAAAAAGGCACTACAAAATGAAAGTAATTTAAATTAAACTCTATAAATCATGTGGTCTTGGCCAAATAAATCTATGTTTATAAAACTTTACAACTTTAGTCACACTAAATTACTGAAAAAATTTACTTACAATAGGAATGCTTTGAGTAATGCTCTGATGTGCTGGGGTGTGAAAGTCAAAGGAAGCAGTTGTGCCAGCTGGGTTGACTGTACATTCAATTCTGTACACTCTAACATCACCTTGTGATCTAAGTATAATGTCACAAGGGTAGTGACCTGGTCCTTGTGGCGTAAATGTCACTTGAAGTGGTACATGGCCATCATTCTGATAAACAAAACAAAATAAATAATAATTTTTAAACTGTTTTAAAAATTTTTTAAGGCCCTCTCTGATAACTCTTTAAAATATACAAAAATTAAGGTTAAAAACAAAAATTTTTTAATTAAAATTAGAAAAAACTATTTTTCAAACCTGTCTGTCATTAGGACCAGCATGAGCTAATTTCATCTCAGAAGCTGGGGGTGGTCCATATGTTAATGGACTCGGAATCAAAATCGTTTTTGGGACCTCAAACCACTCAGATGAAGCCTCCACGGTAAAGTGAGAACCCCTGGGTCTGGGTGGGGCAGAAGTGGGGTGCATGGAGTAACTATCTTGGGGGTCGTTAAACTGTTCATTGTCAACTAAACCCATAGCTGCTACTGCAGCAGTGACTGAACCACTGTCCAATGTTCCTAATAAATTTAAAAAATATTCGATTAAGATGAGAAAAAAAATTAGAGACAAAAAAATATGGTTCACACAAGTGGTTTTATATTGTATTTACATGAATAATGGTTTAAGCACTGAGATAAAACCAATTTCTATTTATTAAATTACCATTTTTAATAAATTTTAACCACTTGCGTCAAACAAAAAATATTAAAACTAAATCTAAAAACCGAATCAAATCAAACAGACCTGTTAATGTTCTACGTTCCTGTTCCTTCTTCGACATTCTCTGTCTTGCAGCAATCCTTAAAGCCTTCTCCTTAGCTTCATTAGTGATTGGAATATTCAAGTTTTCCTGTAATGTTGCATTATTCTCACATTTCCAGTAAATAATTCGATCATCTCCTCCAAATAAACCGCGTCCTGTGATTGGTCCATTTAAATTAATTTTTTTTTAAAGTTAGCAAATATTAAATTTTTTATTCGTTTTAGTTTTTTTAAATTTTTTTGTCTTTTTTTAACTTTACCTCTCTCAGCTGCTGCTGCGCTAGAGATGCGGACTGAATGTTGTGATGCGGAATTGAATGGAACAGAAGATGGGATTGGAAGAAGAGAGTTTGCTTCCACAGAGTAAAGGAACTCCCCGATCGTCTCATTGATGAGAAGAATTGAACAAAACTTTTTTCCGACACTGAAAGGTAAAAATCCAACCTGAAAATTATAAAAATTTTAGTTTACTGAAGCTCTATAAGTAATTTGAGTTTTAGTTTTATTGTTTAAAAACACATAATATTCATAAAATTTCACTATACATAATTGTTTTTATATTTTTTCATCCTCAATGTAGGAAGTTTGACTTCACATCCTTAACATAGAGTAACATAAGTTGCCCCGCCCCAGTTTCAAGTTGCCTTTGGAAGTTTGGGAAATTATACATTTTAATTGCCCTATAATCAAGCTGCTGATTAACAATAGGCTCAGCAGGACCAAATATAGCCCCATTTAAGGGGTGCTACAGCATGAGAGCAAGCCATGTGTTCTGACCACTACACCACACACAATTATTTTTACCTTAAGATCAGTAGCTTCACCTGCCCTCAGAAACATATGAGATTCATGACAAAAGAAAGCAGTTAACTGTGATGTCATAGTTGATTTGTTGGCCTTTGGATTATCTGGAACCAATCTAATAGCTGGTAGTGGACTGGGTGGTGGAGATAATTCTTTTGGTTGCCCATGATCAGTTCTAGATTTGACCTGAAGACAAAATATTTAAAATTTTAAAAAGCTTTAAAAATTGAAACAATAAAAAATATTGATTTTTAAATTTTACAAATAATTATTTAACAGTTAATAAAAATCTTGGTAATATGAACTTACAGATCTGATGCGGGAAGAAAGAGTCTTCTTATTACTCCGAACAATTCCCTGGTTTTTCCCAATATCAAGAGGAGAAGGTGGTCCATCATTAGATTCCACCAACACGATCCTAAACTTTCCTGAATCTTTAAAAGGGCTAATAATCTAAAAAAATTAAATATACAAATGTCCATACAATAAAAACCTTACAAAAAATGAACAAAACTTTTATTCTAATTGTAAAACTTAATTGAAAAGTTTTTTTATTTTAAAAGTCCAATACAAATTATTATTTCAAAAGTATTTTAAAAATTATTTTAAAAGTCCAACACAGTTTTTAAATACAAATCTTACCGAGACATTAATTTTCTTAAACTCATAGCAGGGTGCTTCCCCTTGTATAGAAGCAGTCGGGTGAATGTCGTCGACTGCAGTTTTCATATCAAACACGAGAGTTGATCCAACAGTGGCTGCCTCCCTTCGTCCAACCAACACTAAAACTGCTTCAGCGGGTCGAATAAGGCGACTTGTGAAATTGACTTCAAGATTCATCTCACCTCTGTGGTTATGATAAAAATAAAATAAAACAAAAAATACATAAGAAAAATACAGCAATTTATATACAGCTATATACAAAGAAGCCTAGTGGACTACTCTATATATGTGAATAGGCCAACATGCAAAAAACTGCCATTTGTGATTAGCATGTAAATATTAGTTAAAAGTTGCGACCAAATTATGATAATAAAAATCTTTATGGCAGGGCAGTTATAAACTAGTATAAAACAATGTAAAAAGTAATAATTTTTACCGTAAAACTAAAAAAATTTTGTACAAAAAAGAATAAATTTAAATTTAAAAAAATTTTTAATGTCAAATTACAGAAGAACATCTCACCTTGGTGGAACATAAACATCTTCTCCATCTGGAAGAGTAAAATCTGAAGCATCCCTTCCAGATATTGTGGCTTGATATTTAAGTGAACGTGAACTTGGATTGTTCAGTCTTACCTTTGAACAAACAACAAATGGTATTAAACCTATGGTTCATAATAATATATTAGCCTATTTTTCACTGGATTAAAATTTTAATAAAAATGATAAAGAATAAAATTTTTAACATACTTGTCGGCGTACAACAGAATGCAGAGAACCAACAAATTCAATCGAAGACTTGGGAGAATATTGTGGGAGGTTTTGATACAAATAAACACAAAGCTGAAAAATGAATTTTCAAATCTATTTTATAAAAAAAAATTGACACTATAATAAAATAATTGCAAAAAACAGAGTTAAATAAGTCTTATACTGAGATTTAAATCTTGAAACCAATATTTCTATATTTCAAAATTTAATTTAAAAGTATAAGCAAAAAAAACAAAAATAAAAGTGCAAATCTGGTCAAATCAGCAATGTTAATAAATTTGTTTGTACAGTTAGCATGTTTATTAAAAAACTAACCAAAAAATGTATTTACCAGAAGCAGAGAAATGGGATTAGGATCAGTAATATCCGTTGCTTGAATGTCATAATCAATTCCCGAACTTCTGATTGCACGAACTAATATCAAAGTGTTGTGGAGACATTGTTCCGGTGTTGATGGTGCAGTGTACATCTCACTAAAGTAATCTGCTTTCTAAGTTGACAAAATAATGCAAAAGAAAATTAAATTATTAAAGTATACAAAATTTTGAAAAAATAAATTAAAAAATTTAGAATTAAAGTGATAGGAAATATGTTACTTTTAAAATATATTAAATAGTATATTATTAAACACACTTATATGACATTGCAAACAAAAGTTTTAAAATGGTTTCAAAAAATATAACCAACTTGGTCTAATAATTTTATTGCATTTTTCAAACAGTTATATTTTTGATATTAAAAGGTGTTTCAGATTATTTTTTTGTAAAAAAACAGCCTTACCAGCCATGGACAATAAGCAGAAACTGCTGCAGCAAGAACGAGACCATCAAGTAAGTCATAATCGAAGTTCACTACCCATCTAGAAGGGGGTACTCCCCCCTTTTCACCCTTTAACATTGAGCGTTCACCCCAAACTTCTAAACGCTGGTTTTCATAATGATGATTCAACCAAGCTAAAACTATTCTTTCTCCAGTACTAGAAAAATTGTTAATCTTTTTTTAATTTTTAATTTTTTAACATGTTAAAAAATGTTTGTAAATCATGTATGCTTTTTTATAGCTTTGTACTAATTATTTGCTTTTTGATAGCTTTGTACTAAGGCCCCATTTCCTTAACTAAACTAGATATATAACCAATAAAAAATAACATATATAGCTTACCTGTAGACATTACTAGCAAGTGGGTCACTGTTGATAGTAGGAAGGGGTCGAGTTTTATCAACTGGTTTTAAGTTTTTGTAATGTGCTGGTGTAACACGAGATAAAACTAGAACCTGAGAATATTGTAAAGTGTTTACCAACTTAATTCATAAATTGATCTTGACAAATGCTATTTTAACATAAGAGATTCTCTTACAAAGTTGATTTACTGTTATACTAACATTACTGCACAAATTATTGTTTGTTAAGTATTATACTATCCTGTTAAAGGCGTAACAATTATGGTTTATTACTGTATTTATAATTTAAAATGGCGAATTAAGATCACTAATTATGAAACTTAATTAACAATTTTTACTTTAAAAATATATTTTTAGAAATTCCAAACCTTAAACAATTGTAGAAGAAGATCAGTCCACGCTCTTTTTGACACTGATTCAAACAATTCATCCTCGATGTGTATCATCGAAGCCGTCGATTTTTCATTCTTATTGTCTTTCTGTTCAACTGAGTCTCTTCCGCTCCCACTAGTGGCTTGTTTAGCTTCTCTTTCACGAACTTTCACCCAGCGCCGATAGTCACGAGGTGTAAGCAGAAACTCAGGCCTAATTGCAGAAACCGATGCACCTTGTCCTCTAAAAAATAATTAGGAAAAAAATATTTTAGGCCCATATAAATTTTTAAAATTAAGTTATTAACAGCCCCTTTTACCAAGTTTATTAAGATTTAAAAAAAAATAATTTACCAAGATTTAAAAAAATAAGTGATAAATGCTAAATAAATTTTAGCAGTTTCTAAACCAACCTTAAGAAAGTGAGTAGTGTTGAATGTTGCCAATATAGTTGAAGAACTCTCTCTGTAGGTTCTTGTGGTAAAGGTTGATTGATTGGAATACCAGGAACCATTCTAATAACATAAAAACATGTTGTCTTATATTAAATATTTTATTTTCATATACATAATTTATATTAACAGCCTGACCAAGTGCTGAATTGTTTAATTAAGTTTAGTTGTTAGCTTAAAATTTCAAGTTAGGTCTACAGCAAAATTTTTGATTGTTATTTCTAGCTATCTAACAAAGCTTAAAAAGAAGCACTGCAAAATTTTATATCTTAAATTAAAAAAAAATTGTTGAAAAAATCTTTACTTGTTTACCTTCCGCACAAATGTTGTAGCATGTCATAAATTGTCTTTACATCTTTTTTCAAATTTGTATCCCAACCTCCTGTTGTTCCATTTCCTCTTTTTCCATTTGGTGATTTCTTATTTACAGAAGCATCTTCATCATTTGGCATTCTGGTGACCAGCCTGTGAAATATTATAACATAGTAACCACAAACTGATGTCAACAAAGAAAAAAAACATGTCAAGATAAAACTTTCAATAAAAGCTCTGTATTTCGGTCAAGTAATGAAAAAAATTAACAAAATAAATTTTAAACTTACCTTCTTAAACCATGTGGAACTGTGATAGGAAATGGACCTCCAGGCCAACCATGCGATGAGAACCATCGCTGAGCTGCGTTTAGCACCTCCAGGTGGAAATGAGCCTCCAGCGAGCATTCAAATGGAAACACTGCTGATCCTAAAGATCGAGAGACTAACTCTCGTTGAGCATTTGCTTCTTCCAAGTTGCCTTGATCAACTCCCTGTTAAAGAAGAGTATTTAAATTATAAGTATTACTATTTTATATATATAAATATAAACACATCAAGCATTGTAAAATAAAATTAAAAAAATACAAAAGATCTATAAGAGTATTCTTAAGAGCGAATTTAATTTGTTAATGATTCAATTTTGGGACCCCATAAACTTTGAGACATACAACTTGTAAAATATAAAACTGTTTATACTTTGTGCAGTGAAGCAACATCATGTGTGGCATTCTTGTTGATTTGATGGTTGGTTTTATGCTGTGAGGTTCCAGTTGTGTCACTGTGTGTCATATGTGCAGGGTGTGCTCCATCGCGAGAACTGTGAGGTCCAAATTCTGAGTCTTTTACAAAAAGCAATAACATTACAAAAAGATCATATTGGTTTTTAGCATTTAGTTATTGTTGTAAAATTTGGGTAAAAATTTATATTAATTTGCATTTTTTTCCTGTATTAAATTTTATTTGACTGATTCAATATTTAGTGTCAAAAATGTTCTTCATTAACAACATGATCTTCATTCTTAAAGCTCAATAATTTCTATCATTTTTCTATACACACTGCCTAACTGTTGCCCTGTCTCTGAACACAATTTAACTAATATCTTCTGTATAAAATACTTACACAAACTTTTTCACTTATAACCTGTTTTGCTAACCCTTAACTAACCTTCTTCTGAGTCTGACTTAAAAGTAATAGAGTCAGGAATAGAAGTGTAGCGGGTTGCACAAGTTGTTGAAGTATAAATTGCTGACGATTGCATTCCAATATCAGTTAAGCGTGTAGACATATAATAGGAGGTTGTGTCACCTATCAAACAACTTATATTTTCCCATTTAAACAAATTAGCTTTTTTGACTTCTAAGTCTTTTCTTTAACTAAGTCTTTAGCTGATCCTTTAACTGACTAATATACATTCTCAAAAACTAAAGCTATGATGCTAACTTTAAATCTTCTAATAAACAAGAATCTATAGACCAGTTTTAGACCATTCTAGCAATGCTTTTTTTTATAAAACTACTGCTTTTTTTTATAAAAGTAAATGTAACTGAATACACTTATCTTAAAAGCATGAAAATTGTTTTTATGACCTGTTAAAATCAAGAAGAATTTCTTACCAGTCACAGAATTTGTTGATTCACCAAACGATGACGAAGCAGTCCCAAAATGTGAACTGGTTGCACTTGTGCTCCCCCGAGTGGAAGGTCGATGTGGTGAAACACATGGAAGCAACACAGCTTCACCGAGACTGGCTATAAATTAAATTTTTAAAGTTAAAAACATATAACCATCTTTTAATAAAATTGCATAAATTTACAAAATATACTTAAAAAAATTATTACTTTTCTGAAAAACAAATTTCAAAACCAAATAAAATATAATTTTTTTTTAAATAAATAAAATACTTGAATTAGCATCCAATGCACCAGGTCCTCTCAATGTTTTATCTTGTTCACAAACAATCTGGTGATCATTTCTGTGTGCTGCCAGAAAGGGATAAACTGTGAGAAGGCAGTTATCAGCAGTGGCTGTTACAGGTATGCTAAATCTGTAAAAAATAATAAAATTCCGATTTTATGTTGCTGATTTAATATCACATTTATTAAATACAGCAACTTTAAGTAACAATAGATATTAAGCAGGCAAACTCTTAGGTCGCCTATGCCGGTAAAAAAGACGATATATTAAGATCTCTTCATTTTAAAGCAAAAATGGTAACTAAAAATAGTTTAACACTAATAAATATAACTTACTTTCTTTCAGCTCGATCAGTAAGAGTAACATCTATAGTAGAAGAAACAGGTTTGTCTGAGTTAAAAGTTAGGATGCACGGTATCACAGCTGAAACTTTTTCATCATCTAAAAAACAAATACATTAAGTTAAAAAATTTACCGTATAAATACCCTAGGCTTTAAGACACTTGATTATGAATACTTACGAGAAGTTGACATGTTTTTGGGGGTAGGAATAGTTGGCCCATTCGGAAATTCAAGAGCAAAACAAGAAATCATTGAACCATCATCTGCTTCTACATCAGGTACATCAACTTTTAATTCATTTTCCCTGAGTGAATAAATATAAGTGTAAAGAAAAAAATAAAGTATCAAATTAAGGTTTTAGTATAAATTGTAAGATTGTGATCCAAAAAGCTACTTATAGCAAAAAAGTAGAAAAGTTTAAATTTGATACAAAGTTGATTATTTTAACATAGAAATTACTTGATATATCCTGTTGCAATGATGTTGAATTCAGCATAAACAGCAGTAGACAACGGAACAGGAGTAAGCACAAGAGCAAGTGGATCAAATGAAATGTTTGGTGCTTGCAGCAAAGCACTCAGCGTAATATGCCTACACGTAGGTCAAGAAATTAAGAGCCTTAGGTGATTAAATGCATCATTTTAAAATTTATGACCCAAAAGTTCTTATTTATATCATTTCAAATAGCCATTATTTAATGTTGCCTATAAAAAAAATTTTTTTAGTTAACTTGAAAAATACCATTTCTTAAAAATCTTTAACTGAGTTTGCTTAAAATTAATTTTTTTTACCTGTATGGCTTGGTGAAATCGTTGTTCAGAATGAAAGGAATGCTGTAAACATAACTTCCCACTTTTCTTGGACAAAATATAATAGTGAGGTTATATGATTCACCAGCCTTTAAACTCCCAGATATATTTTCCAATGTAAACCAAGCACCACCAGGTTTAATAAATCTATAAAATATGAGAGAAATTTAAATAAGTTAAAATGATTTTAATGTTTTAGGAATAGGTTCTGCAGGGCTGATTGTTGTTATTAAAGCCTAAATTATTACCAATTTGGCCACACAAATATGCCCTATATAATAAACAGCAGTTTTATATTTAAAAGATGTTCATCATAAACAAATCTATAGATGGATAATAAATTAATGGTTAATTAACTAGAAATTTATAAACAGAACATAAAAAATTAGGCTAGAAACTAAGATGAAGTATAAAAACTCACTCCTCAAGGCTGTATATTGACTATTTTTTAATTAACAATTAATTTCATATTATTAATAAAGTCACAACAGAATACTCACGCAAATGCTGAATCGCCAATCATTCCTGTCACACTTTCCAAATCCAACTTCCACTCAACTGTTGATGAACTTTTGTTGGTGAGCAGAAGTTTTTGTTGGTCTCCAACTGCGTTATCTGCCACACTCATCTCCATGTATGTAACAGGAAGAGAAAAACTGAGCCTTAGATTAAAAAAATGAAAATTTTATTTAAAATAAAACTAAATTATTACAAAATATTGAATTCTTGCTAAGACAACAACAACGCATCCTTTAACAACTTTTTTAATTTAAATAATTTTTTTTACCTTGTTGAAGATATTTCCATAATTGGTCTTAGAGCAGTGGCAATCACCCTTCTTCTGGGAGTAGGGATAGTAATAACAATAGGCCTTGGGGTGATGATGTGGCGTTCAGATGGCACAGGGGTAGGAGGGAAGGTACTGGGTGTGGGACTTGGTGCCCCAGTTTTGTTGATCACTACTGGTAAGTTAAAATCATACTGAGCAACCTTAAAAAAAATTTTAAATAAAATATTATTAAATACGTCAATTTTTTTCTAAAATTTTTATAATAAATTTACTCAAATAACTTTATAAAAAACCTTTTTTTTTAAATACTTTTAGAACTTGTGATACAATAAAAACCGGCAGCGTGGTGTAGTGGTAAGAACACTTGCTACACCACACATGAGGTCGTGGGTTCAATCCCCACTGATCTTATAGTGTAGCACCCTTGAGTAAGGCGCTATAAAGGATACGAACTCCTGCTGAGCCAGCACTTAATCAGAAGCATAATTATTGGGCAATAATAATCTATAACATTCTAAACTGCCACAGGCAACTTGAGACTGGGTCGGAGTAACTGATGTTACTTTATGTTTAAGTCGCGCATTCGACTTTCCCACATCCAGGATAAAAGATATATACAAAAAAAAATACTTAAACAAAAAACTTACTGAAGTAGGTCTAAAAGTGAGCACACAATTAAGTTTTTGTTGGCCTGAGAGTTCAACTGAATACATATTTTCCGGTAAACTTTGTTGTTCGGTTGGATCATCTAAAATAAAATAAAACAGAAAAGCTAACTGCTGGTGCTCTAAACTAAGTAAAAGCACATAAACTTTGAACATCTTCAAGCATAGACCTTAATTTGGTCAAAAATTTGGTAAAAATTAAAAAAAAAAATTGAAAAACAATTACCGTCTATTTCCTCTTCAGGAAAAGATAAATTAAAATCTGAATATCTTGTGAGATCAAAATCAGCTCGAACACGAGTGGTTGTCATGTTAATTAGAGTAAATGGAATTGTAACTTTTGAGTTACAATAAACTCCATTAAACTTAAATGCCTAAAATGAAGTCATTTTTTTAGTTTTTAACATAATTTTTGAAAAACCCAACTAAAACTTAGGACTAACTTAGAGTAAAAAATATAAATCTTGAAATTAACTCATTTAAATTTTAAGATTAACTCAGAGTTTTTAATCATTTGGCTGTAAATTTTGTCTACTTATCTAACTAATAAATGACTATACAATTATTATTTAAACTAAACATTAAGATTTTACCTTAACATCAATATCTACTTCTGGAGGTTGAACTGTTCCTCCCATTCTTAAATCAATTGTTTTCCAACCTCTTATATTCACTTGTATCCATGTATCAAACTTGACAACTGCGGTAGGGGCAAGTGTAATCTGTGTGAAAATAAGAAATTTGTGTAACAAATAAGTATACATCATAAGCAAAATTTAAATTAATAAACCCCAACAGTTTCTTATAAATTTTTGCTGTTTATAGGTGGGTTACTATTCTTAAGAAGTAGATAATAAACTTTAAAAAAATTAAAAAACATTGGCTAAGCTTTTATATAATTACAATAATACCTATTACATTAGATAAAATAAACATAAAAAAAAATTAAATTTCAAGAAGCACAAAATAATTCACCTTTAATTCAGCATTGCCACCTACAGGTACAACTCCGTGAACAGGTGAAACTGTCATCCCAGGAAAAGGGTTAGAGTTGATTACATAAAACATGGCATGACTATGACCTGAGTTGTGTAACAAAGCTGTCCTTGTGGTTCTCATGTTTAAAGGAACATTACCAAATAAAATCCTACGCTCCACAAACTAAGATAAAATTAAATATATTGAATAATAAGAAAAAGTAAATGATAACAAATAAAAAATGTTAAAAAAATATATTTTTCAATGGCTTAAATAAAAAAATTTCTAAAAAAGGTGCATATATATTGGATGTCCATAGATAGAATAGATTATATTTTAGAATAGCTCAGTACCTGAACATTAGCTGCACCAAGTTTAGCCAAGCATTTAAGCTTCATTGAATTTCCGTTATGAACTTGCATGTGAAACTCACCTTCCAAAGGTGCAAAGTAGCTTGGATGAAACACAACCTGACCATAATAGACAAAAAAAGTTTTAAAAGCGGATATGCTAACTGAAGAAAAGTATAAAAAATATAAATTTGTGTCACAATTTTGAAATAAAAATTTCCTTTCAATTTAAAAAAAATGTACTTTACTTATAGTTTTCATAACATGGTAGCAGTGGTTATTAAACCAAGAACAACATGTAACAAAACCAAGTGTTTTAACCACTAAAATACACTGCCAATCCAATATCGAAACTTTAAAAAAATAAAAAAAATTCTTTTACCTCACACTTAAGATCTTTATAAGCATCAACAGTTCCTGTAGCTGGTCTAATGGAGAAAGCTGTCCCTCTGTCAGTTAATATTGGTGACCATGTGAAATCAGCAGGGTAGTTTCGCTTGTTAAATAGTGTCACAATTGTTCTATAAGTAAATTAAACAAACATTGTAAAAAAAACACTTTAAAGTACTACATATCATTTGGAAATACTACAAAATTTATATTTGCGAAAATTGTTGCAATAAAATTAATTAAAAAAAAAATAAAAAGCCTATTTTTTGAATAGTTAATGAATATATAATATAAGATTGTACTTGATAAAAAAAAAGGAAAAATAATACATCCAAAAATTTGACGTGATTTTGTTTTTAGTTTCGTTTTTGTTGGTTGTGTGGTTTTGTTGTTGCCATATTCTGTTTTGCATTGACAGCGTTGTTGTTAGTGGTGTATTGTGATTTGTATAGGTTTTTGTTTTGTTATTGTTGGTTTTTGCTGTGTTAGTTTGGCAGTTATTGTATTGTTTTGTTGTTGTTGTACCACTTTTTTTATTCGTTTTGTTGTAAAATTATTTGAGTATTTTAAATAAATAGAAATGTAATATAAACCTGTAACCAGCATCTGCAGGTAGTGTAGACTGTGAAGTTAATTCCAGGTAAGTTGAGGAAAGTTTCAGAGCAACCGGAATAACATTTGCCAACACTAAAACATGACTTTCATGTTGGGTGTTCACTGAATAACTAAAAGATAAAAGCATTGTCACAAACTAAAAAAAAACAGATTTAACCAATATAAAAATATTTCTGTTAATGATTTGTAATTTCTTGTAATATATATTTTTTCGTATATATCTTTATCCTCGATGTGAAAAGGTCGAATGCGCGACCTAAACATAGAGTAAAAACAGTTACTCCAACCCAGTCTCGAGTTGCCTGTGGCAGTTTGGTATATTATAGATTATAATTGCCTTATAACTATGCTGCTGATTAAGTGCTGGCTCAGCAGGAGTTCATACCGTTTTTAGCGCCTTACTCAAGGGTGCTACAGCATAAGAGTCGTGGGTATTGAACCCACGACCTCATGTGGTGTAACAATTGTTATTACCACCACACCACTCTGATGGTCTAAATATAATTGTGATAAAGTTATAATTTTTCCACATTCAAAAGAATCAAAATTTTAAAATAATACACAACAAGCTTTAGTCTTGAACAAAAAAACTATAAGAACATTTTAAATATTGCCAACCTGATAGATCTCTGAAATTTTCCATCACTGCTTGATTCAAATACCAGAGTAAATTGAGCTTTAGACTGAGCTGGAATAACTTGAGACAGGGGAGAAGTTTGTCGCAGCTCTTTGCAGTCTATCGTAACCTAGTCAATAAAAAAATAAAACGTTTTGTCATAAAATTTGAAAAAATTAAGAAGTAGTAAAAACTAGTAAAAGTTAAGTTTTATTAACTTAAGGTAGCCTTATGTAGTTTTATATTATAAATCCAAGTTCAACATAAAACAATCAATGGTTGAGTAAGTATTAGAAATTCTAAATAATATTTTACTTACTTGAACATGAATAAAATGTGACAAGTTGTTGACAATGTGAAGATGTTTGTTGTTGGTTGATCTCAAGCAAACTTCACCAAAATCAATAGTGGGAGGTCCTATGATCACTTTATGAAGATCCTGTTAATAAAAAAGTTAAATCTTACAAAATTAAAAAAAAATTCCATGACAGTATCGAATTCATGAGCTACTTAACATTGAATGAATGTAATTTACTTTTTAAATAAAAACTTATAAAAATACAAAACAGTACCTAGTGATTAATAATTTATTAAATCAGCAAAAATCCTTTGAAAATTTGGAATTCCAATTTCACATAACACAAAATTAAATAAATTTGAAGCCAGTAAATCATTTTAACCTGGGGTGTTAATTTTATTTTGCAGTCCATTTTTTCCACATGGGTCATAGGAACTGCGTTTAAACCTTCAGTTACTGGCCTGGTGGTGGCTTGTCTCTCCTGATTGGCTAATTGCCTGGTTGTCAGAAGCCTGTGCCTTTCATGCAAAGGTGAAACTTGGTAAGGTGCTAAATAAATACAACACCAAATTGTTAAATTAAAATTTAAAGTTTGCAATTTTTTGCACATTTTATAACTTCATGGACAGATTTTTAATGTAGCTCCAAAAATGTGCTTTTTATTTTTTGGTTAATAACTAATTAACATTTTTTTTAAATCTGAAATTGGACGTTTGTGTAAAATGTTCACGCACCTGGACTTTCAATCCCTTTTGCGGAAAGATTTGGAGGTTTTAACCCAGCAGCAGGTCTTAAAGCTAGATCAGTTTTGTTGCTGATTTGTTTAAATTCTCTAAAACGGGAAAATCACTTATTAATACAGTAAAAAATAGATTTCTTTATTTTTAAAGAACTTATGATTTTACTATTATTTTAGGTTTAATGACAGAGATGAATTGACATCTTAATAAGTACAGGGCTATAAAGATGTGAATCAACCATTAATAAATACTTGTAATATACAGATTTCTAAATACTTTTTACCTGGCTTGTTCTTTGTGCATTCTCTTCTCAGAACACTCCCTGATAAACTGAGCATACTTATCCTTGTGTGCTTTCCTATCCTCCTCTTCCTCAATTGTGTAAGCATAATCAGGATCCACATAAGTATGTCTCGTGCTTCTCGTAAATGGAGTTTGGTATTCTTCATCACGTTTTGATGGCCTTATACTTTGAGCTCTGAAAATAATTTTTAAAATTTATTCCCAACAGAAGGCCTATCATCTTTAACATTATGTATTTTTCCATACTCCTCCTCAGTTAGTCTTCTTCAATGTTAAGTATATATATATAATTTTTTATATTTATTTATTTTTGATGTGGGACAGTTAACTTCACAGCCTAAACATTCTTGGGTTGTCCCAGTCTTGAGTTGTCTTTGGCAGTTTGGGATAATATAGATTTTAATTGCCAATAGTAACATTGCTGATTAAATGTTGACTTGGCATCAGTTACAATTTACAGCACTTACACAAGGGTGCTACAACATGAGAGCAGTAAAGATTAAAACCAGGACCTCATGTATTGATACATTGCCTACTTTTTAACCTAAAATTGATTTTAGACTTAATAGAATGTACTACTTGATATGTATTTGGATTTATCAAAAAAAACTTAAACTGTTTTAATACCGGTCATTGGGAAAAGCAACTCTGACTTTCTTTGCACTTCCATCTTTCTTTCCCTGTGAATGTAAAATTGAGTTCCCTGCATTAACTACAGAAGGTCGAAGTTGTTTGTTGATCTTGTTTAAATCGTTAAATGTTACATCAACAAACTGACCGGTTTCATTTGTAATAAGTGGCGTAATACCTGGATTTATCCTAAAAATATAGAACTTTTATTTACATGTTATTTTTAGTTATAAATAAATATTTTTTGTCTTTAATTTTTTTAAATTGTTTTACAAACGTTTTTTGAGGAACTTTCAGCTAAATATAAATAAGTTTTGATTTCTGAATAATAACAAAAAAATCCTACTTTGGCCCTTTAATTTTCGACACAGCAACTGAAGTTCCGATCAACTGAATTGGAATAGTTTGAAATGGACGGGTAATAAATTGATGTTGTCCATTCTCATTTTCATTTTCTTCACTAGTATTAACAGCTTTGCCAAGTACATCAATCAGTTGTAATGGGTTAAATGTGCCGGCTTGATTGGGTTGAAATGATATCATGATATCCTAAAAAAAGTATATACATGACAAAATAAGCAAATTATTTAGAATACTGTAAGAATTTTTAAAACCAGCAGCGGGGTGCAGTGGTTTACCGGCGGCGTGGTGTAGTGGTAAGAACACTTGCTACACCACACATGATGTCATGGGTTCAATCCCCACTGATCTCATGCTGTAGCGCCCTTCAGTAAGGTTCTATAAACAGTATGAACTCTTGCTGAGCAAGTACTTAATCAGCAGTAAAATTATTGGGCAATTATAATTTATAATATCCCAAACTGCCACAGGCAACTTGAGACTGGGTCAGACTAACTGATGTTATTCTATGTTTAAGTCGCGCATTCGACTTTCCCACATCGAGGATAAAGATATATACAAAAAAAAATAGCCTTAGTTCGTATACTTCAATTTAGGTTATTTAATTAAACTTAGTAAGTTATCTTCACATCATTGGCGTAATCAGTTGAAAAAATTAATATTTTAATGTCTGAAAAGTTACCTGGCTTTTCCCTGCTGCAATTTTAGATTGAACAGGACACACATTAAAATGAGCAACTTTTCTGCACTGAATATTGATGGGTAACAAAGCAGACTCATTCGTTAAAGTACATAAAGCACTTGTATGGTCACCAGACATCACCTATTAAAAAAATGAAATTATTTTATTATATCAAACAATAATTATTAAAAACAAAAAAAAATTTACACAGCAATAGTTCTAGGACTACTTTTTTTTTTTTGTATATATCTTTATCCTCGATGTGGGAAAGTCGAATGCGCGACTTAAACATAGCGTAACATCAGTTACTCCACCCAGTCTCGAGTTGCCTGTGACAGTTTGGGATATTATAGATTATAATTGCCCGGTAATCATGCTGCTGATTAAGTGCTGGCTCAGCAGGAGTTCATACCGTTTATAGCGCCTTTACTCAAGGGCGCTACAGCATGAGAGCAGTAGGGATTAAACCCATGACCTCAGTGTGGTGTAGCAAGTGTTCTTACCACTACACTACGCTGCCAGTCAAGATCTTTACAACTAATGCTACACCAAAATATTAAATAAAATTAACACCAATGAATTTTGTTCATACCTCTCCAAAATCAAAAGTGTTGCTAGGTTGAATGTTAACTAGAACAGGTATAGCAGTTGCTGTGACAGCAATTTCAATCTTTTTACAAGCTATAATAAAAAATAAAAGTCAGTTTTTCTAATCTATAAAAGCTAACTTTAATATAAACTTACAATCATTTGCATCTGAAATAAAACTGTCATTGCTTCCCACCATCTCAAATCTCATAAAGAGAGCAAAATCTTGTCGTGGTGGAGGCTTTTCCGTTGCCTCCCAACCAACGTTTGAACTGTTAAATCGAGGACTAAACCTACATATAAAAAATAAAGAATTTCATAAAATGTCACATAGATTTGTCAATGTTTTAAATTGTAATGTCAGTTTGTAATAACAAATTGCTACAACAAAAAACCTTGAAAAAAACAGGTTTAATTGTGTTATTTAGTAGGTGAGAAAGTATATAAAAGAAAGGTTATTATAATTTACAGTAGGTTATTGTATTAATTTATAATTTTTTAAGTAACAATAAATAGATGAATGTTTGTTGGTTCTAAATGCTTGCCTGAAATGAACAGGTAATTTTTGATAAGGTCCGATTACTCCTTGGTTGGGAAAAACAGTGATAAGTGAAGTCAAAACATCAAAAGCCTTTCCCCTTATTCTCTGCATGGGAGAAGTTGCTAACATTGCTGCAGTAGATTTGGTAAGATCAGTGCCCTAAAAATATAACAATTTTCCTAAAAAATGTATACTGTTGAAATACTTAAACTAATATAGACCATTTAAAACAGTTTATTCTGCTTTAGAGCCCTACTAATGGGTCCTATAACACAAAAGCAATGGAGAGCGATAACAGGATCTCATGTAATAAAGACATGTGTTCTGACCACTTCACAATGTAACCAGTATGTAAATTTTTTTTAACTGTAAATTTTAACTTACAGCCTCTTCTCCATCTGCTCCTTCCTCTAACACAGAAACCCATTTAATAGGTTCAGGGCCATTGTTGAACAGTATAGCTGGTTGCACCAAGTCAGTACCATAATAAGCAGGTCCAAAAGATACACATTTCAATGCAGTCTTGCTATCTCCTGATAACAATTGTAAAGACTGCTCAACTATGCTCGCCTTGATTATAAGTTCTGTGTCCTGCATTCCCTCTAATTTTACCCTAAAAAATAGATTGTATATATAATAACAAATGATTAGTGATGTGCAAATGAAAATATATTACAATTACAATTTAACAATTAAAAAATAAATATAAACCTTTAAAATAAAAATTTTAAAATACTGATTTAAACTTGATCAATTAAAAATAAAGAACTTGAAATAATCATAGATAAAATACATAATATCACAAAAATTAAACACTTACTTTACAGTCTCATTCACTTCTCCAGGTGTTTCAGTAACTAGCTCAACCTTAACAAGTTGTATTGTTTTAGGTGTTACTTTTCCACTCATCGGAGAAATAACGATAGGTTGTGGACCATCATAGGTCATGCTAAACTCTCCCGTCATGGAGCCATGGTTGATAAGAGCAACTTCTTGACTGAGAACCCGACTGTTTGCCACGACCATTCCAAAGTCAACTGGTCCCTCCAAATCCAGCAAAGGTGTGGGTGTGTAACTGAAACATCAAGAATAAATTTTAAAGATTAAAATACCTTATTTATTTTTTTGTATATATTTTTATCCTCGATGTGGAAAGGTTGATACCTGACCCAAACACAGAGTAACATCAGTTACTCCGGCCCGGTCTCGAGTTGCCTGTGGCAGTTTCAGAATTTTATATAGATTATATTTGCCTGGTAATTATGCTGCTGATTAAGTGCTGGCTCAGCAAAAGTTCATAACGTTTATAGCGCCTTACTTTTTATGCTGCTGACTAAGTGCTGGCTCAGCAGAAGTTCATATCGTTTATAGCGCCTTAAACGCTACAGCATGGAAGCAATAGGAATTAAAACCACGACCTCGTGGTGGTGTAGCAATTGTTCTTACCGCTACACCACGCTGCCGGTAAAATAAATACTTATACTTCAGTTAACCTAAAATTAATGGATCCTTAGCTGATTTTAATTATAAAGACTTTGTTATATTGCACAACTTTTTTAAACAAAAAATAAATTAAGATTCTTACGAATAAAGTGGTATTTCAATAATGTCATCATCGACAGCCAAAATAACTCGATCTCTTGCATCCTCAGCAACCTCACTCAAAAACTCGATCGTTGCAAAAAGTTCAAGGCCGGGTGCGACAGGGCGTTCAGGATTTTTAACCGTCAACTTAAATTTCTATTAAGAAAATATTATTTTTTATGTATTATTCTAGCATATATATTTTGTTTGCAACGTCTGAGTACCAGCTTGGTGTAGTGGTAACTTGCTACACCACCATAAAATCATGAGTTCAATCCCCACTGCTCTCATGCTGTAGCGCCCTTGTGTAAGGCGCTATAAACGGTATGAACTCCTGCTGAGCCAGCACTTTATCAGCAGTATAATTATCGGGCAATTATAATCTATAATATCCCAAACTGCTAAAGGCAACTCGAGACTGGGTCGGAGTAACAGTTGTTATTCTATGTTTAAGTCGCGCATTCGACTTTCTCACATCGAGGATAAAGATATATATACAAAAAATAAATAAAACATTAGACAGAGTGAACCAACTAACCAAGTTACCAAATAATAAAGAAAATAGAATAACATGACTTACGTCGGTAACTGGAGCGTGAAACCGTATTCGTTTGCTAAACTTGCTGACATTTTGAACAGTTAAATTAGCTGTGTAAAGTTGATTCGCAGCCGAATCAACAAACTCAACCAAAGGCGGAGTAATTCGAACTCCAGCTACATCGCCGTCCATTTGTTAAAGATTTTTAAGTCAACATTTATTAAAAAATTGGGTTTAGTGGCAATCTCTATTAAATATCAAGATTTGAGAGCGTTAGTTTTATTAATAAATATCAATTTTACACACAAACGACATGGCAGCCTAAACGAAGGTTTTTCAGAAAATTAAAATTTGATCGTGGGATTGTTACTATAGAAACATAATTTGTAAGTATCCCTCTAGTGTTTTTTTTTATTATTGTGTCGTTTTTTCACTTGCCATTACATTTCAACCTAGGTGTACAATTTAAACTACAAAACAATCTTAAATACAAAATATACCAATTAATAAGGTAAAAAAATATTTTTCCTATGAATATAATTTAAATTAATTAGTTTAGAGTGTAAAATTGCTGATCAAACTGTTGCCTAAACCGAAACTGTAACTGTGTACAGCTCATATTTATTAAAACATTCATATCCTATTTACTTGCAAACTTTCGTGCAACATATCTGTTGACGAAATTGAAACTTTAAAATTATTTCACACACTTTTTCATAGAAACCATAGGTTCATTAGAATAAAAAATATCAAATGATAAGTTATCTAATATCTTTTACACCAAAACCACCTGCAAACTAAAAAAATACCTTTAGAAACCAATGATAAATATTAACGCTGTTGGGTCTCAAATTTTTAAAAAGGCTACGCAACGTTCATATAGATTCCACGCAACATAATGTACATTTATTATCTTTACACGTTAGAGATAAGATATCGATTACAACGCAACCACAAGACAATTAATTATTAACATCCTTAAAAAAGAAACGTTAAACGGCCTACGCTACTAAGGAAGCGTTCAAGAATTTATTAGCTTAAGCATTATATAGATAAGATATCCGACCTCAAAATAAGCAATGAGGCATTTAACAAAGTCATTACCGAAAAGCAAAGTTTACGTGACTCGAGCGACGCAACGTAAAACGAACACAGTTGTAACCACTAAAAAAGGCGGGAAAACGTTGGTGTATATTTTTCTGTTGGGGTATATGACACAAGATTATTAAAAAACATCACGTTTATCAAATATAATTCAGTAATTTTTTTATAAATATTAAAATTTGTTGTTTTATTGCGTTTTAAAACAAAATTTTTTTTAATTAAATCAGTTAATTAAAATTAAAAAAAAAATTTATAACAAAAAATGGAATTTTTTTTTTGAGTAAAAATTTTTAATAAATTGATTTTAATTTACATGTTTAATTACCCTTTTATGTAGATATACGGGAAACGGTAGTACAAACGTCAAAATTATTTTACCCAAAATAAATATTTACGTATTTAGATAAGCATTGGACTTTTGTAAAGGTATTAATAACCGCAATGGTAGTATTGAAAGTCAAATATTAAAATTGCTGGAATATACTTGATTATAAATTAGTACACTTCCCCCAATATTGATTACTTTTTTAATTTTATAACGTTTAAAAAATGATAAGTCCGGAAATTTTCCCTAAATAAAAACTGAAAAACGCACAATTTCGGAAACTGGATTTGGTATAAATACGGCAATGCTGGAAGATGTTTTATCAAATCAAGAAATATCAAACTACTACAAAAAACTGAAAAAGAAAAAAATTTTAAACGTCTCAAAATGAACTTTATTAAAATGGTGGTAAGTGAAATTAAAAACTGTTACGTTTTAATAAATAATATTTTTTCCTTGCGTTTACGTGTTGCAAAAGTTAACGCAGAGATTTTATTTTAGATGTTGTTCTTTTACTTATTTGTGATCATTAGAGTTGCAGAAAGTAAATCTCCTTTGTCGAAAATATCAACTAGTTCGAATGAAACAGCATTCAGAAATCTGAACAATGACGACAAAGAGTAATTTTTTTTCTTAATTTATTTGAATTTTTACTTAAAATTTAAAAATAAAATCAAAAGATTTTATTACGCAAAGACATTTTAGCCTAAAAATTAAATATTTAAAAAAATTAATTTTATATACTTCTGAAGATTTAAATTAAAAATTGAAATTGTTTATTATTTATATATATTGATTTTAAGGTATCTTCAGGGAATGAAATGTTTTTCTACAGTTTCCGAAACGAAAATTAATACACATGCACCCTACGTGATCTATGAAATAAGTTGCACACATATTAATAGACCAATCACAATTTACAACAAAGTCTGCAGCAAAGTTTGTCGAAATCCAAAAACAGGTAGATGCCTTAACAAAAATTTGTACACAGTCGAAACAGAGAAACAAAAAGTATTTCTAGCCGATAAAATTATACGGGTTGGAGCCAGTTGCATTTGCCGCGCAATTACACCAGCACAATCAAATCGTTGCAATTTTTATTAGTTATATGTATTTGTAATTATATTATATCAATATGTAAGGTTTTTTTAACGATTGAATTAATTTATTTATGAAATTGTAAAAGCATTTAACTTATTTTACTTATTAATTTATTTGTAATTGTTATATTTATATTTTATACCTTGAAATATGTATTTTATTTATTTTTGCAATTAAGTAATCATTTATTATTTATATTATAATCTGAAAAGTTTTGTAATTTTTTCCAAAAATTATTTTTTTAATAAATAAAATTGACATTAAATTCGTAAAAGTATCTCTGATTTAAAAAAAACATTGACAGTATTTAAGTATTTATTAAAAAATTGAGTAATTACTGGTTTACAGTATAATTTTGGTAAATTCACAGCAGAATTTTTTTTTACCTAAATTTTTCCATCTTAAATCTCCCCGTTTTTGTCACGATTGAATTTTTAGTTTTGTACCCGTAACTAAAACAAATACACTTTCTTAATTTTAATAACAAAAAATTATTTCCGTATAACAGAAGGATTAATTTAGCTATCTTGAACAAATTTAGAAATTTTTCTTGTAAATTTATAAAAATAAACCCCGTTTCATATTTTTATAATACTTCATTCTTTTGTACTTAAAATAGTTTATTACCAGTTACCGTATACATAGTACTGTCTACAACCGCTTTTACCTTCAACTGTTTACAATTGTGTATGTTTAGTTGTTTACACGACGAATTACAATATGTCATCCGTAATACGGAAAACTAAGTAAATGATATAATATTGGCAAACATTTTACAATAAAAACTTCCTTTGATATATAAATATATCAAACAATGCCTATCATTACAAAGTCAAATTTTGTCAAGTAATATGTGCAAATCAACATACCTTCTTTGTATTGTTTATTTTCCTATTTGCCGTATATGAATATAAATTATAGGAGTTTGATTATTTAGTTACAAAATTTTCTTGTTTTAATATATTTATTACATTATGTTTATGTGTTTATTAAATATAACCTAAGTAAATAACCAAAAAAACAACAAAATAAAAATTTATTCTTCATTGTTTAATAAAATGTCATTTTATTTTTGCAAAGAGTTAATTGTAAAAGTTATCGAAGTTTATGCAGTTTATTAATAAAAACGACGCGAAAATTCCAAAAAAAGTATAGGCTATTTAAACGTGACTGTTTTAACTTGTTACCGAGCACAAATAATAGCAGAAAAAGTTTTGCGTTTTGTCGATAATTAATTATCCTGTTTGGATATTCCAGTTTAGATTCGCTGTGTATTTTCCATCGTTGGCAAACTTTTTTTACCAATTAACACACCGGTAGCTATTCCTGATAATATCGTTTAGGTAATTCCTACATTGCTGAGCTAATACATTCCAAATACGTTTTTTAATACTGTGTATCGCATATGTCTGTAAATTTAAATAATAATTAAATTAAAACAATATAATTTACAATAAAAAGAATTTTAAAATTCTAGTTATAAACTAAAATTTTGAATTTAATTTTAAAATTATATTTTTTGCCCTACAACTTGATGTCATTAAATATATAAAGATATATTTTGCAATGTTTGCACTTTTAAGTAGAATGATATAAAGTAAGATTTTTTTGTATTTGAACTAGCCGTTCTCCAAACTAGTTGTTTGTTTAATATAATAAAGCAAAAACAAAAGCAACTTTAAAGGAACATAATATTAATAAATTAAATATTATGTAACCCAAAAAATAAATAAATCTAAAAAATCATATGGTATCTTGTTAAATACTATACAAAAATATGTTAACAAAAAACTACTAAGTTGTGTTATTAATATATTATAAAACCAAAATTAAATTCCAGCGAAAATTAATAGTCTGTTCTAGCGTGTTGCAGAAATTTTTTTCTCAATTATTTATAAAAGATTTTAAAACCGGGAAAACCGTTTTAATGCATCATTATTTAGTCTATATTATAAGAAGAACATTTTTTATATTTTTTGTTAAAGTTAGGTTGACCACAGGAGCGGGAAATTTTTATGTAAGCATCAAGTCGTCGCAGGCCTTGAAGAAATCAAAAGGCATGATAAGGTTACTAGTATTTTGTGTATATTTTGTTTTATGCGCAAGAGCGCAAGAGAAATGGTATCCCTATGGTGGACAAGAGTACTTCTTTTCAGTGGAAAATACAACGTATCTTGGAGCGAAAGATGCTTGTGCTAAAATGGGCGCAACTCTTGTTAAAATTCCTACGTCAGACGTTCAAAGCTTTTTAAGCAAAACTATTGGCTCTGAAATTGGTAAGTCACATTATTTTAACAACATTTCGAAAAAAAGTATTTTAGCTTTGTGTGGTATAATAAATTTAATTATATTTTTAATCAGGTATAAAATATCATTTTATGTTAAGGCGAAGGAACTGGTTTCTACACAGCCGCTACTGTTGTAAGTGAATTAGAGAGAACGGGTTACTTTCAAAAAATAGTTCATAGGTTTTACTGGGATGCGAATACGCAAGTAAGGTATACGGCCTGGGCCGAAGGGGAGCCACAAAATAAGAAAACACAAAGATGTATGAACATGCAACCTACCGAGGAAAATAAATGGGAATCTGTTCTCTGCGACAAAGAAACCCGATTTATTTGTGAAAGACCTGAACCACCAAGTAAGTGCTATTTATAATTTTTTTTTAACAGAATAGAAAAATATTTTCAAAATTGTTTATTTGCCACTATTGGAGGTATATATATTTTTAACTTTTTCTACATGGGAAAACTTCTACAACGTGGTGTTGTTAAAAAAAACAAATTATAAATATAAAAGTTTTAATGCAAAGATGTTAGTTTAACACTCTATTTTGAATGTCAGTTTTTACTTTATTGCTAACACACAGTAACCATTTTAATTTAATGCATACAGAGACTGCAGAATGCAACGTCTACGGAGATCCTCACTACGAAACTTTTGATGGAAATCAGGCACAAAATTTTATGGGAGCTTGTACATATAGACTGTCCCAAACCAAGCTAGACCCCAGTAACCCGGCGTATTTCGATATCGTGGCCACGAACAAGTTTTCGGGTAGTAACCGAATGTCTTCGAAACTTGACTCTGTTGATGTTACAATTGCAGGATTAAGATTCCATTTAGAAGGCAACCAGACTATATTGGTAAATTTTCTAATAAAAAAAAACTATACTAAATTTTTTTACTACGAAGTTAAAAACTTTTCTGTTTTGTGTGTAGGTTAACGATCAGCCTGTTGGAGGTTATTTTGCTCCCGATGTACTGGTAACTCACACTGGAACTGGTCTGCAAATGCTTACAAAAAGCCAAATGGTTTTATATTACGATGGCCGATCTCTTAAAATCACAGTTCCCATAACTTATAAAGATCAGGTTAGAAAATTTCATGATTCTAAAGTTCATACAGATAATATAATATTTTGCAGAAATAGTTAATTTTCGACCAAACAGACTGCACCTTAATTGTAATTAAATGATTTAACAAACATTGTTAATGTTAACTTACCCGCAAACCAAAAACGACATTTTTGAAAACTGTTACGTTGGCGGCTAAGAGTAAATAAATATTTTTTGAGCCCAACGAATTTCGGTTAACGGCGTAACTTTACAATTTAAAAGTCCAAAGCTTTTCACTAATTAAAGCTGGATAGGTTCAAGCTAACACGATAAGAATTTAATTAATATGTTAACACAGCTTAAAGGAATTTGCGGAAACTACAACGATGATGATGCAGATGATCTAATAATGGATAATGGCGAAACTGCAGCTAATTTTACTGAATTTGCGGAATCTTGGCAAATAGGGGAATGTGATCAGCCAGATCCCGTTCCGTTTGAATGCAATGAGCCTCAGCATTGGTAAAACTTTTTAAGTTTAGCTTATTCATTTATATTTTTTAATTTGTGAAAAAAAATATGAAAAATATGTTTCGACCAAAAACAACTTAAAACTGTATGCTAGGACAGCTAAGTTAACTCGATAATTATATTATGACATTGACGTTGCAATATCAAAAACGATTAACATAAAAAAATCTAGTATACATATTAAAAAAAAGTACAATCAAGAATTAAGAAAAATCTATTTGTAACAAATATTTTTCACGACAGGACTACGGCCGAATATTGTGGGCCATTAATTACAGGAGGAACTTTCACAGATTGTTTACATGGTGCAACTAATAACAATGCCTTCATGAATTGCGTATATGACATGTGCGCCTCTGGTGGTGACCCAAGCGTGTTGTCTAACGTAAGTACGGTTAATACACCGCTTGAAAGGTTGCATGGTTTTGGTTAAGGTTGTCTACTAAGGTTATTTAGCGTAGAGTATTTAGCAATAAGTAAATAACTAAGCAATAAAGCAATTTTTTAATTAAGTTTGTATTTAATAATTTGCAGTCATTTAAATCGTTTAACGATAACTGTGGAAAAGATAACAAAGCAAATTGCAACTGGAGAGAGGAAACTAATACACCACCGTTAGAATGTCCTGCTAACAGCCACTACAAGGGATGCACAACACCGTGTTCCAACAAATGCGTAGCACCTACATATTCGCAAAGGTAAAAATTAGTATATAAAAAAAATTATTAAAAAAAGATAGACAAATATTTACAACATTTTTTTTCATTGGACTTGATTTTTTTCTTATATGAATTTGCAACTTGATAATGTCATCTAATAAAAACTTGCTCATTGAATAAACATAATTTATCTTATTAAACTAACTTATTTTAAAGTTGTCCGGTAGAAGGAACTGTAGAGGGATGTGCTTGTGATGAAGGTTTTTTCCAAAGTGGACCTTTATGTGTAAAAGATGGAGATTGTGGTTGCCTTATTCAAGGCCGTTACATTAATCAAGGTATATTATAATGCCTGTATAGTTGTAATTCTAGCGAATAGGTTATTAACAACATGTAAACATATTGGGCGTACCTACTTTGAAAATTCCACTATTGAATTAAAGGTGATGTTTTACTTTTTCCCGAAACCAAGACGAAGTGCACTTGTCCAGCCAAAATGCAACCAAAATGTGATTGCTTTGAAGGTTATGCCGGCTCTCCTTGCGTTGGTAAATACACTTTAAGAAAATTGTTAAATTGTTAAATACTTTAATCAGAAGAACATGATAGTTGTTTTTACTAGATGTCGATGAATGCACAACATTAGATGGCGTTTGCAGTGAAAATGCCAATTGTACAAATACAGAGGGATCGTACATATGTACTTGCCATACAGGATATACTGGAGACGGAAAAACGTGTGAAGGTACATATATATATATATATATATACAAATAAGTAGAATAAAAAACAAATAATACTTATTAGTAGGATTGTAAATAAGTTAATTTAAATTCTTTATATTTAAAAGTAATTTTAAAGTTTTCTTTAGATATTGATGAATGTGCAAATGAAGCTGACAACGACTGTGATGTACATGCAATTTGTACAAACACACCTGGATCTTATACATGTGCTTGCAAGGAAGGCTATACTGGAGATGGAAAGACTTGCACAGGTTGATTTTTAAAATAATATTATAAAAAAAACGTTTTTCCCATATTAAACTTATTATAAACTACCTGAAGCTAATACCTATATGCCAATATTCTTATTGGTATTAAAATATTCCATGCGTGAATTGTAAAGTTATGTTATTTGTAGAATTACTTTGTCAAAAACCAAAAGTTTTACATCGTTTATGTTTGTTCAGATATTGACGAATGTGCTAATGAAGCGGACAATGATTGTGATGTAAATGCAATTTGTACAAACACACCTGGATCTTATACATGTGCTTGCAAGGAAGGTTATACTGGAGATGGCAAAACTTGCACAGGTTAAATTTGTCTACAATATTATAAAATCCCTTTTTTACATGGTCAAGTTAATCTAAACTACGTGACTCTATTACCCATGCTAACATTCTTATATAATATTAAAAAATTCCATAAATAAATTATTAAATTATGTTTTTTGTAGATTAACTTTGTTAAAAATATTGTTATAATTTGTATTTCATATAATTAGACATTGATGAATGTGCAAACGAAGCTGACAATGATTGTGATGTAAATGCAATTTGTACAAACACACCAGGATCTTATACATGTGCTTGCAAGGAAGGTTATACTGGAGATGGAAAGACTTGCACAGGTTAAATTTGTGTATAATATTATAAAATAATTTTTTTACGTATTCAAGTAATTTGAATTGAACAAAGCTGTTACCTATGCTAACATTCCTAATTTTTATTAAAAATACTTCATATATGAATTATTAAATTGTGTTTTTAGGAAACTTATTTGTTAAAACATTAAATAATTTGGTAGAAATATTTTCAGATATTGATGAATGTGCAAATGAGGCTGACAACGATTGTGATGTAAATGCAATTTGTACAAACACACCTGGATCTTATACATGTGCTTGCAAGGAAGGTTATACTGGAGATGGAAAGACTTGCACAGGTTAAATTTGTCTACAGTATTATAAAATCCTTTTTTTACATGGTCAAGTTAATCTAAACTACGTGACTCTATTACCCATGCTAACATTCTTAAATAATATTAAAAAATTCCATAAATAAATTATTAAATTATGTTTTTTGTAGATTAACTTTGTTAAAAATATTGTTATAATTTGTATTTCATATAATTAGACATTGATGAATGTGCAAACGAAGCTGACAACGATTGTGATGTAAATGCAATTTGTACAAACACACCAGGATCTTATACATGTGCTTGCAAGGAAGGTTATACTGGAGATGGAAAAACTTGCACGGGTTAAATTTGTGTATAATATTATAAAATAATTTTTTTACGTATTCAAGTAATTTGAATTGAACAAAGCTGTTACCTATGCTAACATTACTAATTTTTACTAGAAATACTTCATATATGAATTATTAAATTGTGTTTTTAGGAAACTATTTTGTTAAAACATTAAATAATTTGGTAGAAATATTTTCAGATATTGATGAATGTGCAAATGAGGCTGACAACGATTGTGATGTAAATGCAATTTGTACAAACACACCTGGATCTTATACATGTGCTTGCAAGGAAGGTTATACTGGAGATGGCAAAACTTGCACAGGTTTAATTTGTCTACAATATTATAAAATCCTTTTTTTACATGGTCAAGTTAATCTAAACTACGTGACTCTATTACCCATGCTAACATTCTTGAATAATATTAAAAAATTCCATAAATAAATTATTAAATTATGTTTTTGTAGATTAACTGTGTTAAAAATATTGTTATAATTTGTATTTCATATAATTAGACATTGATGAATGTGCAAACGAAGCTGACAACGATTGTGATGTAAATGCAATTTGTACAAACACACCAGGATCTTATACATGTGCTTGCAAGGAAGGTTATACTGGAGATGGAAAAACTTGCACGGGTTAAATTTGTGTATAATATTATAAAATAATTTTTTTACGTATTCAAGTAATTTGAATTGAACAAAGCTGTTACCTATGCTAACATTACTAATTTTTACTAGAAATACTTCATATATGAATTATTAAATTGTGTTTTTAGGAAACTATTTTGTTAAAACATTAAATAATTTGGTAGAAATATTTTCAGATATTGATGAATGTGCAAATGAGGCTGACAACGATTGTGATGTAAATGCAATTTGTACAAACACACCTGGATCTTATACATGTGCTTGCAAGGAAGGTTATACTGGAGATGGCAAAACTTGCACAGGTTTAATTTGTCTACAATATTATAAAATCCTTTTTTTACATGGTCAAGTTAATCTAAACTACGTGACTCTATTACCCATGCTAACATTCTTGAATAATATTAAAAAATTCCATAAATAAATTATTAAATTATGTTTTTGTAGATTAACTGTGTTAAAAATATTGTTATAATTTGTATTTCATATAATTAGACATTGATGAATGTGCAAACGAAGCTGACAACGATTGTGATGTAAATGCAATTTGTACAAACACACCAGGATCTTATACATGTGCTTGCAAGGAAGGTTATACTGGAGATGGAAAGACTTGCACAGGTTAAATTTGTGTATAATATTATAAAATAATTTTTTTACGTTTTCAGGTAATTTAAACTGAACAAAGCTATTACCTATGCTAACATTTCTAATTTTTATTAAAAATACTTCATATATATGAATTATTAAATTGTGTTTCTAGAAAAATTATTTTGTTAAAACATTGAATAATTTGGTATAAATACTTTAAGATATTGATGAATGTGCAAATGAGGCTGACAACGATTGTGATGCAAATGCAATTTGTACAAACACACCAGGATCTTATACATGTGCTTGCAAGGAAGGTTATACTGGAGATGGCAAAACTTGCACAGGTTCAGATTAAATACAATAATAAAAATACCCTTTTTTACATAATCAACTAATTTCCAACTACATAAAGTTAATGCCTTCGATAACATTCTTAAATTATATTTTAAATGTCATAAATGAATTGTTGAATTGTTTTTGTAGAATTACTTTGTTAAAAGCATTTATTTCATTTTTTATTTCATAGATATTGACGAATGTGCAAACGAAGCTGACAACGATTGTGATGTAAATGCAATTTGTACAAACACACCAGGATCTTATACATGTGCTTGCAAGGAAGGTTATACTGGAGATGGAAAGACTTGCGAAGGTTAAATTATGGACAACTCTTAATAAAAATTGGCAATATTTCGAAAACCGAATAATAAATACATATTTTTCTACGTTTTGTTATTTTTTAATTTATTTTAAGAATATTATGAAATTCAGGCTAATGTTTTATTGTTTTTTAAACAAGTTTTTTTTTTTTTAATTTAAGCTATCGACGAATGTGCTAACGATGGTAGCCACGACTGTGATGTAAATGCAATTTGTACAAACACACCAGGATCTTATATATGCACTTGCAAGACGGGTTATACTGGAGATGGAAAGACTTGTACAGGTAAGATAGACTTAATCCTAAAACCAATATGTATTATAGTTTTGTTTTAAGCAAGTTACTGTTAAATGAAAAGAAGCATCTGTCGTTGGGTATCACTTACCCAACTGCGTTGTTTCAAAAAAAATTACTTTATTATTTTTTAATTTAAGATATTGACGAATGTGCAAACGAAGCTGACAATGATTGTGATGTAAATGCAATTTGTACAAACACACCAGGATCTTATACATGTGCTTGCAAAGAAGGGTATACTGGAGATGGCAAAACTTGCACAGGTAAATATAAAACATATTTTTTTCAACAGGTACGTTATCACATCATGCTCAACAAATATAGGTTTTACTAAAACAAACTGTGCATTTAAATACACAACAAGCGCATATTCAACCAAACTAAAGTTTTTTTGTAAAAATGCATTAATTTTTTTAAATTTTAGACATTGACGAATGTGCAAACGAAGCTGACAATGATTGTGATGTAAATGCAATTTGTACAAACACACCAGGATCTTATACATGTGCTTGCAAGGAAGGTTATACTGGAGATGGCAAAACTTGCACAGGTTACATAACATTATTTTGTTATTATAAGTTTGCCACTTTTACATGTTTAGGATTCACTGAGTTTTTTTTACAGCTACCTGTTAACAGGAAACAATCAGTTAAATATTTAAAACGTGATTTAATGTATAGTAATTTTTAAAAAGAATTCTAAACTTTAGACATAGATGAATGTGCAAACGAAGCTGACAACGATTGTGATGTAAATGCGATTTGTACAAACACACCAGGTTCTTATACATGTGCTTGCAAGGAAGGTTATACTGGAGATGGAAAGACATGCGAACGTTAGTGTAACAAAATTTTAAACGGCTTTTTTCCTTGTATTTATATTACTTAAATTTTATTCCTACCCAATCAAGTTGAACAGGTTTTAAACTTAATATACCTTTATGTTCACAAAGTATTCAATTATATTTAACGTCAGCTGTTGATAAATGATTTTTAGCTACGGATCCTTGTACATCTGGTAACAACGATTGTGATGTAAATGCAGATTGTACAACCACAGAAAGTTCTTATACTTGTACCTGTAAAGAAGGCTTTTCTGGAGATGGAAAAACTTGTAAAGGTAGTGATAGTGTTGTTTAAATTTGCAATACGCGGCATATATATATAAAAAAGTGAGCAAACTGATGTTACAATAAAACTGTACCGAACAAATAGTTTCAGTAAAATTAACTAAGGATAAATTTTTTTAACAAAGTTTGTGTAAATAGACATAGACGAGTGTACAACTGGTGATGATGATTGTGATGTGAATGCTGAATGTACAAACACACCAGGATCTTATACATGTACTTGCAATGAAGGTTATACTGGAGATGGTAGAACGTGTGAAGGTATGTTTCACAAAATATCCCCTATACGATTTCAATAATAATTGTATATTAAAAATGTAACCATACTGTAGCTTATATCGTAATCGTAGTGTCCAACGTAAGAAGGAAAAACGTTATTGAAACATGTAGTAGGCTTACCATAAACAAACCACTTGTACTTTTACGTTGCAGAGGAGCAATGCACAAATGGCAGAGTCTTCTGTGCATGCCATACGTGTGAAGTTATTTGCAAAGATAGGGATAATCCACCGCCTTGTCCAACTAAGTGTTTTACTGGATGTGGGTGCCCGAAGAATTCCTACGTTTTCGACGATAAATGCGTCGCTTATGACGATTGTCCTGAATAAGGCAAGTCTTTGTTTTGACAAAATTTTACGCTATAGACTTATTTTTATGTAAATAAATATTTTAAGGAATTAATTTTGTTTCTTATTAATACGTATCTACTTGTTCATTTTAATAGGCGCTATAGCTACAGCGAAAGAAAATATATAATTAGCCATATTACACAAGGAGCAAGTTCAATAACGTATTTAATTTCAATTTTTTATTTTTATGTAATATATTGATTATGTTAAACTCGTATCTCGATTAAGTTAATGGGTGGCGGTAAATTAACTGTTGGTTTGTTAGCGTTTGTGTGACAATTTTTGGTGAAGTTACTATACGAAATAAATCTCATGGTCTTGCTTTTACTGCGTTAATAAAGTGGTCGTGGAATACAGTATAGTAGTTGACAAGTTTGGTAGCAAATAAAAAGTTAATTGGACTACTATTAGTAACATTTTGAAACGAAGTTTAAACCGAATTTCTCTATACTACCAAAGTCATATATAAATATATGTATTTATATTTGTTTTGTATATAATAATAAGTAAGAATTTATATTTTTTTAGATTTCGTGCATTATTTTTTTCATTAAAAATGCACAAAAGCTCTAGTTTAATTAAATATTGGTTAAAAAGTACGACGTGTTCAAGCTAACCAATCGTTAAGAATTAAAAATGAGCTTCGCACCTATTCTTTTCTATCACAACTTAATTTCGAGCCTAGGTGTTAACCACAATTGCTACGAAGGGCATAATTAATAATACCCTGTCAAATAATAATAATATATTTAATGGTAATATTAAATTTTTATTGGTTTTCATGTAAGACCGGTTTGTGTGTACAAAGGTAAGCAATACTATTGCAACATCTTTTTAAGACCCAATAGTAGTTATTTTTTTTTTCTAGGAACAAATACAACAGCACACTTTGAAAATACAAACATTTATTTAATTCCAGTTTTAAATTTGTGTAAATCTTAATACTGCAGTAGATTATATTTTTTAAAGAGTAAATACTGTGAGGCTTACATGGGCTTCGTTCTTGCATTATTTTTGCAGAAAGAAATAATTGTTGAACTTGAATCAGAAGTAGTTAAATTTAACATTTGTTGCTGTGCAGTTGATTGACACAGTTAGAGCTATGGAAAACAACAACTATATTACAATGTTTTTAATTTGCATTGGGCACCAGTACCCCAGCCGTTTGATTGGGTTTTATATCTGGAAGACTGGGTTTGGCATTGTCCCCCTGAGCCCCATTGTTTTCCCCCCTCACAGTAATCTTGTGTTTTATTCTATATTCGTTTAATTCATTTCCTTTAGCTAAAAGTTGATTGTTGAGTTCCTCGATGTAAGATGAGATTTGGGTTCTGTTTTTATCTAACGCCGGGAGAACTTCGCTGACCGTACGCTCCGCTAAAACTCCACCCACCAGACGATAGCACCTCCGAGTGCTTTCAACCTAAAAAATTATTTAACCCAATTATGTGTTTTAAAACAGCAACATTGTGCTCTGTCTTATAATTGTGACTGTAGTCTTACCAGGAATGTGATCTTTATATTACTGTAAACAAAGCCTTTTAATTCTTTATTTATTTTCTAATAAGAGTTGTTTACCAAGCGTCTTAAAACCCATGATAAAAAACAGATTTTATTACTCATCCAAAATATCTTAAAAACTACAAGTTTTAGCTTTGAAGCAAATTTTCTAAATTAAGAATAAAAGTGATTTATTGGTTTTAATCAACAAAGTAATATTACAAAAAAAAAAAAAAAAAATTTAAGAATCCCCAAAAAAATTTAAATAAGTTTTTAAACAAATTATTCTTTTTTTAACTAACTTAATGCACAGTTTTTGAATGCAAACTTTTAAAAAGTTGCAAATACATTTTAAATTTTTTAACTTTTACATTCTGTGAATGAGAATGGACCAATACTTACTGCATTTAAAGCATCCAGTGCTAAGGAGTGTTCAACTTTATCTGTTTCAAGTTCAGCAATTTTGGTTGCGATTGCTCTCTGCTGCTGTCGAAGTCTTTGAAATCCTTCCACTATTTCTTCACTGGTTAATTTTTTATCAGTCATTTTTGTACGTAACTAGTTTCTATAATAATATCAGTATATATTAATATCGTTATGGAACAAAATTAGGGTTTGAATAAAGTTTAATGGAGTGATAAAATTGTTGTGCAAATTTCATGTGATGAAAATATTAACTTTTTTAGTAAAAACGGTATTTCAAATTAAAAAAAACATGTTATAACAAAACTAAATTATATTTATTATTTCATTTTAAGCTAGTTTTGAACATAACATGGTCATGTATGTATAACAACAAATGGAGGACTGGTTCATAAAAAAACACTGTACCGATAAATACACAAATTACACAACAATTGTTTTGATACAAAAAGTAAACAAAGCACGAAAACAAAAATTACACAAACACAAATATATTTTAATATTGCAAACATATATCATAGCCATTTGAATGATTAGGCAGATTTGTAAATTATTTGATCAGAAAAAACTTACAAAATGATAGCAAAAACATGGATTAACAGTGAAAATTAGTAAAAAATAGTTAAATTATCTCAATTATTATAGTTAATATTAATAATAATTATTAAATTAAAAATTAATATTAGCGCAAATACAAGTTTTTACATGCTAACATATGCAAATCGATAAAGGTGACTTAGTACTGCATAATAAAGAACAAATCATGCAAATATGTAAAGTGCAATGAAAATTACATGATATGGCAGTTTAAAAACTTATTTTTATAAATTGACGTTATTTCAATTTTAAACAAAAATATTGCAAAAAAAGGTCAGGCTTAATTTTAGCAAGATTAAGCAATCCATTGAGTAAATTATACAGTGAAAATAAAAAAGAATAATAAATACTAGGATAGTACGATTAACACATAAACACAATGCCAATTCTGAAATTAATTTCACGTAAAACAAAAAACAATACAGAATAATAATAATAATAATATGTATAATGCTTAACCCAACTATGTAGAATTTTGGTCTAGATATAAATATATTTTTTAAAGTTCATCTGGTAAAAAGACATTTCTTTTATTTCCAGATTCCTGTGCTAATTCCGCTTCAAAGTACTTGACTGTCTTTTCAAGTCCTTTGGCTAAAGGCACAATGGGTTCCCAGTTTAGCATTTTCCTTGCTTTAGTAATATCTGGTTTTCTCTTCTTTGGATCATCAGTCGCTGCATCTTTGTGAATAATTGTCGAGTTACTATTCACCGAGCTCTTTATAATCTCAGCAAACTCAAGGATTGTATGCTCTTCTGGATTACCCAAATTAACAGGCGTCGATTCCTCACTGTTCATTAAAGCAATAAGTCCTCTTACCAAATCAGTAACATATTGAAAGGACCTTGTTTGAGTCCCCCCACCATATATTGTGATCGGTTCGCCCTGCAAAGCTTGCAGTATGAAGTTAGATACAACTCTGCCATCAGCCATGTGCATTCGAGGACCAAAAGTATTAAAAATCCTTGCAACTCGAACTTGAACATTGTCCTGGGATTGGTAGGCATAGCACATGGTCTCTGCAACTCTTTTGCCTTCATCATAACAAGCACGGGGCCCAATTGGATTAACATGACCCCAGTATGTTTCTTTTTGTGGGTGTTCTTCAGGGTCTCCATATACCTCTGATGTAGAAGCTAACAACATTCTGGCCTTTACACGTTTGGCCAACCCAAGCATATTAAGAGTCCCAATACTAGATGTTTTAATGGTCTTAACTGGATTGTACATGTAATGAGGTGGAGAGGCAGGGCATGCTAAGTGGTATATTTGGTCGACTTCAATGTACAATGGTTTAACTACATCATGATGTAACAGTTCAAAGTTCTCGTGACCAAGCCAGTGTTCGACATTTCTTTTTCTGCCTGTAAAAAAGTTGTCAACCACAGTAACTTCATGGCCTTGAATCATTAAAGCATCGACCAAATGACTTCCGACAAATCCTGCACCGCCTGTTATTAAAATTCTTCTTCTGTCTTTTTCAGCTAGAAACTTTACTGGTAAATACTTTTTATATGACTTGTCCATGCGTTGGACTTTTTCTCGGAGTTCTTCATTTTCAGATTGTATGATGTTTAACCTTTTTAATATCACGGTAAAATTCAGCGTGGAATCTTCCGTAAACTCGTGAGTTGCAACAGCTACAATTATAACAACTATCACTAACAAGATTACATAACGAAATTTTTTACTAAAAATCATTCTTATTAACGACATTGAAACTAAAAACTGAAAATAAATACATATACAAATTACGAAATTCTATGAATTTGTTAAGCAGTTAAGGTTTTCTGGTATGTTCTGAAGCTCCACCTTTAGAAATACCTACACTAAAATTTAAGTTATTAAGATTATAAACCTCTTAGGGTAATAATTAATTTTATTTTACATATAGTAAACAATGATTTTATTTAGTTCTAACCGCCCAGGAAGTTTTTGTAGCCACAAATCTCACGTGTTAAAAAAAAGTTTAAAAAAAACGTCAAATGGAAAGTGAGTATATCGAGGACAAACGCGTTATCACAGTTTTATTTTAACAAATTATTACTAAAAAAAACACCAAAAAATAACAAAAACGGTTTTGAAATAATCATTGCGCTAATAAATTTAATATTTATAATATTTTTAAAACATTTAAAATGCATACATCACAAAAATAACCAGTGGTAATAACGTGTTGTCTTCACTACATAAGGTCTTAGGTTCTAACCCCACTGCTTTTATTCTGTAACGCTTTTGAGTAAGACGTTATAAATAGTTTAAACTTATGCTGAGCCAAGATTTATTTAGCAGCTCAATTATCGGTCAGTTATATTCAATAATATCCAGAACTGCCGAAGTCAACTAAAGACTGGTTAACCGATGTTACCCCATGTTTAGGTGATTTGTAAAACTACTACTTTATAAATCCCTTTACTAATTATATACAAGTAAAGGAATTAAACCTATGACTCAGAGACTTAAAAATGTCAACGATAGGAATAAAACATGAAACCTGATGTGTATACATGCTAACGGTAGGGGCTGAACTACAACCTAAATATTTAACAAGAAATGTACTTTTTTATCAAGTAAATTAACACTCCAATAATTTATTAATAACAAACAAAATTTGAGCTGACATAATTATTTGATAATAAAAAAATTACACCTTTATAACTCTGTTTTATAATAAGCAGCAATAATAGCACCCAAAACAACCAAAAAAATAAACACAAAACGCAATTTATATTTGTTAATTATTCCAACAATGAAATTAGGTTGGTTAGGTTCTTCTATAGATTTACGACGCTTGGCTCTCGATTTTTTGTGAATTTTTCTTTCAAATTTTTCCACTTCTTCTTGTTGTTTCTTTTCTTCTTCTTCCCTGAGTATTCTTCTTTTCTCCTCCGCTTCCTGGGAAAGAAAATAATACTGAAAAGCTTAAAAAATTCATAATTCAAGCACATACTTAAGTACGAACATTAATCCATAACAATTACAGAAAAAGTTAAAAAACTGGTGGGGAATGAACAATAGAATCAAATAAAAAAAACATTCTTACAGCTTCTTTAGCAGCCCTAACTTGTGCACATATATCATCACACTGCACTATATTCTTGTTTTTGTATACTTGAGAGCAAATAAATTCCTGTAACAGTGTAAATCACATTTAAATATGAAAAAATGAAAAAAAAAAAGTTTAAAGTCAAAATATTTGCCTTTTTTCTTCGCTTGCACAGGCAACGAAGAGTGACCTTCTTTTTGCATGTATCCGATGAGGGACATTCCCCAGTGTGACACTGTAATGGACAGGGATGTTTGCAAGGTATTAAAATTTTAGGACAACCTCCACCGCACGAAGCCATTCTTGATTTTTCTTCATCGCTTCTCTCTGCCCATTCACTAAACAACAAAAAATTTAAAAAAAGTTAAAAAAAATTGATTTTGAATAAAACAGGCAGCGCGGTGTAGTGGTAAAAACACTTGCTACACCACCATGAGGTCGTGGGTTCAAACCCCACTGCTTCATGCTTTGGGGCCCTTGTGTAAGGCGCTATAAAACGGTATAAACTCCTGTTGAGCCAGCACTTAATCAGCAAGATAATTACCAGGCAATTATAATCTATATAATATCCCAAACTGCTAAAGGCAACTCGAGACTGGGTCGGAGTAAACAACGTTTGTGTGTTACTAGAATGATACTCTATGTTTAGGTTGCGCATTCAACCTTTTTACATTAAGGTTAAAGATGTATATATACAAAAAAAATTTCAGGTAAACTAAAAATCTCTTAAAATACTATTTGTTTATGCACTTTGAACTTACCAGCACAAATGTTCGAGTTTAACTAACCCACAGTGGCATTTTCTTTTAACATGTTTGTGGCATGGTGGACAATCATCTTTATGACATTTACGTTCACATTTATGAGTACATCCAATTGGCCGAAGAAAAACACAAGGTTCTTCGCATGTCGAACAATTTGAACCAGCCTTTAAAAAAGTAATCTTTTTAATAAGGATTAAAAAAAAGATATTCTATGTTGTAAACTAATGGTTACCTAAGCAAAACATTTGGTGTTTTTGCAAACAAAAATGATCAAATACCTTAAAGCAATTAAAAAAAAACTTTTTAAATGACAATTCATACTTTAAAACTAAAACTACTCACTTTATTAGAATCATTGTCACCTAAAATTTTATTAACTACATGACATTCGAATAAACATTGATGATTCCCACATTCCAATTCCCTTCCACATTTTAGTCCACATGAATAATCTCTAGCCTCACTACATGCGAATTCCCCAGTCTCGTGTTGTCCTCTACATATAACAGGTACTGGCACTTGACAAGGAGGACAATCAAGATGTTTTACAAGGTATTCTGTTCGTGGTTTCTCCCATGGTGCAGATGCCTTTGCCTGATATAATTGATATAAATTTTTTATGTGTATTCACGCTCTTAATAATCTGTCATTTGTTTTATTTAAGAAAAAAATTTAAAAAGCTTAACAATTAAATATTTTTAGTTACCAAAAATAGTTTCAATTAAAAAAATGTACATTAAAAGTAGATTTTTTTGTATACTTGCCTCATTTTTAACAATAACTTTGTCATGACAGCTTGCTGGGCAAATGTGATCACACTCTAACTGAAGTTCACAAATCTGAGGAATTAAAAATTGTTACATTAGCATCACAAAATAAAGCAATTTTGTTTAAATATTATTTAAACAATAAAATTTAATAAGAAGTTCCAAATTTTACCTGTTTGCATTTTGGGCAGTCTCCAAAATGGCAAGAATGGGGAATTCGCGATAAATGATGACAGTCAGTGGGAAGTGCGCATCTTTTTCTACACCTTAACCCGTGCAAAAATAAAACATTTTATATAGATTTGTATATGTAAAAGTTTCTATGCTTAGAAGAGTTATGTTTTATATTGAATCTAACCTTGGTGGCTTGGTTGTATTTTGCTTGCCACAAACAACATTGATAACACTCTCACCACATCTGCAAGTTACATTGGATGTCATTGGACAAGGGTAACATGGTCCTAAAAAATAATATTAATTATTAAATATTCAGTTCTTATCAGTATTGCACACAGCTTTTAGAATAATAGTAGCCAATTTATAAAATATACACGCAATATTTTTCAATACCGATGAAAATATCAGAATATTTCAAATAGGTAAAGTAAATTTGTAATAAAATATTTACAGACAAAAACACTAACAAAATACTAAAAATATTACTAAACTATGTCACTAAAACAAGTATTTAACATTTCTTATACATACCGTGATGACAAGTCATCTGACACTTGTGTCTTTTACATTGTAAACTTTTTCCACAAATTTGCTCACAAGGTGGACAATCTCCGGTACAACACTGTATAAACATCATATTTAAATAATAAAATATTAAACAAATATTATTTTTTTGCTTACTATGCTTACTCAGAAAACATAACAAGTCTTTTACATTAAAAGAAAAAAACTTTTACCTTTCTTTTGCAGGGATGTTTGCCACAAGCTTTGGTTTTTGTACATTTACTATCACAAGTATAAGTTTTATGACAGGGTAGCTCCTTCTCTCTTTTACCACATCGACAAGTTTTTAACACCATTAGAGGGCACTACAAGAGTAGAGTTTTAAAGATTTAAAACACTTCTAAATTTACCTTTTTGTTGAATAAAGCCACAAATTATGCTCAGAGTAAAAAAAAATGTTACATCATATTATTAAAGCAATCGAAAATAAACTAACAGTTATCCAAATTCTAATGTTGTTAAAAAGGGGTTATTTCTACCTGTCCACAGTCCCCAAAATGACATCTTCTTGGACATTTATGATTCCCGTCACAACCCAAACTTTTTTCACAAGTTTCTACACATATTGTGACATCATCGGTACACAAAAGATCCTCAAACTTTTGTTTTCCACATGGACAAGTCCTAACACCTTGTCTTGGACAATTTCCACAATCTCCAGGCAAATGGCAGACCTGATGACAGTTTAATTTTTTGTGATAACTTTATTAAAAGAAAACCAATTTATTTGAGACTTTGTTTACCTTGTCACATTGATGCTGCCTGCATGACAAAAGCTTTCCGCATTTATTTTCACATTTCCACGCTAGTACAGCACATGATTGGGGTCGCTTTTCCATTTTACATAAACAAGATCTAACAATAGTTTTCGCACATGGAGAACATTCACCATCATGACATATTTCCTAGTGTAAAACATTATTTTTAATTTGGGTAAATTCTGCGTATGCTATAAACCTAACAACAACGCCAGGCATATTTTTACAATCAATACCGCAAAAATAAAATTAAATTTACAATCCAAAAAAAAATTTTGCAAAAATTTATATTCAAAAAAAAATAAAACTATAAAATTTATAAAAATTAAAGTATATAGTTAAAAAAAATAATAAATTACAAATTACAGTACACAAAATATATATATAGAATATTGGCAGGCCTTTTACTGTAACCAATAAATATAAGGTATATACCAATACTTAAAATTGCAATTATTAAACCAATATGGCATATACACAGAACAAAAGGAAATTAAAATTTCTCCAGTATATATAATCTTTTTTTTTAATAGTAGAACACCAACCTTGCAGTAATGACTCGTACAATTTAGCAATCTGTTACAAGTGTTCCCGCAAGACCATTTTCCACTTCCACATCTCTTTGAAACAGGTCGACTGTTCTCGCAAAAACAAATTTGTCTTACAGTTTGGGGACAAGGTGGACAGGGACCTAAAATTAAAAAAAATGTTGTTACACATTTTGTAACATATTAAGTAACATAAAAAATGTTAAAAAACTAAATTAAAAAAACAACAACAAAATAGAAAATATATAAAGGTAATATGGTAAAATAAAAACCACTATAACAATGTAAAGTTTTTTATTGAATTAAATTACTATCAACCTGGGTGGCATAGTAGCAAACATTTATGTCCACATTGTGGATTTTTAAGCAATTTTTTACAAGTTCCTCCACAGGAATGAGGGAGCAGCCAATGATCTGTTGGAGGATCTTCAACCGATCCACAAAAACATTTGTAAATCTCAGGACATTGGCTGCGTTTATATTCATTTCTATGTAATAACAAAAATTCAAATATTTAAAAAAAATTATTAAATCATTTTATGTGTTTAAATTAGCATTGTAGAGGTTACATAAATAAAAGGTTTTAATTTTTACTTAGGCTATTTAAATTTAATCAATTATTTTTTAGTTTTTTACATACCTGCATTTAGGACAATACCATGGATGATCTCTGTTTGGAAAATATTCATCAGATAAGAGTGTAGCTTGTGCAACTCCTTCCAAAACCCATTGCTTGATACAACTTAGATGGAACATTGCAAAACATTTTTCACATGGCCAAATCTAAAAAAATACCATATCAAAAAGTTATAAAAATATCACTTAATTTCACATATGGTGTAAAAATTGTAAAGTTCAAAAAAAATTAATAAATTTTCACAAAACAACTTTGTTCAACTGCACCTACAAAAAGTTTTCATTTAGATATGCAAAATCTAACTTAATAGACTAAAATACAGTTACTTTGTCAGCTCTCTTAACACTTGATATACAGACGAGACATGTTAAAGCTCCAGATTGTAAACTCTCAGTTAAATATTGAGTTGTACTTCCTAGGTTAGCATCCCTGCCTTCATCTGGAGTTTCTGTTTCAATTTGTTATTTATATATAAAATTTATTAGCAAATATGTAAGGTATATATATATATAATATATATAAACTTGAAATTATTTTTTTACATACTTGGAAATAGTTTTGTTAAAGTTGAGAAGATTTCTTCTTCATTTAGGTCCTCTTCATCAGAAGAGGAGTCATAGTTGAACTTCTCCAAAATTGCTTTGACATTTCCACTTTGTTGTTTTTGAACCGCTTCAAATCTTGCTTGGGAGTTTTCTTGTTGTTTTATTCCTGGGATAAATTAAGATTTTAAATTCAGAAATTGTTTTTAAATAGGCCTACCATCCAGTCTGGAAAGTTGGGCAGTTTTCGACGAGATCTCGTGCGTGCAAGCGTAAAAAAATGCGTAACCGCGCGTGCACGCGTATTAAAATTTTCGGTCTAGGCGAGCACGCGTGATTTATGTTAGCGTGTTTTAGGCGTCAGTGCTGTGCGTGCACATTTTTTTAAGACACCGGGCGTGCAAAACGCTAATTCCAGGCGTGCATTTTTTTTAATGAAAAAAATCTCGTGCGTGCACGCTGCCCTGCTTTCCAGACTGGCCTACCATTAATCTATAATTTATTTATAGATAAATAATTCAAATAAGGCTGTAAGCATAAAAAAAAGTTAAACAAAAGCATAAACAAAAGTTAAACATAAAAAATAATTGAATAAAACTTTACCCAGTTGTAGTTTAACATTTATACTGGGAAAAAAATATATAAAATATATATACCAGAAAGTCGTGAAGTTGAATTCCATGCCGAATTTTCTTTTCTTCCATTATTTAACTTTCCTCTTCCTCGTCCTTTTGGTCTTTTTTGCCATTTATCCATACAATAACCAAAACAAATAACAACTTTTAGGCCTAATTTTGCAAAATCAAACGCCAAAGTAAACCTCGCAAAGCATACAGCATCTAACCACTGTCATTCTGCTAGTAGAACTGCGCATTTTTTCGCGTAATAAATGTTAATATAAATTGTTAAATCGCTAATACAAAAATATCAAGTTAATACAAAAATACCCGAACTACTGTGTAAAAATCAGTCAGAACACTATTAAAATTAGCTACTATTAAAAATTTTGTCACAACACCATAAAAAGAAGCTACTAAGTTGAACATTTTCACAATATTATTAGAATACTGTGTTAAACATGATACCTTTAGCATTTAAATTAGCTACGAAGTAAAATATTGTCACAATTCCATAACAAAAAATTACTACTTTGCCTTAACACCATAGGTGGGCACAATTAACCGAAAAAGTAACTTCGTTAAATAGTGATTCGTTACACAATACATTAACTTCGTTAACTTTAATTAGTGAAATTAAATAGAATGTAACTCAAGTTATTGATAACCGTTAACGTTAACATTTAAATTAAACAATCCTTTCGCATCAAATCGCAGTTTAGTTACACTTTTGAATGAAAGAAAAATATTTTACAAAAAAGTTTTCAAGCGTCATAGCTTGCAATTTTCAAAAACTGGCAATAAGAATGTGGCACACAGGGATTGTGACGTCATTTTCGTCCAGCTACGCACCGTTTTTTTACTTACTCACTCCTTCCTACCCTATCCTCTTACCCAACACCGCCTATCTTTTCCACTTTCCCCACCCAGCCTACCTATTTCCTCTTTACCCCACCCAGCCTACCTTTTCCTCGTACCCCACCCGGCCTACCTTTTCCTCTTCCCTCCTTTCGACCCCTTAACCCCCTTACCTACCCTTTCCTATCTTACCTTGACCCTGATTCCTCCATCCCGTAAGTGAAAAGAGACATCCATCCACAGACGGAGCTCTTTCCACTTGTCCAGCAAAAACAGCTTTCATCTAGAAAAATAAAATAGGGCATCAAGTTTTATCACAAAAAGTGATAAATAACTTATACCCCTTCCATTTGGTAGATGGGACTGTTAATAAAAACAGGAAAGTTAAAAGATACAAATGATTAGAACGAGCCCGCACAAATGATCTCAATATCGGGAAGTGCCATAAAATGTTATACGCATAAAAAAAATTTTTGTTTGTGGTGACTAATTTAAATTTATTCTACAAAATTATTACGCACCACAAATAGTAAGATATTTATTTATAAGATGTAAGAGCAAATGTGCAATTAACGGTGGGGTCCACCCAACATTTGATACTAATGTCTAATGACTTTGGTTTAAAGGGGAGGTGTTATATTATATTTGAAAATGTGATACGGTAAAAATGCGTTAATTCCTAACATTTATTAACTTAGATTTAAAAAATTGAGATAACGAACTTATATTAACGGAAGCACAATTTAACGAAAGTTAACAGGTCCGATAATACTTTTTAAAGTTAACTTAAAAGTTAAATTATTACGCAAAAGTTAACTTCGTTAATCAGCGATTAGCGGGTTAACGGTTTAGTGCCCACCTTTGCTTAACACCACGAAAATTTAAACGAGCTACAAAAAAACGGTGATAGGGATGATTGCAGTAGTTTAAAACTTAAATGTTTAAATAATTAATAAATAAAATAGGGGCCAATAGAGCGATTTTTATTAAATTAAAATAGGCAATTTTAGGGTAAGCGTGTAAAAAATAAAGTAAACCATAGTCTTAGAAGCATATTAATAAAATTTTAAGTAAGCTTAATTTATATTTGCTAAAGTAAATAATACAAATTTTTGAATAAGCTGATGTTTATTAAGCCGTTCATATTTACACCAAATTTTTCGTTTATTCTTGATATTTTATTATTTTAAAAATATTTAATAAAATGCAAATATTTTAAACTTTAGTAGTCTAACATAGTTAAAAAAAGTATATATAAATAAAAATAATGCAATAAAAAGTGTTATATATTTGATTTAAAGACGATGTAACGTCACAAATCCAGCGATCTTTCTTGAAATCGCATGAGCTAGGGCTTTTTTAAGATTAGGGTTAGGAAATCAGGGTTAGAGTTTCCAAAAGTTATACATCGACATAAAATTCGATCATAAAAAAACGCGATTGTTAAAGCTTTGATCTAAAGTTAGTCGGCAATAGTCTGTAAATAAACAAGTTTATTAATAACAAGTTGATAAATCACATGAATATGACTAAATTAATAAATTTTTATTATATTTTTATGCAATTTAGACAATTATTTAGGTGAATAACCTTTTTTCAAGTGGTAAATATGTTGAATTACTGTTGCTTTTAAAAACTTAAATATTCTGCATACATCCGTTAACGCTATTGCAAATCAAACCTTGAATTGCGACATCAAGATACTTTGCTTTGTTTTGTGCGATTTACAAATATTCACGGACATTCCTGTAACGCTTTTTAACTTCTAGAACAATATGTTTTTAACTAAGCACTATACCTGTAATTTATATGTGACTTTTAAATTATACTTATTTAACCCATTTTTTGCAGTTTAAGTAATTATTGGCTATAATATATCTATATTTATTCTGCTGATTTAGTGCTGGCTTAGCAGGAGTTTATACCCTTTAAAGCGCATTACTCAGGGGCGCTACAACATGAGAGCAGTAGGGAGGGAACCCACGATCTCATGTGGTGTAGCAAATGTTTTTACCACTACCCCACGCTGCCGCTTTTGTCAATTACCATTTAAAACGTGAATGCAACAGTAAACGGTCATTATTTAGAAATACTTTTTAAACTGGGCATTTTTTACCCACTAAGTAGGTTTTCCATTGAAAAATCATGTGTCGTTTTGTGGTGTCAATTTTATTCTTACTAATCCGAATTTTAAAATCGAATAACTTTTGATTTTGTATTTAAATCTCTAAAATTTTAGTATATTGTTTATTATCATATCGTGTTTCAATCTCCCTATTTTGATAATTTAAATATCACTAATTACTGATTAAAAGGTGTTTATTTATTTAAATTTAGGAATCGTTATTAAGTTTTCAAATTTTGGTCAGGTATATTATAATATTATTAAGTCAAAAATGGATTAAAAATTTAATTTTTGTTTGTTTATTACATTTAAATTCTTGTTTGTTAATTAAAAATTAAAGTTTGATATTAAGCAATTAAAATTTAGTATAATGTATTTTATAATATTTGTAATTAAAATACATATTTAAAAACTAATTTTTGTTTGTTTGTTATATTTAAATGCTTGTTTATTTATTAAAAATCAAAAATCAATTTTAGGCATTTAAAATTTTATTCTGATGTCAACAACTTAAAACTGGGTTAAAAAATTAAATTTTGTTTGTTGAGTATATTTAATTACTTTTGTTGATCAAAAAATTAAATATTAATATTTTAAAACTTTTAAAATAATTTTGTTCTGAAATTTTCTTAAATCAATAATTTAATACATTTTTAGTCCAATAATTAAATGCGTAATATTAGATTTATTTATTTAGTTAATATTCATAATTAAGTAATGTTTATGCATAATTTTATTTATTAATAAAGATTAATTTTAAAAATGATCAAATGATTTAAACCATATTTTATTTATCAAATAAATCTAATTGTTTGTCGACTTCACCACAACTTTTGCTAACAAAAGTTGTTTAGCTATTATCGTTATTTATTTATTGTTAAAATTTGGTTCGTATTATTTAGTCGGAAAATACTTTTTGCTGGAGAGTTTCGTTTTTTTGCCTAAAGAAGCTGGCTGTTGTTTCTTTTATAGTAATTGAAATGTCGATAATTAACGAAAACGCAAAATGTGCATCTTAAAACTTAACTACATTGTTATTATAAGGGTTAGCTTGCATTAAAATTTATTGGATTTCTTTTTGTCGGAAAATATTTTAAATAACTTTGAAATTTAATGCTCGGTTAAATTTGGGAAATATTTGTTAAAATTTTTCAGTTGATAGCTGACGTAATTTAAATTTGTTCATTTTGAAAATTAATAAAGCCATTTTTTTGAGAATGAATCAGACAATGTTAAATTTTTATTCAGTTCCTATCGTCGGAAAATATTTTTAATTGGATCCAAGCGATATATCCATAAGTTGTTTTACTTTAAACTTTGCCTGCAATGTTTAATTATAATTATTTATCTATTGAAGAAATTTAGTTAGTATTATTTAGTCGGAATATACTTTCTGCTAGAGAGTGAGATTCGTTTTTTGCCTAAAGGAAAAATGTTTATCTTAAAACTATGCATTCTTATTTGCATCTATCAAGGTTGAATTTGTATTAAAATTTATTTGACTTCCTAATATTTTTAAATATTTGGGGAATATAAACATACTGTTAGATATTTAGAAATATTTAAATTATAAAATTTGTTTTTTAGGAGTTTAATTTTGTTTTTAAATTAATTTTTTTATATTTTAAAAAACATAATCGTAAAAATTTAACTTAGCTTAAAATGCGCATTCTAAATAATAAATATTGTGTTTTTGTTTATTTTGTGTTATCGACGTAACTTATCATATCAACGTAATATTTTGCGGAAAAATGCGAAGTTCTGCTAGGATTTAAAAAAAAAATTCTAGCAGAATGACAATGGTAGCATCTAACTACGTGTGATTATGTGACGTCATAAATTTAAAGACTTGTGTTGATAGATCATTAGTAACAACATTTTCAAGTTTGTTTTCCTAAAACCAAACAAAATTTATTGATGATATTTTACAAAGTTGCATAAAAAATAAATTTTGTAACTCAATCTTACCAATTTTTGTTTAAATATGCGACCCGTAACAAAACAACTATCGTGTTGTCATATTTTCTTAATAGTATGCTATTATTATTACACAAAGTCAGCTGTTGACTGAAGTATTTTGAAGAAAGGAGAAAAAATTTTTAGTTGGTCTTCTGGTATTTTATTTATTTATGTCATTTCGCAAAAAGAATTGCCACGAAGCTAAAGTGTTTCACTGTACGTTTATTTGAATCAATTTAAATCACACTGTACTATCTGCTAATCGAAGAAGTTAAAAGACGATCGGAGCGTTCGAACATCGAACGTCAAGCAGTCAATTGTTAATATAGATTTCTGTTTTGAAGAAAACAGAATTTAGAAGGCATGGAATATCATGTAAATAATAATTTTACTGTTATTAATGTAAAAATTGCTAAAAGTTTATCTGCGTGCCAAAATTTAGGCTTTCGTTTTATGAATTTCTGTAACGTCATTATGATTTTATTAATTTTAAAGTTAATTGTTTTTTTTAGGTGAACAGCAGTGATACACTGCGAAGTATTGCTGTTAGTTTTAACACAACAACATCAAAGTTGATGAAAATGAATAAAATGTCATCATCTTTTGTATTTCCAGACCAGGTAATTTTTAAATAATTTTACCAAAATTTTTTCAATCAATTCAGAATATAATTAATTGTTTAACATGAAAATTATTACAACATAAATATCCAGATTAAAATAGTTAAACTACTGCTTTTGTATTATTGCTTTGTTGTAAAAGGGAAAGGAGAACCAATAATTATTTTAAGTGGTACATACTAATAGTTAATCCCAAAAGTGTTGTAAATAAGTATTGATTAAACTAAATTTTATACAAAGGACAACATTTAATTTAAAACAAAAATTTTTACCAAATCCTGATATAGTTATATTTTAAGTTAATTGTGTTTATATAAAGGTAACCGATTGTGTTATTTTAGTCAATAAGCAAAACTGTTTTTTAAGTTTTATTTTTAAAGGTTTAATTTTAATTTTTTTAAAGGTGTTAATGGTACCCGAGTATACCTCCCAGGAAAATGATCTTCCTGAGAAGAAAAGACCAACATCAGGATCAAGTTTTGACGGAGATTTTGCCTTTCTTGCTCCACTGTCAGGCTCCCCAGCAAACGATGATATTGTGGTATACCAATTTTTCTTTAATTAACTCACACTAGCCTTTAACTATTTTTTTGGTAGAAAAACTGGCCTTGACAATTATCCCCAAACAATTTTTTTTTGTAAAATAGATATATACTTGTCATAGGGAATACTTTTAAGGTGTAATTGTTTAGAAAAGTTACAATTAGATCCATTGTTTTTGCATGGCCTTGGCATGTTGATTTAAAGTGTCCTCGGAATGGGGCTTGTTTGTTAATGTTTAAAAAAAAGAAAGTATATAATTACTTTATTAATAATTATTTTTTTTTTATATAGAAACGCAAGTTGAGCAAAGAATTCATATTTGAGTTTAATACTCTGAAATCACCTATTATACCAAACCATTTGCCAAAACAAGGTATGGATTTTAAATAACACAATGTTTGTAAAAGCATAACAATTTTTTAGTCTTACAGTTAACTTCTTGGAAATTCATAATAGATTTTTACCTCGTTAGGGTTCCTAGTATTGAAACAGCATATGTTCTTATGTGGTTCTAATTTTCGTATTTTATAAATATTTTTGGTAATTAACAATGTTGAATGCCAAAATATTAGCTTTTAAATTATTTATACCTCAGAGCTAGACAATCAACCGATGGATGAAATATTAAGAACAAACAGATATTCTCCTACGCCTACTCCTAGAAAAACGCTGACCAGCGAATCGGGCTCGGAAAAATTTGAAGAGAATTTCCTGAAAATGACAGCATCTTTCGTTAACTTTAATCAGGTTGGTTTCGGTTTACTAATCAAAAAAGAAAGAAAAAATGAAGTTTTTTTGCTTAAAAAAACAAAAAAGGCTGTATATATTAAGAACAAAAAAATCATGATTTTATTTCTTGATTTAGATACAAAAAGTAGTATATAAACAAAGAAACACAAGTGTAGTAAATTGTGATAGTTTGTTTTCGTTTCACTCTTGTTATTTAGGTAAATAGCACAATCATAACATAATTTATAGTAATATAATGATTTATAAACATGTTTTGAATTACGTATCAGGGGCTTGCAAAAAAGGTCTGTGTGCAATGTTTATTGTGCAAACTAGTTTAGATTAATTTGTTTATTGCTCTTATTGTATCATGCCTCCAATAGCTTTTTTATATTTATTCTAATCATATGAGCGTGAATTGTAAGTCATGCTTTAAGAGTACCGTGTCTCATGACATTTTTTGAGTATTTTCTCTTAACATATGCTAAGTCTTTAACATTTTTAACAAATATTTGATAACTATAAGCCATCATGTTTAATAATAAAGATAATTAAATGCAAAATTGGTCACAATATTTTGTCAGGTATTTTAGAGTGTGTTTGGTGGTTTACCATTTGATGTTTAAAACAATGTAATACTATCACATGGGTTAGTTAATCTGTTATACAACAAAGGAAATAATAAATTAAATAATCCTTCAGGCTATTTGTAAGTGCATTGGCCCATATTTTTATTTGCTTTCATAGTACAGAAAGATGGTTTTATATTTGGTTTAACATGTTGTATAATTTTTGACAATTTTTGACTTGGAAAACAGGAAATGTAACTGCGCCTATGCAGTTGTAGCACAAATTTATAGGCTATAGCATTCTATTGATTTGCCCAAATACAGGATAACAATGACAATTTTTTATAAGCTATTATTTTGTAAGCTAGTAGACCATGTAATATATCATTTTGTTTAACATCCTATGGGAATTTTCAATAGTTGTGTAAAATATTGGTGTTAATATTTTATTTGTACGGTCTTGTACCTTGCTTTATCCCATCTTATACCTTTACCTTGCCTACAATGATAAAAAGTTAATAATTAACAAGATGTGTATAATTTAAAATAAGTTTCCATTCTTTTAAAATATTTGAAATCAAGTTAATTATTTATTTTACTTGTTTATTTTTGTTATGTAATTATTTTGAGTTTTAGAGGGATTTTTTCCTGGAAAATCTAAATTATCATTATGCCATTAAGGGTTTATTTATAACTTCTTAAGCGCAAGCACTTTTATATATCTACTTCCCCTTAAAATTTTTTGCAAAAAACTGCTTAAATTGTAATTTAAAATTATTTTATTTGTCTTTGAAATTTTTAATCTAGAAAAATTAATTTGGTTTTAATTTTCCAGGGTATGGTGAGAGGGGTCTTGCTGGTCACCCCAACATCTGTAATGTTTGACCCCGATCCAAAGGACCCACTGGTAGAGTTAGAGGGGGTGGAAAAGTTTGGAATAATGTGCAATCTGGCCTGTATCACAAGTGCAACGATGTTCACGGGAAACTTTGCTGAAAAAATTAGGTGACCCCATTTGTTTTTGTTTATTTTTGACTTCTTTGTTTATTTATTTATAAACAACATTTGCCTAAACTAGTTTTTTTTTTTTTTTTTTTTTGATAGCCTAAATTACACATTTATTTACTGTATAAAAATGTTTTTTGGTGGATTATCTTTCAAAAAATTAGGTGATTCATATTTTATATGTAATTAGGATTGATCTGCTTTTAAAGGCATCACCAATTTTGTGCTAAATTATTTAAGGGCTTAAATAAATAAGGTAGTAACTCGTTTGATTTCAAATAATATACCCAAGACTGCAATATTTTTGCTTGAGAAAAATCTTTTTTTAGAACATTTTACCTAAGCAAATAAATTTATGATATCTACATTTTACAAAATTGTATACCACAAATATGTATAAATAATTAATAGACTGGGGATTGTTTAAAAAAATCTTGGTGAGTATCTAATACATAGTCATATTAAATATTTAAAGCCCATTAAATTGCCGATATTGTTAGTTTGAACAATCAAGAACCACTAATAGGATATGGCCTAACCACAAAACACGATAAAAAATATAAAACGAAATTTCTAAGTGTCTATAAATATATTAAAAAAAAAATTTACGCAATTTATTTATTAATTACGGTCTTAAAATCTTAGTTTTTATTCTAAGTTTTATAAGATCAATTTTTTTTAAGTCTAAAACCTAAAATAAAATTTTTTTTTATCAAAATTCATTTTTATAGTCTGAAAAACACTGTACAATCCTCAACATCTGAAGCACCAAAAAAGCAGCAACCCAATATTGATTGCTCGTATGAAGACACTGGTATCAACAGTTCCAATGGCTCGGAATCCCCAAAAGCCGAGAATGAAAATCAATCGGAAACAAAATTGATGAACGAATTTCCATTTTTGTTCTCCATTGTTAAAACTGTGCAAGGTAAATACATATAATTCTTTTAAATATTTAGGTTTAATATAATAATTCTCTACCATTTTTTTTTATTTTGATTTTTTAGAAAATAAATGCATATTTAATTGGCTAAAGTGTGCGGTTTGCATAGTTCTTACATTCGCATTTAACAGATTTTAATATTATGTAGTTGGTGAAATCATATTTATTTTTCAATACAATTTGCTTTAGGTACCTCTTCCCAAAATACAAGTAAGATAAACTGTTATTTAAATGGTGTTTCATAATTGTCCTGAACTCATTAAATTAATCATTAGTTTCGTGTGGTTTTATTTGTTGTTATTTTGTTCGTTGGGTTGTTAAATTGTAAAAATTATTTAAGGGTGACCATTTTATTTTGCACTAGGAGAATAGCCTTTTTGTTAAACCTTTTTGTAGTTTTATTTTATTTAAAACCAAAAATCAATAAAGGTCAAAATAAAATAATTTTTAAAGTAATTATAGAATGTAGTTTGCACCGTAATTAGGTTCTTGTTAAAACTGTATGTCGATTTTAAATCTAAAATGAACTGAATAATGGTATTGCCTTATACTATTTTATAAAAAGGCTTAGTGTTAGTGCCTTAATTTTTTTAAGTGTATTCAGGTATTTGCGGTGTTTCATTAACAATGGTTTAACGTAATTGTGTTTTGTGTATTTTTCTACCTTATAATTCTATTATCGAAAACTGTGAAAATTTGTTTCAAATTAGATCCGGTTGTTTTACCTTAACTCTTAAAAACAACTAATTATTTTAAAGTTTCAATATTTCCTTTTTTAAATGGCATTATTGCAATTTCCCATTTAATTATTTTTCTTGGCTGATTGTTAAAACAAAATTTTTAAAACTCACTGTAATTTTTTCGTAGTTTATTTTAAATAGTTTATTTGTTTATAAATATTAAGATACATTTTTGAAATTCAATACTATTTAATTTCAGAAATTGCATTTTTTTAGATTTTTTTCCGGAAACTGATGAAAACGAAGTAGGAGAAGTTAATCTGAAAACTTCAGTTCCAAAAAATGAGTAAGTTTTAACTTACCCAGTCACCAACTAGTTTTATTAAGTCAAAAATTAAAAATCTAAATTGCTCCTACTTTAATGAAACTGGTTGTGGATGCGTGTATTTTATAATAATAACCAAAAATTACAAACAAAACAATAAAACACTCAATTAGACCCGACTTTTCGGAACAAAAACAGGAAGGGCTATGATACTTTTAAAAGTAAAGTCAGATGTTAAGATATGGTTAAACGCAATGCACAATTTTTAAACCACTTGGTTAGGCTGTAATTTTTTTACAATTAGAAAACTAATTTTATTCTTCCATATTTCTTCTACACTTTTGTTTTCAAAAATATAAAAATGTAATTACCTTTTTGTATTTATGTAGGCTAAATTATAACTTTTAAATTAGGTCAATCATTGGTTAAATGTTTGTTATTATATCTTTAATGCTGCTTTTTTATCTTAGAGGTTATAACCTTTATATTTTGTAAAAACAGATCTAAACCTTATTAGTAAATCCATGTAATTCTTACATAAACAAACAAGCAAACCACTAAGCCTGTCTTAATTACTAACAGTAGAACAAAAATATCTAGATATGTAAAATCTATTGTTGTCTATTTTTGAATTTTTATTTTTAAGTTCCAATTAGGTGTTACCTATTTGTGGGTACTGGTTACCGGATTAATTTAATCAAGGTTTTGTAAAACGGATTAAAACTGAAATGAACTAATTTAAAGCACCCCGCATTTTATATCTAGTTTAATTTAATAATAACTTAATTAATACTCTTTAAAATAAATCCCTTTAATTTTCATCATCTTTAATAATAAAATTATTGAAGCATGCTAATTGCCAAGGGATACTACGATTGGCAAATACGCCTAATACCGATTTACTATCCTCCATACCTTTTCCCACATAAGCGTTGTTGATTTAGTGCTCTAGCGCCAGTCGTACAGTTTCCGGTTAAATTTCGTGGGTGTTTTACGCGAATGCAGCGCACGTAAACATGTTTTTGTCGCTTCAAGTCTGCAAGTTAGCAGCCAGCAGCTTCTTAGTAAGCGCGTCATTATTGAGTTAAACCTACACTAGCAAAACACACACGTCTCTTTATTTCATTCATCGCTAACAACCACTTTTCACTAGTACCTCGTGACGTCGCTGTTCGTACAAAGTCCGCTTTGTGTAGATACGCGTTGCGGCCTGCTGAGCAGCTATCTCAGGTTGCGGTTCTCCTTAAACCGCGAACCGGTTTGCCCTATCGCCAGGTCCATTCTTCTTTTTTCTATATGCGAGAGCGTTTCTTTCTTATAGTTAGCGACTGGCTTTCAAAAACAAAGGCTGTAAATTACGGCCGTTAAATTTAGTCTCCGTTGGCTTAAAAAATTGAGAATATCGTGTATATGTGCGAAAAAGTCGAAGTGTCGCATGCCCTATGACTTATGTTTGGTTTAAACTCAGGATAACCTACTTATCTGCATTTGTATATGGCTCAGTGGCGTTGCTTCGGCCTAATATCGATCGCCGGCTGATTTAACGTCGCCTGTATTTAATCGATGCATTTTTTTGCAAAAATAAACCACCTCGTTGCAAATAATAAGCCATTTGTTACACGTAGCATTTTAAAAAAGATTTCGAAATATCGAACGCATTGTTTCATTAAATGCTTTTTAAATTCGGTCGTAATTGTTTAAAATGTTTATTTTATTAGGTTTACTGCGCCGGCGAATTTCGCAATTTTTTTCTATCAATTGCAGCCTGCAAAATGCAATGAAAAGTTCACGCGGGGTTATCTCTTGCTTTCCCTACGCGAGATTGTTTATGTTAATTAACCGTTGGTCGATTGGGCTGTAGTCCATAGGTTTTATATCATCACATCTATGTTTAATGAAACTATCATTCAAATATAAGAGCATAGAAGTTAAGTTGAGTCATTTAAGTGCATCTTATACATCCTAATCAGAGCTATCAAATTGTAAACTAAGTCGAAAAGCAAAGAGCAAAGGCTAAAGGGTAGATTGATTTTTTTTCAAAATTTTTGTGCAAGAATAATAAGATTTTCTTTTGTACCGCTTTGACACGTGATCTTGTTGACCGGTAAGATCGATACCCAATATCAATATGGATTTTTGTTAAGATTTAAGACAACACTAGCTGAACTGTTAATGTAATCACATTATAATGCAATCATTCAATATTTGACCTATACATTTTTTGAGGCCTTTGTAAATAGGTGCTGCTTATGCAAACTGTTAGTAACACGTGGTTTTGGCACAAAAGTCTGTTTTATTAAGTACGACAATTGAAATATAACACGTGCAATGGGAAACGATTTCGCAATTTCTCAACGCGCTTGGATTTCGCAATTTTTTTGGGCATTTAAACTCCCTTTTTGTAGTGCAATGCGCTAAAAATGGCACAGACATAAAACAAAAAACGGTTTTCTGTGTTGCGAAATCCGAATCGCTTTAAAAAAAGTTTAGTCGAGTTTTTACCTTTTTCGGGACGAAATCACTGGACGAAAAGAAATCCGTGCGAGAGTCTCTTTTTTTCCTAGCCGTCGGGTATTTAAAGCATCGGCGATTCTGCCGGTTGTCGTAGAGAGAATATTTACTTTGTATATCGTCGTCTGTATAGTGATTTAGAGTAATTTCGCATTCATGATAGACATACAGTAGAATTTTTAGACAGAGTCTAAAATAAAGGAAAATTTCTAATAAAAATTGCAAAATATCGACGACATTATATAGACATGTAATAGTTTTTTTTTTGGTAAATTGTATGCAATATCTAAATTTGTATATTATTTAAATAGAAAAGACTTTATGAAAGTTTTACTTAAATTTCATACAAGCGTCGTAATAGGCTTATTATTTTTATTAAATATTGCGTAACCTAGTAAGTCCGTATGTGTGAGAATTGCATTGATTTATCACATGGCGCTAACGTAATGATCATTATGTCACATGGACAACCACCGTAACAGCGCTTTATGTTAGTCATGCAGTGTAGTAATTAACGTGTAATGTAGTACAGCAGAAATTTTGTAAACAACAGTATATAAGCCCTTGAAATCGGTAATTTATTATCATTATTGTGAAAAGCGATCCATGGTAAACAACTAGTTAGCCTTGAGCAATATATTAGTAGAAAATTTGTATGGGTATTACTAAGTTTATAGTTTATTTAACTAGTTCATTGAGGCTATTTAATATAGAGGCTAACATATATGGCTTACATCGTTTAGCGCTGTAATTACAGGCAGTAAATTTATACTACTATTTTATGATAAGAAAGTGCCATTCTCTTGTTGTCAACTTTTATTGCAGTATATTAACTCGAAACTATTTTTTTGTTGATTTTCGTCGAGTTGCGTTTATAGAACATCGGGACTTCTAATGCGATGTTTATATATCGCACCTTTTATAATTGGACGTTATAGATAGGACGCCGGGTTTCTAGGATATACATTTGTTTTCACTTTAAACTTAAATTGACGCCTTCGTATTGTTTTAAATGCAAAAGTTGTTACTAAAAGCGTCAATTTCTTAGTTATTAAAGTTAGATTTAAATTTTTTTTTAAATGGAATATTTTGCAATAACTTTTGATTTTTGCTCAATACCATTTATATTTTTTTCGTGACGTCAACTTACGACCAAAGATCGCCGCATTGTTTTTGTTACGTCACTGAGGTTTAGAAATCAGCTGTTTTTATGCGTGACGTCAAAATCAAATTTTGCTTACGTATTTTTTTAAGTCCATCTACGTAAATTTATTACCCATACATAAACAAGAGCAAAGTTAATTGTATAAATTTCCGTTCAGATTGTGCAATATTTTTTACGTATAAGCGATTGCGATAAACCCTTTTAAAAAAAGGTTTTACAAAAAAATAAAAAGGACTTTAACTTTTTTATTTAATTGAATAATTATTGTTTAAATCGAAAATGATTTTACCAATAGTATAGCAATATAAATTTTTTTTATATAAAATTTGCAAAAAAAAATTTTTTTTTAATCTAAAGTTTAAATTAACCATTTTTGAAAAAATATTAACTACATTTAAACAGATTTTTATATAAACTCGAGCAAAACCCTTTATTAAAAACTACAAATTATTTAATCTTAAAGTGAAGAATTTGTGTATATGTGCATACGATCCAAGATGCCCATGATCAACACCTTCGCTTCACTTAAGAAATTGCACGGGGCGTGTGAGGACCAAAACCCCACAGTTTATGGATGTGAGGACGGGGCAACGTTGGTGAAAGGAAAGGTGAACAGTAATAATAACAACAAAGAGAATGAGACGAAAGAAAGCTGGTTCCAAGTGCAACGGTCAAGGTAAGTTTAAAAAAAAATTGTTTTAAAAAAAAATGTTTTAAAAAAAAAAAAAAAAAAATGTAAGAATAAAGTGTTTTCATATTTTTTAGTGCCAGATTATTTCATTTTTTTGTAAATTTATTTAATTTTTAAATATTTTGAAAATTAATTTATTTTAATTTTTTGTAAATTAATTTATTTTTAGTAAACTAATTTAATTTTTGAAGTTTTTTTAATTTTATTACATTTTTTGACTACTTCTGTTTTAAATATGTAATTACTGCCGTTTAAGTCTATTTAAAATTTATCTACAAAAATTGTTTTTATTAAAAAATGTCTACAAACATTTTATAATTATTTATATTTTTGTCATATTTGTGCTACGTGATCAGTCAGACGTAGTTAACAATTTCTTCAAAATAAACTTGATTGATTGAGATAAATGACGTATATAGGAACCGCAATAAACAACAACGCAACTGTTAAAAATCACGTACACCGGCACTTGATTGTCAAAAACAACTTAAATTTTAAGTTTATTTCGCTATGAGTCATTTTTGCTTATGCAGGCGTTTTTCTGTACAGCGACGCGTAAACTGCACACCTACTACAAAAAAATTATAACCAATAAAAAACACCGTTAAAATTTTATCACTAAGTTTAGTATTATATACTTTTGTTAAATGTTAAATACTATATATGTTAGCTTAATAATTAAACTTAAATTTGTTTCATTTTAAGTCTAAGCAACGGAACCGTTTTTGTTTAATTTAATTAAAGTATGTTTGTACTATTCGTGTATTAATTGGTATAAGGTATACACACTATAAGCATTTAAATATAGGGTTTTTTTAAAACGCCTACTTCTTTAACCACCATATAACCATATGTATTCCAAACATTCAGTTTAACCAGCATAAGGAAATAGATTTGCTTATTATAAGTTGTATTTATTATTGTAATATAGGTCTGATCAGTTGCTGGCCTTCTTTATACAGTGGAGCCCAGACCCCTATACGTTAGATTACGCTGAACAGAACGGGTTCGTTGTAATGAACAGTTCGGTAGTCCAGCAAGATGGAAATATACATTCAAGTTAGTGTTTTTGAAATATTTTAATTTTTTTGCTTAAAAATAAAATTAAAATTTAAAATTTTTATATTTATATATAAGTATATTGCTATCAATGTTTTTTTTTCAATGTTGATAATATATGTTTTTATTTAGTAAAATCTAGTAGGTGTGTTTTATTTACTTTAGATTTACTGTGTTACACACTTTAAAATTTATTTTTACTTTCATTTCTCCATGTTTAAATTCTCTAAAAACCAATTAACATTTTAATTTTTTTATTTTTCGTGTTAACAGCCAACGATAAAGTTTGTGGAGATACGAGAGAAAGATCGTCAACGAATGCTTCATCTCTTGATTTTATCGAGGACTTTTTTGACGATGCTACCTTCGATAAGGAATGGGAGGTAAGAGAAATTTAAAATGTGGTAGATTGATATACCAAAAATTTGGATTGAATTGCTTGAATGTTTAAGTAAAATTTTGAGTATAAAAAAATTTATTTTTTAGTTTAAATCTTTGAGATGAAAATGTTTTTTAGCAGAAAAAAAGCTGTTTTAAGATATATTCAAAAATCAATTAAAAACGCATTAATATTAATAATTTAATATTTATTTTAAGTGCTTAATATGATATAGTAATTGCAGTCTTAGTTTTTGTCTCCCGACATTAAAAATTTGACGACTATTTATAAATTGTTTTATTAGTGTGCTATATATAGATGAACCTAATTAACCCTGTAGGCAAAGGCCGTTATTTACACAGTGCTATATAACATAATAAATTAATATTTTTAAAGGGTTTGTAAGGCAACGTTTAAATTAAATTTTTTGATAATTTTTTTGCAATTTATTATTTTGATTTAATTATTTAATCTCTATCGATATGCATTTAGAATTGCCACCCCAAAGTTAAGGTAAAACATAAAACATTTTAATAATTCAAAAAACCTAATCTCATTAATATTTAATTTAATAACAGTCATAACATTACTTAAACAAGGATTGAACTGCAGGAAAAGCAGATTTGTCATTTTTAGGTTTAATTAGCATATTATTGACTGTTTTGACTGTCGATTCGATGGTTAAGCATTTAACAGCTTTTAATTTATTAAATTTTTTTAAATTATTTTAGTCATTTTTTGAATTTTTTAGTTGAAGGAATTTTTATTATTATTAACATACTCGGCAGTTGTAAGACTCTTAGTCGCCCTCTATCGTTTAATAAGCTGTTTATACTTTGATCACGGACATGAAGTCACGTGATTCCATTGTGTGTCATATGACTAAAGGGTGCCAGCCACATACAGAGAAAAAAACGTTTATTTGTCCAGAACTCGCATACGCTATACTGCGCAAATTGGCAGGGGAATTTAAGCTTATGTATTTGCTAGAAAGCTGTGTAGGAGTGAAATTTAATACTATCTATGAGTTAGTAGAATTAATTTAAATGCAGAAGTTAATTAATATCTAATACAACAGAAAACTTGGTACATTATTGCAATGTTTTGAGATTTTAACATCGCCAAAGGCATTATAAATTGTAAATTTATTTAGGTGTGTTTTCACAGTCTGTACATAATTTTTTACAAGCCAAAAACGAAATGCCTTTGATAGTACTGCACGAAAACAGGGCCACGATTTGGCATGTTTTACTATTCCTACTAGCTGCAGTATTATTGCTGCATAGAAAATCACGAAATACAATAAAACTATGCGTGGTATGGTTCCTACACGTCATTTGGTCATTCATGGCAAGGGGAATATCCTACATAAGAGGCTCTCGTTTAAGAATTTGGGGAAATAACTTAACGTTATTGCCCAATAACGCGTATACTAGAATAGATCATAGCAGTTCGTTAGACTTGGACTCTGAAGTTGTTGTTAGACAATCTAAACGAACTGTTGTACAGCCTGTGGGGCCTAAACCAACAAAAGTAAATGTTTGCCGTTGTATGTTGTTGACTTAGACTAGAAATATAATATCAGTTTTAAATTGCTGATCTGATATACTCTGAAATTTCGCTTGTTAGCTAAATTTGATAATATCTTGAGACTGAGTCAGTATAAATATTTTTTGTTTATTTTAACATTCGATTTTTTACTAAAGCAAACTAAGTTTTACTAAAATCTTTTTTTCATTCAATTATTTTAAAAATTAACTTTAAAATTTTTTTTTTAGTTTTTTTTCTAACTGTTATTTTTTTAAAAAATATTAATTTTTTTTTATAGATTGTCAGTTTAGAGGAAGCGCGGAGACGAAATTTGGGCGCAATTGAGTTAGCGAACGAGGATGCTTCAATTATACCAGAACTTTCACAAAAAAGCAATTTAATCACTGACGACACCTTACTTCCGGTAGGTGACGTGGTCTACTGACTTTGTAAAAATGAATGCATTTGGTGCTTAGTAAACCCAGGTAGTGTGGTATAGCGGTCATGGTGTGAGACTGCGAGCCGTAAGGTTTTGGGTTCGAGTCGCACCATTGTCACATTATTTTTCCTTAAGCCAGCGTTTACGGATAGCTAAAGTTAGTCCAAATTTTACACCCTTACTTAGTAAAATATCAGAAACCTGTCCCTTTAAAGGGATAAAAAAAAATTGGTGCCCCTAATAAATTTATGCGATGAATTTCATTTAAATTTTGGTATTGCCTTTTCAACTTATTACACTTATCCTAATGACTTGAATATTAAACGTTAAATTTATTAAATTTATAACTTTTTATATTTACAGTTATGTAAACAACTTCCCGCCTGTGCTGTCGGCTACAACTGGAAGTTATTGTACAGTACCTACGAACATGGAATGAGTTTAAGAACACTGTATAGAAAAATGCAAGTAGGCTACGACGACTGTCCAGTGTTGCTGGTTATCAAAGACAGTGACGATCATGTAAGTTATGTTGTTTTGTGTTATTTTTATTAAATTATCCTCGATGTGGAAAGGTCAAATGCGCGACCTAAACTTAGAGTAACATAAGTTACCCCGACTCAGTCTCGAGTCCTTTGCCAGTTTGAGATACTATACGCTTATTATTAGCTGCCGATTATTGTTGGCTGAGCATGAGTTTATACTGTTTATAGCGCCTACCTCAAGGGCGAAACAGCACGAGAGCAATAGAAATCGAACCCAGTACCTCATGTAGTAAAATGTAGTGATCACTACACTATGCTGCCGGTAAATTGGGTTGGACTGTTATTATAATTTTTTTTTACTTTATGGCATAGGTTGTTTGTATGTACAAAATATGATGCATTAAAATCTAAATGTCGAACAATTATGATTTTAGATTTTTGGGGCCTATTTATCTTCCCGACCCCGAGTTAGCGAACATTTTTACGGGACCGGTGAAACATTTTTGTTTAAACTTGAACCCAAAGTTGAATTTTACGAATGGACTGGAGAGAATCACTTTTACATTAAAGGCGACATCAACGCTTTTACTTTAGGAGGCGGAGAGTAAGTTTTTGAATTTATTTTTTATTTAAAAAAAATTAAAAATTGTGCAAAAAAAATTAAAAAGGTTTTTTGTCAGACTTTTTAATATGATTTTATTTTTGACAATTTCAATATCAATTTTAAGATTTTTTTTGTAAAAATAACAAAATTTTTTTCTTTTTAGTGGAAGATCTGGTATCTGGATTGACGGTGATTTATGCCACGGCAGCAGCCAACCTTGCTTAACTTTTAACAACCCTACTTTATCCTCAAACCACGACTTTTTCGTCCAAGGCCTCGAAATGTGGGCAATCGACGATGCGTGATTATTACGATATCAACCGACAATTGGTAGCGTTATTTTGCGCGGGTAATTGGTATGCAATGCATATGATTACATAGTTGTGTTCTAAATACACCATTATATGATGTATGGGTGCTATAGCTGCTTGATGCAGTTTTAGTACATGAAGTTTGTGTATACACATATGTATAGTTCATTATTAAATGGATTTGGATATTAAAAAACGGTAGGAGTAGCATTTTTCAAGAATTCTGCTTATAATTTTCGTTACTCAGACTTTTTTTTGAAATTGAATTTCTGTAATTGACTCTGTTGGGGTGGTTCGATGTTCCACCGTATATTTTTTCTGATTTTCCTACCATTACGACCCTGTACAGCCTCTCCTTTAAAGCAGCACATTTAAAGATATGTATATTTAACTCAAGTGTCGTCTACATGTATCCACTGTGTATATTCGACTGATTGTAAATATCGTCGAAAAAAATGCTACAACAAATATTTTTTCACAAAAAAAAAAAAACTATTTCAAAACCATTATTAAAATAAATTTATTTTTTCTGTGTAAAAATATATAACATTTTGGCTATAGTTTTTTAAGGGGCAATATTTGACATCAAGTGCCGTAAGGTGTTAAGTGATTTGCGTTTAAATTTGATTACATTACTGCATCTGACATCTGTTTAATTAAACCTACTTGTGCAATCTTTTTTTCTCACTTTTGCTTTATTATATTATCACCAAGTTACGTTTTGTTTGCGCGTGAATTTGGTAGACCTTCAAATGTAAAATTTGCGTATTTGAAAAAAAATCAAATTTGATATTGTTTACAGAACTGCTTGTTTTATTAGTACACATAGCAGAAATTTTACATTTAGAAATAGTCCAAAAAAGAAAAAGTTCTGGGTGTTTAAAAGTACGATAAATAAAATAAAAACTCTACAAGCATTTAGTTTTTTAAAGGTTAAAAAATGATTTTGGTTTATTGTAAGTACAATTTAACGAAAATTTGGTACAATAAAGTGTAACTTTTTACCTTTACATTTAAATAAATAGTCTCGGATTTTAAGCAATAAAAAAGCGAATACAAACATTTTAACGAGGCAGATTTTTATATTACAGCATTAACGAATCATAAATAAAAAAGCAAACATATCTTGACTCAAGGTCGACTACATGTAGGTGGCGCTAGATCCCATGAGCCGTTCGCTAAACACGTGACCTGATCACTTACGCCCACTAGTGTGCTTCGATTGCACGAGAACCGACAGACTGTGCCGATAGAATCATCGCGAGTGGTGCATAATTTTGATCCAAATCGAGGGATGGGAAGCGGTGGAAAACAGCGATATCCTAAAAAAGAATCTTTGTTACTTTTTTGCAATTTAAAAGTCCTTAAATAAAGGTTATTAAATTTTAAATTAATAGTCTCGCACAATTGCTCTGTAATTTTGTATGCAATAGTCCACTAAAAAAATGCATTTACTTTGGCATGTTCCGATGGTTCGTGTCCAAACGCCCTTTCCCAAACAGATAGCTCTTCTGTCGCCCTGCGCGCGGTAACCGTCGTCACAAATTAGCACGCACTCCGATCCGTATCTGTTTCCTTCTAGCTCGTCCGAACCAATCGCACAGATGACAGCACCGCCGTCGATCTTTCCCTCAATATCAGGGCAATATATTGCTAAACAGTTGCACATTTATTACTCTACAATAACCACATTCAATTTTATCATATTGGGATATCGTTTTTGGTTTTATAAATCCGGCAGCGTGGTGTAGTGGTAAGAACACTTGCTACACCACACATGAGGTCGTGGGTTCAATCCCCACTGATCTTATGCTGTAGCGCCCTTGAGTAAGGCGCTGTAAACGGTATTAACTTCTGCTGAGCCACCAGTATAATTATCGGGCAATTATAATCTATAATATCCCAAACTGCCACAGGCAACTCGAGACTGGGTCGGAGTAACTGATGTTACTCTATGTTTAAGTCGCGCATTCGACTTTCCCACATCGAGGATAAAGATTTATACAAAAAAAATATATATAAGTTAAAATAAATTAGGATTTTATTTACGTTCACAAAACGGAGGTGGATTGTTAAATTCCCCAAAATTGTCTCCGTTTGTATCTGCCATGCAAGTTGTAGTCGCCGAACCCAACAGCTCAAACCCAAGATCGCAGAAATAAGAACAAATGCTCCCATATTTGTCTTCATCAGTGCAAAATACTAGTCCGTCAGTTGGGTTTTCAGGCAGTGGTTTGCACCGTTGTACTATTGATAAAAGGGTAAAAACATTTAAGATATAAACCCTTGCGATTAAGCATATTATATAGGATTTTTGTTTTTTGATATTTTATACATGCAAAAGTGTATTAAAATAGCTGTCATTGTGATAACCACGTAATTTTTTTTATATTTATTTATTCTCGATTTGGATAGTCAACTTTCTAAACGTAGGGTAACATCAATTACCCCTACCTAGTTTCAAGTTGCCTTCGGCAGTTCTAGATTATATATTTATAATTGCCCGCTAATTAGGCTACTGTTTAAGTGTTGGCTTGGCAGCAGTTAATGCGCTACAGCATAAGAGCAGTGGGGATTAAACCCAATACTTTATTTAGTAAAGCCAATGATTTGGGTATATTAATAAATTAGGCAAATAACCGATCATTTTCTAACAAAAAAAAAATAAAATTGTGGTGAACTTTACACATTTTGTTTTAGTTTTACTTTCACAAGTCGGCTCTTCTTCGCTCCAACGTCGATTAGCCAAACACGACCTAGTTTGGGTTCCAATTAGAAAATATCCCTCAGCACAAGAGTAATTACATTCACTTCCATAAAAATTCGAGTTGGTGCATTCGTATGTTCCGTTGACTGGGTTTTCGCTAGGTATTTCGCATTGGTTCACTTAAAGAGTAAAACATAAATTAACTAATTGCTGAAAATATATATATATACTTCGTCTTAAAAAAAAAAAATTTAACTTTTTTTGAAATTTTAACACTGTGTCCATAGTAGCCAAATTTAGAGTTTTGAATAAGCAATACAGTAAATATACATCCATACAATATTATATATATAGTTAGTTATATGCTTACTCTCGCAAAATACCGGATCCCCATTCCACCTTCCTGTGCTATCTGCCGTTGGTTCACCACAAGAAACCGTATCAAAGCCTATGACAGAGTGTCCTATATCACATTCGAATATACACCTGCTACCATATTTGTTTCCATCTGAACATGAAACTCCACCATTTGCTGGAGAATTTTGCGGCTCGCAGTTAATTTCTAAAAAGACAGCGATGTTAACGGACCTCATTGTATAACCTTGATTAGGTCAGTAGCCTAAACTAAATTCTCTTACGGCCACAAATCGGGGCCTCCTGGCTCCAGGTTCCGTTCCCGTTCCGGTCACCGCCTCCACATACTAGAATATCATTTCCTTTTAAAAAAAATCCGTTTTCGCACGAGAAATGACATTCAGAAGAAAATTCGTTTTCTAATGTACAGTCGACTACACCGTTTTCTGGGTTGGATAGTCCGGGATCGCAAGTTATTTCTGCAAAAAAGAAAAAAAAGGCTATTAAAAAGTATAATTAGGGATTTTGTGCTTCTGACTTAGCTCTAAAAAAAAAAAAAATTTTTATATAGCTATTTGTCATCTAAAATTACATTGCAGATTTAAAAACACCTATTTTATATGCAATATACTCCATCTTCAATTTATAAAAAACTATTCTTCCAAAGATATATTCTAGACAAAGGTATATCATACACACTATGCCTAATAATATAAAGAAAGCTGTTAAAACTTATTAACCCTACTTTGACAAACTGGAACTTCTGTCGACCATTCTCCTTGTCCATTTTCATCTAAATCCATACACACTGTCGAGTTGCTACCGTTTAAAAAATAACCCCGTTCACACTGGAAAACACACAAGCTACCAAACAAGTTAAAATCCGAACAAGCAACTACCCCGTTTGGTGGATCTCTTGATATATCATTGCAAAGTATTTCTAAAGAAGATAAAATAGTCGCTTTTGTGAATACTTTAATGGTAAAGAAAATTAAACTAATTCCAAAGTCGTTTGTAGTTGATGTATATAGCGCATAAGTATGGTTGACACTAAATCAAAAAAAGGCAAAAAAAACGTAGAAAGTACCATAAGTAGCGTGGTTAATGTATACAAGCTAATACTTTCTACGTCATCACACATATGCCTTTCCTTTTTTTAAAGTTTTATAACTTAAAAAGTAAGTCAAATTATTCAAAGTTAAAAACATTTTTGTGTTCAGTGACATCAACTTTATTAATTTTGAATTAAAAATTATCGCCAACATAGGACTTTAACTTTAATGTAATCATCATAGTCAAGTAATGGTTATTATCATTAAACACTTACGTTCGCAAGTTGGCAGAACTCCTATCCACTCTCCAACCGGACTGTTCGTCGTATTCCTACATATGACGTCACCGTTGTAAGTTTCATGATAACCTTCGTCACACTGAATTGTAACCGATGTCCCGATTCGAAACACGTCATCGGACATGACGTATGCTCCGCTTAAAATTGGTCCGAGACTCGGGCATTCAATCACTGTTTAAAAATGACATGACACTTGAATTAATTTTTAATTGATACAAGGTCTTAAGAGCAGTTGACGTCACTTTTTTACATGTTAATATCAATACATTAACTTTAATATTAACATCATTTTTCTACTTGGAAACTAAATATATTTTAAATGTGATTGCAAATTTACTTACATGTGCAAGATGGTTCAGGATTTGACCACTCCCCGACGCCGTCATTTAAATTGTCGACACACTGGATCACAGAAACACCGTCAAGAAAATACCCCGGATCACATATAAATGTCGCTCTTGTTCCCCAAATCTGCTGCCTTGCTCTGCTTACCGCGTTGCCTATACCGACAACATCTCCATTTAAGGGAGAAGATATTACAGGACAAACAATCTCTAAAAAAGAGGTATATTTAAAATCGAGTAATCAAGATTTTTAAATAGAGTAATTCTTATGTCAATTTAGAATAAAACACACAAAAAATTAGTAATTTTATTTTAATTTGTGAGTTAGAAAATATCACCAAAGCTAGATTAATCTTTACAGAAATTTAAGATTTCTTTTTTACTTACGCTCACAAAATGGTGGATTGTTACTCCATTCCCCGACCGCATCGTTATTTTCAATGTCAGTACATTGCAGTACACTAGAACCTCTCAGAAAAAATCCTTCATTGCAAATATAAGTGACTTCAGTACCGAAAGTAACATCTGCTGGAACATACAGTCCATTTTCGGGTTCTGGTAAAACAGGACATAGAACCCCTTCAAATAAGAAAATTTAAAAAATTAGATAAACTTGGATTTTTTTTAATAACGGGTAAACATTATAAAGTCACCACATTCAAAAAGTCAAAGTTCTTTATTATTTTGATATAGTAAATCCCTTTGTTCTTACTTTCACACATCGAGGAATTTCCGGACCAATCCCCGGCTCCATCGTCGTTTGAATCCCGGCAAACTCTCTGAGATTCTCCGACCAAAAAGTAACCTTCGTCGCACGTAAAAGTAGCGGTGGATCCCCATATTGTAGAAGTCGGAAATTCGACATTGCCGTTTTCAGGTGCTTGCACGTCACTTGATGAACAAGAAATTTCTAAAAAGAATTTGCCGTGTGATCGAAAAATAAATAAAGTTGTAGACGTTTAGAAATAAAAGAAAATTTATAGTTCAGGATTAATTTTTTTTTGTATATCTTTATCCTCGATGTGGGAAAGTCGAATGCGCGACTTAAACATAGCGTAACATCAGTTACTCCGACCCAGTCTCGAGTTGCCTGTGGCAGTTTGGGATATTAAAGACTATAATTGCCCAATAATTAAGCTGCTGATTAATTGCTGGCACAGCAGGAGTTCATACCGTTTATAGTTCCTTACTCAAGGGCGCTACAGCATGATGTCTGTGGGGATTGAACCCACAACCTCATGTGTAGTGTAGAAAGTGTTCTTACCACTACACCACGCTGCCGGTTTAAAATTTAATCAAGGATTTAAAATTAATCAAGAAATTAAATCAATAACGTTACGCAATCAACGCAATTTTAATTTTAACATTTAACGTTCAAAAAATGCAACAGATTTACTAGAAAACTGCTTTTTTGTAAACTCATTCAATATTCCAAAGCATAGTAAATACTCATATGAACTACAATCTGTAACTTACGTTCACAAACTGGCAGAATGGAATTCCAGTCTCCTCGTCCGTCTGTGTTTAAGTCGATACAAGTCAACGAAGAATTTCCAATCAAATAAAATCCATCATGGCATTCAACTTCCAACGTTTCTCCAAACTCTAACGAAGATATTGAAGCAAAGAAACCGTTCCTGGGTGCCACCAACTCCGGGCACAAGATTTCTACAAAACAAAACCCTTTAAAAATCAAGACTAAAAAGAATTTATTAAACTCCAACTAGAGACAGTCATTTTGCTAAAAATTTATATAAAATGTAATTAAAATTTAATGCGTTGTTTGATTGTTGCAACCGACAGCGTTGTGTATTGGTCAGAACACTTGGTTGCATTGCATGAGGTCTTTAGTTCGATTCCCACTGCTGTTATGCCGTAGCAACCTTGAGTAAGGCGCTATTTAAGTGGTATGAACTCCTGCTAAGCCAGCACTTATTCAGCAGCTTAATGAAAAATGAAAGGGCAGTTATAATCTATAATATCCTAAGCTGTCATAGGAAACTCGAGACTGGGTCGAGGTAACTGATGTTGCTTCTTGTAGGTCGTGAAGTCGACCTTTCCATATTAAGAATAAACAAATATAAAATAAATATATATATATATATACTTACGTCTACACACTGGTATATCTTGTAGCCAATCACCGTCGTTGTCATTATTATTGTCACCACACGTAATGACGTCACTTCCTATCAAAAAATATCCGACGTCACAGGCAAACTCGTACGTGGAACCGTAAAACGCCGTGTTTTCTGGAAAGAAGAGGATCTGACCGTTGCGAGGCGTGGGCAGAATTTCTCTGCAAACTATTCCTAAAGAAAAAAATGAATTCTACTGTTAAAATTTCAGGTTACTTTGAGGACGGAAAAAGTAGTATTATTGAGCTATTTCAAGCACAAGGAATATGTTAATACAACTAATATAAATTGGTTGTCCGAATTCCTGTCACTTTAAAATTAATATCCCTTAACAAAGTCTTACGTTCACAGAACGGAGTTGAGTCATCCCAATCTCCTACCTCGTCGTTGTTATAATCTTCGCAAGTTAAATTTGCTGACCCGATGACGTAATAACCCTCGTCACATAGAAATCTTACAACAGAACCATATCTGGTTTGCAAAGGTGCTGCTGACCTCCCGTTTACCGGTATCGTTAACGCAGGGCAACGAATTACTAAAAGCACAAAAAGTGTGTATAGTCAAATAGTGTGATATACAAGTCATGGCCTCGGACTACGAGCCGAAAGATTTCGGGTTTGAGCCGCACAAATGCCGCACTATTCGCCCTTGAAATCAACGTTTATGGGTAGCTCAAACACGTCCAAATATTACACTCTTACCCGATAAAAAAATACCAAAAACTTATTTTGTTAAAGACAAATGAAAAAGTGTTTACATTGGTGATTTTAAAATCTTTAAATATAAATGCCTTACAAGGTTGCAGTTATCTTTAAAAAAATATGCAACAAGTTTTCTTACAGTTACAAATCGGTTCGTTGTTATTCCAATCACCAGTACCATCATTATTATTATCACCACATTGCAAACTACTTTCTCCTTCTAGAAAATACCCCTCAGAACATGTAAAATTGACCCTGGTACCCCAGGATGGTAAAGAATTTGCAGATACTTGTCCGTTTATGGGATTAGAAATTGTATTGCAAACGATTTCTGTCAAAATATTTATTGTTTAATATAGAAAAACTGTGTTTGTATAAAAATGATACTAGACAATCCAAATTATTTAAACCTTCGCAAACTGGCAATGCTTTGTCCCATATTCCATTCGCATCTCTATCATCATCCAAACACCTCAGGGTACTTTCCCCAACTAAAAAGTACCCTGGGTCGCATGTCACTGATATTTGGTCGTCAACCAAAAATGGAGAAGTGCCGTCTAAGATTCCGAACTGAGGAGGGGACAGCTCGACGCATGTGATTGCTGTAAAATAACTATAATACTTGCTCACTTGAATTTTAATATTAGTTTGGGAATAAAAACTATTTGTTATAAATACATGTTTGAATAACTAGCACTTTTTTACCCACTTTAAACTACATTTGCCATTAATTTTTTATTTTGAAACATATGACTTATAAAGATGTAACCTTGAATTTTTGGTTATCTTATACTTATTTTAAGTTTTTACCTACCTTTGCAACTTGGTGTACTTATACTCCATTCCCCAACTCCGTCGTTGTTGGTATCTACACACTCTCCAGTACTGTTACCATCCATGTAATATCTTGCATTGCAGTTATATGTGATTTCTGAGCCGTAAAACTTGTCATCTGTAACCACGTCGCCATTCTCTGGTGGTTGAATTTCCGCAAGACATTGGATCCCTAAAATAAATTTGGAAAAAATACAACTTTTTCTATGGCCCCTTTAATGCAATACATTGTCAATTCGGTTTACTATATGTAGACTTTTACTTTCACAAATGGGCCTTCCGTTCCATTCTCCTCTTCTGTCGTTGTTAAGATCCAAGCATGTGATAACGTCACTTCCTCGAAATGTATAGCCTTGATTGCAAGCATATTGTCGGGTGCTACCGATTTGATTTTCTCTAGAACTAATTTGTCGACCATTTCGTACTGTACGAGGTTCTGGACAAGTGATCACTGAAAAGTAATAAACATTAGTCCAAAACGAGAACTAAACTTGAACTGAACTACCTAAAGGCAATACTTACATCGACACGTTGGTGCATCTGAGCTCCATCTTCCTGTACTTAAACAGGACACCTGAGATGCTCCGTTTAACGTGTAATTTTGATTACAAGTATAAGTACAACGTGAACCGAACGAGTTTTGGTCGCTGCACCTCACATTTCCGTTCACAAGATCAGTTTTCCTATCAGGACAAACTACATCTGAAGACAACATAAAATATGTATTTTTATTAACTAAAAAATAAATTAAAGGGGCCACCTGTTGACTAGTAAATATAAGTCGGGAATTATGGCAAGGGCCCACTTACTATTCGTTAAATATGCCACTAACGTGAAATACGCGTTAACGAAAAATACGCGAAAGTCTTCGACTAGATTCGACGTACTTTCGCAAGTTGGGCTGCTGCCCGACCATTGTTGAGTCTGTCCAATACACTGTCTCCTATTTCCACCAATAAGTCGGTAGCCTAAAGCGCACTGAAATGTACATATTGAGCCAGAATTTTGACCGTTGTTGCACTTTAGAAAAGCATTGCTCGGCACAGATAGAGCCTTACAAGACGTATCTGTTTAAAATCAAATGCAACATGGTTTTTAAAAAAATACATTTATTTATTACAAAACAATGTTTATTGATCAACATGATTTATTTAGCAAAGTAGATAAATTTAAATATTATTGTTTTTTGATAAATTTAGAGATAAAAACAGAAAGCTTAACCTTTTTATAATTGCTTTGGAGCCTATTAAATTTCGGTTGAACGCATGCCTTAAAAATTAATTAATATTTCAACAAGGCTAAGTATTACCTACCTCCTATACATGGCAGTTCAGCCTCATTACACATCTCTCCTTTACAACAACACCTGCAAACACTGTTCGTTGTAAACGTAGAAGAACACTGGGCAACCATCCAAGCAGCTTTGGTGTTCTGTTGGTAATCGTTTTCGCAGGCAACTTGTTGCTTACATCGCTTTGATATAAGTGTCCGCCCACCGCTGGTTCGAACTTCATTTTGACAAGTGTTCTGTAATAGAATATAACAAATTGTTGAGATATGACAAACCAAACTAAAACCTAGCGTTTTGACAAAAAATCAAAATAAAATGGAGAATTTTAGGCCGTTTTAGATATTTGAGTAGGAAAAATTTGTTGACCTCGTATTCTGAACAAGTTCGAGATATTTTTGAGTTGCATTCCTCATTTGAAGCCGCGTTGTAGCACACATGACACCTTTGCCTCTTTCTTCTTTTAACTCGACTTCTTGGAGCTAGCAAAACATTTGAAATATCGACATATTGGTTTAAACTTTAATTGAACTAAGGCTACGCGCTTGTTAAATTGGCGTTTGCCTTTTTTTAACTGTTTCGTGCGTCAGCATTTGGCGCCATTTAAGAAGGTTCTCATAGAAATTATATATCAAACAAATGGAAAAACATATTGTGAAAACTTGTAACAAAATTAATATTTAAGTTACTCAAAAAATCAAAAAATAAACATAATAAAAGTAAATTGAAAATTTTGCAGGGGCTTGACAAAATTTCTGCCTATAACTTATTGAACATACTTACTTATATATGTTTTGCATAGATATTGTAGTCGTTCATTACAGTCTTCAGCCGACCACCGGTTGCCGTCTGACATTGACACGGTGACACATTTCTTCGTTTTCGAATATGGCGGATTCCCGTTTTTCCACTGAAAAAAATCTGACTCGGTTTCATCTTGGTTTAGAAATAGGTCATGGTTTGGGTCCCGATATAAACCTATATATTAATGCAAGGATTAAATGTGGTGGCTTATATACGTGACTGTTGTTCTACAATTTTAGTGTCATTCCGCGAAAAGTGATACCTCACAAAGGAAAATAAGTTTTAAATTTATTATTTATCATTAACTTGTATAACATGGACATTATACAAAATCTGCTAATTTAATATTTTGGTAAGCTAATCAAGGTTTTTTTACTTTTCTTAGTAATTTACATGGCATTTATTTGTGATTCCGCAATCTCAATTTTGCTCTAAGTTTAACATTCTGCTGGTTTGACGCAATAACCGAAATAAAACTAACGAAAGTTTGTCGCAATCATGTCCGGTTAGATTCAGATTGATATTTATCAAAGTTCGTTGCGTGTTAATATAAGTTTATTTGCATTTATTGGAACTTTACTGCATGCAAAATGTTTTTACGTGTTAAATAAACTAAATGCCTTATAAAACAAAGCATTTTAAAATTTGTTATTTTTTGATATTTAAAACAAAAATCCAAAGTTCAAATATTATTTAATTTTTATCCTCAAAAAGGAGCGCACTTTATTCGACTTACCCAAATACATTTTTCTTGCCCGCTTAATAAGCATCAAAATTCGAATGAATTTCATCTCGGCGGAAGAGTGGACGGAGGAAAGGTATCCTCCGTCTCTCGAGCACGAGTCCTCCGCTTCCTTCCAGGAAGATTTAACGGAGGATACTTTAAAACAATATTTTCCTCCCCAGACAAAATATCCGGGTTTGCAAGGTTGTCTTCCTGAAATATTTATAAGTTGTAACGTTTTTTATTTATAAGTTGTAAAAAATGTTTATAAGTTGTAACTTTTTTTTTTTATATAAGTTGTAACTTTTTTTTAATTTTGACATAATTTTATTATTCAAATGTCTATAAAGGTTTTTTATTATTTAAACATTGATGTTTTTTATTTTTGGTTGTTATTAAAACATAGAATTATGTAGTTATACCTTTTTTAAATAATTAATAAAAATCAATAATATTAAAGTGTTACTTATTATTATTTTTAATTATACATAATTATAATTATACTTAAAAAATATATACATAACTTACCTTGCGATAAATGTAAACATAAACATAAATAAAGACAGAATAATATTAAAATTTTCTTCATTTTTTAAAATTGAACTACAATACACTTTTTATACAGTTACCTTACTTTCTAAAGGTAAAATAATTGAACTACGTGTTTTTAAATATTTATAGGCTACTTGATACGAAGCGATTTATAAAGCCTATCATCATGATTTATTTAAAAGTTGTAGAAAGCTCAATACATAACTTGAAAAGGCACTGACTGATTACCATACATAATTATTAAATATTTATCCATCTAATAAGGAATTATAAAACTTGAATATTTTATTCTAAAAACAAGACCTAGCCAAGCACATTTTTTTAAAACGACAATAAACAAAATAAAAACAATAAAAATATTTGATTTACATTATCTTATTTTAAATGTCGATTTTGTGACTATGTTACCTTTCTAAAAGAGTCTAAAACTTTAAAAACTTAGACTTAAAAAATTGACAAGGAATTGTCAACTAAAAAAGGCTATTATCTAAACAATGTCACGTTAAATAAGACTTAATGATAAACAAAAATTTCCGTTACTTTTATATGTTAGTTTTAACTAAACACTAATTTATAATATTTACATCTAACTTTCACTTCTCGAAAAGTTTTTGTCATTGATGTATTGGACGATTGCGAACGAACTTATGTCATGCGTCGGTTTAAAATCTGGCACGATTTTTTAAACATTTTGACGCGTAATTCTAACATGCGTCTTCATCATTAATCACGACAGTTTATAAACTTTAGTAAGGATTCACGGGTATTCTAGGAAACTAGGTTAATAATAAAAAAGTTTTTTTTAGGGCTAAGATGTCTGGCAATAAAACGGCATAACAAATTGGAATGTCTCTATTATTTAAAAAAAATAAACTGTAACTACTTTTGTCTTAAAAAATAGTTGTATATACCGTTTTATATAAATTTATTTTATAAATTTAGCAAAAACTATAGTGGTGCAATTGTATTGATTACAATACATCCATCAAAAAATATTCAAACGCATAAAGTTACAATTTTGCCTCGTTCACGCTTAGGTAATCATCCTCACTCGATTTATGGTTGTGTTGATTTTTTCCAAGTTATTTTTATAAAAAAATGTTATCCCATGCAAGAAAAGCTTTGTCGTACGCCGTGAGTTAAATATATTCTATATTAAAATATTGAAGAACACTTATTAACTTTTTGTTCTGTTTTTTAAGGTTGGAAGAAATATCAAATTTTTTCATCAAACTTCTGCAGTGAAAAGTGGAGCCTTGTGTAACCATGTAGATACCCCTGAAAACAACCCTACTACCCCATTCGATTTTACTGAAGAAAATTACAAAGTAAAAAAGTGGATTATTTTTAACCAAACAATTTTTTATTCTCCATTTCAGAAACTTTGTCTAATTAACAGTTTTTTTTGTATATAACTTTATATCCTTGATGTGGAAAGGTTAAATGTGCGACCAAAACATAAAGTAACAACTGTTACTCCAACCCAGTCTTGAGTTGCCTGTAGCAGTTTGGGATATTGTAGATTTTAATTAATATTACTGCTGATTATGACCTAGCATGAGTCCATACTGTTAGACTGTTTATAGAGCCTAACTTAGGGCTGCTACAGCATTAGAACAGTGGGGATCGAGCTTAGAACCTCATGTACTAAAGCCAAGTGTTCTTACCACTAAACTATGCTGTTGATAAGTCTGCTAGTTTATATAAGAAATAATCATTTATTTTACAACTTAACCTAATAGCATAGCAACCTTTATAGTTTATTTTTGATAAAATCATAAAAAAACAGCATTGTTTATAAAATGACTAGGCCTATTTATTTTTTGATATTTAAAAGAGGATAGAAGCAATTAAAGCCAACTATCCTGAAGGACACAAGGTGGCGTCAGTGATGCCAGTTTTAGATCTTGCACAGCGACAACATGGTTGGTTACCCATTTCAGCGATGAACAAAGTTGCTGATATCTTAGATATTCCTCCAATGAGAGTATATGAAGTAGCAACATTCTATACAATGTATAAAAGGTAAATAAGTCTTTGAAATATGTTATTTATTTGGATTTGTTTGTCTTTGATTTGGAAAAGCTGTCTTAATAGCTATAGATTAACGAGTTTTTTGTTACTTTGAATTAGCCTTTATTAGTTTTTTACCTTTAATAGGGCCTGCTTTGTTTAAAGTGCTTAACTAGAGTACAAAATAAATTAATTTACTTACGACAAAGGAAAGATATTTTAATAATGTAAACCAATTTTTTTATTGTATTATTATGTTAGCCTATAATTTAATTGTATGTGCAATAATAGGTCTGCCAAAATCTTGTCAACTATAGCCTAGCTTATATGGATTAAATATTTAATTCCTTTACATTTAAATTTTCTCTGGTTCAGCAATGTTAAATAAATACAAATAAATAATTATACAATATAGAAATCCTGTTGGAAAATATCACTTGCAACTTTGTACCACAACCCCTTGTATGCTATGTGACTCTGACTCAATACTAGAAGTTATTCAATCAAAACTAGGAATTAAAGTTGGGGAAACAACCAAGGATGGTTTGTTTACGTTAAATGAGGTTGAATGTTTGGGAGCTTGTGTTAATGCTCCAATGATTCAAATAAACGATGATTATTATGTGAGTAGTGGTTCTATTTGGATTTTTGTTTTTTTTTATGGACAATAATTCTCATAACCAAAAATTACAAAAAATTAGTAAATTTTTTTTTAAATCAAAAATTTTTTTTTTGTTTTAATACAGGAAGATTTAAAAGCAAGTGACATGGAACAAATTATTGATGATCTTAAAGCAGGAAAAACCCCCAAAGCAGGACCAAGGCAAATAACCCATTTTGTAGTTATTTTTAATTTATTTATATTACCATCCCTCTTAGTAAAAAAAAAGGATTTTAAAATTTTGTTTTTTTATGTTGTTTTACAGCGTAATCATAGAATAAGTTCCTTAACCTTGGCTCAGTTAATATTTTAATAAATAAAGCCTTGCCCTTAAGAGATTTGTAAACCTATAACTTGTATAACTAACTCACTATTATCTTATCGTATTTTTTATTAATTTTGTTATTTGCAGAAGTGAGCGATTTGCCTGTGAACCTTTGGGTGGTTTAACTTCATTAACTACTCCCCCAACTGGACCAGGCTTTGGAGTAAGGGACGACCTTTGAACATTTTTATTATTTATTTCCCATTGAATTTCTTACAAATTTATCAATAAAACTACTAGTTGAAAAGTTTTGATTTTTAAATAAAAACTATTTATTTAAATAAAAAGTATTAAAATTTGTGACTTAAATTAGGCAGTTTATTTAATGTTTCTAAAAATATTGTTACTTCTATTTTGTATTTCGGTCATAAATTTCCTTTAAGCAATTTAAATGACTTTTGTTTTAAAGTTAAACGAGCTTATCCTTACTTTTCTAAAACTTGTTTTAAAACCACTATATTTTTGGTTGCAGTTTATTTGAAAAAAAACAATAAATAAATCAGTTATCGAGTTAGGGTCAATATAAAAAAGATCCTTTGTTTCTCATCCCAATTATCACCGTTTTAAACCGGACACTCGTATCTGTTTCAACACCCAACACCAGGGCGAATTTTCCTTGCTGGATATACCCATGTTAGTAAGAACAGAGACAGTGTCTTTAGAGCACTTGTTGTTGCCAGGTCGAAATGAAAATATCCCTCTTACCATATATGCTGAATAACGGTCATTCGGATTAACTGGACATACTACTGGGCTGCCACTGTCCATCTAAATACGTAAGAAAGTAAGGTTTTTGTTTTGTAAATATAATAAAATTAACGTACATCACATGAAACTCCGTTTGGTAATCCTGAAGCACGTGTACAAATTAAATTTGTATCATCTTCTGGATAGTCGTTGTACAATGATTTACATCTACTTGGACTAAATAAATCAACCTTCACCTTCCGAAGAATTTCGCTTTTACGACCTGTTAAATTTAAAATTAGATACCTTCATTTTTTTTGTATATATCTTTATCCTCGATGTGGGAAAGTCGAATGCGCGACTTAAACATAGAGTAACATCAGTTACCCCGACCCAGTCTCGAGTTGCCTGTGGCAGTTTGGGATAATATAGATTATAATTGCACGGTAATTATACTGCTGATTAAGTGCTGGCTCAGCGGGAGTTCATACCGTTTAAATTGCCTTACTCAAGGGTGCTACAGCACAAAATCAGTGGGGATTAAACCCATGACCTCATGAGTGGTGTAGCAAGTGTTCTTACGACACATCACGCTGCCGGTTATAACACCCAATACAATCTCTGCACGTAAGATTAGGCAATACATTTGTTTAGAAATATTAAATGTACTAAAATCTATGTATTTTTTAATTAATGTTCATTTTTGTCATATATTTATATGACAAACATAATCGATTTCAAGAATGACCCACATTCTTAGCTTGTACAAAACAAAGTTACCTGATTCAGTAAACCCATGACCTAACCCAAAACAGCCTTTTGAATTAAAACCATAGTTGTGGTTAGGAAAGGTAGGCTGGTCAATACATAAGAAACTTGATTCTGTTGGTCTACTTAGCCTTAACAAGGCAACGTCATTTCTATAACCGTAAATGTTATATTAATACATAAAAATTGATTAGGAAAAACTAAGATCCTTTAACAAATGTTTTTTTTTAATAAACTAGTATCTGTATTATATTTACGTTTGTTGATGGGTAGTAAGATCAATTTTATATTGGTCGTGACACATTAACTTAGCAACTTTCAATTGTGATAAGTTGTCCAATGTTCGACCTATAGTTACACCGTAGCGACCCAACATCACATTCTCACTTGAACGAGACCCACTATTAAAAGAGAATTCATTTCTGTAAAACATAATGGGGTAAGTTTTTTTTTCTTGACATTATCAAAACTGAAAAATATTTAAGTTTCTTAAAAGCAAAAGTGTTTTCAAAAGCAAAACATTTAGTTGCCTATTTTAGCCACAAAAATCCCTTAATTTAAACTGTAAAATGTTTGCATAATATACGAATACCAGAAATATACAATTTAGATGCTAACCTAATTGCTTGACTTTCACATTCAGTATAGCAATGCGCTGCAGTAAGAATAAGATCGGGAGAAACTAAAACTCCTCCACAAATAAGTTCGTTAAATTCGTATATTGCCGCATGCCAAGGAAATTCTCCATTATCAGCCTCAGCACCACCTTAATAAAAAGGCGATTTTAAAGGATCATAAGTAGTTTACGGTCCCGGAACGGCCTTTTTCAATTTACTGTCCATCTTAATAGTTATATTTTTTTAAATAATGCATGTTATGTTTTGAATTCTTTAGTTTTTGCTACTCTTTGCCTTTAAGTGTTTAAATTTTATCGGGGATCGTAAACTACAAATGATTTTTTTTACCAATTGTTTATATAATAAGTTCTATTGTTAAGCGCTTCTAATATTTATTTTATTCGTTTTAGTATTTTATATTAACATTTTTACCAATTATTCTTTTTGAGTAACCCATATTTTGTCTTCGGCCACATTGCAAAAGCCTTTGATTAATAATTACTGGCTCTGTTCAAATAAAATAAAATCACTTTTGGAATTTACACAAATGCTTTGTTTATTGTTTAATTATAACTTAATTTATTTAAGTTTTTTTTTTATTTAAAAAAGAATAATGTATTTCTATATATATGAAATAAAAAAATGACTTACGGTCTAGAAAACAAGATGTGCTTAGGTCGTTTCTTTTTTAAAACATGAAGATTTTATATTAAATTCAATATTTGGGTTTTAATATTTATATTTTGTAATAAACTTAATTAAATGTTGGCAATCCTAGTTTAACAAATTTTGATTTTGAAATTTCGTGTACTTACTGGTTTTTCGAGTTTTGTTCTATATCGGGATAGTAGTCTAAAAATAAGAATACAATATGTTAATAAATCTTGCAGGTAAAGTTTTTAAATTAAAAAATAGATTTAGCACAACTGATTTACACTAGTACCTTGATGCATTTGTATCATGGCGAATCTTTTCCTTCGAAAAAAAAACGATACAACAAAGTTACTATAGTGTAATAATAAATAAGTTTTTTGAAAAATGAATTATTTTACGTACCATAAAGGTTCCATTCCCAGGCAACATTTGGCCAGAAGTAATACAAAAACGAATTTCATATTTTAGTAAATATTTTTATACTTGTTCAGTTAATAATTTCGATACAATTTAGTGTAATGACTATATGCTTTATAAACGCCATTTTTATAGCGCCGAAAAGGTAATGTAAGGGACAGCGCGACATTTTAATTTCTATTATAAACCGCAAACACTTAGTTTCTTGTTTGTTATAAATTTGAACTGATTGGTTTTTTACGTAATGTTCTGTGGGTGAAAAAATTAAAATAAATTGTTTTTTCTTTAGAATTTTGGTATTAAATTTCAAGTATTTATCAGGTTGAGTCGTATTTAAAAAAAGCTCTTGCGGCTATCGTGTAAATGCCGTTATACATATTCTATGGAGAGTTCAACTAATTGTATTTGAATTCTTATATTTAACAGTTTACGAGACAAACCACTTTTTGACATTAAAAAATGACTATTTAAATAATTTTGTCTACAATTTTTAATGTTATTAACAGTTTATTGGTTTTACTGTTATCATATAAGGGCATTGTTACTTATATTAACCCTTGACTTGTTATAACATTTGGCAAATTAAAGTATTACATATTTTAATTATTTATAAAAATTACCTGTAAATTATCACCATACCTTATGTTTTCAAAATTAAAACTGGATTATTATGACTTAAATTTTCAAAACACTCTGCTGTTTAATCATAAGCTAATTATTTTTACTATTTTTGAGTTCAAATTTTCATTTAAAATAAATAAGTGCCCAAAAGGTTTATTTTAAATATTTATACAATAAATATGTTTATGAACTGAATAAACAATTGTTGAAAAAAAAATTCAATTTTGTTTGGCAAAAAACTGTTTTGGTAAAACATTTGTTGCTGTTGATTTTTAAAAATGTCAGGAATTGGAGAAACTGTTTTTATGTTAGAAAATGCTACGTTACAAGCAAATGAGACAAACTTTACACATTTAGCTAACAGTTTTGCAACTTGGGGAGACTTGACGACCACTGTACAAGGAATTTCACGCTCGTTTGTTTTTGTTGTTTATGTTTACGTGTTCACTGCTCTTTGCATTTATGAACGAAAATATCTAAAATTTGGCCGAGGTCAAAGTTCGCCATACGTAACGAAGCATACTGTTTTAATGCGCCTCAGTAATCTAGTCGGTTCTTGGTTTGGGATATGTGATTCTTTATTAGTATTGTATGAATTGTATGGTCCTGAGACGACAAAGTCATTTTATTGTTCTTGGCTTCTTAAAACTCAAATAATCTTTACCATTTGTGTAGCGTATAGTCATTATTCAACACTTTGGTTTCGACAGCGAAGCTTTTATGTTAATCCATTTTTACGTCATTTATCTACAAAAAGTCGAAGACGACTAAGTTTGATTTCTGCTTTCACAAATTTATTTGCATTTATTTTTGAAATTATAATGGTAATTTTTGCTTTTACTACAGTAGAAGAAAATGGTGAATGCATCTACAGGCCTAAAGAAGATAACGATATTTTAATTGGAGGTCTACTGGTATTTATCGTCATCCATATATTTTTTACTCACGTCACAGCACTTATATTGCTCATGTCAATTTTATGGAAAAACGCTAAGATGTCTGTGGGAACAGTTTTCACTGGGGACTTGCAATCTAACCAAACAAAACGAAAAAATGAGATAAAAATGATAAAAAGGACATTTATATTAAGTACACTAGCGTTTATCGTAGATTCCCTGGCTGCGCTGATGATATTTTTTGCCGAACCCTTTTTGCGATTGATTATTGTGCAACAAATGATTCTGTTTTTGATGATACTTCAGCAACTATTGTTTGCTAATTGGAAAACTCGTTTTTTTTCCTGGATTAAAAAGTAGTGAAATTATTTTGTTGCATACTGTAATTAGCAATTTAACTCAGTGTAAACAATCATTCAATGTTTAGGTATAATTAAAGTAATATTCTGTTTTTTTTTGGTGTTTTAATGTGTTTTATTGTCCTTATTAAAAAATAAAGCTGTTCTGTACATTGTAAATATTCTCTACATTTTTTGAGGATAAAATAGTAAATAAATTTTGGTGGACTGTTTTCGGGACTTTTATTAAGTAGCAAAGCGTTTTTTATTTTAGGCAAGATCTAAATAAAAATATATTGACAAATTGAGTTAACGAATTAGTTGTTTTAATTTCAACCTGACTATTGGTGTCAAAAACAGGTTGTGTTTTTTTTCAACGAGCAGTTAATGTGTAGGTCATATGTTCAATTCCCATGGACACCCCTGTTGCACTGTTTCGTCTATTCACGTAGCGATTTTAATTTAAAAAATTGGTATTAGGAATAAATGGCAAAAAAACTTTTTAATTTAATTTAAACCTGTTATATAGAGTAAATAAACAATTTGAAAATATTAAATATAGTAGGGGAAAAAAATAGTTCAGTTTTAAAAATATCATTTAAAAAAAAAAAGTTTATTATAATGTCAAGTCCAGTTTTAGAAAATGGGGAGAAAATATCGGACACCTTGGCTACATTTTCTGCGGTTTGCAGTAATATTCGCCAGATAATGGCAGATGTTGTAACTTCTAAATCGAAATTACCCGAAAACAAAAAAGTTGTGAAACTTGACATGACAGAACTTAGAATACAGGTATATATATATATCTTTAAGTAATTTTTTTTTAAAAAGTAAATTATGTTTTTGCCAGTTGTTACTATTTTTTAAGTTTCTACGACTTCCATGCTGTAGCAACCTTAAGTAAGGCCTTTAAACGGTATGAACTTCTGCTAAGCCAGCACTTAATCAGCAGTTTATTTATCGGGCAGTTATATAATATTCCAAACTGCCAAAGGTAATTCAAGACTGGGTCGGGGTAACTGATGCTACTTTATGTTTAATTGGTAAAGTCGTCTTTCTCGCATCGGGGATAAAGATAAAGGTTTAGTGACCACATACATAAAAAAAGGTTTAGTGACCACTTTATTGTAAAATCATGTAAAAAAATATATTTTATATTATACAAAAAAAAAATAAAACTATGTTGCAAAGTCCAATTTGATCTATTTTTTTCGAAAGATTTTTGTTCTTCAAAAATTTGTTTAAAATTTTTAGGGCTCTTTTCATTTTTTGAGTTTGAAGCAATTAAACAGATTTGCTCAAATAAGGGGAAAAGAAGTTAAAGATCAAACTCTTGAGGTTAATAATAACGTTTTTTTACCTTTTAATTTATTGTCAGATAAAAAAAGGGAATTTTCGGTCAAATCTAAGCTTTATTTTATTACTCTAAAACAATAGGCTATTGGCTGTTTTATTTGATTTAAATGTCTAATAAAAATACATAATTTAACACCCTATTTTACGCAACATTTTTTTAACGTTATGGAAAAATGCTAAAATTGTGTATCTGATTTTTATTTGGCACATATAAACACTATGTAGCATATAGGCTATATCAAGGCAATATTTTATTATAAAAAATAAGTTGTTTTTGTTAATAAATTGGTTTTAATTGTGTAAAGGCAAAGCAAAAGTTGGATGGTAACAATCTCCAACTACAAAACCTACAATATGAGATCAATCATTTACACAAAGAAATAACCAAATGTTTGGAATTCAGGTATATATATATATTTTTTAAGCATATGCTGGTATTGAAAATTATATACACAGGCTAACAATAAAAAGTCTTAACACAAATACATTGTTTAATTATATGTTGTCTCATTTTAAATTAATCTCATTAAATTAAACCTTCTGTTTAATACATGTTATTGAATTGTTACAATGTAAAAAGCTCAATATATGTATTAGTTTGTTAGTCATGTAAACTTAACACCAAAACATTCTAAGAAATTGACTTCTTTTTCGCCTTTTCCTGGCCTTCTTTGAGCATTTTTTTCTGTTCTTTTTGCATTTCCTTTTTTCGCTTTTCCATTTGCTTTTTCACCTTTTTCTTCTCTTTTGCGATTTCTTCCGGCGTTCCAGATAAAGTTGCACTGAACGTATAATTCGATTGCACGTTGGTAACTGTCGAAGTCTTGTCACCTTCTTTTTTTGTCTGTTTAGTAACAAAATTACATAAAAAATAAAAAATTTAATGGTATGTACAATTTTATGGGTTTAAATCAAAATTTATTTATTATTTAAAAGAAATATATTAGCCTATATATAAAAAAAAATTTTGTATATAATTGACCTCTGTTAAAGAGCTAACTGCTGACATGTCTTGTTTTTTTGAAAGGTCGGTTTGTTTTGACGTTGCTTTTAGTTTGGTTTTACCAGAAGTGCCATGTGCATCGTCAAATTCTGTTTTTGTTTTTTTGACCTCTTTAAAAAAAATAATCAAATTTCGAAAAAATATTGAATTAAAAAATAAAAATCTAGTTTAGTTTTTAACCAACTATTAACAAAATTATTGTAACTAGTTGATTTTCTTATTTAATTTTAAAGTCTATGAATTGGGTATACGTATGTATTTAAACTGTTTTGAGTATTCAATAATCAATTTTTTAAATTATTTCGAATTCAGTTTACGTTCTTTAAGGGCAAAAAATATGCTTTTAAGCACTTGTGTTATATATAAGACCAACCTGTGTTGCCTTTTTTGTATTCTTCGGTTTTTTGATAACCGGTTGCATCACTGAATCTTAATGCTAATTTTTTTTCCTCTGTCTTCTTATTTTCCTTCTTGCTAAAGAAAGGCATAATTTTCAGTTTTTATTAACTTGTACTCAAAAAAATCCTAGTAAACACAATATGGTAAATTAGATTTTACTGGACTAGGTTAAGGTAATACTGATAGTGATTATATTCTGGGCAAGTAATAAAAAACTTTTTATAGCCCATGGGCTAGGTCATTTAGACATTCCTGACTAAAGTATGTTCAACTAATAGTAAAAATTTAATTTCCATAAATAGCACTTTAAGCCTGACAAACTTCTTAAAAAATTTACATTTTAGTTTTTAATTTTTCTCTTATGCTTTTTTATTTTTTCCCAATTTTTGTTATATAAACTTTTATTACCTTATTACTAACTCTGTATGGGACAGGATTATGCGACCTATTCTGAGTACAGTGATAAAACAATGATGGTTTTTATTGACTCATGTTTGTTCGTCGGGTGTTACGCTTGTTTGCACTTCTCCAATTTAAATAAACCTTTCTGCTTGGCAAATAAAACGAAGAAACGCTACCCAGATTATATTACCTCATTATCATTTACGGAATTTTTTTTTTAAAGAATGTATTTGCCCTTGATGTGGTTTTCATTTTTTTACCTTGAGTTTTACCAGATTTTAGTTTATTTTTTATTTAGATCTCGACACGATGATGTTGCTTTAGTTCCACTCGATCAGTTTTATAATGACGCACCGAACTCTATCTCCAAAAAGGTAACTTAACCTTTTTTCTAAGAGTTTTGTTTGTCTTATAAAAGTTTTGTTAAAATTGTTATACTCATGCTAGTACAAGAATTGTTTTTTGTTGGTTATTTTTTATTAAAAAATCTTGTTTTTTGGATTGAAAATAAAATTTTCTTTTTTCTTTTTATTGTTTTATGATTTTCTTTTTTATGACAATATTAAATTAAACAGAATGAAACGGAGAGAAATGAACACAAACAAACTTTGGCGAGACTTGATTGGGAACTTGAAACCAGAATTAAGTAAATCCTTTAAATTTTATATAAAAAAAAATTAATATTTCATTTTAATAACAAAATTTTATTACCTAATATAAGCCAAGTTATTGATTTTAATAAGATTGTTAAAATTGTTTATAAAAAATGCGATATTTTTAAACTTTTGTTTAAAATTTTAGATTAGCTGAAAATTTACAGGATTTAAAAAAATCCAAGGATGATGTTTTAGATGAAATTGCAATTAAAAAACAACATTTACAGGTAACACAGTGTTTTTTGACATATATTTAATCCAAAAAAAGCAACATGTTTAACAAGAAATATGTATTTTATAATAAAATTAATTTTTTTTGTATTTATTCCGTAGACACTTGCACCAAGTTTACAAAATCTTCTCAAAAGTTCTCTTCCTCTACAAGAAGCTTTAAATCTTCCGATTGATCAAGTCCGCAAACAACATGAGCTGGCACGCCTTTTGCCAAGACCTCTTTTTGTTCTTTTCCTACAATCTAAAGCCTATGAGGAGGCTTGTGGTATGTAAATTAAGTTATTTAATAATCGAAAAAAAAAAAATTTTATTTTAAATAAACCAAAAAAAAATTGTATATACAGCAATTTTAAAACAACCTTTTATGTAGCAATATAGGTTCTTCTAAACCTAATTGAAATAGGAAAACATTTATTTTATTTTTATGAATTAGATTCTGGCATGGAAGTAAGTATTGACGGCGACAAAAAAGTTGCTGAAAATATTCACCAACTTGAAATTCTTGAACGAAAAAACTCAAGCTTGGTTGCCAACGGTGACAAACTCACTGGAGAAGAATCGGATTCTGATCGGGAAGAACAAGATGAAGGTGAAAAAAAAATTGTTAATTAAATATTTTTTATAGCTATTTTAAAAAAAAAAAATTTTTTGATAAATAAAACTTGCAGCATGGTGTGGTGGTCAAACATTTTGATTTAATACTGGTGGACCTGAGTTCGATCCCAACTGCTTTGAATATTTTGAACTGCCAAAGGAAACTTAAACTGGGTAGGAGAAATTCTAGACTAAACTCAAGACTGGGTTGGGAAAAAATATAGTAAATGTTACACTAAATTTCAGTTAAATCACTTTTAAATATATTTTATTTTATTCTGCACCACACATTGTTTTAGATTCAGGACGTAGAAATCGCAAAGTGTCGAAAGTTAAAATGGAAGTTGAAGAAACAAAAGTTGATGAAGGAATAATTTCTTGCCATCCTCTTTATGTTGTTATCCGAATTAAAACTGCTAGGGAAGGTATGTAGAAAAAAAAACTTTAAATATTTTTAAAGTTTTAAATCAACTCTGTAATAATTTTTTTTATAATAGATTAATTTATAGATTAAATTTTTTTTAAATATTGTAATATAAACTGGTTATTTTTTCTAAAAAAAAACATTGTTATTATGTTTATATAACTGTTGTTTGTTCTTGAATAAAATTTCAGGTCCCATTTTGAAACTCAAGTTTTTATACTTGATGAAACTAAAATTTGTGGTGGTCAAATCTGAATTAGAAAACTCTTTCAATGAAAACATTGTTCAAGCAAGGTAAAAAATTACTTAACTTATTTTTGTTTAATAATAATTTTTTTTTTTTGATTTTAGTCCCTTTCTCGAAAGTGACAAATTATTAAAGTGTATTTTACCTGATGATTTTGGAGTAGATTGCCCTAACCTAGCTTCTTTGTTTTTACTTCAAAATACAAACGTCAATATTGAAGAAACGTTTAATAACATTGGCCAACCTTTCATATGGGCTCAACAATTATGTGGAATGGATTTTCTATCAAAAGAAACAAACCAAAAGCAGGTAAAAATAAAATTTTAAGTTTAAAAATTTTGATTCTGTAGCTATGCTTTTAAGCTGGCTTTGACTACCATTTTTTTATGAAGGGAGGTGATATGCAACTAAGCTTCACTCACATGAAGAAAACAATCCGTCAGTTAAAAAACAGGGTTGCTACAAGACTTAGATTAGCGCAACAAGTTGCTCAGTTTAAAAAGAACAAGATCCTTTGTGGAGATAATATTGCTGCAACTTTGCCTAAAACGGTGACTTTAATTTATTCATGTTTGTTTACAAATTTGTAATTAAATTTAAACTTAAAAATTAACTTATAAAAGTGTTTTTTATAAAGTCTGTGTATTGATTGGGTATGTAAACGTAATTTTAAATTTTTGCAATTGATATTTTTTTAAATTTGTTAAACAATGTTATAGAGCACTACACATGGCCAACATAAATTTTAATTATTTTTTTATTTCAGATTCATTCTACTCTGACAAATTGGTCAAAATTAACACTTCAGGAATACGAAACATTACCACAAAACCAAACAATCGTAAACTTAGGATTACATGGAAATATTGCAACTGGAGAACAACATAATTATTTTTTAGCCACAATAGAAAGAGGGGCTGATGTTACCCTTAAAGTAGGGGTAGTTGTATTCAATGATTACCCCAAAACTGCCCCGCTTTTTAGCCTTCAGTTGAACTGGAAAGGGGTTAAAGTACCTGAAAATGATCCAAATCTAATGGTAGGATTAAATTTTTTTTTTTAGGTTGTGTTTAAAAAATTTTGAAAATTTAAAATTATTTTGTTTTTGTTTTTTTTTAGGAAATGCAGTTAGAATCTAACCTTGATCACAAATGTGAATTTATTTCAAAAACCAGCAAGGACAATTTACTATCCATTCAACTGCTAAGGTACGTTTAATCTTTACATTTACCTAACTGTGTAGATATACCACATATAATTGCTTTATTATTACCACAGGTTGACTGCCATGCTGGATGTGTACATTGAAAGCGATATAGCGCCACCTTCCGACTTTCCTACTGACAAGGTTTTTCCAAAAATAGCAAGAGGTCGAGCACGTCTTAAACCATTTTTGTACGATAAAAAAATGAAAATTTTTCACCATTAATCATGCTATAATGTTACCCGAAATATTTTTTTGTATAAAATTGTCCTATATGGTATGTTGTAGGTTTGGTACCATGGGCAATTATGTGCCTAAAAATTTCGAAAACCGCTTAGTGCCAATTATATTAATTTAATTACAACATTTTGATTACAATGCTTGTTTAATTTACATTATCGTAAATGTAGACAAAAAATGGACTTGAAATATATCAAACAAGAATTTGATTATCATTTAAGATTTTATTTCAATAAAAGTAAAACTGTTATAATGGAGCTAATTTTTTATTTTTTTTTAATTTAAAATAAAAATAATATTTTATTCAAGTTTAGAAATTTACCTGTTAAGTTTTTGTTAAGCATTAAAATGTTAGCGCAGACCACCAGTCGTTGCCCGGCCTTGCATTTTTAAATACATTAGCGGTTTGATTAAAAAAAGGTTTCGATTTCAAAATCGTCACTTAAACCTTTCATTTGCCGTCAAGTAGCTGATGATGTAAGAATGTAAATCTAACGATGTCATTTAGATTTGAGTCATATCGCCAAGAGCAATTTATTGATATCGTTGATCCGAAAATTTATGTGGTAATTTCGTAATATATGTTTTGAGGTTAACTTGATGTTTTATAGTAAAATTAACTTATAAGTATAAAAAAGATAGATTGAAGTATTTTAGAATATTAGAAAAAGTTAATTTTACAGAATGTTTCGAATTAAATTGAGACCAACCAAAATGGCCAACGGAAGTTCTGTCCAGTTTACTGATGTTTTATGCGGATTGCCTTCATTTTGTAGCAACTTCGCCCTAAAAAAATGTGAAAACATTACCCTAATACAATGCAGTGAATGTAATATGGTTCATGCGGCTATTTATGCTGTATTTTGTATTGTGTTGGGGCTATTGATATTACTTGGCAATTTGTTGGTTATTTGGTGTATAGCAAAACACATGAAACAGACCAAAAGCAACCAAATAAAGGCCTCATTAGCAGTTGCAGACTTATTTACAGGTACCTAAATGTTAAGGCCTAAACTTAGAAATGATGTAATCTTATTATAATAGTGCGGTATGCCTAAGGCCGTGCAGTAACCTTATATATAAATATTTTAAGCCGGTCAGCTGCTTATAGTAACCATATACAACTTCGCATGGTCGATCAATTCCACTACTTTTGAACTCGAGCAACAAAGTTCAATTCTACGGGGATCAAACGAGGCTTACGTCGGCGGAATTTTTTACTTGCTCGGATTTATTGCTTCACTTTACCATTTGGGTTACCTAGGATTACTTAGATTTTGCTCAATCAGATGGCCAATACGTTACAAGTTATTCAGCAATTTTAAATTCAGAATTGGATTATTCCTTGTTTGGTTCTTGGCAATTCTATTTTCAACTGTTCCAGGTAATACGAAAATAATTCACATCAGGGTTTAGCCTTTACAGAATTTTTTGTTTTTAGTATTGGCTCCAAGAACGTTCACGTTTTCATATATTTCAACAACGTTTTCCTACTTTTTAACTCCAAAACAAACAGATGTAGTATTATCTTCATACGTTTCTTCAATTGCAATTATATTTTCTCTTACCTTAATCCCATATATACTTATGGTAAGATTTTTTTAATACAAATTGAAACTTAATATTACATTAATAAACTTTTTGTTATATTTTTAGATGGCAATAACCACAGCTACTTCAATTAAATGTTATCAACGCTTGAAATTAGAAAACAGACCACGTACATCATCTAGAAGTCGCCCTTCCTCGCAAGATATTAACTCAGTTAAAACAGTTGCTCTAATGCAAATTGGGTTTACTGTGACACTAAGTATATATAAACTTATTCTAAATCGTCGTTAGAGTCTATTCTTTTGTTATATATTTGAATTAACTTTTGTGTATATGTTTTTAGTCCCATTGGTTTTAATGGAGATTTTGATATTAACCGGTAACATTACTTGTGAGCATATTTCAATTCCATCAGCTGCTACATTATGGCTCTCAATGTCAAACGGGTAGACTAAACATGCTAAAAAAATTTAATAATAATATTTATTATTCGAAAATATAAAATCAATGTTAATTGTTTTTTATCAGGTTGTTAAACGTTTTAATATATAGTGTACGAGACCAGGAATTTCGAAATGGTGTAAAAACGATTTTTTCAAATAAACCAACATATTTAAGAAACAACCAAGCATCAAGTATTAGTTTTGAAATGTATAGACATCGAAATTCTTCAATTGCAGTTGCTATTTAATTTTTTTTGTATCATGTTTTTGGTTGGAAATTGAATTAAATGTGTTAATAAAAATAAGTTAAAAATTTAAACAATATTATAGGTAAAAAAATAATAAACAGAAAAAGTGGCAAAACTAATTCCAAGTACTATAACTATTTTTACAATAAAATTTCTTAAATTGAAACACATACGTCTGATTTTTTTACATTTTATTTTTTGCTCGATAGCCTATTATGTTTTTCTAATAGTGATTACTACAGCCTGATCAATTATAATCCACAAGCGTTTAAAATCGGCGAACATGGTTTGTAAGTAAACCGTAACTGCTACACAACATAGGAATTTAGTTAACAGTCACTACCACACACACTAAAGTAACAAAAAAATATTTTATAAAGTTTACTACATCTATCAGTTTCCAGAAGTGTAAACTCATACCTAATGTTAATTTTCTAATTTACCTATTTCAATTTGGAATTGTACTTACTTAGTTATATTGTTTTATTTTCACCTATTATATTTATTGTTTGACTTCACGGGAATATCCTTAAAGGGACTGTTTTCCATAATGTGTGGTTACTTGTCAACAAAAGCTTATAATTGTATAAGTTTTTAAAATTATAAAACTACATTTTAGTATAATTAGAAATGTTACTGATTTGCTGATTATTACTGAAGTTTACACTTGCGAAATAATTTCTATTTTCCCAGCTATTACTTCATGGTTGTTATAATCAAGGGTATGTCTACTAAATTATAAAAAATACTTCATTTTAAACAGATTTTGAAAGATAACTACAACTTATGCAAAATTGTTATCTTTTTAACAGATTAGTAAAAATAATATTGTGCTTGATTCAGAATTTTAAAAATATTTGAACTTGTAAAACTAAAGACCGCATTGAAAAATCTAGGACAAACTTTTGCATTTTGTTAAATTTTTTTGAAGTGGTTTTTAACAAATGAATATATTTTCAAGATTTCTTGCCATATAAGGGTATAATATTTGTAGGATTTAAAAAATTAATTACCGGTAAAATGTGGGTAATTAAGTTCTGACGTGGCCGAAACTGCATTTTATTGTTGTTAAACGTCATTCCAAATTACTCCAAGCGTTGCTAAAATTAAACGAGACATAATTTCCGTTTTAATTAATTTGATCTCTAATTAGGAATTACATGCACGTTTGTCCGGTAATTAAAAACTTGAAAACTAACCAAACCATTTAGCAATTTGTTGATAATTAAAATAATATTTGTATTTAATAGTTGGAACATTTGACTGCTAGCCATTTATAAATTTTATTTTTAAGTTTTTTTAATAATTATTTTTTTGTAAAATATGTGTAAAACTTTTTTAAAATGGTTTGCATTAATTAGATTTCATCAGCAGACTAACTAAAGAGATTCCAGTAACGGAAATTAGAATATATAGAATAAAAAGCATTTTAAAAGTGATTTTTTTTATTAGGTAGCTTTAAAAAAGTTTTCTTATCTTCAAGTTTAATATTGAATATTGGTTAATTAAAATATTTTTTTTTTAATTTAAAGATGATTTTGCCGTTTGGGCGCCGCTAACCATTAGAGGTTGTCACAAAATATAAATTTTTAATTAAAAAACTATTTTAACTTTTTTTTTCATTATTTACAGATAAAGCCTAAGCCCCCAAAACACGTTAATTAAATCAATGTTTTAACTAAATTGAAACTAACCAATATGACTAACGGAAGTTCTGTTCAGTTTACTGATGTTTTGTGCGGATTGCCTTCATTTTGTAGCAACTTCGCCCTAAAAAAATGCAAAAACATTACCCTAATACAATGCAGTGAATGTAATATGGTTCATGCGGCTATTTATGCTGTATTTTGTATTTTGTTGGGGCTATTAATATTACTTGGCAATTTGTTGGTTATTTGGTGTGTAGCAAAACACATGAAACAGACTAAGTGCAATCAAGTAAAGGCCTCATTGGCAGTTGCAGATTTGTTTACAGGTAATTTAAACTATTTCGGCCCAAATTTAGAGATAATGTGATCGTATTTAAAATGGTAACCTGTGCCTTAAGCTGTTCGGTAATCCTGTGTGTATATTTTTAGCTGGTCAGCTACTTATAGTTACCACATACAACTTCGCATGGTCAGTCAATTCCACAACTTTTGAACTCGAGCAACAAAGTTCAAATTTACGAGGGTCAGTCGAAGCCTATGTCGGCGGAATTTTTTACTTGCTCGGGTTTATAGCTTCACTTTACCATTTGGGTTACCTAGGACTACTTAGACTTTATTCAATCAGATGGCCAATGCGTTACAAGTTATTCAGCAATTCTAATTTCAGAATTGGATTATTTCTTGTTTGGTTCTTAGCAATTCTATTTTCAACTGTTCCAGGTAATAGAAAATATTTAACACCAAGATTAAGCCTTTACAACAAGACTTTTTTGTTTTTAGTGTTGGCTCCAGGAACGTTCACATTTTCATATATATCAACAACATATTCCTACTTTTTAACTCCAAAACATACAGATGTAGTTTTATCTTCATATGTTTCTTCAATTGCAATTATATTTTCGCTAACCCTTTTCCCATATTTTCTTGATAAAATATATTTTTCTTGATAAAATTTTGTTATAATACTTTTAGATGGCAATTACCACAGCTACTTCAATTATTTGCTATCAACGCTTAAAATTAGAAAACAGACCACGTTGTTCAAATCGCACTTGCCCTACCTCGCAAGATATAAACTCAGTTAAAACAGTTGCCCTTATGCAAATTGGGTTTACTGTAACACTAAGTATACCAAAACTCATGCTAAATTGTTTTTACAGTGCATTTTTTTGTTATGTATTTGAATTAACCTTTGTGTATATGTTTTTAGTCCCATTGGTTTTAATGGAGATTTTGATATTAACTGGTAACATAACTTGTGAGCATATTTCAATTCCATCAGCTGCTACATTATGGCTCTCAATGTCAAACGGGTAGACTAAACATGCTAAAAAAATTTAATAATAATATTTATTATTCGAAAATATAAAATCAATGTTAATTGTTTTTTTTTCAGCTTGTTAAACGTTTTAATATATAGTGCTCGTGATGAAGAATTTCAAAATAGTGTAAAAAACATTTTTTCAATTAAACCAACATATTTGAGAAACAACCAAGCATCAAGTATTAGTTTTGAAATGTATAGACATCGAAATTCTTCAGTTGCAGTTCCTATTTAATTGGAAGCTGAATCAAAAATCTTTATTAAAAGTATTGGATTTTAGCATCGACAACAAAAATTTAAACAATATTATATTCAATAAATTAATATGTAAAAAATGTAAAGAACATTTTAATAAATTTATTACATAGCCCAGAAATATATTTTGATATTGACAGAAAACATTTTTTTAATATATATTTTTTTTTGATTGACCGACTTACTTAACAACTTAAGGTTAAATGTAACATAGCAGATTTAAAACATTTTTGCGAATAAATTTTGTTAATATTTGTCAAGTTTTTATTTTTTGACAGATTGTATTTCCGTTAGCCATTGGCAATATAGCCTTAAGAGAGCGCATTTAAAAACATATTTTGTATCATTTAAATTCGATTTGTATTTTAAAAGCTGTCGTCGCCTGTGCGTCAAAAAAATGGAAGCTGTCGCCGGCCTGTGGGTCAAAAAATGCTTTTTCTAAGAAATACGTCAAATTTTTTTTTAGCTATTGTTGTTTAAAATTGTACTATTATATAAATTAATTAAACCTATTTATACCATTAATAAAAGGTAATAGAGGTTTTGGTTTGACACTAAAAATAATGTAGAGCTATGTAATATGAGTCTTGGGCTATGTAATATGAGTCTTTAAAATTGACCCAAGATTAGTTCATATACAGAAAATTTTCTAATATTAAATTATGACGCGATTTTAATTTTCTTTAAAATCGATAACTTTCGTTTACAATTTGAGCGTTTTATTAAATTTTAAATAGCTGAGAAATCATGACATTATCGTTTGATGACTATTGTAGTGCCTTTGGTGTGATACGTAAAAGAATGCTTAACTTTAGAAACTTCAAGTGACGTAAATTAAGGTTGTATATTTAGTAGCTTTCATACCAAGTTACAGACTTAGCTTTAGTTAGTTTACTAAGTACAGGTTTACGAATGTAAAAAAATTATTTAGCAATAACAGTTTAAGTTTAATAGTAAAAAGTAATAATAATTTTTTAACTTTAGGTGCAATGGACTTGTTAAATACTTCTGATATAAATTATTTGTCGAATGAGTTATGTGGATTACCAGTGTTTTGCACGAATTTAGCTATCAAGGATTGTTCAAATATAACATTACTTAAATGCAGTGAATGTAATTTGACCAACGCTGCTATCTTCGTTGCACTTTATACCTTGTTGGGAATTCTAATTTTAATTTGCAACGTTTTGGTTATATTGGTTTTATGGAAATACAGTAAGAGAACCAAAAGCAATCGAGTTAAAATTTCTTTGGCTGTTGCTGACTTATTTGTGGGTACGTTGGTAAGCTTAAAAAATTGGGCTTTAATTTTGCTTTTGAGGTAATTTAATTTTTGTTGTCGTCAATCTTTAAGCTTTTACATACCATTTAAAATAACTTAAACCTTATATATTTTACTTGAATAAAGTTGAACCGATAAACTACCTCGACTTAGTTTATGGATTATAAAGTTATTACTCTTTAGCTTTTCAACTGCTTGTGGTACTAACTTACAATTTCTCCTGGAGTATAAATTCAACTATAAATTATGTCGAAGAGCACACAATTTCTTCAAGAGGATCTCCGGAAGCAGTTGCTGGAGGAATATTTTATCTGCTTGGATTTACCGCTTCTTTGTATCACTTGGTGTATCTCGGATGGCTAAGATTCTACTCTGTAAAATGGCCAATACAGTACAAATTATTCACTACTTTTAAGTTTAATATTGGTTTGGTACTTGTTTGGGTTTTAGCAATAGTCTCTTCAATTGTTCCAGGTAAAACTATCATTCCTTTACTTTATTTTATATATTTTATGGTCTATCACCCTAAACTTAAATATTTTTTGTAGTTTGGTTTTCTGACTATTTTACCTATTCTTACATATCGGCCACGTTTTGCTACTTTTTGACTCCAAAAGTCACCAATGGTATAATATCATCATATACATCGTCAATCGCAATAGTATTTGCTCTCATTCTACTTCCGTATATTGTTATGGTGAGAAGACTTCAAATGAAAGTTATACCTTATGAGTATATAGGTGCAAGAAATATTTTTTCTCTATGAAAGTTTTGTGCTTTTTAGATGTCAATTACTACAGCTACATCAATTATATGTAACAAGCGTTTAAAATTGGTGAACATGCCTCGTAAGACCAGCACCTCAACCCGCAGCAGTACAGCTTCACAAGACATGAATTCGGTTAAAACAGTTGCCATCATGCAAATTGGATTTACTATAACACTGAGTAACGAATATTTTTAAATATGTTTCTGTACATCTTTTTATCCTAGATGTTTAAACCCCACATTTATCTAAGTTATTTTAATACGCATTCCAACTACGGATATTACTGACATAGTGATACCATTAAATTATTATTCAGCATATTGATTTTTAAGCTTTACATGAACAAGTACTTTACCAGTCTTGTGTTCAGGGTATGGGTATTTCTTAGTACTTTAAACTAATATTTGTATAATTTTTTAAAAATATAATATTGTAAATCTTAGTTCCATTGATTGTTACTGATTTGCTGGTAATAACTGGAGTTTATACTTGTGAAATCATTTCAATTCCCTCTGCTATTACTTTATGGCTATTTATGGCAAATGGGTATGTTTACTAGATGGTGAAAAACACATTTTTAAATCAGTTTTTTTAGATTAGTAAATCTTATGTAAATAAAAAAAATTTTTTTACAGATTGGTAAACGTTCTTGTATATAGTGCTCGCGATCCAGATTTTCGAAAACATTTAAAAAAGATTTTGATTTGTAAAACGTAAGATACAGTTTGTATTGAAAAGTCAAGACAAAACTTTTCATTTTTTAGATTGTTTTTAAACTTACTAATCTAACGTTTTTGTTCACTGAATATGGATGTAACATTTGCATGTAAATGTTGTAAAGCGTCAATCAGAAAGTGTTTACATGTTTCTAAAATCAAACAACTAGCAATTTTTGTTTTATTTGATGTTACATAAATTTAGCAATTACATGCATGAAACTCTTAAAAAAATAGCAATGACATGCATGAAACTCTTAAAAAAAACTTAAATGTTGCACGCAGTAAATCAAAACGACATTCGTCAATAAACATTTTATATTTTGTTTTGTGAAATATTAAAAAAAATTTGCTAAATCAAAAAGTTTTCATTAGCAGTTTCCATTGGTATAGCCTATAACTAAGCCTTTAGAGTAATAACTGAATGATAAAGATATTGATTGGTGACAAAAACCATTTGTTAGTTCAACGATACACAAATTATGTATTATGTGAAGTTGTTATATTAGTAGATCGACTAAAAAAACTTTTAACATTTTTTTGAAATTCCTTGTCCCATACATTGTAAATATTAACGTTCACCAACCTAAATCAAACGTTGGTATTAAGATTTAGTAGGATAAATAACATTTTAAAATATAAAAGTTATTTTCGAATGTTCATTTATCGGCCCAACAAATGCTTTTTGGTTTAACAAAACAAATTAATAAAAACTTTTTTAAACAAACATAGTTTTTATTTTTTTATTAGTTATTGGTAAACAAGAATATTAAAAATTTTTGAGAATATTTTACCCATTGGCCGCTGCTAACCATAAGGTTATAGCTGAAGGGACTGGTGCGTCGTTGCAGTTTAAGTATTCGATTAAAAACAACACTTCAAGTACAAGTGCAGGAACTGCAAAAGTAAATTATTTTTGTTGTATTAATTTATTTATAAATGATTTAATAGACTTTTATGTCATTTACCTAATGTGATAGTAAAACCTGCTTCCATAGCAATAAGTATTTTTAATGCAGTAAAGTTCTGTTTGTTGGAATATGAAGAAACACTTTCTTGTAACCTTCTGGCTCTTATTTGTTGCCGTACGTACATCACACCAGTTGCTATTGTTAACGTTAACTAAAATCAACAATAGTAAGCGCATATTAACATTATTTTTTGGATAAAACTTTCACACAGCCTAAAGATAAAAATATAAATTTTACCATTGCAAAATATGGCACCGAAGTTAACGAAAACGCAATTGCTAAAGAAGGATTAAATGGTGCAACTCCGGTTGAAGTAATTGGAGTTAAAAAATACAAGAAAATCGAAGGAAGATAACAAAAACTGAAAATGTTGGTAAATAGAGCTAAACAAAAATTTAGTAAAGTTAGATAATAATTTATATTTACTATTAGTGTTTAAAAAAGTAAACCTTATTTACCTGGCAAAACTGTGGATATAACTGCCAAAAACCACATCAAGAATAATCCTATATTAAAGTTGAAGTTGCTAAATAGTTTGTATTGAATTGGCCATCCAATTGAAAATAGTCGCAAGGCGCTTAGATATACCAAGTGATACAAAGAAGATGTAAATCCAAGAAAATAAGTAATCCCGCCAACAAAAGCTTCTGCAGATCCAACTGAAGCCACAGTTTGCTCTGTAACTTCATTTATTGTTGAATTTACAGTCCAAGAAAAATTGTAAGGCATTGTCACTAGCAGCTGAAAAGCTAAGCAAGAGTTTAAGTCAACATGGCAAGTTACTTATAATTTTTAACTTAAAAGTATTCAGGCTTACCCATAAACATGTCAGCAACTGCCAAAGATAGTTTAACTCGATTGCTCTTAGTTTTCTTAGAGTAGTTAAACAAAATCCAAAAACTAATAGATTGCCAAATAATATTGACAAGCCCAGTAAAGTAATAAATACAAAATATAAAGCACCATTTGATATACTGCATTCACTGCATTTAAGTAATGTCGTATTCAGGCATTTTTCTGATGCCTGTTTCGTACAAAAGAAAGGTAGTCCGCATATTTTACTTGAATTGGCATTGAGTAGAACCATAACCTTATACTTACAACTCGTTTATTACAATTCAAAATTTATAAGTCATTACATAAATTTTTAATTTGAAACGCCATATACATCATTGTTCTTGTATAAAAATATATTTTAGTTGTTAAATTAATATTTGCTGATAAAAAAATTAACTGCTGGCCATGGTTGGTTATATATTATTTATAACCTAATTATTAGGTCCTAATACATAAGCCTTATTAAACGTGACTACTTCACTGTAATTACATGACATAATAAAATTTGTCGCTCCACTTAAATCGTTGACATGTGATTAACCAATAATAAATTTTGAACCTAAAAAATAATGTTTTTCGCTTTCGAGCTAAAAACACTATATAACATTTACATTTGGTTAAATCGTATTTTAGCAATATCAAGTCTACCAATTTTTTAATACCGTGGACCCTAAGATTCTCATCTATAGACGTTGAGTTGTCTTGTGATAAATTATCACATAATCTTAAAAGATGTAAACTTTTACAAAATTGTTTACAATCTAACATTATTTCGATTTATTTTTGTAAATTCTAATACATAAATAATTTACACAACAACAGCCTTATAGCAGGTAGTGGTTACTGAGGTATTATGAGTTAACAAAAATGTATTTATTTTTTTGTGGGATAAACAAATAGATATTAACTGATTTAAATCACCAAGAAACGCTAAAAATAATGGAGAAATGTTTTAGGAGTTATTATTTAAATAAACCAAACAGGAATAGAACGAACTATGTGAAACGTCTTCGAATTAAAAACAAACCTTAAATAAAAATAAACTTTTTATACTTAAACATTATTTGATAAAAAGGGTTAATATTTTTTATCAAAAAAGATTTAGGTTTTTATTACAGGCAATGCCTTGCAATTTCTCTTTAATCATATGTTTTTATACAGCGGCATTTATACAGCATTTACTTATTACAAAACACAAACAACGTTTAGAATTTAGTACAAAAATTAAGTTGTGTAAAAAGAAAGAATGGTAGATTGATCAAAAAAGCATTTTACACCTTTTTTAAATTCTTTATCCCATACATAATAAATGGTCACGTTCACTAACCTAAAAACAATGTTAATTATAGTACGACCAAAATAATAACATTAAGAAATATAAATAGGCATTTATATTTTCTTTGATGTCCATTCAATTACTTTACAGTTAGATTTCAATAGGGCAAAATCAATTATTCATATCTCATGCACATTAAGATACCAGTATTTGAAATTACTATACTTAAACGACTTTAGAAAATAAAAAAAATATAGCTTAGAATTTTACAAATATTTCAAGATATTTAAATTAAATCCGACTATTCTTTTAATTGTGTACAAAAGAAATGTTTTATTAATATTACTGTTTGTTGATTGATTAGTATATTTGTATTTTTACCCATTGGTCGCCGCTAACCAGAGGGTTATAGCAGTTGACAATGGTACTTTGTCACAGGTCAAATATTGACTTATAGATAAACCTTGAAGAACGATTAATGGAACTGAAAAATAAAAAAATTATCATTTACCTATATGACAAAAATTATATACCTACTTTTAAAAAATTACTTAATGTGACAGTTAACCCTGCTTCCATAGCAATAAGTATTTTTAATGCAGCAGAGTCTGGCTTTGAAGAATTCTCGGTCCCAACTCCTTGCAATGCTCTTGTTCTTTTTTGTTGCTTCTTGTACAAAAGAGCTGTAGTTACTGTTAAAGTTATCTAAACACCAAGGGTGGTTAGCACATTTTTAAATCACATTTTTGTTGGTTAAAACTTTAACTCTACTATAAACAATATATAAAACATTACCATTGCAACATAAAACAAAACTAATATTGATATCATGGCTGCTAAAAGAGAACCGAGCGATGCAGGGTCTGATGTGGTCCCAAGCGGTGTCAAAAAGTATGAAAATACGGCAGGAAAGTACAAAAAAGTAAACAAGTTGGTAAATAAAGCTAAAAGAGAACAAATTAAGTAGTTTATACCAAAATTTCATGCTGTAGTCATTGTAAATGCAACACAATTGCTTTTTTATTATAACAAAAATTAAAAATAGTATGTGTTACCTGGAAAAATTGTCAGCCAAATTGCCAAAACCCAAACAAAAAGCAACCCCAAATAAAATTTTAAATTGCTGAAAAATTTGTATTGAATTGGCCATCTTAAAGCAAATAGTCGCAGTGCGCTAAGATATACCATGTGATACAAAGACGCTGCATTTCCAATAAAATAAAATATTCCGCCAGCGTATGCTTTTGCAGAACCCTGTGAAGAAACGACATGGTCTTCTAAATAATTAGCTGTTGAATGTATGGTCCAAGAGAAATTGTAGGGTATAATCACCAGCAAGTGAAAAGCTAAAAAAGTTAAGTTTTAATATTACATAGAACAAGAAGAGACACTCAATCTAATCTTAACAAGTACCTGTAAATATGTCAGCAATTGCTAGAGAAAACTTTATTCGATTGCCTTTTGTTTTTTTAGAGTACCTGAACAAAATCCAAAGTACCAATAGGTTGCCAATCATAATAAAAATACCCAGCAGAATAACAAAAACTAAATATACAACACCATTGGCTAGATTGCATTCATTGCATTGGACTAGTGTTATATTTGAGCACTTTTCTGAATATCTTGGCGTACAGAAGAAAGGTTGTCCACACATTTGACTTGAACTGGTATTTGTTAAATTCATAATTACCCCAAAATAAATCTTAACAAGTCCTAACAATTTTTACAACATTTAATAATTTAAAACTTTATATATTTTATCTAGTTTATAAAAAATTCTTTTCTTTTAATATTAAAATATAATTTACTATAAACTGAAAACAATGTTTAACTGTCGACTAAGAGTTGCTTAAATTATTTAAAACACTTCACAAAAGCCAATAAGGTAGGCTTCAAAAGCCAAAAATTCTATTGTTATGTTTTTTATGATGTTAAATAATTAACCACCCCGAGCTTTTTTCTCGAAAAAAAAAACTGGTCAACCTAGGCCATCATTTGTTATTGTTATAAAAGACAATAATATGATATATTTGTCATTTTTAAACATGTTTAAAGTAATATCTAAGAAGTTTAACAGAAATTCAATATTACAAAAAACCATACGTGTGTTTTATTTTTGATTTAAGTTGTTTATTAAAAAACTAAAATAAACATTTGCTTAATAACACAAAAAAAGTTTAACTAATAGTACAAAAATTATGTAATGTAAGAAGTGAGAGTTGTAGATCGATCAAAAAAGGTTTTTACTCCTTTATTAAATTCTTTATCCCATGCATAATAAATGATCACGTTTATCAACCTAACAAAAATAAACAAGATTTATTTTATTTTGAAAAAAAAAAAATTTATTTAGCAAAAATTGTTTTTTTAAAATTCTATTATGGTTTGTTGTGAATAAAAATATTTTTAATTTCTTACGACTATATTACCCGTTTGCGGTTGCCAACCAAGTGGTTATGGCTGTGGGTATTGGTACGGTATCACAGGTTAAATATCCACTTAAAGATAACCCTTGAAGAACAATTGTTGGAACTAAAAATAAAAAAAATAAAATTCTATGCCAGATATAGATTACAAAATTAGCTCTAATTAATTACTTAATGTGATAGTAAACCCTGCTTCCATAGTAATAAGTATTTTTAGTGCAGCTAAGTCCTGCTTTGAAGAATTTTGAGCGACAACTCCTTGCAATGCCCTTGATCTTTTTTGTTGCTTCTTATACAAAATTGCAGTACCTATCGTTAAAAATATCTAAAAACAAAGGTGGTTATCAAATTTATGACCACTTTTTAATTACTAAACTTTAACTCTACTGTAACAGTTTAAGTCTTACCATTGCTAAGTAAAAAAGTATTAAAAACGAAAATATGAAGGGTATTAAAACACCGTATGATGCAATATCCAAGTTAGTTCCCACAGGTGTTAAAAGGTACGAGAATACGGAAGGAAAATACAAAAAAGTAAACAAGTTGGTGAAAAAGGCTGAAAAGGAAAATTCAAGTAAGATACTCTAAATCAATAGCTTATATTTTAAGATTAAATTTAGATATTAAATTAGGTATATAAAAAAAATCCTTATTTAAAATATAAAATACAACTTATTACCTGGCAATAATGCCACAGCAATCGACAAAATCCAGACAAAAAGCAACCCCAAATAAAATTTAAAGTTGCTCAAAAATTTGTATGGAATTGGCCATCTTATAGATGAAAATCGAAGTGCGCTAAGATATACCAAGTGGTACAAAGAGGCTGAACCTCCAATGGAAAAAAATACTCCGCTCACAAAAGCCATTGCAGTGCCTTTTGAGGTAACGGTGTGGTCTTCTAGATAGTTTGCTGTTGAATTTATACCCCAAGAGAAATTGTAAGGCGTTATTACCAGTAAGTGAATAGCTAAAAATAAAGTGTATTAAAATTACATATACAAAGTTAAACAAAGTGTTATGGTTTCAAAACCACTCGCTTACCTGTAAATAAGTCAGCGATAGCTAGAGAAAATTTAACTCGGTTGGATTTTGTTTTTTGAGAATACTTGTACAGAATCCAAAGAACTAACAAATTGCCGATCAAAATCAAAATACCCAAGAGAATAACAAAAACTAAATATATAGCACCATTAGCAATATTGCATTCACTGCATTGAACTATTGTTATATTTGAACATATTTCCCAATACAAGGACGTGCAAAAGAAAGGTGATCCACATACGTCAACTGAACTGGTATTCATTAAAGCCATACTAACTCTAAATTAAAATTAGAAAGGGTTAGAAAATTGTTATAATACTTTACCTAGCTTAAAAGTATTTTTTTATTGAGTTACTAAAAATAATCTTAGGCTAACTGTCTACCAAAGGTTTTCTAAATATTAATAAAACACCACACAAAAGCCTGATAAATTATGCATAAATCATTCTTTTGTTGCGCCATTTTGAAGTAATGTTAACTAATTTACCAAAACGTGATCATTTATTTAAAGAAAACGTGATCATTTATGCCTAAACCAGTCTTGTGCTTTTATATTTATTTAAACCAAAACTAACATTTTAACTAAAAACTAACATCTGGTTGATGACACTAAAACTGGGTAAAATATAATGGGACTGGTGGATCGTCTAACAAAGCATTTTACACCTTTTTAAAAATTGTTTATCCCATACATTATTAATGATGACGTTTAAAAGAAAGGTTGTTTACATATCTCAATCTGTCTCAAATTTATAGTTGGTAAAATTATAATAACACTCTTTTAAATCATATAAAAATATATATTTAGTAGTGTTTAATTTGCAATGCCTTATGTTTCACCTAGCTTATAAATAGTGATAAAAAATTCAACTAAAGAGAATGATTGCTTGTTAAAATTTACAACACAAAAAGTTTAAAACGCTTGACTGCGGCAATTGTAAGACATAGAAGTAAAAAACTTCTGTGCGTCATTTCAGTAATTTTGCATGAATCATTAAGCCCGCTACATTTTTTAAAATCAATTCGATCAAAACCATTAACTTTTTGTCATATCCGCTGATAATATTATTTTCATCTATTTACAACAATCGTAAAACAATACCTACAAAAAAAAATAAAAACAACTATCATTGTTAAAACTTGGCTCTCAAGTTTGCTTGTTGTAATTAAAAGTCGCTTGGAGTAATTAGTGGTTTCTATACAACTAAGGTTTACCTATAGGCCATAGTAATTTTAATGATATTTGATTATAAAAAAATTATTGCGAATGTGTTCATATGTAATATTTTTTGATTCGGTTTTGTAATTTCTGATTCATGAATTATTCACAAGCGATATAACGTAGCCTAGTTGTAACGAAGTCATCATAAGATAACTAGAGTTAATTTTTTCAATTACTTGTGCGGTTAACAGAGAAAAAACAAGTCACCGCGTATCCAAATTTTGTTTACTATGCTATTAGAAACTTCAGCTAAACCTGATATTTAGAAATTAAAAACTTGATCTGATTAGCATTTTTTATGTCAGATTCAAGAGAAAAAATGAATTGTAATCGTTGTTATTATATAATTTTATTAACTACACAAAAAGTCATATAAAACTCTTGACTGAAATTACAAAAAATAAAAGAAAGGAAAACGTTATTTAAGTAATTTAGCGTGAATCATTAAACCGCTAATTTTCTTTAATTAAATCGATCAAATTCATTTAACCCATTGTACCCGATATTTGTATTACTTTTATTTTTTCCAACAGCGGTAAAACTTATTTTTTAAATTACCATTGTTAAAACTTAACAAGGTTTACCTAAAGTTAATCAAATTGTATTTAAATTTAAAGGCTGCTGTTGCGAAATTTTTCACACTGAAACATTATTTTCAATTCGCTTTTTGGAAGCTGTTTTTCATGAATTATTTACAAAATTTATAACGCATGGTTGTAACGAAATAATCATGAGATAACAGAAATTGGATTTTTTGTATTCGTGTTTGGTTAACGGAGCGAAATCGGATATGTATATCCAAACTTTCGATTGTGTACTTTGTTACTGCAAATTTTAGATATGTAAAGTAAAAATCGTGTTCTAAATTTCATTAACTTCAAATGTCAGGTTATTAAAATTAAGAAATAACTGTATCACTATGGGTTCGCTAAATAGTAGTGTACATAAAAAAGTAAAAAAAATTCGTTGTTATTGCTTGGCTCTCAAGTTTGCTTGTAGTAATTGGTAGTTCTTATACCACTTAGGTTTACCTATAGGCTGTAGTTATTTTAATGGTATCTAATTATAGGAATTCGTTGCGAAATGGTTTACACTGTAACAATATTTACGCTAAGGTTTTGGAAGCTTTGATTCATGATTAGGTAAATGTGATATATAAAGCGTAGTCATCATGAGGTAGCAAAAATTTATTTTTTTCTTACTTGCGTGGTTAACAGAGTGAAGACTAGTCAATTCATATTCAACATTTGGGTTGTTTACTATGCTTTAAGAAACTTCAGCTAAACCGGATATCTAGAAATTAAAAACGTGATTTAATTAGCATTTTTTATATGTCAGATGTCGGTTAATTTTAAAATGATGAATCAGATTTAGAAAATTCAAATTGATGCCATGTTGAAATAACTTCAGTATTATGGATTCGCTAAACAACAGTGCAGGTCGAATATGTGGACTACCTTTCTTTTGTACGCCAGTGTCATCAGAAAAATGCTTAAATAGGACATTACTTGAATGTAGTGAATGCAATATAGCCAATGGCGCAGTCTATTTTGTATTTGTTATTCTCCTGGGCCTATTAATATTAATTGGCAATTTATTAGTACCTTGGATTTTGTTGAGGTACTCTAAAAAAACAAAAAGCAATCGAATTAAATTCTCTTTGGCTGTTGCTGATTTACTTACAGGTTAGTTTAATCCTTACAAAATTTAATATCTGTTGCAATTTAATTGCAATATAACAAAATAATGTTATCTTTTATTTAGCTTTCCAACTGCTGGTGATATCGCCTTACAATTTCTCTTGGAATATAAACTCAACAATGTATAATCTAGAAAAGCAAACTTTTGACTTAGTAGGGTCTGCAGAAGCATTTGCTGGCGGAATTTCATATTTTTTGGGGTTTACAGCTTCTTTGTATCACTTGGTATATCTGAGCGCCTTGAGACTATTTTCTGTAAGATGGCCAATTCAATACAAACTATTTAGCAATTTTAAATTTAATATGGGGTTACTTTTTGTTTGGTTCTTGGCCATTCTATCTGCAGTTTTTCCAGGTAAAAAATCAAAAATTTAGTAGACTACTCTTATGTTGTTTAAACAAAAAGCTTTATAGGCTTAAAACCATGCAAAAACATTCGAAAAAAGTACGCTGTAACTTTATTTATATTGTTTTGTTTAGCTTTTAACAACATGTTTAGTTATGCGTATTTTCCATCTGTTTTTTCATTTTTCTTGACACCACTGGTTACTACAACAGACCTCACTTCATTTGCTCCCTCACTGGCGATTATATTTTCGTTAACTGCTGTGCCATACATGGCAATGGTAATGTTTTTTTATATATACCTTTATTTTCGATGTCGATGTAACAATAAGGTCACCTTTACAAACTGAAAATAAAGTAACAACATCAGTTACGTCGATCAAGTCTTGAGTTGCGTTTGTAAATTTGGATTATTATAAAATATAATTGCCCGATTATTACGCTGCTGATTAAGTGCTGGTTTAGCAGAAGTTTATACCGTTTATAGCGCCTTACTCAAAGACGCTACAGTATGAGAGCAGTTGGGATCGAACCCACGACCTCATGTAAGTGTAGCAAGTGTTTTGACTACTACACCACGCTGCCGGTCTTTATAATACTTAATATGTTTTTTTGGTTTTAGGTAACTCTTACAATAGCAACTGCATTAATGTATAAGAAGCAACGCAAACGAACCAACGTTCTACAAGGAAATGTTGTACCTCATTGTACCAAGCATGATTTAGCTGCACTTAGAATAATTATTTTAATGGAAGCAGGATTTACCATCACGTTAGGTAAATGCAGTTATAACTTCGGTCTATAATTTGTTAATTACATTTATTTATAAACGAGTTATTACATGTTTCAGTTCCCCTACTTATTGTGCAAGTGTTGGGCTTAAGTGGGATTTTAAGCTGCGATAATGCTCCTATTCCTTCAGCTATAGCCTTCTTGTTATCTGCATCAAACGGGTAAGAGTTGGAAAAAGATGAAGTGTATAAGTTCACTTTAAACTTGCAAATTGTTAAAAAAGTTGTATCTAAAACATATTACGATGTTTTTAGGTTGGTAAACGTCTTAATATATAGCGCATGGGACAAGGAATTTCAGAAAGGATTAAAGCAGTTTTTATGTTCACTAAAAAAGCCCAGAGAAAATTCATATTCGGTTTCACAGTCAAATCATTCTGCGAATCACACTATTTCAAAAGCTGCATGACTTTATGTTTGATAAACTGTGTTTTTTTTAAATAAATAAATGTTATGTTTGCTAAGCGAGTCGTATGTTAACTGCCGTGGGAACTAACACATGTCTACTTTCACTGGCAAAGTTTAACTATACAAAATTGTAGTTATAGAAAAATGATTGTAACAAAGTCTAAATCATGGGTGGGTTTAGTCTGCTTATTAGTTTATATTATTGCAGTTGAGTCTACAGGGACTGGAAATTTACGCCATCCCAGTTTTAGCGATAGAAAAATAACACAAAATCTCGAGTAAGTAAAGATAAGTTTAATTAAATTAGCCTAATAATTAAACTGTTATTTATACAAAGCCATATTTAAAAAATATTAATCTGTTGTCTATTTTTTTAGTCATTTAAAAAAGGAACTGAGTGGTTTGGTCGAGCTAGAAGTGGATCATATAAGCGGAGAGCATTTGCAATTCTACTATTTTAGGTTGATTTGTTGTTAAATCTCAAGCTACTATTTAATATTTCTTAAATTGGTGCCAGTGGTGAAAAGACAAGATTGCTTATTTGCTTTTTTTTGTAAGGGTCTTGTTGCATAAAAATCTTATCTTAATGCCCTAGACCTCATAGAAAAGTTACAAACTGTTTTTATAGGCTTCACGACATCAATAGAGATGGCTTTTTAGATGGTAATGAGTTATATTCGGCACTTACCGAGTCAGTTAAAAGAACTGATGAAAATGGAAAACAAATTGCAACAGATGACTTCGAAAAATATTATATGGGTATCATTTTAGTTTTTTTTTGAACTTAAAGACGGACGAAATTCTGCCTTTTATCCGGCGCAGATTAAACCCGAAATTTTTTGACTTTTATTTTAATTTCATTTTTTGACCTGTAATCTTGAGTTCAATATGGGTATTTAAGATGTATACCTGCTTGTGTTGATTAGTTCAATATATATATTTAACATTTGTTATTGTTTGGTATATTATTTAACAGAAGCAGTAGATAGCTTATTGGACGAAGCTGACGAGAATATAGATGGGTTGGTTTCCTATGAGGAATACACGGTAAAAGCAAGAACTTTCGTGAAAGAAGATTAGCATTAACGTACATTTGTGCGTGTTTGAAAATAAATCGATTTATTGAATAAATAAAAAATTAAATCTTTGTTTGTGCCTTCTAGTGAGCATCATTTGTTAGCAAATTACATTTTCATCATTCGTTAGCAAATTAAATGGGGCAACAAATGGGACATACGTGGGTTATGACCTTTTTTTAGATATTGCTTAATGCGTATAGTTTTTCGACATTTAAAGAACTTTTTTGGTTATTTATTCATTTTATGCTATAAACATTCTAACATAACATTCTAATGACGTCCTGCAAGTAAAGCGTGGCGTTATAAAAACACTTTACACTCCGCGATCTGCACATGCACTCCGCCTTTTACATAGGCCCATTAGTAGAGCATCAATGCTTCATATTGCAGTGAAAAGAAAAGGCTTTTAAAGAATGGAACACTGTTTGTCATAAAATGTTGCAAAATTACAATTCTAGCGTTGAACAGTACGTTTATTAAAAAAAATTTTTGGCTATATACAATTTCCTATTAAGTTATTTAAGTTATATTTGTTTTTAGTTTGCACATTAAGTTTTTATTAAACATAAATTGTCTTTTTTTAAGTTTACATTTTGACGAACATTTTGATCAAAAATATATGCACAATCACAATCGAATGGATACTGACAGTACTGAAGATTGCATTAGAAGTATTGGTATGGCATAATTATTTCCAATATTTTTGTGTTGGTTGTAATATTTTGATCTTATAGACCTAGTACGACAAATTCTATTCGAATCACATAACACAAAACATTAGAGAAGTCAGTAAACTACCCAGCATGAGAGCAGTGGGGATTAAACCCACAACTACATGAAGTGTAGCAAGTGTTCTTACCACTAAACCCTGCTGTCGGTTTTGAAACTTAATTTATAACATAGTTGATAAGGCTTTTGGCTTTTTGTTATACTAGATTCCATAAAAAGTATTAACAAACTAAGGTTAAGACTACAATTAACAAAATTTAAAAATCGTTTAAGGTTCAATGCAGCAAAGTGAGTTAATATCAAAAATATTTTCCAATAATTTGAACTCGAGAAATGATTTTGGTTTGATGTGGAAATCTGTATTTTATTCATCAAGCTTTGACATTGTAATATTGGTAATAAACTTTGATGTTTAAAATAATTTTAATTTGGATAAATAATTTTAAAAAAAAGCTTTAATATTGTGACATTAGTAATAACTTCACAATGTTTAAAAATTGTTTTTAAGGTGATTCATTTTTGTGTTTTCTTTGGAACACAACTTTGTATTTTAAATTTGTTTTTTTTTAGGTCAATAAAATTCAATTTCTGGCACACAAATCAATATTGTTGGCAAGATCAAATTATTTTTAAGCCATGTTGTCTCAAAAGTGGAAAGAAAATAACCAAAACACGATAACATTATGTTTGTAAATATTTTTTTAATAATTTAAATAAAAGTTGTGTTTAAAATATAATAAATTGCTTAGCTTTATTTAAAATGTAATTTAAAAGTACTGAACACATGATCTAATTTTCGTTTTAACAAAACGGTGTATTTAAATTTTTTTTAATTATCAAATGAATTTTTTAAAAAACACCTGTCACAAAAAAAACTGAAATGAAATTTTTAGATAATTTAAGTTCGAAAGCATTTGTCGTTTATTTGTGTTATATTTATGGTGCCTGGGTGGATTTTGGTAATTCTACAACCGATGAATTTTTTGCAATTTTTACTGTTGCTGATATGCTGGATTTTCCTGATTTAAAATTGGCAATCAATTTTTATGTAAGAAAAACAAAATGCCACTTCTTTCATAAACCCTGTACAGGTAATTATCAACAAATTAGTTTTTATATTTAATTATTCTCTATGTGAGAAGGCCAACAACGGTTACCTATGGCAGTTTTGGATTTTGTTGAATGCAATTGTCATATAAGTAGGCTTTCATTAGTTTTCATAAAGTTAAAATTTATACTGTTTATAGTGCACTCCTCAAAAAGCACTACAACAGGAAAGCAGTCGGAATCAAACTCATGACCCACTGTAATAAAACTAAGTGTTACCATTACACCATGACACTTGAATTATGGAACCCTTTTGTGTATTTTTTTTAGGACAAAATTTTACACATATTTTAGACTTACTTAATTTTGTTTTAATATTCTGTTTTATTAACACCACCAAAATTTAAATACTTTGCATTAATAATTATTTGTAATAAAAAACAGAATCGTGCATATCTGGGGTTCTAGAAACATTTCAATTGTGCTCCTTTTGCAACATGAATACTTTGGAGAGAAAATGTCTGAAATGGATTTTCACTTACTTTAAAAAAGTTTGGGTTATGAAAGAATTCTGTATTTTAACTGACAATTTACATCAAAAGGTCTTAAACTTTGCTGTTAGTTTATTGGTAAGATATTTGTTGCAAATTAAAAAAATAAACCCTTTTTTAGATGTATATATACTAATTAAAATACTTAGTTTACTGTTTCTGTTATGCTTGTATTTTTTTTAAATTGAACATATATTGTTGGTCATTTTTTATGGGTTGTATAATAAGTTAATGTTTTAACTAACAAAACACATTTGATATTTTCAACCCAAATTGGATTAGATATTTACTAAATATTTATAATTTAATTATTTTTTAGACAAATGCCTCAGTTATAGATATTTTATTTGGATGTGATTTAATTTTAAGTCAATTGCCAAAAATAAAATGGGCAACAAGAGGAATTGAACTAGCTGAAAGTCTCTACAATACATGCCAACTATATTTAGTAGAAAATTCAGAAGACTTAGTACTTAAAAACCAAATAAGAAAAATTTTTCAGGTAATTGATTAAGTTAAAAATAAAATATTAGATTTGTGCATTTTAGACGGTTTAAAATAAAGCTATTTAAAGTAATTTTTAAAATTGTTCTAAATTTATTTATTTTTTAAATTTGCTAAAATATTTTAAATATATATATATATTTTAATTTAAAATTAAATATTGCCCAATTTTATAAACAAGTTATATTACTTTTTTTAATTTGTTTTTATTTAAACATAATCAGGATATAGGTTTTCGAAGTAATCTTGTTGAGGATTTTATTGGAAAACTTGAAAGTAGTTTAAACCATGAGAATGCCTGCATAACATACACATCTGTAACTACAATGTTAACAATGGGGAATGGGGAAAGATGGAAAAATGTAAGAAAATTATCTTATTTTTTATTTTAAATTTTAAACTAAATTCATTTTATTTTTTTACTTAAAATGGTGTGAACACTTTTTTGTTGTAGGTGTCAAAACTAAATATAGTTTAAAAAGTTAAAGTTAATTAAAAAAAATACAGTATAATTATTTATAAGTTTTATATATTTATCTCTATTGTTTTTTAGGAATATCTTGACATGTTATCAAATATACTCAAAAAAATTGTAATTTATTTGAAAAAGAACTCTTTCTATATCGTTGAAACAAAACAATGGCATTTATTACCTAAAATAATTAAAAAAGAAATTACCGATTCGGCATTAAGTGGTGCAGAATGTAATAAGAAGTTAGCAAAGAAACCAATTTTAACGAGTTCTTTAGCACCTTTAGTGGTATGTGTCTTACTCTTTTTTTGTTATATATTTTTATTCTTGATGTGGAAGGGTCGACTTGACAACCTAAGCATAGAGTAACATTTGTTAACCCGACCCAGTCTCGAGTTACCTTTGGCAGTTTGGGTTATTATATATATAGATTATAATTGTCCGATAATTAAGCTGCTGATTAAGTGCTGGATCAGCAGGAGTTCGTACCGTATATAGCCCCTTACTTAAGGGTGCTACAGCATAGCAGCAGTGTGGATTGAACCCACAACCTCATGTGTGGTGTAGCAAGTGTTCTGAATACTAAACTACGCTGCCTGTTTTGTGTTTAACTGTATATATATAAAATTTTTAATGATTTTCGTTAAATTTACCAAAGAATATGTTTTAAAAGTAAACAAAATATCTAATATTTGGTAAAGTATTATATTAAATTTGTAAATTTTTTGTATTTATTTTGTATTTATAGAAAACAAAAACAGTAACAAATGAATGTAAACCAAATAGAAAAAGCCCGGATAAAATAAAAAAGGTAAATTATTAGTTAGGTATCTAGATTTGTTTTTAAACATTACAGTAAAATTAAAATAAGACGACTTCTGTTGTATTTTTACAGGTTTATTAAAAACTTATTTTCAAATTAGGTAGCTGAAACAACCACTAGTTTGAAATGTTCAACTCAAGATAATTCACTACTTAACATTCATCCTAAGTTTGTTATTGAAGAAATGAGAAGTGCTTGTTATATTACTGAGGTTGTCACACCACTAGTCCCTTATACTTTAAAAGTAAGTTATTTTTCTATCTCAAGTTGTTTAAAAAAAAAACTAAATTAAATTTTTTAATTTGTTATTTCAACTAATTTTTGTAAATTAGAAAAACAAAAGACTGAAATTTTTTTACTTTTTCTGCATTTTATTGTGGCCTAAATAATTGGTTTAGTAATGGTATAAACAATGAGTAATGTCTTGAAAAATAAACTCATTTAGTTGAAAAGTACAAAAATTTGTTTTGTCAAAAACGTTTTTTTTTTGGAAAAGAGGTTTTCTTGAGACAGATATTACTTTTTCTAAATTTTAAACATATCATTTTGGCCTTTGTCACGCTAGTTTGGGTTTTGCGCGATACTTAAATGATATACAAGAAATTTTAAACCTTTAGGCTGTTACAATATTAAGTAAAGAGAGAATATATAGTTTAGTTTGGACATAAATAAATACCCTTCACTGCTGGTATTTTCCAGTTGAATAAAAAGGTTTAAAACAGTGGAAGGCTTTTAAAAGTAGATTTTTCAAGTGGATGGTGTTATTTTACAGGTAAGTAATGAGATTTTAAAATTATTTAAAAAAAAGTGGTGTTATTTTACAGTTGAATAAAAGGAATTCTACAGAATTTTCAGAAGAAAATGGGCTTAAGGAAAGCACCCAAGTTAAAATAATATTCTAATTAGAAGTTTTATTTTTTTTACTACTTATTTTCTCAGTACTAAGTGTTAATGTTACTTAAGTATGTTTATATCGTTTATATTTTATAGTGAAGCTTTTTTGTTTTAAGTGTCGGTATTTGAATTGTTGACATAAAACTTGGATTTCATTAAAATGATTTGTGTGTCAGATGAAGAAAGAAATTGTGCTTATGATCTTAAAAAACTTTGCTTTAAAAATGGTCGTGAAAAAAATAGTAAAGAAACCGGTAAAATAATGCATCAGCTTGCCACTATATACAAAAATCAAGCAATTGAAAATAAGGATACTGGAGTTGGTAAAATTAACTTCATACAGTCAGCAGCCTTACTAAATGCTGCTATTTTCAGAGAACCAGACAATATACTAGAAATTAAAGAAAATTTAAGACAGTTATGTAAAGATCTCTTGGTATGTGCCAATGCTGAGAATTCTGATTCGGATTTACTTATAGCTACAGCAGGCATCATGTATGAAGTAAAATCCTTAAGGTCTGAAGCTCAATCTAAACTGAAAAACATAAACCTGATACCGGAAAACACTGATGACAGTACATTTTACGAGCAAATGAAACAAAAATCCACTCAGATAAAACAACTTCAATTCAATGTTTCTAAAACATTCACAAGAATTATGAAAATATTATGCGATTATTGTGTTGCTGTGGTTGGAGAATTGCCATGCAATTTTTCATTGGTTGCACTTGGATCACTTGTTCGAAAAGAAGTAACACCGTTTTCTGATATGGAAAGTGTAATTGTCTTAGAGGAGGGAATTCAGTCTTCACCCAATTATGACAAAGTTTTGGAATATTTTAGATGGTTGGCTTGTATCTTTCAAGTTGTGTTAATCAACCTTGGGGAAACTATTGTACCCTGTGTTGATATACAGAGTATAAATGGAGGTAAACACGCTGTGTTCAAGTTCTACGATGCTGTGACACCTCGCGGCATTTCATCAGATGGTATGGTTCCTTATGCCTGCAAAAATCCTCTTGGAAGACAGTTTGGAACTGAGAAAAAACCCTTTGCTATGGAGCTTATTAAACCAGTAAGTGAAATGGTTGAATTGCTAAACACAGATCAGGACTTAAAAAATGGATATCACCTTGCTGATATGATTGCTGAATCTTGCTACGTTTCTGGAGATGTTAAAGTTTATGATCACTTTCAAAAACTTGTCAAAAAGGAAGTTCCTAAATTAAAAGCGAAGTTTATAGAATCATTTGACAGCTTTCAGGATTTTGATATTTTCGACAATTTATTAAAAATTGGCTTACATTCAACGCTTAACCTGAAGAGAGGGGTCTACAGAAGTTCTACGTTATTTATATCTGCCCTTGGAAGAATGCATGGCTTAAGTGGGTTATCTTGCTTTGAAGTAATAGAACAGTTATATAACAAATCTTATGTAAGTTTTCGTGACAAGGAATTCCTTTTATTTGCTATAGCTGTTGCATGTGAAGCCAGGTTAAGGATTTATTTAAAAAAAAACGGACAAGATAACTTAATGGAACACTCTGATTCTGTTGCAGAAATTGTTGATGCTGTTGGTATTAAAAGCCTTATTTATTATTTTATGATCACAAAAGTATTACAAAAGTGTATGAATGACAAGATGTTTCTTAAAAAATCGAACGTAAACAGAATAATAATAGTCAAAGAGATGTATACCTGGATTGGATATCAGCTAAGGCATTATGATAGTGTTTTAAATGAAGGAAAGCCGCGTTTAGATTCTTTTTCTTCCTTTACTTATGCAAATTACAGTGTTCTAGCTGAATCTTTAATAAAAAGAAATGAAAAAGAAGAATGCTTGAATGTCTTAAATGAGTGGAATTCGATCACGAAAAAAAGCAAGGACACTTTGGAGAAATGTGAAAACCTTGATTTTATAAGCGAAACTTTTTTAAAAATTGACCAACACAATAAAGCACTAGCATGCTTGAGACTGTCATTAGATGTTAAAACTCGAATGTCATCCAATCCAACAAAAGATGAAAATGTGGCAGAAGCTTACAACAAAATTGGATCTTTTTGGGCAAAAGTAAAGGATTTCGAAGCAGCACTTTTACACTTCAACAAAGCACTTAAAATTGCTAAAAAAGTTTCCCCAAAATCAACAAAGTTGGATTTGCTTCAAGAAACTTATGACAACATTGGTTTATGTGAATTCAGCCTTCAAGATTTTTCTGGAGCTTTAAAGTCTTATCAAAAAAGGCTGGAGATCATTGAAGAGCAGAATTGTCCTTTAAAAAAATGCACAGAAGTTACTGAGAATGTTGCTATGGCTTTTCGCAATGTTGGCCAGCCGGAAATGGCGTTGCCATATTTTTTTAAATGTTTAAAAAATTGGAAACAAATGACAACGGATCAGACGAAAGATGAAAAGGTGGCTGGTGCCTATGAAAATATAGCTGTGACTAAAAGCAACTTGAACGAACATGCGGAAGCTTTAAAATATTATCAAAAATCGCTTGCTATCTTTAAAGTATTGTCCTTGAATGAAAAAAATGATGTTAAATTAGCTGGACTTTACGACAACATTGGAATATGTTTATCTAAACTTGATGAAACAAACAAGGCTCTTGATTATTTTTACATGGCTTTAGAAATTTACGATTTAGCGGAAAAACTTTTTGAAAATGAAAAAAATGTTGGAAAGGTTTACTTTAATATTGGCAATTGTATGATTGACCTGCAAGAGCTAAACAGGGCAATTGACTATTTTAAAAAATCTTTAAATATTAAGAAACAATTTACACTAGATGAACAGCATGATAACAAAATTAAAGATGTATATTCTAACATCGGTGTTTGCTTTTTTAGACTAAACAATTATGATCAATCTTCAATATATTTTCGCCAAGCTTTATCTATTCTTGTAAATTTGTCACGTAACCCAAATTTTGATCCAGAAATTATCAAAATGTGTAAATTTATTAATTCTTTAGAGTCTAGCCTATTTTGGAAATATGTGGAACCAATTGTAGTTTATAAAACTACTTAAATGTTTTCACCTTACATATACTATAATAAAAATAAATGTCTAATGTTTAGGTATATGTTTGTGGGGTAAATGTTAAAACGAATTTTTTGATTTTGTAAATATTTTTGTCAAGTGTTTATTGCATAAAATATCCTATCAATCTTTATTAACCTTCAATTTTGTTTTGCTGTTTAGATGTTGAGAAATATTATGGAAAATTAAAAATTAATTAGTGACTCATAACATTTTTTCTGGAATTTTTTTCCCCAATGATGTTGTTCAAAGATCATGTTTCACACGAAAGGTGAAGTAATTTCCTTTATACCCCCTTTCCTTTATACCCCCTTTCCTACTATATATTGTTTAAAGTTCATTACTTTACAGAGATTACAAAGTTAACTTAGATTAAAAGTTAATAAATTAGCAACTTCATTTTTTCGTAGTTTCTTGAACCAAATTCTAAAATAACTCTAATTTAAAAAGTATTACAAAGTTACTTAACAATAGGTATTAAGTAGTTGTTTTACCAGAATTATTTATTTTAGAATTGTTAACGAAATAGATTAAAAATGCATCGCGTGTGGTCTATCTTAGTTCTTTTTATGCTGACATTTCTTATTGTCAACTGTCAAGAGACAAAGGTACATAAACCGAAGGAACCTGATGTTTTGCCAAAAACAAGAAATCCTCAAAGAGATAGACGGGATCGCAAAAGGTGTTAAATATTACTATTTTTATTATTATATTTTGGAGTAGATTTTATCTAATATATGGCGTACACTTAATCTCCATTGCTTTTATGTCATATTGCCAACTTTGTAAAAGATGATGTTCAACTACCTCAATTTTGTATTTTTTTTTCATTCATTTATACATTATCCAACGAAAAGACATAAATTTGTTTGTTATTAAAGTTTGTTCCAAATTTTTTGTTCAGATGTAACTTTTGTTGGCATAATGGCCCAAGAAAATTTGAGGAATATGAAAATGAGAATCTTTTTCCAGAATAAACTAAATAAATGGTAAACTTTTAACTTTTTACTTCTATTTTTTTAATGTTTTGTTTAAATTTTATTTAAAAACATGTTTATTTATAAATTATTTTTTGTGATAGATTTCAACAGCGATTTGCAAAATTTCACGAGCAATTTGGGATTTTTTGTAAATAAGTAAATCAAAATGCTTGTACTTCTTCAATAAAAATAGCGAAACAAATTTTTATTGTTCAAATTTATTTCAATATTAAAAGAGTAAAAAAGGAACATCTTACAATTTTTATATCGGTCAAAAAAAAGGATTAAAAGATTTGAACCATATTTCATTTATCAAATAAATCTAGTTTCTACTTAAAATAACATAATGTATCAACTCTTTTATTTTTCTGAATTATTTTAAAACGTCTGTTTCACATGTTCAACATTTTTTTGCATTTTATATAATGCTAAAAAAATTAGTGGTGCTGTTGTTTTTGCGAAAAAAGTTATAGCCTTAGGTTTAGGAAATCACCTGCTAAACTAAGCGGTGTTTATGGAAAATAAAGGAAAACATTTAGGCGATAATGCGTCTTAAAGTTACCCCATACCGTTGTTTTTAAAAATAAACAACGCCTATTTTTGATAGCTTCCCGTGATACAAAAAAAAAAACTTTAACATGAAATTGTACACCTAAGAAATTTAGTTCCTTCCAGTGCACATTTTACCGGGCAATAACAGTCTCTATAATATCCCAAACTGCCACAGGCAACTCGAGACTGGGTCGGAGTAAGTTATGTTACTTTATGTTTAAGTCGCGCATTCGACTTTCCCACATCGAGGATAAACATATATCCACAAAAAAAAAACATTACAGATAAATTTAAAAAGAAAAAGTACAATTTATTTAAAACACAATTTTATAGTTTAAATTTTAATTGTCATTTAGCTGTTATAAATTTTTTTTGTAGTGTTTTAAATGGACATAGGTTTAATTAATATGCAAAAACTATTTATTTAGTGTTTGTATACATGTGATGTACGTAGAATGCTTTTGTTACATAAATGTTTTATTTCAAAAAATTTTAAAGTAAATCTCTAGCTTGCGACAAAACCAAAATTGTAATACAAGTTTATAGGAAGGAAAAGTCATTTCCTTAATTTCTCTTCTTTTGCAGACAACAGGAACGACAACTTTAACATGAGGTGTTCATTTAGAAACGGTTTCATGTTTGTTTTTTGGTTCAACTTTTGTAACAGATTAAGTACGTTTAATTTTTCTGAAAAACAATTACATTTGTGTTGCTTGTTTTTGCTCTTGTTAAGTGCAATAGCTGAAAGAATAGTTATGTGAAACCTAAGTGATTTGAAGATAAAATAATTGACATTTGAAATATGGTCTTACGCTGATATTATACACAGGAATTTCATTGCCGATTCCCCGCCATTTTTCACTGGCCAAATTTTCTGCTCCCCTCTGTATTAAAAAATTTCTATGAGATGCTGAAAAAGTTACAACTTTATTAACAGCGAAATTACCTAAATTTTAGCTTATTTTAAGCTGTGGGCAATCACCACCACAGAATTATCACAATATTTAAAAAAAAATTTAGCCTACTTAAAATTGGTACTTTTGTGTAGTTTTAATAAACCTTATTTTAAGTAATCTTTTAATTTAAAATTTAATAAAAACACAAGTAGGCTATAGTTCACGTTTTAAGATTGTTTAAAGGTTTAACTGTGAAATGTACGACGTGAACATTGCTGCTAAACTTCCTTTTTGATGGGGGTTCTTATTACCAACTACCTTGACATTGATATATTACTTCCTAGTTTCTGTTTTGACCGTTTTAAAATACATTAAATAAACTTTAAAAATAATTATTTTTAGATTGTCGAATGACACGTTTAGTTCATTTTAACATTCAGATAGCTAAAAAATAAACAACTTGTTTTAAGATGTTTACTAAATTAGTTGCAACAAGCATGGTTTTAGCAGTATTCATTTATTGCTGTTATGCGGAAAGCTCGAATTGGGGTAGCGGATTTGAAAGCGATTCCGGTTGTTTTAGAGACAAAGATGGTTATTGGGTATGCATGGAAAGTAGAAATCCGCCTCCAAATCAAAAGTACAATCGAAAGTACGTGAAAATGATAATACTCAATATATATTGCATGGACCTACATATAAATAGTAAACTATGTATACAGTTTTGAATATATTTAGTGAAAATTGAAATGTTCACATAAGTTACGTATTTATTTAATAAAAATTCACCGTTAACTTCTTCACGTCAAAAAACTAAAAAAATTAAGTTTTAAAATATTGTTTTTTAGGTTTTTTTTGAGTGGCTGGAAAAAAGACATCGAAAAAGCTGACAGTTTAGCACTACAATCTGAAGATGAGATAAACAGGCTTTTGCTCGGCGAATAAAAGTCTTAATAAGTTAAAATTGAAGGATATAAAAAAATGTTTTTTTAAGGTTAATTTTTTTTACTTCAATTTTGTTGAAACATTTTTTGAAAATAAATACATGGCAAACAACTTTAACATATTGTGTGAGTTATTTGTGCCATGTTAAACTTAAACTATGTCAATTTATTCTTACCCTTCCCTTTGTTTTAAGTTATTTATTACCTTGCCTACACAAACGAGCATATTTTTGTGACGGAGCCAGTTTTTAAGCTTTCTGCTAACAAGTCGCGATCAATTTAGGGCTTGATTTTTTTTTGTATATATGTTTATATCGAGTTGCCTTTAGCAGTTTGGGATATTATAGATTATAATTGCCCGGTAATTATGCTGCTGATTAAGTGCTGGCTCAGAAGGAGTTCATACTGTTTATAGCGACTTACTCAAGGGCGCTACAGCATGAGAGCAGTGGGGATTAAACCTACGACCAGCAAGTGTTCTTACCACTACATCATGCTGCCGAAATTTATTTATCCTCAGTTCAAAAAGTTAAAACTGGTAACGCAATATAAAAGAAACCCTAAACGAAAAATTCATTATACACTTTTAAATAGCTTAAACAAAAACATGTGTTCACATTTCCAAGTTTTTAGATCCGCTATTTGAATTTTAAAAATCAAGACTTTATTACAAGTTAATAGAAAGGAAAAGTCATTTCATTAATTTCCCTGCTTTTGCAGACAACAGAAAAGACAACTTTAACATGAAGTGTTTATTAAAAAACATTTTAATGTTAGTTTTTTTAAATGTTTTATTTTCCTTAAACACACTTTGTTTTTCCTCTTAAACAGCTTAGAAAAAATGACTTAACTTTTGACACAGATTAAGTACATTTAATTTTTTTACAAAAAGTTTTGGACTTCTTGAAATATTAAATTGCAACTGCGTTTGTGTGCAATTTGGGTCGACTGAAAATGAGGGAATGGAAATTGAAGGAACGGAAAATGAAGGAACGGAAAATGAAGGAACCGGAAAATGAAGGAACGGAAAATGAAGGAACCGGAAAATGAAGAAACGGAAAATGAAGGAACCGGAAAATGAAGGAACGGAAAATGAAGGAACCGGAAAATGAAGGAACGGAAATTGAAGGAAAGTGAAAAAGGGAGTAACGGAATCCTAAAAAAATAAAACGCGGAAATACCGTTGACTGTTTATTTAGGTTTACTGTCATTTATTCGAGAATTGATAAGCGAAAATGAGTTAATTTTTATTACCCCAGCATACCCTAACTCTCTTCTATAAAATGCCCGTTTATTTTTAAAATAATATTGACATAAATACAAATAAATAGTCAACGGAATTTCCGCGTTTTATTTTTTTAAGACTTCGCCTCTCCTTTTTTCACTTTCCTTCAATTTCCGCTCCTTCATTTTCCGGTTCCTTCATTTTCCGTTCCTTCATTTTCCGGTCCCTTCATTTTCCGTTCCTTCATTTTCCGGTTCCTTTATTTTCCGTTCCTTCATTTTCCGGTTCCTTCATTTTCCGTTCCTTCAATTTCCGTTCCTTCATTTTCCATTCCCTCAAATTCCGCGTCCCCCTGCGTTTGTGTGCAATTTTATTCGTGTTGCTCGTTTTTGTTCTTGTACAATGCAATGATACAATGCATGAGATGCAATTGAAATTCTGGTTAACTTATATCATTTCTTATTGCCCTTCTTGCCGGTCGCATTTTAATTTTTTTTTGGTTGCAAAAAAGGCATTTGCTAGTATTGTTACCATAAACTGAATTTTTTTATATTTTGATCATCCAAATCCTATAATCATACGAATTAAAAACCAATATTAAAAAAAGGGTGCAACAATTTTTTGTTGTACTAGTTAGGTCAACGTACAAGCAGCAGCTATTTTTCAGCTTTCAGTTTTATTGAGAGTATATTAGTTTAATATATTAGGTACGCTTTTTAAATAATTTCTTGAGTTTAAAAACATCTCATTTTTTGTACTTTTAAATTAGAAATTTCAACGGTAATTTGGAAACAACTAAATAAACAGATTAAACTTGGTTAAAATTTTACAATAAAACAATTCAATTGCATTCTTTTTGTTGTTTTTTTTTCATATTCACAAAAATATTAAACATAAATTAATAAAAATTTTTTATTATACAACAACAACGTGAAAAAAAAATGTAAAAACAAACATTTTAGGGACTTTTTGTTGTTTTTTGCAAATTGTTATTTTTAATTAGGCTATTAATTAACTCTTGCAAAGTTTGCCGATTTTTTTCCAAGTAAAATTAAATGTTTAAGGAATTCACCCACTAAACGGTTTTGTTTGTATAGGTTATAACGGAAAACTCTAAGGTTAATTAGCAGTAACTTAATACCTGTTTTTGGGTAATAGTACTCAGCTTATTTTGTATAAGCTTCCACTGTAACAGTAAACTTTTAAAGCAATTGTGTAATATTGCACCTTACAAATTTAATATTTTCCGATTTATATTTTGAGCTTGCTGCAAAGTAAATACCTTTTATTTGAGTTTATTTATAGCTGTTACATTACTTCTAAAAAGTCGTAAAAAAATTTAAATAAATGTTCAAATAATAAGTAACTTTATGTTATAAGTACTATTAAAAAAAAGAGATTTTAGGATATTTTTGAAAGTACAATTTGACAAAAATGCAGCTAAGCTTTATCAAACTATGTTAACAATTTTAACTTTCTTTGGAAATAATTGAAAATTGTCATTGGAAGTTTATTTTAGTTTTTTTTTAAGTTGCAGGACGTTTCTATTGCAGTAAAATTCCCTTTATTTTTATTGCAGGGCATTTGCATGGCAGTAAAATCCCCTACTTGCTCAGGGTTCTTATGACAAAAACTACCCTTGCTATGAAATATTGTTTCCTACTTTCCTTTACCGTCAAAATCTCTATATAAATAGGGTTTAAAAATAATTTTAAGTCGTCAAATAAACGGGCTTGAAAGTTGGTTCATACTTCTTGCAAGAATAGAATAAATTCTACATGGTATTGTAGCATTTTATATAAATAAAAAGTTATTTTAATTTTCAGATACTTAAAACATTAAAACAACTAAAATGTTTGTGAAACTAAATTTGGCATTAGTGCTACTGGCTGTTATTATTTATTGCTGTTATGCTCAAGGCGCCTTCAAAAAGAGCGGTTGGGGATCAAAAACTAGTAAAAAATTAGCAAATCAAGTCAACGGTAATACTGGCGGTATTTTTGGTTCTAATGATGTTCCAACAGTGCCTGATGGAAGTCCATTTGGTAGCAGTGAAGTTGAAGTAGTGCCTGGTTACAAAATCGAAAAAAACACGAAATTCGATTGCAAGGGAAATATAAAATGCTTGACCAGAAACTCGAAATACCTGAAATACAATACCAGGTTAGTGTAAACACTTGGTCACGTAAATTTTAATTCAAAGCAAAAATAATTTAAATACAGGTATTGCATTACTGAACATTAAAAAAAATCTTAATAGCAATATTTACATCTAGCTAATGTTCTTCTTGAAAAACATTTTAATTTAAACAAAGACTGGAGTTAATTTTCGTCAAAAATACCAAATTTTAACTTAACTTTTCTATTTCTTTAGGTTTTCGTTGGGTGGATGGGGAAAAGATACAGCAGAAGCCAACAATTTAGCGCTACATGCTGAAAATGATCTAGACAGGCTTTCTATTGGTGAAAACAACGGTAAAAAAATTGCTCCATTTTGAATATTAAGCTAACAACATAATAAACTTACTACATTGATGGAACTTTAACGTTTTTATTTTTTTGCAGAGTGAGAATAAAAATACATAAAATGATATGGGACGGCATGATTTTGTTTTGATTTGGGTTTGTCTTTTTTTAAGTTTTTTGAAGACATTTTCATGCAAAAATAAAAGTTTGAAACATATACGTTTTGTCTTAAGTGCGACTATATGGTTAACAATGTAATACCCAGTCTAAATTATTACCTTCTTCTATTATAACAGGCTTTAGCAATTTTATAACAATTTTAAACATATTGTTTCGGTAAGCGATACAATGTGAACTACAAAAACATAAAGTTTTTTACTACAAAAACAAAAAAGAAAACGTAAATTATAATTCGTCTTTCATGTTATTAGTAAGAGCCTGTTTAACTTCATTTTCCAAGTTATTTTTCATAGTAGGGTGGGGTGTCTTAATTCGGTCCTTATTTTTTTCGATAAATTTCTGAATAATTTCATCGTCCGAAGCTCCGTACTGTAAAATAAATGTCATTTGAGCAATTCAAATGTAAACTTGTTTATTGGTAAGGTTTCAAAAAGTGTTTCAAAAACTATAAAAAGAGTTTAAAAATTCATATATATTTCATTTTTGTATATTTTTAACCGAATTTAAAAAAACTATTAGTATGCGAATTGGACATATAAAAAATTAGACATAGTGAACATATTGGGAAAGTTGTGCGCATTGCCAACTATACTATTACTCTTTCGAGTTCACCAGTTGTCTTGCTTGCCTTAACTACATGGTAAACCAAAAGTATTGTCCAACTTAACCTATTTATAACTAGCGGTCGTCGGTTGCGATAATAGTACTACACAATGCCCATTATTTCACTTACAATGTTTTCAATCATTTGAATTTATTTCTTTTACCTTTGGTTTTATATCCGGCTTTTTAAAAACCCCGATGCAAGCATAGGATTTTTCGTGACAAAGCCAATTCTTGAACTGTTCCATTCCAACATCTTGATCAATTTGAGCTTTTATTTCTTTGCCGTAGTTTTCTTAATACAAAATGCATCACAATAATTAGGCTATAGAAATGTTAAATAGGCAGTTTAAGGTAGTTGTGATGCTTCACACTAACAGGAATATGCTAAATTTAAAACCATACAAAGTTGGTACCGAATAGATGTTTGCAAGTTGCAATCGAATTTTCCAAGCTCGAGTCATACAAATCTTGTACAAATTTCTCTCTACAAACACCATTTAACTTTTCGCGGCCGCTCCACTGTTTTATAAAACTTTCTATCCCTAAAAATAGGAGTATAGAAGTTGTGTAACTTATCTATGTTAGTGTATATGTAAATCATGTTTTACCAACTAAAATAATATTTAAAAAATTGGTTGGTAAATCGAATAAAAAACAACAAAATTAATTAAAACCAAAGTTATTTTTACCTTTGTGCGTCGCTTTGCACCCGCTGCAATATTGACCTAAAAATAAAAATCTTATTAAAATGCTTTAAAAAAAAAGGAATTGCTTTGGGTTTATTGCCTTTACTGTACCTTGCGTCATGTCATCTGGTAAAATTAGGTCGGATAGTGAGAAGTTTATTCCAAATAAAATGACGATAACAAATTGCACAAATTTCATGTTTGGTTATATATATTACCACCTTATTACCAAACCCGCATTCTAAAATATATTTGGTCACTTTTATCATAATGTTATTACATATTGTAGACTGTATCTAAATTAAAAACTTAATAAATGCTAGTCTAAAACTCTGTATTACATTTTGCTTTGCCAGCTTTAAAAGTAGCCAACAAAACACTATTGTATGGCATTCTTTATTAACTTCAAACAAAGGTATTGAAGGTATTGTCATAGCTTTGTTTACATGATTCATACGCTATAGTTGTCAAAACAAAATAAAACAAAAGTAAAACATAGGAATAGTAACAGTTTCCGCATCGTCTAATAACAATACGCTTGGTTGAACAATCATAATATAAAAAGGCTCATAAACTATAAGAGAATCTATAAATGAAAAGTGTACACCGCTATTCAACTATTCATGATTCGATATCTTTACAATGTATTTCGTTTGTGCATTATGAATAGCATACACTTCTGTTAAACTTGAAAAAACATATCACAAACTTCATAAACACATTAATAATAAAGAACAATTTTACGTTGAAAACAGTTTTTTGACATTTTGTAATTAAATGTTTTGCTATTTGGTATTTAACTCAAAAGTAAGCAATATTGCCTTAACTTGTGTTGCTTTGGTGTAACTGTTTAAATTGCTGCAAGAACTAAACGTACCTACCGACGTTTTAGTTTTTTCTTGAAAACAACTTGTTGGTACAGCTAGTGTAAAAATCGAGTCTGCTATCTTTTCTAAGAAAAGTCGTATTTTAATTTATAGTTTATTATTGCGGAAAGATCCCATACAACCGTTCACAATCTCGCATCACGAATACTCGTTTACCAATACATTCAAAAAAGTTAAACCAATACATCACGTGATTAAGAACACGTGATAGAGATAAGGGGTAACAGATCGGCAATAGGTGTAAACATGTGACTAGAAATTAATAGCTAATTTAACGTAAACAACAAGATGGCGGATTCGTTATGTTGTAGTCGAGCCTCATAGTGTATTGATTTGTAAGTAACTAAAGATTGTGAAATTTTAAGAAACGAGGAGTACTATATTCAGTTTTTGATGTTCCTACACATATAATTAATAAGCTATGTTATTTCTAGAGACACTAATTTATTACATAATTTAGCAAACCATGCAACAAGTTTAAAGTTGGATCTTCCATAGTAGTGGAATTTACATACGAAAATGCACAGCTATGTACTTTTATATTATTATTATTCTAAAAGTAGTTTAACGTGAAAAACATTTTGTTAAATTGGACTAATGAAATATACGTAAAAGACTTAATTACATTTTCTGGGTTGGTAAATATTTAATACATGGGATTTTTTTTCGATCAACTTTTAATTTTCGAATGATCGATTTCCATCAATTATTAAATCAAGTGCAAGTTGAAGCGTTTAATTGAATCAGAAGTGCAGTTCAGGAATATTACATTATGCTGTTGTCAATCAGAAAATATTAAATTCGATACTCAATTCACAAAACGGTATATACATGAGGGTATAGGTGACATTTCTTGGCATTTTTTGTGCATTTTGTAATGGATATTTACAAGCCAGCATAACATTTTTCGGGCAAGTTTGACAGTAATATGTAATGGATTTCCTTGCAGATTTGTTTTCTAAAATTAAAATAGTCTCAGCAAAAGAGCATAAAAAACAATATGTAAAATCGTATTTTATACCCATCAAAATAAACAGTATAAATTATTTAATGTCGCCTAAAAATGGTTATATGTTAAAAAAAAGCAAAGTATAGTTTAGTCGTACAGCGAACGTAGGCCAAGGAAGATTGAGCCATTTCAAGTGTTTATACATGGCCAAATCGAATTAGGTGTTCAGTGGATAAATTATTTATGGCAGAAAAATCACTGTATATTTAATATTCTGCATGGAGATTATGATTTAGACAGGCTGGTACGAAGTTACTAAAAGCGTTAAAAGTTAAAACTTTACAAACGTTTAGAACAAAAAACATTCAATAGCTAAACTTCTTTTTTAAATAACTACACAGAAGCTAAAAAATAATTAATTATCAAGTTAGTATCGATCGTGTAAAATTGCTGTGTAGTTGGAAATGATTAAAATTACTTTACAGCACCGTGCACAAAATAAACTAAGTTCAGGTTTACAGCAAATTTAGTAACATTGTACACAGATTAGTGAAAGGTAAAATTAAGAAATTATTTTCAAAAATCGTAACATATATAGCTATAAGGTCGTTCTGTTTAGTTAGACATTTTTATTTTCTTTAGTAAATAATAATGTCTAATAAAAACCGATTAACTAGGCTATCAAGACAATAAATGTAGTTTTCCAGACGAATAAAAATATTTAAATCTTTTTATGTGTATGATTAGTTAACTAAGAAAATAATGAACGATGTTGAAATGCAAACACCGAAGGAGAACTGGCAAAAAATCGTAAACGAAATGAAGGTTGAAAAGAAATTTGAAAATACTACAAAACAGAGACCAAACACTCTAACTGGAATATCAAGTAGTACAGTTTGTATAAAGCCTCCTCCTTTATATTCAGGTTGGTATTATTTAATTTCAACAATTTAGAAAGGATTTTTGAATACAATTTAAAAGTCTATATAAAATTTAAAAAAAGTTTATTTTTATTTTTTTATTAATATTGATTTTTTTGGTCAAATTGTGCAAAATAATAACCGTATATCTTTAGGGTTATTTTTTTATTTAAATTGGTTTTTAAAAGTAGAAATTTTACTGAATAACTAACCTGTATATTATGCGATTTTTTAATTTTGTAGAAGTTATGAGAGAACCTAATTTTTGCGAAAACAAAAAACAGTTTCCTAAATCCAGACCAAACAACATGATTCAATCCATCACCAGAACAACTTTTCCCATTATAAATCACCATCTCACTCGGGTGATGGATAATTATGAAAATAGTTCAACAACCAGCACACCGAATCATAAAAACATGATGTTGCAGAATACCAACTACGACCCTCATTTAAAAGAAAGGAGACGTGATAGTAGTGGTCGACTGCCAAAATGTAAAAATCCTAACTGTGAAACTAAATACTCACCTGATAGCCTAGACAGAACATCTATTAATAGCCCCCTCCCGCCAAAGCTAATGCTTAACTTAGCACACGATAAAAGAAACATCCAAGACAATTTGAAATGTAATAGTAAGCATTTCGATAAATGCAAAGGGGCGATTTTTAGAAAAAACTTGCCCATGACAAACTGTGTGTCAACAATTGTCGGTCTTAGAGCTTTAGAAGCTTCGTCAAAAAGAACGCCACAACATATACCGGTTGGATCACCTTCGAACCGCAAGGTAACAGCAATACAAACTCCGCTAAGAGGTCAGCAGTGTCCGGGTGGGGAGAAGGCGATGTCGCAGCAGTCGAGGGGTGACAGTTATTACGAATACAGTGAAATGGATGATATGATTTTAGACTCGGAGACGCCAAGCCTGTTTCTGGACGAAGATTTCATAAGGAAAATGCACAAAAGCAATCAAAAAAAGAAGGCAAAGAGAAAAAGGAAAAGAACAAGTTTGTACGGTAGATCTGCCGCTTTTAGGCAAGTCCAACTTTATCAAATTAACGGCAAAAGAACAAAAAGAAGAACAAATAGAAAGGTAATTTATAATAACATAAAAACGTTCATTTTTTTATACTCTCTTTTTATAAACAAAGTCAAATATTTTTTCCTGTTTTTTCACACCTATAAGTTTTAAATAAGGCTGATAGAAAGGGGTTAAAAATGTTGGGATATTGAATATTTTCAAACTTTGGTTTTAAAATTTTGGCAAAAAAATATATATATGTTTGCTACAGTTTAATTTCAATAACTAATGTAGAAATTAAAAAAAAAACCTAACTAACTTTACCTACTTTTAATTCTCTTTCATATTTCTAATTTTTAGGGCATTATAAAGAAGACTAAAGTGAAAAGCAATGAGATTTCAACTAACTTTTTTCTGGCTCTGTTTACTATGTTATGCTGCTGCCCTCTTGGTGTTATGTCCATGTTTTATGTTTGCAAGGTATGTTTAATCACAGACTATTTGTTGTTAATTTTACCTAAAGTACTTTTCTTAAGCCTAAATACGTTTTAATAAAGACATAATTTTTTGATGTTGATGTCCACTGGGCTTTGCTGTTGTTCGATTTTCAATTGCTCAGGCGTGAGCTTATTAATTATTTAGCAACTCTATCTTGTAATATGTTATTTAAGTTCGTCGAAATTGAAACTGTGTTTGTTAGTTTGCCGCGTTAAACTTTTTAATCGATTTCAAATCCTGCTCTGTTTTTTTTTAAATTGTATTTTCTATATACTCTAGACTGTACTATATACTTTTTAAGTCATCCTTAAATGAAAATTGTATTAGTCAGTAGAAGGTTTATTAAATATTTATTCCTAAAGAAATTAAATACATTATGTGTTTAGGTCAAAAGAAACCTTGCAAAAAACGACCGGGAGGGGGCACGAGTGAGTTCTCTGGCGGGAAGAAAACTCGGTAACACGGGAGTAATGCTTGGCATTACCGCGCTAGCCATGACTTTAATTTTATTGGTGGTCAAGGCTAACTTACCGTATGCTAACATAGAGTACGATTACTACTTACCTGAGTATGAAAGTGGATAAGAAAGTTTGGGCTTTCTGGCTTTGTTTCTGATAAGCCTTGCGAGCTTTTGTTAAAATGATTTTATCGATTAATCGATTGAAAGTTCTCGCATCGACGGGGATTGAAATTAGTGCTGTCTTTTTCGTCTAGCCCTTATTCGTCAAAGACGATTTCATCAATACGGGAAAGTTTCTCGAGCTTTGCTTAAACAATATTTTTTAAAGATTTTTCTTGTTTTAAAGTTAACGATTAAATAATATTGATTAAAAAAATAAAAAATAGAAATCTGCAGTGCTTTGATTTTGTTTTAAAAATCATAGGTATTAAAATAACACATAAGTAAAAAAATAATTACAAAATTGTGATGGCATTAACATTGAAACAATTTGTATTTTCATTTTTTACTTCTATAAAAATTCAAAAAATTTTGAAACATTTTTCATTTTTATATCAACCGGGTTCAAATAACCCACATAAAACATTTTTCATCTTTATTTAACCCAGTCAACCTATATTAATATTATCGCACGGTTTAAGGATCAAAATGTTTCCTAAAATACTTGCCACAATAGGAATGAAAAGGCGTTGTAGGCTGAAAATTACCGGTTATTTCAACGGAGCTAACATTCGACATTTTTCATCAAGAATAATACGATCTTATTGTTTACAAATAGAGATATACGCGCAAAACCACGACACGCGACTAAAACGTTTGAAAAAAGTGCTTCAAAGCTAGCAGATGACGTCGAAATGTCAAATGTTGCCTCATCTTGGCTTGGCGTAAGGATTACGCCTGACTTATAACACTCAAAAATGCGTGACTCTGTGTTTTTAGCTTGTTAGGTTAGATGACCGTTGTTGAGACACGGTGTGGTCTATCAAGGGAAAAAGTAAAAACATTGTTATTGTTTAGATATGTCGGGTTTGTTTGATTTGGCCCACATGATAGGAAGCCGACATATTTTGTGCATGAAAGTTGTTTGTTAAAATATCAAACTCTTTCCTAGGAAAAGTGTTTTTCAAAGCTGGAAAACCGTTGCTTACGTATTTTCGGTGAAGTAACTAAAATTGAACTGTAGTTTGGTATCTTACACTACAAAATTTAAGTTTTTTTTATCTACTTAAATTTTTTTTTATTTTTTAGAAAATCTAATTTGTGTATTTTGTTTTTGCCAACAAAAAATCTTGGAGTTGTTATATTTCTTACGTCTAATTTTCTAGCGGTTCGCTTTTCCAACGTTATTCAGAAACATAGTTATAAAGATGGACCAAAAAGGAAAAAATATATGGCCGTTTATAAGAAAAAAATCACGTTACTTTTTTGTTATTCTTGCTAGTTTTAGATAAGATCACATAAGTAAGAAAAAAGAAACAAGATTTAGATAACATCGAAGTAAGGCCTTCCGACGAGCGATTAAAATGTTAAAATATCAAAAATTAATTTATTACTATTTGTTTTAAACTACTCTAGTATACAAAAAACACTATAAGTATTACGTCATGTTATTAAACGCTAAATTTTACTTAATCGTCGCCCTTTCGTTTATCATAATTCAAACGGAGACATTGGCCAATGGGACTTCCAACTCTCGTAGCCAAGATGATCCAACATCTGAAGATTCTCGTTCGCGCGGGAATCCGAATGGAAGAATGTCAAGAAGACGAAATATGGCAGAAGATTTCCAAATGCATAATACGATAAGAGAGATTGAAGCCCCAGCACATAATATCGTAAATCGTGGAAAGACTTTTGTTACCTTGCTAGCTGCACACGTACAGGTAAAAAAAGAAAATTTTATTTTGTTTTAAATTTCAATTTTTTTATATATATATTATATTTATCTAGTATGTTATTTTATATCAAATATGTAATACGTATTCCAGCATTAGGATTAAATTTTTAAGCCATGACGTTTACGTTTACGCGGCGTGACTTAAAGCAAAACCTCGTTGTTTTTAACTTAAGTAAAAACTAATAAGAAATTCATTGTTTCCACGAACATGAGTAACATTGCCTTCGGCATAATGGCAACTTCAAGTAATTTTTTGTTTTGGTTCGGATGTAACTTAACAGAGATCGTGTTGTTATAAATGTAATCTAATCAATCAATCAAAGAAACAAGTGTTGTAATAAAATAGTGTCTATGTACGGTACGTGTAATGTATATTTACACATAGGCTTCAATATAAGCAGCCCTTGCATAAACTGAATATTACCAGATATTTATTTTATTTTGTTTATTTGGAACTAAATTGACTTAATTAAACTAATTTTTAATTTTTTTTTAATTTAAACCTGATTTTTAATATAATAACAATAAAGTAAATGTAATAATAAATACTAGCAATTAATGCAATTTAGCTAAGTTTTTCACTAAAATCAATATCTCGCATTAACATTTACATAAAATAATCACAAATATATATTTATATGTGTGTTTTGAAACAATTTAATTTTAACTGTTTTACGCAGTGGTATATGAACGGTATAAACTGCAAATACGCGAGACGCTTATCCTACACAACCCAAGGAAGATGTATGGGAGTTAAATGGACGCCATTTGATCAGATGAGGATCTATATTGCTCCTCCAAAACTCAACACAGTCTACTCGGTGGTAAGTACTGATTAAAATTTTGGTTGGGTATTTAAACATAAGCCATGTAAACACGATTTTTGTAAAATAAATGATGTTTTTGTTCAAATATGAATTTTTTAAGGAAAACACATAGCTTTGTACATGAGAATAGCAGGGACTTACTTACTACTTAACTTTTTACAATACTTCTATTATTCTTTAATTTTTTTAAAATTAATCTTTTCGATTTTCTTTTAAAAAATGTTTATTTTATGTTTAACAAAATTATTGGCCAATTTATATTTTTAGATAATGCCCGATGGTAAACTAACTGGGAATGGCAACCATGCAGCAGTTGCCGTTGTCGACCCTTTTCCACGGGTGAGTTTCGGTCACTTGGTGCTTATATTTTACGTTGACGGAGCAACTAAACCATGGTGCCTACAAAACAGGGGACTTGACTTAGGTAAGTCAGTGACTATAATTTATGATTTTTTGTCCCATAATAACAAATGTAAAATTTTTCACAATTGATGCTGCAAGTCTAACGAAAGTGAAAAAAACACCCTACTATTTATAAACGCCCATAATATAAAATATTATAGAAATATAGACTAGTTACAAATATTTTTAATTTTTTTTAGTTTTTCACTTTTTTTAAATTTCTTTTTTCTATTTAATTTCATTAAAGGAAACTCACTCTGCTTGACGCATGCGCGTAGACGAATTTGCCGAAATCAATTTCGTTCCCAATTTACTTCAGACGAAATATCAAAAAAATGTGAAGTTAACTTTATTCCACTAGTCCATGAAAGTTTAAATGGCGAAAGCAGTAAGTTACATATTTTAGTATTTAAAAAAACATAAAAAACTTAATTTTTAGATAAAAAATAAAAAGTATTCCTAATTTTAATTATTATAATTTTGATTTATTTTTAGCTGAAATTCGAACCCAACAACTTGAATGCATTCCTGACGTCAGCGGGTTCGGGGGATGCCCCAAACAAGTCGTCACCAAATCGACGGTTGTGGAAAATTGCGAACTTATCGAAAACACAAAAAGATGTCATCAGGTGAGTTTTATACTTTTTAAATTTAACAAACTATAATGAAGATTTATAATTTTTAATCTGTTGCTATCAAAGTTATATTTTTAACAAAATTTTGGCAGTTATAATGAAGGTATTCCAACAATAAAAAACGAAATTTGTAATAAAATCTTGTAAGACAAAATTTGTAAAAAAAATTCTGTCGAACAAAAATTGTAAAAGTATCCCTGTAAAAAAATACCGATAAAGTTATGGGTTATCCATTATGTCTACACGGGTTATATTTCAAGTTTTAACAAAATGGAGAATCTTATCTTTTTAACACTTTTTAAAGCATATTACATAATACAAAATAAATCGTGACTCTTTTAAACACATTAAACGAATAATTGTTTTGACTGCAAAGTGGTGAATTTTATTTTTGATAGTAAATTTCATCATGAGGGGAAAGTTGTGTTTTTATTGCCCACGCACGACCTGTGGCGTTGTTTTTGTGTTTTTAAAACCTGTTTAAGTAGTCATAAATGTTCAAAGCCAGTACTTGAACCGACACTTTTAAATCATGAAGATATGCGATCGGGCCATTGCAAGTGTATACGTAATGGCCTTGGCGAAACTAAACAAATAGTCAAAACTTCACCTGTATTACGTACTTTTTTAACCCCTGAGATATGCTTAAGAGTTTGGTTAGTTTGAGAATTTTTTGATCTTACCATAAAAGTGATGGCGTGAGAATATGACGCTTGAACAAATCCTAACAATGACATAACGTCACCCCTACTCACTTATAAAGTATATATTAGAAGGTGTCAACTATATGTTAGTGAGTGAATTTTAATGGCGATAATGGATAGTTTTATTGCCGCAGCCTCGCCCTCGTATTTTGTTTTCATATCTAAACAACCCCATGGTTATCTGCTTTTAAAAACTGAGAACAGGTGGACAAACCTTTCACGACCCCTTGTTAACTAAAGGATTTTAAAGTTTTCGTGACAATTTTAAAGCAAAATAATTTATTTTAAGTTCGCATGGAAAAACACTAAAACAGATTAAAAAAAAATAATAAATTTTGTAAACCGAAATTCAGTTTTTGATTTTTGAATTTAATTTATTATTTTCTGTTTTTAGAGAACCACTCCTCAGCCTCCTCCCGGACCAGTCAGACGTCGACCAGTGCCATGTCACTTTCTCAAAATGTGCGACCACGCGGTGACGCTGTTTGGTGGTTGGAACGAGGAAACTTTGTTCACGAGACATGAGGAAAATTTGAGAGATTTTTACTCCATGTTAAAAAGAAATGGATTTCGAAAAAACGATATTCAGATTTTCTACAACGGCAACGGGGAAGTCGACGGTAGGTGGCGTTAGCTTAATTTCCACTTTTTAACTGTAGTCACTTTTACTATAGTCTATTATTGTGGTGAACAGGTCATAGCAGCGGTCTACGAGCAGCGCTAATGCCACACTATTCACCCTTGAGCCTAGCATTTACATATAGCTCAAACATGTTCTAATATCACACCTTACCCAATAAAAAAACAAAAACCTATCCCCTTAAGAGGACAAAAAAATCAGTTTTATTACTGTTTGGGTAATTGTGTGGTATATTATGTATGACTAATCAAAAGGTTTTCCTTTAGCCTGGCGTTCACCGATAGATAAAACCAAGTTTTTTATATAAAAAACGGATTTTTAAATCTTTTTTAATTTTTAATTTGAACAGTTGGGGAGCCTTACCATCATGGCAGAGCTGCGAGTGACAAACATTTAGTTCGAAGTCACATCCAAACGTTATGCCAAACGGAGATGTGTGTAAATTCCTTTGTTATTTACCTCAACGGACCAACTACTTCAGACGGTTCCATCCTGCTGTGGGATATAAATGGAAATGGACAGGTAAGAAAATAAATAAACAAATAAAAATCACAAAAACGTTAGTTTTTTTAAATGATCGAAATATGTTACGTGCACATATAAACAGTTATAGATTTTATAGCGTACACTTTCTGCTGTAAAAACAACTGATTAAGCTTGTTTAAAATATATTCACCACCCAAATATTGATGGATTTTGTTATTTATTCAAATGTTACTTAAAAATAACTTTTTTGTTAAAGTTAAAAAAAAATTACCACTATTTCAATAACAAGTCTCAAAAGTTTCTTTTATGTGGTGTAACCTTTTACGTCATAACTGACCTATTATGACGTCATTAAACAAACAACGCCCCGACATCAATTAGGAATGCATTAGCAGATATTTAAAATGCACTTAACGATTTAATTAGGCGGAACTTGTAAACAATGTTAGCGACGTTTACTGTTGTTTATTAAATAAGTTTAATTTTAAAAACATAACAATTTTATAAGAATAGTTTTTTTGAAAAATTTTTTTACCATTTTTTTTATTTTTTCTTTATTTTAATTATTTTTGTACTTAATAAAATATCCTAAGCTTAACATGCATTTCTATACAGTTATTCAAGAATGACAGCCACAATAAAAAAATCGAGTCTGTTGATAAATTTAAATCACATAACCCAATTGCAATATCAATATCTGTTATTTGTCTATCAAATAGGCAGAAAACGGTGAAATGTACAAAGTCAACGAGTTTCTGGACGACATCGCCTACTGTGAAGCCGACCACGTGTTTGTATTTGCCGATCAAAGCTATTCGGGCACTCTGACGTCATCCATAAGGTCGAGGACCGGCGACGGGGATTCTCCGTGGGCCGACGTGGTCTTGATAACGAGCGGGGACCAATTCGAGTATTCGTGGGGCCGTGACGTCATCGAGCACTGGAACAAAATAAGCCCCATGCACAACGTATCGTGGGCCTATGAGGTAAACATATCTACAATATACAATCCAAAAATTAAAAAAATCAAATAATTTTATTCAAATTAAAAAAAAAACAGAAAATAAATAATTTTAACAATGTATCTCACTGTTTAACAGGGTTTTCCATACTTGCACAGCACCCCAAGTATTATAAACAGTCGACTGGCACAAGATTTTACAGTTTATGGTGCACCGGTCATACAGGGGATACCTAAGTTCGCCGAGGCTCCGGCTGAGTTAAAAAGAAGATACCAAGGCTGCCAAGACTTACTGAAATCATCATCATTCATGGATTTGACTCTTAGGTTTTCGAACGTGAGAACACATAAAAGCAACACTAACAATTAATTGACTTTTAATCCTGTCAAAAATACTGTTACGGTGTATTTTTATCCATATGAAATGTTAAAACAAATATATTGTGATGAATTTTAAGGAAGTACGTTTCACTTATTTTTATGTTACATTTTTTATGCCTTTTGTTGTATTTAAAAACTTAGTATTGCGCTATTTTATTGTAAATAAATAATTTTTAAATATTAGAAAATTTTTGTTGTTTGCAAGTTTGTTTAGGGTGTCCGCATTAATTTGACGAGTGCAGTTCTTACAGAAAGATTATTTTTTTATTTAAAATTTTTTTATTTTTTTTTAAATTTGTATGTAATATCATTGGCCAAAAATATCACGCGACCTATTTAAACCCAAAATAAAAATTACCTCAAACTTTTGTTCTACTGAAAATTTTCGCGAAATGTTTTATTTTGTAAGTTAGTTGGGTCAATACGCATATAATACAACAAAAACTTTTAGGTTTTGAGATTTCATAAATTTTTAATAAAAGTGTCATAACTTTTTTGAATATTAATATTTTCAAAAAAAATTTTGTAAACGCATTAATTTGACCTGTGAAGTCTTAACAAAACAATAATTTTTTGATTTAAAATTGTTTTATTTTTTTTAAATTTGTATGCAATATCATTGGCCAAAAATATCACGTGACCTAATTAAACCCAAAATAAAAATTACCTCAAACTTTTGTTTTACTGAAAATTTTCGCGAAATGTTTTATCTTGAATGTTAGTTAGGCCAATGCGCGTCTAATAAAATACAAAATTTTAGGTTTTAAGATTTCATAAATTTTTAATAAAAGTTTCATAACTTTTATGAATATTAATATTTTCGAAAAATATTTTGTAAACACGGTAATTGGACCTGTGCGGTTCTAACACAACAATAATTTTTCGATTTAAAATTTTTTATTTTTTTTCAAAAAATTTGTATGCAATATTATTGGCCAAAAATATCACGTGACCTAATTAATCCCAAAATAAAAATTACCCCTAACTTTTGTTTTACTGAAAATTTTCGCGAAATGTTTTATCTTGAATGTTAATTAGGCCAATGCGCGTCTAATAAAATACAAAATTTCAGATTTTGAGATTTCATAAATTTTTAATAAAAGTTTCATAACTTTAATGAATATTAATATTTTTGAAAAATATTTTGTAAACACGGTAATTGGACCTGTGCGGTTCTAACACAACAATAATTTTTCGATTTAAAATTTTTTATTTTTTTTCAAAAAATTTGTACGCAATATCATTGGCCAAAAATATCACGTGACCTAATTAAACCCAAAATAAAAATTACCCCAAACTTTTGTTTTACTGAAAATTTTCGCGAAATGTTTTATCTTGAATGTTAATTAGGCCAATGCGCGTCTAATAAAATACAAAATTTTAGGTTTTGAGATTTCATAAATTTTTAATAAAAGTTTCATAACTTTTATGAATATTAATATTTTCGAAAAATATTTTGTAAACACGGTAATTGGACCTGTGCGGTTCTAACACAACAGTTATTTTTCGATTTAAAATCTTTAATTTTTTTTCAAAAAATTTGTATGCAATATCATTGGCCAAAAATATCACATGACCTAATTAAACCCAAAATAAAAATTACCTCAAACTTTTGTTTTACTGAAAATTTTTGCGAAATGTTTTATCTTGAATGTTAGTTAGGCCAATGCGCATCTAACAAAATAACAAATTTCAGATTTTGAGATTTCATAAATTTTTAATAAAAGTTTCATAACTTTTATGAATATTAATATTTAAAAAAAATATTTTGTAAACATGATAATTGGACCTGTGCGGTTCTAACACAACAATAATTTTTCGATTTAAAATTTTTTATTTTTTTTCAAAAAATTTGTATGCAATATCATTGGCCAAAAATATCACGTGACCTAATGAAAACCAAAATAAAAATTACCTTAAACTTTTGTTTTACTGAAAATTTTCGCGAAATGTTTTATCTTGAATGTTAGTTAGGCCAATGCGCGTCTAATAAAATACAAAATTTTAGGTTTTGAGATTTCATAAATTTTTAATAAAAGTTTCATAACTTTTATGAATATTAATATTTAAAAAAAATATTTTGTAAACACGGTAATTGGACCTGTGCGGTTCTAACACAACAATAATTTTTCGATTTAAAATTTTTTATTTTTTTCAAAAAATTTGTACGCAATATCATTGGCCAAAAATATCACGTGACCTAATTAAACCCAAAATAAAAATTACCCCAAACTTTTGTTTTACTGAAAATTTTTGCGAAATGTTTTATCTTGAATGTTAGTTAGGCCAATGCGCGTCTAATAAAATACAAAATTTTAGGTTTTGAGATTTCATAAATTTTTAATAAAAGTTTCATAACTTTTATGAATATTAATATTTTCGAAAAATATTTTGTAAACACGGTAATTGGACCTGTGCGGTTCTAACACAACAATAATTTTTCGATTTAAAATTTTTTATTTTTTTCCAAAAAATTTGTATGCAATATCATTGGCCAAAAATATCACGTGACCTAATTAAACCCAAAATAAAAATTACCTCAAACTTTTGTTTTACTGAAAATTTTCGCGAAATGTTTTATCTTGAATGTTAGTTAGGCCAATGCGCGTCTAATAAAATACAAAACTTTAGGTTTTGAGATTTCATAAATTTTTAATAAAAGTTTCATAACTTTTATGAATATTAATATTTTCGAAAAATATTTTGTAAACACGGTAATTGGACCTGTGCGGTTCTAACACAACAATTATTTTTCGATTTAAAATTTTTTATTTTTTTAAAAAAAATTTGTATGCAATATCATTGGCCAAAAATATCACGTGACCTAATTAATCCCAAAATAAAAATTACCTCAAACTTTTGTTTTACTGAAAATTTTCGCGAAATGTTTTATCTTGAATGTTAGTTAGGCCAATGCGCGTCTAATAAAATACAAAATTTCAGATTTTGAGATTTCATAAATTTTTAATAAAAGTTTCATAACTTTTATGAATATTAATATTTTTGAAAAATATTTTGTAAACACGGTAATTGGACCTGTGCGGTTCTAACACAACAATAATATTTCGATTTAAAATTTTTTATTTTTTTTCAAAAAATTTGTACGCAATATCATTGGCCAAAAATATCACGTGACCTAATTAAACCCAAAATAAAAATTACCCCAAACTTTTGTTTTACTGAAAATTTTCGCGAAATGTTTTATCTTGAATGTTAGTTAGGCCAATGCGCGTCTAATAAAATACAAAATTTTAGGTTTTGAGATTTCATAAATTTTTAATAAAAGTTTCATAACTTTTATGAATATTAATATTTTCGAAAAATATTTTGTAAACACGGTAATTGGACCTGTGCGGTTCTAACACAACAATTATTTTTCGATTTAAAATTTTTTATTTTTTTAAAAAAAATTTGTATGCAATATCATTGGCCAAAAATATCACGTGACCTAATTAATCCCAAAATAAAAATTACCTCAAACTTTTGTTTTACTGAAAATTTTCGCGAAATGTTTTATCTTGAATGTTAGTTAGGCCAATGCGCGTCTAATAAAATACAAAATTTCAGATTTTGAGATTTCATAAATTTTTAATAAAAGTTTCATAACTTTTATGAATATTAATATTTTTGAAAAATATTTTGTAAACACGGTAATTGGACCTGTGCGGTTCTAACACAACAATAATATTTCGATTTAAAATTTTTTATTTTTTTTCAAAAAATTTGTACGCAATATCATTGGCCAAAAATATCACGTGACCTAATTAAACCCAAAATAAAAATTACCCCAAACTTTTGTTTTACTGAAAATTTTCGCGAAATGTTTTATCTTGAATGTTAGTTAGGCCAATGCGCGTCTAATAAAATACAAAATTTTAGGTTTTGAGATTTCATAAATTTTTAATAAAAGTTTCATAACTTTTATGAATATTAATATTTTCGAAAAATATTTTGTAAACACGGTAATTGGATCTGTGCGGTTCTAACACAACAATTATTTTTCGATTTAAAGTTTTTTATTTTTTTAAAAAAAATTTGTATGCATTATCATTGGCCAAAAATATCACGTGACCTAATTAAACCCAAAATAAAAATTACCTCAAACTTTTGTTTTACTGAAAATTTTCGCGAAAAGTTTTATCTTGAATGTTAGTTAGCTCAATGCGCGTCTAATGAAATACAAAATTTCAGATTTTGAGATTTCATAAATTTTTAATAAAAGTTTCATAACTTTTATGAATATTAATATTTTTAAAAAATATTTTGTAAACACGGTAATTGGACCTGTGCGGTTCTAACACAACAATAATTTTTCGATTTAAAATTTTTTATTTTTTTTCAAAAAATTTGTATGCAATATCATTGGCCAAAAATATCACGTGACCTAATGAAAACCAAAATAAAAATTACCTTAAACTTTTGTTTTACTGAAAATTTTCGCGAAATGTTTTATCTTGAATGTTAGTTAGGCCAATGCGCGTCTAATAAAATACAAAATTTTAAGTTTTGAGATTTCATAAATTTTTAATAAAAGTTTCATCACTTTTATGAATATTAATATTTAAAAAAAATATTTTGTAATTGGACCTGTGCGGTTCTAACACAACAATAATTTTTCGATTTAAAATTTTTTATTTTTTTCCAAAAAATTTGTATGCAATATCATTGGCCAAAAATATCACGTGACCTAATGAAAACCAAAATAAAAATTACCTTAAACTTTTGTTTTACTGAAAATTTTCGCGAAATGTTTTATCTTGATTGTTAGTTAGGCCAATGCGCGTCTAATAAAATACAAAATTTTAGGTTTTGAGATTTCATAAATTTTTAATAAAAGTTTCATAACTTTTATGAATATTAATATTTTCGAAAAATATTTTGTAAACACGGTTATTGGACCTGTGCGGTTCTAACACAACAATTATATTTCGATTTAAAATTTTTTATTTTTTTAAAAAAAATTTGTATGCAATATCATTGGCCAAAAATATCACGTGACCTAATGAAAACCAAAATAAAAATTACCTTAAACTTTTGTTTTACTGAAAATTTTCGCGAAATGTTTTATCTTGAATGTTAGTTAGGCCAATGCGCGTCTAATAAAATACAAAATTTTAAGTTTTGAGATTTCATAAATTTTTAATAAAAGTTTCATCACTTTTATGAATATTAATATTTAAAAAAAATATTTTGTAATTGGACCTGTGCGGTTCTAACACAACAATAATTTTTCGATTTAAAATTTTTTATTTTTTTCCAAAAAATTTGTATGCAATATCATTGGCCAAAAATATCACGTGACCTAATGAAAACCAAAATAAAAATTACCTTAAACTTTTGTTTTACTGAAAATTTTCGCGAAATGTTTTATCTTGGTTGTTAGTTAGGCCAATGCGCGTCTAATAAAATACAAAATTTTAGGTTTTGAGATTTCATAAATTTTTAATAAAAGTTTCATAACTTTTATGAATATTAATATTTTCGAAAAATATTTTGTAAACACGGTTATTGGACCTGTGCGGTTCTAACACAACAATTATATTTCGATTTAAAATTTTTTATTTTTTTAAAAAAAATTTGTATGCAATATCATTGGCCAAAAATATCACGTGACCCAATTAATCCCAAAATAAAAATTACCTCAAACTTTTGTTTTACTGAAAATTTTCGCGAAATGTTTTATCTTGAATGTTAGTTAGGCCAATGCGCGTCTAATAAAATACAAAATTTCAGATTTTGAGATTTCATAAATTTTTAATAAAAGTTTCATAACTTTTATGAATATTAATATTTTTAAAAAATATTTTGTAAACACGGTAATTGGACCTGTGCGGTTCTAACACAACAATAATTTTTCGATTTAAAATTTTTTATTTTTTTTCAAAAAATTTGTATGCAATATCATTGGCCAAAAATATCACGTGACCTAATGAAAACCAAAATAAAAATTACCTCAAACTTTTGTTTTACTGAAAATTTTCGCGAAATGTTTTATCTTGAATGTTAGTTAGGCCAATGCGCGTCTAATAAAATACAAAATTTTAAGTTTTGAGATTTCATAAATTTTTAATAAAAGTTTCATAACTTTTATGAATATTAATATTTTTGAAAAATATTTTGTAAACACGGTAATTGGACCTGTGCGGTTCTAACACAACAATAATTTTTCGATTTAAAATTTTTTATTTTTTTTTTTTAAATTTGTATGCAATATCATTGGCCAAAAATATCACGTGACCTAATGAAAACCAAAATAAAAATTACCTCAAACTTTTGTTTTACTGAAAATTTTCGCGAAATGTTTTATCTTGAATGTTAGTTAGGCCAATGCGCGTCTAATAAAATACAAAATTTTAAGTTTTGAGATTTCATAAATTTTTAATAAAAGTTTCATAACTTTTATGAATATTAATATTTTTAAAAAATATTTTGTAAACACGGTAATTGGACCTGTGCGGTTCTAACACAACAATAATTTTTCGATTTAAAATTTTTTATTTTTTTTTTTAAATTTGTATGCAATATCATTGGCCAAAAATATCACGTGACCTAATGAAAACCAAAATAAAAATTACCTCAAACTTTTGTTTTACTGAAAATTTTCGCGAAATGTTTTATCTTGAATGTTAGTTAGGCCAATGCGCGTCTAATAAAAAACCAAATTTCAGATTTTGAGATTTCATAAATTTTTAATAAAAGTTTCATAACTTTTATGAATATTAATATTTTTGAAAAATATTTTGTAAACACGGTAATTGGACCTGTGCGGTTCTAACACAACAATAATTTTTCGATTTAAAATTTTTTATTTTTTTTTTTTAAATTTGTATGCAATATCATTGGCCAAAAATATCACGTGACCTAATAAAAACCAAAATAAAAATTACCTCAAACTTTTGTTTTACTGAAAATTTTCGCGAAATGTTTTATCTTGAATGTTAGTTAGGCCAATGCGCGTCTAATAAAATACCTAATTTCAGATTTTGAGATTTCATAAATTTTTTATAAAAGTTTCATAACTTTTATGAATATTAATATTTTTGAAAAATATTATGTAAACACGGTAATTGGACCTGTGCGGTTCTAACACAACAATTATTTTTCGATTTAAAATTTTTAATTTTTTTTTTTAAATTTGTATGCATTATCATTGGCCAAAAATATCACGTGACCTAATTAAACCCAAAATAAAAATTACCTCAAACTTTTGTTTTACTGAAAATTTTCGCGAAATGTTTTATCTTGAATGTTAGTTAGGCCAATGCGCGTCTAACAAAATACCAAATTTCAGATTTTGAGATTTCATAAATTTTTAATAAAAGTTTCATCACTTTTATGAATATTAATATTTAAAAAAAATATTTTGTAATTGGACCTGTGCGGTTCTAACACAACAATAATTTTTCGATTTAAAATTTTTTATTTTTTTCCAAAAAATTTGTATGCAATATATTGGACCTGTGCGGTTCTAACACAACAATAATTTTTCGATTTAAAATTTTTTATTTTTTTTCAAAAAATTTGTATGCAATATCATTGGCCAAAAATATCACGTGACCTAATGAAAACCAAAATAAAAATTACCTTAAACTTTTGTTTTACTGAAAATTTTCGCGAAATGTTTTATCTTGAATGTTAGTTAGGCCAATGCGCGTCTAATAAAATACAAAATTTTAAGTTTTGAGATTTCATAAATTTTTAATAAAAGTTTCATCACTTTTATGAATATTAATATTTAAAAAAAATATTTTGTAATTGGACCTGTGCGGTTCTAACACAACAATAATTTTTCGATTTAAAATTTTTTATTTTTTTCCAAAAAATTTGTATGCAATATCATTGGCCAAAAATATCACGTGACCTAATGAAAACCAAAATAAAAATTACCTTAAACTTTTGTTTTACTGAAAATTTTCGCGAAATGTTTTATCTTGGTTGTTAGTTAGGCCAATGCGCGTCTAATAAAATACAAAATTTTAGGTTTTGAGATTTCATAAATTTTTAATAAAAGTTTCATAACTTTTATGAATATTAATATTTTCGAAAAATATTTTGTAAACACGGTTATTGGACCTGTGCGGTTCTAACACAACAATTATATTTCGATTTAAAATTTTTTATTTTTTTAAAAAAAATTTGTATGCAATATCATTGGCCAAAAATATCACGTGACCCAATTAATCCCAAAATAAAAATTACCTCAAACTTTTGTTTTACTGAAAATTTTCGCGAAATGTTTTATCTTGAATGTTAGTTAGGCCAATGCGCGTCTAATAAAATACAAAATTTCAGATTTTGAGATTTCATAAATTTTTAATAAAAGTTTCATAACTTTTATGAATATTAATATTTTTAAAAAATATTTTGTAAACACGGTAATTGGACCTGTGCGGTTCTAACACAACAATAATTTTTCGATTTAAAATTTTTTATTTTTTTTCAAAAAATTTGTATGCAATATCATTGGCCAAAAATATCACGTGACCTAATGAAAACCAAAATAAAAATTACCTCAAACTTTTGTTTTACTGAAAATTTTCGCGAAATGTTTTATCTTGAATGTTAGTTAGGCCAATGCGCGTCTAATAAAATACAAAATTTTAAGTTTTGAGATTTCATAAATTTTTAATAAAAGTTTCATAACTTTTATGAATATTAATATTTTTGAAAAATATTTTGTAAACACGGTAATTGGACCTGTGCGGTTCTAACACAACAATAATTTTTCGATTTAAAATTTTTTATTTTTTTTTTTTAAATTTGTATGCAATATCATTGGCCAAAAATATCACGTGACCTAATGAAAACCAAAATAAAAATTACCTCAAACTTTTGTTTTACTGAAAATTTTCGCGAAATGTTTTATCTTGAATGTTAGTTAGGCCAATGCGCGTCTAATAAAATACAAAATTTTAAGTTTTGAGATTTCATAAATTTTTAATAAAAGTTTCATAACTTTTATGAATATTAATATTTTTAAAAAATATTTTGTAAACACGGTAATTGGACCTGTGCGGTTCTAACACAACAATAATTTTTCGATTTAAAATTTTTTATTTTTTTTTTTAAATTTGTATGCAATATCATTGGCCAAAAATATCACGTGACCTAATGAAAACCAAAATAAAAATTACCTCAAACTTTTGTTTTACTGAAAATTTTCGCGAAATGTTTTATCTTGAATGTTAGTTAGGCCAATGCGCGTCTAATAAAAAACCAAATTTCAGATTTTGAGATTTCATAAATTTTTAATAAAAGTTTCATAACTTTTATGAATATTAATATTTTTGAAAAATATTTTGTAAACACGGTAATTGGACCTGTGCGGTTCTAACACAACAATAATTTTTCGATTTAAAATTTTTTATTTTTTTTTTTTAAATTTGTATGCAATATCATTGGCCAAAAATATCACGTGACCTAATAAAAACCAAAATAAAAATTACCTCAAACTTTTGTTTTACTGAAAATTTTCGCGAAATGTTTTATCTTGAATGTTAGTTAGGCCAATGCGCGTCTAATAAAATACCTAATTTCAGATTTTGAGATTTCATAAATTTTTTATAAAAGTTTCATAACTTTTATGAATATTAATATTTTTGAAAAATATTATGTAAACACGGTAATTGGACCTGTGCGGTTCTAACACAACAATTATTTTTCGATTTAAAATTTTTAATTTTTTTTTTTAAATTTGTATGCATTATCATTGGCCAAAAATATCACGTGACCTAATTAAACCCAAAATAAAAATTACCTCAAACTTTTGTTTTACTGAAAATTTTCGCGAAATGTTTTATCTTGAATGTTAGTTAGGCCAATGCGCGTCTAACAAAATACCAAATTTCAGATTTTGAGATTTCATAAATTTTTAATAAAAGTTTCATCACTTTTATGAATATTAATATTTAAAAAAAATATTTTGTAATTGGACCTGTGCGGTTCTAACACAACAATAATTTTTCGATTTAAAATTTTTTATTTTTTTCCAAAAAATTTGTATGCAATATATTGGACCTGTGCGGTTCTAACACAACAATAATTTTTCGATTTAAAATTTTTTATTTTTTTTCAAAAAATTTGTATGCAATATCATTGGCCAAAAATATCACGTGACCTAATGAAAACCAAAATAAAAATTACCTTAAACTTTTGTTTTACTGAAAATTTTCGCGAAATGTTTTATCTTGAATGTTAGTTAGGCCAATGCGCGTCTAATAAAAAACCAAATTTCAGATTTTGAGATTTCATAAATTTTTAATAAAAGTTTCATAACTTTTATGAATATTAATATTTTTGAAAAATATTTTGTAAACACGGTAATTGGACCTGTGCGGTTCTAACACAACAATAATTTTTCGATTTAAAATTTTTTATTTTTTTTTTTTAAATTTGTATGCAATATCATTGGCCAAAAATATCACGTGACCTAATAAAAACCAAAATAAAAATTACCTCAAACTTTTGTTTTACTGAAAATTTTCGCGAAATGTTTTATCTTGAATGTTAGTTAGGCCAATGCGCGTCTAATAAAATACCTAATTTCAGATTTTGAGATTTCATAAATTTTTTATAAAAGTTTCATAACTTTTATGAATATTAATATTTTTGAAAAATATTATGTAAACACGGTAATTGGACCTGTGCGGTTCTAACACAACAATTATTTTTCGATTTAAAATTTTTAATTTTTTTTTTTAAATTTGTATGCATTATCATTGGCCAAAAATATCACGTGACCTATTTAAACCCAAAATAAAAATTACCTCAAACTTTTGTTTTACTGAAAATTTTCGCGAAATGTTTTATCTTGAATGTTAGTTAGGCCAATGCGCGTCTAACAAAATACCAAATTTCAGATTTTGAGATTTCATAAATTTTTAATAAAAGTTTCATCACTTTTATGAATATTAATATTTAAAAAAAATATTTTGTAATTGGACCTGTGCGGTTCTAACACAACAATAATTTTTCGATTTAAAATTTTTTATTTTTTTCCAAAAAATTTGTATGCAATATATTGGACCTGTGCGGTTCTAACACAACAATAATTTTTCGATTTAAAATTTTTTATTTTTTTTCAAAAAATTTGTATGCAATATCATTGGCCAAAAATATCACGTGACCTAATGAAAACCAAAATAAAAATTACCTTAAACTTTTGTTTTACTGAAAATTTTCGCGAAATGTTTTATCTTGAATGTTAGTTAGGCCAATGCGCGTCTAATAAAATACAAAATTTTAGGTTTTGAGATTTCATAAATTTTTAATAAAAGTTTTATAACTTTTATGAATATTAATATTTTCGAAAAATATTTTGTAAACACGGTAATTGGACCTGTGCGGTTCTAACACAACAATTATTTTTCGATTTAAAATTTTTTATTTTTTTAAAAAAATTTGTATGCAATATCATTGGCCAAAAATATCACGTGACCTAATTAATCCCAAAATAAAAATTACCTCAAACTTTTGTTTTACTGAAAATTTTCGCGAAATGTTTTATCTTGAATGTTAGTTAGGCCAATGCGCGTCTAATAAAATACAAAATTTCAGATTTTGAGATTTCATAAATTTTTAATAAAAGTTTCATAACTTTTATGAATATTAATATTTTTGAAAAATATTTTGTAAACACGGTAATTGGACCTGTGCGGTTCTAACACAACAATAATTTTTCGATTTAAAATTTTTTATTTTTTTTCAAAAAATTTGTACGCAATATCATTGGCCAAAAATATCACGTGACCTAATGAAAACCAAAATAAAAATTACCCCAAACTTTTGTTTTACTGAAAATTTTTACGAAATGTTTTATCTTGAATGTTAGTTAGGCCAATGCGCGTCTAATAAAATACAAAATTTTAGGTTTTGAGATTTCATAAATTTTTAATAAAAGTTTCATAACTTTTATGAATATTAATATTTTCGAAAAATATTTTGTAAACACGGTAATTGGACCTGTGCGGTTCTAACACAACAATTATTTTTCGATTTAAAATTTTTTATTTTTTAAAAAAAAATTTGTATGCAATATCATTGGCCAAAAATATCACGTGACCTAATTAAACCCAAAATAAAAATTACCTCAAACTTTTGTTTTACTGAAAATTTTCGCGAAATGTTTTATCTTGAATGTTAGTTAGGTCAATGCGCGTCTAATAAAATACCAAATTTCAGATTTTGAGATTTCATAAATTTTTAATAAAAGTTTCATAACTTTTATGAATATTAATATTTTTAAAAAATATTTTGTAAACACGGTAATTGGACCTGTGCGGTTCTAACACAACAATAATTTTTCGATTTAAATTTTTTTTTTTTTTTCCAAAAAATTTGTTTGCAATATCATTGGCCAAAAATATCACGTGACCTAATGAAAACCAAAATAAAAATTACCTTAAACTTTTGTTTTACTGAAAATTTTCGCGAAATGTTTTATCTTGAATGTTAGTTAGGCCAATGCGCCTCTAATAAAATACAAAATTTTAGGTTTTGAGATTTCATAAATTTTTAATAAAAGTTTCATAACTTTTATGAATATTAATATTTTCGAAAAATATTTTGAAAACACGGTAATTGGACCTGTGTGGTTCTAACACAACAGTTATTTTTCGATTTAAAATTTTTAATTTTTTTTCAAAAAATTTGTACGCAATATCATTGGCCAAAAATATCACGTGACCTAATTAAACCCAAAATAAAAATTACCTCAAACTTTTGTTTTACTGAAAATTTTTGCGAAATGTTTTATCTTGAATGTTAGTTAGGCCAATGCGCGTCTAACAAAATACCAAATTTTAGATTTTGAGATTTCATAAATTTTTAATAAAAGTTTCATAACTTTTATGAATATTAATATTTTCGAAAAATATTTTGTAAACACGGTAATTGGACCTGTGCGGTTCTAACACAACAATAATTTTTCGATTTAAAATTTTTTATTTTTTTTCAAAAAATTTGTATGCAATATCATTGGCCAAAAATATCACGTGACCTAATGAAAACCAAAATAAAAATTACCTTAAACTTTTGTTTTACTGAAAATTTTCGCGAAATGTTTTATCTTGAATGTTAGTTAGGCCAATGCGCGTCTAATAAAATACAAAATTTTAGGTTTTGAGATTTCATAAATTTTTAATAAAAGTTTCATAACTTTTATGAATATTAATATTTTCGAAAAATATTTTGTAAACACGGTAATTGGACCTGTGCGATTCTAACAGAACACTTATTTTTCGATTTAAAATTTTTTATTTTTTTAAAAAAAATTTGTATGCAATATCATTGGCCAAAAATATCACGTGACCTAATTAAACCCAAAATAAAAATTACCTCAAACTTTTGTTTTACTGAAAATTTTCGCGAAATGTTTTATCTTGAATGTTAGTTAAGCCAATGCGCGTCTAATAAAATACAAAATTTTAGGTTTTGAGATTTCATAAATTTTTAATAAAAGTTTCATAACTTTTATGAATATTAATATTTTCGAAAAATATTTTGTAAACACGGTAATTGGACCTGTGTGGTTCTAACACAATAGTTATTTTTCGATTTAAAATCTTTAATTTTTTTTCAAAAAATTTGTATGCAATATCATTGGCCAAAAATATCACGTGACCTAATTAAACCCAAAATAAAAATTACCTCAAACTTTTGTTTTACTGAAAATTTTCGCGAAATGTTTTATCTTGAATGTTAGTTAGGCCAATGCGCGTCTAATAAAATACAAAATTTCAGATTTTGAGATTTCATAAATTTTTAATAAAAGTTTCATAACTTTTATGAATATTAATATTTAAAAAAAATATTTTGTAAACACGGTAATTGGACCTGTGCGGTTCTAACACAACAATTATTTTTCGATTTAAAATTTTTTATTTTTTTTCAAAAAATTTGTATGCAATATCATTGGCCAAAAATATCACGTGACCTAATGAAAACCAAAATAAAAATTACCTTAAACTTTTGTTTTACTGAAAATTTTCGCGAAATGTTTTATCTTGAATGTTAGTTAGGCCAATGCGCGTCTAATAAAATACAAAATTTTAGGTTTTGAGATTTCATAAATTTTTAATAAAAGTTTCATAACTTTTATGAATATTAATATTTTCGAAAAATATTTTGTAAACACGGTAATTGGACCTGTGCGATTCTAACAGAACAATTATTTTTCGATTTAAAATTTTTTATTTTTTTAAAAAAAATTTGTATGCAATATCATTGGCCAAAAATATCACGTGACCTAATTAAACCCAAAATAAAAATTACCTCAAACTTTTGTTTTACTGAAAATTTTCGCGAAATGTTTGATCTTGAATGTTAGTTAGGCCAATGCGCGTCTAATAAAATACAAAATTTTAGATTTTGAGATTTCATAAATTTTTAATAAAAGTTTCATAACTTTTATGAATATTAATATTTTCGAAAAATATTTTGTAAACACGGTAATTGGACCTGTGTGGTTCTAACACAATAGTTATTTTTCGATTTAAAATCTTTAATTTTTTTTCAAAAAATTTGTATGCAATATCATTGGCCAAAATTATCACGTGACCTAATTAAACCCAAAATAAAAATTACCTCAAACTTTTGTTTTACTGAAAATTTTCGCGAAATGTTTAATCTTGAATGTTAGTTAGGCCAATGCGCGTCTAACAAAATACCAAATTTCAGATTTTGAGATTTCATAAATTTTTAATAAAAGTTTCATAACTTTTATGAATATTAATATTTAAAAAAAATATTTTGTAAACACGGTAATTGGACCTGTGCGGTTCTAACACAACAATAATTTTTCGATTTAAAATTTTTTAATTTTTCAAAAAATTTGTATGCAATATCATTGGCCAAAAATATCACGTGACCTAATTAAACCCAAAATAAAAATTACACCAAACTTTTGATTTACTGAAAATTTTTGCGAAATGTTTTATCTTGAATGTTAGTTAGGCCAATGCGCGTCTAATAAAATACAAAATTTTAGGTTTTGAGATTTCATAAATTTTTAATAAAAGTTTCATAACTTTTATGAATATTAATATTTTCGAAAAATATTTTGTAAACACGGTAATTGGACCTGTGCGGTTCTAACACAACAATTATTTTTCGATTTAAAATTTTTTATTTTTTTAAAAAAAATTTGTATGCAATATCATTGGCCAAAAATATCACGTGACCTAATTAAACCCAAAATAAAAATTACCTCAAACTTTTGTTTTACTGAAAATTTTCGCGAAATGTTTTATCTTGAATGTTAGTTAGGTCAATGCGCGTCTAATAAAATACCAAATTACAGATTTTGAGATTTCATAAATTTTTAATAAAAGTTTCATAACTTTTATGAATATTAATATTTTTAAAAAATATTTTGTAAACACGGTAATTGGACCTGTGCGGTTCTAACACAACAATAATTTTTCGATTTAAAATTTTTTAATTATTTCCAAAAAATTTGTATGCAATATCATTGGCCAAAAATATCACGTGACCTAATGAAAACCAAAATAAAAATTACCTTAAACTTTTGTTTTACTGAAAATTTTTGCGAAATGTTTTATCTTGAATGTTAGTTAGGCCAATGCGCGTCTAATAAAATACAAAATTTTAGGTTTTGAGATTTCATAAATTTTTAATAAAAGTTTCATAACTTTTATGAATATTAATATTTTCGAAAAATATTTTGTAAACACGGTAATTGGACCTGTGCGGTTCTAACACAACAATTATTTTTCGATTTAAAATTTTTTATATTTTTAAAAAAAATTTGTATGCAATATCATTCATTGGCCAAAAATATCACGTGACCTAATTAATCCCAAAATAAAAATTACCTCAAACTTTTGTTTTACTGAAAATTTTCGCGAAATGTTTTATCTTGAATGTTAGTTAGGCCAATGCGCGTCTAATAAAATACAAAATTTCAGATTTTGAGATTTCATAAATTTTTAATAAAAGTTTCATAACTTTTATGAATATTAATATTTTTAAAAAATATTTTGTAAACACTGTAATTGGACCTGTGCGGTTCTAACACAACAATTATTTTTCGATTTAAAATTTTTAATTTTTTTTTTTAAAAATTTGTATGCAATATTATTGGCCAAAAATATCACGTGACCTAATTAAACCCAAAATAAAAATTACCTCAAACCTTTGTTTTACTGAAAATTTTCGCGAAATGTTTTATCTTGAATGTTAGTTAGGCCAATGCGCGTCTAATAAAATACAAAATTTTAGGTTTTGAGATTTCATAAATTTTTAATAAAAGTTTCATAACTTTTATGAATATTAATATTTCCGAAAAATATTTTGTAAACACGGTAATTGGACCTGTGCGGTTCTAACACAACAGTTATTTTTCGATTTAAAATCTTTAATTTTTTTACAAAAAATTTGTATGCAACATCATTGGCCAAAATTATCACGTGACCTAATTAAACCCAAAATAAAAATTACCTCAAACTTTTGTTTTACTGAAAATTTTCGCGAAATGTTTTAACTTGAATGTTAGTTAGGCCAATGCGCGTCTAATAAAATACAAAATTTTAGGTTTTGAGATTTCATAAATTTTTAATAAAAGTTTCATAACTTTTATGAATATTAATATTTTCGAAAAATATTTTGTAAACACGGTAATTGGACCTGTGCGGTTCTAACACAACAATTATTTTTCGATTTAAAATTTTTTATTTTTTTAAAAAAAATTTGTATGCAATATCATTGGCCAAAAATATCACGTGACCTAATTAAACCCAAAATAAAAATTACCTCAAACTTTTGTTTTACTGAAAATTTTCGCGAAATGTTTTATCTTGAATGTTAGTTAGGTCAATGCGCGTCTAATAAAATACCAAATTACAGATTTTGAGATTTCATAAATTTTTAATAAAAGTTTCATAACTTTTATGAATATTAATATTTTTAAAAAATATTTTGTAAACACGGTAATTGGACCTGTGCGGTTCTAACACAACAATAATTTTTCGATTTAAAATTTTTTAATTATTTCCAAAAAATTTGTATGCAATATCATTGGCCAAAAATATCACGTGACCTAATGAAAACCAAAATAAAAATTACCTTAAACTTTTGTTTTACTGAAAATTTTTGCGAAATGTTTTATCTTGAATGTTAGTTAGGCCAATGCGCGTCTAATAAAATACAAAATTTTAGGTTTTGAGATTTCATAAATTTTTAATAAAAGTTTCATAACTTTTATGAATATTAATATTTTCGAAAAATATTTTGTAAACACGGTAATTGGACCTGTGCGGTTCTAACACAACAATTATTTTTCGATTTAAAATTTTTTATATTTTTAAAAAAAATTTGTATGCAATATCATTCATTGGCCAAAAATATCACGTGACCTAATTAATCCCAAAATAAAAATTACCTCAAACTTTTGTTTTACTGAAAATTTTCGCGAAATGTTTTATCTTGAATGTTAGTTAGGCCAATGCGCGTCTAATAAAATACAAAATTTCAGATTTTGAGATTTCATAAATTTTTAATAAAAGTTTCATAACTTTTATGAATATTAATATTTTTAAAAAATATTTTGTAAACACTGTAATTGGACCTGTGCGGTTCTAACACAACAATTATTTTTCGATTTAAAATTTTTAATTTTTTTTTTTAAAAATTTGTATGCAATATTATTGGCCAAAAATATCACGTGACCTAATTAAACCCAAAATAAAAATTACCTCAAACCTTTGTTTTACTGAAAATTTTCGCGAAATGTTTTATCTTGAATGTTAGTTAGGCCAATGCGCGTCTAATAAAATACAAAATTTTAGGTTTTGAGATTTCATAAATTTTTAATAAAAGTTTCATAACTTTTATGAATATTAATATTTCCGAAAAATATTTTGTAAACACGGTAATTGGACCTGTGCGGTTCTAACACAACAGTTATTTTTCGATTTAAAATCTTTAATTTTTTTACAAAAAATTTGTATGCAACATCATTGGCCAAAATTATCACGTGACCTAATTAAACCCAAAATAAAAATTACCTCAAACTTTTGTTTTACTGAAAATTTTCGCGAAATGTTTTAACTTGAATGTTAGTTAGGCCAATGCGCGTCTAACAAAATACAAAATTTCAGATTTTGAGATTTCATAAATTTTTAATAAAAGTTTCATAACTTTTATGAATATTAATATTTTTGAAAAATATTTTGTAAACACTGTAATTGGACCTGTGCGGTTCTAACACAACAATTATTTTTCGATTTAAAATTTTTAATTTTTTTTTTTTAAAATTTGTATGCAATATTATTGGCCAAAAATATCACGTGACCTAATTAAACCCAAAATAAAAATTACCTCAAACCTTTGTTTTACTGAAAATTTTCGCGAAATGTTTTATCTTGAATGTTAGTTAGGCCAATGCGCGTCTAATAAAATACAAAATTTTAGGTTTTGAGATTTCATAAATTTTTAATAAAAGTTTCATAACTTTTATGAATATTAATATTTCCGAAAAATATTTTGTAAACACGGTAATTGGACCTGTGCGGTTCTAACACAACAGTTATTTTTCGATTTAAAATCTTTAATTTTTTTTCAAAAAATTTGTATGCAACATCATTGGCCAAAAATATCACGTGACCTAATTAAACCCAAAATAAAAATTACCTCAAACTTTTGTTTTACTGAAAATTTTCGCGAAATGTTTTAACTTGAATGTTAGTTAGGCCAATGCGCGTCAAACAAAATACAAAATTTCAGATTTTGAGATTTCATAAATTTTTAATAAAAGTTTCATAACTTTTATGAATATTAATATTTTTAAAAAATATTTTGTAAACACGGTAATTGGACCTGTGCGGTTCTAACACAACAATAATTTTTCGATTTAAATTTTTTTTTTTTTTTCCAAAAAATTTGTTTGCAATATCATTGGCCAAAAATATCACGTGACCTAATGAAAACCAAAATAAAAATTACCTTAAACTTTTGTTTTAATGAAAATTTTCGCGAAATGTTTTATCTTGAATGTTAGTTAGGCCAATGCGCCTCTAATAAAATACAAAATTTTAGGTTTTGAGATTTCATAAATTTTTAATAAAAGTTTCATAACTTTTATGAATATTAATATTTTCGAAAAAAATTTTGAAAACACGGTAATTGGACCTGTGTGGTTCTAACACAACAGTTATTTTTCGATTTAAAATTTTTAATTTTTTTTCAAAAAATTTGTACGCAATATCATTGGCCAAAAATATCACGTGACCTAATTAAACCCAAAATAAAAATTACCTCAAACTTTTGTTTTACTGAAAATTTTTGCGAAATGTTTTATCTTGAATGTTAGTTAGGCCAATGCGCGTCTAACAAAATACCAAATTTTAGATTTTGAGATTTCATAAATTTTTAATAAAAGTTTCATAACTTTTATGAATATTAATATTTTCGAAAAATATTTTGTAAACACGGTAATTGGACCTGTGCGGTTCTAACACAACAATAATTTTTCGATTTAAAATTTTTTATTTTTTTTCAAAAAATTTGTATGCAATATCATTGGCCAAAAATATCACGTGACCTAATGAAAACCAAAATAAAAATTACCTTAAACTTTTGTTTTACTGAAAATTTTCGCGAAATGTTTTATCTTGAATGTTAGTTAGGCCAATGCGCGTCTAATAAAATACAAAATTTTAGGTTTTGAGATTTCATAAATTTTTAATAAAAGTTTCATAACTTTTATGAATATTAATATTTTCGAAAAATATTTTGTAAACACGGTAATTGGACCTGTGCGATTCTAACAGAACACTTATTTTTCGATTTAAAATTTTTTATTTTTTTAAAAAAAATTTGTATGCAATATCATTGGCCAAAAATATCACGTGACCTAATTAAACCCAAAATAAAAATTACCTCAAACTTTTGTTTTACTGAAAATTTTCGCGAAATGTTTTATCTTGAATGTTAGTTAGGCCAATGCGCGTCTAATAAAATACAAAATTTTAGGTTTTGAGATTTCATAAATTTTTAATAAAAGTTTCATAACTTTTATGAATATTAATATTTTCGAAAAATATTTTGTAAACACGGTAATTGGACCTGTGTGGTTCTAACACAATAGTTATTTTTCGATTTAAAATCTTTAATTTTTTTTCAAAAAATTTGTATGCAATATCATTGGCCAAAAATATCACGTGACCTAATTAAACCCAAAATAAAAATTACCTCAAACTTTTGTTTTACTGAAAATTTTCGCGAAATGTTTTATCTTGAATGTTAGTTAGGCCAATGCGCGTCTAATAAAATACAAAATTTCAGATTTTGAGATTTCATAAATTTTTAATAAAAGTTTCATAACTTTTATGAATATTAATATTTAAAAAAAATATTTTGTAAACACGGTAATTGGACCTGTGCGGTTCTAACACAACAATTATTTTTCGATTTAAAATTTTTTATTTTTTTTCAAAAAATTTGTATGCAATATCATTGGCCAAAAATATCACGTGACCTAATGAAAACCAAAATAAAAATTACCTTAAACTTTTGTTTTACTGAAAATTTTCGCGAAATGTTTTATCTTGAATGTTAGTTAGGCCAATGCGCGTCTAATAAAATACAAAATTTTAGGTTTTGAGATTTCATAAATTTTTAATAAAAGTTTCATAACTTTTATGAATATTAATATTTTCGAAAAATATTTTGTAAACACGGTAATTGGACCTGTGCGATTCTAACAGAACAATTATTTTTCGATTTAAAATTTTTTATTTTTTAAAAAAAATTTGTATGCAATATCATTGGCCAAAAATATCACGTGACCTAATTAAACCCAAAATAAAAATTACCTCAAACTTTTGTTTTACTGAAAATTTTCGCGAAATGTTTGATCTTGAATGTTAGTTAGGCCAATGCGCGTCTAATAAAATACAAAATTTTAGATTTTGAGATTTCATAAATTTTTAATAAAAGTTTCATAACTTTTATGAATATTAATATTTTCGAAAAATATTTTGTAAACACGGTAATTGGACCTGTGTGGTTCTAACACAATAGTTATTTTTCGATTTAAAATCTTTAATTTTTTTTCAAAAAATTTGTATGCAATATCATTGGCCAAAATTATCACGTGACCTAATTAAACCCAAAATAAAAATTACCTCAAACTTTTGTTTTACTGAAAATTTTCGCGAAATGTTTAATCTTGAATGTTAGTTAGGCCAATGCGCGTCTAACAAAATACCAAATTTCAGATTTTGAGATTTCATAAATTTTTAATAAAAGTTTCATAACTTTTATGAATATTAATATTTAAAAAAAATATTTTGTAAACACGGTAATTGGACCTGTGCGGTTCTAACACAACAATAATTTTTCGATTTAAAATTTTTTAATTTTTCAAAAAATTTGTATGCAATATCATTGGCCAAAAATATCACGTGACCTAATTAAACCCAAAATAAAAATTACACCAAACTTTTGATTTACTGAAAATTTTTGCGAAATGTTTTATCTTGAATGTTAGTTAGGCCAATGCGCGTCTAATAAAATACAAAATTTTAGGTTTTGAGATTTCATAAATTTTTAATAAAAGTTTCATAACTTTTATGAATATTAATATTTTCGAAAAATATTTTGTAAACACGGTAATTGGACCTGTGCGGTTGTAACACAACAATTATTTTTCGATTTAAAATTTTTTATTTTTTTAAAAAAAATTTGTATGCAATATCATTGGCCAAAAATATCACGTGACCTAATTAAACCCAAAATAAAAATTACCTCAAACTTTTGTTTTACTGAAAATTTTCGCGAAATGTTTTATCTTGAATGTTAGTTAGGTCAATGCGCGTCTAATAAAATACCAAATTTCAGATTTTGAGATTTCATAAATTTTTAATAAAAGTTTCATAACTTTTATGAATATTAATATTTTTAAAAAATATTTTGTAAACACGGTAATTGGACCTGTGCGGTTCTAACACAACAATAATTTTTCGATTTAAAATTTTTTAATTATTTCCAAAAAATTTGTATGCAATATCATTGGCCAAAAATATCACGTGACCTAATGAAAACCAAAATAAAAATTACCTTAAACTTTTGTTTTACTGAAAATTTTTGCGAAATGTTTTATCTTGAATGTTAGTTAGGCCAATGCGCGTCTAATAAAATACAAAATTTTAGGTTTTGAGATTTCATAAATTTTTAATAAAAGTTTCATAACTTTTATGAATATTAATATTTTCGAAAAATATTTTGTAAACACGGTAATTGGACCTGTGCGGTTCTAACACAACAATTATTTTTCGATTTAAAATTTTTTATATTTTTAAAAAAAATTTGTATGCAATATCATTCATTGGCCAAAAATATCACGTGACCTAATTAATCCCAAAATAAAAATTACCTCAAACTTTTGTTTTACTGAAAATTTTCGCGAAATGTTTTATCTTGAATGTTAGTTAGGCCAATGCGCGTCTAATAAAATACAAAATTTCAGATTTTGAGATTTCATAAATTTTTAATAAAAGTTTCATAACTTTTATGAATATTAATATTTTTAAAAAATATTTTGTAAACACTGTAATTGGACCTGTGCGGTTCTAACACAACAATTATTTTTCGATTTAAAATTTTTAATTTTTTTTTTTAAAAATTTGTATGCAATATTATTGGCCAAAAATATCACGTGACCTAATTAAACCCAAAATAAAAATTACCTCAAACCTTTGTTTTACTGAAAATTTTCGCGAAATGTTTTATCTTGAATGTTAGTTAGGCCAATGCGCGTCTAATAAAATACAAAATTTTAGGTTTTGAGATTTCATAAATTTTTAATAAAAGTTTCATAACTTTTATGAATATTAATATTTCCGAAAAATATTTTGTAAACACGGTAATTGGACCTGTGCGGTTCTAACACAACAGTTATTTTTCGATTTAAAATCTTTAATTTTTTTTCAAAAAATTTGTATGCAACATCATTGGCCAAAATTATCACGTGACCTAATTAAACCCAAAATAAAAATTACCTCAAACTTTTGTTTTACTGAAAATTTTCGCGAAATGTTTTAACTTGAATGTTAGTTAGGCCAATGCGCGTCTAACAAAATACAAAATTTCAGATTTTGAGATTTCATAAATTTTTAATAAAAGTTTCATAACTTTTATGAATATTAATATTTTTGAAAAATATTTTGTAAACACTGTAATTGGACCTGTGCGGTTCTAACACAACAATTATTTTTCGATTTAAAATTTTTAATTTTTTTTTTTTTAAATTTGTATGCAATATTATTGGCCAAAAATATCACGTGACCTAATTAAACCCAAAATAAAAATTACCTCAAACCTTTGTTTTACTGAAAATTTTCGCGAAATGTTTTATCTTGAATGTTAGTTAGGCCAATGCGCGTCTAATAAAATACAAAATTTTAGGTTTTGAGATTTCATAAATTTTTAATAAAAGTTTCATAACTTTTATGAATATTAATATTTCCGAAAAATATTTTGTAAACACGGTAATTGGACCTGTGCGGTTCTAACACAACAGTTATTTTTCGATTTAAAATCTTTAATTTTTTTTCAAAAAATTTGTATGCAACATCATTGGCCAAAAATATCACGTGACCTAATTAAACCCAAAATAAAAATTACCTCAAACTTTTGTTTTACTGAAAATTTTCGCGAAATGTTTTAACTTGAATGTTAGTTAGGCCAATGCGCGTCAAACAAAATACAAAATTTCAGATTTTGAGATTTCATAAATTTTTAATAAAAGTTTCATAACTTTTATGAATATTAATATTTAAAAAAAATATTTTGTAAACACGGTAATCGGACCTGTGCGGTTCTAACACAACAATAATTTTTCGATTTAAAATTTTTTATTTTTTTTCAAAAAATTTGTACGCAATATCATTGGCCAAAAATATCACGTGACCTAATTAAACCCAAAATAAAAATTACCCCAAACTTTTGTTTTACTGAAAATTTTCGCGAAATGTTTTATCTTGAATGTTAGTTAGGCCAATGCGCGTCTAATAAAATACAAAATTTTAGGTTTTGAGATTTCATAAATTTTTAATAAAAGTTTCATAACTTTTATGAATATTAATATTTTCGAAAAATATTTTGTAAACACGGTAATTGGACCTGTGCGGTTCTAACACAACAATTATTTTTCGATTTAAAATTTTTTATTTTTTTAAAAAAATTTGTATGCAATATCATTGGCCAAAAATATCACGTGACCTAATTAATCCCAAAATAAAAATTACCTCAAACTTTTGTTTTACTGAAAATTTTCGCGAAATGTTTTATCTTAAATGTTAGTTAGGCCAATGCGCGTCTAATAAAATACAAAATTTCAGATTTTGAGATTTCATAAATTTTTAATAAAAGTTTCATAACTTTTATGAATATTAATATTTTTGAAAAATATTTTGTAAACACGGTAATTGGACCTGTGCGGTTCTAACACAACAATAATTTTTCGATTTAAAATTTTTTATTTTTTTTCAAAAAATTTGTATGCAATATCATTGGCCAAAAATATCACGTGACCTAATTAAACCCAACATAAAAATTACCTCAAACTTTTGTTTTACTGAAAATTTTTGCGAAATGTTTTATCTTGAATGTTAGTTAGGTCAATGCGCGTCTAATAAAATACCAAATTTCAGATTTTGAGATTTCATAAATTTTTAATAAAAGTTTCATAAATTTTATGAATATTAATATTTAAAAAAAATATTTTGTAAACACGGTAATTGGACCTGTGCGGTTCTAACACAACAATAATTTTTCGATTTAAAATTTTTTATTTTTTTCCAAAAAATTTGTATGCAATATCATTGGCCAAAAATATCACGTGACCTAATGAAAACTAAAATAAAAATTACCTTAAACTTTTGTTTTACTGAAAATTTTCGCGAAATGTTTTATCTTGAATGTTAGTTAGGTCAATGCGCGTCTAATAAAATACCAAATTTCAGATTTTGAGATTTCATAAATTTTTAATAAAAGTTTCATAACTTTTATGAATATTAATATTTTTAAAAAATATTTTGTAAACACGGTAATTGGACCTGTGCGGTTCTAACACAACAATAATTTTTCGATTTAAAATTTTTTATTTTTTTCCAAAAAATTTGTATGCAATATCATTGGCCAAAAATATCACGTGACCTAATGAAAACCAAAATAAAAATTACCTTAAACTTTTGTTTTACTGAAAATTTTCGCGAAATGTTTTATCTTGAATGTTAGTTAGGCCAATGCGCGTCTAATAAAATACAAAATTTTAGGTTTTGAGATTTCATAAATTTTTAATAAAAGTTTCATAACTTTTATGAATATTAATATTTTCGAAAAATATTTTGTAAACACGGTAATTGGACCTGTGCGGTTCTAACACAACAATTATTTTTCGATTTAAAATTTTTTATATTTTTAAAAAAAATTTGTATGCAATATCATTGGCCAAAAATATCACGTGACCTAATTAATCCCAAAATAAAAATTACCTCAAACTTTTGTTTTACTGAAAATTTTCGCGAAATGTTTTATCTTGAATGTTAGTTAGGCCAATGCGCGTCTAATAAAATACAAAATTTCAGATTTTGAGATTTCATAAATTTTTAATAAAAGTTTCATAACTTTTATGAATATTAATATTTTTGAAAAATATTTTGTAAACACTGTAATTGGACCTGTGCGGTTCTAACACAACAATTATTTTTCGATTTAAAATTTTTAATTTTTTTTTTTAAAAATTTGTATGCAATATTATTGGCCAAAAATATCACGTGACCTAATTAAACCCAAAATAAAAATTACCTCAAACCTTTGTTTTACTGAAAATTTTCGCGAAATGTTTTATCTTGAATGTTAGTTAGGCCAATGCGCGTCTAATAAAATACAAAATTTTAGGTTTTGAGATTTCATAAATTTTTAATAAAAGTTTCATAACTTTTATGAATATTAATATTTCCGAAAAATATTTTGTAAACACGGTAATTGGACCTGTGCGGTTCAAACACAACAGTTATTTTTCGATTTAAAATCTTTAATTTTTTTTCAAAAAATTTGTATGCAACATCATTGGCCAAAAATATCACGTGACCTAATTAAACCTAAAATAAAAATTACCTCAAACTTTTGTTTTACTGAAAATTTTCGCGAAATGTTTTAACTTGAATGTTATTTAGGCCAATGCGCGTCTAACAAAATACAAAATTTCAGATTTTGAGATTTCATAAATTTTTAATAAAAGTTTCATAACTTTTATGAATATTAATATTTAAAAAAATTTTTTTGTAAACACGGTAATCGGACCTGTGCGGTTCTAACACAACAATAATTTTTCGATTTAAAATTTTTTATTTTTTTTCAAAAAATTTGTACGCAATATCATTGGCCAAAAATATCACGTGACCTAATTAAACCCAAAATAAAAATTACCCCAAACTTTTGTTTTACTGAAAATTTTCGCGAAATGTTTTATCTTGAATGTTAGTTAGGCCAATGCGCGTCTAATAAAATACAAAATTTTAGGTTTTGAGATTTCATAAATTTTTAATAAAAGTTTCATAACTTTTGTAAACACGGTAATTGGACCTGTGCGGTTCTAACACAACAATTATTTTTCGATTTAAAATTTTTTATTTTTTAAAAAAAAATTTGTATGCAATATCATTGGCCAAAAATATCACGTGACCTAATTAAACCCAACATAAAAAGTACCTCAAACTTTTGTTTTACTGAAAATTTTCGCGAAATGTTTTATTTTGAATGTTAGTTAGGTCAATGCGCGTCTAATAAAATACCAAATTTCAGATTTTGAGATTTCATAAATTTTTAATAAAAGTTTCATAACTTTTATGAATATTAATATTTTTAAAAAATATTTTGTAAACACGGTAATTGGACCTGTGCGGTTCTAACACAACAATAATTTTTCGATTTTTTTTATTTTTTTCCAAAAAATTTGTATGCAATATCATTGGCCAAAAATATCACGTGACCTAAAAAAAAACAAAATAAAAATTACCTCAAACTTTTGTTTTACTGAAAATTTTCGCGAAATGTTTTATCTTGAATGTTAGTTAGGCCAATGCGCGTCTAATAAAATACAAAATTTCAGATTTTGAGATTTCATAAATTTTTAATAAAAGTTTCATAACTTTTATGAATATTAATATTTTTGAAAAATATTTTGTAAACACGGTAATTGGACCTGTGCGGTTCTAACACAACAATTATTTTTCGATTTAAAATTTTAAATTTTTTTTTTTTTAAATTTGTATGCAATATCATTGGCCAAAAATATCACGTGACCTAATTAAACCCAAAATAAAAATTACCTCAAACTTTTGTTTTACTGAAAATTTTCGCGAAATGTTTTATCTTGAATGTTAGTTAGGCCAATGCGCGTCTAATAAAATACCAAATTTCAGATTTTGAGATTTCATAAATTTTTAATAAAAGTTTCATAACTTTTATGAATATTAATATTTAAAAAAAATATTTTGTAAACACGGTAATTGGACCTGTGCGGTTCTAACACAACAATAATTTTTCGATTTAAAATTTTTTATTTTTTTTCAAAAAATTTGTATGCAATATCATTGGCCAAAAATATCACGTGACCTAATGAAAACCAAAATAAAAATTACCTTAAACTTTTGTTTTACTGAAAATTTTCGCGAAATGTTTTATCTTGTATGTTAGTTAGGCCAATGCGCGTCTAATAAAATACAAAATTTTAGGTTTTGAGATTTCATAAATTTTTAATAAAAGTTTCATAACTTTTATGAATATTAATATTTTCGAAAAATATTTTGTAAACACGGTAATTGGACCTGTGCGGTTCTAACACAACAATTATTTTTTGATTTAAAATTTTTTATTTTTTTAAAAAAAATTTGTATGCAATATCATTGGCCAAAAATATCACGTGACCTAATTAAACCCAAAATAAAAATTACCTCAAATTTTTGTTTTACTGAAAATTTTCGCGAAATGTTTTATCTTGAATGTTAGTTAGGCCAATGCGCGTCTAATAAAATACCAAAATTCAGATTTTGAGATTTCATAAATTTTTAATAAAAGTTTCATAACTTTTATGAATATTAATATTTAAAAAAAATATTTTGTAAAACGGTAATTGGACCTGTGCGGTTCTAACAAAACAATAATTTTTCCATTTAAAATTTTTTATTTTTTTCCAAAAAATTTGTACGCAATATCATTGGCCAAAAATATCACGTGACCTAATTAAACCCAAAATAAAAATTACCCCAAACTTTTGTTTTACTGAAAATTTTCGCGAAATGTTTTATCTTGAATGTTAGTTAGGCCAATGCGCGTCTAATAAAATACAAAATTTTAGGTTTTGAGATTTCATAAATTTTTAATAAAAGTTTCATAACTTTTATGAATATTAATATTTTTGAAAAATATTTTGTAAACACGGTAATTGGACCTGTGCGGTTCTAACACAACAAATATTTTTCGATTTAAAATTTTTTTAAAATAAATTTGTATGCAATATCATTGGCCAAAAATATCACGTGACCTAATTAAACCCAAAATAAAAATTACCCCACACTTTTGTTTTACTGAAAATTTTCGCGAAATGTTTTATCTTGAATGTTAGTTAGGTCAATGCGCGTCTAATAAAATACAAAATTTTAGGTTTTGAGATTTCATAAATTTTTAATTAAAGTTTCATAACTTTTATGAATATTAATATTTCCGAAAAATATTTTGTAAACACGGTAATTGGACCTGTGCGGTTTTAACACAACAGTTATTTTTCGATTTAAAATTTTTAATTTTTTTTCAAAAAATTTGTATGCAACATCATTGGCCAAAAATATCACGTGACCTAATTAAACCCAAAATAAAAATTACCTCAAACTTTTGTTTTACTGAAAATTTTCGCGAAATGTTTTATCTTGAATGTTAGTTAGGCCAATGCGCGTCTAATAAAATACAAAATTTCAGATTTTGAGATTTCATAAATTTTTAATAAAAGTTTCATAACTTTTATGAATATTAATATTTTTGAAAAATATTTTGTAAACACGGTAATTGGACCTGTGCGGTTCTAACACAACAATAATTTTTCGATTTAAAATTTTTTATTTTTTTCCAAAAAATTTGTATGCAATATCATTGGCCAAAAATATCACGTGACCTAAAGAAAACCAAAATAAAAATTACCTTAAACTTTTGTTTTACTGAAAATTTTCGCGAAATGATTTATCTTGAATGTTAGTTAGGCCAATGCGCGTCTAATAAAATACAAAATTTTAGGTTTTGAGATTTCATAAATTTTTAATAAAAGTTTCATAACTTTTATGAATATTAATATTTTCGAAAAATATTTTGTAAACACGGTATGTGGACCTGTGCGGTTCTAGCACAACAATTATTTTTCGATTTAAAATTTTTAATTTTTTAAAAAAAAATTTGTATGCAATATCATTGGCCAAAAATATCACGTGACCTAATTAAAACCAAAATAAAAATTACCTCAAACTTTTGTTTTACTGAAAATTTTCGCGAAATGTTTTATCTTGAATGTTAGTTAGGCCAATGCGCGTCTAATAAAATACAAAATTTCAGATTTTGAGATTTCATAAATTTTTAATAAAAGTTTCATAACTTTTATGAATATTAATATTTTTAAAAAATATTTTGTAAACACGGTAATTGGACCTGTGCGGTTCTAACACAACAATAATTATTCGATTTAAAATTTTTTATTTTTTTTCAAAAAATTTGTATGCAATATCATTGGCCAAAAATATCACGTGACCTAATTAAACCCAAAATAAAAATTACCCCAAACTTTTGTTTTACTGAAAATTTTTGCGAAATGTTTTATCTGGAATGTTAGTTAGGCCAATGCGCGTCTAATAAAATACAAAATTTTAGGTTTTGAGATTTCATAAATTTTTAATAAAAATTTCATAACTTTTATGAATATTAATATTTTCGAAAAATATTTTGTAAACACGGTAATTGGACCTGTGCGGTTCTAACACAACAATTATTTTTCGATTTAAAATTTTTTATTTTTTAAAAAAAAATTTGTATGCAATATCATTGGCCAAAAATATCACGTGACCTAATTAAACCCAACATAAAAATTACCTCAAACTTTTGTTTTACTGAAAATTTTTGCGAAATGTTTTATCTTGAATGTTAGTTAGGTCAATGCGCGTCTAATAAAATACCAAATTTCAGATTTTGAGATTTCATAAATTTTTAATAAAAGTTTCATAAATTTTATGAATATTAATATTTAAAAAAAATATTTTGTAAACACGGTAATTGGACCTGTGCGGTTCTAACACAACAATAATTTTTCGATTTAAAATTTTTTATTTTTTTCCAAAAAATTTGTATGCAATATCATTGGCCAAAAATATCACGTGACCTAATGAAAACTAAAATAAAAATTACCTTAAACTTTTGTTTTACTGAAAATTTTCGCGAAATGTTTTATCTTGAATGTTAGTTAGGTCAATGCGCGTCTAATAAAATACCAAATTTCAGATTTTGAGATTTCATAAATTTTTAATAAAAGTTTCATAACTTTTATGAATATTAATATTTTTAAAAAATATTTTGTAAACACGGTAATTGGACCTGTGCGGTTCTAACACAACAATAATTTTTCGATTTAAAATTTTTTATTTTTTTCCAAAAAATTTGTATGCAATATCATTGGCCAAAAATATCACGTGACCTAATGAAAACCAAAATAAAAATTACCTTAAACTTTTGTTTTACTGAAAATTTTCGCGAAATGTTTTATCTTGAATGTTAGTTAGGCCAATGCGCGTCTAATAAAATACAAAATTTTAGGTTTTGAGATTTCATAAATTTTTAATAAAAGTTTCATAACTTTTATGAATATTAATATTTTCGAAAAATATTTTGTAAACACGGTAATTGGACCTGTGCGGTTCTAACACAACAATTATTTTTCGATTTAAAATTTTTTATATTTTTAAAAAAAATTTGTATGCAATATCATTGGCCAAAAATATCACGTGACCTAATTAATCCCAAAATAAAAATTACCTCAAACTTTTGTTTTACTGAAAATTTTCGCGAAATGTTTTATCTTGAATGTTAGTTAGGCCAATGCGCGTCTAATAAAATACAAAATTTCAGATTTTGAGATTTCATAAATTTTTAATAAAAGTTTCATAACTTTTATGAATATTAATATTTTTGAAAAATATTTTGTAAACACTGTAATTGGACCTGTGCGGTTCTAACACAACAAATATTTTTCGATTTAAAATTTTTAATTTTTTTTTTTAAAAATTTGTATGCAATATTATTGGCCAAAAATATCACGTGACCTAATTAAACCCAAAATAAAAATTACCTCAAACCTTTGTTTTACTGAAAATTTTCGCGAAATGTTTTATCTTGAATGTTAGTTAGGCCAATGCGCGTCTAATAAAATACAAAATTTTAGGTTTTGAGATTTCATAAATTTTTAATAAAAGTTTCATAACTTTTATGAATATTAATATTTCCGAAAAATATTTTGTAAACACGGTAATTGGACCTGTGCGGTTCAAACACAACAGTTATTTTTCGATTTAAAATCTTTAATTTTTTTTCAAAAAATTTGTATGCAACATCATTGGCCAAAAATATCACGTGACCTAATTAAACCTAAAATAAAAATTACCTCAAACTTTTGTTTTACTGAAAATTTTCGCGAAATGTTTTAACTTGAATGTTATTTAGGCCAATGCGCGTCTAACAAAATACAAAATTTCAGATTTTGAGATTTCATAAATTTTTAATAAAAGTTTCATAACTTTTATGAATATTAATATTTAAAAAAATTTTTTTGTAAACACGGTAATCGGACCTGTGCGGTTCTAACACAACAATAATTTTTCGATTTAAAATTTTTTATTTTTTTTCAAAAAATTTGTACGCAATATCATTGGCCAAAAATATCACGTGACCTAATTAAACCCAAAATAAAAATTACCCCAAACTTTTGTTTTACTGAAAATTTTCGCGAAATGTTTTATCTTGAATGTTAGTTAGGCCAATGCGCGTCTAATAAAATACAAAATTTTAGGTTTTGAGATTTCATAAATTTTTAATAAAAGTTTCATAACTTTTGTAAACACGGTAATTGGACCTGTGCGGTTCTAACACAACAATTATTTTTCGATTTAAAATTTTTTATTTTTTAAAAAAAAATTTGTATGCAATATCATTGGCCAAAAATATCACGTGACCTAATTAAACCCAACATAAAAAGTACCTCAAACTTTTGTTTTACTGAAAATTTTCGCGAAATGTTTTATTTTGAATGTTAGTTAGGTCAATGCGCGTCTAATAAAATACCAAATTTCAGATTTTGAGATTTCATAAATTTTTAATAAAAGTTTCATAACTTTTATGAATATTAATATTTTTAAAAAATATTTTGTAAACACGGTAATTGGACCTGTGCGGTTCTAACACAACAATAATTTTTCGATTTTTTTTATTTTTTTCCAAAAAATTTGTATGCAATATCATTGGCCAAAAATATCACGTGACCTAAAAAAAAACAAAATAAAAATTACCTCAAACTTTTGTTTTACTGAAAATTTTCGCGAAATGTTTTATCTTGAATGTTAGTTAGGCCAATGCGCGTCTAATAAAATACAAAATTTCAGATTTTGAGATTTCATAAATTTTTAATAAAAGTTTCATAACTTTTATGAATATTAATATTTTTGAAAAATATTTTGTAAACACGGTAATTGGACCTGTGCGGTTCTAACACAACAATTATTTTTCGATTTAAAATTTTAAATTTTTTTTTTTTTAAATTTGTATGCAATATCATTGGCCAAAAATATCACGTGACCTAATTAAACCCAAAATAAAAATTACCTCAAACTTTTGTTTTACTGAAAATTTTCGCGAAATGTTTTATCTTGAATGTTAGTTAGGCCAATGCGCGTCTAATAAAATACCAAATTTCAGATTTTGAGATTTCATAAATTTTTAATAAAAGTTTCATAACTTTTATGAATATTAATATTTAAAAAAAATATTTTGTAAACACGGTAATTGGACCTGTGCGGTTCTAACACAACAATAATTTTTCGATTTAAAATTTTTTATTTTTTTTCAAAAAATTTGTATGCAATATCATTGGCCAAAAATATCACGTGACCTAATGAAAACCAAAATAAAAATTACCTTAAACTTTTGTTTTACTGAAAATTTTCGCGAAATGTTTTATCTTGAATGTTAGTTAGGCCAATGCGCGTCTAATAAAATACAAAATTTTAGGTTTTGAGATTTCATAAATTTTTAATAAAAGTTTCATAACTTTTATGAATATTAATATTTTCGAAAAATATTTTGTAAACACGGTAATTGGACCTGTGCGGTTCTAACACAACAATTATTTTTTGATTTAAAATTTTTTATTTTTTTAAAAAAAATTTGTATGCAATATCATTGGCCAAAAATATCACGTGACCTAATTAAACCCAAAATAAAAATTACCTCAAATTTTTGTTTTACTGAAAATTTTCGCGAAATGTTTTATCTTGAATGTTAGTTAGGCCAATGCGCGTCTAATAAAATACCAAAATTCAGATTTTGAGATTTCATAAATTTTTAATAAAAGTTTCATAACTTTTATGAATATTAATATTTAAAAAAAATATTTTGTAAAACGGTAATTGGACCTGTGCGGTTCTAACAAAACAATAATTTTTCCATTTAAAATTTTTTATTTTTTTCCAAAAAATTTGTACGCAATATCATTGGCCAAAAATATCACGTGACCTAATTAAACCCAAAATAAAAATTACCCCAAACTTTTGTTTTACTGAAAATTTTCGCGAAATGTTTTATCTTGAATGTTAGTTAGGCCAATGCGCGTCTAATAAAATACAAAATTTTAGGTTTTGAGATTTCATAAATTTTTAATAAAAGTTTCATAACTTTTATGAATATTAATATTTTTGAAAAATATTTTGTAAACACGGTAATTGGACCTGTGCGGTTCTAACACAACAAATATTTTTCGATTTAAAATTTTTTTAAAATAAATTTGTATGCAATATCATTGGCCAAAAATATCACGTGACCTAATTAAACCCAAAATAAAAATTACCCCACACTTTTGTTTTACTGAAAATTTTCGCGAAATGTTTTATCTTGAATGTTAGTTAGGTCAATGCGCGTCTAATAAAATACAAAATTTTAGGTTTTGAGATTTCATAAATTTTTAATTAAAGTTTCATAACTTTTATGAATATTAATATTTCCGAAAAATATTTTGTAAACACGGTAATTGGACCTGTGCGGTTTTAACACAACAGTTATTTTTCGATTTAAAATTTTTAATTTTTTTTCAAAAAATTTGTATGCAACATCATTGGCCAAAAATATCACGTGACCTAATTAAACCCAAAATAAAAATTACCTCAAACTTTTGTTTTACTGAAAATTTTCGCGAAATGTTTTATCTTGAATGTTAGTTAGGCCAATGCGCGTCTAATAAAATACAAAATTTCAGATTTTGAGATTTCATAAATTTTTAATAAAAGTTTCATAACTTTTATGAATATTAATATTTTTGAAAAATATTTTGTAAACACGGTAATTGGACCTGTGCGGTTCTAACACAACAATAATTTTTCGATTTAAAATTTTTTATTTTTTTCCAAAAAATTTGTATGCAATATCATTGGCCAAAAATATCACGTGACCTAAAGAAAACCAAAATAAAAATTACCTTAAACTTTTGTTTTACTGAAAATTTTCGCGAAATGATTTATCTTGAATGTTAGTTAGGCCAATGCGCGTCTAATAAAATACAAAATTTTAGGTTTTGAGATTTCATAAATTTTTAATAAAAGTTTCATAACTTTTATGAATATTAATATTTTCGAAAAATATTTTGTAAACACGGTATGTGGACCTGTGCGGTTCTAGCACAACAATTATTTTTCGATTTAAAATTTTTAATTTTTTAAAAAAAAATTTGTATGCAATATCATTGGCCAAAAATATCACGTGACCTAATTAAAACCAAAATAAAAATTACCTCAAACTTTTGTTTTACTGAAAATTTTCGCGAAATGTTTTATCTTGAATGTTAGTTAGGCCAATGCGCGTCTAATAAAATACAAAATTTCAGATTTTGAGATTTCATAAATTTTTAATAAAAGTTTCATAACTTTTATGAATATTAATATTTTTAAAAAATATTTTGTAAACACGGTAATTGGACCTGTGCGGTTCTAACACAACAATAATTTTTCGATTTAAAATTTTTTATTTTTTTTCAAAAAATTTGTACGCAATATCATTGGCCAAAAATATCACGTGACCTAATTAAACCCAAAATAAAAATTATCCCAAACTTTTGTTTTACTGAAAATTTTTGCGAAATGTTTTATCTTGAATGTTAGTTAGGCCAATGCGCGTCTATTAAAATACCAAATTTCAGATTTTGAAATTTCATAAATTTTTAATAAAAGTTTCATAACTTTTATGAATATTAATATTTAAAAAAAATATTTTGTAAACACGGTAATTGGACCTGTGCGGTTCTAACACAACAATAATTTTTCGATTTAAAATTTTTTATTTTTTTCCAAAAAATTTGTATGCAATATCATTGGCCAAAAATATCACGTGACCTAATGAAAACCAAAATAAAAATTACCTTAAACTTTTGTTTTAATGAAAATTTTCGCGAAATGTTTTATCTTGAATGTTAGTTAGGCCAATGCGCGTCTAATAAAATACAAAATTTTAGGTTTTGAGATTTCATAAATTTTTAATAAAAGTTTCATAACTTTTATGAATATTAATAATTTCGAAAAATATTTTGTAAACACGGTAATTGGACCTGTGCGGTTCTAACACAACAGTTATTTTTCGATTTAAAATTTTTAATTTTTTTTTTTTTAAATTTGTATGCAATATCATTGGCCAAAAATATCACGTGACCTAATTAAACCCAAAATAAAAATTACCTCAAACCTTTGTTTTACTGAAAATTTTTGCGAAATGTTTTATCTTGAATGTTAGTTAGGCCAATGCGCGTCTAATAAAATACAAAATTTTAGATTTTGAGATTTCATAAATTTTTAATAAAAGTTTCATAACTTTTATGAATATTAATATTTTTGAAAAATATTTTGTAAACACGGTAATTGGACCTGTGCGGTTCTAACACAACAATAATTTTTCGATTTAAAATTTTTTATTTTTTTCCAAAAAATTTGTATGCAATATCATTGGCCAAAAATATCACGTGACCTAAAGAAAACCAAAATAAAAATTACCTTAAACTTTTGTTTTACTGAAAATTTTCGCGAAATGCTTTATCTTGAATGTTAGTTAGGCCAATGCGCGTCTAATAAAATACAAAATTTTAGGTTTTGAGATTTCATAAATTTTTAATAAAAGTTTCATAACTTTTATGAATATTAATATTTTCGAAAAATATTTTGTAAACACGGTAATTGGACCTGTGCGGTTCTAGCACAACAATTATTTTTCGATTTAAAATTTTTAATTTTTAAAAAAAAAATTTGTATGCAATATCATTGGCCAAAAATATCACGTGACCTAATTAAACCCAAAATAAAAATTACCTCAAACTTTTGTTTTACTGAAAATTTTCGCGAAATGTTTTATCTTGAATGTTAGTTAGGCCAATGCGCGTCTAATAAAATACAAAATTTCAGATTTTGAGATTTCATAAATTTTTAATAAAAGTTTCATAACTTTTATGAATATTAATATTTTTGAAAAATATTTTGTAAACACGGTAATTGGACCTGTGCGGTTCTAACACAACAATAATTTTTCGATTTAAAATTTTTTATTTTTTTTCAAAAAATTTGTACGCAATATCATTGGCCAAAAATATCACGTGACCTAATTAAACCCAAAATAAAAATTATCCCAAACTTTTGTTTTACTGAAAATTTTCGCGAAATGTTTTATCTTGAATGTTAGTTAGGCCAATGCGCGTCTAATAAAACACCAAATTTCAGATTTTGAGATTTCATAAATTTTTAATAAAAGTTTCATAACTTTTATGAATATTAATATTTAAAAAAAATATTTTGTAAACACGGTAATTGGACCTGTGCGGTTCTAACACAACAATAATTTTTCGATTTAAAATTTTTTATTTTTTTCCAAAAAATTTGTATGCAATATCATTGGCTAAAAATATCACGTGACCAATGAAAACCAAAATAAAAATTACCTTAAACCTTTGTTTTACTGAAAATTTTTGCGAAATGTTTTATCTTGAATGTTAGTTAGGCCAATGCGCGTCTAATAAAATACAAAATTTTAGGTTTTGAGATTTCATAAATTTTTAATAAAAGTTTCATAACTTTTATGAATATTAATATTTTCGAAAAATATTTTGTAAACACGGTAATTGGACCTGTGCGGTTCTAATACAACAATTATTTTTTGATTTAAAATTTTTTATTTTTTTAAAAAAAATTTGTATGCAATATCATTGGCCAAAAATATCACGTGACCTAATTAAACCCAAAATAAAAATTACCTCAAACTTTTGTTTTACTGAAAATTTTCGCGAAATGTTTTATCTTGAATGTTAGTTAGGCCAATGCGCGTCTAATAAAATACAAAATTTCAGATTTTGAGATTTCATAAATTTTTAATAAAAGTTTCATAACTTTTATGAATATTAATATTTTTGAAAAATATTTTGTAAACACGGTAATTGGACCTGTGCGGTTCTAACACAACAATAATTTTTCGATTTAAAATTTTTTATTTTTTTAAAAAAAATTTGTATGCAATATCATTGGCCAAAAATATCACGTGACCTAATTAAACCCAAAAGAAAAAATTACCCCAAACTTTTGTTTTACTGAAAATTTTCGCGAAATGTTTTATCTTGAATGTTAGTTAGGCCAATGCGCGTCTAATAAAATACAAAATTTTAGGTTTTGAGATTTCATAAATTTTTAATAAAAGTTTCATAACTTTTATGAATATTAATATTTTCGAAAAATATTTTGTAAACACGGTAATTGGACCTGTGCGGTTCTAACACAACAATTATTTTTCGATTTAAAATTTTTTTTAAAAAAATTTGTATGCAATATCATTGGCCAAAAATATCACGTGACCTAATTAAACCCAAAATAAAAATTACCCCACACTTTTGTTTTACTGAAAATTTTCGCGAAATGTTTTATCTTGAATGTTAGTTAGGTCAATGCGCGTCTAATAAAATACCAAATTTCAGATTTTGAGATTTCATATATTTTTAATAAAAGTTTCATAACTTTTATGAATATTAATATTTTTGAAAAATATTTTGTAAACACGGTAATTGAACCTGTGCGGTTCTAACACAACAATAATTTTTCGATTTAAAATTTTTTATTTTTTTAAAAAAAATTTGCACGGAATATCATTGGCCAAAAATATCACGTGACCTAATTAAACCCAAAAGAAAAAATTACCCCAATCTTTTGTTTTACTGAAAATTTTCGCGAAATGTTTTATCTTGAATGTTAGTTAGGCCAATGCGCGTCTAATAAAATACAAAATTTTAGGTTTTGAGATTTCATAAATTTTTAATAAAAGTTTCATAACTTTTATGAATATTAATATTTTCGAAAAATATTTTGTAAACACGGTAATTGGACCTGTGCGGTTCTAACACAACAATTATTTTTCGATTTAAAATTTTTTAAAAAAAAATTTGTATGCAATATCATTGGCCAAAAATATCACGTGACCTAATTAAACCCAAAATAAAAATTACCTCAAACCTTTGTTTTACTGAAAATTTTCGCAAAATGTTTTATCTTGAATGTTAGTTAGGCCAATGCGCGTCTAATAAAATACAAAATTTTAGGTTTTGAGATTTCATAAATTTTTAATTAAAGTTTCATAACTTTTATGAATATTAATATTTCCGAAAAATATTTTGTAAACACGGTAATTGGACCTGTGCGGTTCTAACACAACAATTATTTTTCGATTTAAAATCTTTAATTTTTTTTCAAAAAGTTTGTATGCAATATCATTGGCCAAAAATATCACGTGACCTAATTAAACCCAAAATAAAAATTACCTCAAACTTTTGTTTTACTGAAAATTTTCGCGAAATGTTTTATCTTGAATGTTAGTTAGGCCAATGCGCGTCTAATAAAATACAAAATTTCAGATTTTGAGATTTCATAAATTTTTGATAAAAGTTTCATAACTTTTATGAATATTAATATTTTTGAAAAATATTTTGTAAACACGGTAATTGGACCTGTGCGGTTCTAACACAACAATAATTTTTCGATTTAAAATTTTTTATTTTTTTCCAAAAAATTTGTATGCAATATCATTGGCCAAAAATATCACGTGACCTAAAGAAAACCAAAATAAAAATTACCTTAAACTTTTGTTTTACTGAAAATTTTCGCGAAATGTTTTATCTTGAATGTTAGTTAGGCCAATGCGCGTCTAATAAAATACAAAATTTTAGGTTTTGAGATTTCATAAATTTTTAATAAAAGTTTCATAACTTTTATGAATATTAATATTTTCGAAAAATATTTTGTAAACACGGTAATTGGACCTGTGCGGTTCTAACACAACAATAATTTTTTGATTTAAAATTTTTTATTTTTTTCCAAAAAATTTGTACGCAATATCATTGGCCAAAAATATCACGTGACCTAATTAAACCCAAAATAAAAATTACCCCACATTTTGTTTTACTGAAAATTTTCGCGAAATGTTTTATCTTGAATGTTAGTTAGGTCAATGCGCGTCTAATAAAATACCAAATTTTAGATTTTGAGATTTCATATATTTTTAATAAAAGTTTCATAACTTTTATGAATATTAATATTTAAAAAAAATATTTTGTAAACACGGTAATTGGACCTGTGCGGTTCTAACACAACAATAATTTTTCGATTTAAAATTTTTTATTTTTTTCCAAAAAATTTGTATGCAATATCATTGACCAAAAATATCACGTGACCTAATGAAAACCAAAATAAAAATTACCTTAAACTTTTGTTTTACTGAAAATTTTCGCAAAATGTTTTATCTTGAATGTTAGTTAGGCCAATGCGCGTCTAATAAAATACAAAATTTTAGGTTTTGAGATTTCATAAATTTTTAATAAAAGTTTCATAACTTTTATGAATATTAATATTTTCGAAAAATATTTTGTAAACACGGTAATTGGACCTGTGCGGTTCTAACACAACAATTATTTTTCGATTTAAAATTTTTAATTTTTTTTTTTTTTAAATTTGTATGCAATATCATTGGCCAAAAATATCACGTGACCTAATTAAACCCAAAATAAAAATTACCCCACATTTTGTTTTACTGAAAATTTTCGCGAAATGTTTTATCTTGAATGTTAGTTAGGTCAATGCGCGTCTAATAAAATACCAAATTTCAGATTTTGAGATTTCATATATTTTTAATAAAAGTTTCATAACTTTTATGAATATTAATATTTAAAAAAAATATTTTGTAAACACGGTAATTGGACCTGTGCGGTTCTAACACAACAATAATTTTTCGATTTAAAATTTTTTATTTTTTTCCAAAAAATTTGTATGCAATATCATTGACCAAAAATATCACGTGACCTAATGAAAACCAAAATAAAAATTACCTTAAACTTTTGTTTTACTGAAAATTTTCGCAAAATGTTTTATCTTGAATGTTAGTTAGGCCAATGCGCGTCTAATAAAATACAAAATTTTAGGTTTTGAGATTTCATAAATTTTTAATAAAAGTTTCATAACTTTTATGAATATTAATATTTTCGAAAAATATTTTGTAAACACGGTAATTGGACCTGTGCGGTTCTAACACAACAATTATTTTTCGATTTAAAATTTTTAATTTTTTTTTTTTTTAAATTTGTATGCAATATCATTGGCCAAAAATATCACGTGACCTAATTAAACCCAAAATAAAAATTACCTCAAACCTTTGTTTTACTGAAAATTTTCGCGAAATGTTTTATCTTGAATGTTAGTTAGGCCAATGCGCGTCTAATAAAATACAAAATTTCAGATTTTGAGATTTCATAAATTTTTAATAAAAGTTTCATAACTTTTATGAATATTAATATTTTTGAAAAATATTTTGTAAACACGGTAATTGGACCTGTGCGGTTCTAACACAACAGTTATTTTTCGATTTAAAATTTTTAATTTTTTTTCAAAAAGTTTGTATGCAATATCATTGGCCAAAAATATCACGTGACCTAATTAAACCCAAAATAAAAATTACCTCAAACTTTTGTTTTACTGAAAATTTTCGCGAAATGTTTTATCTTGAATGTTAGTTAGGCCAATGCGCGTCTAATAAAATACAAAATTTCAGATTTTGAGATTTCATAAATTTTTAATAAAAGTTTCATAACTTTTATGAATATTAATATTTTTGAAAAATATTTTGTAAACACGGTAATTGAACCTGTGCGGTTCTAACACAACAATAATTTTTCGATTTAAAATTTTTTATTTTTTTCCAAAAATTTTGTATGCAATATCATTGGCCAAAAATATCACGTGACCTAAAGAAAACCAAAATAAAAATTACCTTAAACTTTTGTTTTAGTTAAAATTTTTGCGAAATGTTTTATCTTGAATGTTAGTTAGGCCAATGCGCGTCTAATAAAATACAAAATTTTAGGTTTTGAGATTTCATAAATTTTTAATAAAAGTTTCATAACTTTTATGAATATTAATATTTTCGAAAAATATTTTGTAAACACGGTAATTGGACCTGTGCGGTTCTAACACAACAATTATTTTTCGGCTTAAAATTTTTTATTTTTTTTTCAAAAAATTTGTACGCAATATCATTGGCCAAAAATATCACGTGACCTAATTAAACCCAAAATAAAAATTACCTCAAACTTTTGTTTTACTGAAAATTTTCGCGAAATGTTTTATCTTGAATGTTAGTTAGGCCAATGCGCGTCTAATAAAATACAAAATTTTAGGTTTTGAGATTTCATAAATTTTTAATAAAAGTTTCATAACTTTTATGAATATTAATATTTTTGAAAAATATTTTGTAAACACGGTAATTGGACCTGTGCGGTTCTAACACAACAATAATTTTTCGATTTAAAATTTTTTATTTTTTTCCAAAAAATTTGTATGCAATATCATTGGCCAAAAATATCACGTGACCTAAAGAAAACCAAAATAAAAATTACCTTAAACTTTTGTTTTACTGAAAATTTTCGCGAAATGTTTTATCTTGAATGTTAGTTAGGCCAATGCGCGTCTAATAAAATACAAAATTTTAGGTTTTGAGATTTCATAAATTTTTAATAAAAGTTTCATAACTTTTATGAATATTAATATTTTTGAAAAATATTTTGTAAACACGGTAATTGGACCTGTGCGGTTCTAACACAACAATTATTTTTCGATTTAAAATTTTTAATTTTTTTAAAAAAAATTTGTATGCAATATCATTGGCCAAAAATATCACGTGACCTAATTAAACCCAAAATAAAAATTACCTCAAACTTTTGTTTTACTGAAAATTTTCGCGAAATGTTTTATCTTGAATGTTAGTTAGGCCAATGCGTGTCTAATAAAATACAAAATTTTAGGTTTTGAGGTTTTATAAATTTTTAATAAAAGTTTCATAACTTTTATGAATATTAATATTTTCGAAAAATATTTTGTAAACACGGTAATTGGACCTGTGCGGTTCTAACACAACAATTATTTTTCGATTTAAAATTTTTTATTTTTTAAAAAAAAATTTGTATGCAATATCATTGGCCAAAAATATCACGTGACCTAATGAAAACCAAAATAAAAATTACCTTAAACTTTTGTTTTACTGAAAATTTTCGCGAAATGTTTTATCTTGAATGTTAGTTAGGCCAATGCGCGTCTAATAAAATACAAAATTTTAGATTTTGAGATTTCATAAATTTTTAATAAAAGTTTCATAACTTTTATGAATATTAATAATTTCGAAAAATATTTTGTAAACACGGTAATTGGACCTGTGCGGTTCTAACACAACAATTATTTTTCGATTTAAAATTTTTAATTTTTTTTCAAAAAATTTGTATGCAATATTATTGGCCAAAATTATCACGTGACGTAATTAAACCCAAAACAAAAATTACCTCAAACTTTTGATTTACTAAAAATTTTTGCGAAATGTTTGATCTTGAATGTTAGTTAGGCCAATGCGCGTCTAATAAAATACAAAATTTTAGATTTTGAGATTTCATAAATTGTTAATAAAAGTTTCATAACTTTTATGAATATTAATATTTTCGAAAAATATTTTGTAAACACGGTAATTGGACCTGTGCGGTTCTAACACAACAATTATTTTTCGGCTTAAAATTTTTTATTTATTTTTTTTAAATTTGTACGCAATATCATTGGCCAAAAATATCACGTGACCTAATTAAACCCAAAATAAAAATTACCTCAAACTTTTGTTTTACTGAAAATTTTCGCGAAATGTTTTATCTTGAATGTTAGTTAGGCCAATGCGCGTCTAATAAAATACAAAATTTTAGGTTTTGAGATTTCATAAATTTTTAATAAAAGTTTCATAACTTTTATGAATATTAATATTTTCGAAAAATATTTTGTAAACACGGTAATTGGACCTGTGCGGTTCTAACACAACAATTATTTTTCGGCTTAAAATTTTTTATTTTTTTTTCAAAAAATTTGTACGCAATATCATTGGCCAAAAATATCACGTGACCTAATTAAACCCAAAATAAAAATTACCTCAAACTTTTGTTTTACTGAAAATTTTCGCGAAATGTTTTATCTTGAATGTTAGTTAGGCCAATGCGCGTCTAATAAAATACAAAATTTTAGGTTTTGAGATTTCATAAATTTTTAATAAAAGTTTCATAACTTTTATGAATATTAATATTTTCGAAAAATATTTTGTAAACACGGTAATTGGAAACTGATATGTGCCGTAAAATGAAAACTTGTAACTGATATGTGCCGTAAAAACTTGTAACTGATATGTGCCGTAAAATGAGTTATTTAGTTTTCTAATTGGAAACCTTTGCTAAACTTTTGAAATCTTAGCAATTACGATGTAGTTGGGTTTGCTTCGTTTGCATTCCGAATACGCACACTTCGTACAAAACATTTACCTTACTTACAGTTTTAACAACCTACTATCATTTTCTGTTTACAAAGTGATTGCAAAATTAACGAAAATTAGCCTACCAGTTACAATTTGCATAGAAAACGTGTTATCACATAAAAACAAAATGTTAAGATTACTTAAAAGTTTATATTTGCTTTTTAAAGCTAAACAAGCAAGAAAAATGTATGTTTTTGATATTGATTCCAGGCATATTACGTTTCTTGTCCTAAGTAATGGATTTTTGAATCTATAATAAATAGAACAGCAATTTTAGTAAAAGTTTAAAACCTTTTTTTTTTTTTTTTTGTATATATCTTTACCTAGTTGACATACAACTATTAAAAATGATAAGTCATAGGTCATAAACTTGACATATAACCTTCGAGTTTTATCTTCGCAGCTGCTAATTTTTATGTTTCACAAAATCATTAAGGTTGAAGCAAAAATAAAAATGTAAACTAAAAGCTAGGAAAATGGCATTTTTAAACTTTTAATTGATTTCTAAAACATAACAAAATAGTTTGCACCAATTAATTAAAAGGTAATAACTTACATTACAATTTTTGCGCGGATGTACTTTAAAGCCATATTGTATTGTGGATTTCAGTCATATGAGGTTTAAATTGTTTATCTCAATACTGCAGATTAAAAGTGTATTTTTCTATTTTTTTGTACTTATTTTGTCTGCCACAATGATCACCAAAAGCATAGACAATTGAACCTAAAATAAAATGCGTTAAAGAATGACATGGATTACTAAACAGACAACACAAAGCCCATTTTAAAAATATTTAAATTACCTATTCGAATTGTAAAAACGACCGCTTTTTTAAGATTTCTTTTATAGAAGGCTGCTTTTCTGCGTTAGGGCCCGGTTCGGGTGTATAGTAAAAGTTAACACCGCATGGGTATATTACTCCATCATTTCTAACTAATAGTAAAGGAACCTTGGTCATCTTTTTTACATATCTCCAACCGGGATGGATCTTTGAAATCTCTGGCACCATACATACCATACACTCTTCTGATCTAAAAATCAATCACAACTTAATTAATTACAATATAGTTTCTCTTAATTTAAAGATATATTCTGTTAACTTAAATTTTTACAATTTGATAATTGGTTTAAGATATTAAAAAAAGTATTTACCTAAAATAGGTTTCACTTTCCACATTTGCAAACCATATTTTTAAACTTGGTTTAAAATTTTCTCCAATAATTTCAGCCATGGCCATTGCCCCACCCCCATTAATCTAAGTAATAAACAACAAATTTAAAAAACAAAAGAAAAATTATATTTGAGTACTAGTTTTATGATTTTATTCAGTTATATTTTTGGTTAATGATGTTCAAACGATTTAAATTTTTTTCTGTATTGACGTATAAGTCCATTAAAAATGTTCTTTTAAAACAACCGTTACAGCTTTAAATTTACCTCCAAATTTTTAACAACAGGGACTGGGGTTACAGGATCGTTATTAACCAGGTTAAAAGCAGAATCACTCCAACAATATTCTGACTTTTCGGTAGATATGATTGTCCAACAAGCGCCATCAGTCAAAACATCGTTATTTGAATATTTAGGGCAAGGCTTCGCCTATAATTTTTCCCAAAATATTGAAAAATTGGTATAAATTTTTAAAATAAAAATAATTTTTCAGTTGTAGCTTAATTATAGCTTAGTTAATGCAAATACATAAGTTACCTTATACACTATAATTTTTTCTTGTGAGAGGCAGATGTATTGTCGATCAGTATCTTTAAGATATAAAGCACATTTGTGAAGCTGGGAAACTGGTTCGTCGCTGTTCATTATGGCCTTCTGTCTTTCCACTTTTCGTATTATCTATATACAAAATATATTCAAAAAAGGTATATACATAAAACAAAATGCAACAACAATTTATTGTAATTAAACTTTCATTAAATTGTGTAACCAATTTATTATATTTTTATAGTAATTTTATGTACAAGAAAAATGCCATTTTTTTTTTAAGTTTTGTATTTAACTTACAAGTCTAGGCAGTGAATAACCAGTAATAGTGCAAACGAGTTTAACAGTTGTCCCATAATGAATATATCCATCCTCTGCTGAAAACACATCCGATTCCGGGTGATCGTCATCCACTTAAACAAAGAAGTTTTAAATATAAAATGATTCTGGTCGCAATACATATAGCAAGTTGTTTATATTAACCCATAGCAACTTACACAACGTTTTGACAACCTACTTTTCAAGTGTATGTTATTATGAAACTTACAAATATGAATCGCAAAGGATCCCCAATGCGAGGCACTTGCTCTGTAGCCCTCCCTCGTGGCGTGTAAATATCTTGTTGAAACTGTTTGAGAGCGAAGTCGATTGAACAGCGAAACTTTACTACCAGAAGGAATACAAACTAAAATGGAGAACATTAGTAAATCATAATAAAATATTTCCATAAAATTACTTGTTTGTTAAAAAAAATCTGAGTAAAAAACTTATGAGACATAGGTTTATATAACAGTATAGTTAAGTAAAATGATTAAAATATAACGACTAAAAACTTAAAATCTTAATCTTACGTTCAGTGTTTTTGACAGACTGTTTCTTTTTGCTCGGTTTTGAAATAACTTTAATTCTCTGAGAATGAAATAATCCTATTTCGGCTCCGTCACCATAAAACATTTTAACATGAATCTCGAAATGTTTTCGTTTGTCGGAATCCGGGGTATGTAGAGTTTTGGCTGCAGCGTAATTCTATAAATAATACAAATAGGTAAACAGAAATTTTTATGTTTTAATATGTTTGTTAAAATATGTATGCCGAATTTGGCAAATTTCAACCAAATAAACATAAAAGAAATTGTGTTTGGAAACTTTAAAATATTTTTTTAAATATTCTCTCTGAAAATTAATTTAAAAAACTTTTTTACCTTTTCTGGTGAATCCAGTGTGATTTGTTGTAATTCGTTCTCCCCTCCCCCGACTCCCATATAAAGACATATTTCTGTTGCCCCCGCTACCCCTAAACTACTTGACGACGATGACGTATTGCCTCCTGGAGATGGAACTGGTGACGAAAGCGCTGACGTCATTCTGCGTCGATGTTTAGTTTTCCATCCACTTCCAAGTAAGTGAACGCAAGGCGGGGGGCAAAAAAATCTAAAAGAAATTTAAAAAATTTTTTTCAAAAATAAAAAAACAATTTTGAATTTTTTTGAATAAAATTAATTTTAGAAATTTTTTTGTAGTTTTACCGTTTTTCGCTTCCGTACGACTTTTGTGCGACCTTTGCATGTAAGATTACAACTCTCATGTCTTCGCGTTTTCGTAAATATCTTCTCACAATATCTCCTAATAACTTCTTGTCTGGCACTTTTGTTTCTCGAGCTATTGCCATTTCGTTGGTTACACTGCTACAAGCACTACGTACTGACGCAGATCTACAAGGAATTTGAGGTTATATAATGTATATTAAAATAAATAGATTAACAGCTTTAGCATAATACAGAAAAAAAGGAGTACAATTTATTGGTAAATTGATTTTTTTGCTGTTTTAATATTTAAAAATGAAAAATATTGTAAGGATTCAATTTTGACACTCACTTTTTGACATTTTTTGACATTTTGACATTTTGCCCACTTCTAGATTTTACTTATAATAAAAAGTTTAAAAATTCACCTTTTATCTTCCTCGTTGATTTCTGACCTTGGGGTTAACAAAACCGACCCCAAATCTTCTCTCAGTGGAGTCGTCGGTATGACGTCATCGTCAACCAAGTCTTTAATTGGCTGAATTCGTTTTAGATTTAGACTGATGTTTTCTGATACTTTTCTTTTTCTTGAGGTTTCCTTTTTTCTGTTTTTGCTGATTGTCGCTGTTGCGTTCTCAACAATTATTACGTCATTATTAGCATTGTCTGAACTTCCATGATTACTTTTCAAGTTTGGAACTTGAGTATTTTGTATGACGTCACAATTTTTTGATGACGCATCAATATTTTGTTGATTCGATATAGATTGGTCAAGTTCTTCGTAAAACTCAATAGAATTTTGGTTATTCTCATTTAGGTTATGACTAGCATTTTCTCTGGTTTGGGGAATCCCGGAATGACGTGGTTCTAAAGTGTCAAATAGGTCGCTCGTAAATTCTTCAATAGATTGGATATGACCAAACGTGTCACTGTATTCGTTGTTGTCGTTGGAACCTATTAGGTTTTGTAAATTAAAATCGTCGGAGTCACGTGACGTCGAAGGCATGTTTTCCGAAAAGGAATGATTCTAAAATGAAAAAAAAAACATAATGTTCACTAAACTCAAAAATAGTACACACACTTTTTTACAATACAAAAAATAATTTTTCCTACTTTTTCAGTAGCTTCCATTTGTACCTCTAATTGTTTTCTGTTTTCAAAATCTAACAAAAAACACAATATAACAGACTATTTAAAGTTTTAGCAACAGTTCGACCAAACTAATTAGCAATTAATTGCAGTGTGAGACGATGGATAAATGATATTACCTAAAGCAAACATCTTGGTCTATTTTTATCTTTTATCTTAGTTAACTATTTGTTAAATGTAAATAACAAAAATTGTTTATCAAGCATAAAATTACATATTCATTTATTACAAATTAAGTTTTTATTCAAGAGAATGAAAAATAAAAACTGACTTGATTTGAGATTATTTTTTGGGTTGGGGACGTTAACTAAGTCACGTGACTGGGATATCAGGTGATTTTGGGTCACGTGTCCAAGTGACGCAGATGACTTAACAGGAATTTTTTCTATTTTACTTGTAGAATTTTTTCTGAACAAGTGTTCCCCACTCAAGTTCTTATTCATATTTCTTATATCTTTCGCCCCATAACTGTCAAACAAAATGGGGTGAGGGGTTTCCAAAAACCGAGATTGGGGCCGGTCGGGAAGACTGCTATTTACAAACATGTTAGTTTCGTGGGGGTTAGGGTTTTCTTTTGCTGATTTACCCCCACTTGGTGAGGGTAACGATCGGACCCAAGCAATAGTTGGGTCATCTTCCGCTGCCACGTCATACATCGAGTACTTTTGTGACGTCATAGGCGACAAAATAGAGCAATCAAGGTCGTTTGCAAACGGGGTCGATTCATGTGGGGTACCAGGGGGTAATAACCCCATCGGGGGTAAAAATAAATCCGACATATTACTCACAGAAAAGGACAAAAACTAAACAAAAAAAAACATGATTTCAACACCTTTTTTTCTAAATACTTCGCTTTAAAGCCTTATACCCAACAGTTTATTCAATTCACCTATCCTGCTTAATTTATTTACTTTCTCATTAAGCTGTTGTTATGATTAAATAAACAAAGCTCTAGGACTAACTAGCACAGTAACAATCCCAGACTGATATATCAACTAAACACAATCTAGGCTTTAAGTTAAATGAAGGCACAAGAAACAATGAGCATTGTGATCGAAATTGTGACATCACATACCACTTTGTGACGTAATAATCCAGCTCTCGGTCAGGAACGTGCTGTGCGAGAGAGACTCACGTTATGAGTGAATTCTGGTATCGAGTTGCAGGATTGTTATTCTAGGGGCACGCGTTTGTGTATTGTGATGTCATAAGGTTAGAACAACTACAAAAAATTGAATGGGTCTACCGACAACAGAGTTTTTGTTTTAAGAACAACGCCATAAGATATCTGTTACCAATGTGTCTGGATCTGTGGTATTTGGTTATAATTGATACCATTTATTTTTGGTAATATTTTACTTAGGTTTTGTTTTTCATTTAATTATTCGATTCTGGCAAATTTACCATGGCCTTTAACTTGCAGTGCACTTGAAAATTCCTGTCCGACTTAATATTCCGCGATTTAATGAAAGTTATGAGATTTCAAGTGACAACTCGGTTACGTGGTACGTTCACGAGTACCATTCATCAACAAGCGCATTCACTTCGTTTACTGTCACGTCACATTAGGCATCGCTTACTTCGTGACAATATCGGTAAACGCATAATTAAAATCGTGGTAAACTTAGAATGAATAGTGTCTGCATGTTTACTAAACAAGGCAGTAGTAAAGATATTAATATCGAAATGATTTAATAAGTATTGTTGAATCGCATGGGATATAGTGACGCCGTTTTATTACCCGTATAATGCCACACTTTGCAGATACACAAATGATTAATTATATTAGTTTTCCGATGTATGGCACTGTTATTATGAGTATATGTCGTTTAGATATAATATATGCAAAAAGCTAGAAATTAAATCTGTTTTTTAAGAGTAAAAATCGGTTAAAAATGTTTTGTTTACTTATGGTATGGTTAAACATTAACTACATTTTAGTTTCACAAAATCCTAAACTACTAAGATTTAGTCCTAGTGGTAAACTGTTTTACTTATAAGTAAAACTAGTTCGATTTTCTAAAGTTAAAGATTTCAAGTAATTGTAAATTTGTGCAATGTTTTAATGGTTTTCCACGTGATATTACTAAAAAAACAATAAAAGCAGTTAAGTCGCTTGCTTTAAGCATCACGATATAGTAATTTTTATTTGTCTAAAAGTTTTCTATGTAATTACGGAACGTAGCTATGGTTAGAGCAGTGGCTAACAGAAACTATTTCTTTGTTGATTTCAGCACAAAAGAATTCACCTAGCAATTGTTACTTGAGCCGATTTTAAATCATAACCAACCGTTAATTATAGCTTAGAAACTTTAAAAATGAAGTAGGCCGTGGTACAGAAGCTTCTATGTTTAACTTAAATTGTAAAATAAAAGTAAACTTCGTAAATGTAATGCGTGACTTTAACATGAATAGTCGTGTTTTTATCGCATCAATACCCACAACGGCAGAAATATTTTTTTCTGCTTTTGAGTTTTACATTTGTGCTTTTCTATTTACAAGAAGTCAATCAACCGTTTAGTGCGTTTTAAATTAATGGAAAAACCCAGAATTTTGAACTGACACTAACTTGGAGTTGGTTAATGATTCTAAATATTAGTGTTAAATTTTCTAAAGTTTAAGGTTTAATGTTTAAGCGCATAAGCATAGCTTCAAGTTACTTAAACAAGCCATTCGTCTGTTTAGAGTTATGTCGGTACAAAACAAAAATGTGTTCACTGACAGACTGAGCTAATATAAAAAAGCTTGTATAAATCTTATCTACTAACTATCAAACATAATACACTGTGGTCATGAAGTGCTGTCAAAATATTTGCTGTTTGTGCTGTTCTTCAATGTGCTGTAACGGAAAGTTTAAGCAGTCGACATACTACCTCAAAGTTGTTCAAATAGTAAGTTCATTAGTCATGTTATAATTGATTTTTGTGTAATTTTAACATGCATCTTACTATGTACATTTATGCAGTAAAGAATAAGAGAAAATAATATTATACAATGCATAAACTGCTTCTAAACAGCAGAACAAGTTGTCTACTGCATGCATGCAGGCGACAGAGGTTGTACCGTCACTAAGGATATCTGAAAATTTAAAGAATTTTATAGATTTCTATTGAAATGCGTTGTTGGTTTAACTTTATAAATCTTTTCTAACCCACTAAAACATTAACGTCGACACTTGTTAACCATTTTTAATGCTTTTAGACGTTCATAATCCTGGACATTATAGCCACCGAGACCACATTTATTTATCTTGGCTCTATCGAAGTGACGTGGCGTACTGACGGATTTCCAGCTTTCGATATACACAGAGCGATTTTATGGACTTCACTTATTTCAACTGCGGTTTTATTGTATTTATTTGTAAGAAAAAACAAGAGAAAATCAAATGAGAAGTTATCTAACTTATGTATGGTTTGTGACGGGGTGGAGCAAGCTTACTTTGAAAATTTAAGAATACGAAAACCAATTAAAAAATGGAATCTAGATTTTGGAGTAAGTAAAACCTAATATCTGAAGCGTTGAATTTTGTTGTATTTAGAAGTAATATGATTACGAATTTTGTAATATAACAGTTTGAATTATTTTTATTTAGGATTTTTTACATTCCTTGACGCTGGCTACATCTTTCATGTTATGTGCAGTTTTTATGTTAAGTGATATCCCGAAAACCTATGAATCACATATACAGGTAATAATATTATATAACAAAATATAAACTAAAATTTAGAAATCAAAATTTTGAGGTCTTCTATGTAAAAAATATGTGCTTTTCTAATTTGGGTCTTTTATGCTTTAGGTCGATATGAAATTAATAAGCTTTGTTACTGATATGGTTTTGGGATTAATATACACCAAATCTTCAACAATGGCTTACAGTCGCTACGAAGGACCTTCGCCATGCACTTGCGCAGTCAATCCTACATGGGGAAGACCGAATAAAAAGAAGGTCTCTTTAACGCCCACCGACGGCGATGAGGAAATTGAAATTTACAAAAATCAACCGATGACAAAAACCAGCAACGGGAAAATTTACTCAAAGATTGGAAGTTAACAGTGTGCAAATCAATAAAATTAATTTGTGTGACCTGAAGAACTCCTCCTATTATATTTATTTTATTGTTAAAATTATTATATTCCGAATATGTTTGTTGATTTGAAAAAGGTCATAGAAAATATATGAGATGACTGGAATCTTATTTATTACACAGTTATCCAGTGGGCTGTTATTTCTTAAAAAGAAATAAGACTTGTAGTCTACTTTTATATTTAATTTATGATAGATATTTTGTAGCAATTCTGGATTTTTAATATTTTATAAAATGCTGCTGTGCAACAGTATATATATATATATTATCGTGTATTTATTTTTGTTTCTAATTAAATTTTCGTACAATACTTATTTCTCGTTTCGAAATTCTATATTTTACCAGTCTTCAGTAGTATGATTTTTTATTCATCACTTTGTAAACTTTTCATACATGATGACTTGGGAGGCGAGAGAGAAGCGAGAAAAAAAAGGTAAAGAACGAGAAGCAAAAAAAAAACAAGAAAGGCTCCCCAACAAACTGAAGCTCGCCAAAAAATCAAAAAAATTGATAATTTAAAAAAAATTAAAATTAAGTTAATTAAAATGTTCTCATTTTAGATTGACTTTCTTGTCGGGACATTACTTCCAAGTAATACGAACAATAAAATTATCCCACAAACACCTAAAAGCTAAAAGAAAACAAAAATATTTACAATAATGCCTACAATAAATTAGATAGATTGTACAACACACACAAAAAAAGGGAAAAAATCTTCCCAAAAATGGCGTTTGAGTAAGTTTGGCGCTCTAGGCAAACAGTCGTTCATTTAAACCGAGTTTAAATCTAATTGAACTAAGAATTACAACAGAAAATAGTTTAAAAATAACAAAAAAAATCTGCAAAAACATCACACAGCAAAAACAAAAAAAACGAAGTGGCAAAAAATATTTGCGAAAAGTTTTTGTCTTTAGGAAAAATCGCGAAATCCAAATCCGTAAAATTATTTTTTATATACATTTTTTTTCGATGGTGCACACCAACTTTAGAAAAAATGATTCGACTTTGACATCACCAGAACAAGATAATGACGTCATGATGCCTTAACATAATTATGACGTCATTGCATTTTTCAATCCCTTGAACCTAACACAAAACACCCCCTTGACTTGCATTTCCTATCGAAGAAGTGACGTCATAAAGAAAAATTCCAATTACGTCACAATTTACTTTCCTCCTACGTCATTACGAAGAGAATAAACCCCGGTTTTGGAAGAATCGCGAAACCCGTTACACGTTTGGTAAGGTTCTGTCCCGGTAGGGGTTCTCGTGGGGGTGGGTGATCCCAGACCAGAACTGGGGGAAGCCCCGTCTCGATATTCCCCGTTTTGCTTTAATTTTAAGCTAAGTTCGACCCCGGGGTGATGGGGCGCAAACGGCAGGGCGTCCGGCACGTCGTTCCCGTAGCCGTGAACGTAATCCACCGATGTCCCGTTGTTGTTGTTAGCATTATAACCACCGCTGTTTTGATCCGGTGGAGGTTGAAAGGTTGACATTAAATTCGCGATCGTGTTCGAGGGAACGGTGGGAGGTTTGACGGCCTTGGGAACGTTTGAGCTCCGCCGAACGGAGTTGAATTTGCTCGATGGTTTTCGCCGAATGGTGGCAGTACCGGGAGTGTACACGTCAGTAACAACTATAAATAAAATAAGTTTAAACCCTTGCGATCATTATCACAATATAAAGTTGTCAAAAAAAAAAGTTCTGCTCACCTGATGTCGCTGGAAATCCGGAAGTAGATGCCGGGCGCTGGCGCCGGCCGTGCCCGCCCAAGGTCTGGGTCCCTTGGTTATAATCACGTGATCTGGGCAGCGTTGTCCATTTTTCGGCGTCGTAATTCGAGCGAGAGTTGTGAGAGTTTTGTTGATGATCTTCACCGTCCATTGAGCCGTAATCAGTGTCTAACATACATATCATTATACAAGGGATCTTTAAAGTGTTATTTAATAGAGTTTTGCAATTTTGTAAATGATGTATATAGCATGTTAGTATGGTTGACAATGAAACCTAGAATGCCTTTAGAACCTTTAAAAAATGTCTGTGGCACTTACAATTTAATTTTCAAAAACACTGGAAAATGATTAACATAAAAGACCAGGTTACCATATTTTTGTGTGACGTAGAAAGTACTAAGTAGCGTAGTGAATGTATACACGCTAGTACTTTCTACGTCATCACAAACATGGCTTCCCATTTCTATTTTTTAATTTTTTATTTAAATTTAAAATCATTTTTGTGTTCAGTGACACCAACTTTATTAATTTTTGAGTATAAAAATATCGCTAATATATGACTTTAATGAAATATTTAAGTCTTTAACTAAGCTAAGGGCAAACTGAATTTTCACACCACAAACTTTGCTAAAACCTAACCTTATTGCAACTAAATTAAGAGTGAGCTAAAAACCGCGAATAATTTTATATTTTAACAGAAAACTGTTCAGTGTCAAAATAAAAAGTGCCCAAAAAAATAAAGTAAAAAAATAAAACCTTTTAATATAACAAAGGCACCCAGACATAATCCCCAAAAAATGAAAAGAATTTATATTCACTAACCGTGTGAAGCGATGGTGTCTTCCGAACAAGCTGGTGTTGTGTTCTGACTACTATACCCACTAGAATACTGTAGACTATGACTACTGCTTTTCCTTCCCAGCGTCATTGAACTAAAATCTGTCGCCATGGCAGGGTTTGGGGCTGTGTATAGAGGGCGAGTGATATTTACATCGCCGTTGGGTGTGGCAGGGGGTAAAGATTGGGCCACAAATGTAAGGGTGTCATCAGTAGCGCTTAGCACTAAACAAAATAAAATAGTATTATGAGAATAAATTGGACTTAATGTTTTTAACAAAAATGTCAGGATTAAAAAAAACTTACAAGAGGGGGGTGGTGGGGGTAAATCATCTGGCCCCATGGGACAATTTTCATAAATGGTTGGACCAGGGGGTGGAGGTAAATCTGGGGCTACCTCATTCAGCAACTTTTCAGGTTTCGGGGGCAGAACAGGGGACCTTGGTTCTGTTGGGTAACTTGATCCAAAAAATGCGGGTTCAGATATGGTGTGATGAAGAGGGGGTCGACTTGGGTGATTGAGGTTATTTCCAGAATCAACAGAACCTCGGTGGGGTAGAGTGCTAGGTTTAGGTGACAAGGGTGGGGGTCCAAAGCGTTTGCTGGGTAAAAGGGTATGTGAAGTTCGACGTTGTAGTTGTTGTGGATCAGAGTTGTTGTTTTGTAAGTTGTTGCCATCTACCATGTCATAGGGACCTAGAGAAAATGATTGTTTAAATAAATCATGTTTTTTCCTAAAATTTTTTTTATAATTGATAATCCAAAACCTACATAGTCCAAAGATGGTTGAAATACAGCAAAAAAAAAATTATTTTAAAATTTTGCATCTAATAAAGTTTAATAAGAACAAGTTTTATACCTGGTTTTGACCAGTCCTTCCAAAATCCAGATTTATTTTGTCCGCCAGGTGACATTAGAGAGTCGTTAATAGGCATTGAGTTTGGCCTTGATCGAATTATTGGTGAAACATTTTCTAATGATTGAGCAGATTCCGATGAGTAAGTCTAAAATCAAAAAAAAATTAATAAAATTTTTAATAAAATTTACAATAAATAAATTTTTTTTTTTAATTTACCTTTTCCATTTGAGATGTTGGCAGCGGTGGTTTTGTCATTATTGGAGAAACAAATTCACCACCAGATGTCGTATGAGATCCATTGTTTCCATTTCCAGTTGAAACAAATCCCGAATCATGAGAAGACACGGAAGACAACCTTGCCACATTTACACTGCCTCCACTGGATGGAGCTGATTTGCAAGATGTCGGAGATCCTTGTCCAGTTGTACTCGTGCTACCACTAGGTGTCCTTCTATGATAACTCTAACAAAGAATTTTATTTAAAATTTGCATTAGCTCCGTAAATAAAAAAAAACTCAAAATTTATAAAATGTTTTTTTAAATTATAAACAACTGACTACCATATAGTTAAACCAATTGCGTAATATATTTGCTGAAATCTTGACTAGGGATTAAAATATTTATAAAATATTCATTCTTAATGCTTTGACGTAGGATTACCTGATATCTGTGATGGTGAAATGAAGAAGTATTATGATTAAGTGAACCGCTTGATCTCGAATCTGAACTATTTAAACTAAAAATAAATAACCGGTTAAATTACACATTACAAAACAACATCAAGCAAACATTTTAAAAAATTTTTAAATAAATAATTAAACAGAATAAATAAACAATGAAAATAAAAATTCTAGAGTCAAATGAAATATTTAACAATTTTTTTTTGGGGAAAAATACTACTTTTAGTTTTTACCTGCACAAAGATGACTTTCTGCTTCCAGTGGATGTTGGAGAGGAAGGAGGAGACATCCCATTTTGTCCTCCATTTGGAAGATTCTGTGTCATTATTTCCTGAAAAATAACATGAAATGTTGAAATGTATATGAATCACACAGAACTAAAAAATTTTTTTATATTGAAAATTTTTTTCAGATGTGTAATATCACATTCGGTAAAAAATTAAATGTCAGTAGACTTTTAATATTTATCAATCCCTAACAAAAAATGTTAAAATTAATTCAAAGCGCATATTAAAATTAATTAGCCAATTGTTTAAATTAATAAGCCAAATACAAAGAAAAGTCAACACACAAAAAAATATAAGTGTATTTTTTTATAATTATCCATACCAAAAATAACTTAAACATTACCGGTAATGTAGGTGAAAATTGCGAAGTTTGATTCGAGTTTTTGTTAATAAAATCTTGTACAAGTTGCTCAGTCGAGGTCGGAAGCTGTTTAGGGTTTCTGCACAAGCGAGAAACATCGCACGTCAGTTCGTTCAGATGGGAAACTTCATTCAACATTGATACTTCCAAGTCCTAAGGTTAAAAGAAAATATTGATATTGGTGCGTTTGATTAATCTGACATTTGTACATTGAGCGGTAATGTCACAATTATGTTTATCAAATTCTGTATTTCTTAAAACGTGTTTAAAATTGTTTTTTTTCTTAATATTTTTTGTTAATTTTGGGACTTTTTTTAATTTAACATTTTTATGACCCTATGATAATATTTTAATTTATGTTTTGTTAACTGGAAATTGTAAGTTGGTTTAAAACTATTTCCTTTGGAGAAATTTTTGTTGATTAAGGGACTTTTACTTAATATGACGATTACATAATTATTTTCTTGTCAGATATTGTTTTAATAAGTGGTAATTGTTTGTGGTATGTTTAAATAGGTGATTTTACAAAAAAATTTGAAAAAAATCTAGTTTTATTTAAATTAGGTATTTTCTAGAGATATCTAAAATAATCAAATATCTAAAAAATGTAACAAGACAATATCTTAAAAAAATAGTTTAAATCAGATAAAATTTTTAAAAAACTTATAAAAAATTTAAACAAAAAACTTTAAAGAAAAAAAAAATGTTTTTAAATTTTTAAAAACAAAATATTTACAATGTAATTATAATTAAACAACTATTTAATTAATTAACAAGTAGGTGTTAAAATGTAGATGTGTTAAACGTGCAACAACATTTTAAATACCATAACATGGTATAAGCAGACAGTTCAACAAACAAGTACAAAGTTTATCTATATACAATCATTAACTTAATTGAAATCCAAATTAGAAAAATATTCATTTTAACACCTATCTTATGCAATAGTTTTTAAACCATATTTGACTATGTTAAACTAAAAATTTCTCCTTTTTTTTTAAAGTTTAAAAAAAAAAATTTAAAGTTTTTTTAAACATTAACTAATTTTCAACATGTAAATTTTAAATTTTTATTACAGATATGACTGGCAGGGTATATTTTAAAATATAGCCTCGGTTGTAAATTTCATAATCATGACAATAAAAATGCCAGACAGGTATATTACAAAACAAATAAGTAAATTTGAACAAAGGGGATTGATATTTAAGTTTTCCAGCCCTAATCCACATTGGTATATTAGTCTTTTGTTATAATCAAATATAGAAAACCACGAGGCCAATATGCCAACTTGACTTCCTGTCGTTACACAATAAAAACAAATTTAAATAAACTTTATTAAAATAACAAAACACAAACATTTTTCTAAAAAAACAGCTCTAATGGCATTAAAAAATATCAAAATTAATATATATATATATATTTATTTACCTTTTCGTTAAAAAAATGTTAGGTTTATTTTATGACATATTAATTTTCAATCTATCACCTACTCTATGCGTAGTTTACTTAACCTTATAAAGTAAAGAGAGGAATTTCCGTAAACCGTTTAAAGCCACAAATTTTAACTGAATGTTTTATATAAAAACAAAGGTAGACCTGAGTGAAATGACACGGCCTTATATGGCAATACACAAATGCAAAAAGATTAGCAAAGGTATTTTAATTGAATGTGAAATTGAATATAATTGTAAGTTATATAAAAGCACATTGTGTAGTGTAGAATTCTAATAAGGGCCACACACATTGAAAAAAAAATGTCTTTCATAAACTTAAGTTGACTTTTTAATACAAATAAACTATCGGTATTAAAAATTAAAAAAAATTACATAAAATAGAAACAATACGATGTAGACTCTAAAAATTTATTTTTTTAACATGTAAAAAATATTAATTTACAATTTATTAAAAAAAAAATTTAAGAAATTTTATTAACTTACCAGTACTGGGGTGAGAGAGTTGGCAAAAAGACAAATTCTTGATCTTTCTTCAACTAACAAGTTTCTTAAAGCTGACTTCTCTGTTTCTTCCAAGCATGTGAATCGATCGTTAACATCGTGCATCATCGAGTTTAGTTGATGGTGAAGATCAGATTTGCTTCCTAAAAAAAAAATTTTTATTTTTTTATTTTTTTTTATTTCAGTTTAAAAAATTCTGGTTTTAAGTAATTAGTTTATGGTGTAAAAATAACTTTCATTAAAAATATGTGTTTTTCGACTTGAACTTTTCAACTTTAATCCCCTATTAAATTTTAAATAATTCATAAGTTTACATTTTTTAAACTTTTCAAAGTTCAACTAAACATTTTTACTTTTATGTCGCCGACAATGCAAAAAAATCCAAACTATATAATAAGGCCATGTGAATGGCAAAAGAAGGCCAACAATTAAAGTAAATTAACTTCAAGAAACACTTGAATTTCAAGTGGTAAAGTAATGCTTTGTGGTTAAATCTGGGCTAACTCACACACAGATATGTTATTTGGTAAGAAAGTAGTGGGTGTGTCGCTAATATTAAAATAATATTATTTTTACAAAAAAATTTTTTTAAACAATTTTTAAATAAATATTTAAAGTTTTTTCTTGCATAATATTTCTTATAACTTTTGTTACAAAACTTCAACTGTTGCGTATTTGGTAAAACAAGTAAATAATTTATGTTTTGAAAGCTTATTCTCCAACATTATCCAAATTTTTAACTCGAAAAAATTTTGATTAAAAAACTTGTATGCTAGTGATCTGCCAATACAAGATTAACCTTTCGATGATTAATTAATTTTAGGTCAATACACTAAATAATTACTTTAAAGTCAAATCAACAAAGTAAACTTAATCCTATAATCAGATTTACATAGAACTGAATGTGTTAAAACATGACTGATACTTTATCGAAAAAACAAAATTTTTGACCTAAATATTTATCTCAACCGACCAAAAAACATGTTTTTAAAATCCATTATCAAAGCATGATTATTCTTAAATTAATGATGGCAAAATGTGTTGCAATTTTAAATTACAAAATGAATTGAAAAAATAGAATATTTTACTCCGAAACTAGAGATTTGGCATATTAAGTTGAAATGGTAATAATAATGTTGCATAAATGTTAAACAACAAATTTTAAAACAATAAAATTTAAAACTTAAGATATAACTCATGATAGGTTAGATCACTTAAAAAATTTAAATTAAGATTTGAATACTATATTTCATACTTTTATATTTTTTAATTCAAAATTTGATATCAATTTTATTTACCTTTTCGAGCTTTCTTTTGTAGTCTAACAGAATCCGTATTTCGTTTCTTGATTTCGTGCATTGCCTTTTTGTAATCTAAATTTAAAAGTTTTAAGCAAAATATTATGATACGAAAATTTATATTACCTATTCAGCTATTATTTTGTGGTAAATATTACTGTGCTATGTGAAGTTGGCATGACAAAATAATAAATTACCTTTTGCGTGGTCCTTTTCGAGTTGGTTTGCAACCTTTTTCCATTCTTCCAATCTTTCTTGGATTGGCAGAATCAAATTGTCTAACATTGAACTAAAAGTTGCAAAAAAGGGAATTAAATTTAATTTATCATGTTCTGCCAACATTTTTTAAAAAAATAAAAAGTACAAATTTTTGCTAATTCAATTTTTTTTACAGTAATATGGTAATTTAGGTTTTTTGAAGTAAACTAAAAAAGGACAAAAGAAATGTCTTAAAATATAAATTATTTAAAAATTCCCAAGAATTTAATATTTTTTTTTTTCATGATGACTTACTTTGTAAAGAACTTCAGTTTATTTTCCATCATTTTCTGACGAACACAAATTCTTGTCAAAGCGCTTCCAATGTCTTTTGTTGAACCTATCAAAAAAATTCAAAATTTAGAATTTTTTTAAAAAATATTTGAAAAAGATATATGAAGTACAAAATATTACAACTACAACATAACCAATTTGTTTTAAAAATAATTTATCAACCAGTTTAATACTCTGTGACCAAAAATCAACCAACCAATAGAAATACCAAATGCACCCAATTCAACCTAATCTATACAACTCAGTGTTGTAACAATATACTATAAATATAGGGCTTGGCAATTTCGAAAGTCAATTGTGAATGTCAAGTAGGTTTATCATAAAATTAACCTATTTACAACGGCCAGTATTTTTTAACATACATGAGAAATAATAGTGAAAACTGAAAATTGTTGGGCTTACAAAAACAACATAATAGAAAGTAATGTAAGGAATAAAAGTGGATTGATATTACTTTAAAGTTTTATAATTTTACAAGCCTATTTTGCCAACAAAATACCTAATTATGATATTAACTTACTAGATATTAAATGTAACTACAAGCAAGTTAAACTACTTTCATTTAAAATTATTTTTTCAAAAAGAAGAAATATAAAAAGCCAAAAATAAATCCTGATTGGAAATGTAATGAATCAATAGTATCAACCCTTTCAGTTTAAAAATCTTTAATTATGTATTACGTGAACAGTCTTTTGGTGCCAGTTTTATGTAAAGGGTTACAGTTGTTTTGATGTTAATACGAAGCAAGAGTCAATAACGCAAATCTCAAGGGTGCTTTTGACAAAAACTCTTCACAAAAACTATTTTTTTAAACAGACTTCGCCAATTAGCGCGCCAACGTGTTATACAGTAATTCGCCTTGCTGGCCTATGGAAATTGGTAATTAGTGGCGGGTATACAAGGCCATATGGATCGTACATAGGCGCTAGTTATTCGGGCTACGGTGTCAAGTTACTGCTTTAAAGGGGAAAGGGCGTGCGAAGCTATTACGCCTACAAATCATTCAGTCGCTAAGGGTGCGCTCAGTCAAAAATGTTAAGGGTAACAATAACGATCATTATTATCCATCGAATACACATACAATATTTGAACCCATAAATATATTACAAGATATTCCACTACTGGACCAAGTTGAACTAGTTTCTGCATTGAATACTCCTTAAAAATATGTAAAAATCCTTTAGTTGCAACGACCACATGAGTTAAACACAACCTTTGGCGTTGCACCAAACGATTGATATTACAACTAGGCATAAGCTAGCAATATGACACCCCCGCTCGCTGACATGCGCTTAAACTAAACCCGTATTTAGTCACGTGCTAATGGCAATCTAGCATGGTAATACACGAACGTAATCCAAGCGAAGGTAAACAAACCCTTGTTACAAATTCTTACATCTTATGCGCTATTCCTACACTGAAATGCAGAAACCTAATAGCCACATAGCCACTAGCCGAGCGCTTAAAATAATATTACCCCGAGATTCGAGCCTAAGCTTCTAATTTGTTAAAGTTATTTTATTGGATAAAATGTATCACGTGACGAAGGTGTAATGTCGTTAGCAAAACATTTATTTGCTCCCAATTTTTTTTATTAACAGGGTTTTTAAAACAATAAAAAAATTCTATGTCTTCTATTTTAATATTGTAGATGCCTTTAGTTATTAATATTTTCAAATTAATATAAGGATGACCGAAGGGCATTAACCAAAATTCCACTGGGAAACAATTGATACATGTAAAACAATACCAATCGATCAATAGTGAATAAAAGTTACAAAAAAATAATGAATAAAAGTTTTCGGTAAAAATCGTTACCAGAACAAAATTTAAAATCAAAATATACAGACATACTCGCTCGTTTACAAAGCTCTTAATTTTACTTTACCAAAAAAATCCACGAAAACCAAAACCCGGATACACAGACTTGGACTTAACACAAACCACTTAAACTGAAGCACTTAACCCTGGCAAAATTATCGAGTTTTAACCAAACACTAAATATAGATTCGAAATACTGAAACCTGGAATTAGTTTATATTATTGAATGGGTAGTGTGCAGGTATTAAACCGCACAGTTGTCAATTGAGTGGATTTATTTTGCAAAGGTTAAATCGTATGACCTTATTAAGTACGTTAACATGCATTAGGAACGGCATATAAATCTATATATATATATATATATATATATATATATATACCGGTATATACTCCATATAAAAAAAATGAAAATAAAGACGTGTTTTGGTCACGTGACCTAGAAATTGAGTTTGTTTTTGTTGTGATATTTCGTTTTTGGTTATAATGAGGTCGCATTTCCGCGCAAGTGTTTTTCCGTGACGTCACCATACAAAAATAATATGCAGAGACGAAATTTACATAAACAATTAAAATATTCTTTTTAACAAACAGCAAAACCTCAAAAAAATTAAAATATTTTTTTTTCAAATTTATTGAACAAATTTTCTTTAAATTCTCCCTGAAATATTAAAAAATATAAAAAACCCTAAGTCCAAGCATTAAATTACAATTTTTAAATGCATATCCAAACCAAGTATTTAGCAAAATTGTAGTGGCTGCAAAATAGATTGTTTTACAAGAACAACACTTGTTAAACCAAATTAAACCAACACACAAGGTCATGCATGTTACAAAGTCAACTAACAGTTGAAGGTTAATCTACATGTTTATAAACCACTTGTCACAACAACATGCGGGCAAGATAAATATAATTATCTATTTTGGAGCAGTGTTTAATATTACCATAAAAAAACATTATTTTATTTTATATAATTGTATACAATTTCCATACAGTTATAATAGTTTCATTTTTAAAGTTTTATATTGTCATTTTTTTAATCAAAAATTGATAATGTTGGTGTCCCTGAACACAATAATGGTTTTAACTTCAAATAATTTTACCTACTTTTTAAGTTATATAACTTTTTTAAAAACAATACACAAAAAATATGATAACCTGGGTTTGGTGTTTAATATTTCAAATATTTTTTAAAAATTGAGTTGTAAGTACCATAGAGGTGTCAACATAATAACACCCCTATATACATCACTTACAAAATTGCAAAATTCTTTAGTAAAGCATTTTAAATTAAAAAATATGATTTTTGCGATCTTGTATATTTTACATTGTTACAATGAAATTGTTTTTGCCGGGGCTAACAACACATAAATAAACTTAAATGAAATTGTTGCGCTTAGTTGGGTTAAAGTTTATACCATAAAAGGAAAAAAACTCGTAGTAATTCGCCTAAATCGCGTGCATACAACAAGTTGTTACAAATCAAATTCCAATCCCTCAATCTATTGCTCTGACTGTCGCTGTTTATGTGACGTCACAATGCCCCCTTCCCGGGAGGGTAATCCTAAAATGCGGGGCTAAGAGAAATTCGAACCGCTCAGGTAATTGTGACGTCATGGATTCTATTGTGATGCGACAATAAGAGGTGGCGCGTGGCCGGCCAAGCTTGTAAAATGTTGCAAAATGTAATGATTTTGAAACGAGAAAATTTTGAAAAACATACTGAAAAATGCAAGAACCGGTAAACACCCCCTTAGGACCTTCAAGGTAACAAACAACTGTGTTTTTAGGGTGGTTTAAATCCAAAATTAATTTTAAAAAATAACAACAAAATAAAATGCCAACAACAGTGACATAAAAATCTGTAATACGTAAAAATTGTATTTTTTAATCAATTCCGCTTAAAGTTGAGACGATGACGTCACAAAATTGTCTCAATGACGTAGAATTGTACTTTGGTCAATTAAGGAGAGGAAGTTATATGCAAGTGATTGATACAAATAAGAAAACCAAAACTTTAAGAAAATTTAAAAAATTAGGGCTTAAATATTGCTCATAAAGAGGAATTAAAAAACAATTTTGAAACCGAAAAGGGTTTCTGTTTTTAAAATGGAATTGAACATAACTCATAAAGTGTCTGGTTTTTGCATTAAATCTTTTGAAAAAATAACTTTATACTACATAAAATGTTTTTATATAGATACAAATAAGACACAAACAAAATATCAAAAAAGAAATTTTTAAAATCCTTTTTTTTATTGGTTTAAAGCCAGAATGTTTAAATTGTAAAGACCGTGGTACAGTCGCCAACTGTACAAACACAATACACCATTACTCGAAATATCTCGCAATATATAGCCGGCTATTAATAGCAACACTTTGTTAATTAGCTGATATGTAATGAGTATTGAAATGAAATAGGTACAGAGAAAACTGCTTTGTTGTAAAATACGTTTTCGCAAGGCGGAAGTCGGTAATGTTCTAAGAACCTTACCTCGAGTTATAACTCTAATAATCTAAATAAATTGCCTGTAATGCCTGTTTAACATTAAATAAAGTGATTACGGCTTTGCGTAGCGGTTTTATGAGGCGAGGTAATAACGAAAAATAACCTGTTATTACAGCGATTCTTACGAGCGCAACAAAAAACAATGTAATCACCTATTTAAAATAAGAGCAATGATAAACACTCTACGTTAACGAAGAAGGTTTATAGAGATCGTTAAGCTTGGTTTAAAAACTGCTAAAATTAAGTAAAACGGCGACAAAATGAGAAGGAAATGACGGCTTACAAGGACAATAAACCATTCTGCCAGACAAAAATAAAAAATATATTACACAAACCAATTTATTGGCGCCTTTAGAACAGCACTATATAAACATGCCATAACACATAATGGGTTTGATATATTACCTTTAAACGCACGATATTGATAATAAACGGCGCCTATGACTAAGCAGTCGTTTAATCTATTTTTTATAACGTGGTTTAGGTACATCTACTTCTAGCTAAACGTACGTCATAAAATTAAGTGAGAACGATAAAAACAACAACAAAAACGTTTTCAAGAAAAAACAATGTTGAATAACGACCATAAAAATGAAAAATATTAAATGACTAAAACGGAAATATCAATTTTTTAAGTTTATTGCTAATTACTCAGTTTAAAGGTTTAAATGTTTATGGCCTAGCAAATGTAAATACCAAATTGTGTAACAAAAATAATTGACAATTTTAGCCATATCATTCCGCATAAAAAAAATTGAAAACTAAAAATTATAAATAAAAATTTAAATAAAAAAAAAATAAATTTAAAAAATATTTTTTCTTAAATTTTGCAATAATATTCACATTTCGCGTAAAGTTTAATTTTATTGCTGGGCCCTTGTTATGCAAATATATACAACGCAGTATTTAGTTGACCTACATACGAACTTTCCGCTGTAAATCACGTGACCATTAATAAAGGCTTCGCCGCATGCGTTCAACGGAAAACATTTATTTAATCATTCGAGGATGCAACATAGGAAATATTACAAGCAAAAATTTAATTTTAATAAAAAAATAGGAAAAAATCTTTAAGAGATTCAACCAATAATTTATTTTATCCACAAGAATTTTTTTTTTAAACTTAAAGGGCACTTTTCGTTAAAAAATGACGCTTTTTTATTAAACACAACTCAACAGACATTATATTAGGTCGTACATAAACAACACATAACACGCATCAACAAAGGGCGACCCTGTAATACCACAACATTTTGCAAAACCTCAAAAAATTGCAAAAATGCTGCAATCTTTTTTGAAAGGGAAACCATGGGTGTACGCTAAGCGTTGACTCGCTCGTAGGGTTATATTTATGCCGGGCGAAACTTACGTATGGTTAAATGGGTACTGAATATGTTGTATCAGTTTGATTATAAAGTACATATAAAACTTACTGAAAATAAATAAAAAAAAATTTGCCTTAAAATCCACCTAGAACAAAAATTATATAATACCACCTTAATCAATAAATTTCGTAAAAATTTGACCTCAAATTTACGGTACATAGTTGGGATAATGAGTTACCGGTATAAAATCCATGCAGATTAAGTTTAAAGTCTCACAGTAATTGGCATAAAGGTGAACGCGCAGTTTAAACCTATTGTACGCAGCGCACGAAAAAACTTCACTGAAATCGATCAACCCGAAAAAACTGAGCTTAGAAGTCGGATTACTGGGATTTATAACTTAAAACAAATCGGGTTTATTCATAACTTAACTAACATACAATGGGATTTAAATATTGGGCATATGAAAATTGCAATTACCATTTTTTTATTCCGCAGTTGTTGTGCAATTAAACCACATGCAGTGTGGGATTAGTTAATTGCATTACGTCATTAAGCATTACGTAATCGCAACTACTATATTAATATGTAATTGCGTAATATATTGTTTACAAAGGGAGATCTTAAAATATGCCAAAATGGACAAAAATGGTGTAATAACATTACGAGTTTTCAATTACACCATGCCAAAGCTGTTAAAAAGATGGAAATAAAGTTTATAAATAGTTTTTAAAGTTAATACAATATTGTTTTGATTCTACATAGAATTATTCAAACAACCGGTTCGCGAAATTTCAAAACAAACAAAGATGTTAAACAACTCGAAAAGGCGATACACGAACTTCTATAATGCCGTAAAGGTTCAAATCGACTATAAAGAAAACGTGTTTTATTTTGATCCGTAACAATAAGCGCGTAACAACTGGGACTATGACGTAACAATAACACATCCAAGTGTTTTGTTTCGTCGTTCGTAAGAAAACAATGTTCAATCAAGGCACGTATGTCGTCTTAAATAAAGGCGAATTCGAAACTAATTCGGCGTCAGTGTTTTGTTTATGGGTATTCAGACAAGGCCTAAGCCCTGGTCGAACAATTGATTGACAGTTCTGACAATGGAAATTGGGCGGAGCTTCGGATATTAATAGATTAATATTTCATAACTGATATAACGAAAGTCTGTTGTTTTTTTACTATTGCGGACACGGGCATATGGTTCGAAACCCACTAAGAATGTTTTTAACGAAAACATGTTTTGATATAAAGCCCAACAAAGCACTGTAAACAGTGTACAAAATTTAAACAACGTCCTCTGATTTTCGACAACATTTATATCAAAATCCCAAACAAAATTGACTGAAAACCTTTTATTTACAAAGAATCAATTAAAAAAGGTGTTAAAGTCTAATATCCGTGACATAGACTGTGTGAAAATTAGTGGCTAATTCACTATTTCCTAAAATTATTCTAATTAATGAGGTTTATAATTAACATATACTGCTATACAACGTAATTCAAGCGTTGGAATAAAGTAGAGGGTATAGTAAGGATAATACTAACATGCAAAATGACATAATTATTGTAAAAACCACAACTACTGACTGTATAGTAAATCCCACCATAACACTTCAGATAAAAATATAAAAATCAAACATAACAGTAAAATTTAAGAATAAAAAATGTATACATAAAATTATATTGTGGGTATACATCAGCTTATTACCTAAATACTTACTTTAAATCCTTACTAATTTTAGAAAATAAAGTTTTTTTTTCAATTAAAATAGAAATACACATAATAATATGAATCATATTTAATATTAGTTTATATAGGTATGCGTTGGTTGTTTTTATTTTTTGAAGTCGCAAATTAAAATTATTTTTATTTCCCAAAGAGTAAAAAAAACTTTAAAAAATACTGTTTCTAGGAAACAGATACAAACCACAATGTTATAATCCGTTTCCCTTTAGTTTAAAACAACCACAACAAAGATTATACAATTTTTTTGTTTTTTTCTAGTCATCCTTTCTTACGTACACGTTTTGTGTACTAGTTTATGTAATAAAGTAAAACCCATAAGGTTTGGGCAATGTTATGCCTAAAAAATAGGAGGTTAGTATTGAAAAAATGAATATCAATTTGTAATTGAAATTGTAAAAGAATTTTAACATAAAATTAATTATCAATTTATAACAATAAAAACATGACTGTCTTTGCTAACATGCTTTCAATAAGTACTTACGTATTTGTTTACGTAAGGCTTTTAAAAGGTAAATAATCGCAAAAAATTAAACAAAAACATTTTTATTAAAAAAAAACTGTTTTGACTCAATCAATGTAATATGTACAGGTGTAGCAATACATAATAAACAAAGCAGCCAAAACTTGTCAAAATTTGTATATATAAAAACGACAAAAACAAGCATTACCGCCTGACAGGTAAAAAATGCCGAAATTTAATCTCCCGGCATTCGAGTAAAGTCGTGTGAAAGTCGGACGAAAAAACCATATAAGGAGCAAAGCTGACCTTAAACGTAAACCGACACCTTTTTTAAAGAACCTTGCAAGCGTTTTAACTGCACTACTAAGTTAGATAAACGACGTCTATAATTCGAAATTTCACGCTAAAATATCAAGTTTTCACCGATAACGCCATAAATTATTATTTGAGTGATATTCCAATAACCGATGCCTAAAGAACTCGGATTAAAATATTTCGTGACGTCACAAGTACTATGCGTCATCACAAGTGCAATCAAGCTTTAAAAAGTCATCGAGCCGTGACGTCATGGTCCTTGAAAACTCTTTATCAACATGGAAAAGAACGCGGCAACGATTTTTTTTCCAAAAAAAAGAAGTTTTTGCTACAAATTACGTCATGAATTAACCGAAAAAATTAATTGTTATCAGTTTTAAAAATATCAGTTAATACAATAAGGTGTCTGTGTAAATTGGAAGTTTTAAAAATCAATAAACAGATAATTAAGGATTATCGATAAATATTCCCGTGGTGTGGAGATAGATTTTAATCAATATTCTGATTATGGAAATCTTAATCGTTACAATAAACATCCATGATTTAACTTTACATATATTAGTATACAGTGCCATAAACATATCAAATTAATTAAAAAAGTAACAAAAAAATTGCACTAATGTTTTGACTTGCCTTTAATAAATTACATTTTTAAATACGAAATAGTTTTAAAAGTAAAAAAATTGTCAATTTTTTTATTTTTGTTGTTTAAAAAAAAAAACAAAAAAAAAAACTCCGTCCGCCGTATACAACACACTTCTATTTCTTTTATGGATTATCGTTGTTCGGTTAGAAACAACAACACTTTCGAATTAGTGTTAAAAAGAAAGCATATGGACAGTGGATGTCGGCTTATTATTCTCCTCTCCGAAGGCACAAGACTTATTATTGTAAGTCCCTTAACAATCGAGGCATTCAAAAGCCGCGTGTGTTGGATACGGAAATCGGTTAAGGTTTGTATTCAGGAGAGTATTTGTTATGGACGGCTATTGTGTGTATTGTTTGCCTTTGCCGTTTTTTTCGACTGGGTTTGAGGGTAAATAACCAACAGGTGTGATAAATTGACGACAGACAATTAATTCATGAAATTTTATTTTGTTTTTTTGGGTTGGAACAAAAATTTAAAAAAAATTTCAGCGAATTTTTTTTTAACGAAAATTTGCTGCTCAAACAAAAACTAAAATAAAAACGTAATTTTTAAGATAAAAAGTCGTGTTTTTGGCCTAGGGCGGGCGTATATACGCGGCTAGAATATCAACGTGTTCCTGATACCATAGAAAAACAAGATCTAAACGCGTTCGTCGTTAAAATATAGGGTTCCATTATTTCCCTATGCTCTACTTTGTGACTAATCGTTAAAATACGATAAATAAGCACGTGCGTCGAAACGTCTATTTTCTCATACAATAAGATTTAAAATCGCTGGAAAATCATCGATTATGACATTACGTATAGGCCACCTACACGAAATATCGGGGTATGATAAAATGGCATTTTTCTAGAAATATGGTGAAACAGTTCAGTGAGTAATGCAAAGATAAAATTCCTCGACAGTTATAACGGAACGTGTTACGCAATGTGAGCGTAATATCGAGTTTACATTATAAAATCATAAGCAAACACTATTACCGTAAATGGCACCTTTTAGTTGGTGTAATATCAAACAAATGACTTATTGAATTACAGAGAAAAATAAAGCTTTTAAAAAAAATACATAAATTAAAGAGATGGAAAAAAGACTGGCCAGGTAAAACGCTTTAGTTTTTAAAATTTAAAAATAAAACTTAAACACTGAAGATCACGCTTTCAAAAACCCACTTTGGAAAAGTGGGTGCTTGGACAAACAAAACGCCAAGAATTTCCAATCCATTGAATCGCCACTTAAGATTACCTTATAAGGATGTGTCCAGTCCAGTGGCCAGCTAAGTGCTTGTGTGTTAAACAAATAAAACAATAGACAGATTCTCGGCTTAGCATCAAAACACAGCAGTTTTAAAGCACACATTTGAAACCGTTAAAATCGCATTTTTTTACCAAGAAAATTTACCATTAAAATCCCAACTTTTTGTTACAAAAACAAATAAACAGTTGGTCTAAGTAAATGTCGGTTGTCAAGATAACGTATTGTAATCTGTTTGTTTTGAATATACATGAATCGAGAAAAGCTATTCGCAATTAATAATGTACGATAGCGGTTGACGTTCACCAATATACAGTGCGAAAACAACCTTTAGTGAAAAATCAATCTCAAGTACACTGTTGAAAATCCGACAAGTACACTAACACCAATGTGACGTCAGCAATCGTGACGACACGGGTTTGTCAACCAATCATAACACACCTATTAAGGCTGAGTATTATACCCAAGCACGCGCAAAGCATTAACCGAAGCTGTTGGTAATAGGATTAAGTTGGTCGTCGAAACTGGGTTTAAACACACACCATATGACGTTTATAAATAAAGCCATTTGTATTGTTGCCCTAACACAGTTGTTGTCGTTTATTTTTAAAAGGGAAACAGCACATAAATTACTTTATAGCCGTGTGACACCAACATACTGTTGCGTTTACGATGTTGGCAAATATACAAGTTTCGATGCTCGTAAATATCACACAGGTGGTGCTACTTATAAATTGTAGCACCACTGATGTTGAACGCGTGGATCTTAACGTCGTAAAACCAAAAAGAGCCATCAATCAAACGTTTAAAAGTAAAAAAAAAGTCATAACAGTGGAAGTATCCAGCATGGTGCGAATACGGTATAGTGCTGAGATGTACAGCGCCTTATTCGACACCTTTTATGATTGCCAGCTGTCAAAGTATTCACGCCTTCATATTATCCACGTTGTTTTGTTTTAATTGCGAATTGTTTTTTAACACCATCGACATGACGTCACGAAAAATAATAAGCCAAATCAGAATGTCAAATTGCTAAACATTTTAGCAGAAGAACGTTATTTCACCAAAGAACAACGTAAGCAACTCACGCAGCAATTATTAATTACTATATAACAAAAAACAATACGTTTTCAAGGAAATAAAACACTTTCTATTTTTAAAGAATTATTAGTAAACTACTTTCCATAACAGGAAACAGTTACTAAACGCCACGTTGTTAATTTAAGTGATCTATCAACGCAGTGATAAAATATATAAACGTTAAATTTATCGCGCGACTTTGAGTAAATTTTGATGACTTAGGGTTAAGTGAACGGAACAAACAAATTACAAGCGAGCAACTGCAGTAAAACGCCACTCAGACCAGGCTCAAGTCAATCAAATATTTACACACGGGTTTATGTTAGTCTGGCTTGCGCTAATCGATACACTCTCTCCTTTTTCTTGGAAAGTAAAAGCAAAATTTACGTGACGCTTGCTAGAGTAATGCGTTTGTGGCATGATTTTAAAAGAAAGTCCAACTTTACAAACTAAAAATCATGCGTGTACTGAACGCCTTTGGATCTGAATTAGGTATGATGTAATCTTATTAAAATCAATAAATAATCAAGTCTGACATGTTAATTAATTAATATTGGTGTAAATATTAAATTAATAAGTACTGGCCAGACAATTATGAAAAGTTATGTCATGCATATGTTTTTATAACAAATTGCTTTTAACAATAGTAAACCTATTATCGGCCAAAGTCTCTTTTTGATTAGACAGTGCAAATAAAACATTATACTAATTATTTGCATTTCTGGTTCAAACAAATAATTAGGTTAGAACAACATCATATAAAGAGTGAGTGCTTGCACTTAAAATCAAGTTAATTCAATTTGAACCACTTTCACCTTTTAAACCAGGGAACAACAAAACATGTTTAATTATTAACGCACTAAGAACGGTAACAGGCCTTTGTGTTTACCTTATACTGTAGCTGTTTAAATTTTGGCAACAAACTACACAGCTAAAAGTTGCTGCATTATACGACAAAGCATATTGAAAATAAACACACATTTTAAACAATTTCCTGTTACCCCAGTATGTTGAAATTATATAAAAATCTGGCTTAAAAACCTTAAGCACTAAGTTATAATGGTGCAGCTTTTGTTAAATTAAAACAATTAAGAATAACATGTTCTTTAATTATATTTTACAATAGCCTTATTTTCAAAATCTTTGCATAACAACTAGTATATACAGATTTTCTTTGCATGAATACTGTTATAGAAATACAGGTTTAAGATTTAATTTTGTTAATGTACCTTTTGTGTTTGTAGCCATATCTGCTATCTTTTGAATTGTCTCCAAAAAACTTGACATAGCTAAGGTAGTCGACCTAAAACAAAGGGTTAAAACATCATCTTTTAATTTGGTGAATAATTCAAATAAACTAAAGGTAATGTTATCCTATAATTGTTAAAAAAAAGATAGGCTAATGCATTACAATTAAGTTATACAACAAAATTAATGGCCAATTTATAAAACAAACACTTGGTAGAATACATCACCAGTCCACAGGATAAGTAAACAATTAATTATGAACATTTACACGGTTCGTAATATGACTTTAACTTTATTGAAATTAAATGTATATATATATAACGAAAAAAAGAAAAAACAACAACTTACTTTAAAAGACTATGAAGTTTTGTACCTTTGTTAACAAAATCTTCCCAAGCTGGTGAGCTCGACTAAAAAATAAATTAAAAAACAAATAAAATAAATTAAAATTCAAAAAGATAATATATAGAAATCAACTAAACAAATTGGCTGACAATTTACAAGATTCTAGCTAACGATTCACATTATTTTTTAGCGGCACAGGTTATGACTCATATAAAAGCGGCCATGTGGTATATTACTCAAGCTTTTAAAACAGTTTACTGCAAAGTAATGCGCCAATTTAGACAGCGTAGACCGGAATAAAGATCAGGTTACGGTATGTGTGCTGATGTATGATCTATGATAGTTTAAGCAGTATGTTAACGGTTGCAGGGGATTTTAAAATACCAAGTAAATGAATAAGTCACCCAAGAGTTTAAAAGTATTGCATAAAATGTGTAAATTTTTAAACAAAACATATTTATATATTACACCAATTAATTTTTGCCTTATTTTTACAGTAGCTTGTACAAATTTAATTTTAGTATTATTTTAAAATCTTATGCAGTAAACCACACTTTCCGCAAACAATAACCGAGATTAACCTTTTGATTTTTAATTGCCTACTTCACTTATGACAGGTCACTGTGCAGACTCGGTTAATATTTGATTTTGACTCAGCATTAAAATTAATGTTGTTAAATTTGTTTGTTGAACACATAATAAAGTCAATATCACTAACTAAGGTAATTAAGATTGCGTGAAAGCACACAACATTAAGCTTTTAAAATACAGTCAGTATATACAAAATATACATAATGACAAAACGCCTAAAAAAATAAAAATAAATCTAAAACCTTTTTTTAAAGTTAAGTTATAATTTTTTCAGTTATTTATATTTTACTCACCTTCAGATCTGTAACTATGCTCTGAAATAAAGTTCCAAGCAAATTACATTCCTTTTCCACGTCCATCTTTTATTTCCACAAAAATACTCCACAAGAAAATTCAATTTTACAACTTTTGTGTAAAAGTAGTTATAAAGGTTTTTGAAAAAAAGAGCCCTTTACTCAAACATTCTACAAAAATTTAATTACTAAAATGTACCCTAAGAAAATAGATAAAATTATAATTTCTATTTTATATAACCCTAGCTTTTTTGTTGATTATTCCTATGCTAATTGTCCACGCCTAGCATAAATAAATAAACAGACAATAAGCAAAGGCAAGACGCAAACTATCAACTCATCTAGCAATAACGTTTGTTCGTCTGCTAGCTAAAAACTCGATTGTTGGTGAACAATTAAAATTTATTTACATAAACAACAATGTCGCTTGTTTCAATACATTAACTTTCACATCACTTGATTGTTAGTAAATCAGCCAGTCAGCCAGTCAGTAATATGAAAAATCGCTTTGCAATTAAAAAATGCAATCTCTGACTTAAAAGATTAAGCGATCGGATTATAAATAAAACTTATAGTTTAGCAATTAAAACATTAACAACTACAACACCTCCTCACTGTTTACTAATTCTAATTTATTCAACACTTATCATGTTTTTTGACCATTTTACACTTAAAACTTCTTAAGTTAAAACACCGTACAAATTTACAAGATCATCTACTAAGCCGAACTAAAAAAGAGAATTACTTATCTGAAGACAATTTAAAAAAAGAAAAACGCGTTAAAAAAATCGATAGAAAAACGATTCTCTCATTTGAACCAAAGCACCACCTAACGACTTAACTGTATATCGACTTTTTATATGTCCTTTGACAAAAAACTTTAGAACACTATTTATTTAGCATCAGAGAAAAAATTAATCAGTTGATTAGCAATAGGTGTATATTCAATTATAGTAATAAATGTTTTTTTAACTGGGCCATTTCAAAGTTATTTAACTAAGCCATTTCAAGGTTGTAGGATTACAAGTTAACACAATATTTTAAACATGCGTTAAGCCTGTCAGTCAAAAATTACGGCTAACTTTATTAGCTAGTATTAAGTCTGGAAAGACCTTTTTTACTTGAAATTATTCCCTATTACCCTAATACTAAATCACAATTACTAATTTAAAGTTGCAAGTTTAATTGACCAACTTTTATTTGATAGCAGCCAAAACGACACAAAAAAGTGAAAAAACAAAAAGTCATGTAAAAAGTCGATACGCAAAAAAAAATAAACACAAGAAATGGAGAGTTGGCATTTGCCAGATTGAAACGCATAAAGATTTTGTAATATTTCATCGTATCGAAAAAGTGAGTGTTGGTACATGATAAATAAGAAGGCAGATAGGAATCTAAATTTCATTACCTACAGAGCAAAAAAAATCAACAAAATTAGGAAAAGTGGTCTACTGGTTACTACATCCACGTTTTTATTATCTACAGACTGCATTAACATTAGCGCAACCGCAAAAATACGTTGGTATACAAACTAAAAAACAAATGGAAACATCAATTTAACAGAGTTTTTTACAAAAAATGAGAAAAAATAATAGTTAGGCAAAAATACAACAACACAAGGCAGATAAATTTACACGCTTCAAACCGGTTTTAACCGGTTCTAAAATTGCTGCTTCGCGCAACGGTCAAGGGCAAGTTGTACACAACTTTACAACAAAATATTTACAGGTTTACAAGCACAGGGTACCTTATAACAAACGTCAGCAAAAGTGAACTTGTACACAATTAAGAAAAAAAGTCACGTGACAGAAAAAAACCAAATTTCGGGAAAAAACAAACTTGGAATATTTTTTTACTCCTCTCTTCTGCTTAATCAGCGCTATTACGTCATATTGGTCGCTTCGTCGACAATTCAGGTAAAATCCACGTCCGTGACGTCATTTTTGGCGTGACGTCAATGTTTATGCTTCTCCGGGGTTTCTTTGGCAGGGGTGCCCCCGGAGAATGACGTCAAATCCATCGGTTGCTCGTCCGTGCCACCAGTCCGGTTACCTTAAAAAAATAAAATTCGTAAATTCAAATTCTAAAATTCTAATTTAAATTTTTTAGATTTTACTACCGATAAAATAAAGCAAACACCATAACTTACCAGAGCTATTTCCATGATGTTCTTTCTTATTAGTGCTCGAAGATGAAGAGGTACTTCCCCTTCTCTGATCCCTTTTACTTCCACCACTACTACTGCTACTACTCTGGGTTGTTGGGGGTTTAAGTAAGTTGGGGTCAAGGCCCGGCATCGAACCAAGGGCAGCCATCTTAAAACAAACAATTTAAATTAAAGTCGATTAGTTAATTTTTTTATTTTAATTTTTTTTCTATATTTTAAAAATTTTTCTTACCTGAGCAGCGAGTAATTCTGGATTCATCATTTCCATCGGGAACTGAAGCAAGTTGTTGATGTTTCCTCCTTGTCCCATCATCATTGGAGGGAACATCATTGGGTTTCCTCCTGCTCCTAGAAAGGGATTTGTCATCCCTTGCAGTCCTCCCGTCTAAAAAACAAAATTCAAAAAGTTTTTGTTTTGTTACAAAAAAAGAAATCTTATAAATTTTTATAAAAAAATTTAAAAATTAATATTTTTCTTACTCTTTGAAGAGCGGCAAGAGCTTCCATCATCGGATCATTTGCGAGGTTTTGAGATTGATTTTGTTTAAAAGATCCCGAAGATGTGGAGGAGGGACGCTCACTCTTCTCAGAATACTAAAAAAAATTTTATAAATAAAAATAAATTCATGTTAGGATATTTTTACTTTTTTTTCTATTTAAATAAAAAATTTATTTACAACTTACTTTTTTACTTTTTCTTCCTCGACTTTCAGCATTAGTTGAAGAAGAAGATTCCCTTCCTCTTTCATGTGAAGATCGATGACTTTTCTTTGATGATGAAGAAGAACCAGTGGATGTTGGTAGATTAGCTGCTCCTTGGGAGGAAAGAGCTGCCATAGCAGCCATCGTAGCAGGATCTCCACCGAATCCCGGAGGAAGAAGTTGACTTGGCATTCCAGCTAAAAAAAATATGAAATTTTATACAAAGTTATTTTTTTTAACTAATAAAAAAAGTTACGTAAACCAAACTTACCCCCAAACAAGGGTAACATTGGAAACCCAGAAGCAGCTAAAGCTTTCATATCAGGCATTTGACCCTGACCCGGCATCTGTTGCAACGCTGCCATCAACTGCATCGGATCGGGCATAAAAGGACTCTGACCTTGCATTAAGCCTGGAAACATGGCCGCTGCCATGCTCGGTGGCAGACTGGAGAGTGCGGCCAGTGCTGCGTTGGATTGTGCCGCAGCAGATGATGCCGCTGCAGCGGCTGTGGCGGAGGAGGAGGATTTGGATGTTGAGGATTGTGATGAAGAGGGAATTAATCGGTTGTGAAGTTCCTTTGGCAAAAATTTCTAAAAGAATTTAATTAAAAATTTAGATTTGAATTAAATTTCAACAAAACATAATGGCAACCAAATATTTATTGGATATTAAGGTTTCTGTAGCAAATGCTTAGAACTTGTTTTATTCACCGATTTTTTTAAAACATTTGTCCATTCAGGTGCAATGACAACATCTTGATAAATTCTTAAATAATCGGCTAAAGTTTGAAGTTCTGGAGCTTGCTTGCCTGTCAACTAAAAATAAAAAACACCTTAAAATTGAAAAGATTTCCCAAATAATGTTAAAAGTTTGCAAAATATTTTTTACAACAAAGAAAAGTTAAAAAAAAGGTTAAAAGCAAAAACCAAAAAATAAGACAAAATTAAAAAAAATCAAATTAACAAATTGGAAACATTTTTTACCTTCTTTCCAGTTGTAATATTAATAACAGGAACTCTGTCATCTCCCACTAGTAAGTTATGATCACGAGGTGGTGTTTTATCATAATTGTGAGATCGACCATGGCGCTGGGATGGTGACCCCCGACTCGGGGTCGTCGACCTGGTGGGACTGGGTTGTTCTGGGGTCGATTTGTCCTCAGACAACCGAGGGGTGGGTGGCTTTAAGGAAGCTAATAAATCAGGGGAGATCCCGCCAGGGAAAAACCCGCCAGTAATTAATTGTGCAACATCTACAAAAAAACAGTAAAAAACAATTTTTACTACAACTTAAAATATTGATTTTTAAGACACAAATTGGTTTGCTCTGTTAAGGCCCATGATTTGCCCATTCTATTCGTTTTAGAAATGTTTTTAAACATCAATTTGTAATTTCAAAAAATAAAATAAAGGTATACCTGGTGGTAGGTTGGCGAGATTGTTTAAAATTTCTGGTGGAAGACCAAACATGGCAGCAGCCGCAGGGTCGGCCATTCCAGCCATGCCTGCCATATTCATTTGTTGAATCATCGCTAACTCATTCAACTGTTGTTGCTGTTGCTTGCTACTTAAAATTGAAGCCCCATGCGGCGTGGACCCCCTATTGCTACTGGGTGAAGGACTGGGTAAAGGTTTGGGTAAAGCAAAATCAGGTTGTCGGGATTTATCTGGTGTTTTAGAGGGTCGGAAGTCGTCGTCTAAGTGTTGTTGCCGCTTGGTGTTTTGAACCAACTTCTCTGCATTTTTAAGCAAAATGTCGGCCTCTTCCAACATTTCATCTTTTGATTTCCCTTCTTTTGATTTTGGGGATACTAATGTCCGAGGGCTGACAATTACATCACTCTCCTGACCACTAGTGTCCATTAAGGTGGGATTGTCAGAGGCTTCAGAAAGTTTTTTCGAGCCGGCTTCGTCCAGTTGTTGTCTTAAAGCTTGGTAGTCGACCACAAATCCTATAAAAAAACAAGAAAAGTTTTAAAACAACATTTTTCTCATAAATTTCTTTTTTCATAGTTATTAAATTTACAATTTTTTTTTTACTTAAATTTTTTTTTTACCTGTGTTCTCTTTCAACCAGTCTGCAAGGTCCTTATTAAGTGGGGCATCACTACCTGATAATCTTACACCTTCTGTGTTATTGTGAACAGGAATTCTTGTATCTCCAGGCAACATTGCGGGTGACACAAACTTGGATTTGCGAGATTTCTATCAAAATTAAAGTCAGTTTTAATTTAAAAAACAATTTTTTTTAACAATAATTCACAAAAAATAAAATTTAAAGAAACCTTAGAAGATCTTCCTGGGCTCTCATCATCTTTTGCTCCTCCACCTCCAAACATTGCATCAAGTTTGCTCCCTTTTCTTTGTGGAGTACTTCTTTTATCACTAATTAATCCCAAAATACCCTCTCCCTTTTTCTCAGCGGATTTGGGCTCTTCCTTTGACTTTGGGGATGCTCCTCTTCTGCGATCTGATTTGGATGAGGAGGAGCTCTGGGAAGCGGAGGGCATTGAAGACACCGGTGGCATCATCATTCCTGCTGGAAGCAATCCTGCAGAAAATGCAAGCTCTGGAGGAAGACCCATGCTCTTTAACAGCTTCTCCATCTCGGCAGGAGAAGGAAGATTGATCTGGGGTGGTAGTTGCGGAAGACTTTCTTGCTTCATTGCTCCCTGATTCATCATCTGGAAAGGATCAAGCATCGGGAAGAGTGGCAGGAACGCAGCAGCCGCAGTCATCGGATCGATTCCAGCTTTCATAGCATCCTGCATGGCTTGTTGAAGAGCTGGATTCATTGACAATAACTGCTCGGGAGTTGGCATAAACTGAGCATTGTGCTTCAACAAATCCTGACTGATCTTAGAGGATTGATCTTTGGATCTCGACTGAGATGGAGAGGGTGAATGTTGGTGGCGGGAGCGACTTCCAGATGATCTGGGACGACCTCTTGATCCTTGTTCTGATTTGCTTTCAGCTTTTGCTAATTCCTAAAAACAATAAAAAAATTTATTTAAAAAAAATAATTAAACATTTATTTTAAATTATTTTAGAACTTAAAACTTACTCTTAAATTTGCAAGCAAGGAAGCAGAAGAATTTCCAGAATCTTCTTTTTCTTTGGAGGAAAGCGTGAACTTTTCACCATGCTGGGAAGACTCACTTCCACCCTAAAATAAATATTTTAAATAATGTTACCAACTCTATTTAAATTATTCAGTTAGTTTATATGAAATGCAAATTATTAGGCAAAAAATTAAAAAAAAAAAACATATATAATTATTAATGCCCTTATTCTAGTGCTCAAGTACTTAAATTTACTGATTTCAAAAATTAAATTTTTTTAACAATTATTAAAAATAAAAATAAAATTTAACAAATGTATTTTTTTTAATACCTGTGTTGAGAATAGTGAAGCAGTAGAAGAGGGAATGTTTGCAAAAGTTGAATTGTTTGCTGCCATTAATTGTTCAATTTTCCGCTGTAAACTCTTGTCCATAGGAACCTTAATTAAAAAAACATTCGAATATTAAAAAAAATAACCTTCTAAATTACCCTGATTATGAATTGAATAAAATTCAAAACGTTTTATTTTCATTTTTTTATATAAAACCTACATTAAGTGGGTTGTTAAAATTTTGTGAACCAGACTGGGGAAGTAATTGTTCTGGCCTTTTCTTTCTTCGACCCCTTTAAAATATAACAAAATGTTAATTTTAATTAATAAATACTAGTTAAATACCAATACCAATACCACCAGCAGCGTGATGTAGTGGTAAGAACACTTGCCACACCACACATGAGGTCGTGAGTTCAATCCCCACTGATCTCATGCTGTAGCGCCCTTGAGTAAGGCGTTGTAAACGGTATGAACTCCTGCTGAGCCAGCACTTAATCAGCAGTATAATTACCGAGCAATTATAATTTATAATATCCCAAACTGCCACAGGCAACTCGAGACTGGGTTGGAGTAACTAATGTTACTCTATGTTTAAGTCACGCTTTCGACTTTCCCACGTCGAGGATAAAGATATAAAAAAACAAAAAAAACAAACAACTTCATAAATTATCATTAAGAAATTTCCAAAATACTTTATTATTTATTTGTATTTAAAAAATCATAATTTTTAACCTTTTAAATTAGTGCCAACAAAAAAATGAGCTTTATTAAATGAAGTTTATATTTACCTTCTCGAGCCAGAATATGATGAAGTTTTAAGACCTAAAGGTTCTGGGTTTGAAGAACTTAAAATCTGAGCCATTGCTGCTTGAAGTTGTGGATCATTTACTAATTCATTTAAAAAAACGTTTAGAAAAATTATAAATTAAATGAAATAAACATTATTAGATATTAAATAATTAAATTTATATCCACAAAAACTTATATAATGAATTAGTTTATAAAAAAAAATAAAACAAATTTTGTCAATAGTGAAAAAAATTCCTAACTTACCCCCCAGTAAATTAATATCCGAGGGAGTTGGGGTCATGGAAGTTGTTTGGGGCACTGTATTAACCGGGGTTCTTCTCCCCTCGCTGAAACTAATAGGGGTATCTGATCTTGACCCATAGTTTCCACTTTGGGGTGTATTTGGGGCAGAAGGACCACCCTGGGTGCTAGATTGGATGATAGAGGGCCACTCCCCATTTAAAATACAATAACAAATATTTTCAACTCTCTGGATGAGAATTCGATCCTGAATTCATAATTAAAAAAAATTAAAAATCGAAAAAGGTAAAAAAACAAAAAAAAAAAATTTTTTTGCTCCATGTTTAATTTGGCTAGAGTTTACAGTTCTAAAACATGCAGTTTTTTTTAAGTACTAAAACAACTAGATAAATAAATTAAAATTCTACCTTGGGCCACCTTCCATTCATAGCTTGAAGTAAGTAAGGGGAACCCATTTGTCCAAATTGACCAAAACTAGAAGTGATCGCGTTAAAGATGCTACAACCAAAAAAATTTTAACTCTTAATTCTGATTTCGTTAATTAAAAAAATTGTTTTTTTAAATAAAATTTTATTTGATTTTTTGAGCATCACTTACTCTTGAGATAAAGGTGGTGTGGCGTGTTTTGATCGAAGCGACATTCCTTTATTTGGATCTTCCTTTAATTTTTCTTCTTTTACAGAAATTGTTTCTTCTTTGTTTTCACTTTTCACTTCTTTCGTTTCAACGACCTAGATTTTAAATTTTATGTCAATTTTGTTGCAAAGAATAATTAATTTTAGAGCAAATTTTAAGATTCATTTATTTAAAAAAAAAAACTTTAGTTTTTAAGAAAAAAAATGCTTACCTCTTCCTTATTCTCCGAAACGACTTCATCACTTTTTTTAATCTCCTCTTTGAGATCGCTAGTTTCTTTTTCCTCTTTGACCTCCAACTTTTGCTCCTCTTCCTTAATGAGAGGAGACTCCTCTACATCCATCTTTTCAACATCTTCATTTTTATCCACGCTTTTCTCTGGAGAAGAAACAGTTTTATCTTCGACTTCTTCTTTGATAACTTCCGGAGTTTCTTGCTCTTTATTAGCATCCTGATCGAGTTTACCCTCCACTATATTTTCACCCATAACTTCAGGATCAACTTTTGGGATTTCGGCAACAACATCATCATCTTTGGAAGACTTCGGATCACTTTCGGTGACTGTGTTTTCACTATCAACAGGTTTAGAATCCGTTTCCATTTGAGTCGGTGATTTTTTACCATTTTCAATCTCAACAGGAAACTTTGAATCTTTTGCACTTTCTTTAGGTTCAGAGTCAGTGGTGGGGGATTTGGGGTCGTTGACCTCGGGTTTTGGATCTTCAGAAGCATCAGCCTGGGTTTCAGGTTCGTCAACCTTTGATTTAGGTTCATCGACCTCAGGTTCCTTTTCAACAGTTTTGACTTCAGATTCTTTATTTTCGGTTTCGATTTTCTTTAATTTTTCCTCCTCCAATTTTTTAGCCTTTTCTTCATCTTCTTTTTTCAATGCTACAACGAGGTTTTATAAAGTTTGTTAAAACTTATTTACATTTTAATTTTTTTTTTAAACATTATTTATTTTTAAATAATAAAAATAATCACCAGCAGCAGCTTGTTCTTCATGCTCGGCTTTCATTAACTGAACCAATTTCTCAAATTCAGCCCTTGAAAAAAAAATATATTTTAAATATTTTTAAAATTTGCTCGACTAAAAAAATGACTACATTAACAAGTTAACCATTTAAATATTAACAAATTTATAATAATGAAAAAGTTAAAAATTTACTCTTTTTCAGCGATGATTTGTTGTTTAAAAGCAGTTGGATTAGCATCATATTCCCTCATTGAAGATAAAAATGTTAACTTTGGATCATTCAAGGTGTGGATTTCGGTCCTTGTCACGCCATGTCTAACAAAAAAAAATTTAAATTTAAAAAAAAATTGCTATTTTTTTTTTAAAACTTTACATTTTTTAGGTAATCGTAAAAAAAATGTCCTACACACCTGTCCATTGCTATTAATAACTCCTTATCGTGTATTCCATTCTTCCACCATATTGGCAACTCAGGACTTCTCTGGCACAAAGCCAACCTCTCCTTGACCTTAGGATGAGAGAGGACCTCACACCTTATCTTGTCAAGGAGACGGATGCGGTACAGAGTCCTGGATGCTCTTTCTTCAGTGATGTGATCAACATCAATATTTGGTATCTCTTCGTTAAGACCTAGAATAAATTTTTTTTAACAAAAAAAAAAAAAAAAAAAAAATAATAAAGGTTTAGAATTTATTTTAATCTAATCGAGCATTTTAATCGGAAAAGAACTTTTTTTTTCAAGATTCTTTATAATAAATCCTAAAAATAAATTATTTTCACCTATTCCAGTTCCATCAGAAGTGCCGGGTTCACCTTTCCATCTACAAACCTTCTCACACATTGCTCTGAATGCGAAATAATAAAGTCGCAAACTTTCGTCCGATTTACGATCGAGTCGAGCAATGTTTCGAAACCTCTGCCACAAAAATTCACCGGTTCGATGATCTCGCTCGATTCCGAATGTCGAGACTGTGCGATAAAAGTCAGCTTCTTCTCGGCGGGTCCAGCGACTAAAAGGTAAAAATTATAGATTATTTTACAAAGTGTTAGTTAACGTTATTTTAAACTAATATTTTTAATGACATAAAAAACTATTTTTAAGAAAATCCATCTCACCCAAAGAGTTTTTTTATCAGTTTTTTTATAAGTTATCCAAAAAAAGTTATATAAAGTTAAACTTGCTTAAAAAGTACATCATTGGTGAAAAAGTACAACATACATTTACCCATAAACATATAAAATAATAATTAAAGGTTACAACAAATAGTTACACGGCGTTATACCTTAATACATCCCATCTTAAATAAAAGAACTCACTTAAGCATAAAAAAAATTAAAAAAGGAAATTTATTTTTTTGGTTTTTTGCCAATTACACTATTTTATATATAAAATTAAGTTAAAATTTTAAGTTTATTATTTTTGACTTACGCTTGTTGGATGTTTCTCCGGACATCAAGTCTACCTCCATCTGAGTATCTTTGTCTTCCTCCTCTCCGATCAAGGTTCATTAATCGTTGTTGCATCTAAAAATTTTAAAATAATAAATTTGAAAAAAAAATTAAAATTTTAATTTTTAATTCAAAAAAATTGAAAAAAATTAAAATTAAAATTTCAAATATTTTTTTTTTACTTTAATTAAACTTACATGTTTGTGTTGTTTTTGGTAATATGCAACCAACTTTCTTAACCTCGTGTTTAGCTCAGATATTGAAGGCCAATCTCTACTCATTTCAACTGGTTTTACGACCCTCTTTGTTTCAATAATTAAATCTAAAAAAAAAATTTATAAAATTAAAATAAATAAAAAATTCAATAATATTAATTAACTAATATAGTTACAAATATAAGTTACTAACAACAAAAATAAAATTATTTTAAGAAAATTTATAACATTTTTTTTTTAATCGAATTACCTCCATTATCATCTTTTTTCGACTTTGGTGTGTCGGTGGAAGAGGGTGAGGCAGGTTCAGTGCTAGGGGTACCTGGGGCAGGAGAATCCTAAAAAAAAAGTTATTTTATTTCAATACACATAATTTTGTGTTAAATAGTTTTGGGCAAACATTTAAATTGTTGAATAAAATTTAACTTACTGCAAACTCTTGTTCAGTAAAAGTCACTCTAGTTGGTTTGTATTCAGGATCAGCATCTGTGTCTCTACAATAATACATCAAAAAATAAGAAAAAAATTTAAACATAAAATTTTTTTTGCTTTAAATTTTCAAAAATTAATTTAAAAAGTACAACAGTAACAATATAGCCTTTTAGGAATAAAGCACAAAAACTTACTCTGGTTCCACGTTCATCTCAGCAGCAAGCAACCTCTCATCCGGAGGACCTGCTCTCTCCAGGAAGCAAAGAAGAGGATCGGCTCGAATGATGTTATATTTCTCATAACCTAGATAGACAACAAAAAAATTTTCAAATTTTTTTTTTTTTTAAAAACTTGAAGAGGTGGTTTATAAAAATATCTTGCATAAGTTCCTAGAATTGTCAATATTTCAAAAGTCAGAATTTTCTTAAAATATTGTTTTGAAACTCGTTAAATAATATTCTTACCATATTTATAAACACCAACCATCAAACATTTATCACAATCTTGATCCCACCAAATTGAAGGAGGATCACTTAATTTATCAATAATATCAAGTTCAAGGGTTCTGAAAATAAAAATAAAAAATCAAATACAAATATTAAAGAAGCACAAATCAATTGTAAAAAAAATTATTTAAATTGATCTAAATTTTTACCCTTTATTTGTTAATTTTAACAAAATATTAAAACTGTTTTATTTGAAAAATGACTTAAAATAAAATTTTGGTTTATGTAAAAGTTAGTTCTACTCACTCATGTCTGTTTTCTATCACGGGAAGAATTGAACCGAGAATTTCAGTTCTTAAATAATATAACATTCTCACTCGTAATAACACCCTGCAAAAATCAAAATAAGGCAATCAATTAATAATACTTTAGCAAACATGAAGTATTAAAAGGTAGTAATACCATTTTGCTTTAAAAATAAATATAAAATTTTTTTTTTAAATAAATATAAAAAATGTTTCTTTTTTTACAAATATTAAAATTAAAAATTTGTTTGAAATTTTATTTTTAAAATTTGAATTACTTGTTGCATTGATGTTGGATGTGTTTTCGAAATCCCTCATCGGGAAGAAGAGAATCGAGATCAATGGAGCGTGCCCACTCTCTTCTACTCTGCTCATCCTCCTGACCATCTGTGTCCTCCTTTGCTCTCTTCCCCTTTCTTCCTCTTGGAACTGGAGCAGCGAGACCTAGGTCAAAATAATTAAAATTAAAACAATTAAAAAAGAATTGTAAAAATAAAAATTTCGACGAAAAATTAATGTTAGTATAATTGAAATAAATATAAATGTATTTTAATAATGAAAGAGGTACTTAAAACTTGTCAAATCAATAAAAATAAAGTTAATTCAATATGTTTAAACAAAATTTAAATTTGAAGATATATTACCTTCATGATTTCTTAAATCCACTCCCGCCTTTGCTGCATCTTCAGTTGGAGAAATTAAATCCCACATAAAAAACTAAAAAAGATTTGAATTTTCTATTAATCTTCAAACTTTATGGAATAAGATGATTTCTTATTTAAACAAAATTTTTGCAACACAGAACTTCTTAAAATGTATAAATGCAAAAAAAAATTTAAAACAGTAAAATTTTACCTTAATTTTTTCATCTCCATTATAATATCTGAGACAATACATGAGTACAGCTCGACTCATATCTTCCAACTCCTTCTCTGATATTAACTCACTAAATCTACCTCTAGTTTGCACAACACCCCAACGTCCCCAACTACAATAACAAATTTAAATAAAATATAAATACCAACTCAAAAAAAAAACGAATAAATAAATTTTTTTTGTAATTTTATTTTAATGTTAAAAAAAATTACCCAAATGTGAGAAGACATTTTTCGATCCGGAAGCAATCTCTTCTTCCCCATCCCTTTCTTTGTCCTCCTCCCATTCCTCCTGCTCGAGATCTAAACTTTGACTTTCTTCCTCTTCCTGATCCCTCTTCGTCTCCGGATTCATACTCAGAGTCATCCGAATCTGATCCAATCTCGGCGAAGATCTCATTGTCATCAGGATTTCCTCCGAAGCGACGAGTTTGTTTCCGGTTTCGAGGGATCTCAATAATCAGCTTGTTCTGCAAAAAAAATTAAAAAAAATTTAATTTTATGTTAAATTTTGTTTAATTTAATTTTGTTATTTTTATTTTCACTTACATCATTTAACCTCTCAAGATCAAGATCAGCTTTCTTCGCCCATTTCTCCCAAAAATTAGGGTCATCCAACGAAATATCGGATCTGTCTTCAGTTGACACAAAACTTGCCTAAAATTAAAAATATATAAAATATTATAAAAAAATTTATAAAAAGCTTAAAAAAATAACTTTAATTTTTTTTTTATAAAATTTACCTTTGAGAAAGAAGAACCTTTTTCTCCAGATTCAAGTGTAACAGTGTGAGCTCTCCTCTCCAGGATTTGATCAATGTCCTCTTCACAGAACTTGGATCCCGCATCATCGTCGTCCATGATTGCCCCGTAAGCTCCTCTTTTAAGAAGATCCTCCACTTCGTGTTTGGATAACTGAGGTCCTTGCGACTAAAAAAATTTAATCAAAATTTTTTTTTAATTTTTTTTTTTTGTAAAATCTTTATACAAAAATATTAATTTACTAAAAATACATTTTGTCATAATAATATTTATTTAAAAAGAATATAGTAAAAAAAAAATTTTTTTTAATTAACAGAAATTTTTTTTTCGGTATTGGTAAACTTTCCAACCTGATTAGTAATTTGATCTTGTCTTCCGCTTATAGATTGCAACACTGCTTTATCAAGACCAAGTTTCAAGCTCGCTTTGTCGAACATTTCTCTCTCATAAGAATTTCTTGTGATCAGACGATAAATTTTAACAGGTTTTTGTTGTCCTATGCGATGACATCTGGCTTGGGCCTATATAAAAAAAAGTCAAAATTAATAAAAAATCTAAAATTAAATATCAACTTAATTATGATCAGAACAAATATAATTTAAATTAAGAATATTTTTTTAATACGTCATAATTTTTTTTACAAACAAAAACTAATATTTAAACTTTGATTTATTTTTTTATTGTTTTTTTTTTTTTATCAAATTTATTCCTTACTTGCAAATCATTCTGAGGATTCCAGTCAGAATCAAATATAATAACAGTGTCTGCTGCCGTTAAATTAATTCCAAGTCCACCAGCTCGTGTACATAATAAAAACACAAATCTATCAGAACCTAAATAGAATATAATAAAAAAATTATTATTCAAAATGTAAAAAAAAAATAAAATGAAAAAATTCAACAATCAAGATTTTTTTTGTCATAATATGATTACAACTTGCAGCTAATATTTGGCCATGATAATTTAACCACACACTACAAATAGCAGTTTTTTTTTTAATTTTGTAGCCCTATAAATTAAATAATTATTTTATAAATGTTTTTTTTCAATGACAACCCGAAAATGTTTTAAAATATTTAAAAAAATTTCCTAAAACTTATTTTTACCCTTTTTGCTGAATCGGTCGATAGCCATTTGTCTTTCATTACCACGAATACAACCGTCAATCCTCTCATACAGAAAACTTTTCTGAACCAAATAATCTTCAAGAATGTCAAGCACTCTTACCATTTGAGAGAATATTAAAACCTAAAATATATCAAAGATATTTTTGAATACAATTCTGCCAATACTTTAAGCTTATAAGACTTATCTTAAAAGTGAAATTTAAAAGTAAGTCAAACGCAAAAAAATGTTGAGGCTTTGTAAATCTAACAACAAAATAAAAAATATAAACTCTTTTTTATGAAATTAAACTTTAAAAATTGCAATAAAAATAACCTATTTGTTCCAATACAACATTACAATTTAAATCAAGTTTTATTAACATTTTATTTAATATTAATTTAGTTTTCTTTACCTTATGTCCACCTTCCTTAAGTCTTGGCAAAAGTTTGTCAATAAGAACAAGTTTTCCTGAACTTTGAATCATGGCTGTTAGTGCGTTAAATTCTTTAAATGAATCTTTATGTTCCGTCATTATTTTGTCTTCAGCACCTTTCCAAACAAAATTTTCACATTTAAAATAAATCGCAAATAATTTAAATTTTTTTTTTAAATTAAAAATGATAACACAACTGTTGAATTGGTAAAAAATTATTTAATATTAAAATTATCAAGTTATATATATGTTGTTTCTAAAAATTTTGGTAAAAAACGGTGTTGTTTATAATATGATATATTACCTAGTTATATTTACAAAAAAGGACATTTAAATATATTGAAAAACAATTTTTTTAAAACTTTTTAATAATTTATTTGGATTTTTAACTAACCTTTTATAAGGTAGGGGTGATTGCAACATTTTCTTAATTCCATCATGGCGTTCATTAAATTTGGAACATTTCCGCTTACTGTTCCTTTGGCAAGAAACTCAAAATTCCGCTCAAGAATTGCCCTAAAAGTTTAAAATAATGTAATTCAAAAATTCAAAAAAGAAAAAAAATTTTAAATCATTGCCCAAAAATAGTAATAATATATTTAAAAATTTAAAACATATATTGTTAGGTAAGTTTTTTTAAATATTTTTTTTGAGAAATAATTTTTTTTTGATGAAAATCGAACCTGTAATATTTTTTCTGCATGTCAGTAAGTTCGACTTCGATAATCGTTTCTTGTTTTGGTGCAAGAGATTTTTCTACATCTTCCTTAAGACGACGTAACATCATCGGTTTTAATAATTCCTGTAGCTTTTGTACCTAGAATATAAAACAAAAATACATGTTTAATTATATAGTAGGTAGTAAATGATTAATTATATTGGGTTGTAAAAATGTAGGAGTTATGGGTTTATACTTTAAATTGCTTCTAAACATCCAATTTTTTATTTGCCTTTTAATTTTTTTTGATTTGTTTTGACCTGATGACATAACCCATTTGTAAATTTTTATAATTTGTACCATATTGAAAGTGTGCAAATCTAACGCAAAACTATCCCAGAACTACTTAAATAACCCCAACAATTAAAAAAATAATACTTTTTAAATATAAACCTTAATAACACAATCATATTATACCTGTGTGTTATCTTTTAAGTTTCCAAACTCAATAGAGAAAGCTTGCTGACAATTAAATGTATCCGGTTGTAGGAAAGAAAGAAGTGCAAATAATTCCTCCACGTTATTCTGCAGTGGTGTTCCAGTTAATAAAACTTTGTGTTCCTAAAAGATCCAAAATATTATGTCAAAAAAAATAAAAATTTAATTTTAAATTCTAAAATTTTTGTGATTTACCTGAACGGATTAAATTATTTTTGCAAATGTATCTAAAATGCTTAGTGTAAAAAATGATACAAAATTGTTTTAGCGTTAAAATATTTGGATCACTTGTGCTTTACGGTTCTCATTAAAACTCTCGTTGCTTGCAGCGCTAGCTAATTTCTTTCTCGAAATTTACGATCCTACCTAATTTCCTCTTGAATTTTACTGGCCTAGCTAATTTCCTTTCTATCGTATTTTACGATCCTTATTTATTCTTTTTCGTACTCTACGGTCCTTGCTATTTCTCTCTTGTACTTTATGATTCTAAGGTTTTCTGAGAACGTAACGGTTCTAAGGTTCAGACAAAAGTACAAGTGATTGAAATAATTAATTAAAAAAATAGTATTTTTATTGTTAACCCACCAGCTGCATGTTTCGCAGAGATTCGACAAGTTTACATGACAAGTTTTTTAATCTGTGAGCTTCGTCAATAATCAGACATCTCCAATCAACGTCCCTCAGATGATGACTATCCAATACTATCATTTCATATGTGGTAATTACAGCATGCATTTTGTAAGACCCTTCTATCTCATCAAGCTTAAAATAATTAAAATATTAACGTAAAAGTAGCTTAACTAGTTTTGGAATTTATAGTTTTAAAATTTTAACCGGCAGTAACCGGCAGTGTGGTGTAGTGGTCAGAACACTTCCTACGCTACATAAGGTCCTGGGTTCAATCCCTAGTGATTTCATGTTGTAGCACCTTTGAGTAAGGCACTTTAAACAGTTTAAACTCCTACTGAGCAAGTACCTAAGTAGCAGCTCAATTATCAGGCAATTATAATCCATAATTTTTCAAAAAGGAATATTTTAAATAATAAAATTAGTAGATTAAAATACATAAAAAGCAGTTTTGTATAAATTTTATGATCTTAACATTTTTTTTTTTAAATAAAATTTGGTACTACTTGAAATCTAAAAATTATTCTTACATTTTCGTCGCGACAAAACCACTCGTATGTATACAACATATCTCTGCTGGTTTGACTTCCATGATAAACAACTGCATTAATTGTAGTCCACGATTCAAACTCACGCTGCCAGTTTGCTATTGTACTGAGTGGGGCAACAATTAAGAAGGGGCCCTAAAAAATAAAAAAATAGTTTAAAAAATTTAGCTTTACTTTTTTAATGGTTAATCTAACAGTAGTATTAATGTAACTGAAGTATTGTTAAGTATGAGTATGTTTTTATTAAAAAATTTAAAATTAAACGCTAAAAAAAATCTAAACCTGTTTAAAAACATAGTCAAAGCATTAATAATTATTTATACACAATTAAAGAATAAAATAGGTATATTTTTTACCTTAATTCCATGGTCAAATATTTTTTGAAGAAAAGTGATTGACTGAATAGTTTTTCCTAATCCCATTTCATCAGCTAATATACAATTTCGTCTAAAAAAGAAAAAAAATCATTAATATCCCTTAAAAAAATGTATTTAAACTAAAAGCATAATTACATCCATTTTAATATATTTTAAATTTTTTTAATTTAAAAAAAAAAAAATTTTAAAAGATATTCTAAATCTAGTTTAAATATCTTAAAATTAATTTTTTTATTATTATTACTGAACCAGTTTTTAATAAATTACTAATTATTCTAAGAACAGTTTACTTACCTATTGTACCAATTAAACATTAGCCAGTTGATTCCCTCAAATTGATAATCCCTTAACAGATTATTATTCTTAAATCTCGTGTTATCTTCGGTCATTCTATGCCAGGTATCCTTGTGAGGTCGACTCTAAAAAGAAAATTAAACAAAAAAATTGATTTTTTACCTAATATTTAATCTGTATATTCTTATTATAAACACAAAAGTTAGAGCATCCATTTAGAATTATATTTGAAGTAATATTAAATAAAATAAACTTGAGCATTTTTAGGTAACATTAGTAGAACTACCAAAAATTATCAAAAATTAAATTAAATTACCACTCTCTTCTGTGGAGGTCTGTATTGGCATCTCTCTTCGAATTCAAATATTTTAGTTTTGTTAATGTCTTCTTCTCTCTCCCATGTACTATCCTCATATGCTAGTGAACACCATTTCGACAAAAAATGGCGAGTGACCTAAAAAAAATGTAAAAAAAAAATTTTAGTCTCAAATTGTCAAACTTTAGAAGGCATTTAAAAAAAATGAAAAAAACTGACAGTTTCCAAAATATTGTGATAATTAAAATAAATATTAATAACACAACCAATTAATATTTAAAAAATTCGAACCTGTCCAGTTTCTTTATCCTCATTATGCATGACATCTAAAACTCGATCAACCTCGACAAAATCAGGATTAAATATTTCATCTTCGTCGATCTAAAGTCAAAAAAAATTATTAATTTTTAATTTTGTAAATAATTATCTTACAAAAAAAAAAAACAACAAATATATTTGTTGACAATTTTTACTTAAATTACAAAATTGGTTAAAATTTTATTTTTTTTTTACTTCTGCACTTTATTTTTTTGCCTTAACAAAGCGACTATAATATCGACAAATTTAATTTAAAATTTATTTATATAAATAATTGTATAACTTACATCTGGATATAAGAGTTGCCCGTTAATTGAATTTTTGCCAATATAACGTTTTAGTTTTTGATCAAATCGTTTGTCTTCGATTTCACTTTTAAGTTTCCATTCACAGTGAAGAAAAGAACTACAAAGTAAAGTTAGAGAATAAATAATTGATTACACAACTTTCAATTAATCGAAATGTATATGTAAAGTCTTAAATAGAACACATTGCACAAAAAAAATTATATTCAAGTTATTAGCTTTATTTCAAATCTGTTTAAGAGCTTTAAAAATTTGTCTTTTAAAAAAAAAATAAAAACTAATTTAAAGTGGCATTTAAAATGATTGTAAAAAAATTAAAATCATTGCAAAAAAATAAAAAATAAAATTTTAGAGAAAAAAGTTTTTATAGAGCAAAAAAAAATAAAAAAACAAACTCACTAATTTTTGTATTTGACAAAGAATTCATCCTCCCCGACTCCTTCTTGCTCTTCCTCCTCTTCCTCCTCAAGTTTATCTACTCCCATTGACAACCTCCTGATCCTGGGGTTCTTCAATGAGGTGGGACTTAAGATTGGAGCACCCTCAACTGGGGTAAGGGTAGTTTCCATAGAAACATTTTGAGGGTCAATTATAGGAACATGGTTATTAGGATCTAAAAAGATACAAAGAAAATTTAAATTTATTAAAAATTTATTCTATTTAAAAAAAATTGTATATATAGGCTAAATATATATTTTTTTAACTACATAAAGTAGCATCTGTTTAATTAAATTTGTTGCTACGGTATGAAAAGAGCTAAATCGCTCTGAAATGCCCGAAGTGTGTCATCAAATTATATTTTCCAGAAAAGGGTAACTTGATAAAAAAAAAAAACTGTGAATTGCAAGTTCACATGACTCTTACCTGCAATCTGTCCATTTTCCAATATTTTATCGTCTTTAGACTCCGATATTTTCCTTAGTTTTTTTTTACGAATACGATGGGAGAGAATTTTGTCAACGATCATTATTTCTTCATCGTCAGGTACATTCTAAAACCGACATTAACAACATGTTAAAAAAATACAATCAATAGAAATTAAAATATAACAAAAATTAATGATTACAATATGGACAAAAAACTATACATTTTATAACATGTTCGTAATTTATTTTTATTCGAAATTTCCAAAAATATTTTCGTGTTTTTAGATTTACCAAAAATAAAATCTAAACAATTTGAATTCCACAACTTAAATTATTTCTACCAAATTCCTGATAAAATAAAAAAGAAATTATTAAAATAGCAAAAAACTCACATTCATTTCAACAATCTGTTGAGGTTTTTGTTTTTCTCCTTTCACCGGAGCATCACTATCATCATCGTCATCTCCACTAAACTGATACTCGATTGCTTCAATATATCTCTTTCTCTTCACATTTCGACCCGATCTTCGTTTCTAAAAAAAAAATTTTTTTTTGGAAAATTTTTATTCACAAAAATTGGTCAGTGCGAAAATTTTTCTATTTTTAATATTTTATTTTTTATTTTTGGTTAAGATAATTTTATATCCAACCTCAATCAGACTTTCATCCGGAAGAGCGGGAGGAGTGGAAGGGAGGACATCAGTAGAGTTCATTTCATCGGAAGAGTCGTATCCTCTTTTCCTTTTTTTCTTTGTTTTCACCAATGTTGCTGGTGGTCTAATTTTAAAATAATATAAAAATTTAAAAATAAAAATATATATATATATATTTAGAAAATTATAGAACTAAAAATTAAGTTTTGATTTTAATGGAATATTTTATATTGATAACAATAGAACTTTAGAATATTTTTATTTAAAAATTTTATTAAAAATTTAATTAAATTATGAGATTATTCACTAAGCAGTGAATAGTTTATTATTTAAAACAACACACCACTGATATTAAGCAAGCTATATTTAGGTTAAATTGCGGTTTACAAATGCGTCAAGCAAAGCAAATCAAATCATAAACATAACAGCTAAATAGTAGCACAACCCGAAAATCGACATTTCTAAAAAGGAAATTTAAAAAAGAAATTCTTACTTTCGCTTTTTCTTATCTGGTGATTTTTTCTTGATAATATCCATTTCTTTTGATGAATCGTCCTCTTCGTAAATCGTTGAATCAGGTTCGAAAATATTTTCGCTTCCCCTTGACCCTTCTTCATCCACCATGTCTGTAGATAAAGATTTTGTGTCTGTGGAATAATACTTTGTTAAAAATTTTTAATGATTAAAATGACAAACCCAACTATAGAAATTTTTATTTTGAGAGACTACTTTTCGTGCAAAAATACCCAGATTAACATGATTACAATTATTTTGTATATAAATTTGGATTTTTTAAAATTCATATATAAATTTGAGAAACATATATTAATTAAACAAAATTACAAGAAACAGGTTTTTGCAAAAATATAAATTTGCAACAAATCTGATAAGAATATTGTTTAAAGTTAAGTTAAAGGTAAAAGTTAAAATTGATATCCTTAAAATCAAAATTTACCTCCATCCATCGAGAGTTCATTATCAGCTGATAGTGGGGCATTTATTTTTTCCTTGTCCGATTTCTTTGATTTTTTCTTTTTCTTTTTTTCACCATCCTCACTACAAAACAAAAAACAAATTAAATATTAAAAAGACTTTTAAATTCTCAAAAAACAGTTTTTAACAAGTTAGCTCATTACAAAATAAACTAACCCATCAGCAAGATCCTTTTTCTTCTTTTTCTTTGGAGGTTTTTCCTTCTTCGATCCTTCTTCTCCGTCATCTTTAGATGCTTTAGGAGTTTTAGGTTTACGGGGTCGTTTCTTTTTAGCACCTGAAAAAATTTTAAAAATTTGTAACATGTCAATACAAAACACAACAATTAAGGCACAGAACCAGTTTTAAAGGAATTATAGACTTCAAAAAACATGTTATAAAAAAATGTAAAAAATTGCAACATTAAAAATTTTTTTTTAAATTGCATTTTTGTAAAAAAAAAAATATTTTAATGATGCAGTGGACAATATACATATATCCAATTTATAGACCTACAATTTAAATGAAACCTCCGTTTTTGGTGCACACGTAAATAATCGCAGACATATATTAAGAGTTGTTGCCATATTATGACAGCTAAAATCGATCAATACATACAAATAATTATTACATAAAATAAAATACCTGGTGTCATTGGATCTTCACCAAGTTTTCCTGGACTGACAGAATCGTGTGGTTGAAACCCAGGTGGGGCTTGCAATGCCATCACATTAGGTGCATTTGGGTCCTAAAAGTACAAAAACATTAGTTTAAGAAAAATTTTAACAATCGATTTTTTTTCCACAAAAATTTGTTTACATACTTGCATGAGTCCCTGATGTTGCAGTTGTGACATAATGTGCCGGATGTTGCGCTCAACCTCCATTAATCTTCCTCTCAGTGGCTCCATTCTTGGAGAAGGAAGAGGAGGTGATTGCATATCTGGAGGAGCATCAGATTGCTCCTTAGCTTGATTCTCCTCATGTTGAACTCGTTGAAGTTGAGCTTGAAGTTGTTGAGCTTCTTGTCGAAAGGCCTACAAATTTTCGTTAATATTTAGAAAATCTAAATTAACAAAATTTTCGTTACAAAAACAATTAAGCTATTTGTTGCTAAATGTCATTTTACCGAAACTAAAAATGCTTAAATTATGTTTCCAAACAAGTTAAAGGTGAATTAAGAAACAACCATGTTGAAAAGCCTTACCAAAATAATCGCCAAACTAAAGCCTAAAAAATACGTTCGACAAAATAATAGTAATTGTAATTGTAAAGTTAAACATGACCAGCTATTTTTACCTGCAATCTTTGTTGAAGATGTTGTTGTTGACTTGGGTGCAAATGTTGTCCTGGATATGGGGGCCTAGGTCCCGGTCCCATATACCCATGTCTCATGGGAGCTCCTTGCATATGGGGTCTCGCTTGTGAGTAAGGAGGTCTTGGTCCTGATCCTGGTGGGTAAGGGGTTGCAGATGCCTGTGGGTGAGGACCATACCCATATTGATGTTGAGGGTGCATGTGACGTGGTGGGTATGCATGCATTTGTGGGTAATGTCCAGCTCCTGGGGGTGCCCCTCTAATCATGGTCCCATCATGGGGGTGCATTGTAGGGGGGCCTGGCGGGACTTGGGTACCTTGGGGGACTCCAGGCTGTCCTGGTTGGGGAGGCATACCCTTAAACATAAAAACAATAATTTAAAATTGATAAAATGTAAGAGGTGCATATATGCAAAACAGACAATAAAAAAATTAAAACTAAATGTTCTATGTAATATTAACCTGCATTTGATGTGAGTGCATCAGCTGATATTGACCTGGTGGCCCAGGGTGATAACCACCTGGACCAGGGGGGCCATTTGGTTGCATCTGCATTGATCTAGGATGACCTTGCATTCCTGGACCCATTCCTGGCCGATAGATGGGACCTTGTCCAGAAACTGGAATCTGACCCTGCATTTGACCTTGACTAGGCAATTGACCTTGCATTTGACCTTGATTAGGTTTTTGAGCGATATTAGGCATTTGCCCTGGCATTGGGTTTGGCATTTGTCTAGGTATTGAACCTGGTGTTTGACCCTGCCCCGGTTGCTGACCTTGACTGGGCATTTGACCTTGACCAGACACCGGCCCTTGAACAGGTATTTGACCAGGTGTTTGACCTTGAACTGGTACTTGGCCCTGGCTGGAAAAGGAACCAGATGTATTTGGACCACTCATAGACGCACCAAGAAGGGTCGGTTCTGATTCCGGCGGTTTAGTGTCTGTATTTTGAGTTTCAGTTTGTACTGCGATTTTAGCTGGAGATGTATCATTTAAAGGTAAAGTTGGTAAGGACATTATTGCACTGGAGTTAGAAACAGAGTCTGACGTAGTTGTGACAGGGGTTGTAGTAGAAACGACCGTCGAACTTGGTGTTGCAACTTGGCTTGAACCTGAAAGTACAGGCGAGGTAGAAACTGGTATTATTGCCTCGCTGCTTGGCGGTGTGTCAAGCATAGAATTTTGTTGTTCGGCAGTCATGCTGGGCACCTCATCACCACCTGTTGGTTTTGAGTCCAAGTTTGATTCAGCCAATGTTGGTTTTTCAACCGATGGCAGACTTTCATTTAAGTTTTCGCTCTTACTCGATAAAACTGTAGAATTTTGAGCGGCATTGTCCGATGAAGGTGATACCAAAGTATTGGTAGGTAATTGTTGTGGAACAGGAAGGTTTGGTTTGCCTGGAACAGCAGACACAGTCGGTTTTATTAGGTCGGGTGGTATTTGGCCTGGTTCTAACACTTGTGAATTTTGTGACAACTGGGCACTTGGCGCAGACGGAATACTTGCTGATTCATTATTGGCAGCTGGAGTAATTTCTTGTAGTTGCTGCATAAAACTACCAGTACTGTCAGTAGGATCACCTAATAAACTGTCCAAGTTAAAATCAGTCCCAAAGTCCGGGCCCTGCATAGGTCCCATTTGTCTTGGTGGCTGGGGTTGCCCCGAAATTTGCCCATTTTCACTCCCCATCATTCTTTGATTTTGTATGCTAGTTGGGGTTACAAGTCCAGGTTGGTATATGGCTTTGTTAGTATGTGGATTTGATCCTTGAGACATCATCCCAGGACCACCATACATTTGTTGTTGCTGTTGAGTTGAATATCTCTGTTGTTTTTGCATTGCCGCTTGTTGTTGTTGGGCTTGCATCGACTGTTGCATCTGAACACTGGGACCAACTTTATTAGGTGTAGGTTGCCTTCCACCTTGCCAGGCACCGTGTGGGTATCTACCAGCCTGGCCATAATATCCAAGATGTTGTTGCTGCTGTTGTTGTTGTAAATGCTGAGACGATAAACTGTCACCATTGAACGGTGATTGCTGCATTCTTTGTGCCTGAGAATGCTGCATACCAACATTGTGCTGGGAATTAGGTGGTGGTGACATCATACGAGGGGGGCTCATAAAACCACGACTATCACTACGAGGTGTTGGGGTCCTTGATGGGGTTAATGGTTGTCGATGACCTGGCTGACCTGGGGTCATATACGGTTGACCCTGTTGCATTAGTTTAGGAGAATAAGATGGCATTCTAGGTGAGGGTGACATGGGTCTGGGTTGAGGAACATTATGGGGTGACTCTTGGGGGCCTGTATACTGGGGATTTGATATTTGGGGTGAAACAGGGGGAACATTTTGGCGAACATTTCTCATAGGAGACAGTGGACTGTTGTGTCTTGGTGACATTGCCTGTTGTAAAGGATGACCAGAAACACCGATCATCTAAAAATAATGACAGTCAAATTTTATTACAACTTTGCCAAATGTTACACGACTTTATATTACAAAAATTTAAATTTAACTTTCTATGTTTTATTACAATGCTTTCCTACCTGACTATTCTGTTGTTGATTTTGCATCTGTGGGCCACTAGGTGTTGGTGTTCTTCCTCTATACTGCTGTGACATGAACGACTTCATCTGACCACCAGAACCTGGCATCGAACCTGGAGTCATGGGACTTTGTTGTGACATCTGAGATTGTTGTTGTGCCATTTGTTGTTGTTGCATGCGCATTGCTTTTTGCTGTGCCGATTCCTCAAACTGACCTCCACGAGAAGGAACTAGTACAAAAGTATTTAGAAAATTATGTGAAGCTAGCTAAATTTAAATAAAATGTATTTATTTACTGCTGTTTGTGGTGTGCAGACACCTTTTTATGGGTAAATAATAGTTAAGAGTTTTGATAATATTGTGGAAATTAAAATGCCATGGGAGATCAAAAAAACATGGGACTAGCAACTAAATTTTAACTATGAGATTGATAAATATATAATTAATTTATTTTACATTTTAATCAATTATTCAGACTTTAAAGTGAACCAACCTCTTTGAGTTTGAGGAGATTGCACAGGATATTGTGGATGCCGATACATTGCGGAAGACACAGAAGATGGAGCCATTCCTAAAATTAATTGCTCAATTACAGAGATAATTACATCAATTACGCAAAACAGGATCGATAATTAATTTTATGTAAAGCTGTGCAAATCGAGTCAATAGTATATATATTTATATGTTTTACAGATTTGTTTTTTTACCTTGCTGATATTGAGGAGGTACAGACGAATGTTGTTGAGAGTAACTAGAAACACCTTCAATTTCTCGACCAGGATAACTTTGGTTTCCCTTTAAAAATACAAAATTTCTAGTTATTTTCAATGCCAGCATTTAAATAGAACTATATATATATATATAATATTTTAACATTTTTCGCAGATACTACTAATGAAATACAACATTGGTTAATGTTAAAACTCTTTTTTATTCAATAAGCTTTATATTTAGAGTAGTAGTTAGTACATAAGAATTACAATATAGACAGTTTTAGTCTACTTATTGTTTTTTTCACCTGTGGTTGCTGTGGTAGATTTTGGTGCTGTATTCCTTGCATGGGCTGAATTTGTTCCGGCGCCATTTGCGAATTTCCACTTCCCCTCATTCTTCCCATGTAAGGCTGGCCATTATACATGCCTGCAAATCAATGACTTTAACATTTGGCCTTGACATTCAATTATATTTTGGAAAAAAAATAAGCGAAAAATATCAAAGTGCATATCAGTGTTTCTTTAAATCAATAATATGAGAGTCGAATTGGGGAAAAAATATTGATCTTTGTTATCATACTTAATGATACCAATTTCATGTTAAATATAGTTTCCAAATAACCCTTAATGCAAATTTTTAATGTAGATAATAAATACATTTAATGTATATATATAAATGTAATCAGTATAAAAATCTTAAAGCAGTATTTTTTGTTTTTAGACCAATTGTCAAAAAAAATATATATTTCGCAAAATTGTAATCCCGATTAGCAAAATTAAATTGTATAAATATATATATATATATATATACAAAATTAACATACTATATTAATATAAAAAAAAGTTGACTAACCACTTGAGTCAGGTTGTGAACCATATGATTGTAACATCCCCATCTCAGTTGGAGCAACCTTAGAAGCTCTCATTTCCGAAACGGTCGGTAGTTCTTGTCCACTACCAGAGTATCCTAAAAACAAAAAAAATGTTGAGTTTATTAATTTAAATATCAAGATATTATGAAATAAACCATGTTTTGATGCAAATTTATGTAAAGTTAACATTTACTAATAACAAAATTTGTGCCAAATGGCTAACAAAATAAAAAAACGAGAAATTTATGCAAGTTGGATACTAACTAATTACCTCCTGGGCCCCTGATTTGGCCTGGCATAGTTGAAACATACATATGTCCAGATTGTGTTGGATTTGAAATACTTGCTGGATATGATTGAGAAGTAGACATCATTTTATTTGAGTTATAACCGTAAGGATAATTCCCAGGTTGAGGGTTTCTGTATTGGGCTTGCATTTGGGCAGGAGATGGGGCATATCTTGGGCTTGCGTTAGGAAAATGCTGCATCTCACCGGGATGTCCTCTAACCTGACCTTGTCTCATTTGAACATGATTTTGTTGTCCTGGCTGGTTTGGCATTGAATTGGGATTGTACCCCGGGTTGTTGTAATCCTGGCCTTGTTGAATTCCGCCTCCATTGAATTGATTTGGCATGTTTCCGCGATACATTTCTGCACAAGGTTGATTTTAAAATCTGCTTTCCATTTTTAATTAAAATGTCTATAATTTCCTTTAGCTAATAAACTTTTTAATTTAAAATTTCGCAAGACAAACTTTTTGAATTGCTAATCGGTTGTTAATACAGATATCTAAATAAAAAATTGTAATATTACTTAATAACGTACACTTTTTTTTGTTTTATGAAAGTAGAACAAAGCGTTAAAAGTTTTTCTTTGTTTTATAAATAGTTTACACTTAATTAAATTTTAATAGCAAATTTTTAAAAATATGCAAGAAAAACTTCATTGTAAACAAATTTATTTTCAAAACTAACAATGTACTTCATTAAAACAACATTTTTACTGTGAAACAATTAAAGTTATGTTACTTAAAAATTAGAAATTTAATTGTTTAAAAACAATGACTGATTTACTCAGCCAATAACTTGCTTAGTTTCTATATCATTAGTATGGCTTTTTCTTTATGCCAAATGTCTTAAAAATAACAAGTTTTATAAAATTATGGAATTTAAAAATTAGGCAACTAAAAAATTAGCCTTTTTAGATTTTAGTACACCAGACTGGCAGACTACAACTGACGCCAACTGACAAACAAAACAGAAAATCCCAATAAACAAATCAAAAAAATAACATGAAATTTCTTTTAAGTAAATACAAGCTAAGAAACTTGGGTTTGCCAATACAAATCTAAAAACTGTATTAATAAAGAAAATTCGTATTAACGGCCAAATAGTCAGATAGTAGTAACCCTGTGATGCCATAATCTCAATTCAGAGCCAAGTTACGCAAACTGACGTAAAAACTCCACGTGACCGGGCAAAACCGACGAAAAACCTGTCCGAAATCGTTTACACATTATAACTAGCTGAAATTTAACATTTTATTTAATGCGCAACGCATAAGAAAGTTGACAAGATGGCCGACATAATTACGAAAGAGAACAATGACGCGATTACGAACCAGCGCAATTCTAGACATTAAAATCAACATTTTAAGACTTGAAATCTTTAAAAATACCGCCTCATCGAAGCTTCTCGTTCACTATTCCTCGACTATTCCTTCTAATACACTGTAATCTAACGAATTTCGATCGAAACGACGAAAAACATTTTGTTTGATGTTTGTTATACTTTTCAAAAATTTCTAACCATGAATTAGTTGAGTTTTGATAAACGCGTTTCGAACAAATTTGTGCTTCGTTTTTACCTAATGTTATATCATGAACAAACGAAGAGTTCGCGCTAGCCAATCAGCGGTGCCGTTTTGCATGGCATCACCCGGATGAGCTCTGACCCGATCGCACAAAGCACAGAGATAAATAATAAACAAGCATTTCTCTCCCTTCGATCTGCTCTCCGCGCCTCCTGCGCGTTTCTTTCTTTCTCTTGCGAAAAGCTAAAATTTAAAATTTTCTCTCATTGACGCTGTTTCGAGACGATCGTTTGTGACGTTCACCTCTTTCCCCCCTCTCTCTCCCGCGTTTGCCTTCTTTCTCTTTACACCGGCCTCCAGCCAGGAGAAACGTACGTCACAATTGATTGTACGCACCAACAAAGGCTACTTTATGGTGGATATGGCACGTTTTTTGTTGACGATTTAGATCGTTGTGGAACGAACGCATGGCTGGACATCAATAAAAACGAGATAAAAAGTTGCCAAAAAAACGTTTTTTGATAATCAAAATGTTACTTTAAATAAATCTATTACCAATTTTTTTTCATTTTATTAGTGTCTTATATTCATACCAATTTCTAATTTTTTTAATCCTTTTTAGGATATAATTACTACAATTAGTTTTTCTTATTCTAAAAGCTGGTAATCCAAAATTTATTTAAATATATATCATTTTAACTAATAAATTACCAAATGATTGTTATTTTTTTTATTTATATACAAAAAAGTAAGATAATAAAAAAAAAATTTAAAAAGTTTTTTGGTTTATTAATACAACTGATAAACCTTAATTAAACAATAGTAAAACACCATAAATGAAAAATATTAAATAATAAGATTTAAAAAAGAAAAAAAAAAGTAAACAAAAAGTCAATTGCTTAAAAAAATATATATATGTATTCAGTTAAACCAATTTTAAATTTGTTTTTTAACAAAAAAATAGTTAACTTTAAGTAGTTGTAACCAACTTTTATAAAAATGACAGAAAAGTTTTTAAATATTGCTATCACATTATTTTGTAGGATATGGCATTTATTTAAACAAATAAGTTAAAAAAAGGCTTTAAAAATAAACTTTTGAATAAAGAACATCAACGTTTTCTTAATTAAAATGAAAGTTTAAAAGAGCATTAATCTCCCAGCATTAAAATGGGTCATTCTCGAAATTTTCACAAGTTTTTTTGCTCGAACCACTTTGTATTTTCTTTTTTTCTGGGAATTTAGGCTTCTGCATTTAAAATTAACCTTAACTCTTTTCAGTTTGTTTTGTTTGGTTAGATTTATAACAGGTTGTTCTGTTTTTATTAAATCACTTTCAAGATTGTCATTTTTAATACAAATATCATCATTCTTTGGAACATTTTGAATACTTTTAAAATCGTTTACAGATTGGTCGTGTGCTTTGTAATTTCTATCCAACTGATTTGCAAACTCAACTTTAAGAAGTTTAAATTGCTGAATGTCTTGTCTTATCCCACGAAGTTCATTTAAAATTTGATCCCCCCATTCACCAAAGTCAACCATTATCTTTTTACAATTAAAAATATATATTTTTAAATTTAAAGTATTAACTTAAGCAACATACAATAATTTGTAATTCGTCAAAGCTCATGCTACAAAATATTAAGCCTAAAAAACAGAAAACACAAGAATCAAATTTAGAAATATGTGTGACTTACAGTCTAACAGACAGACAGACTGACAGACAAACATACCTTGTTTTTGTAACATAGCGTTTATATACGGCCTGCCTACCCATCTCATCAACAAGTGAACAGCATATCCTAGTTTTAGTAGTCACAGTATATAAACGCTATGTTACAAGTTTTGTTTATTTTATAAAATAGCATTGCCTAACTGCCTAACTATCTGAAAAGACTTTAGCTGCTCCTTCATAGTAGATACAAGTTGCAAGGTCAGACTGTCAGTTTATGAATGACATTAATTTATAAATAATAAGTTTATAGTCATGTTACGTTGGTCAGTTGAGAGCGTGCATACATATAAGTAAACTTCAAAGCAGTTATCGAATTGAAAGGTTCAGTCTGCTTAACTCATCGAGGATAAACTTATTTGCGGTATATTATTATTATTATTCGATAAATTGGGTTATCCTCATTGAAATATCTAAAAACCTTTAACTATGGGTAAAGTTACGACCAACACTTTGTTAAAGTAGAAAACAAAAAAAAACGTTTTAACTTATACTAACTTTACTACATTGCAAGCTATTTTAACAATACACATTTTATTAATTTGACTATTAAACAGTAAAACACTAAAATACAAAGTAAATTTTTAGTACGACAATTTTAAACAAAAAATACAATTATTTTTAAGTCGAAGAAGTGGACGACGATTTGTTACCATAGGACGATTGAGGCTTTCCGGAGTCAAGCATAAGTCGAGACAGAAAGAAAACTAAAATAAAATTTTTTTTTTATCTGTCGGGCATTAATTGGGGTCTTAAGTTTAATCTCAACTATTTTCACGATGTAATAACGTGTATTTATTTATTCTTAAAATGTAATAACTTAACGCCTTAAACATAGAGTCTGAACATTAAATGCTCTGGCCCAGTCCTGAGTTAATTAATACTTGCCCTTATGAGAAAGAGATTTAACTTACTTAATATTAGAATAACACTTGTGATTATTGTTTGTAGAATCGTTCCACCTGTTATCAAAGTTATTACATAATTGACGACAGGCGGCAACAGCAACATACACCAGAATAGAGCAGCAAAGAGCGGTCTAAAATTAAAAAAAATGAAAACTTGTAAAAAGTAATTAAATATGTTATTTATAAAAATGAGCAATGACTGTTTTTACGTGTAAACAATGTTAAAAAAGATATTTAAAATATTGTACAAATGAAAAGCCGTGACTAATTTTCATTACAAGCAAACTTTAATGCAATAACAACAAATCTCTAAACTGCTGACAACGATGGTAAATATTGATATTCTGCCATGATAACATGTCTACGTTGCCTTTATTTGCTTATCTGTATAAGCTATATCGCAAAATAGCAATATTACATGCACAATACACTTTTTGAAGGCTTGTAAACTCAAGTTTTAACCTACTCAATTAACAATATAAGTAAATATTGCCAGAAACACAATGCCAACCTTTCATTTTATATCTGTACACTAGACACAATTAACCTTTATGTAATAAAATTATAAATAGCAAGGTTACCCGTAACTTCGCGCAATTTTCATTTTAACCAAACCTTCTCCATCCTTTCCCTCAAGAGGAAATTCTTTGTGTGTTTCATGATATTCGCACAATCTGTCCTAAAATATAATTTAACAAAATTTAAGTTAAAACTGTAAAAAAGAGGGTGCATATATTTTTCTTTTGATACAAATAAAGCTAAAAATAAACCTTTTCGCAATAAATGTCGTAGATAAAATTTGAGACTTCATCCTCGGCCGTAGGAACTTTATCCATTGGTATTCTCCTAAAACAAAAAATAAGTTCATAAAATCACTGTATAAGTATTGGTTAACTACGTAACGTATACAAAAATTTAAAGTTTAATTTCCAACCTTACGTAAACGTTTGCTTTAACCGGTTGACCAGCCATAAATTCCTTTAATGTTGGTTCTACTACACCACCAAAACATGCCGTGATGTCATAAACAGCGGAAACTGAAACAAAAATTTAATTGATATCTATGCAGTTTATGTTAAAACGCTTACAGCGTCAAAATGCCTATGTTGTAAACTTTTATTATGATCTATTTGAATTGTACCACTAGTTCTAAGTCCATTTCCAACCATATGAAATCCCTTCGACCTTGGCATTAAATGATATTTTAAAGGTTGAAGGCCATTTTTAATCGCAAATTCCTGACTCAACTTGTGCTTTTTTGCTGTAAATCGGGTTCCTTCACAAAATAGCAAAAGCTAAAAATAAAAACGACAGGAAGTCATATAAGATAATACATAAATGCCATAAATAAATTGATTTTTATATATTAATTCCACAAAACGCTGTTTACCCAATAATTGTAGTCAAATTCGGAATAATTTTTAGCTTTCTGTTTTAAAACAATTTCGTCTTTTTTCTTGTCTCTGTGCACAAATATGTGTTCGTTCATTAACAATGACCAACCAGCTACAGGTACATAAGATATGGTAGATTTGATGACAGATTTGATATTCTGAAATACAATACGGTTCATTTTCAAAGGGTAACGTCAATCCTAGCCATGTAAGTCATTTGGGACAATACATTTTGTGTAAAGCTACATTTAGTTTGTGCGAAAGTTTTATTGTAAGGCATTGGTGAATGTCTATAATACACACCTGCATCACGTTGTAGTAGGTTGCAATAATATAAACCACAATCCAGTCCAACTGGCAACGATGATTCATAACCAAAATCGCACTTTCTTTACCAAGAAATTCGGCATCACGCTTGGGTAAGTACAAAGTGACGTCAACATTCCCCCACCATTGACTAATTACTGGAACCCCTACATAAACGTTATGTTAAAGTCATAGCTTTTTATTTATCGTGCTTGCAGGAAAAAATACTTAACTCTTTATAGTAATCAGTAAACACTGTCAAGTTTTGTGTAATAAGTGTGTTTTTCTACAGGAAATAAACACCCTGCTACTTGCTTACATATTTCTGTGTTTATATATAAAAATCTCACGCACGACTTTTGGTTGAAATACATTTTTGTTGAAATACATTAACTCCCAAGCGTTATAAAATTTACTTACACATCCAATGTAGGTAAGTCGTCATAGCCACAAAATATTGCTGCGCATTTCGAAAGCTTTTGATGTAGTATAACGGCAAAGATATTAGTTGTAAAACAAGAACAAGTAATCCACTTACAATGAACAAGTAGGAAATTATTATATCCGTTATTAACATTTTCAAATATATCTAAAAAAGTGCATATAAAGTTTAACTTTATGATTTAAACACGCTTTGAAATTTGCATTTAGTCTATGTAACCTTAAACCACTGGGATTTCTGTTGGCGTATTACGCTTGCTTACTTCAACTAAAACCTATTTAAACCTTAGCTACTTGAAACATACTATCTATTAGTGTAAATCATTCTAAACTGAATCCCTATTTACCATCTAAAGCAAAGGCAATGCACCTACTATTTGTATTAAAATTTAAAAACTTCTGTTTTGAAATGCACTCGAATAAACAACGCTACTGAACCATGTTGACTACTTTTAGCTACTCAGACACTTAAGTTCTTAGGTTACTAGCGCAAGTGCCTCAGGCTCAGTTTAATTAACATAAGATAAAGAAAGCCCAAACATTTGGCTGATGACTGGCTGTGTTATTGCAACTGTACTTAAATAATGTTTGGTCAGCACAAAATTTGTGTTTTAAAAAAACGCTAGGAAAAAAATATCTCATTCGTTTGTTGAATTACAGTGTTTGTCAAACTTTAAGGCACAATGATGTTATTATCCGACCTTGGTATGCTTTGTCGTACAGGTTTGGTATTTACTTGCGTTTTAACTTCCAATAACTTAACTTTTTCCCTTGTATATTGTTCTACTATGATTAGCAGCTAATCTAAACAGTAAGCCTAAAATCAAACTGTCTTTACAGTAAGACAAAGTTTACATTTGTGGGTCAACTACCTGCAACCAAGCATTATAGCGGAAAAGAATAATTTTTTTCGGTAACTGACAGCTCGTTTGCTTACTGCTCAATCAAGCGCAAAGGTCGGCTGTACAAAGATTTAAAGGAAATGTGTCAGCACTCGTCAAACATAACCGACAAGTTTACACAGGGTATAAAAGTTCGTTGTAGCCTAATCATTGTTCTCAAACAACTAATTTATTTACACCAGACCTATCAACAAATAACGTTTTTCTCTCGAAAATAGATGGCCAAAAAATATGTTTTATTGATATGTCAGTTTAAAATTAACTGTCCCTATTTTTTGACAATTTAACGAACTACGTGCAGTTATTGTTTTTAAGGCCGTTGTTTACTACATAGTCTGTTGCGTTAAATCATTCAACTAATGAATTTCAAGAAAATAAAATGTTTAAACCCTAAAGCTAAGATAACACTTAAAAATCAATTATATATTTATTTATATATGCCAACAAATGATACTAAATTTTTTTTCTGGGCTGCTCGATTTCAGTTTCCATTAATTATGCATTGTATATTGACTGGCACTTAAACAATCTGCTCTATATAATAATTACATTTTTTTCGAAAACGTTTTACAGTGTGGAGTAGGCAGTCAAGCTGTGACTACTGTACTACTTGAGCGCTCGACAGTTTGGATTTTATTACAACGCCCTTGGTGGTACTACAATAAAACTCCAATGAATAATATTAATGAACGTAAATTTGGGTCAACAATTTGTTACCGACGTTTTGTAATGCACCTTATCTTTGTCTTATTGCAAATTTCTAGTTTTTTTATTATAATCGCGAAAATTGAATTGTTGTGGCCTTGATCTATCTGTAAACGCTTTTCAAGAACAAATTTTATGGAATTGGCGGATTTGTAACCCAAAGCCTTACCGCACGTAATCCGATGCCATGATAGATTTCTATCTCAACTAAAATAGGACATTAACTTATCTCTAGCGTCATCTTACGACTACTAAAAAATAAAAGGTCAAAAATGTATTTCGTGTTGTTTCTTTTATTTAAAAACCGTTAAAGTTTGGAATAACGTATTTTGCTTAAAATATTAACATTAAATAGCAACTATTTAGTAAATAAACTAACTAAGGTTTTAATAAAAAGTCCTAACGATTGTTAAAATTCCATTTTCTGAAAATAAATCAGTCTTTAATTAAAAAGATTTAAAGAATTAATCAATCTTACATAATGGATATGTAGTGTTACTGTTGAATAGTTTCTTGGCCCTGAAATAAAAATAAACTTAAAAGAATAAAATAATTAGAATCCATCTAGTTAAAAATATTAACTGAACTGTTTACTTACATGACCCTTGTTGTATTTTCTTTGCTATAAAGTTTCCTCAGTAACAACTTAACATTATTTTTTACAAGTTGATAAGTTATTAATATTAAAGTCAAATTTTAGACTTACATGTAGACCAAGGTTTCGTTGAGTATGGGTTTTTATTGTTTAACAATTTCAAGTAAGTCAATTTTAAAATATGTATTTATAACTATAATAAAATACTGTTATAACAGAAATCTAAATAAATTGTATTTAAACAAATTCTACAACAATGAATTTATTAAACCCAGAAAATAAAGTAATTTACAAATGACTTAAGTGATACAAAAATATTTTTACTTTGTACTCACATTTCAGATGTGTTTTTTCTATACTCACATTTAAATTAGGCTTATAAAATAAGCCTGTTTCCAAATTAACTGTAAAGGATATTAGAAAAATTACAACCCAGATTTTGATCACCAAAGTGCTTAGTTACGTCCAGATATAGACCAGGATATTGTGCACTATTATTCTTAACTGACCATGTAATTAAAATTTACTCACAATCAACATTGATGGTCAAAATGTTAGAAGATATCTCAGAAAATATTTGTCTTTAGGGCACCAATCTGACAAGGTTTTAAGTCAACTGCAGGACTGGTGTCTATCAACAAATTGTTGATAACCAAACACTAAATCGAACCAGTAACAAGTTTAAAAATAAACAAAATATACAATAACGAGTTGAATCTTCTGCACGTAATTTTATTTGCTTTTTTTAAGTTTTGTATGTATATACAAAAAAAGGATGCTGATACAACTCACACGATCTTTAGCGACGACTTGATCTTGAAGAGGAATATGATGATCCATGTCTTCGGTAGGAACGATCACGATCGCGACTCCTGCTTCTGGATCTTTTTCTTTGTCTTCTTCCGTCATCACGATGATTAGGTGATCTACTTCTCCTTGAACGCTCATGATCATAACTACTTCTTCTTTGTTCAGATTCATACCGCTTGCGACGTCTATTATCAGCCTCCCGGTCTCTCTCCAACTGGCGGCGAATTCTTTCTTTTTCATAGTCAGCTTTTCGCAATTCTACTTTTAATTCCAGTTTAGCGAGTTCTTCGCGGATTTCAATAAAACCAGCATGCAGTTTGCCACCAAAGTGGTCAGCAAGTCGACAATCATTGTCGTGTAACCCAAGGTATGCAGAACAAATGTCACAAACTCGAAGTTTTTGTTGTTGGTAAGTGGATGCGGGCATTGAATTACGATAAGTTTCCTCTGCTTCTGTTTTTTCGAGTTTTACTTTTTCGACTTCCTCAAGAATTTTTTTGGACTCGTCAATATTTCCTTCGCTTCCAGCTTCCTCGGCTTTCACCAAAAGTTTTCCAATTTTTTCATTAAGATCGTTAACAGCGTTTGCTTTACTCTGTACCTCGGCACTAATTTCAGCTTGTTGCTCGGCCAAACGCTTCTTGGAAATAACAATTTTTTCATCTGTGTCTGTAACAAATGCCTTAAGGTGGGCATACGCATCGAAGTCATAAAAATAATCTTTCTTTTTGCTGGCCATCTCAAAGTCAGCTTTTAATGCGAGGTCGTGTTTTTTATGGCATTCTCCGATATCGGCTCTAGTACCCAATAAAATTTCACTTGGGCAACAACCAATCAAAAATGTTTTACAAACACTATCATCAGTAAAATGTACGGTTTTTTCCTGAGTCCCATCTCTTTGGGTACCCATTAACTGATCAAGCATTGCTCGCATCTGGGATTGAGCTGACATTATTTATTAAATTTAATGTTAACCAATAAAAATATTGGCCTAGCCTGTTTAACACTATGCAGTGTCTAAAACAAAAAAGAATGTCAGCATGTGATTAAATGTAAAAATGATTTATTAAAATATAATTTAGTCAAATTTTTTTAATGTAACACAACATGACTACATTTTAATTTAATAAACTTTCCCATCAAACCGTCTCCAAAATTTTTTTTTAAAACTTAGCTAACGACTATTACTAGAAGAAGATTCGACCCCCAAAAACGAAGGGTAGTCGGCCACAAAACTGACTAAAAGCTCGCGTTACGCGTATAAAATGTCAGCGTATCCATATTTAACTAATCAGACATATAACTAACCGCTTAAGCTAAAAATGACATAAAAAAAAATCTGTCGTAACGACCTACAGATATTTTAAATCAGCAGTCATTCAGCAACGTTGCTTTTTTAATAAAAACATGCTGTTAAACGTTATTAACAACTAGACGGCTAAACGCACTGCGCAACAACTTCCCGTTTAGTTCGCAACAAAAGGACAGTAGTTGTAACTGAATTACGTAGCAGGACTGATAAAAATAACTTAAGAAACATTATGGTGGCACAATTTTTAAAGGCCATAAATTTTTTGTTTTTATCAAGTAATTTAATCTCTAATAAACGTTATTTATAGTGCGATGACTTTGTGTTTTAAAAAGCATTAAATAATAATCGGTTTAAACTAGTTTAGTTTTTCTATTAAGCTACACCAAAATGTTTTCACAAATACTGATATGCAAAAAAAGCAAGCTTCATCAAAATTTATAAAACAAAATGATCCGTAATATATTAAATAAAGAGTCGAAGTCATTGTATTTAACAAATGTAACACGTACTAGTGCAATCTATTTTAACTTCAACAAATATACAAAATCTGATTGCTGTTATTCGATGTATATATCTTCAACGGGATGGGATGTTTCAAGAAACTGTTGGTAAAAGGCACCAAAAGCTTTGCCAATACTGTGGGCGAGGGGTCGTGTTGATATTTCAGACACAAACACGTGGCAGGCAAATCGGTGAGTGGAGTCTGGATGTCTCGTAATAAAGGCAAAGTATTTGTCATTACGAGGGTGGTGACCGCAAAAAGATACGTTCGCCAGACGAAAATAGTGTGTTCGTTCTCTGACCTGAAAACAAAAAAAAAGAATATTGCAAAAACGATATTTTTTAAATTTAATAACCAGTTTAAAATAATTTTTTCTATACCTTAAATTAGCATCCATACAGATTTTAATACAAACTTCTAAAATCTTTTTTAACAGGCTAAGAACCAAGATAAGCCCTAATTATAACAATAAAATCAGCTCTTTAAAATAATTATGCAAAATACCTTGACGTCGGAACTAAAAAGTTTATCCGACTTGTTTGTTGCTCCACAACGTTTTTGTTTCATTAGTGACTGATCCATCATTCTGATGCCTTGCGAGTTAACCATAAGGCAAACAAATGCAGGGGGAAGCCTGTGAAGTGTCTCTCGTCGCATATGTGCAACCTAGTCAAAAGATTCAAATAAAATTTTAAAACCTGCAGCATTACCATTTTTAAAAATCGCAATATAAATTTTTAAAGGCATTGAAATTGTTTTAAATTTTACATTTTGCATTGCTTGACAAAGTACATCGTTTCCTTTGTGCCTTCCTACTTCGACCGATCCCAGAAAGTAAAGGTTGAATTTTTCTGTTACTTCATCGCGCACACTGCTACATACTAATTTAAATGGGTATTATTTTGTAAATATTATGTCATTGCTCTTTTTAAGTGGTAAAAGGTGCCAATGCAAAAATTCAAAATTGCCATTTTAAAGTTAAAAATGGTCTTCTTCATACACAAACTTAAAGCTAAAGGTTACCGGTTTAAAAACTTTAAAATGGGTGAATATTTTAACAAGATTCAACATACCCGACATATCGTCACTATCTTCTTCTATAGATTGTGCATAATACGCCGGAAAAATTCCCTTGTTTCCTGTTCTCATATTTATTCCTTCGAACCAGTGATCGTCAGATTGTTCAGTTACATGAAGAGGATCGTTAATCTATCAAAAAAACGTTACTTTTTAATTAAACTGTTAAAAAATCTCAATTTAAAATTTAAATACGTAATATAATTTTTGACATATGTAAAAAAAACACTTTTAAGTATTCCAAAATTTTAATATCATTTATTTTAAAATAAAACCTACCTCAAAAGCAAGTTCGTCAGAATGTCTTGGTACAAACTTAAACGCAGCTGAATGCGTTTGCTCTTTCATTTTACCATTAATAAAACAATATCCAATATTGTCAGGATCATCAATTGCTATAAAAAAGTTAATAATATATCAAAAAAAAATTATATATATACATGAAAAAAAAAATAAATAAATAAAAATAAAAAATTATTAAAAATTTTAAATAAAGTTAAAAGATGAAGTTTTAACTTACACCATTCTGAAGCACTTCTTGTTAAACCAACCAGACGGTGCTGGTGGTTATCTCGGTCCTGTGCTGCATTCAAGTATTTCTCTTTGCTTGTTTCGTTTATAGATCGAGATTTATACAGCCTTCTAAAGCATAACAAAAATTAAGAGCCTTTTAAATTTCCTGCCCAAAAAAACTGCTTAAACTTAATTACCCTAACCATGCAAATTTGTAAAAAAAGATATTTTATAAATAATAAATACCGACCTATTTTCAATGTTTTGAGGCTTGCTTGTTGGCTTTTTATCACGTGATATTGTAGATTGATTAATTTCTTCGGTGTTCTTTTTTGTGTTTAAATTAGACTCCGGTTTCGTGGCCTAATTAAAAACAATTTCTTAATTAAAATCGTTAAATGGTTAAGTTGTATATCAATGTGTTATAATAAGGTCATAAGTAAAACGAGAGTATTTATTTTTGTGATCACTAATTTAAGTCAAAATCAAATGCTAACCCAAAAAAACGTACGTAAAATAAAAATAAATTTATTTATAAGTTTTAAACAATAAATTAGAATTAAATATCCAAAAAATTGACAATGCTTACATTTGATTCAGTTTCGGTGTTTTCAATTATTTTGTTATCATCTTTATTCAAAACGTTGTTATTTTTAATAGTGTCTTCAGAATAACTTGTTGTTAGGCCGCTTGGTACGACATTTAAGTCAGGCTGGCCGACATGATTGACAATTTGTACACCTTAGTGAATAAAGATTATTATATAAAGGTTATTCCTTAACTTAGAAGAGTTTATTAAAAATTTTGAGATCAATTTGTTTGTAATTTGAAACCTAAATTCGACCCAATTATAATCACACTGGCCTAAGCATAAGAGGCATCCGCAGTGAATAATTCATAAACAAAAATTACTACCACGCGTACTAATTTAAATAACGCATCTCAATTAAATTGTTTAAGTCAAAAACTGTTTAAAATATAAAGTCCCAATGAAAAACTGCAACGTGGAGCCAATAAATAATTCATAAAAAAGAACCTATTCGTCACTCCGTGTCTCATATACGTCACAACTATAATGCATTACTCGCTCGTTTTGTATTGATCGCTACGAAAAAAAACAGCTTGCGCTTTGTTTTTTTGCAATATCAGAATGCTTTTACTTGTACTTTAAATATTGTAAACATCGTAAAAACTACACCAGGAACTGGTCAAATATTACTATTGTTTGTAATACATTTATGAAATACAAATATATCATAATACATTTAAATTAATACTACAAATTGTTCTATTGCCTTGTACAAATTAACTTGTTTTTAGATCAGTTATATCGATTACCAATATTTTGTAAGCGTAATTTACCTTCAGAAACTCTTTCCAAGGCTAAATTACAATTTATTTCATCGGCTTCGGGTTGTTTTAGAAATCTAGGATGTAGTGGTCCAGGCCTAGCTGCTTCAGCAAAGAAGCGAAGGGTTGTAGGTCTGGGCCTTCTACTTTGATGTAGTGTGGTGTTATTTGCTCTAAAGATAGAATAAACATGTTACAGTTCCAATAAGGTAAATATCATACTGATTAATATGGATAACATAAAAATTAAACTTTTTAGTCATTTTGAAACTAACGTCAGTTCTATCATGGATTGGGGCCTTGAAGGTTTTCTGGAATGATGAAAATAACTTCGATCTTGCGGCCTACTTTTTCGCAAACCTTTTCTACGGGGAACCTAAAAGAAAAATAACAATACAAAATTAATTACCAACAAATCTTAGGTAAAGAAGAAATAAAAAATAGATATTAACCTCGATCTTTATAAAAACTTCATAAACACATGTACCAAGTCATGCTAAGTAGCCTACCTTAAACGAGTCGTTGATGTAACTGCTTAACTTTAGATCTTTGTCAACTAAAATGTCACTCAAGTCTTCATCATCAAAATCGTCCAACGATAAATCAAAGCCACCCATTCTAAATAATTCAAAAATACACTTTTTTTCTGTTTCTTAGTTAATTTCACGCATTGTTTTACAAATACGGTTGTTATCTGTATTTAAGTTATCTTTACCCTTCGTTTTTTGACTTGTTACGCGCATTTTCCTTTGCCTCCAAATACTTTAAATCCATTATACTTTAAAACTGTGTGTACATTACAACAACAAAAAAACTTAAAATACATAAAAACTGCAAAGCAAATAACAACTATTACTAAACATTCCAAATAACAAACATTGTTTTAAAAGTATAAAATAACTTGCTTTTTAACAGTACTCTGCAGTTGACCAAGCCCTTCCTACCTTTAAGCAAGTAGAGATCAATACCACATAACGATTTTTTCGTTCTCTTGCATTATGAATGAACAAGTAGGAACGGCGTGGTTCTCGTTTGTTTAGTTTGTGTTATAGCTCCCTTAAGACCTACACAGAAAATAAATTTCTTAATGTTTTGTTAAAATTTAATAAAAAAGGTGTTAACCAATCTTTTATTTTTGAGCAATCTGTTGTTTAAGCAGGGCTATGTTACAAAAATAAATTTAGTATCTTGAAATAATTACCTAATTGCAAATGGCTACCACAACTTGCAAAGAGCTAGTAGTTCATATTTATATAGCGAAACGTTATAGAATATACTTTTATAATACATTATACATCTACAGAATTTTTCTTAAGAATGTAATATGAAAAAATAGCATGACCATTAGTTATTTATATTTCCCTTCATTTCTGTATTACACACAAACAAGAAACAGTATCGCAGTATATTACAAGGCATTTTACTATAGTACTTTAACAAAAAGAGTTCACGATTTTTGAAAGAAATCTACGTTTAACTCTAAATTTATGTGCACATAAACTAACAAAATCAAGTCAGCAATTCTATAACCAGCATTTAAAACATATTTTACCAAATGTTAGATATTAACAGAATATAAAAGTTTATAAACTCTTTTTTGCACAAAATAATCCAAAAATTATATATAGATCATCAAAATAAATATTTTATAATTCTGAAAATGCTCCAGTGTCCAGAATACGCTTTATATAAGAACCTGTTGTGCTATGCGTGTTTAAAAATCGTGCTTTGGCCCTTGCACGTCCACTGACAAAATAAGTACGACCGACCCCTCGACTGCTTCGGGTATTGACTGCTTTAACTGGGGCGATTACTTCAGATGGGGCTATATTACTTAACCTGCGGACACGACCACGTCCCCTACCTCTACCCCTGCCACGTTGTGGGGTAATTGGAGGTTTTGTAGAAATTGATTCTGGATTGTTAACGCTATTTGGGGAAAACGTAGAAGCTAAAGTTTTGTCTGATGATTTCTCTTCTTTTAGGATTTTGATTTCGTCATTTTCCATTTTCTTTTCACTGTTAGCTGTTCTTCTTCTTTTTCGAGGCACCGTCATCTCGAAATCCGACATGTCCTTTTTCGTTCTCTCTCGTTTTTGCCTCTCTCGTTTGACGACCAACTTGCTCGAATTTTCCGGGATCAAAACAGGTGATTCGTCTTTCTTTGCAATATTTATGTTTACACAAATCAAGGGCAGTGGTTGTGGATATACGATGTCGTTTACTGGAAAATTGGGTTTAGTTGGGACGTTGTTAGTAAGGGGTCCAGTGTAACTGGGGTGTCGAACACGAAACAAAAATTGACGAAGATCTTCGAAATCTTGTTCAGAAAATTCTGTTGATCCTATTGGAGATATTTCTAAACAAAAATATTAAAAAAATTGATGAGTTTGTTTATAAAACCGGCAGCTTGGTGTAGTGGTAAGAACACTTGCTACACCACACATAAGGTCGTAGGTTCAATCCCCACTAAGCTCATGCTGTAGCGCCCTTGAGTAAGGCGCTATAAACTGTATGAATTTCTGCCGAGCCAGCACTTAATCAGCAGAATAAGTATTGGGCAATTATAATCTATAAAATCCCAAACTGCCACAGGCAACTCAAGACTGGGTCAGAGTAACTGATGTTACTCTACGTTTAAGTCGCGCATTCGACTTTCCCACATCGAGGATAAAAAGATATACAAAAAAAAAATTCAAAATCAACATCCAAAGCTACCTTTAGCATGTTTCATAGGTGATCTATGTCTGCCAAAACCAATTTCTTCACTCTGGGAGGTTATGAAAGAAGTGGTCGACATTGTATCTTCTGATTTCATTCTACTCCATTTACTTCGGCTTTTTCTAGTACAAAAAAATTTATTTAAATGCATATATAACATGAACAAACAATTTAAAATATTGCAGCAAGTCTTCAAAGTGCAAAAATTTGGTAAAATTTTTAAAATTAATAAATTTATATATATATACATATTTTTTTGTATATCCTTATCCTTGATGTGGGAAAGTCGAATGCGCGACTTAAACATAGAGTAACATCAGTTACTCCGACCCAGTCTCGAGTTGCCTGCGGCAGTTTGGGATATTATAGATTATAATTGCCCGATAATTTTACTGCTGATTGAGTCCTGGCTCAGCAGGAGTTTATACCGTTTATAGTGCATTACTCAAGGGCGCTACAGCATGAGATCAGTGGGGATTGAACCTACGACCTTATGTGTGGTGTAGCAAGTGTTCTTACCACTACACCACGCTGCCGGTTAAATATGTTAAGTGTAGGCCCAATCTATATATAACCGTCAATTTTTTAGCTTTTCGAAATAACTGCTGGTTATTGTGTGCATGTAAATTATCACAGGCGAATGTTAGTTAAAAGTTGTGACCAATTATGACAACTAAAATCCTAACCATAGGGCGAGTTATTGGGTAGTTATAATAATGTGGTTTTATCAAATTTATCAAAAATTACTCCATTCTTCGTAAAATATTAATAAAAAAGAACTCTTCACATACCGTGTTCTGACTTTCTTATTTGGTTTTACAATACTTTGTTTACGGAGCAGAAATGAGCGAGATTTCGTAATTGTGGTTTCGATCATCCATTGCTTAACTCTTTGTATATTAACTTCTTTAGCCATTAATGTTTGGAAATTTTCACATCTTGACTATTAAAAAAAACAATTTTATGCATTTATAAAATATATAGTTAATAACACTTATAATATTCAAGTTTTAAATGGATACCTTTGATTTAGTAACTTTCTCTTTTTCTTGTAATTTTTTTAACTCTTTTATAATTTGATCGTCATGGTGTCTGTAAAATACAGGTCCTATATATTTTCGAGGTGGTCTTATATATTCTGTAAAAAAACAATGTTGTTTAATTTTTATACATTATAAATATAAAATATTTATATTTAAAAAAAAAACAGTTTACAACAAAAAATTAAAAAAACTTTTTAGGTTAAAAAAAATTGATAATTTTTCTGTTAAAATTAATAACTTATGAAACGTTTTGACTATAAAATATTAATCCTTTTTTAGTTATTTTATAAAAAATAAGGATCGAAATATATTAATTTTTTAAATATTAATCCTGTATTAATTTTATTAAGTCAATGCTTAATAAGGCCACAGCATGGTGTAGTGGTAAGAACACTTGCTACACCAAACATGAGGTCGTGGGTTCAATCCCCACTGACCTCATGCTGTAGCGCTCTTGAAAAAGACGTTATAAACGGTATAAACTCCTGCTGAGCCAGCTTATAATCAGCAGAATAATTATCGGGCAATTATAATCTATAATATCCCAAACTGCCACAGGCAACTCGAGACTGGGTCGGAGTAACTGATGTTACTCTATGTTTAAGTCGCGCATTCGACTTTCCCACATCGAGGATAAAGATATATACAAAAAAAATAAAAAATAAAATTTACTTTAGACATAACCCACCTTTTTCCATCTTAACCGTGTCATCTAAACTACAAACATCGATAGAAAAATCTGAAGAAGTATCATCATCATCATCCTGACCAATTACCTCCAAGGTTTTAGGCTTGCTTCTATCTCTTAGAAACCATTGAGTTTTTTTGGTATCATCAGAGGTAGATTGTACTTGACTTTCCGGTGGTTCTAGACTTTTCCAATAAGCTCCATTCAATGCATGATTTTTTATTGACAAATTCCTTCGGCCACTTATGTTTTGATTTTCGTTTTCAGTTTTAGTATCGTTAAGTGTTTCAAGAATTGCATCAACAGATTCTAATACGACTTTGCAAGCTTTTATGGCTTGGTTGTTGTCTAAGTTGCACAACATTTCGTCTTCACTACCTAGTTCCATGTTAAGATTTAACAAATCGCTTTCTATGATCTCTGGTGGGGAAATGGGAGTCTCAGGTTGTATTAACTCCAGACTGTTACCTCTCATATACTCCGGAGATTCTACAGAAGAAGATTTCTGGAGATTAGTCATGTCGTTGAACAAAGTATTATTTTGTGTTATAGGGGTTTTGATTTCGCTGATACTGTTACATGACACATTTAGATTTGCAGCTGGTTTTTGATTTTTTTTCAGAAATGAAAGAAAGTTCTTTGGTGAGGTATCTTGATTTTTGTTTAAGTTAAGAAACAGTTGTAAGTTTGCACAAGAATTTATGTCACTCATACTAAGTATTTTGTGCAAGGGACTATCCTCATACTGTTGTTCGGTGTTATTTAGGTTTTCTTCAGGTAAAGTTTCAGGTTTAAAGTTATTGTTGGTGACGTTAGAGTCTAGTATTGGGGACAAAATATTGTCAGATTTTAAAATATTATCACTACAATCATTTTCTTTATGGTCAAGTATATTTTTCTGAGATTCAAATGATAATTCCAAGGGTTTAAATTTCTTTTTTGTCACAGTGTTTTTAATACAAGTTATTGTTTTTTGGGACAATTCTAAATTTTCATCGTTTTCAGCCAGTTCTTCATAACCTTCATCTGATTCAATTGCTTCGGTCAATATAGTACTATGACTGTAAATCACTGAATCGGGTTTATCTTTGTCGTACGTCTTCTTAATTTTCAGTAAAATCTTGCTTGGGCTAACATTAGTTGTTGAATTGTCTAAATCGGGTTTATTATCACATGGCAATGCAGGTTGAACACCATTTTCAGAATGATAATTTCTTTTGATGATTAGAACATTTTTCTTTTTGTCATTATTAACACGTTTGCTTGAAAAAGTACAGATGTCGTTGCTTTGTTTTAAAGCAGAGACGGCTAAATCTATTTGATCATTGGTGATACAAATTGCTCCATATGGCTTTGAAATTAAATCTGTGTCCACTGCTCCCCATACATTTTGCAAATTGTTAAAAATATCAGATTTACCGTGTGATGCTACATTCCATAAAGTGTTGTTAAACATATCATTATTTATACCGGGCAATTCTTCAGATAGCTCAACTTTTTCACATTTTTTTGATTCCTGATCGGAAATTTCCTTGGGAAGATGTTTGCATAGTTTTTTCAAGATTTCAGATCTGGCTTTAGACAAAACCTTCTTACTCGTTGATGCCAAGCGAGGTTTAAAGTTTCTTTGCCGACGTACTGCAACCTTTTTCTGCATTTTAAAATATTTTCTAGACTTTCCAGAGGACCAGATTGATTTGAGGTCAGGATCTTCATAAGGATCTACCACAGGGTCTTTAATCGATAAACTGTTTGGTTTACTGAGTAACAACAGTTTTGCTCGGTTAAAGTTTCGTTTCTGTTGTTTGGTGTACTGTTGGGCCAAAAAAGGTAACTGTTTCAACCAATAAGGTTGTAAACTAGCAATGTCTAGAGAAGCAGGCTGGCGATCGACAACATTCAGAAATTGGGCAAAAATAAATGGTCGAGAACTTCCATTTATGACTTGATTATTATCTTGGTCACAAAGCATGTGTAGAGTGTCTTGCAGAGTTTGAGAAACTTTTAGTTTTCGTGCATTAAGTTCTGTGTCTGAAATTTCGACTTGGGATTTGCTAAAAGATTGTTGACTCTTGTTAAGAAAAGAATCATTTTGTGATGAGGGGTCAGATTTTTCTGGATTGTGATTGGACAGTTCGGAAAACATAATTGGATTTTCATTTTTAATGCTTACGTTAAAGTTTTCCGTAGAACTCAACCCATTAAGGTTACAGTTAGTGTTATCAGTTTTATCAATAGCACTGTTTATTTTCAAGTTTTTTTTAAGGTTTATGCACTTGTTATCGATCTTATCACAGTTTCTTTTTTCACAGTCTTGAAGTTTATCATCTAAAGAGGTTGAAGGCTTGGAAACTTCAACAGTTAATTGTTTGTCTTCAAAAAATGTTACGTCTAAATCTGTTGACTGTACTTCAACAAGCATTTTTTCTGCTTCATTTTCATACTCTAAACCTTCTGTTGTGTCTGACAATACAGACTCTTTTAAATTAATAAAATTGAAATCAGCACTGGCCGGACTCGGTTGAATTGCATTCTTTAAAGCAATATTATTGTTAATAGAATTAGATATTTCAACCACCATATTATTACTGCAACTTGGGGCACTGTTTGTAGCATCCTGTTTAACCACGCTATTTGTAGCATCTTTCTTAATTATTGGATTGCTAATTTTTATATCTTTTGGTTCACTGTCTTTTGAAAATAAATTTTTAACAGTGTTATTCGTAGGATTATCAAAACAAGATGTCTCTTTTTTAGTCTTTTCATTGTTTGAGGTAATATTGTTTACGTTATCGTTTTTTGACATTTCCAAAGGTTCCATCGGTAAATTTAACTCATCTTTCTCCACTTTCATTTTTTTGTATTTTCGTGCAGCAAATTTAGGGGTGACTTTTTTGGGAGTAAGTTTCTTCACTCCACTCGGTTTGGCACATTTACATCTTCGAAACCAGTAAGATTTCCAACCTTTTCTTGCCAGTGTTTGGTCGATGCAGAGAAAATGACATTCATAAGGAATTGGCATTGTTTTAAATGTTCTTCTAGTCCTTCAACAAAATTTAAAATAAACAATATTTATTTATATATACTCGATACTTCAATTAAAACGTTTTAAAATATTTTTAAAGCATTAAAATGCAGACTGCATAAACTTAAAACACATTAGGTATTTTTTTCTTGTTTGAAATTGTTATTTTCTACATACAGATGAAATAAAAAGTTGACAGGGCAATCAACAAAACCTTCACCGACAGAAGCAATAATATTGCAAAAAAATTTATCTAATGTATTATTTCATATAATTACCTTTTAGGTGGCTTTAAATCCTGATCAGAGTTACCTTCATTCTTAGATGTCTTTAAAAAGTCTGCCACAATTCCTTTTATTGATGTATCTTCTTGTGGTTCGTTACTTGGCCTCAACCTTCTCCGCCCAACCTTTGGTTTAGGACTTGGCTTTTCAGTTTTACTGGGAGAGATAATGTTCTTTTCTGATTTGAAATTTTCTTGTTTAATTGGTTTTACTGCCTTTTTCTTTGGGACATATACTGGCTTAAGTACGGGAAACTTGTCATCTGGATTTTCGAGTTTAATAAGTTTCATGGACGACATTGGATGTGGTTTATAAATCGTTAAGTTGCCAGTTTTAGAAGTCAGTGAGTTTTTCTTTAACAGTTGAAGATTATTCGGAATAAAAATCTGTTTGGGTCCTTGTATTTTAACAGGCTTTGCACTGTTTGTACTGCTTTGATTTTTCGGAATATATTTTTTTAATAAAAATTTACCTGGATCATTTTCCGAGTAACTTTTTAATGTTGAGGAAATAACTGAGAACTGTTTTACCACGGAGCCTTGCAACACATCAAAAACATCTTCTTTTATGTTTGATTTCTTGTGACCGTTTTGGGCAGAAAAAGTAGGTAACTTCACAGTGGGGACTTTGTCATTTTCGTTAGACACTGACTGCACCAAAGCAATCGTTATAGGAGGACCGACGGCACAAATTTTTGACAATTTTTCCGAGTTTTTGCAAGCTGGAATTTCTGTAGGCGTGAAGTTATCCAATAAAACCTCAACGTCAGTTTTTGTTTTGTTTTTCAATAAATCAACATTTTCATCAGATGACGAAGAATTTTCGCCGACTGAAAAGTCGTTTATGCTTACATATAACATAGCAATCACATGGTTGATAAGATCAGATATACAGCGTTGCCGATTATTTTCGGGCCAGTGTAAATCATAGACGACTTTGGACAGACAATCGCTGCATACCTTAAAACTAACCTAAATATGAAAATTTGTTAAAAAAACATTTTCTGTTTACATTCGTTAATATCTAAAATTGATAAGCTATCAAAAATAAAACATACAGTTTTTGTTAATGAGTTATAGTTATTAATAGGCCTAGTAAAAATTCATTTCTTTAAGATTTAGTTTACAAACTTTTTAAATTTAATACCGCATTTAATTTTTAAAGTAAAATGAGAAAATAATTTGTTACATTATATATTTGACTTTTTTGTGATATTGTTTAAAGTATGATTTAACAGTTAAATACCATTTATAGATTGAAAACATTTTAATTTATTAAAAATTCTCCAAAATAAACCTGGTTAATTTAGGCTAAAGTAAAAAAAACAAATGTTAAAATGCTAGTAACAAAATTTACTTGTTCGTTTGCTAGTTGAGTTATACAGGGTTGCATTTGAATTTGAACAGAACTTAGTGATGTGGATACTCGAAATGAAAAAGAAGAATCAAGAAAGTCGATTTGTTTATCGTCCATCTCTGATGAACTCTCATCAGAATATTGTAATAAACCTTCCTAAAAACAAAGAAAAACCGAAGATTGAATAAAAATATAATTTTAATTATGTTAAAACTGATTATTTATATTTTTTACTAAATAACTTTTAAAGATATTTATGAAAATTTGACATAAAAGTTTGTAATTTAATAATTATATACATATTTTGCCATTAAAAACAATAAAAAAAATTATATATATTTTTTTTCTTTTAAGTTATCGGTAATGTTATAAGGTCGACTACGCAATGTAAACATAGAGTAACATTAGTTACCCCGACCCAGTCTTAAGTTGGTTTTGGCAGTTCGGGTATTATAGATTAAAATTGCCTGATAGTTTAAATACTGATAAATGTTGACTTAGTAAAAGTTTATACCGTTTATAACGCCTTTCTTGAGGGTGCTACAGCATTAGAGCAGTAGGAATTGAACCCGGGACTTCAAGATGTGAAGTCAAGTGTTCTAACTACTACACCATGCTGCCAGTATATTAAAATTTGTTTTATAAAAAGCACTTACGGCTACAGATGTATAAGAGTTTTTCCATCGATCAGAATCAATTTCAATATTTGTAACACATGATATTAACTCATTTTTTCTGAATTTGGAACTGTAGAGACCTTTTTTGTCTAAAAAAAATGTTCAATACCAATTAAATGACTGGCAGCATGATACAGTAGTCAGAACACTTGGCTTTACTATATGAGGTCCTGAGTTCGATCTTCACTGCTCACATGTTGTAGTGCCCTTGAGTAAGGTGCTATAAACAATATGAACTCCTGCTGGCATAAAACTTATTCAGCAGCTTAATTATTTTGCAATTGTAATCTATAATATCCCAAACTGCCAGTGTCAACTTAAGACTGGGTCGGGGTAACAAATGGTAATCTAAGTTTAGGACATGAAGTCGGTCCTTCACAAAAAATAAACAAAAAAAAAAATTGGAAATAAACAAATAAAAAAAATAATTTAATATATTGTTACACAAAACTAATTAAAAATTAGTTACCGACCTAGATTGTTTATAAGATTTGTATTTGTTTCATTTCTTGAGTTAATTGTCTGCTCATCCAATGACCAAATTTGTTTCATTATTTTCCATTGATAATCGATTGTATGTTTATCGATTACTGTTAATAACAACAATATTGTTTTAAAATTGTGCAGGTGTATATATGTTTAATGATGACAATTTTATAAAAACTTTTTTTAAATTACTCACCATTATTGCTTAAACAATATTCATGCCAAGATTTCTAAAAAAAATATGGTCTATTTTAGACTATTAGTTTATTTCTTTAATTAGGTGATTTTATGAGTAATTACTTTTTTGATACAGAGTACCAACCAGCTGATGTTTCTCGCTGTGGTTTAAAACGGGTTTTGCAAAAATATGTTTTTGGTGACCGTTGCAATCGCCTTTCGTTTTCGTTTTAAACTGTTTAAGCTACAAACTTTCAGGCGAAAAAGTTAAAAAAAAATGTTGTGCGACTGCTATTTTACCCAACTAACATGTGTAAATAAAGTACTTCAAATTAATAGAATTTTCGCGTTTTAACCTACGGGCTTCGTTTAAAATTTTAAAAAATGACGTGAACTTTCGAATTTTTAAATTTAACTAACGACAATACGTCGGCTTTAATAAAATTACACGCTTACTTTTTCTAACGCATATAGGTGATTGCAAATTGTATTTTTTTATATTTTATAATATGACGCATGTTACATGTCAACTTGGTCAACCGCCAGCGGGTGTATACAAATATACATAAGCAAAGATGAAATTATTTAAGTCCCGAAAAGTTTAACGTTATACTGTTTAAAAATAACTAATTTTTAATAGTAGGTATGTAGATGGTCACGTGGTTCCGACCTAAATTCGTTATGTACCTGTTGTGTATTCGTTTGCAATTTAAAAAAATATATTTTAAACAAATCACCTTTTCATTTACATGGCATGGGTAAAACCTATACTATAAATATATAAACAATGGAAATTTATATTTAACATGTAGTTAAACTGTGTAATACAATACCTCCATTTGTTTACAATAAATTTTGATATATATTTGACTGATGCAAAAATTTAATCATTTTTGTTTTTAAATTTCAAGTGTTTCATTTATCAAAAAATTATAAATTTCGGTCAGACCAAATCCTAATATGTAAAAATCATAAAGTAAGATATTTTTTTTCTTCCTTGCATAATGGGTTCGTGGATACCCCTGATTACCCCGATTGACCTACTTTTAAAAATTACAACATTTCGGAGCAAGATTTTCCTACGAGGTTACTTCTATAAACAATGCTTTTTCGATATAAACAAAAGGCAATTACACAAGTTTCGAGCTGAACTTTTGAGCCTATTGACTTTTTTTCTTAAAAAGCTGGTTCAGAAATGGCACTTAATTAAGCCTTATGTTTTTTAATAACAAAGACTACCTTTAACATTTTAATCCATTTGCAATCGCATGTTATGTATATTACAGATATTAAATATAATATGAGATAACTTAAAATTTACATAATATTTAGCATACACATTTGCTATAGATGTGTTTATCAAATACACTGTCAACTTATACACACATTTCAATTCACCCTACAGTAATACTTACAGTCTCTACAGTAATACCCTTTTACAAAAATATTGAACATTAAAAATCAGAAAATATTTTTTATTTTAATTTTCTATTTGGTACTTAACTTAATATCCAAAATTATATTCTGTATTTTATGGCAAATAGTTAGTTAAAATAAACAAATGTAAAATAAGTGTGATTTAAATGGAAGTCATTCATTAAACATAAGGCCTTAAATTCATTGAACATAAGGCATTAAAATGCTTTAAGATAATTTCAACACTAAGTACCTGTAGCATAGTCCTAAATTCCATGCACAGCAAACAATTTGTGGTTTGATCATTTGATTGGTTACTACTTTCCCCCGCCTCTTTAAACCAACTCATTACATTTGTCAAACCTATGAACAAAAATAAAAGGTATATATCTGGAGAATAAGGTCTTTAAATTTGAAAACTTTTTTGTTAAATATCGAAGTTCATTAATAAATGCATTGGCATAAAAATATATATTGCTTTTAATGTAAACATATGGTGGTGGTGGTGGTAATGTGTATTTAGCTAAGGAATTTAGAAAATAAATTGTTAAGCATGTTTTTTTTGTTAATGAATTGGTAAAATAAAGGTTATTTTTCACAGTGTAACTGATAAAAATACAAGTAGAGTTGAATTACATAGCTTGTAACCAAGACTAAAGTTACAAATTTATGGACAAAAAATAGAAAGTAAATACTAAAAAAGAATAGTAAATCAAATAGTTTTTTTTATATTCTTATACCAAATAGATTTTCTTACAGTTACAAGCCCTAAAAAGTTGAACAAATGACTAATATTTAGCCAAATAACTCTGACTTATCCCCATTTAAAAATGTCATTTTAAGAACAGCTTGTTAAGGTTTAAACTTTAATATTGCAATGGAATTACAAAAAAAACACTAACAATAAAACAAAATTAAAAGGATGGTTTTTGCTTTAAGTAAATGAGCGTTTGTTATATTGTTATTACAAAGTACTTACATATACCCGTCAAAAGTTTATATTTGCCTTGAACGAATGCTGCCAAAACGTCGAGATAGTTCATCATAAACGGTTTATCTTCTGAACTTTCGGCCATGTTGTTAACTTATTAAAAGTTAACCTGTCAAAAGGTTACGATGTTTGTCGAATTTACGATAAGTTACAAACTGGGATTGTTCATACTGTCGCAGATAACATGAGAAAGTAGCATCATTTATACCCTTTTACGTCTAAAAAAACAAAAGGCAATATAAAAACACGTTACTACAATTTGTAACTACAAAAATTCGAGTTTGTTTCATTTAATATCAATAAGGAAACGTAAGTTTAATGACGTAAAAGAATAAACTGTTATTTTATTTGAATGTTTATCTATAAAGGTCAATCGAACTAACGCACACATTTGGTAAATATTATCTAAATTGTAGGTATTTAAACTAATTTTTAGTACTTTTATGCGAGTGTCCTAGATAAGCGTATTCTTATTTAAAAAGAAAAATTATGCAAAGTACAAGAAAAAACAGACAACTGAAAAAAACGGCACAAAATAGTAGTGGCTTTTATCACCAACGTTTAGTTCGTTTTAAAAGTGCCAATAGGACAAAATTTAGCATTATTATAGGCAAAAAATATTGAAATGCCAACAAAATATTAAAACGTAAGCTACATTTTTCTCTTATTCACGCAACAAATTTTGACCAGGAAAATTAATGTCATATGTGTACCAATGGCGACCTCTATATAAAAGTTTCAATGCAATTTACCAAATCGAGCCTGGGTCGAGTTATTGAACTTGCTAGACTCTTTTGTTAAATTAAAAATAAAACATATATTTACGGCTTATCTTACACAAAAGGCAATTTATGTTTCCTACACATTTTTTTTGACTTAATCAAAACAAAAATTCACCTCGTGATGTCGCTAGATACAACAAACGCACGTTTTTACCAAAATTAAAAAACCTAATAACTAATTTGCTTATGCAGTTTAATTAATCATTCCTTACTAAAATAACACTCTTAAGATCTGTAGATGACGTTAAAAGAAAAAAAGGAAGCCAAGGATTTAAAGAATAATGCCAAAGAGCAAAAAGAAAAGGGAAAAAATGAATCCGGTGCTGCTAAAAGAAGACGAAAAAGAAAAAAGATAGTTTTGCCTGATCCCGAACCTGGTGCATTTGATTCAATGCTTACAAAAGTACCTGAGAAGAAAGCAGAAAAGAAAAAAATCTCACCTGACGCAAATTCTGAAGAAGATTCACCACACCTCAATAAAACAAATGTAAAAAAAATCAAACCTCCAAAAAGAAAGAAAATAAAAGTAACTGAGGAAGATCAACCCGATCCTGAAGAATTAGCTCTTACTTATCTTAAAACTTGGAAAAAAAATCGAGCCAACTGGTCATTCAAAAAAGTAAGACAGGTCTGGCTGCTCCAACATATTTATGATGACGAAAAAATTAGCTCTAAAAATTTTAAAGTATTACTCGATTATTTAAGTGGTGCAAAAGGTGCTGCTAAAACCAAAACCATAGAAGAAGCTGAAAAACTTTTCGCTGATGCTTCAGGCACTGAAGAATTAACTGTTAAAATACAGAGAGCCCGTGATATAATTCAACATTTAAGATAAAAAATGCCAAAATCTGTTTTTTCTATCACAATTAGTAACAAAGAAACCACAAGTTTTTAATTTTCTAAAATTAAAATTAATTCTTATATTGAATTTGTTTTAGTACTTTTAAAATGCAAAAGATATCATTTAATCATGTCACAAAAAATGTATTTCAGTGCACAATTTTGGTGAATTTTGTTACCAAGGTTTTGTGTATTTCGCTAACCATGCTGTAAATTACAACTTATATATACCTTACTTAAACGTTAAACAATAAATTACAACTCACCTTACTTAAACGTAAATGTTTAAATAAATAAATACTTACTTATTTAAATAAAATTTTGACATGTGTATGAACTGTATCTTCAATAGACATATATACATTTCTTACTGTACTAAACAGCCTAAGTAGATATGCTACACAAATAAACCATATTATTTAATAAAACTTTGGTAGTAGTAAAACATCACCCAACAATACATAATAAAGCACATTTTTTGACAACATATATTGCACATCTTCGCCCTTGGTAGCCAATGTACTTTTAGCTATACCATTCCAGAAATAATAAAGAAAATGAACACATGAGTAAGAAAAAAAGAATGCACACACGAAATCCAGCGTTGTTTTTGATCGCCTAAAAATCATAGAGTTATTTAGAGAATGTAATATCAACTTTCTTCAAATTTTGTAAATTTTAAAAGCAATTATTTTTACCTCTCTTATTTCCTCATTTCCATCACCGACATTTTCTGAACCTTCAATAACTTTTTCCGCCACTAATTCAATATCTTCTTGCTGTTTAAAAACCTAAAAGAGTAAGAAAGAAAAGTAAGCATTTTGAATATTTAATAAAAAAATACAGACACATTTGTAGAGAATATAATGAAAAATAGAATAAAGATATAACAAATTTAAATACCTCTTCACTAAACATTTCTTGAAGTTTTGCAATCTCAACCACTTTATCCTCAATAGCTTTCACTTCATTTATTGTACTGTTCATGTCTTTATATATTTGAGCATTTTCTTGTTCAAACTTTAAAAAATATTATTTTAAAAAATCCAAAAAAAAAGTAGTCTTAATTAATAGTAAAACACTATAAGATCAATTCTTCATCTCACCAATTCTTCATCTTCAGTTTCTAAGCTATCATCACTGTCAAAGTAATATTCGGTTTGATTTGGAAGAGAGTTGGTTGGAGGGTTTTGTGTTTGATCTTTTCGATTGGTTAAAACGTTATCATTTTCTGATTTTACTGTGACCCCTTTTTTAATTGTTTCGGTTCTAACCATCGACCTTTTAAAATTTGTAAAAATAATTTAAATATAACTTGTTATAAGTAACTAAAATTTAGAAACAAAAAAAATTTTAATAAGCTTACATTCTCTTTTTGTCGACTACTTTTTTTACCCAAATTGCTCGCTGTTCACTATAAAGTTGACCTACAGCTCTTAAATATTTACTAATAAGTTCAAGGGTGAATTGTTTGTGCTGACTGGCTTGTGAATTTTCATTAATTTCTAAAAAATAAATAAATTGTTTTGCAAAATGAAAAATTTTCCACAAAAAATTTAAAATGTGTTATAGCCTATATAATTAATAAAATTAAATTTTAACAACTAATACATACGTTTATTTTTTAAATCTTTAATAGCGCTTGAACAACTCTTTAGGCAAAGTTCTGATTCCTTATTAATTTTGTCTCTTTCCATATCTGTCATATTTTCACTGCCAACCATCCCAACATAAGATTTTCTTGTGCTTAATAAATGGTCCCTCAGTTTAGTGATATCTGATACCTAAATATATGACAAAAATCCAGCAATAAGCATTAAGTGAAATGCTATATTACGTATATTACTTTTCTTCCATATAGTTGTAACATCTAAGGCCTTCACTACAGTAGATTTTAGGTTTGATACCTATTGCGGCATGGTTTTTCAGAGTGTCCAAAAACCAATTGGCAAATTAATTAATGGGCGATTACAATTTATAATATTACGAAATCCGAACTCACCAAAAGTAATAATTGTAACTCCATGTTTAGGCAGTAAAGTTGGTCTAATTACATGGAGAATTAACAAAAATAGCAATGCAACCACAATACAAAACACGATACTGAATTAAATCGATCAATCTTTTACACCTAAACTTACTATAGTTAAACTTTCTTTTGCAAACAGGGTCCTGGGTGGAATTGTATAATTTAACCTAATAGAAGATTTGGCAGGTAGTCCAGCAAATTCTCTGTTGGATTTTAAAATTTTCAGAAAATCTGGAGTGCGATTTATCATCTTGATTTTGGGTGGAACACTTTTTAGAATAAAAAATTAAAACATATTTTTTGTTTATATATATATATACTGTAATTAAAAAAAAATTATTTTTTGTATGTAGGTAAACTTTTTCTATTATTAAATATTTTCATTTTAAGAAATTGTGAATAAGTAGGTAGTGGTTCTTATTTTAACAAACATGTTACTTTAATTGAAAATGACTGAACTAGAAAACCTTAATGAAAACATTTAAATGTCAATTCACAATAGAATTTCTATTCATCATCAAAAACATTATTTTCTTGTCTAATTTTTGATCGGACAACAACTCGTTTTTTAATTGGGTTTATTTTAGGCCCGTTTCTTCCATCAACTCTTTGCTTGAGTCCGCTATCGGGGCGAATACCAAACTCACGACTTTTTACTGCACTTCCCCATTTAAATTGATCATGTTTAATGTTAGATACTTGACCTACAACAGCAATGCACTGCGGTTCGACCGCAATTTCACGTTTTGACGGCATTTGAAGTACAGTATTACCCTGTTCTCTATGTTTGATCACAATACATTTTGCTCCGGCGGATCTAGCTATTTGTGCACCCTTTCCAGGCCGAAATTCAACCGAGCAAACTTCGGTTCCTGTAGGCAGTAATCCTACAGGACATGCATCACCTGGTTTCATAGTCTCTTTGCTATTTAAGTCTCCATTGTTTGTTATTAAATCACCAACTTTCATTCCCTCAGTTGCTAATATCCATCTTCTTTTGGTTGGCCCAACTGTAAGTGCTATATACCCGGACCTATTATCGTCCTCCATAACTTTTATGACCTTTTCTTGATAAATTACTTTGTTATTGACCTCTTCTTCAGTCAGGCGATTTGCATCAACCCAATACCATTTTCGTTCCAACCCACCTCCAATTTTGGCTGACCATTTTTTTCCTGGAACAATGTTCCCGTCTCGTGACTTTATAGGCATGCGGCCACCTGTCCGGTAGACTTTTAATGGCTTAATCGTATATTCATCTTGTTCCCATAACTTAACAAGCCGATGTCCATATCTTCCGCTAACGACAGAAGTAGTGTGCAAGCTTTTTGTTAAAACTTTGTTCGATTTAAATAAATTTGATCTAATACTATATGTTTTCAGTAGCTTTAACATTATGCTAGTTCCTACATTGTTCGCCATTTTTAAGAAAAATCAGTGAGTGTTAAAATTCTCGTGCCAAATAGCTCCAATGTGGCAACTAAGGTAGTTATTTAGATGTGTCAAATTTTTATTAATTTTTTTTTAATTATCCTCAAAAGTTGAATGCCTAGTTAACAGCTTAACCCTTAAAAATAAGGTAGTTTTTCTACACCCAGTTATCTAAAAATACCCTTGCTATATTACAATTTTTTACGATCTTGACTATTTTTGTGCATTGAATATCAATTAGAAAAACTTAAGCAACAGGCTTTATGGCAAATACTAGTTGCCTATATTTTTTTTAAATACCAAGTTGTTATTTACAGTTAAGGATTTTTTACACTGTTTTGGATAGCAAAAAGTTCTTGGTGTTACTTTAATTTATTTAGCGTCCACCATCTATATAACAAAGAATGTTACAACGACAAAATAATAAAACTAGAAATCCAATTCGCCATATTCCGGTTGATCAAAACGTGATTTACTAAGATGCTAGATCTGGCAAAAATCACGACATGTTATACACCCCTTGTACAAATCGCCCTTTGGACTTCGTTTAAAAAGAAAACTCGGATTTGGGTTTTTGATGTTTTTTACAATTTCAGCAAAATCTTCCGTGTCCATGCTAGGCTCGCTAAAAAAATCATCTGTAACAAAAACAAGGCTGATTAAAACAAGACTGACTGATTAAATAAACAATTTAAAAGTGTTAATATTTTTTAGAACTTTAATATTTTTGATAAGTTTTTAATTATTTTAATATTTACCGGCACTTCGCTTCTTTTTTCCCGAAAGCAAAATCCCGCTACACATCCTGCAGATTGTAGGGCAGTGTTTAACATAGATTCGAAATCTCGTTTCAAGATCCGACATTTTGTCAGCCGACACATGAATAGAAACGAAAGAGACCAGCACGACCAAAAGAGCCAAAATCATTATTTTTGCCATATTGCTCTGTACACTTTGGTAATTTGTATAGTTCACAAAAGAAATAAGACTTTGAATGCTTAATCTTTAAAAAGTTTGGGCTTTATATACACAGGCCTTCTGTAATAACAAACACCCAATTAATATTTATATGTCCTATGCAGTTTTAATTTTAGTTTAATTAAATCAAATATTCGCCAAATTACGCACTAGTTCTCTAATATTTCAACAAATTTACCAATTAAGTGAAAGTTTATACCATACAAGATTATTAAGCATTAAGTATTAATATTTTTGTGCAAGGGAATAAATATCAAACTGTAAATTAATATAGCATCCCCCCGGAAAAAAATTAATTAAAACATAACCTAAATTAAAATTTAGTATTCCAAGTTAAAATACGTTTGTAAAATTTTGTAGGTATAAAATTTTAACAAAATATATTTTGTACAACAAGGCCTGTTGGAAAATTGCCCTTTAAAGCTAATAAACTCATTTTAAGAAGGTGTTCGTTGATGAAGCGGAAAATATTAATCTTGAAAAAAAAAGAAAATCGGCTTTTGTGGCAAATACTTGCCGTCGTTACATTCCAAAAAATTTGCTTAACTTTTGTATTCGTGGTACAGGTTTAGAGAAGAATGATTTGAATAATACTTTAAAACAAAAGTGTATTGGGGTCTAGGTTTACAGCTAATTTTTTTGTAAACATAACTAATAAAATGTTTATATATATTAAAAACCCAGACTCTTTGTTGTATAAACATCACTGTGCAAAACTTAACATTTTATTGTGATGAAGAAATAGTTGATAAAATTAATGACCTTGTTTTTAAACCCCCGCGCTGAAGATTTGCATATTTAAACTTTTTTTACCTAAACCATGCAAACCCGATTACTAAACCATAAGAACTTAGCAGAGACAGTAGGTAAGTTAAATTCCGAAAGGATTAAAATAACACTTAAACATAGAAAGTCAAATACAATAAAACAGTAAGTTATATTGGTGTTTAAGATAGTTTAGTATTAAAATGCCCGGCTCATAGTTTATTAATTATTTTTTTTCATTGACTCGTTATATGGCTGTAAAACTTGACATACTTTTGCTTGAATCATTTTTAAAAATTTTGGTAGATTTATTAGGTTGTTAATTACCAATTTATTAAAAGTGAAATAGCTTCTTTAATATGAACTTAACATTTTAGTTTGCTAAAAAGTTAGACGTAATAAAATAAAAACTGTTTGGATAGTTGTGATTGTGGCTTGGTATGCATTTGTAATGCTTTTTTGGCTTAAATCTATCACAAATCCAACGTAAGTATTTTAAATAAAAATACAAACAAATTTAAAAAAAAGACTAACATACAATAAGTTAAAAATATCTAGCTACAAAAAATTATAAAGAAACTAAGTATTTTGTATTTTGTGTTTTTTTAAAGTGTTTTATCAATGTTTAAAAAATAATTTTAAAATACAAATTATTATTATAAAATCGCTTCGGTTTTTCGAATTTAAAATACAGGCACAATGCATATAAATGTGCGTGTGTTTTTACTTAGATCTTTAATCCAATATTTTTTAGAATAATGGATTTTTCAAAGGATATAAATGAACAAGATATTACCTATGAAAAAAGAAAAAGTGTTGAAATGAAAATTGACCCAAGCCATGAGAATTATTCAAATCGAAGAAGAAAAATAAAATTTTTTTTGGAACCATATAAGGTTGTGAACAAGGCTTGCCAATCTTTGACATGCTATAAAGAAATGCGTAAGTTGCAAAAATTTAACATAAATTAAAGCAGTAAATTTTTAGTAATTTTGTTAATAGTAGTTAAGCATTTTAATACAACCAAACTTATATGTATGTACAGGTAATTATTATGTAAGTTACCCTTTAAATAATTAACAAACAAAAGTGAACGGGAAAGAGAACACAAAATAGATAATTTATTTTAATTTCAGTGTTTTAAAACGCATGGTTACTTTTTAGTAATTTAAAAAAACACGCTAAAACCGCACCACGTTATTGTTTTACTTTACATATTATTTTTGTGAAGGTTTTTCTTATTTACTATATGTAGCCTATATTTTTTTTAAATATATTTAAAACACACCTTATATTTAATAGAAATTTAAGTAATTACATAACGAAAATATTTGTAACAATTTACCTTTGGCAAAGAGTAGTTAAATTGATTTTTTTAATTTGCTAAATAAAGAAATGTTATTTAAAGCATTACAAAATTAAATAAAAAGTACCTAGTGTATAAATATTTACAAACCACCATTGATATATTAAAATACACAAAAATTCTTAAAAACTTAAAAAATGTTTCGTTTACTCAGATGATGTTATCTAACAAGGTTTATTTTTAGACGTGATTCATACAATGATTATATTAGTAAAGTCATCCTTAACACATTCCTACAACAGAGACCTGATACGCGGTACTTGGGGCTCGTTTACTGTGGTAAAACAAATTTACATTGACACTGTATTCGTTGTTGGCAGAGGCGAACTCAATAGCGCCAACATGCGGTCAATTTTTGAAGAGAATTCAATGTACGGCGACATCTTGCTATATGACGGGCCGGACGATTATAAGTACGTTAGATCCTAACGAATATTTTTAGTTAAAATAAAATGTCGACAAATAACATTGTTTATCTGTAGGAATATTCCTTTTAAAACACTGGCCGGCATGCAGTGGGCTTCAGACAACTTTCCCAACAACTATCTTTATTCGTCAGCGGATGACGACATGCTAATAGACGTCATCAGTTTAGTAAAAAGCATCGAAAAAGCCTTCGTTACTGTAGTAAATAAAAATTGGCCCGAATTTCCTCTTATATGTGGATTTGTAAAGGGACTGGGTGAACAGCCTGTAAGAGACGAAGACAGCATTGATGGGAAATGGGCAATTGAGAAGCACGCTTTTAAGTGGCATGTTTTCCCGCCCTACTGCCATGGCGGACTTTACACTACAACCGTCTCGGTCGCAGGCCAACTCTACGACTTATCACGTGACGTCGAATTACTGCGGCTTGATGACGTGTGGATTACGGGAATTCTTAGACGAAAGCTTGAGATGCCGGACGACATGGTTTTAAACTACCCAAAAAATAATCGTTTTCATTTTACTAACTTTAGTAAAAATGTGACCGGTAACAGTATATTGTATATAGAGCGCTGGTCTAAAATGTATGATGAGTTAAAGGCATTTAGACAGGAGACATGTGAATGTCACAAGGGCGACGTTGCCATTGACTTGTGCTCGTGAAACGTTACACAAATATATTGTAAAAATATTTACAGAAAAATCTTGTTTTATATATTAACTGTAAAATATGCTTTTTTACCAACGAGCTACAAAAACATATTTTCCACTATGTAGGAAATGATTGTATAGGTATACAAGCAGTTATATTCTAAACATGTATATACATAGGTTATATTTGTTTCTGCATTTTGTAAAACTATTATGAATGAAACATTTTTTTTTAAGAATTAGTGTTTTAATAAAATGTTAGAAAGGCAGTAAAAAAATTGAGTCAAACATACGACCAAGAAAACAGATGTGTTCTTGCTAGCCTAAATATAATTAACCATATTGGCAGAAAGATATATGGGACGTCAATATTAACTTTTGTGACGTAAATTTATATTGAAAACGACCTCTTTAACAAGTAGACACACCACCCACAGTTTAATGTATTAGCCACTTTAAATGCCATAGTATTTGATATACAAAATAGCTATAAGTGTTAAAAATCGGCCCAATAAATAGTTGAGTAAACAAAAGGAGCAATATTAGATAAAAAAGGGCATTTCTGTGTGAGAAATACAATTACGCTAAAAAGTTTTAATTAGAAGAATTAGATTTAAAAATTATAATGTTTAAATATTTTATTACATGATCAGACAAAAACATGCAATGACAACATTTTGATTATATTAAATGGCAAAAACTATATACAGCTTGCCATTGGTATGTGATAGTAATTTTAAACCAAGTTCAAAGCTTGTAGTTACTATGTAGTTTTCTTAAACAAATATGTTTTCGATAAAGATCATTAAATAATAAATAGAAATGGCGAAAAACAAACTGTGTTTGATTTGTATTTGCCTATTTATAGTTTTTGCTGTTATCATTTTTCAGTACAATACGGAATGTAATTAATTTGCTGTTGCTAAAAAAATTTGTAAATCCAAAAACAACAACACCAATCAAAAAACTTGTTGCAAAACCAGTAGAATCAGTCACCTCAGTAGCATTTAAGTCAAAACGCACTGAATTTGTGATTCTATTAACTCAAATGAGATCAGGATCAAGTGTTGTTGGAAAACTGTTCAATCAAAGAACCGACGTCAGTTACTTTTACGAGCCCGTTTTTCTATTTGGAGAAAGACCATGTAACTCTCAGCATCTTAAAAGAGTACAAGTACTTGAAGAAATATCCAAATGTCAGTTTGATAAGCTGCCCAAACTTTATGATGAAGCGTTTGCTGTTACAAACAGAAACGATGTTAATGCAAAGTAAGTTTGTACATTAAAATTTAAAAGATTTTATATAATAAATGCCATAAAACATCAATAGTTGTTATTAAAAGTTTCATTATTTGATTGTTAAATAGGAATGTACCAACATAATTTACCCAATATGGCTGTCTAGATTAATCATTTTAGGTAAAACAACAAATGCCTTACTAACATAGGTGCAAAACCCGCAAAATATGCTTCACTGACATTGGAAAGTTTGGATTATTTTTGTCGCGCGATGCAAACATATGTCAACCAATGCCGGGCAATACAAGAAAATGTCCTGCCCCAATTGACCCAGTTGTGTTAGGAAAACATTGCAGAAACAGTTTAATTCGAGCAGCGAAGGTGATTTATTTATGTAACCTGGAATGGCTTGTGCCACTAATTAACAGTGATGAAGTGAATACTAAAGTGGTTAACTTAGTAAGAGATCCGCGGGCAACAATAAAGTAGAATTGGCCACGCACCAAAATCTCCAGATCGAATTAAACGCATCAGGTAATTATTTACCAGATACTTTTTGTTTATTCTTGTTACATAACTTGTAAACAAACCTAACGTAGTTTACATAAGCTTTTAAATTAAATATAACAAGACATTTATAAGATAGTTAGTACATAAGATATGTAACATCATGTACTAATAATTCTATAACAGACAAGCAACAGAAGTTGTCTGTGAACAGTTAAATATGAATGCCATATATGTAAACCAATCTCTCTATGACGTAATACCACGTGACAAATACATGCGAGTCCGGCATGAAGATTTTTCTATGAGCCCGATCGCAACGACTCAGAAGATTTACGATTTTGTGGATATAAATCTTAACCCAGCTATGCGCGAATGGTTAAATAAGGCAACTACTGCAAGCAGCGCGAAAGGAGGCGATCAAGGAACAACACGAAATTCGACTGATGTTGTTTCAGCATGGAGAAGTTATTATACTTGGGAAGAAGTTGTTGAAATTCAAAAAGCCTGCGTTTCTGCGATGGAAATACTCAAGTACAAGATTTTTATAAATGAAGCAGATATGCGAGATCTAAAAATACGTCACTTTTAAAATCCTAAAAGATATATCGTCTACCTATTTTTTATATATTAACATATAAAACTATTGTATGTGTATTTTTGCAAATAAAGAGCTTCAACATATTAAAAACAAACAATGTTACTTTCAAATCAAAGCAAATACTTTTAACTGATAAAGCGTTTAGTAATAAATGCTTGAACGATCACAAGAAAATTCAAAAAATCCCCACTTGCTAATTTTTTTCCTTTTCTGACACGCAAACTACGAGCATTTTTTGTTTGTTGAAGGGTAACTTGAATTTGCACGCAATTTCAATTTCGAAACGAAGTTCTGCCAAATATCAAATCAAAATGTTTAAAAACAAATTATATTGGTTTGGTCTATGCTCGATTCTGTTAGTGACTGCCCTATTGTTTCACTATAACAATGAAAGTATCCTAGATTTGTCAGAAAAATTTAAAAAACTGGAAAAAACAAAAGTGGGCATAAATTTAGTAGAATCAGTTAACACCCCGAGCATAAATTTAGTAGAAACAGTAAACACTCCGCCTGCATTTAAGTCAAAACGCACCGAATTTGTGATTCTGTTAACTCAAATGAGGTCAGGTTCAAGTGTTGTTGGAGAACTGTTTAATCAACGAACTGATGTCAGTTACTTTTACGAGCCTGTTTTTCCATTTGGAGAAAGACCATGTAACTCTCAACATCTTAAAAGAGTACAAGTACTTGAAGAAATATCCAAATGTCAGTTTGATAAGCTGCCCAAACTTTATGATGAAGCGTTTGCTGTTACAAACAGAAACGATGTTAATGCAAAGTAAGTTTGTACATTAAAATTTAAAAGATTTTATATAATAAATGCCATAAAACATCAATAGTTGTTATTAAAAATTTCATTATTTGGTTGTTAAATAGGAATGTACCAACATAATTTACCCAATATGGCTGTCTAGATTAATCATTTTAGGTAAAACAACAAATGCCTTACTAACATAGGTGCAAAACCCGCAAAATATGCTTCACTGACATTGGGAAGTTTGGATTATTTTTGTCGCGCGATGCAAACATATGTCAACCAATGCCGGGCAATACAAGAAAATGTCCTGCCCCAATTGACCCAGTTGTGTTAGGAAAACATTGCAGAAACAGTTTAATTCGAGCAGCGAAGGTGATTTATTTATGTAACCTGGAATGGCTTGTGCCACTAATTAACAGTGATGAAGTGAATACTAAAGTGGTTAACTTAGTAAGAGATCCGCGGGCAACAATAAGAAGTAGAATTGGCCACGCACCAAAATCTCCAGATCGAATTAAACGCATCAGGTAATTATTTACCAGATACTTTTTGTTTATTCTTGTTACATAACTTGTAAACAAACCTAACGTAGTTTACATAAGCTTTTAAATTAAATATAACAAGACATTTATAAGATAGTTAGTACATAAGATATGTAACATCATGTACTAATAATTCTATGACAGACAAGCAACAGAAGTTGTCTGTGAACAGTTAAATATGAATGCCATATATGTAAACCAATCTCTCTATGACGTAATACCACGTGACAAATACATGCGAATCCGGCATGAAGATTTTTCTATGAGCCCGATCGCAACGACTCAGAAGATTTACGATTTTGTGGATATAAATCTTAACCCAGCTATGCGCGAATGGTTAAATAAGGCAACTACTGCAAGCAGCGCGAAAGGAGGCGATCAAGGAACAACACGAAATTCGACTGATGTTGTTTCAGCATGGAGAAGTTATTATACTTGGGAAGAAGTTGTTGAAATTCAAAAAGCCTGCGTTTCTGCGATGGAAATACTCAAGTACAAGATTTTTATAAATGAAGCAGATATGCGAGATCTAAAAATACGCCACTTTTAAAATCCTAAAAGATATATCGTCTACCTATTTTTTATATATTAACATATAAAACTATTGTATGTGTATTTTTGCAAATAAAGAGCTTCAACATATTAAAAACAAACAATGTTACTTTCAAATCAAAGCAAATACTTTTAACTGATAAAGCGTTTAGTAATAAATGCTTGAACGATCACAAGAAAATTCAAAAAATTCCCATTTGCTAAATTTTTTCCTTTTCTGACACGCAAACTACGAGCATTTTTTGTTTGTTGAAGGGTAACTTGAATTTGCACGCAATTTCAATTTCGAAACGAAGTTCTACCAAATATCAAATCAAAATGTTTAAAAACAAATTATATTGGTTTGGTCTATGCTCGATTCTGTTAGTGACTGCCCTATTGTTTCACTATAACAATGAAAGTATCCTAGATTTGTCAGAAAAATTTAAAAAACTGGAAAAAACAAAAGTGGGTATAAATTTAGTAGAATCAGTTAACACCCCGAGCATAAATTTAGTAGAAACAGTAAACACTCCGCCTGCATTTAAGTCAAAACGCACCGAATTTGTGATTCTGTTAACTCAAATGAGGTCAGGTTCAAGTGTTGTTGGAGAACTGTTTAATCAACGAACTGATGTCAGTTACTTTTACGAGCCTGTTTTTCCATTTGGAGAAAGACCACAACTCTCAACATCTTAAAAGAGTACAAGTACTTGAAGAAATATCCAAATGTCAGTTTGATAAGCTGCCCGAACTTTATGATGAAGCGTTTGCTGTTACAAACAGAAGTGACTTTTATGCGAAGTAAGTTTCATAATAATTTATATTTTTAAAATTTAAAAACAATTTCTGGTAAAAAAAAGTCCAACTGTTTAGTTGAGTTACTGATAATTAAGTTTACGTATTAATTTATAGTTAAAAAGTTAACCGTAGGTATATAATACACATCCCCTGAAAAGCTATAACCCAACCTATACTTAGTTAAGACTAATTATAGGTTGGGACTGAATAAAAGCATATATGCTTGAATAGCTGGTTTGGGCATATTGTTTTCTTCACTTATGCAATTTTGATTTACGGTTTTAATAAAATGTTAAAAAATGATTGTTTTGAAATATAGCTAAATACAAATGTTAATATATAAAAGTCCCTTAAACTTTGTAAGATTAGCTAAAGGTTATTCGCTTCAAAGCGCTAAGCTAAATGCTATCAAGTAACGTGCATTATTGAGATATTGCGGTTCAAAACGATTAATGGATAACAACTAACTAACTGTCTAAATATTAAAAAACATTATTTAGGTGCAAAATTTTCAAAATATGCTTCACTACTGCTGCAAAGTGTGCGTTACATTTATCCCGCGATTCAAATATATGTCAACCAATGCCAGGCAATACAAGAAAATGTCCTGCGCCAATTGACCCGACTGTGTTAGGAAAACATTGCAGAAACAGTTTAATTCGAGCAGCAAAAGTGATTTATTTATGTAATCTAAAATGGCTTGAGCCACTTATTAACAGTGATAAAGTGAATACTAAAGTGGTTAACTTAGTGAGGGATCCGCGAGCAACAATAAGAAGTAGAATTGGCCACGCACCAAAATCTCCAGATCGAATTAAACGCATCAGGTAATTATTTACCAGATACTTTTTGTTTATTCTTGTTACATAACTTGTAAACAAACCTAACGTAGTTTACATAAGCTTTTAAATTTTTAAACGCATCAGGTAATTATACACCAGATATTTTGGTGTATTCTTGATAACTTTTATGCATACCAAACTTGGCAAAAAACATTGTAAAGTTAAATATACAATATTAATTTTTGTGTTATAACAGACAAGCAACTGCAGTTGTCTGCGAACAGTTGAATCTGAATGCTATATTTGTGAACCAATCTCTTTATCACTTTATACCACGTGACAAATACATGCGAGTCCGACATGAAGATTTTTCTATGAACCCAATCGCAACGACTCAGAAGATTTACGATTTTGTGGATATAAATCTTAACCCAGCTATGCGCGAATGGTTAAATAAGGCAACTACTGCAAGCAGCGCGAAAGGAGGAGATCAAGGAACAACACGAAATTCGACTGATGTTGTTTCAGCATGGAGAAGTTATTATACTTGGGAAGAAGTTGTCGAAATTCAAAAAACCTGCGCTTCTGCGATGAAAATACTGAAGTACAAGATTTTTACAAAGGAAGCAGATATGCGAGATCTAAAAGTACGCCACTTTTAGCTATACCACTTAAGTCCTATAAACACATTTCAACTATTTGTGTATTATTTACAATGCTTTTAATTTTTTGCCTTTTTTACAATATTATTAGCTATTTTTTTTCCAAGCAAATTATATGAGATAAAACATATAAAAATGTTATTATTGTTTTAATGTACACCGCTAGATATCAGTAGAAACGCTTAATATTAAAATTTTATTTCTGATAACATGGCTTTTCGGTTAAATTTTGTAAATATTTCTGATGTTTCAAATGGCACTTAACGCTTGGGTACTTGCTTGCTAATATGTTTTTGCAACAAATTGAGCATTTTTAACTGTTTACTGTAAGTAATTATAATCAATTTTTCTGTTTAATGTAACACTTAACAAATTAAAATCATTCAATGTTAAATGTAAATACAAAATTACAACTAAAGCGTTATTAAAATAAAAAAGTAGTCTAAGAATGCCATTATCATCTTAAACAGTAATAAAAACTTTTAAAATTAATTAAAAATTGAACATTTGTATAAAAACCTTTTACATTTAAACCATTTACAATCGATGATATTCTTAATGTTTATTGCAATTTGTTTTACTGCAATATCGACAAGGATAGAAGGTATGGGAACTAATACAAATTACGTTCTTTTACAAAAATTTGGAAAAAATTAAAAGTCAAATTTGATGATGGCGGAAATTTGATTGCTTTTTAAAATTATTTAAATCATAATATTTTTTGTTTAAGAAATTTATAGAAATACAAAAATACCAATAGGTCTATTGTTAAATATTTTTTAAATTTTGTTCATTTTTAGTTTGTATTCATGAGTGACAAGACTTGCGTAAGCTTATAAGTAAGGTATAGGTTTGCAAGGCATTTTGTATTAAACTGTATATTTTTCAAAAAAGGGAAAAAATGTAAAATTAAATAAAGAAATTATCGACCCTCGTATCCCATCTGCTTTAACAACTAATATTTTATCAGCTCAGCATACCCAGCTTTCCGAAAATTAAACAAAAAAAAATCCTATTTTTTCTGTTTTTGTTTTTTGCTTGTTTATCTATTCAACAGTAAAATATGCGTAGGGTTAAATTTTAGGCTGCTTAAGACGTTACATAAACTTTTGGTTCTTAGTACAAAAGCTTGAATTATGTTGGCTAAAAGCCGAACATAATCAAATGTTTATTTGCTTTAGATCTAATAATTAAGGCTCAAAATCCGAAGACATTTCATGCGATTTCGAGCATGCGTATTTTGCTATTGTGCGAGGTAGAAAAACAGCTCTTGCGTATTTGTTTTCGGTAGATTTCTTACAATATTGTGATTTTGGCTTATTGAATTTTCGGCGTGAGTCAACAACGCGAATTGTACGGCACACGCCCAAACGATTATCTTTTTATTTGAGGTCGAAACCTATTGTAAAAAAGTCTAACCCGGCGTGCGCCAGCCGTGGTCGAGGTACATTAAGGCCGAAGTGTAGGCGAGCTGTTAATGGCATTTTGCTAAATAAACAAGCGCACGCTTATGCCCATCACATTCAATGCGTTGCGATATTTTTATTTCAATTTAGTTTGATTGCTCAAAAATGTTTTTACTTTTATCTCTTCAGAAATTATCTTACGCAGAGGCTTTAACACATTACCCATCATAAGTAGTCCATGAATACTGGATTGCTATGTAAAATTGCCCTAAAATTTAAACTTTTTTTAAATCACAAGCTTAACACAAAATTATATTTAAAATATGCTTCCTGTTTACTTTATAATTAGTTTATAATTGCGAGTGATGTGTGTGTAAATACAGTACGGTATTAGATAACATAAATTCAATACAATAAGAATTAAGTACGTAAATATGAATGATAAATTGTAAAAAAGCAAGTACGATTGAATTGTTCTAATAAAAAATTACAGGCAGCGAAATTGCCAATTCTTATTTGGCGGTAGTAGCAATCTACAAAAATACAAAACGTTTGTTGGGTAATAATAGTTGGCAGTGAAATAAAGCACGGTTGAGCGATAAAAGCGCAAAATAAAAAACGCACAGTTTACAGTTTTAAGGCAGTTGCTGAAATTATAAACCATTTGTTATTAAATAAATTATATGATTGCGTTACTACGAATCTATTTTAAAAATACAATTTGGGTAAGGACATACAAACTTACATTTCTTTATATTTATATATTACAATCTATAGCAGGTTTATTTTACAGGCCTCCATTCCATAACTCGTTAGTAGAAAACGTGGTCGCCTGCTTGGTAAACACAGGTTCAAAGCTAGAACCAAATGCTGGCAAAGCATTAAAGGTCGGGTTAATTTGCTCTAAATTAGTTAGTTCGGGATTGGCCTGAATCCAGGTGGGCAGTGCGTTGTGTGAAAAAATATTGTCAAAATGTGCTGCTTTTTCAATAAAGGTGGGTGCAAAGTTGAAAAAATTTCCAGTTGGATTTACCACGGGATTTTGCATATTGTTGGCTAATGATTCTGGATTATAAAGCTCAGGTTGCTGATCAGCATAAGGTTGTAATGGCGGGGTGTATGGTTGCTGGACAGCTTGATTGAAATTTGTAATCTGAGGCGACAGCTCCGTAAATGTAGGCTCGTTTAAAGGCGACTGAACTTGCAGCGAAGACAAGCTTAACTCATTGCATTGGTAATTCTGCCCATGATGATTTGGTTGGTCAGCAAGAATAGGCGATGCTGCTATTTCAAGATCTGGCGGGTTTTCAGTAAGGGCATCAAAGCACAGCTGAAATGACGACTGTCTTTGTCTGGGTAAGGGAATGACATTATTTTGATCAATTGCTTCTAAATCTCGGTTTTCGTTAAAAATTTCAGAGAAACCGCTGTCACTTGACTGTGATTGCATATCGTATTGTGTTTTATTTACATTGGAGGGTAGCATAGCTAGATTATTATTGTTCATGTCTAATTTGGTTAAGTTTTCTTCTTCGTTTAAGTTAGAGTGGTGTTCAAGCACGACTGGTTCTTTCTGAGCCTTTTTGGAACCGCATTTTTCCAGCATAACATCGAAGGCTTTAAGCATAGATTCAGTAAGAACAACAGGACTGCTCTGCTTAGTGTTTCTGTCACCTTTCTTGGCCGTTAACGCCGCCGCTTCAAAGTCAATCCCGCGCCCGCGGTGTTCGCTTTCGGTGTCGCATAACTGTTCCACCTGGCCTGCATTAGCGACTGATCCTATAAAAATGACATCGTCACTTTCCGAGCCTGTAAGGTTGGAACTGGAGCTTTCCGATCTAACTCTACCGGTAGCTTTACCGGCTTCGATTGGTAATTCGTTGATACGTGGCACGTTTTCCTTGTCAGCTTCGGTTGAGTCGATTCGGTTCATGTTGTTGTCTTTGTTCCGACTGCGAACAAGTTCTTCTAATGCTTTGATGTATTCAATAGCAGATTGTAGTGTGTCGACCTGTAAAAAATGAGCAGCGTAAGTATAAGACCAAAACATTAACTTTAAGATAATACTTTAATAGGACACCAATTTGTTTGTTGCTAAGTGTGCATTATGTCAACGTAATTATTGCCCTATCGCAGTTTTCGAGGCCATTGTCTATTTTGAGTAGATCGTTTGCACAAGCAGCGCCGAAAGATCACCAATATGTGTGTTGACGTGATTCTCTGTTAGTTTTTAAGCTGTGTAAGAAAATACAAATCGATAACACAGGCGCCGCCTTGGAATCTTATCTATGAGACGTTTACCTTGCTGATTTTTTTCCGATTTCGCTCGCCGTTGGGCACGTGTTGACGCAGTTCATCGAAGGCGCTGTTCACGTTCTTTATACGGCGACGTTCGCGGGCATTTCGTCTCGCGACGCTGGTAGGATTTTTCTCAGAATTCCCGATGTTAGATCGCTTGCACGCCTTTCCAATATTGTTGCTTTTAGCGAAATCTTTGCTTATTAAACCCATGTAAGAGTCTACTGGGTTATGTTGTTGATCAGTTAATTCGTTATTTTGGTTATTGTGCCATTGGGAGTCTAAAGGTATTGTGAATCGTCCCTCGCCAGCCGAAATATCCATAGGTAGGCCAGTCGCCATATTTTTTTGCTTGTTGATGAAGTCAGTTGGCGCTTAAAAAGATTTATTTGATTTTTGTTGACTCTTTGATCAGTTTTTGATTTACGCAGAGAATTCTTTTGATGTTTTTAATTCACTTTTAAGACTGCATATTAATATTAAATTTTAAATTGGAAGCACGTTACCGTGTTGTTTGGCACTGCAAAATGGTAGATCAAAAAAAATAATTTAAAATTTTTTCTTTATTTAAATTATGATATTAAATTTTCTATAGGCTTAATTAATAAAACTATATTTTTGCGTCGTGTTTTTTCTAATTTTTTATTCTAAACTGCCCTTACTCCAGCTAAAATTCGCATGTCTAAAGTATTTATTTTTAAACTACCTGTAAAAATTCTTTAACTTATACCATTATTGTTTAAAAAGTTTCGAAATTTTTTTAACTTCAATTTTCATACAAAAGTACTAAAATTATTTGTTAAAAAAACTACAAAAATTTTTAATCGAAATCATCGAAAACAATTTTTCGACCACTACCCCGACACTTAATTCACGCCAAAAATTCAAAAGATAAAATTTCAATACAAAAAAATATTTTAGATTCGAATGAATAGACATTAAGTCAAACTCAACCGCGCTCCTGTATTTCTGACATAAAAAGTGAGCAGGCCTCGAGCCAGTCGCGTGCCCGGCTTATATACCAAGACCACAACGCACTCTGATTGGCTGTCGGCGACGTGACGTCGCTCTTGTGGGTGACACGTGCCCGAGATTTTCTCTTTTTTTGGGGATTGTGATTTTTTAGAGTTGGAATTATCAAAACAAATATAAATCCCTTTTAAATCTGATTAGCATCGACGTTTATGTTTTTATAGTGGAGTTATATTTGTTATTAACGGCGGCTGATTTTGTTTCCGTTAAAATAAGAAAACAAATGTATATCTTCTTTCTTTTATATAGGACTTAGATTTTTGTTTATATTTTTTTATAATGTTTACAAAAAGATAAAAATTAAAAAATAAATGCTGTCATTTGTAATTATTAAAAAACAGAAAGAAAAAATGTATTTAAATCTGATAAACGAATTGAGAAAAAATAATTAATACAACAGTGCAAAAAAAATTAACAAGTTTGTTGTTTATTGACTAAATCTTTTTGTTGAATTAACAAGCAACTACAAAATCATATTTTTATTTTTTGTTAAGCAAAAATTAAAAAAAGTATTTGAGCATTACATACCCAATGCAATTTCGATGAATTGTTTTAATGAAGATTTAATTGATATTAAAAAGGTATTTGATAAAATCAGATGAAAGAAAATCCTCGGTCGCCAGTCTACGCGATTAAATGCCAAGTAGCGTTTTACGAGCATCATTAAACCGTAAACTAGACCCGTTGTAACTCAATGCGACCTACCAAGGCCGAACAGGCGAAAAAAATAGTTGCTAATTACATACCTTTAATGAATAGCATAGACATAAAATTAAAATCAAAGAGTGGAGCCGTTTTGTATTAACTGTCATTTAAATTTTACAACTTTTTAGATAGAAATTATTAATGTTAGGTTTTAAAGATTAAGAGTTTTTACAAAAGATTCAGTTATGTTTATTTCCTGTTTAGTTAGATGGGTATTATCCTTCTTTAAAACATGCATATTGCCACGTTTATATAAATAATACGAAGAGTCAGAAAGCATTACAGAATCATGTGAGTATTAAAACTGCGCTAGTTCCGTCTCTTCCTGGTTTAGCGACGTCATCTTTCTCCCCTCCGGTCCTAATTCATATCCAAGATTGCAATCGCAATACCTCGCCAAATGCTATATCATAAAACTTATAAATATACGATCAGAACGAGCGATAGGACTTGTAAACTTTGTAGGCTTAGAACGCGTTAAGTAATGCACCGTGTCTGGTTCGGTTTATAAGTAAAGTCTAGGACGTATAATTATCCCGAACTGTGAAATTGCGACTTGTTTACCTTGGCCTTATGTCGCCCTAGTAGAATAAGGTGCATTTGCTTATTACGTACCAAAAATTTGAATTTCAAATTATGAAAACAGGTGGTATCGCATGTTTGTATACAGAAATTGTAATTTTATCGCCTTAATATTTAATTAATCTGTAAAATCAATCCAAAATTTTAATTTTTCGTTAAAATTTTGTGATTTTTTAAACCTATTTTTGCTATTTCAGGTATTTTTGCATAAAAAAAACTTTAATCGAAAATGGATTGAAATTATTTTTGGTAAAGTTGATAAACTTTTTATATAAAATTATTTATATGCGATGAAAACCAAAACATTTGTGATTTTTTTCTGTGGCAAAGGCCATTGGTTAGCAAAACACGCAACTAATCAAGTAGAATTATTTATAATCAAGCTTGCGATAATAGCGCAATTTTTATAAAGTGTTTTTGTAAGCATGCGTTCAAAGTTACTTGCCACGAATATAAAGGTTAAATGGACAGTCCATTTTAAATTGTCCTTATTATAGTAAACAACACGACATTTTATACGCCTTAACTAAGCCGATAACGCACCGTGAAATCGCCCTGATTGATTAAAGCAAATTTAGGCTAGAGTGTTCGACGTTTAGGGTTATGAAATTGGCATGACTCTTACGACCACCATATTTATTCTAAAATTGTTTATAAGTGAGATTTTTTACACGTTATAACGAACTGGTATATATACTAGTACGAACGACTTAATTTTTGAACACAGGATTAAAAATAGGCATCGGGCTTCTAAAATCTAATCGAAACAGTTTAAAATCTTACTGGCGAACAAATAACACAATTTACATAGAGGAACGTTGTAATATTAAAGGCATCTTAATCCAGTAATCGCAACACTTCGTCTTTTGTGCGTTGATATTTGTGTATATACAAACTGAGTGCGTATTTAATTTTACGAGTACTTGTACCGTGGGAAACTTTATATTAAAAATATGTTTTGATTAACTTTAAGATTATTTGTAACGATTGTAAGTGTATTTAAAGTTTTCATTTGGTATAATTAACTTGAAACCTTACTATACAATATTTCATAAAGATTACAACATACATTACAACATACGATAAAGCAGAACCTACAAAGCAGAATTTAGATTAAAAAACATCAAAATGAAACGTATAAAAAAATTTTGTAAATTAACGCCTAAATTAAAGATTAAAAAAAGAATAACAAAAATATAGACAGTATTATAAGTATTATAAAAATGCAACCCAACACCGTAAATTAATATTTCTTTTTGTTTTTTTACGATGATTTTATCGCGTACTTAATTCCATTTATATAGCGATATACGATCTTTTAAAGCAGTAATTACCATCTTTTACTTATATACCGACCTTCTGATCAACGAGCGATATAAAGTTTTAAATAATGGAGATCATTATTTGAATGATATTAACGACATTCAAAACAAAGCTAATTGCTTTTTATTTTGAAACTTATCAGTAACATCAAATAATTAATCCAATCACGTGACTAAGGAGATTAAACGTTTAAAATAAATTACAAATTTTAAAATGGTAGACAATATTTTTTAGCAAAGTTGAAGTATGGCTGTGTTATCATTAAGCGATTTTCCAATAAAAATGCCTTACGTTGATAGTAACATATTTTTAAGTACTGTGTAAATGTTGTTTTGGTAAACATTGAGCACCTTTACGGCGACATATTCTTAAGCAGCGCTAAATATTTATACATGATATTGTGCCATCAAGAAATTAGACCATAATTAATTGCCCACTGTTTAAAAGAGTTCAAAATTTAAATTCAAGTTAAGGTTTTTTTTTATCTTTTATAGGGTAGGAAAACAAATACAAAACCTTTACAAAATTTTGTTTTAGCTCTGCTGAAGATAACTCCATTTTATAGTTTTTTCTTAAGATATATTTATAATGACTGATTTAGCTAAACCGATAAAATGTAAATTTATTTACGGAACATAATTGGATTAGCAAATAAATGCTCATATTGGTCACTTCAGATGTCCGTTTACTTTTAAGGTGTGGCATTTTTACCGAAAACTACTATCAAAAAATGGACACCGTGTATTTAGGGAGATCACAGAAAAAAATTGGTAAAAGAAAAATTTAAAAAAAGAAATTTTTGTTTAAATTTTTGAATGAACTAAATAACTTCAGTTCAATATATATTTTTTGTAAAGGTGTTTAAAATATTAAGCTATACCTGACATAATAAAAATATAGTAAAAAATTTATTAAATATAAATTACAAATAACCAACAATTTTACTTATTCTTAAATTATCACACATAAAAAAATTTTATTTTTTTTTGAAAAAGTAATTTTTATTAAATCAGTTCGAAAGAAACGCAGAAATCAATGATTAATTTACTCCGGTAGGCTGTGGATATACTTCTCATTATCGTTTAACCTAAGCCTCGCTATACATTGTATGTATTAGGTAAGTGTTTGCGTTCGCTTATCTCTGTGCTGTTGATTGTATTCTTACCGGCCACACGACTCGGAGTGATTTATAAGCGTGCTCGGCACACCTCCCATTCTCTTACCCTGTGTGCTCTGTATTTATACAGTGAAATATTTCGTTAAATGCACGTGCGCTGCGTGTTTAGGTCGGCGTGTATTTCAAGTATATTTTGTTCAATTTTCAGTTTATAAATTTGTGATTTTAAATATTTGTTAATGAAAAATGGAGTTCATTTTTTGGTGTTAAAATTAGTAAGGAACTCCCAGGAATTTTTTTATAATTTGTATTAATGGATAACACTAATATCATTCATATTGAATTTTTTTGTAAAGTTTGCCCCGTTTTAGGGACTTAAAATAAAAAAAATAGTTAATATCAAAAAATACGGTTTGAAACCACTACAATCTTGTTCAATTATTTACAAATGTCCACTATATCACTCCAGCGAGTATCATCTATGCGTCATATTATTAAGACTAATGTATCACAACTAAATTGACATTTAAAATACGCGGTACTATTTGCAAAATTTAGCGACAAATCCTTTGCCCTGTTACCGGCGTTTAATTTGCTGACATCGGGCTCGTTTGTTTGACATGTCATTTTGTATGCTTTTCTGTTTATTTGTTTAGCATGTTAACCCCGCTTGGGTGGCCCGTTCAGGCAAGGGAAGCAGTCGGGCCACTAAATGCGTGAAAATCGACATTAACAATATTTGTTTTAATATCTTGTGGTCTAAGTATCATTAACGTTTTACGAAGAATTTATTTTATCTCAGCCGGAATTTTTTTATTTCGAAGGAAAAGTAATTTTATGCGCAATCAGTGTACGCCATCGAACCCTAAATACCGTCTAATAGTAAATTCCGTGTTTAAATTAAACAAAATCGGGTTCTTAAGGTCGCGTCAACTCAAGGGGGGCAAACAGTAGAAGCCTTGGCGAAGGTAAACGTTTACATTGGGTCACTACAGCAAAGAACGTTGGGTTATTCGCGCTTTTTATCGAAGTCTCACCTGCCGGCAGCACGTCATCGCTTTCCATCTGCCCCGGTTTGAAGCGACATCATTGTTGCATATATATATACGACGTTATAGTGATAAATTTTATGCTAACCGCGCCCGGCATTTATAGCGAGCGAAATACACACAATCAAAAATTTGTGACGCCTAGAGAAATTTCAGGCACGCGTTTTGCAAAAATATAGCGCTACCTTTTTTGTGATTTTTTGCTAATTCTTTCATATACACTAATACCGATTCGTTTTGTTAATGGGTCGTTACCTATACAAAATTGCTCGTAAAAAGTGGCGAACCTTTAAAGTTAAAATGGAAACTTGGATTATATGTGAATACTTCCGCTATATGCGCTCTCCTCCTTGGATGTGGTATTCGTTATTTCAGCATATTATTTTCATACCTTTGAAATATTATTTTAGCAACGTACAGGCACAGTCATTTATGTCATCTTAAATTGTTATCGTGTTACACTTAACGGCATCATAAGGCGTTTAAAAGGTGCTACAAAGTGTCAAGTTTTGGAAGTTATATACCATTTGTGTATTGCCAGTTTTGCGTGACTAATGTAATTGTATTTAAGTTTAAACTTTTAAAGTGTTAGTGGATAACAATTTATTTTATTTTGCGGATCACCGGTACTTAATGGACCTTGTTAATTCTCTTTCGCATTTTATGGCCCTTGCCAAATTTCTCTCGTACTTATGGACCTAATATTTTCAAGGACCGTAAAGCACAAGTGATCCTGTTTTTTTGTTTCAATATTAATTTATCTGTTTTTTTTTACAATTTTTATATTATTTTATCTTTTTTTTCGCAACAATATACAACCAGGAAAAAAATAAAGATATTTTTCACAAAATTTTTATTAGTTAAATTTTTTTTTCGTTTTTGTTATAATTCTAAAAATATTTTTCGCACTAATGTTGATCATAAACGAAAAAGGTGAAAGAAGTTATGGCGCACGGCCTCAGGGACATTAAGGTAAATGTGGGTACACAAGCACGCGCAAGTGAGACACAGTTATCATTTCGGATCAATTATATTTGCGCGAGCGATTTTTATCAGCCAGAAGAATCGCATAAAAAATTTTCAGGCATACTATCGTGGTGTTTCATCTATAGGTCACCTTATTTATTCTTTAATCTTTTTTTAATGTGGTTAACTCGCCGAAAATGTGTTAACCAATTTGATAACCAACAACATCGTTACGTGATGGTGTTAATGGTTATCCAAAATTTGGATCAATTTTGTAACGCAAGTCTAGCGCCTCTTAGCGGTCGTTGTGTTGTTATGGAAAATATTAGTAATACACAAAGAATTTGAAATATCCGTTTTGTTTTGTATACTGAAATAAACACCTTTAATTTCGGCTGTTGGTTCAACGGCGGGAGATTTTCGATTCTGATTAGGAGAGAGATAGTGCGAAGACCAGCTACAGAGCAAGACCCTTATCTCTTGTTCGATCAACGCTCAAGATTCGATCCAAATCAAACCGTTCGAACCTCTGTCGTTGGCCAGATTTAACGGTTAAGCCGCCGAGCAAAGTGTTCAATAAGTTGTGTTAAAAGCCCAGTTAGGAAACGGTGTATGATGTACGAGCTATCTTATCGGCATGCCTAAACGCATTAAATTTGAGTTAGATAGCGGATTAGTTATGACATTGCACTTAACTAAGTATAATTGCCGCATCATTAACACCTTGCCATCCTGGACTTCAAATGGAATTACGACCTGTTGGTTAATTTTGTTTGACAATATCTTCACTGCACATTCATCATTTTGTTATATAAGTAATGGAGTTTTAAAAATAACTTATTAAAATAATATAGAATACGTTCTCAGTATTCTTTGATAATATAAATCATAATTTAATGCAGTTTATGCATGCATAATCAAATCTAGTATGGCAACTGTTGACTAGTTAAAGAAAGTTAAGCCACATGTTTTTTTTTTAACTTTTTAAATAAATTAATTGAACTATAAGTCGCGGACGTTTTTTCATAAAATAAGATTACAATCTTTACTTGTGCCATGCACGCGACTTAAACCACGTTATTTTAAAACTATGTTTACATGGTTTAAAGTAGGATTACTAAAAAGTGTGAACCCGTGTTGTGAAAATTGCCCTACCTATATATTGGACTCTGCACTGCCGTCTTGCGGAAAGACATATTGGGTTTTTAATGTTTAGTTTTGAATTTTCAATACTTCAAAAAAAGGTTTTTATATTTATAAAATTTAAAACCAATATAAAAATAGATAAAATCAAATTTAAAACCTAAAAATGTAAAACCTTTAAAAAAACAACAACGCAAATAAAAAATAAAAAAAGGAAACAAAAAAGGAAAATCAAAGATAGGTAAATAGTTGTTTAAGAAACTTCGTCAGATAGTAAAATAGGTTGATAAGGCGAAGGTACTGTGCAAATATGATCTAGAGTCGGTCGCGATATTGTTGATAAAGCTTCAGTTTTGGATTGATTCTCGTTGTTTTTAGCTTTTAAATTAATATGATTCTCTACCTTAGGTGTAGCTTGTGCATTAAATACCAGACCATCTTTGTGCAATCTATCCCCAAGGGTGTCTGGCGTTAGTAAAGGCTGAGTAAACAAACTACTCCGTGACGTCACGACGGGACTCTCGTCTGTATGTGACGTCATCGGTTTGTAGTTTTCAACTCCACCTGACGTCATAGGTTCGCCGTGGCTGTCAATAGATGAGGTCATTGCTAGGTTAGTTTTAACCTTAGTTGCAATTGCTGGATTGTTAAAATCGTCACTAGAACGTATATAACTAGGTGGTTCCCCGCCCAGGAAAGTTTTGGATGAGTTAGTGTCGAAATTACTTACCCCACGATTTGGGAAATCCTGATCCGGGGTCAAAAAATTAAATCGAGATTTTTTCTCAATTTCGGGCTCGCTTTCGTTGGACGCCAGGTTCACCAACGAGAGCGTTAAGGGTGGTTTTATTTTGTCAGCCGACGAGATTTCTACCGGGAAAACTTCGGAAAAATCGACCGACAAAGTCTTTACGAGTTTTGCGCGACGGGCACGTGAATCGTCGCTCGAAATATTTCCATCAGGGGTGGAAACTGAGCTTGTCTCTGGAAGAGTGATTGGAGCTAAAATAGTAGCTATAACATGTTAAAATTACTTATGCTTATATAAAAGACCTTATTACAATAAAAATTACCTGTAAAAACATTGTCGAGACTTTCTTTGCTTTTAGGTTGACTCTCAGAAAATACATTTTCTTCACTAAAAACAGAATTTAAATCACTTTGTTCCTCATCAAAAAATCTGGTCTTTTTATGTTTTTTAGTTGTTTTGGCAATTGGCGAATCCGTTGAATTAAGAAATGTTGAATCGTTTAAACTATCTGGCGTTAGTGGAGTGAGTGGGGATAACGGTGGCCTCGATTTGTAATCTTCACTTCTAATCCTATCGCCTGTAGTCTAATAAAAAAGAATACAAAGTATTTAAAATAATAAAAATTTAGGGTTAATATTATGGAAATTTTAGTTACCATTGTATTCCAAGCTGATGCTGGTTTCAATTCAATCACTTCTCCCGCACGATTGACCTTCATATGGTTTTTAACATGCTAAGTAAAATAATATACTACATATAAATAGCGGTCACTTAGTGACAAATTAAAAAAGTTTAAAAATATTTTTGTGTTACCTGTTTCCGGTTTCTAGTAACGGATGTTTTTCTGTCTCGTTCTATTTGACCATCTATGTCATCGGCCGAAGTTATTTTAATTCTGTCGTGGTTTACTTCACCTATTTTACGTTGCCTTACACCGTTGTTGTGACTGACCAAAATATAATGTTAACAATATAAAAACACCTTAACTAAATAAAATTGCAAGACTTCAAGATCTTACCTTAATATGTCTAATACTTTGTCCAATTTTTTTGATAGAGCAAGTATGTCAGATTCAACAGAGGTAATGCCACTGTGTCCAGTAACCGCTCGTCGAAATGAACCTTGTGGTCCTTTACATTGGCAGTTTAAACCACCGTTTGAGTCACAGCATAATATAGCGTCCACTCTATAGAAATAAATATTAAAAAATTTAGAAAGATATTCAAAAGTTGATGAATTCGGAAAATTACCTGTTTTGCAACTTTTTAATTCTTGATAGCATGTCCACGTGACCTGCCGAATATTGTTCTATAACATCTTTAACATCGTATGGTCGCAAAGCTTCTTTAAATTTTCGCCTGGCAACCATAAACTCCATCATTCTAAAACAAAATCCATTTTATTAAAAAACTAAATAACAATCCACATTTTGGGCAAAAACTATGTTTTAAATTCACAACTATGTTACAAAAACGTCGTGGTTCGCTTTCTGCTAGATTTTAACAGGCGTTCTTATTGGCTCACTCTTTATTAAAAACAGGTTACTTGCGATAAAATAAAAGTAGTGCATAGTTAAAACGTTTAGAAGTAGAATGATCAACATAAATCTACCACGCTCAATCAGAGAGAAATACTTGATGTTACTCTATGTTTAAGTTGCGCAGTCGACTTTCCCACATCGAGGATAAAGGTATATACAAAAAAAAAAACTTGCGCGCCGTTAATTAGTGCGTAAGCACAACTGAGTCAGTCAACGCCCCGCGTCACAAATTATCCAGACGCGCTACAAGAACGTTGGCACCAAACACTACATTGGGTTCTATCAAACCCCAAATATAACATATATAATCACAGTAATTTTATTGCCCCATTTATGAAGTGTTTAAAGTATGTATTAGGTAACCCATTATTTTAAAAATTACATATTACCTTATACAGCGAATAGCCATTTTATGCTGTTCAGTTAGTTCAGTAATAACAGCTGTTTCACTTGAATTTGTGTTGCTAGAAGTTGAGTCGTCGGAATCAGCAGTTCCCGTTACAGCTACGAATAAATATAAGGCTTTTAATATATTTAATAAAATTGCCTTTGTTATTTTTTGCCTTCTTTTTATATTTTGTAAATCATGTTTTTGTAATGAATTTTGAAAGAAATTAGAACATGCTGGTCTAACCATATACCTTGAATTGGGACTCAAACACATATGCTTATATCCTATAGACTTGTCATTTATACGTTTTTATCTTTTAGTACATATATCAGTTAAAATATATATATTAATGTAGGTAGACTTAAAAACCTGTATAATCTTTTTCTCGCTTGTCTGATAATTTACTGTTCCAAGGCAACATTCGAATCGAGTTCTGTCGAGATATTCGATCGCTCAAGCGACCAGCTAAACTCTGAGATTTTGGGATCTAAAACGTAAGGTGAAAAAGAATGTATTTTAATTAAAACAAAATAAAAATTTTACCGAAATATTAAAAATATTGCTTTGTAAGTTATTGGATGTAACTTGTAATAATGCATTGGAAACACAAAACTACACAGATATCAATTCGGATTTAAATCTTAAAATGTAACATAACAGTTAATTCTTTCAAAATATAGTCAAAACTTCTAATATTTATAACAGCCCACCCTGCTTAAAATAAAAAAATACTTATTATTATATTGACGAATTTTTAATAAAAACTAACGTACCTCGGTTTTCGAGCTGTTAATACGACCCGATTCCGTGTCGCCGTTTAAACTTTGAGAATTAAATTTGTGGGGAAAACTCGATCGATTTCTTTTGCGCGGTAATTTCGGACTCACTCGTCCTTTACCCTTGAAACTCTTCTTTGCCGAACTAAAATTAAATGATTTTAGGCTTAGGTTAAATTTAGATTCAATTTTAAATGGATTATGTATTTTGGGTTTGGTGTGCTGGCGTTACAGGTATTTACACAACCTTTATACCTTTAACTGTTAAATTACGTTTTACTTAAATAAATTAAATTTAAAAATAAAATAAAAATTCCAATTTACTTCTATCGCTTAAAAAGGTCGCAAAATGTGAATTATGAATCAGCTTTTAATGAAACAAGTTTGTTTTATATTTGAATTATAAAATACTTGATAAATTATTAAGGCAATGTATTATCTAAAACGGCGATCAAATATTCTGTATATTGTTATTATTTTAAAGTGAAAAGGCACTAAACGAAATTAAAATAAACGTTATTACAAAACGAAAATTAACTTTATTGAGTAAATTGGCATGTATTTGTATTACTTGATTAAATTATGCATTAACCAAAAACCAATTTTATGACATCACATTATTTTAAAAAGGCTGTTTTAGCAATTTTAACTATTTTTCAATTTTAAAAACAAAATTTTTGTATTTTATAGAAAGAGAGTTAACAATAAAATAGGAATGTTTATAACAGTTTTTCAGGTCAAATATTGCGGCTGAAAAGCAATTAGAACTAGCTACCTTGCGAACTCAAGTCGCCGCCCGGATCGTTAATAAGTTAAAATTTATTATTGGTCCAGTAGTGTGATAGACCGACCATTGCAGCGGATTACAAGCCAAATGTTTTAAGTTCGAGTCGCACCGATGTTACGCTACCTGCCCTTGAGCCAGGCATTTACAGATAGCTCGGAAAATGTCACCTTAAGGCGATACGAAAAACTATATAATTATATACCTGTTATTGGTGGATTTTACATTATGGCGACGCCAAGTGGCGACGGACCTCGAGTCCCGATCTGCAGCATAACATCTCCACATTGTTTGTATAAGATATGCAGCCGGCATTCTGCGACGTGCGAAATGTTTTTGTCGGTTTTGCTCTTGGACTTTTAGAGCAAATCCAGAACCCAAAATCCCCTGCAAAAAATTGTAAATTTTACGTAAGGCTAACATTTACCGGCAGCGTGGTGTAGTGGTAAGAACACTTGCTACACCACACATGAGGTCGTGGGTTCAATCCCCACTGATCTCATACTGTAGCGCCCTTGAGTAAGGCGCTATAAACGGTACCAAATTCTGCTGAGCCAGCACTTAACTAGCAGTATAATTATCGGGCAATTATAAACTATAATATACCAAACTGCCACAGGCAACTCGAGACTGGGTCGGAGTAACCAATGTTACGCTATGTTTAAGTCGTGCATTCGACTTTCCCACATCGAGGATAAAGATATATACAAAAAAAAAATGTGTTAGTGGTATAATACACCAAAATCGTATCAAAATTAATATTGCCCTATAAACTCTAATATTTTATTAATAAAAATGGCCTGTTACGTAATAAATATATATTTACATTTATTTTTAACAGGCTCATATAAAATAGTGGCTTACTTGTGTAACAATATATATACTGTTTATATATAACAAACGAAAATTTAATACGACATTGAAACGATTAATATTTTATAAAGGCGCCGACTATCTGTGTAAGATATACATTTTCTTGAATAATAGATGGATTTAAAGTAAAACAAAACAACGTTTTATGCAAAATACAAATGTAGTTGGTCTTGTCATACATTAGAAGTTGTCAAAAATCAAAAAAAAATCAATCACTTAAAGGGGTCTAATGTATAATCAAAAAACCCAACATCACATTAAACTAATATTAAGATTGTTACCACATGCATTTTTGACAGCAAATTTCGCATTTCTGTCCGATAGAATTACAGTTAAAAGCAATCTAATCTTACCGCTGGTAATGCGAAAAATGAAATGCCGAGAATGGCGAAGCCTCCAGCGATAAGCCTACCGACCCAAGTTATTGGCACTTTGTCGCCGTAACCGATCGTTGTTAAGGTGATCTGTAAGTGTGAAAACGGTTAATAATTCATGGACGTAATTACATGATTTGGCAAAACTGAAACGGGAATAATGTAAGGTCAGAAACAATGAAGGAATTTCATTATATTAAAAGAAAAATAACGGATTATAAAAATTTGTCGTTTTACCAGAATATTTTGAGTTTTAATGCATGTTGTTCAAGTGACACAAAAATCAGTTTTTATAATTATTTATTTAATTTAAAAAATTGTTTCTTAAAAAAAAACATTAGAAAATTATAAAAATTATTACTAATTTGCTATTTTCATATTTTAGGTTTAAGATTTTATTCTTAATATTAGATTTAGAAACAGTTTCACCCAGAAGCAAAAATATTTAATTAATTTCTATGCAATAGGTTAGTTAACAATGCTGGTGGCTTTACACATGGCGTGAGATTTGTATAACTGTGCTCGTATTCGAACATGAAACCTCATGGACTGTTATCAGATACTATGATCGCCAATTTATTTAATAATTAATTTATTTCAAGTCAAAACCTTAACTTACCAAACCCCACCAAAGAGCGTCAGCAAATGTCGCAAAATCTTTTTCGTTTACGTCTTTCTCGGCTTGATAGACGAGAAACGAAGCGAATATTAAAGATAAAAATCCGATGTACCAAGCAGTCAATAATTCCTGAAAATTTAAATTTAATAAAAAAAGAGAAAGGAAAATTTATTAAAAATATTGATATAAAAATTATTACACGATTTTAAGGTAGATTAATTTCAATTTTTAATAAAAAATGAAAATAAAAAAAACTAAAAAAAAATAATTATTTAAAATTTCTTAAAAAATAATTAAAACATTTTTAGAAAACCTTGCTGTGCGCCATGACAACGGAGGAGAGCAACTTCCAGGTTCCTCCTCTTCTATCCATCCTTACCATCCGGAGGATCTGGAGGAATCGGAGACTCCTCATTGCGGTCGCTGCAAACACGTGGCCCTGAGATCCGATGCAGATCACGACAAAAGAAGAAAAAACAACGATAAAGTCTGGAAAAATTAAAAAAATATTTTCAGCAACTTTTATGTTTTTATTAAACACAATATTATATACTTGGCGTTTTTAAATAACAAAAATAATGTTTTGGTCTAAAAACATGAAAAAACCCAACCTTACGGGTTTATTTTTAAGTTTTAAGCGCAAAAAGCAGTTAAAAATCCCAAAAAAATCAATAAACAGCTGTTGGGACAATGAAAAGTTTAAATTTAGGGGTTTAATCGTGTTACGGGTCTCATTTAATTTTAAGGCAAACGCAATTAAATTCTACTTAAGGTAAAAATAACGTGAACACTGCTGTAAACTCAGGCTTACACAGTTTAACACAATGTGCAAGGCTGCTTACACACATATACAATTGCATCACAATAGTTTGTTAGTGCGTAAATTTCTTTGTCTAAGGTACAAAAGGAATTGAATTCATTAAAATGGCTTTTAATCTTATCTAAAATCGAGAAAAAAAACAAATAATTTATTTATGTTTGTGCAAAAACTAATGTTTTAAAGAAAGAACAAAAAACTTTCAAAAAAATTTACAGATCTAACAAAATATATTATTCAAATTTATTAAAACGAATTTAACCAAAGTTGTCACCCACCACCTTTTAAATTATAATTTTATTAGATGGTATTTTAATTACCTATTATACAGAAAGGTTTTTTGGCGAACCGAAGCCTTCCCAGCCAGCCTTGGTAGCGACACCGACAACCAGCGCTCCATATTCGTATTGCTAGTTCGCAACTGAAAACCACCAAAATTACAATTTCCTAAAAATAAAAATAAATAAAATTTAAAAAAAAATAAAAAAAAAAATTTCACATTTATTTATGCATATTTTTGTCTTTAATAGTGTATAGAAAATATTCTCATTCTTTTATGTTAGAATAATGTGTTAAAATAATAGCATAAGATGATGTTTGAATTTCGAATTATTTGTTTTAGTCTTGGGTGACTATATGAAAAATTAATTTAATCATAATATATTACATCATAATTTTTCAAACGAATGATGTAATTTTAAAAAATCCCCAGGGATATATATAAAATACCACTATTTCAGAAGGATTAAGTTACATGTAAGACATCAGTTACACCTTGATAATAAAAGAAAATAACAAAAAGTAAATGTAATTAGTTAAAAATGTTTATTTTATACACAAACAAATTTTTATTTCGTTTTGGTAAATTTTAAACAACAAAACATAAATTTAAAAAAAAAAAATAAAGTTAATATTTCAACAACAAAAAATTCGGTAATTATTATCAGGTGACTTGTTTAGTGTAGCCAATATTATTTTTTTAGTGTAGCCAATATTATATACTAAAAATTAACTATTTTAAATTTTAAAAAATAAGCAAAAAAAATAAAATTAGTTGTTATTTACCACGAGAAATAAGATCTTGTTGGAGTCTTCGCTAAATTGAGGAATCGTTGCAAAAATTGACAAAATTAAACACCCAAAAACCAAGAGAAATCTGTAAAATGCCAAATGATATCTTAGTTACTTACAGACTTCGCTTAATGAGCGGTCATAATACTGTAAAGGTATAATTTGATCGCTTTGGAAATTTTGTTTATCATTTAATTCGTACATTCTTGTGGTGTAACATGTGATTGAATAGGCGCAAGTTTTATAGACGAACGATTTTATAGTCTAATTTCGCATTTTGTGCTTTTAAATTTTTTCAATGTTTCTATTTAATTTTACACGATTCTCGACGTTAAAGCGATCGATTATTAACACTTGAAAATTAATTTAAACCAATTTACAACTTTACATTTCAATCAAAAACTAACGCAACCAAAATCAGCTAAAACCGAGTTAGGCCATAGAAGTCCATTGAAGCCATATGTAGCGCTGAAAGGCATCACTACATTAGTATTGCAAACAATTGTGGCTATGCGTAGCAATCAAGGTTAAAACATACGTGACTGCTTTTTGAAAACACAAATATCGGATTGTTATTTCCAAACGCACTGCGCGAATGGCAAGTAGTAACGTTTACTAGATGTAAAACAGATACGAAAGAGACACTAGAATTGATGGTTAACCGCTTATATTCGTGGATTTTAATTAGGCCTAATTTTTCCGGGATTAAGTAGCAAAAATGCCATGACTATTACTTCAGATCAAATCTACTGTACAGACAGTGTATGGAAAAATTTGGGAAATATAAAGTTACATCACACGACACTTACCACAAGTTTATGGTTTTGAAAGAGGAAATACTAAATAAGATTATTTTGCAATAAAGTAAATGCAAACATAGTAAGGTCGATTGACATTCTATAAAAAAGGAAAACAAATGATACAGTTTTACGATGTGGTGACTCTTCGATCAATGTTACGTAAGGCAAAGATTTCGATATTTTTAATAGGGTTCAACGTCCTAATAACTACTTTCAAAATTTATATACAACTCTCTTGTTAGTCCTAAACAACTATAACTAACACAAAAAAGCATACTCACGTGGCTAAATGATATATGAGTTGATATTTACGGGGCTGCTCAAGAAAATTAAAAACTATCCCTTGGAAGCGTCTAGAAATTTTTTCAAAAAAAAACGAAACAATTTTAAAGGTAAATATAAAACCACGAAACACACCACGATAAGTATATTTGAGACGCCAGTGCACCTGTGCTCGTGATTGTACTTGTGTTTTGGTCCGGACTGAATGCGTTTGCCCAGCAAGGTTAGGTGAAATGACTCAGAGTCCAAATTGCACGCTTCGCCGTTTACACACTTTTGAACATGAACGTCGGGATTGTTAACAAAATCCGGAATGTTGGTGAAATTGTTGTTATCCAAGCGGAATAAAGCGTCTGGAACGCTAAGTTGATCCTTTTTATACGAGATCGGGTATTCCTCTATTGAAAATAAAGGCGATGGCAGAGAAGTAGAGTTGGAACTAATTTGCTTTCTGTAGAGAAGGCCTTGATTCTCTGTATCGGTAGAAAGAGGTATATACTGTTTTTCCGGATCATTTTTGTCGTTCAAAGACTGTCTTAATGGCAGCGTTGATACAAATTCATTGTCTAGGTCGTCCGACCAGCTTGGTTTATTTTCTCTCAGAGACATATTTCGACAGAAGATTTAAATTTACCCGAACATGTTGTCATAAGATTGTATTTCCAAAAGACGTCGAAAGAACAACAAACAACTTGTTTTAATATAGGTAATTTTGTATAGCTTACACGAGCATGTAGCATAACTGTTTTTATAGACTGTCCGCCTCAAGCAATATACAATACAAAATTAGACAAAACCCAACCAATATCTAGTTTACGACCTTTTAACCAGCGTAGGCCGGTTTGCTGTAATTAAAACACGAATTAGGCTAACAAAATCTAGAATAAACCCTAGCATACTTATAACTATATCCACAACAAATCTAATACTACCCGACTAAAAGCATTTTATTTTAAAATCACTCTGCCTTGCGTTGAGCCTTTTTAGCTTTGAATACAAAGCTTCGCGCAAGGAACGTATCAGAAATTTCATTAGGCGACAATCCCGTCGGGCGAGATGCGAAAAAGGCGCCTGAGAGAAGAGAGCGAAAAAGATCACAACACTACCAAGGTAAGTGAAACAAAATTGCGGCGTAATATTGAATAAGTAAAAACCGATACAAGCGAAAACCGTCAATTTCTGGTAATTTGTCGAAATCGCATTTTAGCTGAATCTCAAGCCACACGAGCCGCAAAGAATATATTTAGCACACTGTCAGTTGTATAATCTATTCGTATATTACTAGGAAAAAAGTGATTCTCAATAACTTAGATTTTATTTTTGCAAAATCTAAATTTATTTGTCCAATTTGTAATAAACAAATCTTATAAAAAAACATATTTCTAATTTTACCTATACAAAATAACACAAAAGTATACCCAGTCATTTTAGATAATGACTAAACTAAATTTAACAGATATGATTGCGAAAATAGGTTTGCAGACCAACAGCGACATTATTTTTCGTGTGGTGAGTGTGTTTATATAACATCGTATAACACGTTCAACAAATCGATATAAACCATACAAAACTTACGTGAACATGTGATACAGCAGCGAAGCAAATTTGAAAGTCGGGCGCTCCAAGAAATTATATATCCTGATTTTGACCTTTCTAAGCCTAGATTTTCTTCGAGAAGGAACCGTAAAGTAAATCGGTTTTCCGTGCAGACTCATCTTTCTTCTTCTGAAATCTTGCTGATGGTTGATACGGTGCGGGGCCCATCGTCCTGGCGCACTGAATATCTATATAACAACTTTTTAATTATATGCTTGTATGTATAAACTGCATAATTTTAATCCCTAACAGGTTGACCTGATTGAGTTGCAAAAAATATGTAACAATTTTACCGTAACGTACTTTAAGGCCCTCAAGGCTAAACTTAAACGAAAAAATAATTAAAAACCGAAAAAAAAATTCTTTAGTCATGTAACAATTTTAAATCTCACCGCAAAATTTTTGCGAAACATTTACTAAAGAAAGAATTATGAGAACTAACCTGAGCGGCTATCGACTGTCTTCTCTCGGTTCGAACTCTGGGGACTACTACGTCCATATCGGAGTTGTCGTTAGAATGGGAAACAAGACCATTTTCGACATCAAATTTCGATCCAGGAATCTAGGCAAATTATTGAATGATAACTTGGTATTTAAACTTGAGATATATGTCTTGTATTAAAAATTTAAACCCCATTAATTTAAACCCGAAAATTTGAACCCCAAAAAATTTTAATCCCATTAATTAATACTGGTCTAATTTTTTCAGTTTTGCGAAACTACTAAAAGTTCTAAACTCCTTTTTTTTAATAAGGTTCTTAAGCTTAGATGGTGATTCAATAGTACTTACACAGTTGATTAAGTAAATAATACAGGTAAACTTAAATGTTTTTAGAAATCGCTAGTGCAAAAAAATCGTGACTAGTTTAAGTATATAATTACAGTTATCACTTCGCTGTATTTCGACGTTTTCCGCAGAATCGAAGGAATTTCTTCTGTTTCGCCAACACTCGTGACGTCATCGTTGACGTCGTCCGCGGTAATGACGTCATCGTGAAACGTGACTCGAAACTTTTTCATTTCGTCATCTAAATCCGAGTTTTCGGAACTGTTTTCCTCTTGAAATAAAGCTTCGGATTCTAAACACAAAATAAAAATAATAATCTATTAAACCTTATTAATAAATAACAACAAAGTTTAATTTGTTTCTATTTTTAAAGACAAATTCTTTTGTTTTTCAATTTTTTATGTCAAAAAAAGTATTCTAAACACTAATGTTTTCGCAGATTAAAGTGTGACAACTGCCTATTTTAGCGTTTAAAATACGAGAGTATAGTTTACATTTTACAAACGCTACATAAATCCCGTTACTTTCGGTTACTTGATAAAGACTATGCCTAAAAATAAACTATATTCTTACAGAGTTCAATATTAACAGGTTTTATAAAAAGGCTAAAGAGTCGTTTTTTAATGTAGCGCTATACATAATTAACTAACGCCGCCCACTGCATACACTGATATCTTAATACTCTAATCTGCCCCCACAATAACAATGACAACATCAGGATAATCAAGCTAACGTTAACAATTCCTTGCACACTAATTTGACAGAAATGCTTTCTTTATTAAGTTGCAGGACGTTGAACCACGACCGGTAATTTGACCCGTAAGTTCAACTGGTCGTTTCACATATCTAACTAAAATACGTAAGGTAATCAAGTTGCTTAAATGTTGTTTTTCTCCGAACTCGACTGGCAAATTTGTAATATAATAACTATCCATTAGTAACTTTTTTAACTGACATATGATTCAACAAGCCTTTGACTTACCTGACTTTAAGGTAATGATCTCTGAAACTTTGTGAATTCAGCAAGTAAACTGAAATGTAACAATCAAAGATCTAATGCTAAGGAATTATTTTTCTTCAGTTACATTCAGCCTTTGAAATGATCTGGCCACCAGAAGCAATAAAGTCAACGAACCATTTAATTGTTATTATAATCAATCCGCAAAGATATTGTATGTCTCGTCTTGATGTACATTAAAAAAAACACAACAACTAGCAATCTAACGCAGAAAATTCGTTACTCTTACAAATACTAACAGTCGCATTGTGGTGCGAAAAGTTGTTACACTGACTAAGTTGCAATTACAGCGCTTCTAAGGACCGCTTAGCTAGGGTTGCAAAAATATTTGTATTGATTTACACGGGCCCTGTTTGTTGTTTAAAACTGTAAGTGTCGTATTTTATTTTGGGTTGCCACAAACTTGTTGCAGGCATTCTTGAAGAAACGTGTCACAAATTTACTAAATAAGGGTTAATTTTTTGACTGTCTGACATAATATAACAGCTCAGCTGACAAAAATTAAAATAAACAATTTAAATATTCTTAAATTCAAATTCTACCTTTAAAATTTTATATTTCAATTTGCAATAACTTTTTTGAAAGTCTATTAATTGATTTTTACTTGAAGTCAAGTGTTGCAAATCACACACTCGCTTAAAAAGCTATTAAAGACCTAAATGTAACAGGAAGTATACTTGCCTTTCAATCCATTGTACTTTAAAAGGTGTTTAAGTAATATACTCTAACTTTTACCTATTATACCTGAATTAAAGGGGCGTTAATGTTTACGCGAGATAAATTGTAATTCAATTTTCTATTATATAACTCTACGTGTCCCATGCCAACAATTAGGACCTATCTGAGTTTAAAGTACAATATTGAATTTATATAAATAGCGTTCAGCTTGCACTTAAAATATTTACATTTTGGCCAGTCCAATTTTCATATATTATTCAAAGATAATAAATATACATATTAAAATACATCAAATTTTGCCTGGTCTACTCTACTATTTAAATTACACTTATTCTTCTTTTACAAATATATAACTGAACATATTGCAAACGTAGGCAAAACATTAAGACTGAAGACAATGCCTTAAACATTAAGACTGAAGACAATGCCTTAACATTAAGACTGAAAACAATGCCTTAAACATTAAGACTGAAAACAATGCCTTACTTAACATTTAGCAAACATGCAGCCACAGCCTTTTAACTTTAACTCTAAATTCAATAGACCTAAGGAATGCTTAAAGACGAAAAACCTTTTGTCATCGCTTAAATTTAACCGACAACAGACTTGCCTAAAACGTGGCCAGTCGGTGCAACTTTATGTAATTCTAGAGGGCCACTCAAAATTCTTGCGTTGGCTATTTTTTTAAATAAATAACTAACATTTTGTTAACATCAAAGCTATGAAAATGATATATACCCGCCTTTATTATATTCATTATCCATTTCTTTATTCCTTTTGCAAAATATTTGTGTATTAAATGTTTTAAATATTTTTAGCTCGTGCTAGTTACATGTAAACAGGTAAGACCGGTGTAAGATTTCTAAATTTATTACAAAAGACTCTCGTGACCTGCTGACTGATGTGTTGAGTATTAGCCCACTAGTTTCAAATTACCTATTTAAACTCTTCTTTAACAATATTTATTCTAATCGATGCGATAACAGGCCGTTTAACACAAGCCAATATTAAAATCTAAGAAAGTCAATAATCGAGTTAGGAGTTTTAATGCGTTATATCTGCTGTCTATTAACCGCCATCTTTTTTAGATACTGTTTGATTTCAAATTTCTACGAGAACGCCTTTGAAATTCACACGACAAAAAAATGAAAGGCAAACTTTATGTGGTAGGTTAACGTAAGTTGACGCAGTCTTATCAGAACCGTTTTTTCTATTCGAATATATTTTAAGTTAACCCGGAGCTTGTTAAATAGCGTATAAACATTTGGTTTTAATGAAATTTGCAACTATGGAAACACTGTTTGCAGTGAATTGCGTAAACTATAGGTTACCAAATACAAAAACTTAAAAAGGATGTTTTTTTAGTTTGCCTTAGTGTATGGCTTTAATTACTACTTCTTTCTTTTCATTTCTATTAGGCTAAAAATTATTATTACGAACTACAAAGCAAGTTAAATATTATCAAATTAATATTATAGTTTTAAAAACATATACCACGCAGGTGCTATAGACCTATATGCTAGTTCAGATAGCACTTTGCTGCTATGCCGACCACATTTTTGTATTTCTAATTAATTGCTATAAAACTTAGTAGATTTATGAACTATTGTAATTTCTCGTAGCTGTAAAGTATGTTATTATAAGTTTAATTAAATATTACGTTCGCCTAGGCTTGCTTATTAAAGTGGTCTTATTTTCTCTTTTGCTTTACAAACTGGATAAAGGAATTTGAAAAATAACAAAAATATTTTTTACAGGATTGCAAAATCTAATAGGCATTTTATTGGCAGTAGGTATCAGATGACACAATTATTTCAAACGACCACAAAATTGTAGCAATTTTATAAAAATTAAATAATAAGTTTTGAATAATACAAATGGCTGCCATTGCGTCATGTATAAAAATAATTTAGAATTAATTAAAAAAAATTTAAGATTAAAATTCACTAACCTTGTTTATATATTCCAATGTTATTACTTTACTTGATTTTTGCTTTCAGTCTTCGGTTATAAAAAGATTATATATTTTTAAGACCCGAAATAGTATCAAATTTATCGTAAAATGTATATAGCTACAAGTAACGGTTGTACACCTGCCTTTGCTTAGTTATTATACGCCTTTTTTAAATTTTATTAATTGGAAACTTTTCAATAAACATAACTATTGCCATAGTAAAGGATTAGAGCCGTGTTTAAAAACACGCCATTAGATTGTTAAGTTATTATTTCAATATGAATTTTCAGGCGTTACAAAGAGGGCATCAAATATTTATAATCATATTCAAGAATGGCGTTTGCGCTAGTCGAATATCTTACCTTTTTTTCCTTGGGTTATTGTGCTATCGCAAGCCAGTTACGTATATTCTAACATTAATATTTATGAGGAGACAATTTATTTTTCAGTTTCAAATATTTTAATTGGTTTTAATGCCAAAGCGTTAACTCTTTCGCTTTGCTTAAATGGACTTACTAAATATATTAATGCAGACATGAAAAAGTATAAATTAGTTTAATAAAAAATATTGGATTTATGATGAAAGTTGAGATTTATAAATATATATATTACCTACTTTAAGGCTGTGTTACAAGCTACAACAAACTGATAAAACAAACCCCTTAACAAAGGTGGGCACCAAATCGTTAATGCGTTAAACGTTAAATAACGAAGTTAATTTTTTTGTTAAAATTTAACTTTTAAGTTAATTTTAAAAATCGTTATCGGACCTGTTAACTTTCGTTAAATTGTGCTACCGTTAAATTAAGCCCGTTAACTCAATATTTTACAAGTAAATCCATGGTAATATAAGGAATATATATGTTTAAAATTGTCGTTTATCGGGTTTAATCGTCGCAAATTTTAAACGATGTAAGTAATTACTATCCGGCCACTGTTATTTGGGCATTAGGCCTATGCCAGTTTTAAAAACTTCTTCTTAACCATTTTCGTCTAGTTAAAACATCGATTAAGAGAAAAACTATTTTTTTTAAATCTTTTTTTATAAAAAAGGTAATTTCTTTGTTTGTTTTAATTAAATTTTAACGTTAACGTTTAACGATAACTTCCGTTACACTTGGTTTAATTTACCGAAAAAACGTTAGCGAAGTTACTGTTATGTGTAACGAATAACCATTTAACGAAGTTGCTTTTTCGTTTAACTGTGCCCACCTATGCCCCTTAATGCATTGCAGATATTAAAAGTGTTTATTTTATTTAAATATGACAATGGCGGTTACCTTAGTCATTTAAAAGATTAAAGTTTTACAGTTTATGTTTTTTAAATAATTAGTTTTGAAGTTTTAATTCAACAAAAATGATAATTTAACCCAATTATATAAAGAAGTATTTGGCCTTAATGAAAATAACTTTAAAATTACAATACCAGTTTTTACAGATACAAAATTGTACAGTGAAATATTTGTTTAAGATCATAATACACATACATAAAAATTCATCAAAAAAAAAACAACTTAAATTTTTGTTAACACATTTAATGCAGGTGTTTTTGACAAAATATATAATTTCAATCGTGAAAATTAAAAAATGCATCCGTGGTTTTGGTAGCTACAAATAAAATAAAACAAAATAAGTTTGGTAAATTGCTTTTGTTTAAATTGCAATAATGAATGGTAACTGTTTGTCTTCCGCAAACAGTTCACCACAAATATGTTAAGGAAAAACTCTTATATCAAAGATAGGTGATCAATAGTCTATTGTAGTATATACTTATATATATCCTTATGTGAAATACTAATTTTTTTTTAGTTTATCCCTGAATAAAAAAATATATACCATACTTTGTTTTGCAATTTTAACTAGTACATTAAAGAACAAACTAAATTGTTTAGCTATATAGAATAAGTTCGTCATATTAAAATTTGCCAAATCATGCCCTGTTAAGCTATTAATATAATAGAAATTTTTGAATCTTTAAATAGCCCTTAATTAGGTTTCTTACAGATATATCCAGGATAATTTTAAGTGTATAAATATCATAAGTAAATCATGTTTTTGTTGTACCATACATTCTTGAAAACAACTTAAATGTTTTTGTTTACGCTTGAAAATGATCAAGTCTCTCATTTTAGGTTGGTTAAACCAGATCGCAAATAATTTTCTTTAATAATAAATACACCAATTACTGTTATCAGCTGGGACAAGATTTCCAGTGAGAAGTAGAATAATGTCAACAAACCACCAAACTCCGACTCCACCTAGTGTTAAGAGTTTGCCGACAGCTGTGCCAGTGTGGCCAAGCGTGAAACGATCAACGCCGAGACATCCAAGGAAAACAGATTGGAGTAGAATGGTCACGAAGCAAAATCCTGTGTATCTATAAAAAATGATAAAACAATTTTTTTTTGTTTTCATATTTATTTACCCTCAATGGGGTAAGGTCGATTTCATGACCTAAACATAAGAGTTACCCTTTTACACTGACCCACTCTTAATTTGCCCTGAAAGTTTGGGATAATATTGTTTATATTTAAGGCTTGGCTCAGCAGGAGTTCATATCGTTTATAGCATCTTAGTTAAGGGCACTACAGCATGTGAGCAGTGGCGATTGAACCCAGGACCTCATGTAGTGGATTAAGTGTTCCGACCACTACACCATGTTGTCGGCTTTTTAAATTAATCATATATATATATATATCTATTGTTTAACATAAATATAACAAATTTACTTCACACAGGGAATTCCTTCTTTATAAAATTTTCTATCTCCTGTACACTGTATTGAATCATCAATTACATTACACAGCACAGCAGTTGTTTTGACTTCTTCGTGTTTGGAGTTCTTTTCAGACTAAAAAAAAAAAATAACTCAATCCTTAGTTGATAAATATTAATTTTAAAACAAGTGCAAATGTTGATTTAAAATCACTGTTTTCTTACAATGGAACAAGTCCCCAGGGGTTGATTGTCATCAGTTAATGAAGAATTTTTCTCATTCACAAATTCAGGTTCCGCACAAATTAAAAATTCTTCTGGCCTAAAAATTGAAAATGGTTTAGGCAGTCGTTCATTTCCAAACACTTCAGATAAGTTAATTAAATAGCATATTAGACTTTATTTAACATTCATTCAATAGTCAAGCAGCGTGGTGTAGTGGTAAGAACACTTGCTACACCACCATGAGGTTGTGGGTTTAATCCCCACTGCTCTCATGCTGAAGCGTCCTTGAGTAAGGCGATATAAACGATATGAACTCCTGCTGAGCCAGCACTTAATCAGCAGCATAATTACCAGGCAATTATAATCTATAATATCCCAAACTGCTAAAGCCAACTCGAGACTGGGTCGGAGTAACATTTGTTACTCTATGTTTAAGTCGCGCATTCGACTTTCCCACATCGAGGATAAAGATATATACAAAAAAATATATATATTAATAAACTCACAGCAAATTGCACAAAATACGTGGTGAATATGGATCAAATTGTGAAGAATTTGTTTGTGTATTTCCGTAACAGATTGATATCAAATACCAAAACATGTATGCTTTATAAAGACAACATTTCCATTTATCCATAACATGATATTAATATCCAAAAACAAGTTATCCTAGATGTAAATTTATTCTTTCAATTTGTTTACTTCCTGCAGTCTTGACAGTCTGACAGTGACACCCTGATATCATTTACCAATTTCCTGCGTTAGTTTGTTAGTCATATTGTTTATGTACGCTGACTCTATTTATCTATTCTCGTAATACATAAAACCTAATTACAATAACAACGGCATTTTCTTTTAAAAATTATTGTTTTTTTTATTCCACAAAAAAATGTTAATCATGATGCTATCTATATTCCTTTGTAATCTTATAAATGTTTAAATCGAATTCACAATAATTTATTAAATAATTGTCTTGTTTATCCCCGAGAGTTAATATAGCGTAAAATAAATGCAAGAAGAATAAGCGTTTAGATAACTTTTTTTTAAATTTAATGCTGGACAACTTTGAATGTTTTATTGTAAAGTATTTAAATATTTTGTGGTATTTGTTTATGTTAGGAAAATTAATTCTACCTTACTAACATTTTCACGAAAACTAAACATTTGAAAAACACATTTATCGAAATTTGGGGTTACTATTTGTGGAAATTAAAAGACATTTTTTCAAAAAGGATTGTTGTAAAAAAAGTTTAAAAAACATTTTATTGTCAATAAATTGTTTTTCAGAAATATCAGTAATCAAAATATATTGTCTTGCAAGTGCGAGTTTTACCACAAGTACAAATTGGTCATAACCTCTGTATAATGTAAACAAATCAGCAGGGGAAATCCCTAGTTTGATAATTTAATGCTGACTATTTTTTTCCAATCCTTAATATCTTAGTATAGAGTTTTGCCTTAATCTTTTATCTAATCTAGTATGATGAATTTGTTAAGAAGACTTGCAACGGTTCTTCACAAACCCTACGATCCATCAATTTTGGCTTATGCCAGAATAGCATTTGGTAGAAAATTTTAAAATCATTTATATTATCAATATTAACTGTTTTTCTAACTTTTTTCCTTTGCAAGTACAATAATTTTTTTATTAAAGGAATCCTAATGATTGTGGATATTCCGCAAGAACGAGGAATGACTAAAGCTGATTTTAAATATGGACTTGAAGCTGAATATACTTGTCGATTTCCTTTGTTTTCATTTCTTAAACCACTGCCACCTGATTATATGGTTTTGGTATATGCAATCATGCTTTTAAGTATGTACACTCCTACATAAAACCATCTATATAAATTAAGTTTTACATTTTTTTTACCTAAATTAGTTTTAATTATTTTTTTTCTTTATTTAAGGTGCCGTTGGAATTGTTTTAGGCCTTTTCTATCGCCTCAGTTGTTTATGCTTTAGTGTTATTTATTGGTTTATATTTTTTCTCGATAAGTCTACCTGGAATAACCATTCTTATTTATATGGTTTACTTAGCTTTATATTCCTTATTACCGATGCACATCGCTATGCGTGAGTCTTCAAAACAAAACAAAAATTTCATTTTTTAAATATGAAAAAATTAAATGGAGAACTATAATATTCCACTAAATAAATAATTTTTTGTTTATGTATATAGTTCTGTGGATGGTTGGTTTCGAAAAAATATTCAAAACTCACACGTTCCAATGTGGAATTATCTTGTTCTCAAATTTCAGGTAATCCTAATACAAAACATGCTTCATCGAAATATACCTTATGCACTATGTTACATTTTAATTTATTAACTTAAAAAAATACAATAAATAATATTAAAACAAGCACATTTATATATGGATTAATATTATAACAATTTACACTTCAATGTATATAGATATTTTTGGTTTACTTTTACGCGGGATTGAAAAAGACTGAAGGGGATTGGTTGTGGGGTTATTCAATGCAAAACTTAACAAGGCACTGGGTGTTTGATTCCATAAGGTAGAACATAAAACTAGTGCCTTATTTTCTGTAATTAATTTACTTATTTAAGGCTACACAACTTTTCTATTGCTATTTTTCTTGGTTTAGAATTTTTTGGGATATTTTACACTGCACAATTTTTCTTGTTGTCCTTTTTTGTAGAATTTTTCTGGACGAGAAAGCAATGGATCTTGTTGTTGTTCACTTAGGTGGTTTTATTTTGGATATATCCGCAGGATTTTTGTTGTTTTTTGACAGGACTCGATATTTGGGTTTTTTGATGATTGGAATGTTCCATGCAATGAACTCACAAATATTTAATATTGGTAACTTTGTTTAATTGGTAAATCAAAATTGGAAAAAGACTAAAAACTATTGTTTTGGGTAGTCCGGCAGCGTGGTGTAGTGGGAAGAATACTTGCTACATCACCATGAGTCATGGTCCGAGGGTTTAATCCCCACTGCTCTTATGCTGTAGCGTCCTTGAGTAAGGCGCTAAACGGTATGAACTACTGCTGAGCCAGCAATTAATCAGCAGCTTAACTATTAGACAATTCTAATTTAAAACATCCCAAACTGCTGAAGGCAACTCGAGACTAAGTCAGAGTAACAAAAAAATGATTCACATGTCTAAGAAAAATATAACTAAACCTGCAAGATAGTTGGCTTTACATTCTATTTTCAGGCATGTTTCCTTATGCTATGCTTGCAACAATGTTTGTGTTTTGCCGTCCTGATTCTTTCAAGAAATTGTCTTCAAAAATTTGCCCAATGATTTTTGATGATAAACCTGCACAACAAAATAGTTCATGTGTTTATGGTATAGACAAATCAGACAAAGAGTCAAATAAAAATACAAGGTATTTAGAAGATATATTTTTTCTGCACCTTAGTGTTTAAACATTTAATTAGTTATTTTTTGTTTAGTTTTAGTTGGAAACAATGGTTTGGTTGTATCATCACATTGCTCTACATTTCTGAGCAGTTATTTTTACCCTACTCTCATTTTATTACAAAGGTATATACAATAAAATAAACGTTTAACATAGAAAAATCTTAAAATTCTAACCACGTTATTTCGAAAAAGTGTTGTATAAAAATTTTACGGATTATATAGACTAAAAAAAAATTTTACATGTAGGGTTATAATGGATGGACACAAGGACCTTATGGATATAGTTGGGATATGATGGTTCATACTTTTAAAAATCAACATATTAAGATTACTTACATTGACAAGTTTGGCAAAGAAGGTTACCTTAAGCCTGGAGTAAGTAGATCAACGATAACAAAATCCTAAAAAATTTTCACAAACATGTATAGCTCAATAATTAAGCAATTTTCTAAGGGAAGCTATTATAATATATCATAAATATGTCAAAAATAAATTAAACATTAAATTATTTTTTGTCAGGCATTTATGTCGTCTTCAAAAAGTAGGTGGTCAGTACATCCAGATATGACAGTACAATATGCAAAATGTTTAAAGACAAGACTTATTCAACTGGGAATCGAAGAACCAAAAATTTATTTCGATATTTGGAAATCTTTAAATGGAAGATTTCAACAAAGGTTCAAGTTATGTTAAAAAATGTGATTTTCTGAAAATAGATTTGAAATAGAAATATTTTAAATAAATTCAACTTGTTTTAATAAAATACCTTCAAAATCCTTTTAAATTATTTACTGAAAATTGTACAGAGTATTTGACCCTCGTATTGACATAGCAAACTATCAATGGTCCCCTTTTAAAACTCCTAGTTTTGTATTTCCTGTACTATCCCAGCTATCTGACTGGAGAGCAAAATTAGAATTACTAAAAGACGAAATTAAAAATCAAAACATGACTGTTACATTTGTTGCAGATTTTCCAGGTTAACTTTTTTAGATTAAAAATTGTGTTTTTATTTATCATATATTCCTGATTTAAATTATATATTTTTAATAAATAAAATGGTATGAAAAGAAAAATATGAATAAATTTTCGTCTATTTAACATAGACACAAATTTTACTTTAATGTTAAATTACATATGCCATCTTTTTTAGGCTTAAACTTGGAAAATTATGTGCATCCCGATTATGGAATTACTTCCTTGGAAGTTTTGCAGGGAAATATTTTGGTTGAGATTGAATCAGAAAAAAATGTTTCGTTGTTTAAATCTCAAAAAATCGAAGTAATCAAATTCATTAGTTAAAAACCTAAAGACCATCCAAAAAAAGTTTTATTTTTAAGTATATTCTTTAAACAAATATTGAAAATATGTACATTAAACATCTTTTTTATATGTTCAACAGTTACCTGCTGGTAAATTTCACAAAGTCTACACAGTATCTGATGTACCTTCATGTTATTTCTATGTTTATGTCAACACAACTCAACAACTACTTCAAAATGAGGTCAGCAGGCTTAGGAAACAACAAATAAACGAAAATGCATCTTCTAATGGTAAACTACTTATATTTACTTAAAATATATGGTAAGCTATAAAATCATTTTAATTATTTTTAGATTTTTTTAAAGAAGACAATATGCTTCAAGAGGATGACAGGTTAATATGTATTTTTTTTGTATATATTTTTATCCTCGATGTTGGAATGGCGAATGCGCGACCTAAACATAGAATAACAACTGTTACCCCGACCCAGTCTCGAGTTGCCTGTGGCAGATATTAAAGATTATCATTGCTCGGTACTTATTCTGTTGATTAAGTGCTGGCTCAGCAGGAGTTCATACCGTTTATAGCACCTTACTCAAGGGCGCTACAGCATGAGAGCAGTGGGGATTAAACCCGCGACCTCATGTGGGGTAGCAAGTGTTCATTACCATTACACCACGCTGCCAGTTAAATTAAAAACTTTACGTTAATTGTTAGATATAAATAATTGCCGAATTGTTAACAAACATTCAAGATATAACCTAATAAATACCAATATTTTCTTATTTTAATAGAGTTATTGAGTTATACAAACAACAAGAATTGGAAAAGAAACATTCCTTACTTGTAAAAAACAAAACTTTAACTGAAAAATTCACCAAATTTGTTTATAAAAAAGTCGCCATATTTAGAAGAAGGTAAACATTTTCTATAACACTAAATATGTTTTAAGATTTTTAATTAAAAACATCCACAAAGTTTAAAAAAGAAATCAATAAAAATGTAATAATAACATCAAAATCAATGTTTTGATGTAATAACTGAATGCAAATAAGATATTAATTTTTAATGCATATGCTGTTTAGTTTCACTTTATTTAAATGTTAATTAACTTAAATAATCTTTTATTTTGTTTAGTTTTCTGCTTACTATATATAGTGTTCGAAATATTGTGATTGGTTTGCCAGATTCTCAACAACTACTATCCGAGAAAATGAACCTGGATGCATGGCATACCAGGTATAAAAGATATTTTATAAATTACTTAATTTGAAAATCACTTAGGCCTATACAACATTTGACAAATTCATCTATACATCAAAAATTGTAAAATTAAACCATTTAAAAAAAAATTAAAAAAATGTTATAAACCTAAATTTTATTCATAAATTAAATTCATTTTATTTTCTAGTTACTTTAAAACTTCTGACTCAAAAGAGTTAAATGAAAATCAAGAAAATAATCAACAAAACTCAAAAACTAAGACTGAACTTTAAAATAACTTTACCTTAACTTTTTTTTCCTCAACTCATAGCAGTATTAATTCAATTTTGTATATAAAATTTCTGTGATATGTTTGTTTTAAATATAATTACTAATTAAACTAAATTAAAAATATAATTCTCAATCAAATAACAAATACCATTAATGTATACAACAAAATTTAACTTAGCACTGCCATCTAGATATTTGTATATTAACCTATGTTTTACGAAAAAATTACACTTTTGTTGAATCATTCATATATTGTTTTCCTAATAACTTTTAAATGAACCATTTGTGTGTGCCATACTATGCAAAAAAAGTTAAAAAACTTTACTGCAAAATTTTGATGCCAGACCATATTTACTATAATTCAAAAGCGTTTTAAATTAAGTTTTTTCTTTAAATATTTACACACACAAAAATTTTAATTGTTTTCTTCCTAATATTGTATCATTATTTATGATAAAAATAACTATGATAAAATTGTTAATTATAAACTGTTAAGTGGTGAGAATATATTTCTAAATATAGACTCAATAAATAAATTAATGGTTCACTCTATTTTGGAGTTTTTATGTTTATGTAAATCGAGTCAGGTCAGGTGCTTTTAAATAAAGTTGAAAATGTACGTAATACTATAAAATGAATAGGTTGGGAAAATTCATGTGCCAGACCTAACTAAACCTTAAAAAGGATATTTGTACATTAAATCTAAAAATGGAAAAAAAAATTATTTAGAAAATTCTCGCACGCGCCAGGTTTTTTACAAAAAATTATTTTGAATTTTAGTTTAATTATAGCGACATTGCTAAACATTTTCTAACAATACCGAATGTTTTGGGTTTGGTGACCACGTCCTGGGTTTGGTGACCATGCCATAATATACTATAAAATCTTTGTATAAACATTATTTCTTTTCGGCATGTTTAAAATCATTAACTGATTTTGTCATTTTTTCCCGTCGCATTGTTGTAATATTAATTGTATATCGTACTTATTATTTACTTTTATCAATGCGCGAAAAACCAAAATAAAAATTTTTTTTTTTCACTTTTACAAATTCTAGATTTGCGTTTAAAACACAAGCCCATCTTGTTTAAAAATAAGCGTTTTTTATTCTTTATTTTTACTGACCCATATTTAAAGAATTTGTCTGAATATAACAGGGTATTTTTAGTAATTTAAAGGCTATCCTAAGAAAGGGGGGACTTCAAAACCAATTTTTGGATTTTTGTTCGGGCTTTTAGTAGAACTATTTTTAGGAAAAGAATGATTTTTTTGAAACAATAAATAAAATTTGAGGGAATACACCAAAAATTATTATTATAGCTAATAACGCATTTCTCTTACGTAATTTAATTGAATTTCATAAAATACACACAACAACTATAATCAGCACAGATTAATTTACCCTATATGGACAAGCCAATACAATTTATAAAATGCCTTTTATTTATATTACCATTTCCAAGCAAACTTTGGCCTTTATTACCCATATTTGGTTTGTATACGCACCTTGCAAATCAATTGACTACGGCTTAATAACGTTCATGCGTAAGTTGGTAAGCGTATTTGAAATTAAAAACCTATGCAGTTCCATATTTAGAATTTTACCTACATAAGGTTATAATGGGCATCACCACACTTAACGTGTTTTAAATAACACTTAATTAAAACAAGAAAATGAAAAAGGAAAATGTTCTTCACAGTATTATATAATGACGTAATAATATTACTATACAAATTAAAATATTAAATATAAGTAACACGGGCGTTGTTATAAAGTTATATTTCAACACGCAATTGACATTGGATTTATCATCCAGACACACCTACATGCGTCCTGAAAATAAATGTCCAGCAAGTCTAAGGCCTGCCCTCTGCCTTATGCAATTTTTTGTAACTTTGATTAAGGGAAACTGAAACCATTGCTAACAATACTTAAATGTTATTGATTATTTAATATCCGTCATTGTACAGCTTTAGGATGTGAATTTTTATTGTTTATAGTTTTTTGAAGTCTTTTTTTAAGTGTTTCATAAACATTGTTTTTTTTTGTGACAAACTAAAGTCGCAATTAATGTTAAGAACGCCCTTTAAACAAAGATCGTGCGTCTTCTGATATTAAATATAAAATTCCTCGAACTTAAAAATGTTAAGTAAAGTTTTTTATTTTTAACGTGGTACAAACTACCTTTCTAGTTACTGCTTGTCAAAACATACAATAGGGCGAACGACGCCTCTTTTTTGCTTTACCCCTTCCTTGAATTAGCGGTGCAAAGAGCGTGTAATGTAGTTAGTAATAAATTCGAAAATAGTTTAACTTATATCGTACTTCCAAGTAATATGTAATAAATATTTTTAGTAACTGGTATTTTTGTTATTTAAAGTTACATCTACTTGCGCAATAGTTACAAAAAGGAGCGCTAAATCAGCATATCAATATTTGTTGAATGATTTCAGCAAACGCGATTTTTCCTTTTCTCCTTACAACACCTGATACTATTAAGTACATTGTTAAACAAAAACAGTTCGAATAACTTTCTATGAGGTCATTTTTGAATAATACCCATAGTTGTTTGTTATTTAAAATAAAACATATTTAAATATGGCGACTTGAAGTTGTTTTCATCATTACTTTAAACACATTACGTCAACTATAAAAATACATATTGCCTTAGTAATAACGCCAAATAAACCAAATTCTGGGGTTGTTGGGGCTACATGGTGGTAAATAGCCCCTTTTTGTAAAGAGGACACCGAGCGATACTCGCTAGTTTTTTTTTGAAGGTGCATTACCTATTTAATAATATTTAGGTGAACGAGTATTTGATTCATCACGACCGTTATACTCATTATATTGTTTCCGCAATTATTCACCGAAGAGAAGTTTCTCACGTGAAAAAAATTTTATGACGTCGAGAAAATTGACTTTTATATGATATTGGAAGTTATTTTTTTTAAAAGAGGTTTAAGTTATCGTGTAAACAGTAAAGGAAGTAAATAAAATACAACACCGTATATCCTAAACGTATAGTTATATAGAGTAAACCATTTTTAAATATAAATAAACCAAATAAATTTGTAATAAATAAATAAGAATAGGGTTTTGAAAATTGTATTGATGTTGCATCATTTTTTTACCAAGCTATTTATGCTATGTCATTATTTTAAGGGTAGGTGCAATTCACGTTATAACCACCATGACCTCAATAATTTTGCTGAATCACTTAATTTGTCGCGTGATTAAAACAATTTTAAAAGGGAAAATTTTTTCGAATTAAACGGAAATTTTTTTAAAATGTTTTCGTAAATATTCATACCACACAGAAAATCGGTGTCTTTTATATTAGTTTAAAATTACAAAAATATTTATAGATTTTTTTATTTGAAGTTAAAATAGAACATTACATAATTCTTGAATATATTCAACTACTCTATTACACCTTCTGTTACACCTTACTACACCCAGCAACGACCTGTAATATTTATCAAGCTATTTGATCAAGCTATTTAAGTATAAATTTATACCTACTCATGGTGTTAAAAGGGTAGATTACACTATAAAGATATAACCCTCATACAAGCAAAAGGGCTTGTTTTTTTTTAAATATCAAATACATATCCGTAAAAATTACTACACCACAATATGGCTAGACAAAGGGAGTTTCATTTACGTACGCCCACCGTAAATACGTAATATACCTTTTAAAATGTAGGTTATAATATAAGGTAATTAAGACCGGTTGGGAGAGCTTGACAGACACGCTAATATTATTTTGTAAATCCTTTTAAGGGATGTCTCGTATTAATAATTTTGCTGTTTCTGCTTTAATAAAAGGAAGCAGCTGAATTACATAAATAAATCCCCTATCACGTTAAGGAAGTTTGCGATCTCAAAAGTCAATTTCCTTACATGTAAACATAGGGGAGAATTGCATCAAACATTATGTAACAACAATTAAATCAAAGTTTAATTGTGTGGTTCTGGTTAAATTGAACCGGTGAACTGTAAGCCAGCACACTTCGCCATTCATGACACGGCGTACTATGACTTATGACGTAGCGTCATGTGACATTTTGACGCAATGTTATTTATAGCGAAAACAAAAAATAATGGAAATTTACTATAACTTTTTAAACATTTTAAATTTTTTTAATAAAACCGGGTTTAAAATACAATAACTAACTTACATGACATATTAGATTTTGTTACTACTACTACTACTACTACTACTAAGTCTTAGTCTAGTTCTCACTATTTAGTAAACTTTTGAAATAACTTAACTTTTAAAGAGTATTTTGACTATATTTAAACTGATTGCCGTTTTAGTATTGTGTAAACACTGGTAATTACAATTTATTTTATGAATAAACTGTTTAAAAATACGAATTTTGTATTCGGAAATTTATTATAAAAAAACACAGGGCAACGTTGCTATAAACTGCTATTGCTATTTCTCGCAAAGAAGAAACAAGCCAGTAGGGAGTTCCCCAAATAGTCACGTTACCTTTTTTCTCACAAACTCTCGAATGTTCTATATACACAATACATTTTTTCTCACATACTCTCGAATGTTCTTTATATAAAAAGAAACACTTTTGCAGATATATAAAGTCCCGGCAGCATTACACGCGATCATAGGCAAGGCAAGGCAAGGTTTATTGTGTTAAAAACAAATTAAAAAGTTTATAAATTAAATGATAGACGAAAAACGAACTGAACGGTTACATCGGGATATAGTCTCAGATAGTCACCGAGTAGTATCAGCAAAAGATCCGCCAGGACAACGGTGTGTCTACATATATCCAGGTTAGTTAGTTAGATTTTTACTTTAAATTACTTTGGTTTTTAAGCTTGGTAAAATAAAATAACCGTTTTTATAATTACAATTATTTTATAAAACTATCTAAGACTTTTTTGTTACGAAATAAGAAAAAACTATTAACTATATGGCTGTACAGAAATTTTAAATACAAAAAAATATTATCGGCTATTCGAAAATTGTTATAAGAATGTGTTTAAAAAATTTCAATTACTTTAATCAAACAACTTTATAACATAGGTGATACTGAGCGAGAAGTTTATCGTTTAACTACATACGATAAATTTCCAAGACATATTCCGGTTGAGCCTCTACAATTAGCGTCTGCTGGGTTTTATTATACAGGATATAAAGATAGAGTGAAATGTTTCAGGTAAAATTAAATTTAATATCATAAAAATATGTCTTTACTTTTGGTTTAATATGTCTTATACAGTTTAACGAAATACTTTAAAATTTAAAGTACTAAACTTGAAAACGTGAAAACTTAAAAAAAACTTTAAATTAAATAAATATTTTTGGGTAATTTACAAATTTATTTTATAATTAGTTGTGGAAGCACCATAGAGGATTGGACTCTTACAGACGACCCTAAATCACGTGATCTGCATGACGTCAATTGCGAAATGATGTTATCGACATGCACTCGAAATCAACCAATCAGTAAGTACCATTAGGGCCCATTGCAAAATCACATGATTACAAATAAACTATTTTTAGACCAAATGTTTTTAGTTAGAAAATTTTGTAAACATGTTTACGAGACATTTTGTTTTTTTTTGAAATTTGATTTTTGTTTTTAATTTTTTTAGATTCCGGATGGCGAAGACCATTCAGACGTTCACCCTCGCCTACTACCTCACAAAACCAACCAACACCATCACAAATAACCAGGCAAACCAGTAGTGCTGGTGAAGTAACCATGGCTGGTATTACCAACCAAACAAATCCACCAATTAATCATCAATATCAATCTGCCACCATATCTTCAACCTTAACTAATCAAACACACCATAATAATGAACAAATGCAATCGAACTTTATTGAACTATTTCCGTGCCGTAATCCAGCTAACCCGCACATGCGCAGTGCGTTATCACGTGAGCAAACGTTTTTGGACAATAACAACTGGCCAGGTCATCGGATTCGAGCAACACCGCATCAGATTGCTGAAGCTGGAATGTTTTATCTTGGTAAGTTTGAAAGAAAATCTTATATGCTTAATATTGAAAATGTTTTAATAACTACAATGAGCACCTATTAATAAAACGAATTGACATTCTATAGGTAATCGAGATAGAGTGAAGTGCTGGTACTGTAACGGAGGTTTACAAAACTGGGATACATCAGATGATCCGTGGTTTGAGCACGCCAAGTGGTTTCCAGAGTAAGTACAAATATTTAAAGATTATTATAATATTTACAAATTCAAGTTAACATTTTTTAACATTTGAAAATTTAATTGACAGATGTGAATTTTTGTTGCAATCTAAAGGACCAGAGTTTGTTGAAATGGTTGTTGACCAATACCCTAATTTAAGAAGACCAACCCAAAGAAACAATACGCAAACCAATCAATTGAACAGATCACAATCAACAAGGTAAATATTGTTTAAAAACAAAAAAAAATTTGGGGTTGCTTTTAAAAATTGTACAAAACTTTTATTTTGATTTTGTTTTTATTCTAGCAATGCACCTCCTATTATAATCGACCCACAAGAGGAAATCCAAGAAAGAAATAGAAAAGTTGAAAACGAAATGACAAATTCTTCTTTTGTTGACGAAGCCAAGAAAATGGGATTTTCAGAAGAGGAAATAAAACAAGCATTTTACAGGTAAAAAAATTATAACACATTAAAAAGTGTTAATATTTTGAATTTTAAAAATAAGGTGTCATAGATCATATAACAATATAGAAAGTTACTATTGATCCTTTTGCAAGAAAAATACTTCAAATCTTTTTCTTTTTTCAGACAATTTGAATCTAGTAATACATCGTTCGTAAATTTTGCACCGTTAGTTGAATCACTTCTAGCTCACACTAAACCCAATTCTGAAAACCAATCTGTTCCCATGGATACGGAAGCTCCTTCAACGTCATCAGCAACCGTACCAAAACAAAGTGCGCCAACTAGCGCCTTGGAGGAATTGCGAATTCTGGAAAAATCACGGTCCTGTAAGTCGTGCAGAAAAGAAGTTGCAAGCGTTGTTTTTATACCATGCGGACATTTGGCTGCATGTCCAGAATGTTCAAAATCTTTAAAAAAATGTCCGGTTTGTAACAAAAAGATAACCGAATCATTTAAAACTTTTTTATCTTAATAACTGTACTCCTTTTAAAATTCACTCCCAAAAAACTTATCCTGTTTTAGTATTGTGCAACTACTATTTATGACAATATCTTATTTTGTTAATTTATTTTAACAAACATAATTTGTGATTTTTTTGTAACGAACGAAAGTGGTGATTTTTTGATTTTTTTTTTGTTATTCTAATTCTTTTTTATTTACTTTTTTATGGTTCTTCAATTTTAACAATTTGTAATTTATGAATGTACTTTTTAATTTTTATTTATATTTAAAACAACAGTATTTAAAAAAATATGCACTTTTTTGAGGTCTTTTTAAATTGTTTGCAAGTAGTATTTATTAAAATTTTGTATATATTTATTATATCTTCATTTTGTATTTATTTCCCATTTTTATACCATGCCGACATTTGGCTGCATGTCCAGAATGTTCAAAATCTTTAAAAAAATGTCCGGTTTGTCACAAAAAGATAACCGAATCATTTAAAACTTTTTTATCTTAATTACTGTACTCCTTTTAAAATTCACTCCCAAAAAACTTATCATGTTTTAGTATTGTGCAACTACTATTTATGACAATATCTTATTTTGTTAATTTATTTTAACAAACATAATTTGTGATTTTTTTGTAACGAACGAAAGTGGTGATTTTTTGATTTTTTTATGAATCTAATTCTTTTTTATTTACTTATTTATGGTTCTTCACTTCCAACAATTTGTTATTTATGAATGTACTTTTTAATTTTTATTTGTATTTAAAAAAACAGTATTTAAAAAAATATGCACTTTTTTGAAGTCTTTTTAAATTGTTTGCAAGTAGTATTTATTAAAATTTTGTATATATTTATTATATCTTCATTTTGTATTTATTTCCCATTTTTATACCATGCGGACATTTGACTGCATGTCCAGAATGTTCAAAATCTTTAAAAAAATGTCCGGTTTGCTACAAAAAATTAACCGAGTCATTTAAAACTTTTTTATCTTAATTAATTTGTTTTCCTTTAAAATTCACTCCTAAAAAACTTATCCTGTTTTAGTATTGTGCAACTACTATTTATGACAATATCTTATTTTGTTAACTTATTTTAACGAACAAAAGTGTTGATTTTTTTGTAACGAACGAAAGTGGTGATTTTTTTGATTTTTTTTGTTATTCTAATTCTTTTTTATTTACTTATTTATGGTTCTTCACTTCCAACAATTTGTTATTTATGAATGTACTTTTTAATTTTTACTTGTATTTAAAAAAAGGTTTTAAAAATTTATGCACTTTTTTGTTAACTTTGTGGAATAGTTTGTAAGTAGTATTTATTAAATTTTTTATATTTTTTTCCCATCTTCATTTTGTATATATTTTCTTTAAAATTAAAAAAAATAAAAATGTAAATTTCGAATGTAACACGCTTTATGAAATCTTATAGCGATAAGAAATAAAAGAAAAAAATGTTTAAAAATACTAAAAAATTGTTACATTTGGCGCAATAATATTTACAAGTTTGGGATTACGCAAAGATGTGAAACAACTTAGCATAATTTTTTAGGGATTTATATGTTTACCGCTAACAGTGAAACTTGCAAAAAAACATTTTATTTCACGAATATTATGTAACCTGCTAAATACGTAATCAAACAAATATTTAAACACATAAGTAGACCAAACAGCGTGGCCCTATTATGCGCCGCATGGTTTAGTTCACGTGTTAACGTTTATCCTTTGTTTGGGATATTATTCTGGTATTGCTGTCACGATGTTTTTATACTTGTGTTACTTATAGTCATATGACACCACGTGGGTTTATATGAAAACACGTGCTATAATTCTTTTTAAATTATGCTGAATCACCCTGACAGTTTTTACAATATAACTATAGATAGATAGTAAGGTTTTTTTATTAAAAAATTTGATTGATTTTAAATAAATTTAATACAATAACCAAACAAGAGAAATAGGCTTTTTAAACAAGCATACATTTTTAATTAAATGTTTTGAGGATAAACTAATAATCACGAGGTCATCACATGAGGCCTTTAAGCTGAGTCGTGTAACCCCCCCATTAAAGGTTTTAAGGATATTTTAACAAAAGTTTTGTACAATAAACCAATTAAACTATAAACATCTGAACACGTACATATGGACTATGGTTTTACGATATCGTTAAAATGATATAATTCTATCAATATTGGTAAGGTTGTTTCATTAACATGGTTGTTTAAGTGAATTGCAAAAAAAAAAAATTGCCTGACATGGTTAAAGTCCGCATTTCGAAATATCAACAACTATTACAAAGTGTAAATAAAAAATTTCACTTAATCTCATAAAGTTTTCGCAATCAGCATTTAAGTTTAAATCCTCGAAAATGCGCATTTTGATATAACTTCTACAAACGATGTTAGCGAGAGCAAGTTAAGGCAAGCAACTTATAAAAATCAGTATTTATAAATTAGGCCTAGCTAAGGTTTAACTTATAGTGGTAGCGGTAAAAGTGTCAAATTAAAAAAAAACTTTAAAATGTATTTTTAGCTGCCTGTGTATAAATGTTTTTTCGGTTTCTAATGCTTTTTTGGCTTACCCTGTAAATGTTCTATAAAAAATAAATAAAAGAGTACTCCAAAAGTAAAAGTACCAAAAGACTTTAAAAGAGAAATCCCCTGTAGGGATTTTCCCTAAACTAATCAAATATGTTGTTGTTTTGACAAAGAGAGTAACGTCAGAAGCAAAGCATTGACGCCTTGTTTACTGTGTTAGTGCCAGATAACACGTCAAACCAATTATTTAGAAATGTGCTATTGGCAATATTGTCAATATTATGATTTTTTTAATTTGTAGTAAATCTACGTAATGTAAATACTAAACGATAGGGCAAATGTTTTTAACAAATACTTAATACGAGTGTGGTAATGCAAACAAACCAGAACAATCTGAATTTTTTTGTAAACAGCAATTAATATACCCAACTAAAACAGTTTTCCAAAACATAGAAATTTTCCGTATAAATTATTTTAACAGCGTCTACAACTAGGCATTTAAAATCCTTATGTAAATTACATTACCAGATTTTTGAAATTTTATTCAAAAATGGTGATCAAAATTTAATAAACTTTTTTTTATGAATGAATCCTTTTTATGACGCAGATTATTTGTTTTTAACAAAGCACATGCGTTGGTATGCCTAATTTTGCGAGGTCTTGTCTGATGTACTCTCACTATTTCTGACTAAAAAAAGATTTAATGCGTCAGTAAGACTAAGTGCTACACAACAGTTACATTCAATTCAATGATGTCGTATTCGGTCGAAACGAACAAAATTTTAACTAAAAATTTTGGGGTATTTTTAGGTAATAATATAATTATAAAATGGGGTAAATTACACGCGTTGTACTGTTTGTTAAGTCAAAATTAACGTGTGATAATTCTAAACTACTCGAAACTGAAAAATAAAAAAAAAAGTTTCAATACTGTTGTTTGAAGAGTTGTTCAGTCAGGGAATGCCCACGAAAAAGCTTGAATTTTCTCTCTTTTTCTCTCAACAACTATATAAGAGAGAGCCATCTCGTAGTGGCTTATACAAAATTTTAAACAAACATAGCGACTAGTACTGAACAGAATGTTAATGCGTAGAACAAGAAGTGATATTGAAAGTGATGGGCATTGTATGCGTGCTTCAAAAGACCCACCGGGACAGCGATGTGTTTATATTATCCCAGGTAAGCCTTTTTTTGTTGCTAGTTATTTATTCTACTTATTAATAACGGCGTAACATGTAAAAAGTCTATTTGAAATTAAATATAGGAGCTACTGCAAAAAAAAAAACAAGAAGTGTCTTAACAAATGAATATACATTTACATCTGCAAAATTTCCATTTTTTTAAAAGGCTGTATTTATTTTCGGTTACAATTCCACTTACTACCATTTGCAGTAGACCATATCATTATTTATATCGTAAAAGTATTAACGCATAAAAGCTTTTTATAAACATATCAACTTTTTTATTAGGCAATCCGGACAACGAAATTTACAGACTAACGACTTTTAAAAAATATCCAACTCACGTGCCAGTAGATTACATGGATCTAGCAGCAGCTGGGTTCTACTACACAGGATATAAAGACAGAGTTAAATGCTTTGGGTAAGTTATTTCGATAAACCAAACTAAATTAATAACGTCATTAGAAATTGCATTCAGGTTTGATTGAACTAATGTGTTTCACATTAAAATTGCAATATAAGTAAGGGAATTAAGCATTGTAAGGGACTTGTGCATTGTAATGAAGGTTTCATAACGGAAGTTAATTTTATTACATCATTGTGTAATATTACATTGTTATCATGCTTATGTTCAAAGTTTGACGTTGTTTGTGTTTTAGGTGCGGGAAAACAGTGGAAGACTGGACGTTAACAGACAATCCAAAATCAAATGACTGGCACTTAACAGGATGTGAAATGGTGACAGGAACAGTCGAAAGAAATATTCCATTAGGTAAGTAAAGTAAATACTGTTGAGAACGTTAAAGGCAATGGTTAGGTATAGTCTTACTAAGTAAACGTCGATAGAAAAATTATAACTCAATATTTTTTTTTTGCAGTTGGCTTGTTAGGACGTAGAATTAAAGCTAATTCCTTGCCTGTTAATAGACAAAGGTTAAGACAAGATAGAAGTGTTGATTTAGTTTCACCAAGTAGTGCAGTTAACACAACTCAATCAAGCGCAAGTAACAACAACAACACACAAGAGTCAAACCAAAGTCAATTTTCCCAACAACTACCCACTTCACCAACTAATAATCACAACATCACCGAAACCAATAACTTGCAAGCTATGTTTCCATGCCATAACCCTGCAAATCCACATATGGGTATTACTGAATCACGTGAGCAAACGTTTTTGGACAACAACAATTGGCCAGGTTATCGAATTCGAGCAACACCGCATCAGATTGCTGAAGCTGGAATGTTCTATCTTGGTAAGTAATCGCATAAAACAATATTGCATAAACTCGTTTAAAAAACGACTTCGACATTTACAATGTGAATCTAATACTTTTAGGTAATCGAGATAGAGTTAAGTGCTGGTATTGCAATGGAGGTTTACAAAACTGGGAGACATCAGATGATCCTTGGTTTGAACACGCCAAGTGGTTTCCAGAGTAAGTTTACATTTTCATATGACTTGTAACAGAAAAACTGTTAACATGAATTAATCATTTTTGTGTATACAGATGCGAATTTGTATTGCAAAACAAAGGACCAGAATTTGTAGAAAACGTGAGCGAACAAAACCCTAACATACAGAGACCACAGATGAACAACAATCCACAAACGCCACAGAGTTCAAGGTACATATCAATAGAGTGACCATATAGTTAATTTATTTTGCAGAAAATTCAATCTGATTAAATAAATACAAATATTAAAGCTCTACAAAATTTAATGACACTTAGGCTATGAGTTTAAATATAAAAAATAATGTATTTGCAAAATAAGTGTTTTACTAAAATCTTAATTTTTTCCTTTTTTAATACTTATAATTTGTTTGTATTTAGCAACATAGCTCCACCAATAATCGACCCGCAACAAATAATAAACGAACGAAAACAAAAAGTAAGGGAAGAAATAAATTCTTCCAACCTTGTAAACCAAGCAAAATTGATGGGATTTTCAGAAACCGAAATTGAACAGGCATATACCAGGTAAAAAACAACATAAATCTATCTGACGTACATTAACACCCATTTAAGCTGTTATATTCAATCAACATAAGGTATTTATTTTTTATTTAAATACATTTAGGCAATTTGCAGAACACGACTGTACTTTTAACCAATTCGAAGATCTAGTTAATTCAATGATAGCTAACGAAGCGACTATGGAAACCTCAACAACTGAAAACAACACGGAGTCTACTACTAGTTCGACCTCCGCAGCGCCCGCTAACGCCGACGAAGAATTAAGTCGTTTGGAGAAAACGAGAAACTGTAAAAGTTGCAAAACACAACCGGCGAACGTTGTTTTGTTACCGTGTGGACATTTAGCGGCGTGCCAAAGTTGCTCAAAAAAATTAAAATTTTGTCCACTATGTAAAACTAAAGTTAAAGAGATTCTCAAAACGTATATTTCTTAACACATATTTTTTTATTGTTATTTATTACTTTATACCTAATTTATTCAAATATGCCAAACTCTGCCTTTTTTTATCTCACTGTATATTTTCTTAATTAATCTTTAAATATATTTCTATTGCTTTTTAAAAAATGTTCTAATAAAATCAAGTACTAAATATTGTAAAAAAAATCTACTTTAATATTTAACTTAACATAAAGCATAGAATATAAACTTTTATAAATAAATAAAAACTAGGCATAAAAACATAAATAAAAATTTAAACACAACGTAACAAAAAGCACAACCATGCCTTTAATTAATATAAAATTAGGTTTGCAATAAGTTAGCTTAATACAAATCAAAGTAATAATAATATACAAATGTTTAAAAACACTTACTTTGTTTAAATGTTGTAAAATTGTTCTTTATTTAATCCGTTTGTTTTTATTTTAAATACTAGCTGATAAGTTAAACAACTGTTACTTGGGAATACTACTTACTAATAAAAATCACTTGATAAAATAGAAAAAGCACAAAACGAAATAAAAACAAATGCGCGTTCAGCGTCTTTTACAAAGTTGCTTAGAAGAGAATTAAGGCGTGGAGTTTTAAGAATGCAAGAATAACTCTAACACGGGTGTTTTAATTCTTTCACTTGCCGCTTCCCTTTCTTATAAAAATTGGATGATTTGCAGCCTTTTGAAGCAATACGAAAAGCGACAAAGACAGCTAAAGTTACTAACAATATCACAGCAAGAATAACCAAGATTATATAATTATGAAATACACTTTCCTTTGCTTCGTTTTCTAAAAAAATATTGTAAAATCAAATATTGTAATTACCCATTTAGACAAAATATAATAACAGAAAAAATAAAATATTTTTTTTTAAATTTATACAGAAATGTTATTCATTTTTAATAAAACAAAATACCTTTTTCGTTGCCCCTTTTGTCGTCAGACGAATTTTTAAAGTTTTCAGAAGTAGAGGAAGTTGTATTGGGTAGGTACGGTGTAACGATTTGTGGTACATTTATAACCTGAACAGTTATTATATTTAACAATATAATGTATATACCTCGAATGACAAAAAAATAATAATTTTACAAAAAATTACCTCTTTTTCCTGGGTTGTATTCTTGTTAGGTTTTTCCGTTTTCTTGTGATTTTCAACCGGCATTTCTTTGCTAACAAAATAAAGAAATATTTAAATACTATTGCTAAACTTCAAGTAGAAACGCACTCAATATTTAAAGTAACTTACATTCTTACTAAACATCTCATGTTACAGCTTTCTTCGATGTTCGTATATCCTTGAATACAAGTTATACATACTTGTTGAATTGGATCGTAAAATTCCGATTTTTTACAGTAACTCGGAATATTGGTGGTAAAACTTAAAATAAAAACTATAAAATGTATACTTAGCTGCCTGTGAATATATTTTTTTTCGGTTTCTAATGCTTTTTTTGGCTTACCCTGTAAATGTTCTATAAAAAATGAATGAAGAAGTACTCAAAATAAAAGTACCAACACTTTAAAAGGGAAATCCCCTACAGGGATTTTCCCTAAACCAGTCAATTTGTTTTTTTTGGTATGACAAAGAGAGTTACGTCAAGACCAAAGCATTGGCACTTGTTTACTGTGTATGTGCCATATACACGTTAAACAATTCAAAAAATGGCCTTTTGGCAATACTGTCAATATTATGATCTTTTGAATTTGTAGAAAAAAATCATAATATTGACATCTAAGTAATGTAAATACTATAACATACAATAGAGCAAATATTTTTCTAACAAATACTACATACGAGTGTGGTAATGCAAACAAACAAGAACAGTCTGCATTTTTTTGTAAACAGCAATTAATATACCCAACTAAAACAGTTTTCCAAAACATAGAAATTTTTCGTATAAATTATTTTAACAGCATCTACAACTAGGCATTTTAAATCCTTATGTAAATTACATTACCAGATTTTTGAACTTCAGAATATTATTCAAAAATGGTGATCAAAATTTAAAAAACTTTTTTTTATGAATGGATCCTTTTTATGACGCAAATTATTTGTTTTTAACAAAGCACATGCGTTGGTATGCCTAATTATGCGAGGTCTTGTCTGATGTAATCTCACTATTTCTGACTAAAAAAAGATTTAATGCGTCAGTAAGACTACGTGCTACACAACAGTTACATTCAATTCAATGATGTCGTATTCGGTCGAAACGAACAAAATTTTAACCAAAAATTTTAGGGAATTTTAAGGTAATAGTGTTGTAAATTGGGGTAAATTAAACGCCGTGTACTGTTCGTTTTGTTAAAATTCACGTGTGATAATTTTAAACTACCTTACGAAACTGAAAATTTAAAAATAAAATTCATTAGGGTAAGTAAGTTCAAAACTGCTGTTCAGTCAGGGAAAGCCCGCGAAAAAGCTCGCTTATTCTCTTTTTTCTTAGTCAACAACTAACAACTATATAAAAGAGAGCCATCTTGTAGTGGCTTATATGATATTTTAAACAAACAAAGCGACTAGTACTGAACAGAATGTTAATGCGTAGAATAAGAAGTGATATTGAAAGTGATGGGCATTGTATGCGTGCTTCAAAAGACCCACCAGGACAGCGATGTGTTTATATTATCCCAGGTAAGCTTATTTGTTGCTAGTTTTATATTCTACTTATTAATAACGGCGTAAGTTACCATGTAAAAAGTCTATTTGAAATTAAATATAGGGGCTACTGCATAAACAAGCAGAATATAAATAAATGGATATATATTTACATCTGCAAATATTCGATTTTTTTGAAATGCTGTAATCTTACTACCATTTGCAGTAGACCGTATCTTTATTTATGTCGTAAAAGTATTAATGCATTAAAACTTTTTTAAACGTATCATCAACTTTTTTATTAGGCAATCCGGACAACGAAATTTACAGACTAACGACTTTTAAAAAATATCCAACTCACGTGCCGGTAGATTACATGGATTTAGCAGCAGCTGGGTTCTACTACACAGGATATAAAGACAGAGTTAAATGCTTTGGGTAAGTTATTTCGATACACCAAACTAAATTAATAACGACATTAGAAATTGCATTCAGGTTTGATTGAACTAATGTGTTTCACATTAAAATTGCAATATAAGTAAGGGAATTAAGCATTGTAAGGGACTTGTGCATTGTAAATAAGGTTTCATAACGGAAGTTAATTTTATTACATCATTGTGTAATATTACATTGTTATCATGCTTATGTTCAAAGTTTGACGTTGTTTGTGTTTTAGGTGCGGGAAAACAGTGGAAGACTGGACGTTAACAGACAATCCAAAATCACATGACTGGCACTTAACAGGATGTGAAATGGTGACAGGAACAGTCGAAAGAAATATTCCATTAGGTAAGTAAAGTAAATACTGTTGAGAACGTTAAAGGCAATGGTTAGGTATAGTCTTACTAAGTAAACGTCGATAGAAAAATTATAACTCAATATTTTTTTTTTGCAGTTGGCTTGTTAGGACGCAGAATTAAAGCTAATTCCTTGCCTGTTGATAGACAAAGGTTAAGACAAGATAGAAGTGTTGATTTAGTTTCACCAAGTAGTGCAGTTAACACAACTCAATCAAGCGCAAGTAACAACAACAACACACAAGAGTCAAACCAAAGTCAATTTTCCCAACAACTACCCACTTCACCAACTAATAATCACAACAACACTGAAACCAATAACTTGCAAGCTATGTTTCCATGCCATAACCCTGCAAATCCACATATGGGTATTACTGAATCACGTGAGCAAACGTTTTTGGACAACAACAACTGGCCAGGTTATCGAATTCGAGCAACACCGCATCAGATTGCTGAAGCTGGAATGTTCTATCTTGGTAAGTAATCGCATAAAACAATATTGCATAAACTCGTTAAAGTTATGGCTTCACCCCTTTACAACGTGAATCAAATACTTTTAGGTAGTCGAGATAGAGTAAAATGCTGGTATTGCAATGGAGGTTTACAAAACTGGGAGACATCAGATGATCCTTGGTTTGAACACGCCAAATGGTTCCCTGAGTAAGTTTACATTTTCATATGACTTGTAACAGAAATACTGTTAACTTGTATTAATCATTTTTGTTTTATTTAGATGCGAATTTGTGTTGCAAAACAAAGGACCAGAGTTTGTAGAAAACGTGAGCGAACAAAACCCTAACATACAGAGACCACAGATGAACAACAATCAACAAACAAACCCACAGAGTTCAAGGTACATATTAATATCATATAGTGACAGTTAATATATTTTGCAGAAAATTCAACCTGACTAACTAAATACAAATAAGAAAGCTCTACAAAATTTAATAACACTTTGGCTATGGGTTCAAATACAAAATTAATGTATTTGCAAATTGAGTGTTTTATTAAAATCATAATTTTTCCTTTTTTAATACTTATAATTTGTTTGTATTTAGCAACACAGCTCCACAAATCATCGACCCGCAACAAATAATAAATGAACGAAAACGAAAAGTTAGGGAAGAAATAAACTCTTCCAACCTTGTAAACCAAGCAAAATTGATGGGATTTTCAGAAACCGAAATTGAACAGGCATATACCAGGTAAAAAACAACATAACTATATCTAACGTACATTAACACCCATTTAAGCTGTTATATTCAATCAACATAAGATATTTATTTTTTATTTAATTGTATTTAGGCAATTTGAAGAACACGACTGTACTTTTAACCAATTTGAAGATCTAGTTAATTCAATGATAGCTAACGAAGCGCCTATGGAAACCTCAACAACTGAAAACAACACACAGACTACTACTAGTTCGACATCCGCAGCGCCCACTAACCCCGACGAAGAATTAAGTCGTTTGGAGAAAACGAGAAACTGTAAAAGTTGCAAAACACAACCGGCGAACGTTGTTTTGTTACCGTGTGGACATTTAGCAGCGTGCCAAAGTTGCTCGAAAAAATTAAAATTTTGTCCACTATGTAAAACTAAAGTTAAAGAAATCCTTAAAACGTACATTTCTTAACATATTTTTTTTATTGTTATTTATTTTTTGATATATTTATTTTTATAGTCTGTGCATTGATATTACATCTGTTACTGTGTTTATTTTAAATATTAAGCTATTTTTAAATCATATGCAAATTTGTTTATATTTTTATACAAAATACATAGATAAAGTTTATATGCCCAATCTTATGTTTACAAATTTATTTAAAATTTAACACTATAACCTAAAATCATAAAACACTAAATTTTCTGTTTTTTAAAGAATTGCACATAAAAATAAGTGAAAATACAAATTTTTACACGACAAGACAAAATATGCAACTAAGGGCTGCTTCTAGCAATTTTATATGTTAAAAAATTATGAAAACATTGAAATACTAACCTTGTTTTAATGTTGTAACCTTGTTCTTTCTAATCCACGTGATAATCTTTATCTTAAATCTTAGCTGGTATGTTAAACAAATATAACTTGAGAACTCTACTTACAATTATGTTACTAAAGAGAGGAAAAACACCAGGCAAAGAAAAAAGGCCTAGGCGCTTTTTTAAAACGTTTTTTTAAATACAGCCTTAAACTATGTTTTGAAATTCTTTATTAACAGAATTTAGGCCTGAACAGTTTCGCGTTCAATATTAACAATAGTTGTACAATAAAAACAACTTAGGCCAAATAACATAGAAATGTATTTAAATACAATTAAAAGCTTAAATACTTTTAAATTTAATACAATAGGTTACGTATAACATATTATGTAAAGAAATAAACAATATATATTGGCAAAAAAGTAATGATGGTGCCAAATTGGAATATTTAAAATATATATATTCTTGCATAAAGTATGGCTTTATAAATCCCTATATACAAATTAATAAAAATAATCATACATACAACTGTTTTAATGAGAAATAGACGATCTTTTAACTATAATGATTCCCTTTATTCTAATTTCGCACACCGGGCATTTTTTAAACATAGGTAAACACATAAAACACAATACCAAATGACCGCATGAGATAAACACAACATTTGCAACTCTTATTCTGCACGATTTACATGACCGTAACTTTTCGAGACTTCGCAATTCCTCCAAAGTGCTAGTTGGCGCACTTTGGGTCGGGGGCGATGCCGAAAACAATGAAGAAGAAATGGTTTGCATAGAAACAGATTGATTTTTAGAATTTTTCTTGGTTTGGGCAAGAAGAGATTCAACTAACGCCAAACAGTTTGAAAATGTTGTATTGGTCAATTCGAATTGTCTAAATATTTAATTTTAACAGTTTTTATAATTTTTTACATGCATTGTTTTAATATATTTTGCTCATTAAGATATTCTACTTATTATATGAGTTAAATTATTGTAATTTTACCTGTAAAAAGCTTGTTTTATTTCATTTATTAAATAACCCATCATTTTTGCATCGTCTAGAAAGGGAAAATTTCTCATTGCGTGTTTGGCTCTTTCCTTCCTATCTTTAATTTCTTTTTGAGGGTCAATAATCAGGAGTGCACTGCTAAAAAAAATAATATTAATTATTGGTGTATTTTTATTAAATCCATATTAATCTAGTTTGTTTTAAACATTATCTACCTCGTTAACGTTAAACTAGTGGCAAACATTTTTTTAACAAACTCTGGTCCCTTAGATTGCAACAAGAATTCACATCTGTAAATTAAAATTTTTGGAAGTTATAAATGTTAAATTTAAATTTGTAAATAAGAGAATTATCTTTAGAAAAATGTTAACTTACTCAGGAAACCACTTGGCGTGTTCAAACCAAGGATCATCTGATGTCTCCCAGTTTTGTAAACCTCCATTGCAATACCAGCACTTTACTCTATCTCGATTACCTAAAATCATTAAATTAAATTGTAAAATGTAACACTAATTTAACAAAATTTATGCTAATGACTTTTTTAAGTACTTACCAAGATAGAACATTCCAGCTTCAGCAATCTGATGCGGTGTTGCTCGAATTCGATAACCTGGCCAGTTGTTGTTGTCCAAAAACGTTTGCTCACGTGATTCAGTAATACCCATATGTGGATTTGCAGGGTTATGGCATGGAAACATAGTTTGCAAGTTAGTTGGTAATTGTTGGGAAAATTGATTTTGGTAAGACTCTTGTGTGTTGTTAATACTGGCACTTGATTGTGTCGTATTAACTGCATTACTTGGTAAAACCAAATTAACACCACCATTTTGCCTCGTTGATAACCTTCGCGTATGAACAGGAGAGGAATTTGCTTTGATTTTGCATCCTAACAAACCAAATACAAACAAATATTAAGTTTTTTATATTAACGTCTACCACGTAACCATTGCCTTTAACGTTCTCAACAGTATTTACTTTACTTACCTAATGGAATATTTCTTTCGACTGTTCCTGTCACCATTTCACATCCTGTTAAGTGCCAGTCATTTGATTTTGGATTGTCTGTTAACGTCCAGTCTTCCACTGTTTTCCCGCACCTAAAACACAAACAACGTCAAACTTTAAACATGAGCATGATAACAATGTAACATTACACACTGCATTATGAAAATTTGTGTATAAAATAACTTACCCAAAGCATTTAACTCTGTCTTTATATCCTGTGTAGTAGAATCCAGCTGCTGCTAAATCCATGTAATCTACCGGCACGTGAGTTGGATATTTTTTAAAAGTCGTGAGTCTGTAAATTTCGTTGTCCGGATTGCCTAATAAAAAATTAATGATACGTTTAAAAGAAGATAGTTTTAATACATTAATATTTTTACAACATAAATAAAGATACGGTCTACTGCAAATTGTAGTAAGTACATTGTGAACGAAAATAATTACAGTCCACAAAAAAATCGAAATTTTGCAGATGTAAATATATATCCATTTATTTATATTCTGCTTGTTTATGCAGTAGCCCCTATATTTAATTTCAAATAGACCTTTTACATGGTAACTTACGCCGTTATTAATAAGTAGAATATAAAACTATCAACAAATGAGCTTACCTGGGATAATATAAACACATCGCTGTCCTGGTGGGTCTTTTGAAGCACGCATACAATGCCCATCACTTTCAATATCACTTCTTATTCTACGCATCAACATTCTGTTCAGTACTAGTCGCTATGTTTGTTTAAAATATCATATAAGCCACTACAAGATGGCTCTCTTTTATATAGTTGTTAGTTGTTGACTAAGAAAAAAGGGAATTAAGCGTGTTTGAACAACGGTTTCCTGACTGAACAACGGTTTTGAAGTTTTGACTTTGATTTAGAAAATTTTTTTTTTAATTTTTTAGTTTCGAGTAGTTTAGAATTATCACACGTGAATTTTGACTAAAAAACGGTAAAGGGCGTGTAATTTACCCCATTTTATATTAATTATTTTTTCTAAAAATAGCCTAAAATTTTTGTTTAAAATTTTATTTGTTTCGACAGCAAAACGCTATTATTAAATTTAATGCAACTATTTTATAGCACGAAGGCTTACTGATACATTTAAGTTTTCAGTCAGATGTTGCAAATGTTGATTAGACAAAGCCTCTTGTCAGTCGCACGTGTTTAACGTCATTCGTTTTTTATATGATTCAAAAGTCAACAATAAAGACCCGTTTACAGTAAGCCCGTGCGTCGCGCATAACCTAAAATTTTACGTTTGTTCTATTATGTCAAGAATTCCCCCCAAAATCCTTTGTTGTCTCTTCGCGTTGTTTGCAAGCGCGCTAAAAAGGCAACTTTATTTCGAAATATGAAGTTATAGAGGTTAACACCGCAGAGTAAATATACGTCATCAACATTTTATAAATAAATAACATCAAATATTACTAATAAATACGTTAAACTAAATTAGTTCGGGTATATTTTTTAATTAACACCTACATTGACATATATTCTGACTGTAGGTGCATCTCAAAAAATAAAATATGTTAAGTTTTAAAAATTTACTGAAAATAAGGTAAAAAATTTATTTTTAATAAAAAAATTATTTTATTTGGGAAACGTATACGTAAGACCTTTAAGACCATAAAAATGATAAAATTTAACACAATTGTTGTTAACGTGACGTTGTGTAATGGCAACAAACAAATCTGTTTTTTTTTCAAGTTTAAAAGTTGTTAAAAAAAATTGCACAACCCTAAACTTATAAAATTTTAAAATAGTTGCTACGAAGTCATTCTTTTAACCCGGTGGTAGTTTTAAAAAAAATTACAAACATATAATTCCCCGGTTTAAAATACCCAAACATTTCTCCTAGCCGGCTTATGAATATTGCATCATTTGTTTTGTTATTTTGTAAAGCGTAATACCTTTAACGTTATAATAATAATATAATTAATAAATACGTAGTTAAAAAAAACAAATAAATTAAAAAAAAACGCATTTTTAAACGTTTTTTTAACAGTTTTTATTTTAAATTTGTTACGTCACACCAAAGCGGCAAACAAAAAAGAGCCTAGATCGGGGAATCACCTTACAAATTCACGCGAAAAATACCAGGGGATTACCCTGTAATTTTTACATGACTGAAATATATAAAAAAGTCTTCTGTTAGTGAATTTTAACCATAGGAATTAAAATAAGAAAGCATATTTTTGTAAATATCTGTAAATAGTTGGAATGGCAGCGGTAAGTTGTTTACGTTATGTAGAATCAGATGGTCGCGGTATTGCTAATGCTAAGGATCCACCAGGACAAAGATCAATTTACATACAACCAGGTAAAATAATATAGCTACCAACTTTTTAACAAGTGTTCTAGCTGTTTTAACTTATGTATGAATGCTATAGATCGTGTTATAGTGAAATTATATCATATGTAATGATGTTTAAATGTTAAGGTAGTTATTTTTTTTATCATGCATAATTAGGTGTAATACATAGTTAATTTATTACAGCTAAACTGTGTTTTGTAACAATAATATTAACATCTAAAAAAACATATAAATAACTTTAACTAAGGTTTGTTATAACACAGAATAAATTTGTATATTTTTAAAGTAGGCTATTATGGTCACCGATGCGTAAAAGAGTTAAACAAAAAAGGCAAATTTTCATTTTTTTATAAACAGGTGAGCCCGAGAAAGAGAGTTACCGGTTAGTAACATTCAATAAATATCCAAGACATGTACCTGTAAAAACAAGACAACTAGCTAAATTTGGTTTCTACTACACTGGGTTCAAAGATCGCGTCAAGTGTTTCAGGTATGTTAAAATTGTCGCTTAACATAGCAAGCCTCGATCGGTTAATAATGTAATGTAATTTCCTATAGAATAATTAACATTTAATTGAATTTTGAATGTAAGATTTTGAATGTAAGTGAATTTTGTACTTAACGCTTCTTAAAAAAGCTCTCGTGCTTTACCGTCCCAAGTTTTTTTTCGAGAACCGTAAAGCACACATGATCCAGAAAGTTGTATTGATAAATAGAATGTTTTATTCAGCTGTGGGCATTGTGTTGACGATTGGACTTTGGGCGATCAGACGAACGACCCGAGATGGCATTCAGTAAATTGTAATTTCGTCAAAGGAACTGATACTACGAATATTCCAATGTTTTCAGGTTAGTATATATTACTATTATAAAACATCATAATACATAATCAATGCAAATAAACAGCTAGACAAAAATTTAATTTTTAATTTTACCATTTTTTTAATTTTTAGGTTGCTTCAGCCAAAACCTTCGATTCGCAACGAATTTTTGTTTAACACAAACCCCAAGTACAAGTAGAACTGGCGGTGATGTATTGATGAACACTGAACTCCGTGTGAACGAATCATCCTCTAACGTAAACTTGCTGCAAAGTGGTGCAACTTTCCATCCAAATCAAGTAATACAATCAAGTCCTCCTACTCTACCGTCTGACTCTTTATTTCCATGCAACAACCCAGTCAATCCACACATGCGGAGCACAGAATTAAGACTGCAGACATTTACCGATAGCAACCAATGGCCGTCTGACAGAATATCGGCAACGCCAAAGCAAATCGCAGAAGCAGGCCTATTTTACTTAGGTAAGAATTATAATAGACACATTCTTACATACAATAAGTTGGGTTAATAACTTTATATGTAAAACAGTTGTTAAAATTTAATTGCATATATTTAAATTTCGATTTTTTTAAAGGTAGTCGAGATAGAGTTAAATGCTGGTATTGTAACGGAGGTTTACAAAACTGGGAGACATCAGACGATCCTTGGTTTGAGCACGCCAAGTGGTTCCCTGAGTAAGTATTTAAAATCATGTTAAAGATAATATGACAGTTATAAGATAGACAACTTTTACTTATGAAACCCTGTTTTTTAGATGTGAGTTTGTTCTTAAATCAAAGGGATTGCAGTTCGTTGAAAATGTTGTGGCCCAATACCCTAACATTCAACGACCAACCCCATTCGTTCAATCAACAAACCACCAACGTGATATGCCAAGCTCTTCACAACAGTAAGTTTTTTATACACAAACCATGTTATATAACTTTACTGTGAACCTAAGCGACGTTATATAGTACCTGACAGGCTCTAACTGTGCATTTTTTTAACAGACCACAAATCATCGATCCCCAGCAAGAATTGAATAAACAAACTAAAGTCGTTGAAGAAGCAATGCAGACATCGGAATTGGTCAGTAGTGCAAAACTTATGGGCTTCAGCGACATTAAAATTAAAAGTGTCCTGATCAAGTACGTATAAACATCTGTTGTAACATCTTATACAATAAGGTTTGGATAGTATTATTTCTAAGACTTATTAATAACCATTGGTTAAAATAGCATTTGCAAGGTATTTCACCCAGAATAGTAACTTGTATTTTTCTTGACCACTTTTTTCTCTCTTTTTTTAGAGAATACCAACAACACAGCCGCTTGTTTTCTGACGTCACATCATTGGTTAATGCTTTAATTCAGTCGGAAAACAGTGCCCGACCAAGCGAAGATGTAAATTCGCAGATGGAATCGCAGTCACCCGAAATACCCCCTAAAAATAAAGCTTCCATCGGAGCTGCTGGTAATTTAACTGATGATATCCGTAACTTGGAAGCTCAAAAGCTTTGCAAAAACTGCAATATACGAATGGCAAACGTTGTTTTGTTGCCATGTGGTCATTTAGCTTGTTGTGCTGAATGTAGTGGTAGGGTACACAATTGCCCAGTATGCAAGACAAAAATTAGCGAAATTATAAATTGTTACCTTGTTTAAGTATTTTTATTACACATGTTTTTAATGGGTTTACCTTTTATATTAGAGTGTCACAAAATTCCTATTTTTGTAAATAGCGTTTATTTTATGTTAAAATCTAATAGCTAACTGTTATTTGTTGATGCGCTTGCTTAATTTTAAAATTGAAAATAGTATCTGTAGAACATAATATTCAAATTTTTATCGATATCTTTTCGAAAAACACAAAACAATTAATTTATAAATATTGATGTCATTTTATGAGACCATGTAAAACAACATTAAGACACTGTTTTATCCAAGTATTATGTATTTTAACTACGTAAATGAAACAGTTTAAAAAAACAAATTTTCAACTTTAAATATAATAAATAAACACCAATTATGGTGCAGAATCGGGACAACAAAATATATTTCCCTTTATTTCCCCGAAATGGGTTTCGAAAAAGCCCAGGCCCCATTCCGCTACCCCATAAGTTTCAATGTGTCTAATTCCAGGCGACTGAGTTGTTCCAATGAATGTCCAGTCGTTGTATTCGTCACTGTATTGAAAAAAACTTCTTTTTTACACTAAAGAGAGTTTTATATTTTCTATTTCACAAAAATTAGTAAATATTAGAAAAAAAATTAATTGCTCAAAAAGTATGTTTAACACAAGACCGTAAGACTTTGTAAAAAAGCAGTTGCGTATGCATAAATTATCATTTATATAAATATTTTGTTGTGTTCTGTATTTTAAAATACATTTGCTAAATGATTACCTTATTGGAGTCCAGTGACCGCCGGTAATCAACCCAGTAATTGTTGGAATATTGTCTCCGTTTGGAAATATCTCGTCATAGGTACATATAACTTGATTGCGAAAAAAGCAGAATTGCTGGGCGTCGTTGTAAGACATTCCCAGAAGATTGCCCGGATAGTTAAAGTGGTTTGTTTGTGTATCGTCTGTAAGTAAGAAGCTTAACGTAAAACAAGTTCAAAACAAAAATTTCTCAATTTAAGGAAAATCAATTACTAAATCTGTTGATGTAAGTGTTATATCTGGCTATAAGCGCATCGACTCTGTCTTCTAAATTTTGTAGGCAGTTTGTCCAGTTGCTGACAGTCGATGGTAAGCTTGCCAGCATACCTGTGCCTTGATTGGCATTACTTTTACCAAAAAACAAAACTACTAAAATAAGAATTGATTTCATGTCCTATGTCAGATGGTTAAACTAAATGAAAATAGAGTATTCGTTTTCTATTCTCTTATTCAGTGCTCCCATGCGCATTTTAAAGCTTCCGCTAAGGAAGTCAAGGTTTGTTCTAACCTGCCTTTAAAGAAAAACACAACTTACTCTATAATCTACCGCATATGTACTCGCCGTGAGGTTAAATTAGTTACAGAGTATAACAATACAAACTGCTCCTCTTTAGAGAGAAGTGGTGTAAACGGAAACGTATTGTTTTGCATTGCTTCGTGCGGGACGATACAGAAGTGGCAGCATTTCAGCGCCAGTGCTAGGGTTTATGAATCATATGTAATTGTCCCAGACGATCTGTTGCACTAATTAGATACCAATTGCGGTTTTATCGTCTTATATTTAAATGCTATGTGTCTGTGCCTTTTTGTGCGTAAAGGCAAACGCTGTATATGCAATAGAAAATAAACTATGATATCTACTATCAAACTTTTAGATAATTAAAGCGAAACTTTTCAAATGCTGATATATATTTCGGTTTTTATTTTTCACATCTATGTATACGACAAACCCGTTTACAAAATTAACAAAATACAGTACGCTTAATTGCATTACAATAGAGGACAGCAATAAATATTTCCTTTAACTGATGTCAATGCAACTCCAGATTCGGTATCTGCCAAACCCCAAGGTGGAACGTCTCCGTTTTCGGCAATGTACAAATCTCCAGTGTCCGTTGTCCCAACACTGATCCAATCGTTATAAGTAAATCTAAATAAAAAACATATTTACTTAACCTTGGGCCTACAAGAATATGCATAGTGGTTGTTATAGAATGTACCGTATTGGGGCCCAGTGTTCGCCAGCAATAGCACCTGTAATAACAGGCATAGTATCCCCGACCGGAATAATGTCGGCGGGATTGCAGAGAATTTGGTTTTTAAAATAACAAAACTGCTCTGCTTCGTTGTAGCCCATTCCAAAATTGTTTCCAGGAAAATTGTAGTGGTTAACGTTTTCCACATCTAAAAAGTAAATAGTTTTTAAGAGATTGTACAAAAAATGTAACAAATAATTCAGTAATTACTATATCTGTTATTGTAATTTTCGAAATCTTGCTTGAAATTTATAACTTTCACTTCTAGGTCGGCAAGACAACTTGTCCAATTGCTTAGAACCATAGGGAAGCCTTCTAAAATGTCTTGAACTTCGGAAAAGGCATAGTTAGAGTCGATATGGAACAAAACCAGAAATACAACACACAACCTCATTTTTAAAATATTTAAAAAGTAAACTTTCTTCGCTATATTCTATTATAAAAATATTTTCTAAAAATGAATAAGAATTTACGCTATTAACAATGTCTTGCCATCTTTTAAATCCTTCTTTGCTAACAGCATGATTAATCACAATACATTGAACAGCTCATAATTTATAAATCTAACCAATTGTAAGCTGATATATTGTTTAACTGTAGAAGCTACATATTTAAAAAGGAGCAAATGTAGTCGTTTTGCGGTTGCCAATAAGAAATTTTGTCTGAAATAATTGTTTAAAGTATTGTTAATATATTTTTATTGTATTTATAACCGAAAGTTGGATTACAATCAAATAAAAAGAATAATAAAGTGTTGGTACAATTTACCCCCTTTAGAATTATGTTTGAACGCCCCTGATATATATAATAAAGCGGGGAAAACCGAAACGTTCATAATTACTAATATAATTAATTGAGTGCTGTTATATTATTTGATTAAATAACTTACAAGCGCAAAGTTATAATAAAAATTAATTTATTAAAATAATCATAAAATTAAATTAAATTTTTTTAACCAAATGTTTTTTAGGTAAGGACGTACAGTATACATAAACATTTAAAATAGTTTAGTGCCGCTTGCAATAGTTAAAAATAGTTAAATAAAAAAATAAAGGCCAGTTGTAATTTTAAATATTTTAACAATACAGTTATTCTTTTGTGTATGTGGCGATCGAACAAAAAACGACCGAAAGCTGATACGGTCTATATATAAACATTGAATAAATAAATTATGACCGCATCGATTTCAAAAGTTTTAGCAAGCATTACAAATACCAAATTTTTAAAATATTTGTTTAATAAATAGTTGGATTGAAAAAATTTGCGCAACGAATTGCGTAAGTTTCGTACCTGTTTAAATAGCGCATATTTTTACAATCTGTTTTTTTATCGATAGATCGACCGGTCGCTAAAGCAAATAGGTCAAATGCTGGATATGATAACTATAATAAAAAGTGTTTATGGATAATAAGGACAAAATGAAGACGTTTGATGGTGATTTGGAGGTGGATGGAAGGTCATCTTATCAACATAAGGACCCACCAGGACAACGATGTGTCTATATTATTCCAGGTAAAGTAAGAATCTATAAGTTATTGTGTTGGGTATATTAATTTAAAGGACAAACCGGCGAATGTAACCAGTATAGATAAAACAGTTTTTAATTAAGCTTTTTAATTGTTAGGACTAATTACAAACTAAGCATTATTGAAGATTTAAACAATGATGAGATAGGCCAAATACAGCTTTTATATATGCTTTATAGCTTTAGTTTTAGTTTATATTATTGAATTCCTATTGTAACATAGCAAATAAATAATATATTTAAGAACTGCTATACTATTGGTATTACAATTTCATGTATCGATTGGTATAAAACAATCAATAATATTTAAATGGTTAGTAAATATATGTCAAAATGACAAAGAGCACAAAACAGATTTATGTTGCTATTATTTCTAATAGGAAATGACGTTATGATATTTTTTATGTCATGAAAATACGCACAGTCGATGTAATACTCTGAAAGTTTACGTATACCTTAATAGTTTAATATAATGTTCTAAAAGAAAATGCATTTAAGGCCCGTTATTATAGAAAACCAATACATCACGTGGGTATGAATTATTTAAAGGCCAAACTCTATTTACGTTGCCTGGAAATAAACTTAATATAATTTCTACTTAGGAAACATTCAGAGTGAAGTCTATCGTATTTCTACATTCTCAAAATTTCCAAGACATGTCCCAGTTGACGTTATGACACTTTCTAAGAATGGTTTTTATTTTACTGGATACCGAGACCGTGTAAAATGCTTCAGGTACAAAATGTTATGTTTAATAGAAACGTAAGTGCTTTTGGGTTTTAAAAAGCGTTCTGAAGACAATTTTATTAATATGTCCATATTTTAACAGCCTTTTTAAACTGAAATGCAATGCATATAAACTAAATAGTAATAATGCCATTATTGCTATTACGTTAAAGCGATGCTTTATTGTGCAATTAGTTTATTACCATATATAATGCGATTAAAAATATTTTAGTTGCGCACAATGCGTGGAGGATTGGACCGCAGCAGACGACCCTGCATCACGTGATTGGCATGCACGTGACTGCCAGTTTCTGATTGGAAATGGACATGGCAACGTTCCAATACGTGATTACAAATACAAAAAATAGTTTGTCTTATGTTTAAAAATATAAATATGCCTACAACACAATTTAAAATCTTTAAAAATTTATATCAACAAAATGTATCATTTAGGAATTTTTCACAGTAATGTTACTGATAACAACACACCTGCAACCAGCTCGCAACAACAACCAGTCAACGAACCACAACAAAGCAACCGAACCACCAGACAGACAATTACAAATTCTATACAGACAGCACAATATTCAACAAACACGAATAGTGAAGCAGAATTGCAGAGACTTTTTCCTTGCTTAAGACCCCGAAATCCACACATGAGAAACGAATACGATAGGTTACAAACCTTTTTGGATAATCGTAATTGGCCTAGTGATAGCATACGAGGAATGCCCCAACAGTTTGCAGAGGCTGGGCTGTTTTACTTAGGTAATCTTCATAAATCCTTACATTTATTTATTTTTTTTTGTATATACATTTATCCTCAATGTGGGAAAGTCGAATGCGCGACTTAAACATAGAGTAACATCAGTTACTCCGACCCAGTCTCGAGTTGCCTGTAGCAGTTTGGGATATTATATAGATTGTAATTGCCCAGTAATTATGCTGCTGATTAAGTGCTTGCTCAGCAGAAGTTCATACCGTTTATAGCGCCTTACTCAAGGGCGCTACAGCATGAGATCAGTGGGCATTGAACCAACGACCTCATGTGTGGTGTAGCAAATGTTCTTACCACTACACCACGCTGCTGGTATTTAGTTAATTTTTATTAAACAAAAAGCTTGCCATGTTTAGCCTGTTTGTCTTTTTAAGTATATTTTGTATGTCACAAGTTTCTTATATATAAGAAACTAGAAACAAATGTTTTTATTGGCCTGGTTAAGTTGTAAAATAGTTTGGTAAGTATAAATTGAGGTTTTGTTTAGGTAATCGAGATAGAGTAAAATGTTGGTATTGCAACGGAGGTTTACAAAATTGGGAACCCGATGACGAACCATGGTTCGAGCATACTAAGTGGTATCCAACGTAAGTTTCAACCTAATTTTTTACGGTGAAATCCATTTTAAATTTTGTAAAAACGAAGCTTATTTTAAATTTTTAGATGCGAGTTTTTGTTGCAAAGTAAAGGGCCCGCATTTGTTGAAACTGTGACTGGCCAATTTCCAAACCTTCAACGACCATCGACAAGTGCACCAAGTTTTATGAATATCGAGTAAATATTAATTAAAAGTTAGAGTATGTGACTTAAAATCAAATCCATATGGCCTTACACTAAGGAGTTTTATACTAAGTTAATCAGATAGCCTTCTAAATCAAAAGCACTTTAAGCTAGCTTCACAATTATGGATGTTTATTGTTTGTGAACTTTTAAATGTTTATCATTTTTCTTAGTCCCACACTTAACCAAGAGAACAGCGAGAGTTTAAATATAATTGACCCACAAAAGGATATAAAAGAATTAGAAAGTAAAATCGACAACGACATGTTGACATCGTATTTGGTCGAAGAAGCAAGGGCGATGGGCTTCGAAGATTTGCACATAAGAAAGGCATTACAAAAGTATATTTAAAAAATTTATACGCTATTGTTTAAAGTATTGTCTTCTCCTATACGAATTAAATATCTTTAATTTTGCAGGGGGTACGAGACTAGCAGATTGCCCTTTGAAAACTTTCGCGAGATGATGGAAGCCCTGTTGGCTATTAATATCTCTGAACCAAGTACGCCAGAAACTGAAATAACATTGGCCGAGACCAAACCACTTGAACACCCGGTTTCGAAGGCGTTTCAGGAATTGCGAGACCTCGAAAAATCGCGACTTTGTCACATTTGTCATGACGAACCTAGTAGCGTTCTACTGCTACCTTGCGGCCACTTAGTTTGCTGTCAAAATTGCTCGGAAAATGTTAGAAAATGCCCGCTCTGCAAAAGGCATGTAAAAGAAAGGGTCCGGTCGTATATTTCTTAATATAAAGACAATTGGTTGTTACTGTATACTTTAAAAAATTGACACAATTTATTTAAATAATATTTTTTATTTTTACTTTTTAAAATTTTATTTTTGTTTTGCTATTTTTGAGGTATCACTTTACTAATTTACAGTAAGTTTTTAAAAGCATATTGTGTTGATTGACAATTTGATTTTTATGATATATAAAAATTTACTAAAAAATTAAATATTTTACTGAAAAATATTCGTTCTTTTTAAATTTTTTCTTTTGTTAGCCTGTTGGTAGAACAGCGCCATCTGTCATTTTTCATTCCTTTTTTTAATGATTGTGTTTATCAGTAAAAATTAGCAAATAATAATACTTAATAGCACACCTTATATTAAAGATAACTTTTTTGCCAGGTCGATTCATTACTTGATAAAGACAATTACTAATATTTTTTAATATTGTTTCTATGTGAGTTCGAGCACCTGATGGGTAAACCCCTGGTAAGTTGCTAACATTCAAATCAGAAAACTGATTAAATAGGCTCACCGACATGACTCATATTATAGTGTATTAGAAATTACAACAGTCTTAGATAAAATTTTTAAGAGCCTGCCGAATAAAAACCATGATATTCACAAATATTGCAGCATTAGGTAAGGAATTCAAAAACTTTTGTTAAAAATATGACGACAGAAAAATTTTAAATATTTTAATTTTTTAACTAGGAAATGAAGTTAATCGACATGCCAGCTTTAGCAATTTTCCCAACACAGATAATTTAAAGAGAAAACGATTAGCAGTCGATGGATTTTACTATACTGGTGAACGGGACATAGTCAAATGTTTTAGGTAACTATTTAATAAACTGTTAAATATTTTGGTTCGACAATAATTCTGACAAATACATTAAACATTTAGCTGTGGTTGTACTGTTGAAAATCTAGAAAGGAAAATTAAAAGGAAATGGCATAGCGATTCTTGTGAATTTATAAACAGAAAAAACATGCCAAATGTTGGTAAGTTAAGAAAATCGATGTGTTTTTTTAAATAATTATAGTAAATAATTTGTTTTAAAACGCGGGGGTCAACAGTAGTGCAAACAGTTATGTTTTCAAATTAAGGGAACTCGAATAAGGAACTAGATTCGGTGAAACCACAGAACGAAAACCAAACGTAAGTTAAACACTAAAGTACTTGTAATTTTATACTTGGGTTTTAAAAAAAAGTTATTTGTTTGCCACTCATCCGTGACTGTCCTCACAATATTAAAATTGTATAATACGTACTTTTCTTAAATTAATACTCTATAACAAACCCGATTTTTACAGTATCAATATTAAAAAGATGGACGATTATCAAACACGATTAAATACATTTCCAAGTTGCAAAATGAAGATGTTTGAAACTTTAGATAAATAGAGAAACTACTGTTCTTTCCTTGCCGCAGCTGGTTTTTATTTTATCGGTAAAACAAGCAATCGTTTAACACTGTAATAGGTTTTTAATTTTGTTTTTATCGAAAGGCAAATATTAATAATTACCTGAGCATTTCATATTAGTAAATGATTTGTTTAGGCCCACCTGACAAAGTAAAGTGCTGGTATTGTAACGGGGTTTTCCAGAAATGGACAGAAGATCTTGATCCATGGTATGAACATGCTAAGCAGTTTCCAAAGTTAGTATAAGTAATAAGTTATGAACATTATACTAAGCATTATAAGTTAACTTTTTTACATTTATGTCAGATGTAAATTTATACGAAGTAGTAAAGGTGATAGCTACGTTGACAACATACAAAAACTGAACGTTAACAGGTTTGTTTGTTTGCTATATGCAAAAACATATTTAAAAGTGCATAAAAGTAAATTTTCTTTGATTTTTAGTCTGGTAAAACTATCTTTTTATTGCAGGAACATCCCAATTAAGGTACTTACTTCTATATATAACCAAGGTGATACAATGCGTGAAGAGAACCCGGAACGCACAGGAAGTACCTCGCAAACAAACAATCCACTTCAAGGTTTTTTTTTAATATACAAAATGTCAAGTTATATAATACTATACATAAATCCAACAGTGCCATACTATTTAAGGCGAATATGGTAAAAATGTGAAAATAACTTGATGTTTCGAATATAATGAATATATATTTTTAGGGGGAAACTTAATCATTTCCCAGCAGAATGTTTCTAGTTTAGATCTAACTTCAACGACGGCACCGTTGCAACCTGACGAAGGTTAGTGAATCTTTTTAACTGTCGCCCTGCACATTTAAACCAGCAGGGTGGTGTAGTGGTAAGAACATTTGCTACACCACGTGAGGTCCTGGGCTCAATCCCAACTTCTCTTATGCTGTATAGCGCCATTGAGTAAGGCGCTATAAACGGTATGAACTCCTGCTAAGCCAGCACTTAATCAGCAGCATAATTATCAGGCAAATATAATCTATAATATTCCAAACTGCCAAAGACATCTCGAGACTGGGTCGGGGTAACAGTTGTTACTTTATGTTTATGTCGCGCATTCGACTTTTCCACATCATTGCTAATTGCCAACGTCAGTTGCCTTAATTTCACAATTATTATCCTTTTAGTTATTCTGCCAATTTTACAGCATGTAATGTACTTGTTGAAATCCTTATTAAATTAAAGTTAAATATATAAATGTCGGTGACTAAAGGCAATTTAAAACAATAATTTTATTGTTTATTTAGAAAAAGTATTATGAAATATTTATTGACCTTTGCATTAACCGTATAACTAACATGTTTACGACGGTAAATAAAGTAATGAAATTTAATTTTATAATTTAGATCCAGATTTTGATGACATTTACCAAAATTCGCAAAATTTAGCGCAATTGGACCAATATGGATTTTGTCTTTCGATGTGTTTATTTAGACCGCCACGTACTTAAGCACTAAAAGATAACTTTTTAACCGGATAAGTGACCATGCCATGACATAATTAAATCGTTAACACTAATATTTGTGATATGTTTTAAATCTATAAATTGATTTTGTCAATTTTTTTGTACATATTATTGTTATATTTATTGTACATATTTTCATTTACTGTCATCAACGCGCGAGAAAACAAAGTAAAAATTCAAAATGTTAAATAAATACAAATGATATTTTTGCTTATTCTTAATTGCAACACAAACAAACGAACTAAAGTCAAGCATTTCCTTATTTATTCATGTATTTTTTGCAGTAAAATATTAAAACAGACACTATAATATATCAAAATTTACATAAATGCATGATACATAATATTTTAGATAACCCTGCTTCGTTGGTGATATAAACAGACTATTTTTAACGCAATAAATTCACTCTCGAATTACTTGCACACAAATTATCAGCATATTGTTGCAACTTTAAACATTTGTAAACTTTTAAACATTGTTTTTTTTTCTTAATATATTGCTGTTTGAGCGTTTTAAATGTTCGCTTCGCCAAAACTATTTTATAAAAAACCTTGTTTAAAATACCTCGGGTGCTTTCCCCTTATATTTCCCAAGTGTTTTTTTGGTCGCTCTCCTATCTGGAAATAACAAACGTTGCAACATTCAATGTAATATAATAAAAAATAAGGTGGCAAGGAAGTAAAGTTATCTTTGTTTCTACAAACAAAAGTTATTTTTAGACAGGAACCTTGAAATGTAAATAACCATCAAAAAGAGGAACTAGATTGCAAAAAAATATTTTATAATGTACGTTAAGCATCATTTGGTCGCAATCAGAAATTTAAGTCACGCACTGCACATAACAATTTATTTTTATTTTTAGAAAATTGCAAAACATTAGATTTATATTAAAAATTTATGTTGACTGTGCTTTTTTAAGTAAATAACTGCTGTTGTACATGTTAATGTAAATGTGGAATCGAAACAAGGGAAAAGATACTAGAACTGACGGAAATATACTGGCTGCAAATGTTCGGGACCCTTCCACTTCTAACTGCTTTTACGTTTACCCAGGTAGAGATGGGTTTAAATTTAACCTATATTAATTGGTATTACTATTTTTACAAATTTATAACGTCAAATTGTTATTTACAAAAAACAGAAATATTTTGCAAACCTTAAACATTGATTAGGTCTTGGTTTTTGTAAAATAAAATTGCAGTGAACATTTGAACTTTTGGTTTTCCAAAAAAATATATCTTCATCACAAAACTGTATTAACTTTTTACACAGGAGATGTCGGTAAGGAGGTTTACCGACTTTATACATTTAAGAATTTTTCTTCAACGGCGGTAGGAATGTTAAAATAACCAATTCAAGTGTCATAGGCGTTTGCATGTATTAAGTAACCTTTAAAAAACTCATTCAAATTTGCTACAAAATTAGCTTTTTTGATTTGTTTAAAATAGTTATTTTTCGGTCGTATATTGCTTAATAAATATCAATGTATTTTTTATTGTAAAAGATTTCTAAAAATTAAATGCGACAAGAAGTTGTTTTATTTTATTTTTTTGAATATTTTAGTTTATGTTACAAATTTTATTTTACAATTATTTTTTATAGTGGAATTTATTATATTTTATTGTAGAAATGTTGTATATGTTTTCTGGTAACTGGGTAATCGCAAATTGGTAAAATAAAAAAGAAACACCTGGGTAAACCCCAAACGGTGAAATGCAAAGAAAGAAACACCTGGGTAAACCCCAAACGGTGAAATGCAAAGAAAGAAGGTCATGTACCTACACGATGTATTCAAAGTTAAATCAATTGTCACTTGATTGTTTAAATTTGATTAAACGGTTTGCTTACATAATGAGTTTCCAAAATCAGAGAGGTTTAGATAAATGTTGTATAAGTAAGTATATTAAATGGACAACGCTTGTTAAAAAAATTTAAGACCTAAAAGTAATTAGGAAAATATTTATTTGTAGCTAAACCAGAGCACGAATATAAGCGTCTGCTTAGCTTTAAAAATTATCCCAAATCACCTGTGCGCCAAGAACGGTTAGCCGCTGACGGATTTTACTACACTGGTGTACAGGATAAAGTTAAATGCTTCAGGTATATGCTTAAAACTGTGATGTATTAGAGCAATGAGGTAGAGAGTTGTTAAGAAATTAATAAATAAATCATATAACATTAAGTTGTGGAAATACCGTTGAAAACCTGGGAACAGAAGTTGAAAAAACATGGCATAGAAAAGGTTGTAGATTTATAAACGGAACTGACGTCACAAATGTTCCTATTCTCGTAGGTGAGTAAAAAAACGGTTAAACCTTTTTGAATATATGAACTTTATTGCGTATTTTTAACGTAGAGTTAGTTATAAATACTGTTTTGAAATTTAACAGGAAACCGAAGGCAAAATTACGAAACCGATGAGTAAGTGCAGTTTTTAATTTTAATAAAGGCATTCAAGTTTAATTATTAACTAAACTCGCAGTGTTTAACAGCAAAAAAGGTTTTAAAATAAGTCATTGTTCGCCATCAATCCGTAACGGTTTTTAACAATAAGTTTACAACAGCGAGCATTTCATATACCTTGTAAATACCCTGATTTTAACAGTGGGACTGTCGAAAATATGAACAATTGTCAAACAAGATATAAAACACTTTGCAATATGCAAATATTTGAAACCGGTGCTCAAGGAAATAACTACAAGCTATCCATAGCCGAAGCAGGATTTTATTTAGATGGTAAAATAAACAATTTAAAAAATTCTTTAGGGAATTAAATCAGTTTTTAACTAAATATCAATATTAAAACACAAATATTAATAAGTAAATAAGCATCGTTTATTAGTTAATTTTGTGTTTTAGCCCCACCTGACAAACTGAAATGTTGGTATTGCAATGGAGGTTTACAAAATTGGATTAACAACCCCGATCCGTGGTTTGAGCATGCCAAGTGGTTTCCAAAGTAAGTAAGGGTTTTAATTCCGACAACATAACATGAAGTATTAAGTTAGTTTATTTTTTGTTCAGATGTGGATTTATTCGGCAAATTCAAAGCGATGGCTATGTTGACCGCATAGACAAAGGGGATAGGTTGTTAGCCTTAGTTGTTAAAGCACAGCAAAATTTACATGTAACGTTAAATTTTCATACTTAACTTTTATTACTATTTAGCCTGGTTAAACAAATGCCGTGTAACTCTAATGCTATGCAAATGGTGGTGCAAACCTGCAGATATAACCCAGGTGAAACTATAAGAGAAGAAACTTCGGAATTCTTTAGAAATATCCCAGGAACCAGCGGACAACTCCAAGGTTTTTTAATATAAAAATAAAAATTACGTTAAATATTTATGGCAGCACATACTGATATTTAAAATCAATAAATTAAAAAAATAACTTATTGTATCATATAACTTTTTTAGAACATGAACCAACTATCGACCCAATTTTGCCCGATCCACTTGGCAGTGGTTTTGATTTGACATCTAGGACAGCCCCGTTCCAACAAAACGAAGGTAAATAAAGTTTTGTTAATTGTTTTTGCATGTATAGGATTATTCAATACTAGTTTGAAAAAGCAAATTTTACGTGTAGATTTTTCCCAAACAAAAGTGTAGGGTTTGTCTAACTATACCCCACGTGACCAACAATAGGTTGATCGGAGAATAAAATACGCCCCTTGATCACAGATTGATCTCAGTTAATATAAAAATAATACCGATAATGGGCCCAGAATTGCAACTGTCTAACTCGACTGATACAACAATTAAAATACTCTACAATGTATTCAATATTCAGTACACAAGAAAAACAATTAACAAAAAACAATACTGGCTTAACACTTACAAATCAATATTACTTTTAACAAAAAACTAACTAAAGACCATTTATGAATTGTTAGAACAGGGCGAATCGTATTCTAAATATATGACGTACTAAAAGTAGAATTCCAAAATTATTCCAAGTTACGATACAAATAAAGACAAAAAAGGCGAAACACAAATCACGTGACTAAGAACGCTGGAAAAAAGGGAAAAACTTGAAATGACCATGCGATAAGGCGATCCAAAAGAAGCGCACAATAGCGGCTAATGGTGTCCAACCGAGTGTGAAATTGTATTTAAAATTAATGAGAAAATATAAATCAGTTTTTATATAAATGGACTTAACAAAAAGAAAAAACACCCATAGTGGTTAAATAATAATATTGAATTTTATATTTTAGAACCATGTTTTGATGAAGCTTCCTCATTTTCTCAGAACCCATCGCATTTGGCTGAGGAACGAAATGTTGTATGTGAACCACCATGCATAGATTTATCGAAATTTTTTGATTATTTTTGGTCAAACTTATAACAAAAATGTTTTGTAAAATAATGTATTTTTTTTGTAATATCGATAAATTCGTTATTAAACATTTTCTTATAATTTAGGCACGATAAAAATATTTGAAAACTTTTTAAGCATCAGCCCTTATTTAAATAGTGGTCTTTTAACAATTTTCAATGTTTATTAAGCCAAAACAAAGTTACTAGGCTAATAGAACCTGGCATAAAATACCGCCGGTGCTTCCCCGTTATAATTCCCGAGTGTTTTTGGTTATCGTGAGCAAATTACAAATGTTGCAACATAATATTGAATAAAATAAAAAATAACGTGGCAAGAAAGTAAAGTTATCTTTGTCTCTACAAACAAAAGTTATTTTTAGACAGGAAATCGAAATGTAAAAAACAATCAAAAAGAGGAACTAGATTGCAAAAAATATTTTATAATGTACCTTGAGCATCATTTGGTCGCAATCAGAAATTTAAGTCACGCATTGCACATAACAATTTATTTTTATTTTTAGAAAATTGCAAAACATTAGATTTATATTAAAAATTTATGATGACTGTGCTTTTTTAAGTAAATAACTGCTGTTGTACATGTTAATGTAAATGTGGAATCGAAACAAGGGAAAAGATATTAGATCTGACGGAAACATACTGGCTGCAAATGTTCGGGACCCTTCCACTTCTAACTGCTTTTACGTTTACCCAGGTAGAGATGAGTTCAAATTTAACCTATATTAATTGGTATTACTATTTTTACAAATTTATAACGTCAAATTGTTATTTACAAAAAAGAGAAATATTTTGCAAACCTTAAACATTGATTAGGTTTTGGTTTTTGTAAAATAAAATTGCAGTAAACATTTAAAGTTAACTTTTTACACAGGAGATGTCGGTAAGGAGGTTTACCGACTCTATACATTTAAGAATTTTTCTTCAACGGCGGTTGATGAACACAAGTTATCTCAAGCTGGATTTTACTTTACAGGTTACAGAGATCGAGTCAAGTGTTTCAGGTGAATACACAAACATGAAAAAATAGTCCATATGAGGGGTACGGATGTAAAAAATAGGAATGTTAAAACAACCAATTCAAGTGTCATAGGCGTTTGCATGTATTAAGTAACCTTTAAAAAACTTATTCAAATTTTCTACAAAATTAGCTTTCTTGACTTGTTTAAAATGGTTATTTTTTTAGCTGTGGAATGTGTTGCGATGACTGGGCTACTAACGACGATCCGTTTAGCGCAAACTATCACTTTTATGATTGCAGACACATTAACAACGAAGACCCCGACAATGTTGAAATCGGTGATGCAACCCCACAAATATTGTAAATTTTATTATTTGTATAATGTGAATTCGATTTTAATTGCAGACAGGATTTTCACAAAGTTGCTTTTGAAAGAGCGTAAACTCAGCAATAATGTAAATATGAACACTCGACCAGGCACATCGCAGGTATTTTAAACATTAAAGTAAACAAACCAGGCTATGCTACAGAATATCATTAAATTTTGTTTGTTTTAGCAGTCAGCATCGACCTCAAGTCGACAACTAATTGTAAACAAACGTACTGTAATCACCAAGAAATATCTTTGCCTACATCCAAGTAATCCCCACATGAGAGTTTTTGAAGTAAGGTTGGATACATTCTATAACAGCCATTGGCAATCGGAACACATTAGGGCGACACCTGATCAGATTGCAACTGCTGGTTTTTTTTATATGGGTATTTTTTCTCGAATAGTTTTTAGGTATTTTTTCTCAAATAATTATCGGGAATTTTTTTTTATAGAGTGACATTTTCCTTTTGCACGCAAAGATATTAACTTAGAGCACAAATAATTTTATTTTTTAAACTTTAACTCCAGTTATTTGTGTACATAGGTAATCGAGATAGAGTGAAGTGCTGGTACTGTAACGGGGGTTTACAGAACTGGGACACATCAGATGATCCCTGGTTTGAGCACGCCAAGTGGTTTCCAGAGTAAATACAAATATTCAAACGACATAATTTATCATTTCTAAAAATCAACACTGACATTTTTTTTTAATTTTAATTTACAAATGTAAAAATTCTCAATCTAATTAACGTACAATTGCCTTGTTCTTGTATTGACAGTTGTGAATTTCTTTTGGATGCAAAAGGAGATGAATTTGTAAACTGTGTCGTGACAATCTATCCCGATCTACCACGTCCTGGTGTACACAATTCATCAAACAGCCAATCAACATCAGCGGGGTAATCCCCTATTCTTATTTATACCTAAGCATCAATTTCACTTTTTAGTTCATCGTTACGGTTAGCCATAAACTTGAATAATATTTTTGTATAATTATAAGGTCTTCAGCGGAAAGCAATGATGCCATTGTAATAGTTGATCCGCGTGCTGAGTTCAAAAACGCTGAGATTTTTGCAAGCAAGGAAATGACATCAAACCCAAATGTTAATGTTGCAAGGGATATGAATTTTGAGGATAGCTTAATTAAATCAGCAATAACAAGGTAACAAATAGCACATATAAACAGCTTTATTGTTTTTAAGTAAAGTACATCACATGTTAAGCTTACAAAGATTAAATTTCAAAGTGTATTTGTAGGCAATACGCCGAGAACAAAAGAGCATTTGACAACGCTGAACAACTGATAGATGCTATTCTGTCTCTGAGCGAATCACCCGACACTGCTTTATCAAGAAATCAAAGCCCTACCGCTACATCGCAGCCCAGTACCACAACTAACGCTTTCAGTGAACTAAAGTCTTTACAGAATAATATAAATTGCAAAGTTTGCAAAAGTAAATTGGCCACATTTTTTGTTCTGCCGTGCGGTCACCTTTGCTGTTGCAAGCATTGCATTGAGAGCGTTTCACGTTGCCCAATGTGCTGGGAAATAATAACAGAGAAAATGCACACATACCGTGTGTAATAGCCTGTAGAAAAAAACAAATAAGTGTCGTTTTTTTTCTTATTTTAACAATATTTTATTTTTCTATAACTTTGTATATATTTTTTAACAATTCCAACCCTTGTAATGAAAATTTTAATTTAGCATTTTTTTAGTAAGGTAGGTTTAATGTATTCGTGGGTTTAGATTTTAAAGCAGATTACAATATATTCAGCAAAGTTTGCAGCAACATTGTGGTTATAAAAACGTTTTGTTAGCGAAGAATTTAGTAGGGCTTCAATTCAGTTAATCTCTTGAGCCTAAACTTGGAATAAAAAGATTTAAATGTCATTGTGCACGGGGCGAAAAATTGTAGCCGCACTAAACAAACTTCTTCACAAGGATAAGCCTCTCCACATTTATTTAACAACTGAGATTTTCGAAATGTGGTTTAATGTTGAAAGAATACCTAGGCGTCCCATAGGCCTTTGGGCGTCAATTTACACTTGACATTGTCTTTTTTCTACTCGACAGCAGACCGCAATGGTTACGTAATAATACGCGTTTGTTTAGTCGAAGAAAAAGTTTAGGCTGTCAGGGTACAGATAAAAAAGATCACCGCCAGACGCAGAACTCATTTCGAACGAAAGCAAGTTAATTGGAAACAGAAGACTCATCGTAATGCAGACGTTAGAAATTGTTCTTTGTCTTTTTCTTGTATTCGGAAAAATAAACGGTGAATCCCCAGTATACGAAGAATATTACGACTACTACAGCGGTGAGTCAAATTTTCCACTGGTTAAAATACCGAAATTTATGATTTTAAAAAAATTTAAATGTACAAAAATATATTGTTTAGAAAACACGACCGATGATATCTATTTGCAATTGCAAGGTATTTTTATAAAAGTAATAACTAGTTGAATCAGTAAAACTAACATAGATCATTTTTATAAATTACCAAATATGCCACAAATAAGAAAACTACAAAATTATTAATTTTTGTCGTAGAAAAACATTTTGAAGTCACGTGCACAAGTGATCACGTGACAATGACGTATCTGCCTTCAATGTTACCAAAGGACTTAGGCATTGTGCTACCAAAAGTAAGTTATAAAATGTAATTTATTTTGGTATTAAAAATAAAGGCACCGTAAAGTTATATAAAAAATACCACAGCGGCACGTTAAAATTAAATTTAAAATGTAATTGTTAAAATCTATATTTTATCTCTGTTATCTTTAGTTTTAAAACTGTTCGCGCAACTTTTCGCAAGTTAAACGTGAGATTTAATAAACCGCGAAGAATCAGGCAAAACACAAACAAGTTATATAGTTTAAAAAAATAAATTAAAAGCTTATTTCAAAATTTTATAGAAAACAAAAATTAATAAAAAATAAATTTACAAAAAATTTTGCCTTTTTTAAATAATAAATAATGCGCTATAAAGTTTAAAATTAAATTGTTAAAAATTGCAAAAAACAAATTCAACCATTTTATATATTAAAATCCTTATCGACAAACTCACATTGACCTTAAAAATCCTCTTTTTTAAAACAAGTTGTATATGAATAAAACAAACCATTGTTACTAAGGTTTCTAATTTTAAAGCTCATGCCTACAGTTTAAAGTTTCTCAATACACAGACGAATGTTAAAGTCGATTTATAAAGTGGTGTTATGTAAATACATATTGGGTCTGGGTCGGATTTACAGGATTAACCTAGCATAATAAAAACAAGATGTTTAAGATTAATTTTTGCCGCGCAATGCCCAAGTCGAACAAACGCACCGACTATTTGTTATCTGGAGATATTTGCGGTTCAGACGACATTATCGCTAGTCCAGACCTCACGGGGCCGGTCGTCATTTAAAACGACATTTTCGTTCGTTAATAAAATTCGAAATCCACACCGAAATATAACTATTTCTGGACTTCTCGAGTGTCTAATGAATTTTCGTAAATGTCATTCGGAAATTGCGTGTCTTATGCCAATAAAGGATAACTATATGAGCGAATATACTGGAACAGAATTTTTAACATATTCGGCTACGTAATCTTCTTTAGCGGCCAGGCTTTTAGATAATTCCTGTCTGACAGATATTGATTAATAGTGCAGTGACAAAACCATGTTGTCTAATCATTGAGTTAAACTAACCCCAATACACCATTTTAGCACTTTTAAGGCCATAGGTAGTCTTAACAAGTATTTGCTTTGTATTAAATTTTATTTTAATCCAGCACGTGAAATTGTAATAAAAAACTGCTTATTTTTTGGCGGAAGTCTAGAATAAATATTTGCCCTTCTAAACAAAGTTCTTAGGTTTCGACAAATGTTTTACTTTACCTACCGCGATGATTGACATTGCAAACCGAATAACCATAATCCTATCACCTAAACATCTAGCTCAGTTTAGTTATAACACCATCACGTAAATCTCACATAATTAACGGATTGGTTTCGGTGTGAAGCTATAAACTGTCAATTATAAAATAGAAAGGTGGGTGGCAATTCACGTCAAAGGCAAAGGGTTAGCCACCGTAAAGATGCAAATCCAAGCCTGACTCTGTTTATTTACATTTGTGGTAGTCAAATGCAGTGATTGTTATGTAAATTACTGGGTAGCTATACAGGAGTATAGTGTTTAAAGCAATCTTCCTACTTCTAAAGTATATTTAAAAAATTACGTAATTTTGTAATATCTATTTTTGCCTTTTGATATCACTGTTATATTTTTTTACCGAAATGTTAAGTAATATTACAAATAAAATTACAGAAAGGGGGCAAAGGAGATGGCTGCGTTAGTTTAGCTGACAGCCAGGGTTTTTATACCTACAAGGTTTTGAAATCATGTCACAAATTAGTTACAACCGATGGTTTCTTTTATCGGCACACTCTGCTTTTGCGGAACACAGGACGCACGTATCCTAAGTAAGTAAATGCGTCATAACATGCTTTCATGTATGCAAAGTTTGTTTTTAAAGTGGCTGTTTATCGTAAGATTAATAAACAATATTTTCACGGTAAATTCCATTGCAAAATACAAAACAAGATTTAATAAAAAAAAAACAGATATTATTTTCACAAGGTATATAAAGACCATAGTTACAAACAACCGATACTTTACTAACACAATCATTTTACCTAACATCTAACTTGATTTTTTTAGACATAAAGTGTTGTACACTGTATCAATTGAATGTGAAGAAGGGAGAGATGAAGATAGAGTGTCCGGAGAAAGTCGAATCTTTGAGCACAGAGTAGCCGGCAAAAATTGCAACCAAACATTTTGTCCACACGGTTCAATGTGTTTAAACCAAACCGTAGATGGCTTTTACTGTTTTTGTCCAAACAATAATCGAACGTGCGAAGGTAATTGAGTTGTTCGATTGTTTTGTAAGATAGAAATTGTGCTTAAAGTATAAACACCATTTTAGCTGATTTTAAACTCAGCCAAAAGGTGAAACCATAGATAAGCAAACCACAAGATCAAAAGACATTCAAACTTCTACTTTGCACTTGTTTATACAACAACAACAATTTTACAAAACAATTTTAAAATGTTTTTTTTACAGCAACTTGCCCTGCTGACTACTACGGATGTCGGAGAATTGATAGTAACAGGTCAGCCAAAAAACAATCAAAACTAAAATGTATTAGTAATAACTGGCTTTGCAACTACAGATTTGACTGCGAATTAGAGGTAAGTGTGGTGTAGTGTTTTAGTTTACAACATCTTATTAACCTGACATTTCCAATGACTATACAATATTATATAAAACAACTTTCCATTTCAGAAAGTTACAAATTAGATTATTCTATTAACCCTTAGGACGATGAAAAACCATGTACGGAAAAATGGTCGCAGTGGAGCGAATGGTCGAAGTGCAACGCGAAGTGTGGAAGAGGAATAGGAGAAAGGACGAGAACGCGGAGTTGTGCTGTCGTTTTCGAAAACGATCCAGAAAGGTGTAGATTGTCACAGAACACTTTTGGGTATGCTGCATGTTTTCACTAAGGGATATTGCTTTAGTTTTACACATTGTCCGGTAGAGTGGCATAGCGGTCTTAACGTCGAATTAGAAGTCAAATGTTCAGTAAAAAAATCTGTAATAAGTTTTGTGCTAGTTTTGCAAAGTTTAAAGTCCTTTTGGCGATGTTTTTTTTACATAAAAGTTGATAAAGCTGGTGTCACTGAACACAAAAATGATTTAAAAATTGCAAAACTCTTCAATATAAAACTTTAACGGTCATAAAAAATAAAGGAACAAAATATAAAGGTACCAAAAAGTAAAGGAACGGAATTTAAAAGGCCGAGAATATGTATAGAGTCTAGAATAATCGGTTAAGTACTTTTTCTGTTGCTTGCTGTTTATATAACTCCATTTTTTAACAGTCTCGTGTTATATTAATCTGATAACTTAGAGTTGGAACAGCGTGCGTTTTATTTAAACAAAGAAACTTATCAACCACGGCGTAAAAAAAACAAAAAAACAACAAGAGAAAAAAATAGTCTCGGCCTTACACAAGTTGTTTAACACGAGCTGTTTCCTGTAATTTACAGCAAATACGATGTTTAATAACTAGTTATAGTTACAACAGATTTGCTTAAAGAATCTTTAAGATTTTGTTATAGGCAATAATAGTCGTTGAGTTATTCACTTCGAGTTATTTACATACAGTTCTGTTTTTCAGGATATATTAGAACTCCCATAGAAGAATATTAGATAACAAATGTCTGTAAAATGTTTAGCAAAAATCAGTTGCATTCAACTTTATTTAAATAGGAAATTTGTGAAAAAACATTTATATCAAAATGGTCATTGAATGCTCATAGATATCTACATGATGACGAAAAGCCTTACAAATGTATAATATCTGCAATAAAAGGTAGTCAAGAAAACTAAAACAAACACCAACGTTGGCACATCAATAAAAAAGCATTTGGTTGTAATATCTGTGAGAAAAAATTTAGAACTAAAGAAACAAAAATGTGATCTTAAACTTCACAGCCGAGTTCACTCCGGCGTTAGACCTTTCCAATGTGAAGTTTGTGAAAACGATTTAAACAAAAAGAACATTTAAAAAACCACTATCTTACCCACACCGACGTAAGACCGTTCGATTGTAAAAATTGTAAAAAAAGTTTGAAGATAAAGAATCTTTGACAAAACATTTACGAATCCATACTGGAAAAAACTTCACAAATGCGATATTTGTGACAAAGCTTTTGCACAACCTGGACTTATGAGAAAACACAAACTTGTCCATGGCAACATAAAACCTTTTAAATGTCAAGTCTGTGAAACGTTCTTGAGAACAAAAGGATTACGCATTCACACGATTAGATCTCACACTAATTCAAAGCAACACAAATGCAAAGTTTGCGAGAAATCATTTTATTTTAAGACAAACTTAACTACGCACAAATTCGTTCACGCCGAACGTTTAGAAAAGTATAAGTGTAATATATGTAATAAAATGTTTGCCAGCGATCATCAATTTAATGCTCACATAAAAATGCACACCACCGAAAAAACTTTGAAATGTGAAGTTTGCGAGAAGTCGTTTTTTAGAAGAGATAACTTGGAGCGCCACTCCGTGATTCACACTGGCAAAAATACTTTTGAATGTGGCGTAGGTGGCAATACCTTTGCTAGAAAAGACACTTTGAGATCACACCAATTAGTTCACAGCACCCTTAAATCTTCTTGCGACATTTGTGACAAAATTTTTACAATATATGATGATACTTTATAATAACAAATATTTAATCTTTTTTAGATGTAAACGGTTATGTACGCAAAACAACGAAACCAACTCGGAAAAAGAGCCATGTCGTGCGGTCAATTGTCCTCACGTAAAATGTCGTAGAAATCACATGACAATGACGATTCCAAAGAAACCTGGAATGACCACGAACAACATCTTGAGATATATGCGAGTTGGGGACGGCCTAAAATGCAGACCGAGCGATAATCAAACGCACGTGTTATTACGAATTCCATTACATGAGTGTGGAACAACATTTGTGGTATGTAAAAACAATTTCAATTAATAAATAAAATAAAAAACCCAACCTTAATAAGTTATATTTATGTATAGTATATATTTAAATATAATTTACCCAGATAATGTGTATTTTAAACTATTTATTAATACTCTGTTCCTAGACTGAAGGTTCCTCTATCGTATATCAAAATCGGATATCGTACAACGTTAACACCGGCGCTCCGTCAATCATTATGCGGGATGTGGGGCAGACATATACGGCAAGATGTCGCTACGAGCGTCGGGGTAGGGTAACGTTAAAACATCGCAGACCTGGCTCAAAATCAAGCGTCGACGTGGCAGCTTTAAATTTTGATGACAGCAAATCAGGAAACTGGGAAGGTTTGCAGGAAAGAGATACGCAACAGTTTGCATCCGGTGATGGAGAATTCGAATTCAGAATGGATTTGTACAAAAGTAAAGTTTTATTTATTTTTGTATGTTATAAAAAGTTGTTACAAATTGTAGTAAGAAGTATAATGCAATCTAATTGTTATCTTTTAAAACGTGTTAGGCCAGCACCGTGGTGTAGTGACCAAAACACTTGGCGTCACTACATGCGGTCTTGGGTTCAATTCCCACTTCTCTTATGCTGTAAGGCGCTATAAACGGTGTGAACTTCCTGCTAAGCCAACACTTAATCAGCAGCTTATAATAAGCGGGCAATTATATTACATTCCAAACTGCTAATGGCAAATTGAGACTGGGTCGGGGTTACTGATTTTATTCCATGTTCAGGCCGAGTCGTTTTTACATTAAAGATAAATAAATATACAACAAAATAAACCCAATGTTTAATATTAAATTTTGTTTAGACGATAACTTTACCGTTCGTTACGACTCCAGTGATTACCCACTGCACAAACATTTGAAAGAGAATTTATTTGTATCCGTGACCTTCCAAAGCGAAGACGAAGATCTCAAAGTTTTGATTGACACTTGTAAGGCCACGCCCACTAGAAATTCTACAAACGCAAAATTCGAATACGTTTTCATAGAAAAAAGGTAAATAAGTTTTTTTGGGAAAAAAGGGAATATGTTACGTGTTTTTAGGCTATTTAAAATACCAGACTTTAAGGCGATTAGTGGGGCGTTGGTGCGGCTCAAACCCGAAACCCTTTGGCCACTAGCTGATGCTTAACCCTTTTACAGACTAAAATTTAGATTAAAATATGCAATAATTTTTTTTTGATATTCAACAAAAGCAATTTATAAGAAATAAAGTAAAATTTAAAAACTGATGTAAAAAGGTGCCCAGTTGACAAAACCGTTGTATTCTATTCTACTTCGAAGTCGAGCAACAGAAAAGATTCTTTTAGCATCGAGACTTTTAAGTTCAGTGACCCCAACTCCCGCGTTGTTTATCTGCAGTGTGACGTCATAGTTTGTGACGTCAATGACAAAAATTGCGGAAGAACTTGCAACCAGGTAAAAACTGAATAAAAAGGTTGGGGGACGCCTTAAAATGATTTTTAAGTTTTGGTTGAAGTTTTTGTTGCATTAAGTAATAGGTTTTAATTATTGTAATTAGTAATGAGTAAATAATTGTGTGGTATTTTGGTAAATAACATACTCAAAAGTAAACAGTCTGTTAACATCAGCTTGAATTCAAAATCTTGTGACTTGTAACCCTAAGCCATTTGGCCCGTATGTTACATAAGTAATTAATATTGCTGACTGCCCCAAGTTTTTTTTTTGTTTAACAGTCTGATGACACAACCTTTCGCTTTAAACGGGGCGCCGAAGTCAATGCATTTGCACGTGGTCACGTGATGCAGGGACCTATTTTCATAGATGACGAACTCGATAAAGAAGCGAAAAACAAGAAAAGTCAAATTCACACAACAGGTAAAATTAAGTTTAAATATTATCATTTATTTTGTTATGTGTTTTTTTTATCTATAGAACAAGCCTTGCAAGATGAGAATCAAGACGAAGCTTCTAAACCAAACGACAATTTCTTCTACATTATTTTTACCGGTCTGGGCAGTCTTTTTGTCGGAATTGTGATCGGAGTTTTTACGAAAATGCGAAAAAGTCCAGTTACCGCAGTTTAATTTCTAAGAAGAAATCAAAGAAATTGCCAGACATGCTTTAAATAAGCATTAGTTAACAATACACAAATGTATGTAAAGCGTTAAACAGCATAACATTTAAATATATATTTACCGTGTACCTTTATATTTAAAGTTCGTTTTTTTATAAATAAAAAACGTAAAAAATTCTGCGTAATTTAACATAAACATTAGGTGAGTAAATCAATGTAACGGGGGATCTATAAAGAAAATACAAACTTTTGTCACTTAATTGATTAACTTCCATTAATTGTTTTAATTGCTCGTTTGATTAACTTCCCTTAACTGTTCCATAATTAATCAATGTGGAAACATTTTTTAAAGCGGAAACCCGCGATTTATTAAAAAGTCAAATTTTTTTTGTGGCAACTCAGTTTTTTCTGATCATTTTAAATAGTGAGCTTTGGCACTGAGCGACTAGAAAAAGACGAAATCCCAAATTGTTATAGAGTAAAAACTAAAGACCAAGTTCTTAGTAGGTTAAAGGCATAATGATTTAATGGTCTTGCAAACAACCTTTATAGTTTGACTTAACTGCAATAATAAATAATTAAAAAAAAATAAATAATTTTTTAATATAATTTGTTTAGCAAAATGGCAATAAACGTAGCAGGCTTAATAGCCATTATTGTCTTCTACTTATTAATAGTCCTGGTTGGTGTTTATGCATCATGGAGAAAAAGGTTATCGGGTGCTGGACATAAAACAGAGACGATTATGATTGCTGGTCGTCAAATCGGTTTGCTATTCGGCTGTTTTACAATGACAGGTACGTACTTATACCAAGTGTTGAAAAAAAGTTTAAAAATTTAATAAATATTCTAAAAAATCATAATATATAACAACCCTCTGAATTACTGCATGCGAACTATGCCCGCATTTAGTAATTTTTTTAATAAATTATACAAAGTTCTGAATTTCGTAGTATTTAAAACTGTATATTGTTTTGTACCCTACTTTTTCAGCAACTTGGGTCGGAGGCGGATATATTAACGGGACGTCGGAAAGCGTTTACGATCCGAACATGGGTTTAATTTGGACATTGGCACCGTTCGGGTATTCGCTCGCAGTTTTTATCGCCGGTTTTTTGTTCGCCAAAAAAATGAGATCCGAAGTAAATTTTTGTTTTGTGTGAATATTGGATTAAATTTGTATTAAACTTTGCAAGTCCCATGCAATTTTTAGGCTAATAATTGACGGTTATTTTTCTACTAACATACAAAAATATATTAAAAGCAAACATGTTGCTATAATACCATTAAGATAAAATTTTGGTTGTTTTTTATAAATATAACTTATTACTAAAAAATAAACAGTTTGCATTGTTGATATACACAAAGTTGTTAATATACAACCCTTTTAACAATGTTTGAATAAACACAACTTACGATTCACGCAGGGTTATATCACGATGTTGGATCCCCTTCAGTGCAAATTGGGAAGAAGAATGGGAGGCCTTCTTTACATTCCTGCTCTTTTGGCTGAAATGTTCTGGTCTGCATCAATCCTGGCGGCTCTAGGTAAAAAGTTAATGCTTATTAAATAAATAGAATTATTAATTCGTAAATAAAAGCAAAATGGTAAAATGGCGATGTGGTTAAAAAAAAATCAAAAATTACGAAAAATGTTTAACTATTTTTTTGTGGTTTTATTTAGGTGGAACATTGACTGTGATAGTCGGCCTTGATGTAAAAATTGCAATTTTGGTATCGACTCTTATCGCAATATTGTACACTTTATTAGGTGGCTTGTATTCTGTTGCATACACAGATGTCGTACAGCTAGTCTGCATTTTTGTAGGCCTGGTAAGTGCTTTTAAATTTTCACGCGAACTCATTAAAGTTCACAGCCTGGAAAACGCACTTAGGTGAACTTGTTTATAGAAAAATAATAGAAATTTGACATTGTCACAACGCCAAAGCCATTTTAAAAATTAGCTTAAGGTCAAGGTTAAACAACATTGGAACGCTGCAAAACAATTAATCAAATATTTGACATATTGTATTATCTGTTAATCGCAGTATATTAGCATTCCGTTTGTCCTTATGCACCCAGCAGTTGAAAGCATTACAACAACTGCATATAGCAACCACACGTGGTTAGGAACTTGGAATAATAATGAAGCTGGACTATGGTTCGATTCGGCAATGATGTTGGTACGAATTACGTTTAATTTGGTGCATTTGAATTGGTTTATAACACCGCAAAAAAACGATGTACTTTAAAATTATTGTTTAGACATTCGGCGGTATACCTTGGCAGGCCTATTTTCAACGTGTACTGGCTGCTGACACAGCAGAACATGCACGCACAATTTCAATCGTGGCTTGTTTTGGTTGTATGATTGTTACAATTCCTTCTATAATTATCGGAGCAGCGGCCGCCTCAACAGGTATTGGATTTACATTTAAAAAAGTTTAAAAATTATCCATGCAGTTTTCGTATTTTTTAATCCAATAGGCAACTACTATAAATCCACTTTTTAATTTTCAAACGCTGAGTTAAGGAAAGAAGCACAAGTCTAGGTTAAGCAAAACCAAACCATGCGTAACACAAAATTCCTAAGGCCTTTCATTGCTAAATAAGAAAGCAATTTCAAATTTCACTAAACGGTATTTTTAATACTTGAAGCAGTTGTTAGTCATTTAACTTTTCCTTGGCAATTTACTGTGTTTACTATTAACGTAAAAATATTTTTTAAATTAACAATTGTTTCGAAAACATACCTCGTTTGTTACTGTTGGTAGGTCGAATGTCTCCTGAAAAAGTTTGCCAATAAATATAATATTTTACATTATCATATAAATGCACATTCCACATTAACATATACACAAGCCCATTGATTGTTCTGTATTTAAATTACGACAACATTTTAATTTTAGAGACATTTGCTACGTTTCTCACTTACTAAACATCAACCCTCGGTATTACTTACAGAGTTAACTAATCGTTATAACTACTTTGTGCCCGACAGATTGGAGCATGACTGGTTACTACAATGTGAGTGGAGGATTGACTCCGGCCGAGAACGAACAGTCTCCGCTAATCCTGTCCATCGTACTACAATATTTGACACCTGGCGTAGTCTCTTTTTTCGGACTCGGGGCGATTTCAGCAGCGGTGATGTCATCGACTGATTCTAGCATGCTTGCATCATCCAGTATGTTTACAAGGAATGTGTACAGGAATGTCTTCCGACAAAAGGTAAGAAATTTGGTTTTTATTTGGCAATAAACTGTATAAGTAATAACTTAATAAAAAGTATGTTAAAATCATAAAAATAAATGTTATGGTTTGATAGATTAAGAGCAATTTCAATTTGTTTTTAAAGGCTTCGGAAAAAGAAATGCTATGGGTACTCAGGATTTCAATCATAGTTTTAGGTGGGCTGTCCGCACTGCTCGCTATAGCAGTAAAGTCGGTTTATCTTTTGTGGTATCTGTGTTCTGATTTGGTATTCGTTGTACTTTTCCCGCAGGTTTATATACAGATATTATTTTAAGCTGACTAACTTACTATAAAGTCGGGTTATATTTTTAAAAATTTATTATGCAAATGGATACCTGTTTAAAATTGATTTTTTATAGTTATTGGGAGCAATTTATTTCGACATCAACACATATGGATCAGCACCTGCATATATCATTGGCTTGGTATTACGACTAGGAGGTGGTGAACCATTCCTTAACGTTTATCCCTTTATAAATTATCCTGGCAATACCGAAACTACTAAGAATTTCCCATACAAAACATTGGCAATGGTGACCTCATTTGTAACCCTTTTACTTTTCTCATACTTGGCGAGGTTTCTTTTTGTTCGGGGCTATATATCTGAAAAGTACGACGTGTTTGATTGCAGGCTGGCATCGGGTGGTCGTACTTACTATAATAAAGAAAGTCCATTTGCTGCAAGTGTAGAACTGGAAGAGGAAAAAAGGGATAAAAGTCAACACGAGACGACGCCAATGAGCTAATATTTGTCCATTTTGAAAAATCCACAAAACGTGTTTTTATCCAAACTTACTTTAACTTGACAATAAAAATTAAATTAGTTAAAAATTATTTGCATTTTGGTTTAATACCGCTTAACTTTTGTAAATTTATTAAGAGATTTTTTTTTAATTTTTTAATAATACTGATATTTTTACTCTGTTTTTTTATACCCTTTCATTGGACTCTAAAAATTAATGGTGTTCATGTCTTATTAAAACCTTGAAGTTTTAGCGTTTTTTGAGCGTTTTGGCAGGTTGAAAATAAAGTTATTTAATCGTAATATAGTAGAAACACGAAATATTGCGAATCACGACCGGGATTTTATAGAAAAACTGGTATTTTCAGCCTGTTTTATTTTAAAATCCTAGTCCATTTGTTTGGTTATTATTTGAGAAAGTCGCTAGTGACTAATATTATCGCGAAGCAACCAAGCAGGTAAACAAAAACTCACTTTTCGGGACAATTTCTTAAATCTAAACAAATTAACCTTAACGTTTTTGTTTTCGAGTACGTTAACCTATTATGGTTGGTTAGGTCAACAAGTCAACTTGCTTTGTTAAAGCGGTAAAACACTCGAAACAACCCTAATTTGTTAACCCAAACTGTTAGTAATCACAGTTCAATATAAAAGCCTACTACGATTCATAACATGACATTTGATTAGGTATATGATAAGTTCTGAAATCATTTTTTTTTTGCAGTTTAATTTAGAACCGCAGGCTATCATATCATATCCAATACGCCGTGGGGTAGTCGCAAATGTTTTATTGTATTACATAGTTTAGTTTAGGCAGATTAAAAATTGTGACGGTTTCAGTTAAAGTGTATCGTAGTAAGGCAAAAAGATTTTTTTAAATTTGATTAAAATATACGACCCTTTACAACAGAATTAAGTTTAAATCAATTGTTAGATTTTAATAAACAAAAGCATGGCTGTTAATATAACCGAACTGATAAGTATTATTACGTTCTACCTTCTGATTGTGTATGTTGGGGTAAGTGCAGCTTGGCGTACCCGTAAAAAGAGTTCAGGCTCAAGTGCTGAAACAATCATGGTAGCAGGAAGAGACATCGGAGTGTTTATTGGCAGTTTTACAATGACAGGTAGGTCACGCTTAAATATCTACCGATCTAGTAGTCTACTTGTAAAATATGAAAAAAAAGATTTATTTGTAATGAAACTCGAAACGTTAAAATTTTAGTTTAAACCATCTTTAAACGTTTTAGCAACATGGGTAGGAGGTGGATATATCAACGGCACATCAGAATATGTATATACCCCAGGATTTGGTTTGATTTGGACACAGGCCCCGTTTTGTTATTCAATTGCTCTTTTTATTGGCGGGTTGTTCTTTGCAAAGAAAATGCGAGAGCAGGTAGAAGGTTTTATTATATAGAATTTAATATGGGAGCATTTAACTGATAATGTATTATTTAGAACTTCGTTACGATGCTTGATCCGTTTCAACAAAAGTTCGGCAAAGTCATGGTAGCTTTTCTATATATACCTGCTCTGTTGGGTGACTTGTTTTGGAGCGGGGCAATTCTGGCTTCTCTAGGTACGATGTGTTATAAATTTGTTAAAATGTGTAAATATATCGTTTAAACATTTTCTTTTAGAACTTTGTTTAACATTGTATTAATATAAAGTAAACAAGTGAAATTTTACAGGCGGTGCTTTGACAGTCATAGCAGGCCTAGAGCACTACATAGGTGTTATAGTGTCTGCATTAATCGCAATCTTATATACTTTAATCGGTGGGTTTTATTCGGTCGCTTATACAGATGTCGTACAGCTCATATGCATATTTATAGGCTTGGTAAAAATCTTAAAAAAATTTATTAACATTATGAGTAGCGACAGAATTTCATTTTAAATACATTTTGTTGTAGTGGATAAGTGTACCATTTGCCTTTACGAACGACGCAGTGACCAGTGTTGCAGAGACGGCATATAGCACTGGGCCAAACACCCCGAATTGGTTGGGAACATGGGATAGCAACTATGCTGGGCTATGGATCGACTCCGCACTTTTATTGGTAAGGATTATTTAGATTATTGTATGTGTAATATTTTCATGTTTACGCATAGCAAAGTTTTGCACATAATTAAAGCAGAAAAATTAGTCTAAACCAATACGTGTATATTGTGATTGTTTTAAATTGGGGTTCGATTAAAACTAAACAAAAATAAACCCCATGTGATATTTTAATAGATATTTGGGGGAATACCCTGGCAAGTTTATTTTCAACGAGTGCTATCGTCAAAAACAGTTTGGAACGCTCAACTACTGTCGTTTATTGCAGCATTCGGATGTATAATTATGGCTGTTCCGTCAATTTTAATTGGTGCCATAGCCGCATCAACCAGTAAGTTAATAAAAAACAGAATGTTCGTATATAGTTTATATAGAAAATAATTTTCGAAGAAACATAGGATTGTACAAGTTAATACCATTCGATCTAAATTTTATAGACTACAATATTTAAATCAGTTAAAATGTGTAAGTTTTGTTTACTAGATTGGACAGCAACAGATTACAATCTCGTCAGTGGGGGATTGGATCCAAATGCAAATAATCAGTCAAGTATTATTCTACCAATTGTTCTCCAATATTTAACTCCTCCAGCTGTCTACCGTATTGGAACTGGTCTAGTTTTAGCAGCTATAATGTCATCTGCCGATTCTAGTATTCTTTCCGCATCGAGTATGTTCACTAGAAACGTTTACCAGAACCTTCGACAATCGGTAATTTTTTTATTGTATTTAAAACGTCATAACAAAGTTTAATAAGCAAAATATCAAGTCTAATGATTTTTAATTTTAAGGCTTCTGATAAAGAGTTAGTCTGGGTAATGAGAATTACAATTTTTGCTGTGGGTGCACTTGCTAGCGTCCTTGCCATTTTTATTGATTCAATCTACGTACTTTGGTTTTTGTGCGGTGACCTGGTATATGTCGTGTTGTTTCCTCAGGTAAGGCAGTTATAAAAAAATCTATTATAATCACATTTTATTTATGATATATTGTTACTGTTGCAGTTGCTTTGCACGTTATACTTCGATCCAAACACCTACGGATCCATCATCGCTTTTGTCGTTTCGCTTGTTCTTCGTTTAGGCGGCGGCGAACCTCTGATTGGCTTTCCACCCTTTATCAACTACCCAGGAAACGTAGAAAATGAAACAGCTTATTTTCCTTATAAAACGTTTGCGATGGTCGTGTCCTTGATATGCCTTCTTCTATTTTCCAAATTATTTAAAGTTCTTTTTGTTAAAGGCATTATACCTGCGAAGTATGATTTCTTAGGTTGCAAATTAGCTGAAGGTGGACGTTCTTATAAAAATACAATTGTCGAATGAAAAATAAAGAATCAATTTGGATAACTTAAGATTTTTCCCAGAAACCGGGGCAACTGCGGAGGAAAAGACAAACTTTGATGAAAAAACAATGTAAAAAATTATTCTAGGATATTTTAGCATAGTATTTCAGGTTTAACAGCATTTCAGAACCAAAAGCAAACAAAAAAGCTTTTTATAATATAACATTTCTATGGGACGGGGAAACCCCTAACTTTTCATTGTTTCTAGGGAAACAAACGAAAATATCCAGAATTTAAAAATAACTGCGTTGCTTAACACTTATTAAACAAGTTGTTTTCTTTTATTAATAATAATGTTTACACTAATACTAAAGCCATGCACTTATAATCTTGTTAACAAATCAAGAATGGTTATTTAATTGCTCTGATAGAGCCATAAAATGCTATTTATTAGCTATTAATTATTTTCCTGATGTTTTTAATAAAATTTGGTTTGATTAGGTTGTATTTTTTCTTTCAGCTCCTAGGTTGTTTGCACTATATTTACAATATCTGTATATTATTCAAAAATGGATATTACTAGAGGCCATTTTGATAAGTTTTCTTCAAAACAAACAAGATCTAGTAGTAAGCTATCATTTAACAACACAAGCACAACATCTTCTCTTGAACAACTTCCAGCAGATGTAACACAAAAACAAAATATTTATAATTATTCGGAAAGTGAAGACAGCTTGTCAGACAGTGGTTCAAGCAGTTGCTTTAACAATCAAGCCCCAATACAACAACACAGGCGAAAGTTAAAAGAAAACTCATTTTATGACTTTGATGATTTTAAAACTGACCCGTAATTACTCAAAGAGCTTAAACGAATAAAAAAACTCGATAAAATTCTGCTGAAAAAACACAAAGAGAAAAGGAAGTAAAACATTAAAGATTTTTGTATTAAAAGTCGATTCATTCTGAGTTTATAAAACAAAGGACAGTAATGGGACCTCTTATGCTGATGCATCTAGTAATTTATCTAAATACCTTGCACTATTGCCTCCCACACGAACTTTTTTTTGTGATTTTATTTAGGGGGAACGTTGACCGTGATAGTCGGCCTTGATGTAAAAATTGCAATTTTGATATCGATTCTGATCGCAATATTGTACACTATTAGGTGGCTTGTATTCTGTTGCATACACAAATGTCGTACAGCTAGTCTGCATTTTTGTAGGCCTGGTAAGTGCCTTTAAATTTTCACGCGAACTCATTAAAGTTCACAGCCTGGAATACGCACTTAGGTGAACTTGTGGTCGTACTTACTATAATAAAGAATTCCATTTGCTGCAAGTGTAGAAATGGAAGAGGAAAAAGTAGATAAAAGTCACCACGAGACGACGCCAATAAGCTAAAATTCTTCCATTTTGAAATATCCATAATAACGTGTTTTTTATTCAAATTTACTTTAACTTGACAATAAAAATTAATTTAATATTTTTTTTCATTTTGGTTTAATATCCGCTTAGCTTTCGTCGTTTTATTAAGAATTTTTTTTTATTTTTTAATAATACTGATATTTTTACTCTATTTTTTTTTATATTTCATTGGACTCCAAAAATTAATGGTGTACTGTCTTTATTTAAACCTTGCAGTTTTAGCTTTTTTTGAGCGTTTTGACAGGTTGAAAATAAAGTTATTTAATCGTAATATATTAGAAACACAAAATTTTGCAAATCACGACCGGGATTTTTATAAGAAAAACTGGTATTTTCAGCCTGTTTTATTTTGAAATCCTAGTCCATTTGTTTGGTTATTATTTGAGAAAGTCGCTAGTGACTAATATGTTCGCGAAGCAACCAAACATGTAAACACAAAACTAACCATTTTAGACAGTTTCTTTAATCCAAACAAATTTAACTTAGCGTTTTTGTTTTCGAGTACGTTAACTTATTATGGTTGGTTAAGTCAACAAGACATCTTGTTTTTGTTAAAGCGGTAAAAACACTCCAAAACAACCCTAATTTGTTAAACCAAACTGTTAGTAATTACAGTTAAATATAAAAGCCTACTACCAATACATGACTTTGATTAGGTATATGATAAGTTCTGAAATCATTTTTTTTGCAGTTTAATTTAGAACCGCAGGCTATCATATCCAATACGCCTTAGGGTGGCCACAAAATGTTTTATTGTATTACATAGTTTAGTTGTATTAGGCAGATTAAAAGTTGTGGCGGTTTCGGTTAAAGTGAATTATAGTAAGGCAAAGAGATTTTTAACAATTTGATTAAAATATACGACCCTTTACAAAAGAATTAAGTTTAAATCAATTGTTAGATTTTAATAAACGAAAGCATGGCTGTTAATATACCCGGACTGATATCTATAATTATTTTCTACCTTCTGATTGTGGCTGTTGGGGTATGGGCAGCTTGGCACAACCGTAAAAAAGGTTCAGGTTCAAGTGCTGAAACAATCATGGTGGCAGGAAGAGACATTGGAGTGTTTATTGGCAGTTTTACAATGACAGGTAAGTCACGCTTAAATATCTACCGATCTAGTAGTCTACTTGTAAAATTTGAAACATAAAAAAACAACTTAATTTGTAATCAAAGTGAAAATATTGATTTTTTAAGTTTAAACTGTCTTTAAACGTTTTAGCAACATGGGTAGGAGGTGGATATATCAACGGTACGTCAGAATACGTGTACACCCCAGGATTTGGTTTGATTTGGACACAGGCTCCGTTTGGTTATTCAATTGCTCTTTTCATTGGCGGGTTGTTCTTTGCAAAGAAAATGCGAGAGCAGGTAATAGGTTTTATTATATAGAATTTAATATGGGAACATTTAACTGATAATGTATTATTTAGAACTTCGTTACGATGCTTGATCCGTTACAACAAAAGTTCGGCAAAGTTATGGTAGCTTTTCTATATATACCTGCTCTGTTAGGTGACTTGTTTTGGAGCGGGGCAATTCTGGCTTCTCTAGGTACGATTAATTATAAATTTGTTAAAATGTGTAAATTTTTCGTTTAAACATTTTCTTTTAGAACTTTGTTTAACAATGTATTAATATAAAGTAAACAAGTGAAATTTTGCAGGCGGTGCTTTGACAGTCATTGCAGGCCTAGAACACTACATAGCTGTTATAGTGTCTGCATTAATCGCAATCTTATATACTTTAATCGGTGGGCTTTATTCGGTCGCTTATACAGATGTCGTACAGCTCATATGCATATTTATAGGCTTGGTAAAAATCATAACTTAAAATTTGTTTAACATTATAAGTAGCGACAGGATTTTATTTTAATTATATTTTGTTGTAGTGGATAAGTGTACCATTTGCCTTTACGAACGACGCAGTAACCAGTATTGCAGAGACGGCGTATAGCACTGGGCCAAACACCACGAATTGGTTGGGAACATGGGATAGCAACTATGCTGGGTTATGGATCGACTCCGCGCTTTTATTGGTAAGGATTATTTAGATTATTGTATGTGTATTATTTTCACGTTTACGCATAGCAAAGAATTGCACATAATTGGAGCAGAAATTTAAAGCTTAGTCCAAACTGAAATGCGTTTAATGCACTTGTTTTAAATTAAAGTTCGGTAAACTCTATTGTGATATATCCTAGATATTTGGGGGAATACCCTGGCAAGTTTATTTTCAACGAGTGCTGTCGTCCAAAACAGTTTGGAACGCTCAACTACTGTCGTTTATTGCAGCATTTGGATGTATAATCATGGCTGTGCCGTCAATTTTAATTGGTGCCATAGCCGCATCAACCAGTAAGTTAATAAAAACAAGAATGTTCGTATAGTTTATTTAGAGAATCATCTACAAATAAATAGTTAATTCCATTCGATATAAATTCTATAGACTACAATACTTAAAATAATTATGATGTTCATTTTTTATTTACTAGATTGGACAGCAACAAATTACAATCTCATTAGTGGGGGATTGGATCCAAATGCAAATAATCAATCAAGTATCATTCTACCAATTGTTCTCCAATATTTGACTCCTCCAGCTGTCTCCTTCATCGGACTTGGAGCAGTTTCAGCAGCTGTAATGTCATCCGCTGATTCTAGTATTCTTTCCGCATCGAGTATGTTTACTAGAAACGTATACCAGAACCTTCGACAATCGGTAATTTATCATATTTAAAACTGTCTTAACAAAAGAATAATCATGCAAAATTCCAAATGTTCCAATCCTAAAAATTATTATATATATTTTAAGGCTTCTGATAAAGAGTTAGTCTGGGTAATGAGAATTACAATTTTTGCTGTGGGTGCACTTGCTAGCGTCCTTGCCATCTTTATTGATTCAATCTACGTACTTTGGTTTTTGTGCGGTGACCTGGTATATGTCGTGTTGTTTCCTCAGGTAAGGCAGTTAAAATATATTTTATTATATTAACATTTTATATATAACGTATTGTTACTTTTACAGTTGCTTTGCACGTTATACTTCGATCCAAACACCTACGGATCTATCATCGCATTTGTCGTTTCGCTTGTTCTTCGTTTAGGCGGCGGCGAACCTCTGATTGGCTTTCCACCTTTTATCAATTACCCAGGAAACGTAGAAAATGAAACAGCTTATTTTCCTTATAAAACGTTTGCGATGGTCGTGTCCTTGATATGCCTTCTTCTCTTTTCCAAATTATTTAAAGTTCTTTTCGTTAAAAGCATTATACCTGCGAAGTATGATTTCTTAGGTTGCAAATTGGCTGAAGGTGGACGTTCTTATAAAAACCCAAATATCGAAATGAAAAATAAGGAACCAAGAGGTTTGGATAACATAGGATTTTTTCCAGAAACTGGGGCAACTGCGGGGGAAAAGACAAACTTTGATGAAAAAACAATGTAAAAACTTATTCTAGGATATTTTAACATAGTATTTCAGGTTTAACAGCATTTCAGAACCAAAAGCAAACAAAAAATCTTTTTATAATATAACATTTCTATGGGACGGGGAAACCCCTAACTTTTCATTGTTTCTAGGGAAACAAACGAAAATATCCAGAATTTAAAAATAACTGCGTTGCTTAACACTTATTAAACAAGTTGTTTTCTTTTATTAATAATAATGTTTACACTAATACTAAAGCCATGCACTTATAATCTTGTTAACAAATCAAGAACGGTTATTTAATTGCTCAGATAGAGCCATAAAATGCTATTTATTAGCTATTAATTATTTTCCTGATGTTTTTAATAAAATTTGGTTTGATTAGGTTGTATTTTTTCTTTCAGCTCCTAGGTTGTTTGCACTATATTTATTATATCTGTATATTATTCAAAAATGGATATTACTAGAGGCCATTTTGATAAGTTTTCTTCAAAACAAACAAGATCTAGTAGTAAGCTATCATTTAACAATACAAGCACATCATCCTCGCTAGAACAACTTCCAGCAGATGTAACACAAAAACAAAATATTTATAATTATTCGGAAAGTGAAGACAGCTTGTCAGACAGTGGTTCAAGCAGTTGCTTTAACAATCAAGCATCATTAAAACAATACAGACAAAAGTTAAAAGAAAACTTATCTTATGACTTTGATGATTTTGAAACTGACCCAGAATTATTAAAAGAGCTTAAACGAATAAAAAAACTTGACAAAATTTTGCTAAACAAAACACAAAGGGAAAAGGAGGTGAAGCATCAAAGATTTTTGTATCAAAAGTCGATTCATTCAGAGTTCAGTGATAAAACAAAGGACAGTAATGGGACCTCATATGCTGATGCATCTAGTAATTTATCTAAATATCTTGCACTATTGCCTCCCACACAACAATTAGATATTCTTATAGAACGAAATGAAGAAACAAATAATCTAAAACCAATATTTCAAACGCAATTCAGTTTAAGTAGTGATCACATAGATAATAATGAGAAAAGATCGATAAACTCTGAGCCATATACAAGACCTAAATCACATACCATTAATTCAAAAGAAGGTTTTTCAGAAAACAAAAAGCCAAGTAACAAACCATCATCAGCTGGATCCAAGCGAAACCAAGTCCAAGAAGAAAAACAAGATTTTATACAAAGAAACATACAACTTGCCAAAGATGCTGGAAGTTATGTTTCAATGACTGAAGAGGAGAAAAAACGACTCTCTACTCTCTTGGAGGATATTGATGACCTTGATGTCGAAAATGAGGAAGAGGGAAATGCTTTTATGAAAATTGTGCCCTTGCCAAGCGGAGAAGGGTACATGCCCGAGTCTAATGAAATTGAGCGTCTTCAAGAAATCGATCAAAAATTACAATCTCTGATGTCTTCTGCTGTATATGGTTCAATATCCAGTACACCAAGACAACAGCAGTTTAGCTTTCATTCAAACTCATCATTTAGAAATATTGAAGCAAAAATTGCAAAATCAAATCTTACAGAAGCTTTAAATCCTGAACAGCGCCTACAAGGCATAGAAAGTAGACTTCTTCAACTTGACACTACATGGAAGGAAAATTGCAATAAGCAAGGACCTTATTTAAGCGATAATCAATTACAACTTCTTTTAGCCGAGTGTTCAAGACCCACTTCTCCAAATTCCATTATGACATCAATTATACCAGATGAAGATTTTAAAGATTTGGATGACAATTCACAACAATCATACAGATATACTCCAGAAACTGAAACTTCAAGAGCTAGCTCTCATGCTGAGTTTCAATCTGAGGAAGACTTGGATTCTTATTCCGGCTCTGTAGTTTCAACTCAATCAAAATTATCTAAAGAATGTCTGGATAAACTTTTAAATGAGGCAAAGGCCTCATTAGGAATACCAATAAATGATTTACACAATAATGAAACTGTAACTGAAACAAGTGAAGATAATTTGTTGTCTGAAAATACATAGCATATCATTTAATTATTAGTTTGAACACTTTTTAAAACACATACCAAAACACTGCAATTTGCTATTTTTTCTGTTTTGTTGTTTTTTATGTTAAACACAAACATTACCTTTTAAAAGTATTTACTAAACCACTTTGATTCAGAAGTAAAATATTTATAAAGTTTTATAGGTTTAATATAATCTATAAAATAAAGTGGTTTGAAAAAGTTGTACAGTTGGGCTACCCTTCTAGTTTATTTATTTAATAAATATAAGTTTATTTTAAGAACGTGCTTTTTGTTTATTTTGTGAATTGTTAATAAAAAGCTTTATACGACTGGATATGGCTAAGACTTAAACGGTTAATTTTGAAAGTTGCGCGTGTTTAAAATGACAACGCTATTTAAGGTTTTAGTTTTGGCGTTGTGTAATATATTGCACAGGAAAAAAATAATTTCATTATGCGAAGTGCACCTCTCAAATCTACAACTCAGTACCTCAACGTGTGTTTGAGTATTGCCGAAAATTTAAACACATTTAACCAAAAAAATCTAGTTAATTGAATATCATTAGACTTTTTCTATTAAATGTAACATAAATACATGCATAAAAGTTATTAAATGTTATATATTTTCATAATAACGCATGTAATAACTGTTGCCAATTGCAATACGCAACCAAAAACGAAATAAACTTTCTTTGTATGGGAAACCCTGATCATACATTTCCGGGTGATAACATTTTATCAACAACTACTTTATCAGCCACTCCCACCTGCCTGCCTGCAGACCTAAGTTTGCCTACTAACGGTTAACAGAAAAATTAACAAACCAGATACATAATATATATTAATTACGTACCATAATATTTTTTGTATGTAGATAAAATGTTATGGTTCCTATGCTATGTAGTATGTACGAACTAAGGAAGAAAATAAAATACGCGAGTCTTTGAACTGTCTGATAGTTGAACTACTCGAGCGATTGCCGATTGTTTCAATTGTTTTTGTTAATTGTTTATAATGACATCCTTAAGTCACTAGACAGCTTAAATGGCCTATCTAAAACTCGTTTCATCCAAAGTGCTAGTATAAAACGAGAGTTTAAAATTTGTTAACATTTTAAATCTAACTGACAAAATTTTTAATCACTAACTAAACTTCTTTAATTTTTTTTTAAAGGCACCTTAGTAATACTGTTAGGTTTCTGTTTAATAAAAATGGCAGACGACAAGGTTACCGTTGAACAATTAAAACAATTAGAAATTGATGAAGATGACAGCGCGCCTGGTTACAAAGCTCCTGCACAGGTTGACTTGGATACCATAAAAAACTTGGATGCTGATGATGAAAGTCTTGTTAAATACAAGCAAGATCTCTTGGGGAAAACAGAAGGTAATTAGGATAATTACATAACAATTACTAAACAAGTAGTTGGATATAGTTAACTTTAAGTTTTGACAACCTGATTTTAGAGGTACATGACGAGGGTGGAAATAATGTTCTCGTTAAACAACTTTTAATACAAGTTGAAGGAAGAGAGGACATTGTAGTTGATCTAACTGGTAAGTGTTTCGTTGGTGCATGAATTTTACACGAAAAAGTTATATATATAGGCCTATATATATATATTTTAAAAAGTGTATCACACTAGATTTTAGGGGGAAGACCAGTACCATATTTCTTTAATTTATATATAAACTATTTATGAATATTTTTTTGACAAAATAATAGGTGACCTAGAAGAACTTAAAAAAAAAAACAGTGTTCATTTAAAGGGGGGATGTCTTTACAAACTTGTTATCTTATTCCGGGTAGGTATTAAAATTATTTTCATGACATTTTCCTGCTATTTTTATTTATTATGAAATTTTATTCGTTAATTTGATTATATATATATATACATTAATTTTTAACTGAGTTTATTCAATTTTATTAGGTTCAAAGAGAAATCGTATCTGGATTGAGATTTTTTAATACGATCTATAGAAAGGGCATTAGAAGTAGGTTTTTAATAAATATATTTCAAAAATCCCTCTTATATATATTAAACCTTTGTCACGTTTTACCTTTAGTGGACAGGAGTAATTATATGGTGGGAAGCTATGGCCCAAAAACAGAGGTGCATAGATTTGTATCACCACAAGAAGAAGCCCCCGCAAGCATGTTGGGCAGAGGTACATACACTGCTAAAAGCAAATTTACAGATGATGATAAAAATGATTATCTGTCGTGGGATTGGAACTTTTCAATTAAAAAGGATTGGTGAATAAGTTTTCAAGCTTCCATTTTAAGTTATTTAGCCTCTTGTACAAATTTAATGTGAAATTGTCTGGCATTTGTAGTTCCTAATACTCAGATTGTAATGTATACAGTAATTTGAATAGTCTAACATAGACCAATTCAAGTAATTGTAGTTTAATTGATCATCCTACAACATATTTTATATAAGTTACAGAGCCAATTAATTAATCATGTAAAAATTACCATATAAAAAATAATTTGTTTATTAATTGAGCTATACATGAGTTAAATACAGAATGAATATAATATATTATGCACTCTGCCTTAGTTGTTGTTTGTATGTAAATGGACTTAATTTTGTGTAATTTATGAATTTATAGTGCACTGTTATCATTTGGCAATGTGCCACTTTACTAACATAGTGTAATAAACTTAATTCACTTACCGATTCTAGTATCCTGCTATATATGATATGTTAAAAAATAAAAACGAAACAATTTGGCTTTGTTTTTTTTTATTGCTTAGTAAATTTAGGTGGGTGTCTGTATTAGGAATTTCCTGCCTTTTCTCTTTCAAGTAATGATAATGTTTGATCAATTATTTCAGAAGTTACAGATTCCAAAATAATTTCCTTAACCTTTTAACAAAAACGTTCATAGCGGAGTAATAAAAATTTAAACCATTTTTTTCAAATAAAATAAGCAACTTTACCTGATATTGCAAAGAAACGTCGTAGGCATATAAAATACTTGTATCGTACAGCATAACAGAATGTTTTGACATTGATAACACACAGTTTCGAACTCGACATATTACCTCTCTGTCTTCCAACTGTACCGGCTCAGTGTTAACAATAAAACCACCATCTCCTAAAATGTTAAACAAAATTTCATGCTTGAATATAAAATCGATAATATGTCAACCAAATTAATAATATTTTACCAGAGTCGTCAACATTGTTGTCTGGGGTAGAATATATCCATACATAACCATTATTGGCTAGAATTATGGATACGCCGCAAGGTAAATTATGAATATGATTTTTTCTTCTTTTAATAAGTGAAGGAGATACAATAACTAGGCAACCCTGGCCTAGCTTTCCGTATCTTAAACTTCTGGTGTGTAGGGAAAGCATGCCATCATTGTGAACCTAGAAAAGTAATAAACTAAAAAGTATAACTACATTATTTTGAATAAAAACTTAAAGGTTAAACCTGTTGGACTTCTGCACTAATAAGATCACCCTCTATTAAATATTCTCTCATAGTGAGCTCATCTGCTGCAGATCTTCTTCTTAATTCTCCTCCAGGTAAATTAACAGAAGAAAGATGAAGAACAGAATCTAATCGAGCATTTGTTTCCACCTTTCAAATTATTTCAGGTAAATTAATGTTTGCTAATGGCCAAAAACAATGGGTTATATCTTTTAAAAACTATAAATATGGGTAAATTCCAGGCTGTGAAGTAGGCTATATTCAACAAAATTAGGTTTAGTAATATTTTACTTTTAAAAAGTAATATTTTTATGTTAGATTAAAAAATATCAAATTTCAACATTTTATTACCTTCCATCTTTTTTGTTGAACCTCTTTTATTCTTCCTACAACTATGTCACCGACTTCCCCATTATATCTTGTTTTAAGCGCTCTTACACAAATTAATTTGTTTATTCTTTCCACAACACCAGCAACTGATGCATACAATTTCTGATCCTCATTACAATAAGTACCTAAAAATGCAACACACGTCATACAATTTTTTAACATTTGTAACACAAACCCATTTGCGAGTTTTTTTTTGTATATCTTTATCCTCGATGTGGGAAAGTCGAATGCGCGACTTAAACATAGAGTAACAACTGTTACTCCGACCCAGTCTCGAGTTGCCTTTTAGCAGTTTGGGATATTATAGATTATAATTGCCCGGTAATTATGCTGCTGATTAAGTGCTGGCTCAGCAGGAGTTCATACCGTTTATAGCGCCTTACTCAAGGGCGCTACAGCATGATGTCTGTGGGGATTAAACGCACAACCTAATGGTGGTTTAGCAAGTATTCTTACCACTACACCACGCTGCCGGTCTATTTCCCATGGCAGTTTGGGGTATTATTGGTTAGAATTGCAAGATAATTGAGCTGCAAATTAAATGTTGACTTAGCAGGTGTTTATACTATTTAAACGCCTTACTCAAGGGTGCTAGAGCATGAAAACAGTGGGGATCGAATGCAGGAGCTCAAGTAGTAAAGCTCAGTGTTTTGACCACTACACCACACTGTCGGTTATTAATAATGCATAATGCTATAAATATGAAATACTTTGTTTAAATTTTCTATCACAAAAGTCTTAACTACATAAAAAGAAAAGTTTAGCAATTTTTTTAAAGTTTACCAACCATGGCCTCTCATGTAATCTGTGTCTTCCGTTATAACATCACCAGGAGTAACTAGATAGATAGAATCTTGTTGTTCTGGCAAATTTCGTTTTCGTTTAACTGGGGCACAGATCTTTATAGAGTTAGACATAATTATTAATTTAAATATTTTGTAAAAAAACAAGGATGTCTTCTAAAAAAAATTTAATTTTGTTAAAAACGCCGATTTTATATTTACCTAAGTAACTTTAACAATAACTCGGACTCGGTTACTTCACCTACAGACCTACAGACATTGAGTTGCAGTCGTAACATTTGTTTGGCACACGTCTTGCCGAAATGTGAGAGATACCAGGTCTCAATTACTTGCATGTCATGCCGCAAAAATTGACATGTCATGTCATAAGCTATTTGACAAAAATGTGATTGTCATGTCTTATATATTGGATGTCATGTCGCAAAATTTGGAATGTCTCGTCACAAAAATCCGAATGTCATGTCGCAGAAAATGAAATGTCAAGCCGCGAAAATTGACATGTCATGTCATAAGCTACTTGACAAAAATGTGATTGTCATGTCTTATATATTGAATGTCATGTCGTAAAATGTGGAATGTCATGCCGCAAAATTTGGAATGTCTTGTCACAATAATCCGAATGTCATGTTGCAAAACATGAAATGTCTTGTCACAAAAATCCGAATGTCATGTCGCAAAACATGGAATGTCTTGTCACAAAAATCCGAATGTCATGTCGCAAAACATGGAATGTCTTGTCACAAAAATCTGAATGTCATGTCGCAAAACATGGAATGTCTTGTCACAAAAATCCGAATGTCATGTCGCAAAACATGGAATGTCTTGTCACAAAAATCCGAATGTCATGTCGCAAAACATGGAATGTCTTGTCACAAAAATCTGAATGTCATGTCGCAAAAATTGGAATGTCAATTCAAAAAAACCAATGTCATATAATTCCGTAAATTAAGTCATAAAAATTAAAATGTCATTACTATTAAAAGTTCACTAAATCATAGTTTTTAATTTGATTTCCATCTGATATTGTTTATGGAAATGTGAAAGAAACTAGTACATAGTCAGAAAATTTCTAAAATTAAATTTTAATTTTTTGTAATCAAAACAAAAGCATAACTATATTTTTATTAAAAAATTTTTATTAGAAAAACTTTTTTCTTTAATTATATTTGTTTAGTTTCTTTCAAGATGTCTAGTAAAAACACTTTTCATTTCTGTTCATTTCTATTTGAAACAAAGTTTTGACAACGATTTCAGCTAAAACTTATCCACATTGTAACAGCAGTGTGTCCTGTTCCAGTTTGGATTTTAAGAAACATTTGTTAACTCATTTTAACCACCAAGTCGAATCTATAGTCAATGGCGTATTTTTCCTTATTAAAAAGGTTACACCAAAAAGTGTTTTATACTGCAAAATAAAGCTATGGTAAAACTGTAAAATATAACGTTTTTTAGTTGTATTATAACTGTAGCATGTTACTACATTGTTGCGATTTATTTTTATCAAAATATATTCGTGTATTCGATTTATCTAATCATAATACACTTGTTTATGGTAGATGGGCATGCAGAATTGACAACATTTTTATTGTGTATGAAACATTTTAGATACATTTTAGATATGAACACATTTTTTTTTTGAATTTTAGACAGGAAATTTATTTAAACGGTTATTAATCTGCAATAGCAAACCGAGTATAATATGGCTAAAAATTGCTTTTTATGGTAAGTTTGTTTTCTGCATAAAAATTAAAAAAAAGTACAACAAACGGGTCTGAGAGGACAAAATAAAAAAAATAATTTTCCTATGTCTGCCACCATATGATCTTACGACGAGACGTCGTGTGTCACGTGACTCGCGAGCGTTGGGACTTTCCCTATTTACAATATTTAGCTTCAAATCCCGATATCTTAAAAACTACTTGACCAATTTTCCTCGTGCAAGTTGGAAAAATTCCAACATAATTAAAAAAGAAACTCTACGACCGAAATCTCTTTAAGTTTTAACATTTTTTGCTCGATTTATGACGGTATGTGATCACCTTAGCCCTACTGGGCCTACCTACCGTTTTTGAAAAGCACCTCGGCGGTATGATATCGAAAATGATGAAGAGTTTCTTACAACTCCGGTCTTCTTTGACGGGATTAAAGAAATCGGTGTTCGATTTAACCAAACAAGTTCCAATGTGCTTTCTGGACTTGGTTGCCTTCACCCGAAAAAAATGGTTAGTTGCCTTCACCCGAAAAGAATGGTTGATTGCCTTCACCCGAAAAGAATGGTTAGTTGCCTTCACCCAAAAAGAATGGTTAGTTGCCTTCACCCGAAAAGAATGGTTGGTTGCCTTCACCCGAAAAGAATGGGAAATTAATAAAGTGCATTGTTTAAAGTTAGGTTGGCGGCAAACTAGTACATGCTTGATGTTGATCCCGAAAATATCGAAGCTGAGTACCGACTGTTAAAAAAATATATTACACCCAGCCAATGTTCAGCTATGAAAGAAGATATTTTAATTAACGAAAACATTATAACACTGCTGAAGCTGGCGTTAACACGGCCCACGACGTCATGCAACGCGGGACCGTCTTTTTTCAAATTTAAAATAATTAAAAGTCGATTACGCAGCAAAATGCGCCAAGATCGACTACAAAATTTAACGTTATTGTCCGTAGAAGCTAATCTTCGGAATAAAATCAACTTAGATCAGGTGGTGGAAAGTTTTTTCTTAGCTTCACCACGGCGTTTGATGCTATATTAGGCATTTGACGCAACAACACAGTGTTAATTGTTAAATTGTGTTTTTTGTTGATTTATTTAAGAAAGGTTTATGTTAAATTTAAGTTTATCTAAATTTTTGTCAAAAATTAGCGGTGATATTTCTGTATTAACAACCTTAAAATTTACTTGAATAAAATCATTTTATCTGTATCTTAGGTTATAGGTTACAAAAATTTACCTACTGCTATTTCGCAAGAGACCGTCCTTTTAAAACTGTTCAAGAATCTAAAATGGAATGATTAAGGCGCCTTATTTCAAAAAACTTTCTAGCGGGAGCATGCCCCCTAGCTATGCTATAATCTTTATTTGGTATGTAGCTTATTGCGCATAAGCTAAACTTTCTTTCACATTAAAAACAATTAAGTTTAACTATGTCACATTTGGTGGAAATTACTTCCGTTATCTCTTATTGATTTTAACAAAACCTTATGTTTGCCTGACATGTGATTCTGTTCTTTGTTATTCTTTTTAAAAACAGTTATTTATGCCTTCCTAAAAGCAGTTGTATTTTTGGATTTTGGAATTTTTAACTTTTAGCTTTACCGTTAATGAATTTGAAACTTAATTTGAATAAGAAATTGCCGTATAATATAATTATACAGTGAATTCACCTGCGTGGTTAACATAAGAAATTCACCTGCGTGATTAATTTAAGAAATCCACTTGCGTGGTTAATTTAGGAAAGGGATTTTTGCGACATGACATTCGGATTTTTGTGACAAGACCTTCCATGTTTTGTGACATGACATTCGGATTTTTGTGACAAGACATTCGGATTTTTGCGACATGACATTCGGATTTTTGTGACAAGACATTCCATGTTTTGCGACATGACATTCGGATTTTTGTGACAAGACATTCCATGTTTTGCGACATGACATTCGGATTTTTGTGACATGACATTGGGATTTTTGTGACAAGACATTCGGATTTTTGTGACAAGACATTCCATGTTTTGCGACATAACATTCGGATTTTTGTGACATAACATTCGGATTTTTGTGACATGACATTCGGATTTTTGTGACAAGACATTCCATGTTTTGCGACATGACATTCGGATTTTTGTGACATGACATTGGGATTTTTGTGACAAGACATTCGGATTTTTGTGACAAGACATTCCATGTTTTGCGACATAACATTCGGATTTTTGTGACATAACATTCGGATTTTTGTGACATAACATTCGGATTTTTGTGACAAGACATTCCATGTTTTGCGACATGACATTCGGATTTTTGTGACATGACATTCGGATTTTTGTGACATAACATTCGGATTTTTGTGACAAGACATTCCATGTTTTGCGACATGACATTCGGATTTTTGTGACAAGACATTCCATGTTTTGCGACATGACATTCGGATTTTTGTGACAAGACATTCCATGTTTTGCGACATGACATTCGGATTTTTGTGACAAGACATTTCATGTTTTGCGACATGACATTCGGATTTTTGTGACAAGACATCTCTTTTTTAAAGTCGAGACATAATGTCAAAAAATATGTTACGACTGCTGTTGCAGACATTAAGCTTTCATATTTACGTTAGTTTCTTAAATAATGCAATTATCGACTAGATAGCGTAAATATGTTGGCTAGTATTTAATACCAATATAAATAAATGTTTGTGAAGTGAAAGCCAACTGTCAAATTGGTAATTTATTTAGTTTTAGAGACAGTGATTATTGTTAAATTTATAATATAGCAAAACACAACACGTGCTTAAATTAAAGTTTGGTTATTATTGTGAGGTAAGAGATTGACCACTTCCAGTCGAAGAGAAATAGTAACTTTTAACACCAATATACTTAAATGGGCCATTTCAAGTTTTATTGACAAATAAATAGGAAGAACAAATTAGTTATTATTTTATTCACTATTACACATATTGCATAGTAAATATTTATAATTAAACTCTAAACTTTATTAACAATTTGGTTTCGGTATTGAACCATTGCCAAGATAGAACAATATTCAATAATCTAAACTACACTTCGTAACTTTTAACTTTTTTCTATGTAGGTTTAAACTGGGTTTAAAACCCGGTTTTATCTTTTACGCAAAAGTCAACGTGAGCTCGTGCGATTTTAATGAGATATCGTGTTGTTTAGATCACACCCGGTGTTCCCAATCGCTTTCAAATGGGATGTCCAACTGTTCGGCGTGAAATTTTGTCGACGGGTGAGAACTAAGTCGGGTTTGTCCTTTCAAGTCGATGCAGACACTCAGCAGAGCGCTTTGGTGCGTCGTAAGTCGCAAAATTAAATGTTTACCGTATGTACCCTCAGGATTTTTTTCCTGATATAAATGACAGTTATCTAATCCAATGCAACACTTTTAAACTATCAGTCTAACTGTTAAGAAAATAGAATAAAACGATCTAAGCTATATGCGATTAGTAAAATATAGTAGAATTTTTCAAAAATAATAGGCCCGTTTTTTCATCCGTGTGCACAAGCTACATGATGTAATCGCCAAGGGAGTTCGATAAAAGACAGTTCTAAATTTGAAGGCCTCTTTTCTCATGTTTTTTTTACAAGATACTAGAGTATTTAGACCGTAAAGAGTGTAGACAGAGCCTACAGAGACTTAAATCACGACTAATTCAAAAAATTGATGATAACCAGAGTATATACTAACAGAACCCAGAATAATTTTAAACTAGAAAAAAAACGATTTGGAATCTTATGCGAAAATTAAACACATTCAAAAAATACGTTTTGTAAATTTAATTTGTTAACGATTTTATGTTTGGTCTCGAATTAACGCATTATATTAGATCTTGTACAAATTTAGCGCCAGCCAGAGTGTATTAGTAGACCCTGGTAAGCGTAAAATGTTGCCTGTATCTTGGTATCTTGGCCATTTACACGATTGGGCTAACGCGCCAAGATAAAGGAGAGAGTTAACGACAGCTGATCAGCGGTAAAAGCTGTCAGCACTCTGGGAATATTGCGGGTAGGCCCTGGCATGAAATAAAACTGATACTAACTGGATTTCGTGTAAAACTGAACCAGCTTATGTTAGTATGCCAGCACAAAAGCGAAGCAACATAACGTGTGCAATTTGTTGGAAGAATGTATGCCTTTGAGACGAAAACAAATTTTCGACTAGTAAAAACCTAGCTGAACTTTTATATTATACTAGCAACAGGGTGATCAACAACATTATCTAAATAATATAATAAGTTAATATGCAGCTGTTTTATTTAAGTATTTTTAGTTTTAAGAGAAAAAAATATAGTAAATTTGATACACAAAATATTTGGTATTTTACAAATATTTTCATGGATAATTTATCAACAGATCAAACCGATGACTAATGGTCTAACGCTGGTTACTAAAATAGGTTCTCGATAGAACAAAATTTTATGTAGCTGAATAATCAAATGGATCAGACAGACAAGGTTACGTTCTTTAAGATCGCATATGGCAATGTCTGGTATTAAATAATTTATGAACGATCAGAAAAATATATTTAAAAAAATAATTTATTTTAAAAATTGTTTTATATATATAAAATGTATGTTATTAAAGTTTGCCAATTTAAATTCATACAGATTTAGTTTTAAAATTTCCGGAAATAATAATTTATTTACATTTGGATTTTTCTACAAAATGTCTGGGGGGATGTCTTTGTTGTCTCAAATCGACACAAGTGCCTCGGTGCACCAACCAGCACAGCTCTTAAAATGGGTGTATCTGACCTTACGGGATCCGGTACCGGGACCCACCCAACATCCAAGTGCGATTATGCCACCACCTTCGCAGCACAACTCATACCAACTTTCGACTGAAATAGTATACAATTCGACCGAGCCGAAAGACGTATGTTATATACCTTTAAATTTTACTATAACACATTGATATTCGAATCGCAAAAAGTTTGATTAAAAATGTATATATTTAAACTTAATGTTTACTATTGCCTACGCGAAATTATCAAATGTAGCGATTTTTTGTTTATTCACCTGCCTAAATTCAGATAAGTATCAAATACTGTTTGCTAAGCTAAACAAGCTTTTAAATGACAAGATTTTTTACTTTAAATTACGAAATAGAATTACGTTCGTTTTCATTTCAAGTTTATCTTTTTTAAATATAGGAGAATGCCTTTTATTCCCCGATGTATTTTGTTCCTGAGTATTTACTGTCAGCGTCTGACGGACTAACAGCCCAACAAAATACATCAGAAACATACAACAGTCTATCATCCAGGTAAAAATACATTTGCATCTGTTATAACTAGTGTTTAAAACAACATATTAACCCTGTTTTGAGTTTTTTAGTCTTACTACAATTACTTAATAAAGTAACAATTTCGCCAGCTTACCCTTATCATATTGCTGTGGAAATAATCATTATGCTTTCTTTGTTGCATGTTCTTGTTTGCTGTGTGTTTTCACAATCACAAAATTAATTTAAAATTAAAGAACCTCACCAACCTCTTCGCCATTTGGCAGCATTGGAGAGCTGGCCGACGGATTTGCCGACTTATCTATGGCCTTTCATCCCCGAGTTGTGAAAGTACCACCGACCAACTACTTGTGCCACCTATGCTTTACCAAAGGCCACTACATCAAAGACTGCCCACACGTAAGTATTATAAATCATAAACGGTTTAAACTTCTACTGAGCCAGCACTTAATCAGCAGCGTAACTATTGGGCTATTATAATTCATATGATCTCAAACTCCCAGGGGCAACTCGAGACTGGGTCGGGGTAACTGATGTTACCCTATCTTGAGGCAAATAGAGAACTAGATTGTCACTGGCATTACACCATAAATTCTTAGGATTTATAATTCATAGTAACGTAAAGGAAGCGTAACTTGTTAAATACCAAGATTTAAATGCAAAATTAAAAGTTTTACATTAAGCCATTAGCCAAAATATACACAATACACACGCTTTTAAATATTCTTGTAACGTTTCTGTATTAGGCTCGGCCTAAAGGCGAAGGCCTGACACCCTATCAAGGCAAAAAGCGTTGTTTTGGAGAATACAAATGCTCGAAATGCAAGCGAAAGTGGATGAGTGGAAACAGTTGGGCTAATATGGGACAGGACTGCATCAAGTGCCAAATTAATGTTTATCCCCACAAACAGGTAATGTTACTATTTAAATGAAATCTAATAGAATGAACAAGTTTAAGTCAGTAAATGCATACAGAACAGTGTAAATATTTAAACGAAATGTTTTGTTTTAGAGACCATTGGAGAAGCCAGACGGTCTAGATGTGTCTGACCAAAGTAAGGAACATCCTCAACATTTATGTGAGAAATGTAAAGCCCTTGGGTATTACTGTAGACGAATTCTATAAAAAAATTGGAAAAATTCATATTTTATTATCTATTTGTAAAAATATTTGGGGTTGTGTTGTGATAATTGTATATAGTGTAATATAATGTCTTCTCTTATTTACCACCGAATTTCTTCAATGTTTTAACGTTTTTATGTAATTTTTTTTATCGTTCTCATTTTATTTTATTATTTTTCATGTTATATTCCCCTGGAGGTTAGTACGTACTGATACTAAATGCCATTTTTGCCACTAATTCGTTCGACGTTCGAATGCATTTGTATATATCGATAGTTATTCTGTTATTTTATAATCTCGTTATGTGTTTGTATTTGTATATATTTTGCCACGTACGCAAATTTGCCTTTCCTATGGTTTTAGTAGGAAATTAAACATTACAAAATAAATTTTCCAGCGTTATATGTTTTTTTTTAATTGCAGAAGTTAATAAACTATTAGTTTTCACATTTGCCAACTCATAACTCTAAAACACAAACAACTTTATTAATTATAGGCATTGGATCAATACCAATACAAACAATTTTATGTTAAATAAAACTTTAAAATAAAATATTTCGGTTTAAAGTTATTTTTATTACACAACAAACACATAAAAGTTGTTAAACCAACCACTTAAATAAACTAACAAAGCAAATTAGCAAATAGAAACATTTAACGCTTAAGTTAACATTTGAAGTGTTGATATTAAAATAGAAGTGACAAAAAGAAATTTTTTAAGTATTTAATTTGCTTAAAATTAATAATATTAGTAAGATATTGACCGTGTGTTTAAATAAACAATTGACATGTCATTTCATTGATAGTAACAAATTTTTGCGTTAAATACAGTCAAGCTTGAACACTTTTCCATAACTAAAAACATTTAAAGAGAGATTACATGACTTTTAGACTTCACCTGAATTTTGTTTTTAAAAGTTAGCTTAAGCTATAATTTTATTCAGACTATCAACAATGTTTTCAAACCAAAACAGAAGGGTAATTTAACATTAGGTTAATTAACTTTAATGTGTTAAATACCAAATAGGAAAACTTAAATTATTGAAAGTAATTTGTTACTAAATAAATTAATTAAAATTATTTGCAGAATGGAAAAGGTCTTACGCCCTATCAGGGCAAAAAAAGAGGTTTTGGTGAATATTTTTGTCAAGGTTGCAACAGGTATTGGAAAAGTGGCAATAACTGGGCAGATATTGGACAACAATGTAAAAACTGTAAAAAAATAGTGTATCCGCGTTCTCAGGTTTGTTATATAGTTTTTCACACAATTTAAAGTCTAAAACTTTGTTAACAAATCTTTTTCTAAAATAGACGTATCATTTTTCACAGAGGCCCTTGGAGAAACCTGGGCACTTGAATGTTCAAATAAACGATAAAAAACACCCGCAACATTTATGCGAAAAATGTAAAATGCTTGGTCGTTATTGTGGAAAGTTTCGCCGTCACTAAATATTTTTTTAGAAAATAATCTTTTCAATTTATGTAAAAGATTTAAGCTCCTGATTAAATAATTGTAAAGGAATTCTATAAAACATTAACGAAAAATGTATGCCTTTATTTATATTTGTTAAATAATAATGGGTATACCGTATTTTATTGTGTCTCGATTATTTACCAGAGAATTTTTCCAGTGCTACTATTTACTTTTACTTATCATTTTTGTTCGTATTTAATTTTAAATTCTCCTATAAGTTGAAATAATGATTTATCGACGATGCTCATTTATTGCTAGTTAAATTAATAGTTACACTAAGCAAAATTTAACAACTTATTACGCAAAATGCGCTAAAATTGAACAAATGTATTAAACCGCTAACCATTCGGCCATAGAGACAATAAATCACATATACTCTACAGCGTGATTTCTGTGTTTGTTTTCGTTACTCGATATTACGTAGTGAAGTTTTAAACCACTCATTACACGAAAAAAAAACATAATAAAATTTTTGTTTTCATGTTGTTATTTATATATATATGCTTCCAAATCTAGTGATGCAAATAACACAAAATAATACCCGAAATAAAATTTAATTTAGCATACAAATAAAAAAGTGAAACAAATTTATTATACAAACAGCATAGGGTAATATCCGACTGCGATACAATTCTATTCACTACAAAAAAAATCCCCTAGTGCGAAAAAACTTTTTAAACTGAATAAATTGAAATAATTATAGTCAGCCTATTGTATTTCAACGGAGGCATCAACATCATACAAAAACGTCACTGTATTTGTGTGGTGTAGGTTTTAATATTGCGCTACAGACTTGATATAGATTTAGTTTAACGTTAAACTTAATATTAGTTTCAGTAAACTCAGGTTTTACATCAGATTTTATTAAGGCATAGTTACAAAATAAATATAAATAGTTAACGACCTGTTATTGCCGAGTTTAAATAAATATGTGATTTGTAAGCTGCTATTTGTATACGATCACAGTTATTGCAAAAACTTAAGTTACTCATTTATGCATAATATTAAACGTTGATAGTTTAGTTGACTTAAAATCGAAAGTTGAATAAATAATATACTTTGGTTGTTAAATTTAGATTTAATACAAGGTTTTAAAGATAGTTATTACAGAATATCAACAATGTCGTCAAATCAAAACAGAAGGGTAAATGAACTTCGATTTATTATATATATTAAACTAAGTAATAGTATTTTGACACAAAATTCAAGGCATTTCCCACTTAATTTACATGACCCAAAGCAATAAGATTATAAGTTAGACTTGTAATAACATTTTTACTATGTGTATACCAGGCTGGACAAGGTCTTACACCTTACCAGGGTAACAGGAGATGTTTTGGGGAATATCTTTGCACAGATTGCAACCGACGTTGGAAAAGTAGCAACAGTTGGGCAGATACCGGGCAAAAATGCGAAAACTGCGATAAAAACGTGTACCCACACAACCAGGTTAAGTGAATTACAACCTTCTTAAAAGAATCTAATACTTAAAGTTCAGGCGCCCAAATAAAACACTGTTAGTCCCTAAACCTTGCGTTTACAGGTAGCTTAGGCATGTCACAAAAATATAAGTTCTATTACCGCTAGATGATAAAAAAAACTCATACAAGTGGTGCGAACAAATTATTCTTTAATATTGCTTGCAGAAACCATTGGAAAAACCGGAAGGTTTGGATGTACAGATCAACAATAAAAGACACCCACAACATCTGTGTGGAAAATGTCAATCACTTGGAAGATATTGCGGAGATTTTCGCCGTTTTTGAATGGTTTATTTTAACGAATAAACAGTCCATAAAATATACACAGCTTAAGCAATTTTTTTAATTCGTTTTTCGTTTATTTAATTTTGAGTTGGTATGCATATAACTGTGCATAACTTGTATAAATAGCTTTATCGTTTTTGTAAATTTGTTTTAATTTAGCCTATGAACCTTACAATTATATTAAAACGCTAAAATAGTAGGATTTAAAATAAATAACAAGTGTTATGCAATTTTTTATTTGATTTCAACCCAACTTAAAAATTATCCTCATAATGCATTACCGCAAAATAGTCCTAAATTGCAAAAATCTAACATTATTTTAATACAAATATTATTTTTTAAATAAACTTAAGGTTCAAAGAAAAATAAATTAAAGAATAACAATTGTTATTTATTTATCAAACTTATGTGAACAAGGAAATAGTGTGGTAGTTCGTTTTTCCTTTTTAAGGTGAGTGAAGCGTTAAAAAAAGCGCGCATAAAGCGTTTTATACATGTTTAGCTGCTTTTTAAAAAACATACAAGCATTTAAGTTGGCACTATGTAAAAGGTGGAGTACAGAATGCGGAGTGCGGAGTATTTTTTTTTTTAATAAAATGACGTCATAACCCCTTTGTGCCACATTTTTATTGCCCCAATCTTAAAGTAAATTCAATTTGCAATCGATTGATACTAACTAAAAGTTGGCACAAAGAGGATAAAGGGGTCAACGGGAGCAATATTTGACAAAAATAGGTATTTCGATTATCAGTGTTTGAGCGGAAATGACGTCATAACCCTTCTGTGCCACATTTTTATTGCCCCAATTTTGAAGTAAATTCAATTTGCAATCGAATGATGCTAACTAAAAGTTGGCACAAAGGGGATGAAGGGGTCAACGGGAGCAATTTTTGACGAAAATACGTATTTCGATTATCAGTGTTTGAGCGCAAATGACGTACTTTAAGATTTGGGCAATAAAAATGTGGCACAAAGGGGTTATGACGTCATTTCCGCTCAAAAACTGATAATTAAAGTAAATATTTTTGTCAAATATTGCTCCCGTTGACCCCTTTATCCCCTTTGTGCCAACTTCTAGTTAGTATCATTCGATTGCAAATTAAATTTACTTTAAGATTGGGGCAATAAAAATGTGGCAGAAACGGGTTATGACGTCATTTCCGCTCACAAACTGATAATCAAAATACGTATTTTTGTCAAATATTGCTCCCGTTGACCCCTTTATCCTCTTTGTGCCAACTTTTAGTTAGTATCATTCGATTGCAAATTAAATTTACTTTAAGATTGGGGCAATAAAAATGTGGCACAAGGGGGTTATGACATCATTTCCGCTCACAAACTGATAATCAAAATACGTATTTTTGTCAAATATTGCTCCCGTTGACCCCTTTATCCCCTTTGTGCCAACTTTTAGTTAGCATCATTCGATTGCAAATTGAATTTACTTTAAGATTGGGGCAATAAAAGTGTGGCACAGAGGGGTTATTCCGCTCAAAAACTTTTATAATAAGTCATAAACTGCTTCGAATGTTTTTTTTACATTTTGAATATCAAGGTTGTTTTAATATTTATTTTATGCTATAAACACAATGAAATAATATTTTAATGACGTCCCCCACGCAGATCGTGACGTCATTAAAAAATAAAACATTCCGCACTCTGCACTCCACCTTTTACATAGGCAAAAAATACTCCGCACTCCGCACAAGCACTCCACCTTTTACATAGGCCCATTTAAGTTGAAACTGTTATAAAGTATATTTAGTCCAAAAGGTTTAGAATTGCTTATTAAACTATGTACCAGTTATAATGTTAAATCAAAACACAAGGACAAATAACTTTATTATCCTAATATATCTTATTTAAAATTTAAAGGTAAAAATTATTTTTTATGTAGAGCATAAATAGTCAAGGCAGCATTTAGGTATATTTCAGTATGAACTTCATTTTGGAAATATTAGCATATATATTTAAGCCACTCATAACATTGTTCTTGAATCAAATTTACGACCGAATAATGCAGAGGAAACCAAAAACGCCATACCAAGGTAATAAAAAACGTTTCGGTAGATTCCAGTGCTCAAGTTGCAATATACGTTGGTCAAGTAAAAACAGTTGGGCAAACACCGCACAGGAATGCAAAAATTGCCATATAAACGTTTACCCTTACAAACAGGTTTGTATATCATTGACTTCCATTTTTTGTTGTTTCAAATGCAATTTAATAAATTCAAAATAGAACTAACTTAGTATTACTTTCAATTTATGCAATAAATATATCTACTGACCGCACTTTATATTTACTATACAGAAACCATTAAAAAAACACAACAAACTGGATGGAGGTCAATATCAAACCACGCCAGCATATACCTAAAAAATAAGAAAAACTTTTTAATGGGGGTTCACACCCTATATATAGCTATTATGCTTATTGTTGTTACTTGAGTACAGTTTGTTGATTTTGTAACTTTTTTACCACCTTGAACAAACTACTGTCAAAAGTTTTTTTTTTTTTAAAGTTTAATTTGCTTTATTTAACATAAATAGCAGTAGCACATTGCCTTTAGATAATAAATATGAATTATCCACTAGATCTACTTAGTTTTTGTTCTTGTAAATAACAAATTTAACCCAATTCTTTCATTATCATTGCCCATAAATTCTTATAATATATAAATATTTGCAAAGTTGATTTTCTGCAGTGGCGGCTCGTGGGCAAAATGACAGGGGGGGCTAATTTTAGAAGGTCACAGCACGACTAGGGGGGTCCAAATTTTTTTGATATTGATGGCCGTAAATCGGCTATTTTAGATACAAAACGATCTTTTTTTATATTACTTAAAAAGATAAAATTTTTATTTTATCTGATAATGGGAACAATTTTAAGGTGTGCCTTTAAAGCTATTAGTAACTGGGGTGTAGGGCATACAACATTTTTAATAACATTTTTTAAATAAACACAATTGTATTTTATTCAATTAACTACTAATGTAGCCTATATCTTGCATAAAATAAAAATGTTTTTTTTTTGTTATTTTTTATTTTTTTCGGCGTCTTCCTTCTAAAAAGAATTTCAAATTCAATAAAAAGCAGTACAGTACATAATACATTTCTTTCATTAATGGTTAGCAAACTGGATTAAAATTTAGTTGACCACTAATAACCATTTTTTAGACATAAAAAGCAGTAAAAATACTTTAAGTTAATTAAAACATAGAATCAGCAACATATTTATTTGAGACATTAATGTCATTAGATAGTTTGTGCGAAAAATAATGATATAATTTAAAAAAATTAAAATTACATATCAACAAAAAATCAATATATATAAAACGAACTAATGAAAAAAATTAAAACTTTGATCACCTTTTTCTTTAACTCTTCAGCATTTCTTAAAAGCAACATTACAAATAATTAGTTATATATAATAAGTAAACGAAACAAACTATGAAGGGATATTGAACTATTTACCTCTCCTGCTCCCTTCTTTCCTCCCTCTCTACTCTCCTCCTCTTTAACTCCACTTTTCTTTTTTAATAAATATTTTTATCAAATTATTTTTAATAAGCTGGTGAAAAATCTTTTAGCTTCGTTAAAGCTAAACTTCTAGATTTTATAATATAAAACCTAAATTCTCATTTAATGATATAATACTAAACTATAAATTCTAAAAAAATAACGCTAAACTTTCAACCCAATAAAAAAACTAAACTTTCTAATTGTAAACTTGTTAATTTAGACCTAAGTTACCTCTCCTCCTCACTTTCTTCTTCTTCTTTCCTTTTCATGTTTTCTTCTCTAAAATTTTTTTATTTAATTGTTAAATTAATGAAATATTTAAATATAATATTTGCAGTTACCCTAATTTTTTCATCTTCTCTCCTCTTTCCTTCCACCCACCCAACCTTCTTCCTCTTTTCCCCCAGCCCTTATCCTCCCATTCCCCCTCCTTTCCTCGCCAAACCCATTTTCCTCTTCCTCAACAGTGGAGCGTCGGCATAATCCTTATCTAAGAAAACATCAACATTACAACACTCATCATCAAAAACACTTTATTTATAATTTAAAAAAGTTCTTCTAATTTTCAACTTGGAAAACAATTCTATGACATTTTTATTAAAATCAGGTGTGGCTGAAATGACATCTTTGTGAATGGATAACGCTGCTAAAGCATTTAACCTATCTTGGCTCATGGTGTTTCTTGAAAATGTTTTAATTCGTTTTATTAAACACCTCTCAGATTCTGCAGTTGCAATTGGAGTAGTTAAAACTATTCCTATAACCTTACTAACTTCAGAAAAAGTATTCAAAAGTGAACCTTTTATCAGAAATGAATTCAAACCCACAACTGATTTAATGTGTTCAAAGCTGTTGTTAGTGTACAACACTTTAAGTTCGTTGGCCAGCTTTAAACTATCTATCATGGGGTAACCCAGTACCAACTGTTTAACCAAGTTAACTGGAAATATGTTTTTAAACCTTTTAAACAAACATGGATTAACTAATGAGAACGACTCAAATTGTTTTATGTTGCTAAATCGATTAATAATTTCAACAATTATTATATCACAGGCTTCTTTTGCATTTGCGCACAGCAATCTTGAAGAAGTAGCAACCCTTTCTTGAAGAAGTAGCAACGCGTTTTGACAACTCTGGACAAAATTCCATACTAGGTTCCACAAGTTTTCCACGAATATCATTAATAACCTTCTGAAATGAATCAATAGCAAAGGCAACAGTCACCCCAGTCGATTCTCTTGACTGCAGAATATTATACAATATATCTGTATGGTGAAAGACATCATTGAAAAACTTCAAAAAGTAAAGAAATGTGGGATCTTTTAAAAGTTGTGTCAATCCAATACATCCTTGTGTTGAAGTTATGTCCCAGTGTGTTTCATTAAGAATCTTTTCAAAAGTTGCTAAAAGATTCTCCTTATTATTTAAAACACTTTGGACAGCTCGAGATTGAAAATTCCATCTTGTTTCACATGGTCTTGGAAGTCGTTTTTCACAAACTGATCGTAACACATCTGAACATAGAAAAAAAGGTAGAGAATCCAGACAAGTTGGCAAAAAACAACTTAATGCTTTTAATACTTTGACATGCATGCTTTAGTATCAGGTTTAGTTGGTGAGCATAACAGTGCACAAATTTGGCATGGGGAAAACATTCCTGCATTTTTTTTGAACGCCATTTTTTTTCCCACTCATAACAGATGCACCATCATATGTCTGGGCAATAAGCTTTTCTTTTAGATGAAAAGGTTGAAGTGCATGTTTTAAAAGGGAGGTCATACCATCAGCAGTACGATCATTAGCTTCATAATATGACAGAAACCGTTCAACAGGATAGCCATCCACTACAAATCTAAGAAGTACTGCAAATTGTGATCGATTGGCAATATCAGTTGTCTCATCTGCTTGAACAGCAACAAAATCAGCATTACCTATGTCATTCTCTAATGTATTTCTATATACAGTAAACATGCAATCTAAAAGTTCATTTTGGATTGTCTTGGATGTGTATTTATTTACTGTGGCACTTTCCAAATGCTCTTTTAAAACGTTATCCGATTTTGCTATTTGCTGCAATAAATCCAAAAATATGCCTCGGTTAAAGGAACCTTCTGATTCATCATGTCCTCGCATACCTATTTCATGTACTCCACAAAATTTTAAACAGTCAACAATGAGGTCGAGAATGTGTCTATTCTTTTTAACAATTTCATTGTGCCTCTCAACAGATAAGCTGTGTCCTACACTGATCTGTGACTGAATATCTACTGTTCCTAGTAGGCTATATGAAAGTGCATTGGTAATGTGCATTTTTGAACTCTCATGTCGCTTTATTTTTTCTGAAATATGTTTTATATCTTTAAAACCTTCCTTTGACCAAGTAACTTCTTTTTCTTCACCTTTTCGAAACAAAAGGCAGTAAAAGCAAAATAAACTTTTTTTTTCCTCGCTTACAGTAAGCCTAACCTTTCTCGAAAACCACTGAACATTAAACTTTCGGTTTTGCTTAGGACCTGTACTTTTTATTTCAATGCATTTTGGCTGATGAGGTCCAAGGCGCTTCAAGTCTAACTTTGCCTCAAAACTCAAAGGAAAACTTTTCAGAATACAATCAACCTGGTTCATGGTTTATGGTATCCACAAAAATAGTCGAAATATTACTAAGAAATCACAAACTTGTTCTTATCAGTCTTATACCAAATTACAACTAAGCAAAATACTTGCTATTTTCTGTTTAAATAATGCTTGCTAAAATGATAAAAAAATAATAGCCAACAAACTATTTTAGTACACAGTTTGGTTTTTTCAAGTTTTCCACAATTAGATATTTTTTTATATATGGCAAAACTCTAATCTGCTAATCATGGCGTTCGCCGTTTGGGCTGACTGGCTGAATATGGCGTGGGCAGGCAGAATAAACTCTGCACTTTACTTCGACTGCCAATCAATAAATAAATACCATTTGGTTAAAAACACTACCAAAATTCAATTAAAATTAACAAATTTATACATTTTTTTACTAAAAAAACGTATGCGGAATTAGCCTAAAATGACTGTTTCCGCAAGACATGTGCACGCCCTTTCTAAAACTTGTGCGACGACCTTTCATACAAAAATCCAATTGATTATTTTTATTTGTTAACTTAAAAATATTATTTAGGGACTTATTACCTCCAGAGAAAATCATAAAATACCCAAATTATGTTTTAATTATTTTATATTTTAATTACTAAGTAAATTAAACGTCAAATTTAAAAAAATCACAAAGCTAAAATTGTCAAATTATTTGGCAACTTTATGGTTGGCTTAGCCCCACTTTTTGATTCAAGTTCTCAACTTTTTTTAAAATTTCGGAATCCTGAAGGCAAAAACAGCGTTAAAATATTTTTTATTTGACAGCCCGTGGGGCTAATTTTGGTTTAGCCCTCACATGTTTACGCTACGTTTTTCGAAAATTTTGGCGTATTTCGTGGCCAAAATAGGCGCTATTTTTTAATATTTTTAATAATTTTAGCAAAAAACATTGCCGAAAAAACAAATATTATTCAAAATAAAATAAATTACAATTAAAAAAAAACATGTTAAAAAGTGGGGGTTTTAGCCCCAATAGCTACATAGACGAGCCGCCACTGATTTTCTGTATTATTATTTTTTATTGTTTGTGTGCTTCAACAATAAAAATACCCTGTTGTTTGCAATGTTAAATAAATATTGGTTCTTTGGTGTGCTGTTGCTTAATTGCAATACAAATTACATTGCAAGGCATATAATATATTAACTATTAAGTAAAATAGACAAAGTGACAGGAACGTTATAAATTTAAAATTTTTTTTATTAATTTTACTAGGTTTTAATGCAAAGAATAAGTAGAAAAATAGACTCGAAAACATTGTTCTCACCATGCTTAAAACAATTGTGTCAACTTAGATTTAATTCATTAGTTGTTACAACTTATTGGTAGAAAAATTTTGATTTGGATAAATAACTAAAACTGCATGAAATTGTTTTGGTATGGCTACGGACCGCAATGACTTTCAACATCTCATTTTCATGATAATTGCCTCCATGGTGTACTGGATAATAAATAAAATTTTTGACTACATAGCAAAAAGAGGTAAAGGTCTTACACCCTATCAAGGCGAGGAAAGAGTTTTTGGCTATTACTTTTGTAAAAACTGCAATAGAAAATGGAGAAGTAACGATAGTTGGGCAAACGCCGCAAACGCCAACAATGCAAATATTGTTCCAAAAATGTGTACCCACATAAACAGGTTTTAGGCGCAATATTAATTTAAAAAACCCTTTAGTAATAAACATATTAAAATAGCATACATATTTACCACTTTAGATTAAAATAATAACTTATTTGCAAACTATTTTTTTTGTTTTGCAATACAGAGACCATTAGAACTCACAGATGACTTTAATGTGACGATCACCTTTGAGAAGCACTCCCAGGATGAATGTGACGAATGTAAATCCCTTGGTCGTAGTTGTGGAGATTTGCGTCCGACTTATGTTTTAAAATCAAAATAATTATATTTTTTATAAACAGGACAGCATTTTTGTGTTTATATTTTTTAATTTTTGTGTTAAATTATACATTTTACAAGTATTTTTAATATTACAAACCAATTACCAAGAAAAAATTAAGCACTATAACGTGTATTTCTTCGGTTACCCAGATAACATGCAAAATTTTCTGGTCATTTTATTTGCTAAAAATATATCTTATATTTTTGGCATTATGTTATAGTCATAAATAACATATAATTTATAGGTTAAAGTTGTTAAGAATAGCTTTAAGTTCTAAAAACGCTAAGTATAAAGATGGAGAGGAAATGGGGGGCTAGAAACTGTTGAAAAGAAACAGATAGAAAGGAAACAAATAAAAAGGAAACAAATGGAACAGAATTAAATGAAAATAAAACAAATGGAACGGAAATAGTTGAAACGGAAACAAATGGAACGGATTTTAATGAAGCGGATTTCTTTAACGGAAATTTTTTGGCGGAAAAAAAATTAACGGAAACAAATAGAAAAAAATTAACTAACCGGAAACAAATGGAAAAAAATTAACTAACCGGAAACAAATGCAACGGATTTTAATTAAGCGGAAATTTTTAACGAATAACATTTTGGCGGAAAAAAATTAACGGAAACAAATGGAAAAAAACTAACGAACCAGAAACAAATGAAACGGATTTTAATAAAGCGGATTTCATTGACAGATAACTTTTTGGCGGAAAAAACTAACGGAAACTAATGGAAAAAATTAACTAACCGGAAACAAATGGAACAGTTCGCAAAGGTCCGACAACTACTTGACATACGTAGAAATAAATGCCTACTTCCACTGATATTTTTTAAATAAAAATGGGTATATCGTGAGTTATTTAATTCATTTACCTAAGGATTTCTTTTTAAAATGGTAACTTTTGACTGCGACGCAACTTAATAAAAATAAATACTTTACCGAACATAAAATCTCCTCGTTTTTTCAAGTGAATCATGGTATTTCTAAAACGACCCATGCGTTAATGAAACACTATATTTTGCATAGTGAGCATCGTTTTATACCATTAGCAGTAACTTCCCTAATATTACGACACTTTTTTATCAGCAGTAACCACCGTTATTTTACGAGACCTTTTTGATAAAGATGCCAAAGAATAATAGTTGAAGCGTAGAAAAAGGTTTTGCGCATGGTTAATTTCCTTTTTAAAAGATATACTATTAGGCTTGTAAAGCATTTATGCTTAGTTTTACTAATTTATGAAAGGAAAAATATGTTGTTTAAAGTTATATTATTACGTCTTTTTAAATGGATGCTATAGCAAGATAAGTTATATATTAGTCAAAGTGTAGCATATGGTAGAACGCAGTTAAAAAACGTTATTATTAAAACATGGACCTTTAAAAACATGTTTTTTAAAATAAACTTCATTTAAAAAATTAACAAGTATACACCGTACCAAAATTGATGTCGAATTAAATCACTGGACTAAATTGATATTTTATTTCTAGTTTTATTAAGAAAATCAAGTTTAAATAAATAGTTATAATTTTTTTAAATAGTTCTTTTTAAGTTATTAGTCTTGTGTAAAAATGATAAGTTTCAAGTTAGGATTGGTTATAACTGTCATAGTAACATTAGGTGTTTTAGCATTATTACTTGCTATATTTTGTATATGTATCAATGTATGCTCCCACCGGCGTTTGTCAAATAACATTAGTGTGAAAAATCCAATATCCCGTCAGATAAATAATGTACAACTTCCACATTCACGTGCAACATCCAGCAGACTTCTGCCAAGTAGCGACAATGTATATTGCTCGACATCCGACGAAGATTGTGATGAACAAATTCCAACTTCGTGTTTAGATTCCAATAGACTGTTACCAAGTCACGACAACTATGAAGCATCAGAGGCCTACGATGACCCAAGTACAGACCAAATCGAATATTCGAACAGACTTGCGTTAAGGTCGGCCAATTATTCGAGATCAAAAAAGGAGTATAGAAAACCAAATACAGACCAAACTGGATATTCCAACAGACTTATGCAAAGGTCCGACAATTATTCGACATACGAAGAGGAATATAATGAACCAAATACAGACCAAACTGAATATTACAACAGTTCGCAAAGGTCCGACACCTACTCGACATACGAAGAAGAGTATGATGAACCAAATACAGACCAAACTGAATATTACAACAGTTCGCTAAGATCTGAAAACCACTCGACATATGAATGGGCGTTTAATGAACCAAATACAGACCAAACTGAATATTTCAACAGTTCGCTAAGATCTGGAAACCACTCGACATATGAAGAGGGGTTTAATGAACCAAATACAGACCAAACTGAATATTTCAACAGTTCGCTAAGATCTGGAAACCACTCGACATATGAATGGGGGTTTAATGAACCAAATACAGACCAAACTGAATATTTCAACAGTTCGCTAAGATCTGGAAACCACTCGACATATGAAGAGGGGTTTAATGAACCAAATACAGACCAAACTGAATATTACAACAGTTCGCAAAGGTCCGACAACTACTCGACATACGAAGAAGAGTATGATGAACCAAATACAGACCAAACTGAATATTACAACAGTTCGCAAAGGTCCGACAACTACTCGACCTACGAAGAAGAGTATGATGAACCAAATACAGACCAAACTGAATATTACAACAGTTCGCAAAGGTCCGACAACTACTCGACCTACGAAGAAGAGTATGATGAACCAAATACAGACCAAACTGAATATTCCAACAGTTCGCAAAGGTCCGACAACTGCTTGACATACGAAGAGGAATATTATGAACCAAATACAGACCAAACTGAATATCACAACAGACTTATGCAAAGGTCCGACAACTACTCGACCTACGAAGAAGAGTATGATGAACCAAATACAGACCAAACTGAATATTACAACAGTTCGCAAAGGTCCGACAACTACTCGACCTACGAAGAAGAGTATGATGAACCAAATACAGACCAAACTGAATATTACAACAGTTCGCAAAGGTCCGACAACTACTCGACCTACGAAGAAGAGTATAATGAACCAAATACAGACCAAACTGAATATTACAACAGTTCGCAAAGGTCCGACAACTACTCGACCTACGAAGAAGAGTATGATGAACCAAATACAGACCAAACTGAATATTACAACAGACTTATGCAAAGGTCCGACAACTACTCGACCTACGAAGAAGAGTATGATGAACCAAATACAGACCAAACTGAATATTACAACAGTTCGCAAAGGTCCGACAACTACTCGACCTACGAAGAAGAGTATGATGAACCAAATACAGACCAAACTGAATATTACAACAGACTTATGCAAAGGTCCGACAACTACTCGACCTACGAAGAAGAGTATGATGAACCAAATACAGACCAAACTGAATATTACAACAGTTCGCAAAGGTCCGACAACTACTCGACCTACGAAGAAGAGTATGATGAACCAAATACAGACCAAACTGAATATTCCAACAGTTCGCAAAGGTCCGACAACTACTTGACATACGAAGAGGAATATTATGAACCAAATACATACCAAACTGGATTTTGCAACAGACCTTCACGCATGTCTGACAGTTATTCCACATACGGAGAAGCCTGTAATAAAACAAATACAGACCAAAGGGGATATTACGGCAGAATTATTTCAGATTACGACAGTGATTCGACATCTGAAGAGGAGTACGGGGATTACTTTTCATGCTTAGATGAAAATGACTACAACAGTTATTTAAGTGACGACAGTGAAGCTGGGGTGAAAGCTTATCATGCAGCCTACCAAGGCAATAAAAAACGTTTTGGTAAATACTTATGTGAAGATTGTGGCAAAGAATGGAAAAGTTTTAATAGTTGGGAAAACGTCGCACAGCAATGCGTCAAATGTGAAAACAAAGTGTACCCACACACCCAGGTTTAGTATAAAAATCTTAAAGTATAATTAGCATTCTAATATAATAACTTTTTTATTAATTATATGCAGATGTCAATAAAAGAAGCGAACAAATTAGGTGAGAGCGCCACTGGACCACATCTCGAAGAACTATGCGCAAAATGCAAATTACTCGGCAGACACTGTTAATAATTATTTAATCAGCTGCATAAATATATTTCTTTTCGTATATTTTTCCGCCTTTATTTTGTATATAAAATTTTACATTTAACATTCAATTAATTATTTTAGATTATTGTTTAAAAGCTGTGTAATGCTTTAATTATTATGACATAGAACATACAGAAGTGTAAATATTTATTTATAATTAAAAGTAACACAATCTCTGATTTCTTGTATCACAGTATAAATATTCATTAAAACATTAGAAAGAGATGTCTATTTTCATTAATATTTTTAAAATAAAAACGGGTATATCGTGAGTTATTTTATTCATTTACCTAAGGTTTTCTTTTAAAAGTGGTAACTTTTGACTGCGACGCAACTTAATAAAAATAAATACTTTACCGAACATAAAATCTCCTCGTTTATTCAAGTGAATCATGGTATTTCTAAAACGACCCATGCGTTAATGAAACACTATATTTTGCATAGTGAGCATCGTTTTAAACCATTAGCAGTAACTTCCCTAATATTACGACACTTTTTTATCAGCAGTAACCACCGTTATTTTACGAGACCTTTTTGACAAATGGTTTTGTAGCAGTTCAACATGTTAAGTTTTTCTTCGTTTCAGATATTTTTAATATTTAAATGCCAATGTCAAAGAAAAGGTTAAAGATGCCAAAGAATAATAGTTGAAGCGTGGAAAAAGGTTTTGCGCATGGGTAATTTTTATTTTAAAAGACATATCTATTAGGCTTGTAAAGCAGTTATGCTTAGTTTTACTAATTTATGAAAGTAAAAATATGTTGTTTAAAGTTACATTAATACGTCTTTTTAAATGGATGCTATAGCAAGATAAGTTATATATTAGTCAAAGTGTAGCATATGGTAGAACGCAGTTAAAAAACGTTATTATTAAAACATGGACCTTTAAAAACATGTTTTTTAAAATAAACTTCATTTAAAAAATTAACAAGTATACACCGTACCAAATTTCATGTTGATTAAATCACTGGACTAAATTGATATTTTTTATCTAGATTTATTAAGAAAATCAAGTTTAAATAAATAGTTATAATTTTTTTAAATAGTTCTTTTTAAGTTATTAGTCTTGTGTAAAAATGATAAGTTTCAAGTTAGGATTGGTTATAACTGTCATAGTAACATTAGGTGTTTTAGCATTATTACTTGCTATATTTTGTATATGTATCAATGTATGCTCCCACCGGCGTTTGTCAAATAACATTAGTGTGAAAAATCCAATATCCCGTCAGATAAATAATGTACAACTTCCACATTCACGTGCAACATCCAGCAGACTTCTGCCAAGTAGCGACAATGTATATTGCTCGACATCCGACGAAGATTGTGATGAACAAATTCCAACTTCGTGTTTAGATTCCAATAGACTGTTACCAAGTCACGACAACTATGAAGCATCAGAGGCCTACGATGACCCAAGTACAGACCAAATCGAATATTCGAACAGACTTGCGTTAAGGTCCGCCAATTATTCGAGATCAAAAAAGGAGTATAGAAAACCAAATACAGACCAAACTGGATATTCCAACAGACTTATGCAAAGGTCCGACAATTATTCGACATACGAAGAGGAATATAATGAACCAAATACAGACCAAACTGAATATTACAACAGTTCGCAAAGGTCCGACAACTACTCGACATACGAAGAAGAGTATGATGAACCAAATACAGTCCAAACTGAATATTACAACAGTTCGCAAAGGTCCGACAACTACTCGACATACGAAGAAGAGTATGATGAACCAAATACAGTCCAAACTGAATATTACAACAGTTCGCAAAGGTCCGACAACTACTCAACATACGAAGAGGAATATAATGAACCAAATACAGACCAAACTGAATATTACAACAGTTCGCAAAGGTCCGACAACTACTCGACATACGAAGAAGAGTATGATGAACCAAATACAGTCCAAACTGAATATTACAACAGTTCGCAAAGGTCCGACAACTACTCGACATACGAAGAAGAGTATGATGAACCAAATACAGTCCAAACTGAATATTACAACAGTTCGCAAAGGTCCGACAACTACTCAACATACGAAGAGGAATATAATGAACCAAATACAGACCAAACTGAATATTACAACAGTTCGCAAAGGTCCGACAACTACTCGACATACGAAGAAGAGTATGATGAACCAAATACAGTCCAAACTGAATATTACAACAGTTCGCAAAGGTCCGACAACTACTCGACATACGAAGAAGAGTATGATGAACCAAATACAGTCCAAACTGAATATTACAACAGTTCGCAAAGGTCCGACAACTACTCAACATACGAAGAAGAGTATGATGAACCAAATACAGACCAAACTGAATATTACAACAGTTCGCAAAGGTCCGACAACTACTCGACATACGAAGAAGAGTATGATGAACCAAATACAGTCCAAACTGAATATTACAACAGTTCGCAAAGGTCCGACAACTACTCGACATACGAAGAAGAGTATGATGAACCAAATACAGTCTAAACTGAATATTACAACAGTTCGCAAAGGTCCGACAACTACTCGACATACGAAGAAGAGTATGATGAACCAAATACAGTCCAAACTGAATATTGCAACAGTTCGCAAAGGTCCGACAACTACTCGACATACGAAGAAGAGTATGATGAACCAAATACAGTCCAAACTGAATATTACAACAGTTCGCAAAGGTCCGACAACTACTCGACATACGAAGAAGAGTATGATGAACCAAATACAGTCCAAACTGAATATTACAACAGTTCGCAAAGGTCCGACAACTACTCAACATACGAAGAGGAATATAATGAACCAAATACAGACCAAACTGAATATTACAACAGTTCGCAAAGGTCCGACAACTACTCGACATACGAAGAAGAGTATGATGAACCAAATACAGTCCAAACTGAATATTACAACAGTTCGCAAAGGTCCGACAACTACTCGACATACGAAGAAGAGTATGATGAACCAAATACAGTCCAAACTGAATATTACAACAGTTCGCAAAGGTCCGACAACTACTCGACATACGAAGAAGAGTATGATGAACCAAATACAGTCCAAACTGAATATTACAACAGTTCGCAAAGGTCCGACAACTACTCGACATACGAAGAAGAGTATGATGAACCAAATACAGACCAAACTGAATATTACAACAGTTCGCAAAGGTTCGACAACTACTCGACATATGAAGAGGAGTATTATGAACCAAATACAGTCCAAACTGAATATTACAACAGTTCGCAAAGGTTCGACAACTACTCGACATACGAAGAAGAGTATGATGAACCAAATACAGTCCAAACTGAATATTACAACAGTTCGCAAAGGTCCGACAACTACTCGACATACGAAGAAGAGTATGATGAACCAAATACAGTCCAAACTGAATATTACAACAGTTCGCAAAGGTCCGACAACTACTCGACATATGAAGAGGAGTATTATGAACCAAATACCTACCAAACTGGATTTTGCAACAGACCTTCACGTATGTCTGACAGTTATTCCACATACGGAGAAGCCTGTAATAAAACAAATACAGACCAAAGGGAATATTACGGCAGAATTATTTCAGATTACGACAGTGATTCAACATCTGAAGAGGAGTACGGGGATTACTTTTCATGCTTAGATGAAAATGACTACAACAGTTATTTAAGTGACGACAGTGAAGCTGGGGTGGAAGCTTATCATGCAGCCTACCAAGGCAATAAAAAACGTTTTGGTAAATACTTATGTGAAGATTGTGGCAAAGAATGGAAAAGTTTTAATAGCTGGGAAAACGTCGCACAGCAATGCTCCGAATGTGAAAACGAAGTATACCCACATAATCAGGTTTAGTATTAAAAACTTCTTATAAATTTTCTAATAATATAAATTCTTTGATTATTTATATGCAGATATCAATAGATGAAGCAAACGAATTAGGTGAAAGCGCCATTGGACCACATCTCGAAGAACTATGCGCAAAATGCAAATTACTTGGCAGACACTGTTAATAAGTTATTTAATCAGCTGCATAAATATATTTCTTTTCGTATATTTTTCCGCCTTTATTTTGTATATAAAATTTTACATTTAACACTCAATTAATTATTTTAGATTATTGTTTAAAAGCTGTGTAATGCTCTAATTATTATGACATAGAACATACAGAAGTGTAAATATTTATTTATAATTAAAAGTAACACAATCTCGGATTTCTTGTATCACAGTATAAATATTCTTTAAAACATTAGCAAGAAATGTCTATTTTCATTAATATTTTTAAAATAAAAATGGGTATATCGTGAGTTATTTTATTCATTTACCTAAGGATTTCTTTTAAAAGTGGTAACTTTTGACTGCGACGCAACTTAATAAAAATAAATACTTTACCGAACATAAAATCTCCTCGTTTATTCAAGTGAATCATGGTAATTCTGAAACGACCCATGCGTTAATGAAACACTATATTTTGCATAGTGAGCATAGTGTTATACCATCATAAGTAACCAAACATGTTTTTTTATAATAAACTTCATTTAAAAAATTAACAAGTATACACCGTACCAAATTTGATGTCAAATTAAATCACTGGACTAAATTGATATTTTATTGATAGTTTTATCAAGAAAATCAACAGATAGTTTAAAATAAATAGTTATCATTTTTTTAAAAACTTTTTTTTAAGTTATAAGTCTTGCGTAAAAATGATAACTTTCAAGTTAGGATTGGTTATAAGCATGATAATAGGTGTTTTAGCATTGTTATTTAAATGTATCAAGGAATCGTTTGTTGACACTTGTTTGTCAAATTACATCAGTCTAGAAAATCCAACATTCTGCCGGGTAAGTGATGTACAACCTGCACACTCACGTGCGACTTCAAGCAGACTTTTGCCAAACAACAAAAAAGTTTATAACTCGACATCTAAAAAAGATAACTATGAAAAAATGACAACCTTTCGTCTGGAAGATGAAAAAGATGATTACCGAAGCAACGAAAGGCGTTTTGGTAAATACTTTTGCATAGGTTGCAACAGAGAATGGAAAAGTTTTAATAGCTGGAAAAACGCCGCACAGCGATGCGTCGGCTGTAAAAAAAAAGTGTACCCACACAAACAGGTTTAGTATGAAAAACTTCAAATTTTATTAACTCTTTAATAATATAAATTTTCTTTATTATTTATATGCAGATATCAATAGAAAAAGCGAACAAATTAGGTGAGAGCGCTTCCGGACCACATTTCGATGAACTATGCGAAAATTGCCAATCACTTGGCAGACATTGTTGATACTGCTTCTGCCTGATTTAAACAAAGAGTGAATAGTTATGCGCAACCATTTTTTTGTATATACTATTTTTAAAATGGTGCGCAACCATTTTTTTGTATATACTATTTTTAGCTTTGCCCAATACATAATAAATGGAGTGTAAAAAAAGGTTGTGCGTTGTATTCGCATTAGTAATTTCCTTTTTAAAAGATATAATATTAAGATTGTATAGCGTTTGTGCTTAGTTTTATTAATTTATAAAAGTAAAAATATGTTGTTCCAAGTTATATAAACAACTTTTTTTTAAATAGATTCTATATGCCAAAATAAGTTATATATTAGTCAAAGTGTAGCATATGGCAGAACGCAGTTAAAAACTTTATTGTTAATATATATGTCCCTTTAAAAACATTTTTTTTCAAATAAACTTCATTTAAAAATTTAACAAGTATACACCATACCAAATTTAATGTTAAATTAAATCACTGGACTAAATTGATATTTTATTTATATTCACTAAGGAAATTAACAGATAGTAAAAGTTTAAATAAATAATTACCATTTCTTTAAATAGTTCTGTTTAAGTTATTAGTCGTGTATTAAAATGGTAACTTTTACGACGGGTTTGGTCATAGTTGGCATATGTATGTTAGTATCATTATTTGCAATATGTATCAAGGTATGCTCCGACAGACCTTCGTCAAATTACATAAGTGTGGAAAGACTTTGGCCAAGTAACGACAATGTATATTCCTCGATATCTGCCGAAGATCAAAGAAGAACACTTTCCAACACCATGGTGATACCGTTATCCGCCTGATTTAAACAAAGCAGAAATATTGTTATTAGCTGCCGAAACCATATTTTCTTTTGTAAATAGTATTTTAGCTTTAGTGTGTATAGAATTTAACATACCGAAGATCTATGTGAAAAATGCAAATCACTTGAAAAATGTTTTGAAAATGTACTTATCTATCTGACTAAAACAATGCGTAAATAATTTAATTTTTAAACAATTAAAAGGAATTAATTTAATTTTACAATTTTTAAATTGCATGTAAAACTTAACCGACATTAAGAATAGCAGTGGCCTGAATTGTGTGTAATCAGTAAATACAATATGTTTACAAGTTTTTTGTCGTGAATGCAGTTTGATTTTAAAGCAATGTCATGTTGGAATCATCACAACATAGTTAAACCACACATTATAAGTAAAACTTAAATACTCCACAACCGAAAATCAAGCTATAACGACATAATGAAGTATGTATGTATGGCATTATTGCGGGTAGAAATTATTTTTTTTGCATTTTGCAGTCGACCCCAAACTATCACGTAGCACCATCTTGCGGAAAATAAACATAACAAAAGACCTTGTTTGGCAAGTTTTTCATAAACTGCCCCAAGCTATTTTGAACACTGATCAGCTGACATTTACGCACTCGAGTAATCAAAGAAACAACTAACAAGTTTGTCAGACATAAAACTTAATGCACGTATAATTTAAAGTACTAAGATTATATAAGAAAATAAGCTTGTGCGTTTAAGTATTACGTACATTGTATGACAACACTAAAAGTCAAATAGTAAGGGGGAAAATTGTGTTTTAAAAATTAAAATTTAGAAAACTTTTAAACTACTTACAATACAGCTATAGTAATAACAGTTACTTAACAAAACGCTTATCTTAAACTTAATATTAATCTTAGTCGCACACTTACCAGTTTATTAGCTACAGTAAATACTTAAAATTAATACTTTAATAAACAAAATGTACTCTCGAAGTTTATTATCCCTATAAATCAAAACAGTTCATTAAGAAAACCCATTAGGAAAGTATATTCAATTTGAATAATTTATATCGTTGTCAGTAAGTAAAGTTACACACTTTGCAATACACATGGTGTAATGCTGTTTAACAGTAGTAAGCGTATAGTTTAAGAATGGACTGTATAGTTTTGGAAGTAATACGAAGACCTGATGAACCGTGGGGAATTCAAATTACCGGAGAATCACCTTGTTATATTGACAGTGTAAAGGTATTTGTCTTTTCAAAATATTTCCATTTTAAAAACTTAAAATATATTTGTAAAGATGTGTTGTATGTTACAATACACTAAAAGATATTATCAATTGAATAGCCTGAAAGTCCAGCAGAAGATGCAGGGATATGTAAAGGCGATTGTATTATTAGTGTTAATGGTATAAGCGTGCACGATGCCTCACACGACCAAATTGTTGAAATCATTGCCGAAAGCGGAAGAATGGCAAGGTACAAAATTTTATAACAATCTTAACGGTCTTAAAAAAGTTTGTAATACATTTGTGTTAAGAATTACACAAGTTAATATTCAGGTTTAAATTATTACCTTCCACAAATGAAGATATGAATTTGATGCCGGACACAAATAAAGAAAGTGAATCTTTTTGGACAGAAGACGCAAACAAAAACAATAAGAGGTGATTATGAAACGGCATGGGTATTTGTAATAAAAAAATTCTACGACGTTTGTATTTATTTTATCAATAGTTTTGTAATTTCAGTAAAAACGAAAAAGAAGATGACACAAACTTCGACCATACAGATTACGAAAAATTCTGTCAACTTTTAAAGTAAGTAAAGTTAAAAAATTATTAGCTTTTATATTTTATTTAATCATCATTTTATTGTTTTGTTCTAAGAAGTGATACTTCTGAAATAAAGGCCACAAAGACCAAAGAATCTAGGAAAGAACACAAAAAGGAAAAACGTAAAAAGAAAAACAAAAAGTTAGTGCCAAATGCAGAACAAGGCAGTTTCATCGTCACAAGAGAAGATCAAAATAATTTTGACAACACTTTTTCAACTGATTGCACCTTTCAAGGTAAGTTAAACAATTACCAATAACTTTTAAATCTAACACGCGGTTACAACCGACCACTGCAATGTATTTAACATATAAAATAGGTTCATTATTCTTGGATAAATATCAAAGTTGATTTGCTCTGTCAAATGTTTTAGGGAAAAAGGCGGCACTTGCAGGGGCTTATACCGGTGACCACAACGTTATCTTAAACAAGCAAGACGACATATGTGGCGTTCGAGCACGGGTGAAGGCAGGAATACAACATTTCAGTTATGAGGGAGAACAGGAAAAGGTAAACGACCCAACCAAATTAGACAACAAGCATAAAAAAACACCAAAACAAATTGTTTTTTAAAAGAACATTACATCATTTCTAAGCCTTTTTTTATCTTAGTTTTACTGTTTATTTACAGATTAAGCCAGAAGACAAGGGAAAGATTATTGTGTATACCACAAGCCTTGGAATACATCGCTCGGTTGCACAAAGTTGCGAGCAATCCCGAAAAATTCTGAAAGGCTACCGAGTAAAGTTTGAGGTTTGTCAGCTGTATTAATGACTTAAAACATTTAGTAATTACTTACTAAAATATATATAAATAGATAATGGTATTATACTTGCCAATTTGACGAAACTGTATTCTTTATTGCAGGATAGAGATATATTTACAAACTCTGAATATAAAGATGAATTATACGAACGTCTTGGTCTAAATGATGGCGACAAATTTCCCGAGATGCCACGTGTTTACATAGACGGTGTATATATCGGGGTAAAATGATATTCTATTGTGTCCAAAATACATGTACGACAAATAGCATAAAATATGCCCAAAAGCCGTATATTTAAACAGTTAAATTTTAGTTATGGACATAAGACTTTAACAATTGTATAACAAAAATGTTACATTGTTTTTTTAATAAAACCATCTTTAAAATAATAAAAATTATTACCAATACATTACTAATGTTAAGGGAGCCAGTGAATTACAAGCAATGGGAGATTGCGGTGATCTGCGAATTCGACTTCAAGAATTTCCTGTAAGTTTTCTAAAACTTGAAAAAACCTATATGTTGCATGAATACAAAAAATGTACAAGTTTAATAGTGAATTGTATTCGACCTTGCTTTTAGAAATACAACTTATGTTCGCAATGTCCTACATGCAACACCACCGGTCAAGTTACCTGCCATTCCTGTAAGGGCAAAGCATTCCGAAAGAAAAATCGGTTTGCTTTATTAAAATGTGGAACTTGCAAACAAAAAGGAAAACTTGTATGTCCAGATTGTCTCTCCTAACAAGTTTGTTTATTTTCTTCCTATCTTTGTGTTATTTTATGCTGATGTGGACACTGTAATTAAGCATACGTCGTTTATAGTAATTAAAAACACACTGTATTCGGACATGACACTTACTTGTTTCAAAACAAGACGATTCTGTGTTAATTTTTCTTCCAAATGTCAACATGTAGCAATGTAGCTTTTGATGTAAATAATCTAATTATAATACAAAACTTTCACTGACTATACTTCTATATTCACGTTGTATTTAATATACTTTATAATGTAGAAATGTGTAATTCTATTTTACTGATTTTTTTTGCAACGTGGTTTCAAAACTAAAAATTTGAACTTCCCGGATGTATTTTCTGTTTACAATTATGCTCATTCATGCGAATTAATAATAATAATTTTTTTAAATAAATTTGTTTTTTTATATTTAACGATAACTTCAATTAAATTTATTTTATTGTCGTGATGATTAAAGTGCAATAACATAAAAACAATATAAACAGTAGAACAACAAAAAAAAACATAATCAAAAATAAAAGGAAGCTTAATTTGAAACTATACGTATAAAAACTATACACAATTTTCTACAAGTCTAAATACAAGTGTTGTAATATGCTTTGTTAAATAAAACAAATATTTAAAACACTTTAAAAGGTTTCATCCCAACCAGGTTTGGCCTTTGCAAGGAGCTCGTCTTCTTCGCTTAGATCACCAAAATCTTCCACACATGTCTCAAAGTTCTTTGTGTCATGCGGACTCTTAACGTTGGGATTAAATGGCGCAGCAATTCGCTGCATTCGTAGACCTTGCCAATCAAAACCCTGATACCATCTTTGTTTCCTAATGTCGTTGACACCACCACGTTGATATCCAAGTCTGTCACGTGCTTCGAGCTTACAGAGCCCTCTGATTAAAACCTAATAAAAAACATTGTTTTATTTTTTATATACAAAACAACCTTAAAATTTTCAGCAAAAGTTACCTCTGCACTTTTAGGAATTCGCTTTGAAAACTTCACTCCTTCGATACCGTCCAAAATATTCTCATAAACAGACATGTCGTCTGGTGCATAAAAGGGTGTTGTTCTGGACATTAGCTCGTAGATTAAGATACCGAAAGACCAGTAATCAGCAGAGAAGTCGTGACCTATATTTAAACAGAAGTAAATATAAAAAAATATAATCTTATTCTATAATATAGCAGGACTAGTTATTGCACAAACAATGATCTTACCGCAGTTGCTAAGGATTTCGGGTGGAAAATATTCCGGGGTTCCACAAAACGTCCAAGTTTTAAATCCAAATCGGATTCTCTTTGCAAATCCAAAATCCACAAGCTTGACGTAACCTCTAAAGATTAAAAAAAAAAAGATAAATATAATAAATTTATTAACCCAGTAGTTAATTAAACAATAAGGCTCTAAATTTTAGTAAAATGCAACCCAAAATATTGTTTAAAAATTGTTACTAATAGCAATAACTCAACAGTTAAAAAAACTCACTTGTGATCTAGCATTAAATTTTCAGGTTTGAGATCGCGATAAACAATTCCTCGTTCGTGTAAATAAGCCAAAGCTTCCAATACACAGGCGGATGTAAACCTTGCAGCCTCGTCGTTAAGTGGGCCTCTTTTCTTTAGTTCGTTGTAGATCTCCCCGCCCAAGTAAGCATCCATAAGCATGTAGATTTGCTTTTGGTCTTTGTAAGTTCTGTTAAAAAAAGTTGTCAAATGTAAAAGCGTATAAATCCCTTTTTACCCAAAGAATGTAGGCTTGGGTTATAATAATTTACATTAGTGGGGATCGTTTTAAACTACATGTATATTTTACCTGTACAGTCTACCAATGAAAGGTGATTTCATTGCTAGCATGATGTTTCGTTCAGCAAGCACGTGCTGCTGCTGTCCAGTCTTTAATATCTTGGCTTTTCTGATGCATTTTAATGCTAGTGCACATTTCGGCAACCCAGGAGCTCTGACTAGTTTCACGCATCCGAAACCGCCCTGGCCCAAGATTCGTAGAACCTATATAATTACAAGTAGTAAAATAGAAAAGTGTTGTACATGTTTTAATGCTTATAAATGACTTTTATATATCAAGTGTGGATATAGCCTACATATTCTTCATAATAAAAGATACGTTGTTGATATTACAACCTTTTGTACTTGAACTTCGTTACAAAAGAAATGTTCACAAACTAAGTGAACACAATTGAACACAATTACATAAATACAATGAATTATTTTTGAAGTTAAAACATATCTGTAAACCACTTTACCAACGAGTTTTTCAAAAGAATTTGGTGTAAGATCCACAAAGGCTTTATTCACAAGCAAAAACACACAATGCCAGAACCATCAATCAAACTTAAACATTGAGTTAAATAAACAACGTGACACGTCGTACCTTTAGTTGATCGAGTTCCGTCCTTTTCAAAACCTCCTCCGTAGCTTTGCTTAGGCGAGATGTAATAGTGACTCTCACAGAAAGATTATTCATGTCTTGATGTAACAAATCTTCGACATCTATTAATGGCAATAACAAGTTAAAAATCGGAACAAATATTGTTTTATATAAAAGGATATTTTAATTAGGTTTTACCTATGTCATCTTCCGAGTTTTCTTCTGCTACGGTTTGTAATTCACCTTGAGTAGGACTCTTAGGTTCGGAATGATCGGTCGTAACAATCGTAGGAAAAGATGGAGATCTTGCAACCTTAAAATAATTAATAATGTTTATATGAAAGCACGCATTACTTAAATAATTGTATTGACTACAAGGCGTTACATCTTTAACCAATATAAACCATAATGTGGCGTTGCATAATGTCAGAACAAAATTTTACTTCGGCTAAAGTTCCGACAAGTGAATTGAAAGCTTGCCTATCCAACATCAACACAGTGACGTCATCACTATCAGCGATCACGTTGGCTGCTCTCTTATCTTCAGTTAACAAAGCAAGTTCTCCAAAGTACTCACCTGGCACAAAATAATATTAGGTTTACTTAGTGTGGCAACAAAAGAGTTTCACAACTCGATAAAATCAAAAAAAGATAAGAATCGGATAAATAATGTTATTCAAGCATGCCTTTACCTGTTTTCATGTAGCATACAAATTCCTCTTCAAACGAGTCCGTTTTCAGTTTGGAATTCTAAACAACATAATAGCTATTTATATTTTTACCAATAAGGGCAACTTATTGTTTGTGAAAAAATATTTTTTACCTTGTTTTGTGTTACTTTAACTTTGCCATCTTGTATGATGTAAAAGGTATCCCCCGAATCTCCTTGTCTGATGATGTAATTCCCAGCATGAAATTGGGCTTCTTCAAGACAATCTGCTATCCGCATCAACTTGCTGTCAGAGAGGGATTTCAGTTTTTCCACCGTCCTCAAAACTCGCACGTACTCGTCGCGCTTTTCTTGGCCGCTTTGTTTTACCACCGACTGTTCAAAAGAAATAAAGGAGTTGTCACAAGCTTATTCTTAAAGTGGCGGTTTGTCTATTAAAAACATTAAATAGCATATTCTATTATGTGTTAAAATATTTAAGTAAGAGTATTTACTTAGCCGTTTATTGATACCTGAAATTTGTTTCGTTCTAGAGACCACAGACTGACTTCGGTTTTCGCTCTGACAGAAGCAGTTCTCTTACAATTGTAAAGTATTGCCAACTCCCCGAATACAGTTCCGGGTTTTAGATTGGCGACATGGATTTCATCGTTGCCTTTTGTGTGGTAAACTTCGATCTTAAAAATAACGTTAATCAATAACATTTACACAGATTTATTAACTTAAAATTGAAAAGCTTTTTTATCTTAAAACGACAGCCTGCGTTTTAAAAAGCCCCTCTTAAAATGAGCTATATCTTAGTTGTTTATAAACGTCAATCAAATTTAAAGTAGTTTTACTTCTCCCTTTTCCAGGATAAACACGTGACTCCCCGACTCTCCTTCGGTAATGACGTTGCTACCAGTCGAAAGAGTTTCTTTTGACATACATTCGACCACTTTATCCACTTGATTGGTGTCCAGGCCTTTTAGAAAAACGTTGGCGTTCAGGGCCTTACGAATCAGGTTGCGTTGAGCGTTTGTTTTTGGTATGGCTTTTAACTGTAACGTAACAAAAATATTAATTAAAACTCTAGTAAATGTCAATGTGATAATAAATCTTAACAAGACATATTGCATTAAAAGCATTTTGGTGTTAACGTACGTCGATGCTTTTCGATGATCGATTTTCTGCAGAAATTCCAAATCTTGTATTGTTTTGGCCAGAGAGTGAGCGTGCATGCAGCATTTTATTGGCCCTTGATACTTCATAATCTAACGCGTTAGAGTCATCTTCGATTTTGTCCGCTGGGGTCCACAAAGCTTTCAGGCGACGAATCTCGGAATCTTTTTCACGAATCACCATTTCGACCGTATCTTTTACAACTGAAACCTGAAAAAAAATTTTTATAATAAATTAAAATAATAAAATAGTGTTATTCTATAACATAATTTTTTTTTACTTGTGAGTCTTTATCACTGCGGGATTGGAGAAGTTGTCGTTGTAACGATTTTATTACACAGTCTTTTTCTTTCAAACGTTCTTCCAAGGACTTGATATGTTCCTATATATAAAATCAACAACATAAAGCGTTTGTGTTAGGATAAAATGAATAAAAGTACATTGTATACTCTTACCTCTAATTTTAACATTCTGTCAGTCTCGTGCGGACCCCGTCCTAATTTTTGCCTCTCGTATTTGTCTGTTAAATCTTTTGCCTTTTGAGCAAGCCTAAAAAGCAAAGATGGTAGAGACAAATATTTATGGACAAAAGTTATTGATGCTTACCGACACGCTTTTATATTTGACCCGTTAAGATTCGCTTTATACATATACATTAAAAACTAATAAAGCGGTCGGCTTAAAAATGAACAAATCAATCAAAAATTAAATGCTTAAGGCTTTACCAGGATCAAAACATTGTTATCGTTGGATTAGTAACACATGCCTATAGTTTGTTTCGTGTTTATAATAAAATACCTAAAGAATTTGATCTGAAAACTAAAGAAAACATTTTTTATACACCTTTTTGCATTTAATAATATCAAATAACAAAAAACTATTTTTATAATACTAAAAATTAATATTGAATTTCTATCTCTCTAAACACGTTAAGTATGTATTTAACACGATGCATATGTCAATGATATTCAATTCAAAACGAAATTACCGGAAAAGAACTTTGCCAAACGAAGAAATAATTTAAACTTAATTAAAGTTATAACATGATTTAAATTTAACATCATAAAAGGTTGTTGAACAAATAGATGTCTGTGTTTACTTACATTTTGATCTTACGGTCTTTTTCGACTGTCTCAGTTTGAAGTTTTTCGATTACGGCCGTTGTTTGATTTTTCCATTCAATAAAATGCTTCTCCTCTTTGGAAAAACTCTGTTTTAACTTGCCTTTAATATATAAGATTCTTACATAAGATATGTAGTCCAATATGCCTATTCGTAAATTATGATTACAAATCAATATACCTAAATAAGATCGAATGCCTTATTTTTAAACAGTTATATGAATGCGGTTTTTTCTTATACTTTTTTGTTAATACATGTAATGCATGTGGCTACAATCTATTTCCATTTAGCTTACACTCTATTTATACTGCGGTTATATAAGATAGTACCATGTGATCTAATTTGAACTAAATAAGATGCTAGTGGTTACAGATAGTACGTAAGAATGTAAATTTTCTAGTACGTCATATCCAACCGACCAAAACAACTTTTCACTAGGCGTTTAAAAGTTTGCTTTTGCCCAACTTATAAAAACCGAAATAAACGCATAAAACTCCTTTCTCATTTGACCGTTTAACGATCGTAAATAACAAACGCTCGTTTACATAGTATATCAAAACAACTCTGCTCATTACCTTCCGCATTGTTTCCGTCTTTGTTTTCCTTCGCAACACGTGTTCCCATTTCTTTGCTGTTTCGTTTTTCGTTTTTCTCCTTTGGCTGTTGTTGAATTTGCCTTGATTTTTTACTGCTGATAGCCGAGTGATTTACAGCACTGCTACCACGTTGGTCTTTGTTAGTAATGGGTTCTATACCGTCCACATTCTTGCTTGCCGAGCTCCCCATTTTGTTTGATAAGGTTGTATGCTTAAGTATATTATAATGGAGCAATTAGATTGTTCCTAAGACTTGTCAAATATTTACGTAAACCTATGAAGTTATTCATTGGTTTCTTCTAATGTTTGGTTTGAAAAGTTACGTTGACCAAAAAACTCTTGAACGTTCTTTGTTGAGGAATAATTTTGAAGTGTATGGATCGTTAGCGATGTATAGTGATATAGGGCAACATAATTTCAAAACGTGTTCTCCTTTAATAGAATGTTAAATTAAAATAACATAACAACCTGTAAATACATTCACAACCACCTGCATGTTTTTACTTATAATTATAAATCGGATTATATTAACACAACCGATAAGCCTTTGAAGTAATCAAATTCTCTTAAGTAAACCTAAAGGCATTCTTGTACGTGCTAAATGATCGATTTTACCAACTTTACCACCCATCACTTTCTATTACTGTCAATTTCGGCTATTCAGTAGTTAGGGTAGGATCTTGTAATCTTATGTTAAAAAGCGAACGATTTTTGTAAATAAACAGAATCGAACAAAAAAATTCGTTACATAAATTTTAATTTGTCAATGGTGTTTTACAATTTTATTTCAAACGATTTAATAAATCGATTTCAACTTAGTTTTCTATTAAAACTCGCATAACACGACTGCCTTTGCGAAATCTTTCCGTTTTTGCGATCGAAAACCATTTTTAATTACATTTGAAAAGGTGTCGGTTGAAAAATGTTACTTGTCAGTGGGTTTTTCTTTTAGTAAAAATCGTTTTTTTTTTTTTGGCGAAAGATGTGTTCACTCGTCATTGATGTGCGATCACAAATTTTGTAACAAAGAGCTCAAAGCCAGCGAACAAAGGATCGTGGACAGTGTCTCCACAAACCAACGCCTGCAATGCAAATTCACGAAGGTGTCTGAACAACTAAAATAGTTTTTGTCATGTTAATTAAGCCGCAGATTACATATAAATGCAGCTGGAGAGTTTAATAATAAGATATCTCTTAGTACGCCGCGACAAATTCCTAAAATTTCTCTTTTTTTAAATAGAAAGTTTTTGCGCTGTTTACAAAAATTTTTCGGCGCCATTGTGTTATATATTTGTCACTATGGGCAAATTAACAGGTTAGTTCTGTGATATTTCTACGTAAATATGTCAATCATCGGTAAAGTAATCACAGCAGACGTTCTGGTATATTTATCGTTTCGTAGCAAAATAAATAAAGTCGAATTTCGCGAACAATTGCCTTAGGATAAGTTTCGTTACATTTTTAATGAACCTAACCTTAATTTATTTCATGCTACATCTAAGTTTCACTTAACACTCAAATTTAAGTTTTTAAAACCCTGCATTTTTGCAAAAACTAAATTAACAAATTATTCAAAACAATTTCTTAAAATCTACATTTATACTAAGCATTCGTAAATTACCATTAACCAATTTTCTAATTACATTATTGCAGAAATATATTGATTGTATTTAACCTAATCCGAAAACGTGGTTAGCTAAGCCTTGCGCCGTGTTTAAACTAACCTAGTATTATAATAACTTTACTCCACTTCAATTGGTGATTTTCGTATCGTTATATTGACTGTAATTATTTGCGCCGGGGATTATTATTAATCGTTTCGATTCGGAGGTCCTTGTGATTTTAACCTGCATTGTAGTGGACGCATCTCACTCATTGAAGTAGAATTTATCGATTTTTGATAAAGCTTTGGGTACAGCGACGTAAACAATTAAATAACATCCGTCATAATATCTGTCTGATGACGTCATTTTATCAATCACGTGACCCATACGTCCCAGAACACTACACCAAGACAGCAAATGTCATATAATATAGAGCAATGTATTTTAGTTAATAACACTTTACATAAGTTTAGTTTTGTCTTTACACTTTGCATGATATGTAATAGTAATATAATCAAGCCTGCATATTATAAAGATGCGAGTATATCGTATTACAAGCGCCTAAAATAAGGTTTTCGTGGACAGAGCGTACACCAATTCCAGACGTCAATCCTAATTTCCGCTCCATTAAGGTACAAGTCTTCCGGCTTCAGATGCATGACGTCGCCATAGGCAAGAAAACATCGTGATGTAATTCGCATCTCTTTTGAATTAAGAGCGTACGACCATAGGTTGAAATTTGAGATCATACCGACAAATTGTTCACTAAAAAATAAAGTTATAACTTGTAAACCATTCAAAAAAAGGCAGATCAAGCAAATAGTAACATTTAATTAAATAACATAAAACAATGTTGTCGTACTGAGATTGGAAGCAACCACCAACACAGTCCTGCTTAGCTCCCAGAACTAAGTTTCCACCCGGTCTGATCACGTGTTCTTTTGCAAGATCAGTGGTACGTGATACTTCGTATCCATTAACATATACTACAGACTCTCCGGTGGAGCTTTGCCAGTTAATGCAAAGATAATTCCACACTTTCTGTGGAAAGGGTCTCATTTTACCTGCAATATACCATTTATTAGCAAATTAGGTAAGTTTCAACAAGGTTGTACAAATTGTGCTTTTGTATATTTCCGTACCACATACCAATAAACACTTCTCCATTTATCTTGAATCGAAATCCTGATCTCGAATTCATCTGAAACAAGATTTCATCATCCTCGCCAGGCACAGCGTAGCTGAACAGTGCTGCATGCTGTAGTCTAACAATATCAGATACAAATATATTTTACACTTACTTGATATACACTTCAATATAACCAAAAATAGTTACCGCTGGGCACTGTTAAGCCAAATACAAGCAGTCATAGCAGTTAGACTTGGAAAAGGAATTTGAACCTGAGTCCATTGTTCACTGCGTCTCCAGGCAGGATAAAAAATTGTGTAAGTTTCAGTAAAGCAACCTTATAAAAAGTGAAAGAAAAACTTAAATGGTAGAAATCAGAAAATTAAAAATACGAGGATGTAAAATAAAAAATACCCTTTTCAACTTGTAAAACTTTTCTTGTGGTGACTTCTGGTGTTAAAGAAATGGTTGTTGTAGGTTGGTAAGTTGTTGTTGTTGGCTGGTATGTTGTAGATGGATCTTCGGTTGTTGTGGTTAGTTGTGTTGTTATTGTAGTTGATTCTGTGGTGGTTGTGGTTGGTTCTGTAGTGGTCGTGGTTGGTTCTGGTGTTGTTGTAGTTAGTTGTGTTGTTGTTGTGGTTGATTCTGCTGTGGTTGTGGTTGATTCTGGTGTTGTTGTGGTTGGTTCTGTAGTAGTTGTAGTTGGTTCGGTAGTAGTCGTGGTTGGTTGCGCTGTTGTTGTGGTTGGTACTGTAGTGGTTGTTGTTGGTTCTGTAGTGGTTGTAGTTGGTTCTGTAGTGGTTGTGGTTGGTTCCGTAGTAGTCGTGGTTGGTTGCGTTGTTGTTGTGGTTGGTACTGTAGTGGTTGTTGTAGGTTCTGTAGTGGTTGTAGTTGGTTCTGGTGTTGTTGTGGTTGGTTCTGGTGTTGTTGTGGTTGGTTCTGGTGTTGTTGTGGTTGGTACTGTGGTGGTCGTGGTTGGTTCTGTGGTGGTTGTTGTTGGTTCTTTGGTGGTTGTTGTTGGTTCTGTGGTAGTTGTGGTTGGTTCTGGTGTTGTTGTGGTTGGTTCTGGTGTTGTTGTGGTGGTCGTGGTTGGTTCTGTAGTAGTTGTAGATGGTTCTGTGATGGTTGTAGTTGGTTCTGTGGTGGTTGGTTGCGTTGTTGTTGTGGTTGGTACTGTAGTAGTTGTTGTTGGTTCTGATGTGGTTGTAGTTGGTTCTGGTCTTGTTGTGGTTGGTTCTGGTGTTGTTGTTGTTGATACTGTGGTGGTCGTGGTTGGTTCTGTGGTGGTTGTTGTTGGTTCTGTGGTGGTTGTTGTTGGTTCGGTGGTAGTTGGTTCTGGTGTTGTTGTAGTTGGTTCTGTGGTAGTTGTGGTTGGTTCTGCTGTTGTTGTGGTTGGTTCTGTGGTAGTTGTGGTTGGTTCTGTGGTGGTTGTTGTTAATTCAGTGGTGGTTGTAGTTGGTTCTGATGTTGTTGTAGTTGGTTCTGTGGTAGTTGTGGTTGGTTCTGTGGTAGTTGTGATTGGTTCTGGTGTTGTTGTGGTTGGTTCTGGTGTTGTTGTGGTTGGTTCTGGTGTTGTTGTGGTTGGTTCTGTTGTAGTTGTGGTTGGTTCTGTGGTAGTTGTGGTTGGTTCTGGTGTTGTTGTGGTTGGTTCTGTGGTAGTTGTGGTTGGTTCTGATGTTGTTGTAGTTGGTTCTGTGGTAGTTGTGGTTGGTTCTGGTGTAGTAGTCGTGGTTGTTGTTGTGGTTGTTGTCGTGGTGGTAGTTGTAGGTGCGGGTGTTGTGTCTGATCAACACATAACATTTATTTTATAAAAAAAAAATTTACTGATGTATACTTCAAAAAAAAAGTTGAATCTTTGTTTTTACCTGGTGGAGGAAGTAATCCAATTATAGGTTCCGGACTTCGAGTCAAATGTTCTCCTGTTCAAACAAATTTAAATTATTGTGTGAAATTTAATACTTTTACTAAAATGAAACGCGTTATTTTGGTCTATCACGTTCATTTTTACCTTCTTCTTGAGTAACAGTAACATCGACAGGCCTATCAGATTGCGATATCAAAGATAAAAACAAAGTAATTTGTTGTCTTCCATCTGGCCCAGTTACAACAGCTGTTGCTGTTTCGTTACGTAGTGGCCAGCCCGCGCCCAAGTCGAAGGGATTAAAATACACCTCACCAAAGTCGTCAGTTATTCCTAAAACAAAATCTCGAAGGGCCTACATAAAAATTTAAAAGGTTACAAAAAGATGTTTGAGAAAACTTCTAAAAATTGTCTTACTTCATTAGGATCAGTAACATAAGTAGAACCAAGCAAAACTAATGATCCGTCGTCTGTTTCAAGTCGCAGTGTTATACCTTCATCAGAGACCAATATTTTTAAGTGTTTTTCTTCTCTGGGCAAAAACGTGCCTAAAAAAATCTATGCTGTATTGTGTGTCGAATGTTTAGAAAATTTGTAATACTAGTTAAAATAATTTAATTTCAAATACAAACCACGAAAGGTACGTTGGTCGATTGGCCACAAAGCAGCCTCTGAACATGTTCTTGTTTGAAGAACCGACTGTACAAATTCAAGTCCCCTGTTCAACAATAAAAAAAAAAAATTAAAAATTGGTATGTAAAATCGTATCATCCATTTGATAAATGTAACACATTATGAATGAAATTTAAAAATTTACCTGAAATTCGCAATTTCGAAAACGTGAGTCGATTCTCTACCACTAGCGATTGTTATCAGTTCGTCTTTGTCTACAACATCAGTTACTCCCACGGCAAAAACATTAATTCCAGAGAGATGAGCTCGCTCCGAAGCGCCTAAATTAAAAAATGTAAGTTTTACACAGGTAAATGTAGCGAAAAATTGCTTAATGATAAATAGTAGAAAGTTGAAGCAATCCCCAAGAATAACTTTAATTATGACATATTTTTATTAGTTCTATCTATTTCAAAATAATGTTCGATTGAAATCTTTATAGATAAAAGGTTAGCTAGAAAAAACCCAAACGTTTAAATGAGCCTTTCACTTTAAATCAACAAACAATGCATAATTACGGATAACGCTATCGTGGCTCTGGCCGTCCGTAACCACAATCAAGATACGAGGTACCAGGTCCCGCCTCGGTCGGGCACCACGCGCAACAGTAAACATGCGCTCGAAAATAACTTTCAAAGCTTCCCCGGTAAGTGTGGTCCCGCCTTTGTATTGCACCCTGAAATGTAATAGTTGCTTTAATTTGTGCTAATTTAAGCTGTCTGGTGCATGATTAGTTTTTTAATACGTGGAATTAGGTTGGTGGCGTACCAACTTGATTAAACCTCAAAACATGCAAAAGTTTATTGGCTAACCCATAATCGTGTTTTGATAATGATAATTGAAATTATTTTAGTTAATTAATCTGCAAAATCGTTTTATCAGTTTAAAGATCTTGTTTGGAATTTAAATATCACAATATATTAATAGAAATTAATTAAACAAGTCTCAACGAATCATGTAATGTCATGTTTGTGTGATTAAGTCAATTGACGCCTAACAATAACATTAAGATCTTATCTGTATTGAGAATGGTAAACAATGAAAACATTGATATTATCTCTTGTGTTTTAACTCCCACCTTCGAATAGCTCTAAGTAATGATCTTCTTGTAAAATGTTCACGTAGGAAGAACTCAACTCTAGTTGTTCCAGAATATTGCGCCATTCCTACTCGAGCCCCATTTCTGTTAATCTGAAAAAAAACAAAAAAAAACATGGAACTTAGTCATTTAGAATCATATTCATTTATGTTTTATTGAATTTTATAAATTTTGTGGGGCCGTGTTTTCAATTAAGCCTAGATTGTTGGACCATGTTTTCAATTAAGCCTAGTTTTAAAATATTCAATTGCAATGAAAATTCAAGTAGACGGAAATTTGGAATAAAATAAAACTTTTTACCGTTAATGGTTCAATAATCCCCTCAACAAAATTCATCGCTCTTCTGAAATTAGCAATACCCACGCTCCCACTACCATCCATTAAAAACACGAGGTCAACTTTGCTCACGGAACAAGCTAAAAATTTTAATTAAAAATGTTAATTACTAAACATGTCTATAGTTTCGCAATTTTAATAGGCAAAACCGGATCATCTTCTTTAAGTATTCACCACGAGATGTTAAAAAAGATAAGATACACGTGTTCCTATTGTGTATGTAGGATTAAAAATCTTAGTGCCTAAATGTAGGTGAAACTATCACAAAGCAAATCAGTTTGTTAATCGTAATTGTTTCCAATAACGCAACAATAGCAATTTAGATGATACAATTTTTTTTCGGTAAATAATTCTAGACGATGCAAAATTTGTAACAACAAATACTTACTATCATTTAATTCTTGATTCTCTATCTCGTCAATAAACGTGATGTTGGTCGCATTTCTAGTCGTTCTTACACCAAAACTGAAATCTCGATCTCTGTTGTAAAAGTGTTGAATCCAAATCAAAGCCTGTTCGTTGATCGCGTTTGGAAGTTCGGGATAGATAAGAGCAAGAAACAGGCGAGCTGCTAGGCCGGAATAGAATGGTTTTCTGAGGTCGAACCACCTGGTTTTGTGCCATTGTATCCCAAACGATCGAGATATTCCTTGATGCTTCACAAAAATATAAAAATTGTGAAACTTTAAATTAAAAAGAACTGTTACAGGGTTATTTTTATCAGGCACTTGGTATATGACAAAATAAATGAGATTTTTAGTCTTATATATTTTTTATTTTTTTATGTTTTAATATACAGAAATTTGTTAAAAGATGGGTATTAGCTTATTTTAGTCTTATGCCTTAGTTAAAAATAACGTATAACATAATTCCATACAAACAAATAAGGAAGCCGTTTTAGTGCATTACTTAGTTAGATAAAATCAATTTACCTCAGCACTAAGAAAACTGGATTTGGTGGCATTGTAGATGTTTTCATCCACTCCCCATATTCCACCATAATAATAAGGATCATATGTTCCAGGCATTGTACCTAGAAAACAGGTTATGTACCCAAGTTACTTTTGATAACATACAGTTAAAAAAAATATGAATTTAATTGTGATTTTTTAATTGCAAACAACGATGAGTTAGTTACCGTCCCATGTCTGTACGTAAGCAAGTCGACGGATCAGCAGAAAGTCGTTTGTAAAAATTTCGGAAACATCCAACTTTTGCACAACAGCCTTCACAACATCACTACCTGTATAAGGGTGGATAAACAAGTGTTAAAAACACAACACACCCTTGGGCTAAGACAAGTATACAATATCAACCATATTACTTTATAATTGGCGTGTATTAAAAACCATGCCTCAAAAGTTCAAAACAAAATTAAAGTTGGCCTATTAAAAATATATAGGCTTAAGATCTAAATTTACAGTTTATAATAATACAGCAACTTCACTAGCAAAAGTTACCGAGTACATAGTTATCCGTAATTTACTGCTTTAAAAATAAACATATTGAAATTGATATATCGTTGTATTTCGCAAAACACGTTTATTTAGATTTTTTTTTCAATTGGTTTGAGTTTATAAGGTATATAAGTAATAAAATAATTAATTAAACGTTAACTTACCCCGTGCTGTTGGCCATAAAGTATAATCTACAGGTCCCTCGAAGAAAAATACAGACTGGACAACGTTATAATTGCATATGAAAACAACAAATATAGATTTATACAATAAAAACCAATCCATGGCGTAAGCTTTCAAAACCTAAAAATATATGCATTTTAACTGTTTATATTTGTTGTTTGTTAAAACTAATAACAACCCTATTATTGTAAACAATATTTTACCCTTTATATTATAATATTTTTTTTGAATTTCAAGCTAACGTCTTGATAACCGAAGGTATGTCTGAAAATAGTAAAAAAGATAATTTTCATCACGTTTAAATACTAGTTTCTTGCCACTGGATGGCAATCGAGCGCACCCCATTGTATTAAGATACACATGCGTTATTTGCCCTTAAGCACAAAACTTCAAGACATATTACATAACATAAAAACGATTAAAATTTTTAAATCTATTTGAATAATAAAGGAAAAATTTTAAATTCGGTGAACTCCGGTAACCCGGAAATGATAGTTAGTTGTGAGAGTCTAAGTTGAATCGACTACCTATTATAAGTAAGATCGTGCCAAGCCTGATAGTTCACGAGTTTTCTATTCCAGAAATCCAGGAGAACGATGATAAATTAAGATGACTTTAGGCGTTTAGGTAATTGCGCTAGCTTATGTCTGGTGACATTTCAATATCAAGATTAAAAATAAAACAGAATCTGTTCCAAGAATTCCTAGAATTAATTATCAATTATAATCACAATCAACTATTTTGGTATTTATTGCCTTTATGTATTAAAAAAATACCCTGTTTTTATTTTTAGATATATATCTATTGGTTTTATTTTAGATATTAAAATTTCAATTAACATTTTATATATTTATTTTAATTTTTAGAAAAATAGGTAACAAGTTTGGTATAAATTAACATTATAAAGACATGATGATACCATAGCGGTAAACATAACCGAAAAATTAAAGTTTGCATTGTAAAGGTTTATAATTAGATTCCATTCAACTCTTAAAAATAGAAATAACATTAAAATATAAAGCACTTTAAATAAATGGCAATGCTGTTTTGTTCTATTGAAAACTCATACACAATTATGTAAGAAAACGTATGTTTCAAAATGGATTGCTTATAACAAAAGCTTGATCTTAAAAGAAAAAACAAAGTAATAAATATATAACAACAGCAAATGCTTAGAAGAAAAATATGCAGCAATATACGATTAACCTTTGAAGAAACAAATGCAATAGCAGAAATAAAAAAAAACACAAGATAAATATCACTTGATTTTCTGATACATCCCGGATTTCTAAACACAAATAATAAAACAACGACAACAACAACAAAAAAACAAACAACGGAACTGGATTGTGCAAAATACATTTAAAACAAAATGAAACAAGACAGAACGATACTTCGCCTTCTTTCGTAGTAGAAAATCGACAAGATAAAAACAAAAACATTTAAATATCGGCAAGAAAAAGATATGATAGGACAAAAAAAAAACGAAAAAATAATTTTGATACACAAGTTTTTTTTAGATATAGTACGGAAATAAGAGAACTTTCAACTGTATAGAAATAGGCTAACTCACACAAAAATAAATAAAGAAAAATGTAACAAAAGTCACTAATAGTACAAAGAGTTATGGTATATTAATGTTGAAGTGTTAAGGTATTTATAATGTTGAATTATCTCTTTGTTTATTGCTGGGCAGTTTTCAATATTACAACACTTCACAATGAAGAGAAAAAAAGTTGTTCGATTTAGTTTTTGACGTTAGGGGACATTACATAACAGTGTAAAAAATTTCCAAAGATAGAAAAAAGGCCTAGCGTCACGTGGTGAAATTAGGATTGTTAGAAAATGATGATTTTAATTTTTGCGCTAAATCGTTCGTATTTAAAACGTCAAATACATTTTTGCGAAATTTTTTTCTTTTTCGTCGTATTTTGTTGAGACGTCGACTGACCGACGACTTAAAATTGTTAATTTCGTTTTCATTGCGGTCGACAGAGGTCGCCAAAGAGGCGGACCGGTGAATAGACCGACTAGTTCTTTTTTGTCTCTTTTCTTTCCTGCGATTTCGGCGTTTTCGACACTTTTTGCTCTTACATTTTTTCTTGTTTTTCTTCTTTTTGCGTTTTTTCTTTTTTGATTTTCTGCGATGACATTTTGAACCTAAACAACAATAATAGTTAATATCTCGACCCATTTAAAAAAACTGTATAAAAATTAGACAAAGTAACATATCTTATTAATCCGTACCTTTTTTGCACTCCTTGCCGCTAGATGGCGTGGTAAAGCTGACAACAGTTTCGTCGGATAGAGCGTTAATTAACTTGTCGTCTGCGTTTCTGCGCAAAAACTGCGTTTTCTTACTTAGGTCTGAAGTTTTGAATAGTTTTCTTGAAGGCTTTCCGTTGTATAGCAGAGCCAAGTAATTTCCATGCGTTTCTGACTGAAAAGCGTCGTAACGAAAAAATTCTCGAAAATTGGTGTTCAAATCGTATCGAAAGTTGGTGTTTATATCGTTGGAGTCAGTCTGCAATCAAAATAGAGCGTAAGTTTAAAAGGCAAAATTTCAACATAGCTTCAATCCATGCAGCGGTCAAATTGGTATTTACGCGAATTGAATATCAAATACGTCATCGGGCAAAGTCGTTTGTTGTTTCTTTAATGGTTAACCGCACTTTAAACATTACCGCTTTTAATAACTCAAATACTTCCGCCATATGTTTCGAATTTCCAGTAGACTACGTCAAAGCGTCAATCAAGTCGTATATAGGGGGTATAAATTATGTTTAAACGACTTTGGGGGACACCTGGGCATAAACAGAAAAATTCGCGGGAATCGGAATTTCAAAAGCCCGATAACGATCGTTAGGCAATTTTGAGCAAGCGTTGTGTATAAACAGGCTCGTGCAGTAACTCGTGCAAAAACAGGCTCGTTTATGTTTACAACCGAGCCAACTTACCGTAGCGTACAGGCTCCCGTTATCACGCATGGCCAAGTAGAGATTGGTTTTTTCTCCTTTGATCTTCACAATCAGCCCATGTCTGCTGTCGACCGATGTGATCCGTACGATGCCTGCAAGACAAAAAACAACTTTAGGTTATCAGATGAATGTCACCCGCAAGTAAGAGTCGCGTGCGCAAAACCATTAATGCAAAGTTGTTGTTGACCCATGTTTGCTGGGCTATAACGTATACTTATAAGTGGCATCTACACATTAACCAATGCTTAACTAACGGAAATTAATTCCGCATCCGATGTCGTTGAAATAAATAGCGTTTGTATTTGCTTCCATTATGCAGCGACGCAATCATGCCAGAGCCCACTTGTCAATCGAGCGCTAAAGAATAAAGGTCAAGTGCAAAGTCGACGACCTTAGTTTAACATGAACAGGTGTATACTGTCGGCATTGTGTTCAAAACAAATTCAGGAGAATGGAATACGCTCGGCCGCGCTAGTTGCATGTTGTTGTGTGTGCCGACAAAATGGGCAGTTGTGATGCAACGAGGCGCTGCGAGCTAATTAGCGACGAGCCGTTTACAAGTAGCATGAGAAAGTTGGCTGGCTTGATATCACACAACCGCAATGACCACGACCAAACGGAAACTGATATCTAGCGACATCGCGTTTTCCCTTTTGATTTGTTTGGGCTGGGGGGTTGAATACGTGTGTGGTATAGGGACCATAGTAACTAGGCCGCGATTGAAGCCTAGACTTTGGCATCAATTCGTGTTATTGCAAGGGACCTAAATCCGATTGGATCTCACGGTACGACGCCAACAACGCTTGCCTTTGTCATGGCAAATTGACCGTTTAATGTTAAGAACACACAGCCGTTTAATCAGTAACAGAACGACAATCACCCAATAAATTTTTGAACAAATCAAAAGAAAAAAAATTGATTAACAAATATATCGTGATAAGTTACAATTCAAAAGGTGGGGCGGCAATTATTAATAACTTGATTAACTGAAAACGAATTCCATTGCCTTTAATTTACGCTCAATATAAAATAACTGATCCGTTAAGCATACTTGTACACGTAACACCAATTAGCGGACCTTACGTCAAGCATTGAACTCGATCCATCAGTAATACTAAACATGTTTAATAAAATCGATTTCCGATTCTGAATCGAGATTCGAATTTGATCCCTACTCGAGCCGCGTTCGCTCCGGCGCATAAAATCGTCATCTGTTTATTGGGGAAAGACAAAGAAGGCCGCGCTCTCCAGTTTTGGATAGTGCAAGAAATTTTAATTTCGAGTGCTATCTGACTTTAGTGTTAATTGCCTACGAGTGCACAGCGGGCAGGTGATGGTGCGGTTTGTGCGTCATTGGTATGCTGCAACAATGGGGGCGGGGACGTGAGAAATAAAGGGGATTGATTAAGCCGTGTACTCCCGTGTTCGAAACTCGTCTGAAGTACCCGGGAATGATGGGCTTCGAGTTATCGTTATTATTAATGTTTGTGAGCACTTAGGTTCGCTTTCAACGGCGATTTTTGCGATGTTTATTTTAACGTATCAATTCATAAATTTAATGGAGTTATGTTAAGAGATGTCGAAGTGCCACACAAACAAATAAACAAGCCGCATTCAAGTCCTTCAGCTACCTTGTGCACAGTTCTAACCACCCTCCATGTAATTTAATAATAACTTATAATTATGTACTTAACACTAACTATGCAGATTTTTAACCCGCTTGTGTATATATTCTATATTGTAATGTGTGTTGTTAAACAAGCTGATCTCCCAAAAAGCAAATTACCAATAACATAATTAATACTAAATTGACGGGTGTTTTAAATAGAAACAAGTATAAAATGATTGACGTGTCGTGTCGCCCATAAGTAGTTGTACCATTAGAGTTCATTTTGTGTAGGTTAATATATAAGCAAAGTGTTTCGAAATTGTAATCGACAATAGTTATTCGTTTCCTCTATTTAATATAACGTGTAAGGCGTTAACGCTAATTGATAGACGCTATAGAAAATAACCTTAACACCTGTTTTCAACCCTTATCGTATTCCAAATTAAGCCACCCTGTCGACAGAAACAGATGCTGAAGGAAATTAACCCGAAGTGTGATTAGATTTTATAAACCACAAGAATATTACCTAAATTACTTTAGATAGGATCAAATGACACATAGCATCACCGTGTTTGCATAAGAATATCAAAGTGTTATCGCGGTTTCAAATCAAATGCCTTTAGTTTAATGTTTGTTATGCAACATGCAGGGAAATGCCGTGTAATTATTTTAAGTGATCTTTATTGCGATAATGCCTCAACTTTACATTTTTTCGCGCATTTTTCGAAACGTTATAAAAACGAATCACCCATTAACGGCGGGATGTACTTAGGGCTTATACATTTCTTATAAAGGCTATGTAAATAACGTATTTCTCCGAATATAATAATGTTGTTTTAATGTAGTTGTTACGGTAGCCAACCACATAAATTTTTACTTTTTATTCTGGACATAAAAATACTTTTCGCGATATATCAAATAAATTTATCGCCTTCACCTGAACTAGTCTACTGGGCAACGTCAAAATAAATATAAGCACTGCGAATGTTGTAGTTACCCGCGATGTTAGAACGCCGAAATTTTAATCGGTTTATATTAATCTTTTCTCTTTTTATTTTCGGCATAATACTTTAATGCTTCAAGCCAGTTACTCAACAAACATGATTTATATATAACCGCATACGTTATCGTAAACTAGTTCAGGTATTCCGATGTGGTTAAAAAAAGTGAGCACCAACAAACAAAAAAATACAAATTCTTGCCACATTAAAAACGAAATTAATTTTTTTTTTAGTTTAATTAGAAATAAGTAAAATTAATTATAAAGCAGTTTGAATACTTACAATATACATCCAAGTCTCTTGTTCCGCGTACAACTCCATTCGGTAAAATTTGCAGCGACGTTCCGCCATGTTTATTGTAGATTGTAACCAGTTTTCGACTGGGGCTTACTCCGCCTTCGATACTCTCCGCCGGCATCGAAATAATGGCGTCCTCACTTTCAAAAATGGGTTTTGGAAGTCGGGTATTTTTTCTGTGCCCACGTTTACGACCTCGCTTTTTAGGAGGAGTCGGAGTCGTCAGCGGGGCCATCGATTTTAAAAGATCTGCCCACGATAAAGGAGGAGCGCCACTGTTCCTCTTAACAGGAGCACCGCGTCGTTTATGCTGATTAGAAGACAAGTCCTTAAAGCATCGCACGAGTTGAGGATTCCTGGTCACAAGTTCGTTGGAAAGAACATCGTCCATTGTTAGCGAGTCCACTGGTCTTTGTTTAGCGATATCGTACAACAACTTGCGGAGGGCCTCGAGGTCTTGACAGTCAATTACATGGTGTGGACTGTCGGTAAGTGGCAGTGAGGCCACCGTTGTTACATCGGCATGTATCCGCGTGCCGTTGCGGTCCCTGCGGCCTAATTCTATTCCATTAGCAGAGTATTGATCAGTATCCAAATCCTGGTTGGAAAAATCCGGAACTAATCGCGGTGCTTTGGTTAGCGATGACGTCACGCCGCCTCGTCCGCGGGGGAATTGCACAACGCCGGCGTCAGCATTTTTGACCCTCGTTTCAATCGAGTAGAGTTCGACATTGTTGTGCGACAAAGATTCTTCTTCTGCAAAAAGGTCGAATTCGGGCGAAGGTAGAAAAATGTTCGAAACAGGAAGAAAGTCGTGTCCGATAATGTCGTTCGACCTTAAGCTTCGAGTTCTGCGATCGCGGGAACGTTTTGGAGCGCGAAACTTTCTGTACTCGAAAAAATCTGAGACCGAGCCGTGCTCGCGAAAATATTGACTTCGAAAAATCATATTTCGTCGAAAACGATCGTTCGTAAAAAATCGACTCCCACTAATAAACGGATGTCCGTTTTTATGTCCATTTTTATGCTGTAAATAGTTTCTCGTATGCCATCTTTTAGATACTCCTTTACTTCTTCGATGGCGTTCGAATTTGTTCGAATGTTCGTGTAAATGTCCCAGCTTGGCAGACAAAACAACATGTAACGCCCAAAGCAAAATCCAAGCCATACAGTACTTTGAAATCGCCTTTTCCATCTTGCAAGCTCTAATCCAATAATATGAAAGTTCACATAAAAACCTATAACGTACTTTGTATCGTATAAACTTAATCAATGCTCATGGTTAAAGCACTGTGCAGCAACAACAGGCTTGAGGCAATCTGGCTGGAACACAAAATTCAAACGGTTAAGGTCTCTTATGAGCTCTATATTTATTTTTTCATAATATTTTAGTGAGCTGGTGTCATAACAAAGTTACGACTGCATTGATTAGTCCCGCTCGTTCGCAGGTATGCTGTAACCAAAATGTCACGATTAAACACCGCAAAAATACTTCGCGAGACTATTTATTTAGGACTGGCGCGGAAAATATGTTTAAAGGCTGGTTAAATGTCGTTCTAGAGGGTAAAATGTTAAGCACATACAGATGGGAAATTTTTTTTTTTGGCAAATATTATTTTGAAATTTTAAGACACTCGCAAACTAATTGTGAATTATAAAATTCAATACTATTAATGTAAACTTAAGTTACCCAAACCTCTTATAAGGATAGATTAGTTTGCCAAACCAAATACTGAATAATTTTTACTCTGCGAAGTTTCGTCACCGATGCGGCGAAAAACAAATTACGAAACGCTCTCTGGTTTTTTCGGTTTTACCTAAGGTTCCGTGCGGTAATAAACAAAAAAGCCGTATTCTTTATCGCGCCATAGACTAATTTGCTGAATAATTGGAAGCGTTTTTTCGTTCAGTTTTCGCGGAAAGTTTTCCTTTGTTTTTTCCATACCGTTGACCTCACTAACCGCGCTCTCTATTGTAACCAATATGGAGAAAACTGAGAATAAATCGAAAATGGACTTTGCGACGCCTTCAACGGTTTAAAATTACGATATAGGCCATTGATATTGTAACTAAAAGTCAATCGCGTGTTGCCAAACGTTTCATTTTAATCGAATTTGTGATTTCGGACGATTTTACGCTCCATTTTTGGCGGCTTTTTCGACACGTCATTTCGCGTATATGTTATCTTAGGATATTATAACGCACGTTAAATAGAAAACTTCCGTTATTCTCTTTGTTAGAATGGAATGTGTGGCATTTCACTACTTAGTACAACGACTATTCCTAGAAATCTATCAACGAGTTTACATGACTTGTTCTTTTATCTTGTAGTTTTTGTATTTTCGCGCCGTGAGTAATTCGATAAGGGAGAAAATGTTTATTTTTTTGCTACGACATTTTAAAATTTTCTCTTGAAATTTTTAACAATATCGCGGAATCGTAAAATAGGAACAAATAGATTTTCTTACTAACATTAGACTCGTGTTAAACATTAACACGCGCGTTATAAACAAACTTCACTTCGCACTTACTCATAATTTAAAGTACGTAAACCTGTATACCAAGTAATATAACGTTAACTAAACTATTAAAACTACGTTCTACGATTACTTACCCGTATTAAGTAAACGCACTTTTACAGGCTCTCTTTTACTGCTTAACGCTAACTTGAAATATAACTTGTACTGTTCTATCTAATAATGCAGGCTCTATGACAACGCGGACAGCTCTTATCACGCAATATAGCTCAGAAGAAAGAAAATTAAGTTCAAACCATGTATTAACTCTGACAGGTAATTTTCAGGTTTTCAATTTCCGATTCAATGTAATCAATGGCAACCTGAACAACTCCAAATAAACAGTAGCGGTACTATTACGTCATAAGAGTGCATGGCAAACAATGGGTTTTATTTCGACTTCTTGCCCACACGTTAAAGTTGTCATTCAAAGCACCGCTCGCCAACTTTAATTCGGAATCGCACCACGTGTATACACACACGGCTGACGAGCTTGTGTATTTGTGTTGTTAAACGGTGTGTAAATAGCATTAGAGCAAACCGCGACAATAATACAAAAAGATTGGCAAACTACCAACTCTACTGAAGGTACGATAATAAAACAATGTTTACTAAACAACTTTCCTCGAAATGTGTAGTAGAGCAGATGTTGCTAACCACTTTGTTTCAGCCCACTTGTTTTTTTACAAATTTAAATTGATTGGCTCTGAAATGTCATTAGTCACAGCTGCATAAGTTTTTTAACACAACAAAAACATAAACTTTTGTTTGTTATCTAATCTTCAGTGATTTTACTGAGACTTTCCAAATACAAAAATCTTTTAAACTTATTAACAAATATGTGAGCCTATGGCATTAGGCGCTTGAAACAACGCCTTTTTTAGCTTAACACGTAGTATTTCTACTAAATACCTAAAAGTAAATTTACAGACAGAACATTTCCTTAAGTAGAGCCCTAGCTATTGTTGCGCGAACTCTCTGACTAAACGTCAACTCTAAACCAGTTCCCTCAACTGGTATGCACCTGCGAGCAAAGAAATATTGTATTTGCTTGCCCACGCCGCCATATAACCGTCAAACAATTGCTCAAGTAAACATATAGAAACGTACTCGCGTGCCACTCTTATTATCACCTATTAACGCTTCAACTCAATTCAAAAACGCCTCTTGCGTAAATTTTAGCCTGACATTTTGACGTAAAGTCCAAAACGTCAACAAACATCCATTTTTAGTAACAAACAAATTTTTCCACGCCCGATGCTGAAACAACATTTTTTAATTTCGAAACACCTTCATTGTGTAAACACAGTGTCGTGTGTACAGGCTAAAAATATAACCACATCAACGTTAAGTCTATTGCGTAAAGGTCACTTCACTTTAAAATCGAGGTCATTTACCAAAATCAAACGACGATTGCTAACGAGCTGAGTTCATTATATCCGCCTTCTTATCACTTGTGCAAACCCGAACGTCAATAAAACGTTGTGGGTTGACGCAGGTACGAATCCAAAAACTATGCGACGTGATAGTCAATCAGTCATAGTTCAGGTTGCTGCCACACCACGATTGAACTTGATAAGATTCAAGGCTAAAAAAACTATTGTAGACGCGTCAGTCGCACTGCTCAAACAAAACTAACAAACAAACCGTTTGACAACAAGCGGGGGATTGATTGAGAAAATCTGCTCTCCATTCTTTTGAAGCACGCGGCCCTACCCTGCATAACACACTTTGTTCTAAATAGAAGGCGGGATTGCCGCATTCCTACCGCTTTTTGTATTAAAACTATGCTTAAGCCCAAATTATCGGAAAAACTGCCGTCACTATAGTTTTAATTGTACTCAGTAACTATGGCGTGTATTCATCGCTGTACGCTAGTTCGCGACTGGTGGTTCTTAGCCTTAGTCAGAATGCCTCGCACCTGACGAAAGTAATTTTTCACATTTTCCACGCTTGAACATTTGTACGATTAAACCGCAGACGCTCGAAATGCGTTATTGTTATTCCGAGCCAATAACCAACTGACGTGAGAAATCGAAAGTTTACTTAGCGCCGTTTGATCGCAAGCAACACGCCCCGACATTTACGCTTTAGCCCTGCACGAACCTTTCTCGTATAGCGACTTGTTATGATTATTGCCTTTCATGTTTTGTTGTTGCCAGTGGATCTTTTGTATCCGCTGGTTTTTTCTCGCATCCGCTAAAAACACACACAAGCGACGCGCTTTAAAAGAAGGAGGGGAAATCAAATCTAACTTGTCGGCCACTTTTGATGGCTGCTGCTCCCTTTGTGCACTACTGTTCTGGCACCTTCGCTTCTTAATAGCTGCCCTCGTAAACAAAGATTTAATTTTTTTTCTTTACTGAAAACAAACTACACGTGCTGTTAATTAATTACGTCACCGAAATTGTAAACGAATATAAAATTCTTTCAACACAAAACTTTACGAGCGCTGTCTTCGGTTCAAACTGACACATTTTCGCCGAATTAAAGAGTCACATATGTTTCTTTTAGTCGAAAGATTAAACCATTCTATTTCCCTAATCTTACTGGATTACTCTTTTTTCGTAAATAGTATAAGCTTAATTTGCACTGTCGCTATTAATACGAGAATTAAAACCAGCCTGTCTGTAACTTGTCATTGTCAACATTGTCTGACTTTAACTTATACCGGTTAGACAGCATTCATTTATAAATGCACATTACTTATTTCACGATTGGAATCGCTATTTTCTCTTTTAATGTCAAACATTTTAAGAGTCTGGTATTAAAAATATATTTTTACACCAATATTCCCCAAAATAACTTGGAAAGTTTGGTCTTACGTACTTGATGTTAAATATAAAAAATCAGTCAATGATTCAGCGTTAACAGAAAACTTTGTCTAATGACTGCGACCCGATTTTAAAAAACATGTAAAATCAATACCCTGTAATCGAATTATTGCTGACGATATGTAGCAACACAGTTTTCCCCAATCGACATTAAACACTTAACAGAAGAGGACTTATATCATCGACTGGGTGCGAGGCTTGTGAATATTGTATCATAAGAGAGACTGTACATATCTACAAGAGCGTACTTAATATAATATCCATCTCGGTGTAGCAGACGGTTGGACTCTAAATCGAGTTCTTTTTGAAGCTAGTTAATACCAAAGCACGAGCTCTTAATATTTGAGATCGACTTTAATTGATTGGGTGATTTTTTTCAATTTTCTTAAAAAGAAAAAAAAACTGCTTTTTAACAATAGTTTTGACGCTACAATTTCTATAACATTAAATGGGGGAATGAAAGTTGGCAAATATTAGGACATTTAAAGTTTAACTAAATATAGGTTATTGACTGTTAAACATGATGGTATTTAACTCAAGTAAGAATGACCTTCTATTTTTGGTAAATCGCCTAATATAGCCTTTCTATTTTTAGTTTCAATACAATCGGCGCAAATATTACCCTTATTGTTAAATATGTAGGTTATACTTAAAAGCCATATTAATTACTTTACTTCGTAAACGCCGGTATAGTATTTACGTTCGATTTGAACTTAAGACGACTTTGACCGGCTAATTCGCATTGATAAATCGATATCATAGGATTAACACTTTAAATCTGTCTAAACTCGCCACCTGGCCGCAGCTTAGCGTCTGGTGCATCGCAGAACTTTTTCACTGAAAGCGTCGCTCGTCAAATATTTCACGGTGGCCAGGCGAAGATTAAAATGTTATAATCTGTTGTCACGCGCCGACTTTGTTTCTTTTTTTCCTAAATAGAAAGCAACATTTTGTCAGTCGCTTGCCTATTTTTACAGCTTTCAGTTCTGCAACGAGTTTAACTAAACTTCGGAATGCACTAAATTACGTAAATATGTATTATCTTAACTTTATGTGTTTAAATCGCGTATAATTATTTAACAACATTGCTTTATCATGTACATTACTTAGTTCTATATTTTATATATATTTTTAAAAGCCTATTTAAAATCTAACTTTACTACTTTAGCTTTTATACTAGTTCTTTTTAACTTTAAATCCAGTTTTAAATAAGACACTAATTTATACCACTTTTCAGGATTTCTCAAATTGAAAATTAAGTTAATTTGAAATTTTCTGCAAGTTCATACTGATTAAATAAGAATAAAGGGCTAAACAAAACATAACACTGACTTAATATCCAATACCTTAAAGTGCTTTGGGTATAAACAAAAAGTTCGAAAAATTCGAGTAATATGTAAAACCTGTAAGGTTAGGTTGAGTTTACAATAACAAACTGCTGCGGTAAAGATTGATGCAAAACATGATTTTGACTAATACATCTTTATTCGTCATGGATCAAGCTCGGGCCAGCTCGCAACTCGCTTATTTGTTGACCTATTTACAGAAACTAGAAATAATCGAGTTGTCTTATGACACCACGCATTACTAAAATCCTATCTCGCTTCCTAAATTAGTATTAAAAGGCCGAAAAGGTTAGATCGTAATCTACTGCGAACCGCGACGTGAAATCGCTTACGAAACTGGCCTTTTATTGAAACTGTTTCGTCATTTATTAAAAACTTGCAAAATTTTTCAGCCCCAAAATAACTAAAAAATGTGTCTAATTAACTATTTCACAAAACTCCCTAGTTATTCGTAATTGTAATAACTAAGCAAACGTCTTATTAAAAGTTTCAAAATATGCAATGTCTTATTATAAAACTCATTAAACTATCACTTAGTATATTTAGAAAACAGCGCATTGCCTGATTAACCAGATGTACTGCTTCTTCCAAGATTAAAACAACTTATTTGTGACGTCATAATAAAAGGGAGCGTGAGACATCCCTATTATAGTCACGCGTTCGATGGCACCGGATCAGAGGCTCGTCAATTAAATCAGGCCGCGTGCGCTAATCCGACTTTGATTCTGATCTGTAGTTAATTTACTCACATCAAGGTCACTATACTTTGTTTCAATTATTTAAAGCTCTCTGCTGATTACGAAAAAATGTAACCAAACCACGCGATTTATTAAATCATTGTAGCAATTTTGATTCACTTTTTTGTAATTTATTTGGATCCTCAGTATTAATAGTGCTTTTAATTTATAAAAGTGATTTTTACGTGACGCATTTCGTTTCTAAGTGCTACATTTAATATTCCTGCTTATAGTTAGTAACATTAAAAATAAGCTTAAGTAAAGTTAGGCTGATTACCACAGATAGAGCTGTTTCTCTATTGCAATATTGCACAACACCAGAGCGAGAAAATATACTTCTGACGACCGATCGCTTTATCTTGTATTACGTGACAGTCTAACAATCACTCAGTTGTTTGAAACTTATCTTGCCTATGACAAGGATGACGCGTTCCCTCGACCCCCCTTTTCCAATTTATTAAAATACTTGTTCAAACTGTCTAATCCGACTAACAACAACTATCACTCGTAATCACAGCCACTCGAGGTCTGCGGCTGACTTCGAAGCAGACTACATTATATGTTGCAAGCCTATTATGTTGTACCACCATGCCTTGATTCTACATGCGACCCCGAAAACGGATTTCATCATGAGTATGCAACAACAAAAGGCCTTGATTGAAAATCCAATGTTTTAAATCGAACTTATTTATAAGTGGTGCTTTGATCCCGTGCATGTGACGGCCATAACCTTTGCGTGCAATACGGGCTGCCATAAGGAAGTGTTTACGCGGCTTTTGGGTAGGTTGTCGACCAGCTTACAATAAATAGTAAACGTTCGAAAATAAACGTCACTTGGCATTCACGAAAGTCAAATTTTAGATTTCAATTTAACGAGCGCCTAAATGTGTTTGATCTTTAACATTTGCTACTGTTTTATTAATTCCGCGCCCTTCTGTATGCGTCCCTATAGCTTATACGCAGATGACGTCACGCGTCCATTTTCGTACGTGACGTTAGGTCTTTGAACAGTGATTTTCACATAACGCCCACGGTTCCCATTGCCCTGTAATACTTCCTATCCCGACGCACGCAATTCATTGATTTACTATAACCCTACTTTTGTATATTTGAGGTAGTTAGAAAAAGCGTGTGCTTGGCTTGGATTTGAATGGCCACCTTTGATTAGCGGAAATTTAGATTTAAACTTTTCATACAAACATAATGATCAAGATTTGTCGGTAGTAAATATGAATGGGAAGCGAGGTGGTCCAGTGACAACAGATTCGACTGACAGGAAACTGTAGCGCGGGCAAGATCCAAAAATAGCCCGCTTTTATTTGCCTTGTGATCTAGTTTGAAGAAGTTATGACATCCCGTTTTAGCCCGACTTAAAACATACGGCATCCGGAATTAGGCTCTTGAACTGTTTTGAACACTATCAGTGTCGCAATCATTAAGAAAAAAGTCATAACAAGAATATAAAAATCAAATATTGTATGATTAATACCCTTTATATAGGCGGGCCTTTGAATCATTTAATATCAGCCAAGCGGCTGATGCTAACTGTCGTCAGTTATGTTATTACACGTGGCTTCAAAACTAATATTGCATTGGCTGTCGTTGGGTCGTATAAAAACATGCGTCACTATTAAAATCATTTTCCATCTATTATACAGTTATCTTTTTGCCCAAACATTGTAAACAACTCATTATAATGTGCGATACAATAACAGTTCTATATTTACAATTGCATCACTGATAAAAAATAGCAAAAAACGCATTTGACATTGGTTAAACGTTCCGAGGTTTCTAAACAGTGGTGAAACTTGTTTTACATACACCACAACACTAACATGTTGACATCATATGGTCACGTGACTATGCTTTTTGTTGACGAAAAAAAGTTTGGAATTATTTGAGTTATTTTGCCGATGTGTGCATAATGATCGTTTCGAGTTATTCTCGGCAACTTTGATTGATTTCTGAAATGTTTTTGTATAAGTCAGCATCGTCAGACGACCCTTCAAAATAGAAATAAAGGCTAATTAAAATCATATTGAGCATAATTAACAACAAATTTAGGGTCACATTTGGTCGGAATTTGTCAAAAACACAAACAAAACGCGCCTGGCAACTGGTAAATATGTTGATTGATTTTGAAATGAAGACCGTGCGAAAATAACGAATGATAGCATCATGGCATCATTAAACCAAGCATATAAATATCAGATGAGGTCACCCTAACAACAATAGTTATTTAAAAATAGTTTATTTTTATTTTTTACTATATAGGCCTTAATTTGGGCTTTTAAAAATGGGGATGCAAAATGTCGTAGGCATTCCTATATCGGTATGTATTGTGTTTTTTATGCGAAAAATTAGATTTAAATAGGAAAGTTTATTTTTAAAATCGTATGTTAAACAACATTATATATATTTTTTTCGTATGTTAAACAACAATATATATATATATATAAGTATGAACTATTTTTTTAATGCGATACCTTTTCCAGTTCCAATTTGGTCTATTTTTAACATTAATTTCTACGTAAACTTCCACCAGTTCAGATATTACTTTATGATCAGTTGCAAACGCGTAGGCCGAAATTGTGATTATAATATATTAAGCCAGATACGAGAAAATTATACAACATAAGACATATAACAGACAACTTACGTAAAGCGAAGGCAAAGCCAGGTTGTATTCGTTCTTCCTTGTTTCGCTTTGTGCTTGGATGGCGTTGTTTCCCCCGATAGCGCCACCATACGGCAACGGCAATTAAAAGAAGGATGATAAAAATGATTGCCGCCGAAATACTCGCCGCAATATAAACTGGCAACTTAGTATCTGAAATTCAAAAATGATAAAATCATTTTTTTAATTGCCTTTTAATTTAATTAAACCCGAATTTAAAATAGTTTACATACCTTCTTTTTCGGGTAATATAATGCTTATTGTTGGAGTTTCTTCCGAGCTAGGTGATTCTAATAATTTTAAAGTGGACGCAAAAATGGGCCCGATACCAATTGTATAAATTGTGGAATTTTTCTCTGTTTTATTCTTAACGTTTTTACTTTCAGGCTGCGCGTTTTGAAAACAAGCTGACATTGACTAAAAATAAAGAACAAAAATAAATTACTGAATAAAAAATAAATAAGTTAAGATTGCATTTGCAATGTAACGCCTAATTATTTTTTCTTGCAAATGCTTGCATTAATAAAAAGGTTTATGCATAATATACCTCGTTACATAAAACAGTAGAATTGGCTCTGCACAGTGATAAACCTATAGAACAAAACAAATATATTCGCTGTACTTCGACGTTTAGCCATTTGAACATCTGAAACTTCCATAGCAACTTGGAATTGTTGTTTAGAATTATTTCGACTGTCGAGTCAGCGCTACCAACACACCTGTAATTAAATATATTATAAACTAAATTTTATATTAAAAAATGCTTTTATCTAAACAAACTTACCCATTTTTAATAAAATAATGAGCTTTTAATACTTCTGTTGGATCTGGGTTGTACGAGGCGTAACAGTTTTGTACCATAACATCATATTTTTTGCTTATATTAAACAGTAATCCAACATATAAAAACTGGTCAACCTAAAACATAATAGTCCTTAGGAAATTAAATTCAGAGTTTATTGTTTTATAAAATAAACTTTAAATCAAAAAACAACTTACTGATATAGTAGGAAATTTCACTGTGTTGCTTTCAGAAAATAGTTTATCTTTGAAGAGTTTTATTTCAATAATATCAACTTTGTCTTCATTTTGAATAAACCTAAAAATGGCAAGTATAACATCTAGAAACATGTACTGCATGTATGTTGTATTATGTATCTATAATATATAAAACAATACATTTAAACATTCAAAAAATCTTATTTCTTTAAACAAAACTCCATAGGAATTTGCTCATAATAATCACCACATGCGCTTTTTAGGAGACGCTTTTTTGCCACCAGCAAGTTCTTTTTGTTTGACAGACCGTAAAGCAAAACAAAGAAAACTGAAAATTTTATTTTTATTGGAAAACAAATAAATGTTACTATAATAAATAGTCAACGTACCTTGTAGATTGTGGCAAAATGGGGACGTTTTTCCCATCTACATACAAACAAGTAAAATTCAGTATCGATCGAATGTTTGTTACAGCTGTACGATCCAAGTAAATTACTTCGTTAAAGTATTGGATTTGGTTCCGTATAGTCTATATGAAAATATAATAGTTGGCTTTTTATAATAACAACTAAAGTCATACAAAAAATATTGATAAAGTTTAATGCTATTTACCTTTAAATTCGGTTAGCAAATAAGATTTATATGAATACAAGTCATAACACCTTAGTTGAATAACAAACACTTGTAAATACCTTCTTTTTGCTTCCACAGTTGTCTGTTAGCTTAAAATCCAGTTCCAATGTGTTATCATTAAGTTCACTAGACCGGCATTTTGGCGAGGTATCATATCGAAACATCATATATTGTGGTTGAACATTTCTTCCCAAACTTGTCTTGTTGATATAAATCAGAACTGAATCATCTTTACACACAACTTGGTTGTTGTTTTGATTCTTATCCGTTTTTAAAGGAAATGGTTGCGCTGTTTTAAATACAAATCTTGTATTATTTGCTTATTAAGACTTTGTTACTATTTGGCATAGCGTTTTTGCCTTTAGGCTTCTTTTTAAATATTTGTTCAAAATGTTTATTTAAAATTCGTCTTACCTTGTTCAGTTGTCAGTTCCAAAACAAAACAAATAAGAAAAGTAAATACTGACAAAAATAAATGCATATAAGCTTCAGGTTTAACAACTATAAAAATTCAACTTGTTTTCCACTTATTTTAACATGTTATACTTAATCTTAATAAGCCTAAATCTATTTTGTATAACAATAAGCACAATACACTATACCAGTTAGATTTTAATTCTTACTTGATATATAGGCTATATATACATATATTAATCGTTATATAAAACAAACTAAACTGTACTACACAATTTAGAGAATTGCTCAACACTAATAGCGACTAAATTATTGCCATTTAATTTAAATATGCCTAAGGCAATAAACTCTTCAATAAAAATAACAGAATTTAGTGAAAATTTAATACAATAAAAGTAGTTTTAAAAAAAATTTTCAATTTTTTAAAAATTGGTTAAATCTTTTTGGTATAACCTTTATTTAAATAAACTTAGAAAACTGTAACGATGTTAAAAATCTTAAACTTCATAAGTTAAATTTTATAATTGGGGCGGCAAAATCAACCAAAATTGATTTATCCTCAATGTCATAATAATTAGTGATTTAAGTGTGTTATAATAAACATCTACTAATTATGCTCATTTAAAAAGTTTTTTCAAGACAATTTTTGTTATAAATTATTTGCATGCCGTACCAAATTTTGTACATCAATTTTTTTAGCTACTGAAAAATATTAGTTTACGTTAAATTTTTCTTGGTAATTCGAATATACACGTAATAAAAAATTGGTAATACCTAGTTAATGTAGAACAACTTAATTATGTTTGCTACACATGGTAATTAATTGTGTTGCTTTTACCCTAAGGGATCTATTAATTAACTAGTAAAAACAAATTTGTTGCCCATAAGCTTTATTAGATGGACAGTTTAATACGACATACGTAGATATCTCCATTTAATGTTAAAAAAAGATTAAAAAAATAAATTAGAAATACTTTTTTTATCACCATTGTAATTCAATGCATAGTTAGAATAGGAAATATCTATGGGAAAAGTTGTTATTTGCATTTCTAAGATTTTGCATTAAAAAACAGAACGTGTTTATATTTAAGTAACAGCAGTTATGGGTTTTAAAAATGTTGCAAGAAATGCAGACCGTTTAAATTGGTTCATTAATATTTCAAGCCGAGGCTGAGTTGAGTTCACGTCGCTTAATCTTCGCGATTCTAAACGGCGATAATGTATTATTCCTACTGCGACGATTAATCTATATAGTGTCAAAATAAAAATAGGCAACCAATGCTTAGGTGCTATTGCACGTACGATAAGATAGAATCGTCCAAGCTTGTGCACGAAAAAAAGCAACATTTCTATGTGATATAAAACTAACAACACTATCAGAAACAATGCGATAATGTTAGCACGGTGCAAGTTGCAATTGCACGTAAAAACTCCCGAATCGCGGTGCGAGCGATACGGCGCTAAAACCCGAGAGAAAAAGGCATTGTTTGTTATTACTTTATAAGAATAGGCGGATTGGGCGAAACCACAGCGTTAGAATGTCGACGCCGGGTCCGATGGTAATTAATTCTTGTAACGCGGTTCTTAAGGGACTTAGTTATTGGAAGGCTAGAACGCCAATGCATTGGTGCATTATAATCCATCGAATATAATTAGACGGGAATTTTAGAATCCGCATAATCCGACCTCATTTACTATGGGATGTAGCACAGCAAACTAGATTTAAACAGTTCCAAAAATGACCAACAGTAATAGAACTAAACGTAGAACGTATAAAAAATAAAAACATAAAAAAAATATTAGTATAAAAATTACATAAGAAATACATGCAAAAATTTGCGAAATAAGATTAGATTTGACGTAGCCTACGCTTTTATTAATTATGGGTTGATTCAAGTGACCTGTAACCGCAGACCAGCATTCAGGCCCAGAATATTCTTGTTATTTTTTATAGAATTAGCCTTAATGACTGACTTAAACGCTATGTGCTCGCAATTATATCATAAATTAGGTAATGAGAGCCAGTCGTAGCGTACGTATATAGGTAAATCGTGCGCTCATATTCTAATAGACACGGAAAACCTATATGTACCTAATTAACGATTTGGGATAATTTGTTAAGGGCATTTGGGATTGTTTATTAACATTAAACAACGATCACATTTGAACACGTGGGCGAGTTAAATTATGACCAAAGTCATTACCACAAGATAAGGAGAATATTCATACCCTAATTTAACGACCCTCCAAGGCAACATCTTCATTATAGACCAGCGCGAATTAATTCACTAGCTGTTGACAGTTGATACAACTTGCTAATTTACGGCCCAGTTGTCTCCCGCAGCCAATTCGGTCATTGTCGTTTACTTAAACAGTTGACTAATTAGGCCGCGATCACAGTTACCAACATTTATAGATATAGATTTCGCCAAGCTCAAGTTTCATTAATATAGAAACTTTAATTAAAATACTTTGTATTTCGTAACGTTCACCTTGTAACATGAGATTATTTTTGTGTTTGATAGAAACTAAATATTTTAAGCAAGGGAGACTGGTGTTAATGTATTGTGCAATTCCACAGCCCGTCCCTGGTTTACTATGCAAGCTAACAGGAATGTCCGGAAAAATCGGATACCCGAACATAAATAATCATGCAGATTTAGGAAACGAAGCCAAGCTGCTTTTACAGAAATCCTATGCAAATACCAACTACGCCCTTTTGAAGGGAACAAATTACGAGCACGCAATTCACAATTACATGGACAATATGCGTTCAAGCTACCCTCAACCAGATGCTTGCAGACAACACAACGATGTTGAAAGAAGAACAAGGGCTGGAAAAAATCACAAGAAAGCAACATCAAGGAACGGAGAAATAGACTCTGCTTCTGCGCCCGGCGCATTTCAATCTTCACACACAAGTGGAACTTCAAGTGGAGAACGAACGTCACCTTTATCGTTTTGTTCTCTTCCGAATCAGAGCAAAGAGTCTGTTCCCATGGTTCCTTCACGATATGGAGGCGACACTGGATGTCTCGACAGGAGCACAATGCTTGCCTCCACGAACTCTTTTAGACCCTCGAATAGATATAAAATCGAGGCCAAGCTACCAGCTGGTGGGAATGTGAACCGATATCCAACTGAAACGCCGCATACTCAAGAGACGAAAAGAAACCAAAGTCAATATTTAAACTGGAAGAAAAGTCAAACCGAGGCCGAGGAAATTCTCAAAAGCAAAACATTTCGAATGGAGAAGTCGCTTGACGAGATGTTAAGGGCAAAAAACTCACAAGTTAAAAACAAACAACAGAACAGTCCAACCAGCAGAATTGCAACGCCACAACCTAGACACAACTTGGAGAAAACTGAAAGGCGTGTCAAGCCCGAAAGAGAATCAATATTTTTCCGTCCTAAAATACACAATTGTCCGAAAAAACAATACACCGCATCGACTAATAAACTATGTCAAAACGCCAACGATGCAAATCTAATAAAGTCACATTTAAATGGACATAACGTAAATAAACACTCCAACAAATTGAACGCATTCTCGGACGACCCATACAACCCCCACAACGCAAAAAAGTAAGTTTTTATATTTAACACTAATCAAATATGTAATAAAATCCAATTTTTAACACAAAAATATTTATTTTAGAAAAACATTTCTTGATCTCTACGAGGTGTATGGGGTAATTGGCGTAGGCGGAGGTGGAATGGTCTATGCCGGGTGTCGAACCACAGACTCCCACCCCGTTGCAATAAAACGAATCATGAGGGAAAAGGTAAAGCGGTGGGAGAAAATCCAAGGAAGAAATGTCCCCCAAGAGATTGGTCTGATGGTCAGGTATGGAGAATTTCATGTTTGTTAACTTAAACTTTACATATACTTTAACCCGATAATAAAAAGTAAGAACATTTGTTTAATACAAATTAAACTATTGAATAGCTTTTGTTTGTACTTGTGTTGTTTTGATTGTGGGCGCGTGTTAGTTTTTGAGAAATTAACCTTCAAAATTTGTTTTGTTGTTGCGATTATAATTGTTTTAGAAATAATATTAAAACAACTTTACCAGAGTCAAAATGTCATTGTTCTGCACTTTAAAATCGCTGCAACTTTAAACAAAAGGCGAAGTGATATAATAGAACGTATCAACGATCATTTTAATGAGATACGAAATCGTAAGGCCATTTTGTGATGACGTTTAAAAAAGCCATCTATTGTTACGGGCGGTGCGTTTAGAAGTCTTCTCGTTGTCTAATTCGTGTTGTTCTAATTGCTCCATTCAAAACGGTTCGAACCAGGACAAGATCGCGCATAATTTATTGCGAGTATCGTTTTAGGAGAAGCTGTCTAAAATTTCCCGCGCTGCTGTTACGTGCGGTCGATTGTTTTATTGGGGGTTGTTAGCATAGTGATATTACGTGGCTTTGCTTATAGATGGATAGTTTGTGTATTGGTTCAACTAACGATATAGCGGTATAGTGCTGTCCACATTGTTTTGACATATACGAGACGGTATGCTAATTAACCAATACAGGATTTTACCTACATTGATTTATGACAAGTCAACGACAGCGACAGGCATTTGTTTGTTGTTTCCTAACTTGTGATTTACAAACAAAACCGTACAGAATAAACAAAACATAAAACCACTAGTTGTTCTTTTTAAAAACTGCTATGTTTAGTAAAAATGTGCAGATTTCTAATAACTTTACATTACATTGCAGTAAATTATTTTAAACATTCAATATTAACACTTTTTATTAAAACAAATGTATTTTATATTAGGGTAAATGGACATCCAGGAATAATTAAACTGCTAGATTGGTACGAATGCCTCGACTCCTTTATACTTATATTGGAAAGACCAAAAAACTCGGTCGATTTATTTGATTATATTCGAGAAGTCGGACATCTTAATGAAAAAGATGGCTGCATGATATTTAAACAGGTTTGAGTCTTTCTTATGTTAAAAATCGACTTATATTAAAAGATATCTAATTTATTATTGCTTGAATATCACGGGTTCATAGTTTACAAAACGGAACATATGGTTTCAACAAGTTTGTCAGATTAAAACAGGTCATAAACAGAAATCCCAATATCACTGATCGATAATTCCCATACACTGCGCGATTACTTAATCCCAGATTGCCCAGAAGGAAACTCAATAAATACATGACGTCATATCCGCATTAATGTTCAAATTAAATTCGTATTATCTAAACAATGTAATTAACTAATCACCGAACTTATAGCGCTAGCTTTAAACCGCTAAACACACATTAATATGTTGTTTCTTTGTAACAGATTGTAACAGCTATGCATCATATACACGCAAGAGGCGTTGTACACCGCGATATTAAGGATGAAAATATTGTCTTGAATCGAGATACCGGTGAATCGAAAATAATTGACTTCGGATGCGGAACTTTGCTTCACGAACATTCCTACAGAGATTTTTCTGGAACGCCCGAATTCTATCCACCAGAATGGTTTAATGAGGTATCCAATTTTAAATTCTTTAACAACTTTTATAAGCAATCCAAAACAAGATTTAAGTTATTTAACCCTTTAAAAATGATGTTCAACTTTAATTTAAACAACTGTTTATATTTTAGCATTATTACAATGGGCGCCCCGCAGCGATATGGTCGTTAGGTGTCCTACTTTACGACATGTTAATTGGAGAAATTCCCTTTAAATCAAAAAGCAGAATAGCGCTGGGAAAATTCGAATTTAAAGTAAAACAAATTTTCATTTTCTTTCACAAAATCTAAATGCGTTGATAGATTATGCTAACAATTTTGACATTTCCTATTTTAATCAAGTATTGTTGTAAAATAATTTAATTATTTTAGGGTTCAACTTCGCTAAGCCACGAGGCAAAGCATCTTATATCCTGGATGTTGTCCATTCGACCTGAAGCTAGACCCAGTTTAATCGATGTCATCCAACACTCATGGGTACTTGGCAAGAAATTTTAATTTTTAATTTATTTAGTTCCTTTTTCGCACTTATTTTGTAGAACATTTTGGGCATTATTGCATAAAAAGCCAATATATAACTATGTGAACAGAAGCAAGTGTTAAATAGCTTTAAGAAATATTATTTAAATTTGGTTATTTTAAACCAAGTTTGCAATAAATAAATTCTGTGCGTTTTGGCTTCATGCAACTCTTAAACTGTTGCATAATATGCAAGTTTTGGCAAGTTTTTTGAAGAATAAAAACTAAGAAATGCTTGCATAACGTTCAAAAATATATGAATATGCAAAAAATAAAATATACAAAAAAAAGTTGTATTGATATAAATCTAAGAGCAAAACTGGTTTAAAATATTCTAAGCTATTTTTTTACTAGAATATGTTTTTGGCATACAAAATTATTACACGAAGGGTTATTTATATAAAAGCATTATAAACATAAAATAATAAAAGAAAACTTATTAATAACATAAAAAAATTACATTAAAAACAAGTATATAATACACCTTTAAATCAATTTTTTAAATTGATTAATAGGTTATTTATCTTCACAAAGTCATAATTACATCGGTTAAAATTACCAAATATTTAACATAAAAGTTTATTGTGTTATCTTTTTCTAGCAAACAAAATTTTCAATAAACTTTCCAAATAAATATACAAATTTATTACCATTACTGAAAACATGACAAGACTCCATGCTATAAAATCTTTATCAAAAAATGATTACGTTTAAAAAAAATATATGAAACACCTTTCTAAAATTACGTTGTAATGAACCATAAATTTAGTTTTGTGTTTTTCTATTCGACTTTTAGAGTACATTTACTGCTATATTAGTTCACAGTTATTATTAAACACAAAAAAAGGTAAACTATAATGGTATAGCATTTACCTAATATGGTCACATAATGTAACCTTTAAAAATGGATTGTGACGAATCCATTTTATATTCATATTAAATGTCATTGCCCGTTGCGAAAGCTTTGTTTGCACTGTGATGTATTTTACAATTTCGACAAGGGCGCAACTCGTGTAATTAGATATAGTTAAATCTCATATGTATGAGCGCGTGCTCTTTGTTCAATGTTTGGGCACGTACAATTGGAAACAGGACACCTTTTTGTGTTAGTACTACAGGCCGAACAGGCAACCAGATGGCCACATGGTACAAAAACTACACAAGCATCCTCTTGTTGGCAAATTTTGCACAGCTGTTCATATCTAAGTCGGTTGATTTCTGAAATCGGATCTCTAAGACTTGTAAAGTTTGGACTTGCACTGGAGGATGATTCATTTTGATGTTGTTGATTTTGAGATTGCCTTGTTATTAATACAAAGTTTAATGGTTGGTCATTTTTCTATAATTCTAGGTTTTGACATTTTAAATTTTAAAAATGACTATAAACTGTCTTATCTATCAAATTAGCTTATTTTTTCTTGATAAATAAATTTAAAAGCACAAAATCTTTCATTAAGTAGCAATTTGTTAAAAAAATACATTTTTGGTATTCTGAAGTTAATGTTCTGTAGGGTTCTTAATAAAAAAAAATTGTAGTTATAAATTTTAAATTAAAAGTAGAATAATAAATAACTAACGTAAGCACTTACAAAACTGAAAATCTATTTAATGTATCGTCCGTAGAAAACATTTCGATTCGATGGAGTTCTTGATTGGTAATTGAGTTTATAAGTTCCTCTAACTTTGTGAAATTTGTATTATGTTCCCTGAACTCTCTATAAGAAACAGGGTTTAAAAAATAAAAAATTGCTACTAATCAAATAATATTAAATCAAAACTGAAAAGAAATTAACCTGATCATGGCTTGTCGAATTTGGTTGTTGGTAAAACCCATTACTCTTGCACGAGCAGCTAAAGGTGAATGTTCAACAGCACTTGCAACAATTTCTTCAATGGCTCTTCCTTCTTCCTGGGGATCAATTATCTCAGGACCACCACCAGGTAAATTGTTTCTTAAGTTTAAAATATAAATTGTGGTCATGATAAAATTGTTTACAAAATTTCAATTTGGTAAAATGTTAGTATTTCATACCTTGTTATATCTTCACGTCGGTTATTAGTACCACGATCAGTAGTCGTCATAAAAAATAGATGTTGCTGTTGCTGTCCACTGGGTTGTAGTTGCTGTGTGTAAGAATTTTGCGGTCGAGCTGCTGTTTGCTCACACCGTTGCTCCTGAAAACATTTCTGCTTTTGTCTTTCAAAATCTTGTTGACGTTGCGTTTCTTGGTGGTGCAATTGGACGCGTTCTTGCTCTTTCTGTCTTAATCGCTGTTGTTGTTCAAGTGGCTGATGATGTTGCTGTTGTTGTAACTGTTGTCCATGTTGTATATTTTTAACAAACTCCTCACCTCGACAGCGTAGCAGAAACTGGCATCTTAAACAATAAAAAAAGGTTTGCATAATAACTTGACAAAATGGTTGGCAAATAAACTTAACTTACTGTGGATACCACTTTGCATGTTCAGTCCAAGGATCATCATATCGTTCCCAGTTTTCTAATCCTCCACCACAAAAAAAACATTTCACCTTATCACGTTCACCTTTTAATAAATAAAATTAATTGTATAAAAAAGTAATTTAATATTCGAATAAACAAGTAAGATGTTGTAATACAATACAAGCAAAATATATTTGACAATAGGCTAGTCACATATTTCATGCTGTTTAAAAGTAAACATAAAGTACCAGGCTATAATAGTTAATGATCATACAAAATAAATAAAATTGACACGCATTAAATAAGTTTAAAAAAATTAATGTTTTACAATACGCCTTAGACTACCTAAATAAAACAACCCAGTCTTGGCCATCTGACGCTCAGTTGCAAAAGTATCGGCTCTCCATAATCTTTGACCACCTCTAAAAAAACTCATGTATCTCACTTCCTCAGTTCGCATATAAGAAACTTGTGGGTTATTACAGGGATATTTTTGTTTATTATCGCATGTTGCATTTTCTCTTAGTTGGGGTGGTTCAGGCGTATATAAGCCCTGGTTATGCTGTACAAAAATTAAAATAAAAAAATAAATCTTCAGCCGTTAGTTTAAATTTTTAATTAAAGTTTATAAATAAACAAAAGTTAAACCATGTTAATATGTCGATATTAATTTCTTTATGGGATTATCAATTTGATCCAATTTTAATGCTTTTATTGGCTATTCTTTGGCTTAAATATTAACAAGTGTATTAAAATCAATATTTAGGTAAAGTTAAACAAGCCTATTGGATAATGAGATAATATATAAGCTTGCTTAAGTTATTTTTTCATAATAAATAAACGTGAAATAATAAACAACAAACCAAATAGGTTCATTTTAACAAAATTTTAATATTTTAATCTACAATATATTTTAACAATATTTATATATTTGTTTACTCTTTAGTTATAAGTAAATAAGTTAAATTATAATTTATAATTAAATTAATTTATAAATAAATAATTGGCGAAGTGGTTTTGTTGTTTTGGTACATACAAAGTGCTAAGTTAGATCCTAACTGTATCTATGACGTGGCAAAAACATTACAAAAAATTGCGAAATACTGAAAAACAATTTAAGAATAGCGACTAGGTCATAACAAATTTTCTCTATGTTTAGACTAAGTAAATCGACGGTTTCCAACATAAAATGTTATTTATAAAAATAAAAAATTCCTAATTACGTAAAGTATACAATTATCTTAGTCAAGCAGTTTTAAATTATATGTTAATCCATGTTATAACAGAACAAATACTTCTAACATTTAAAAACTGACCAAATTTCTAATATTGTGAATGCTAAATTACCGAATTGTTCAAGTTTAAGTTTCCACTTCTATCAGAACCAACTTCGTCTGGTCGATTCCAAGAATTGTCCATTTTGTTACCAACTTACTTCTACTAATTTGAATATTGCTGATGTAGTTGAACCAGTATAAACATTAACTTGCTCCTATAATTTTTGGTAGTTGACTTTTAATAAATACTAAGGTAACTGTAATTTTAATACGTTCGCTATGTAAGCAGAACCACTGCAAAAAAAAAACAAGTTTAACTTTACCTTAAGGGAAAGCCCCACATTTATTTTCCCTATTTTAAAATGTAAGACACAAAAGAAAAATATCATTCGTCTATTTTAAAAAGAAAGACGTTTAAAGAAAGCCCTTTTTTATATTAAAAAAGTTAAAACTGCTGAAACTTTTGATTAACAAATTAACAATGTATTTTAAAAATTGTTGTTTAACGTATATAGACCAAAAATCAATAATCAAGCTGCTAACTAAAAGTAACTTAGTATGTTTAAAAATCACTAAACCTTAGTTCTAAGCAGCGTAGAAATATTACTTTGAATACTTTTTTGTGCAAATTTGTATAACATAAAAAATTTCTATTTATTGTGTACAAAAATAATAAAATTTGCAAAAAACACAAGATTTTTTTAAAATTGTTTTACTTTATTGAAAATAACTTAATTTATTTTGGCTCGCAAAACATATAAAAATATATCAAAAAATCCTACTTTAACGGATAACACTAAATGGAGGGGGTAAAAAAAAGATAGGGAGAAAGGGAGGGAGCTAATGGGAAAGTATTTTGCAGTCATTTTTATTAAGCAGCAGAAATTGTCATTACTACAAAGCATTAAGGAAGCATTGACGATTTCCGCGGTTAACTAAGGGCTTTCCTCCCTGTCTTCCCCTCACCCCCGCCTTTTGGCATTGCCCTACTTAAACAAACAATATCATAACAAATAAAAACTATTTCGCAACATATCTTGAACTTAATTAACGATATCATTACACTCAAAAGTTTTTTCCGTAAAATACTAAATTTCCACAATAATTTGATTAAGAAATGTATGAACGTATTCTTTGTTCAATATTTGAATGAGTACAACCAGGGGCTGGACATCTTCTAGTTGAATTACTACAGGTCGAGCAAGTAACTAGATGGCCACATGGTATAAAAACTATGCAAGCATCCTCTTGTTGACAGATTTTACATAGGCGTTCCAAATTAAGTTGATTGATCTCTGATTCCTCACTAAAATAGAACTATTAGTTGAGCGGTTAACTTTTACTATTTTATTTTTTTCTTGAAATACATTAAAACCTAGTTTACGTGAAAAAAGTTTAACTTATTTCTAAATAATATAAAAATATTAGCACAAAACAAAATTTTTTTTCTTCTACAGAATCAAGTCCACCCTAAAATTTTGTATTTGAGATGGGTTTTTCAAAAAGATAGCTATTTTTATATCTAATCTGTTAATATTATTTACAATAAAGCCCTATAATCGATATAGTAAAACCCTTGGTAGTATTATGACTTACAGTATTGGAGAGATTTCAATACGATGGTTTTCTTGGCGAATAATTGCGGTTAAAAACTCATTTTTGGTTGTGAACGGCACTTCCTCTTCAGTGAGTTTTCTAAAAAAATTAATTAAAAAAAAACTTAAGCCAATAATATATTATCATTTTAAAAATCATCCATAGGTTGTTGATTAATAATTTACTTTATTAAAGCTTGTTGCATTTGGCCATTGGTAAAACCATCCTCCACTCTATAAGTGAGTAAACATAACGAATTTAAAACGTTTCTAACAGTTTCTTTTATTATTCCTCGTCTGTTTTGAAGATCAACTATCCGAAGTAAACTAAAATTTAAATTGATGTTGAAATTATGCAAAAAAAAAGTTTACAAAGTTACTTTTTAGTTTGTTAATATGGTAATGTTAATAAACTTCTTAATATGATTTTACCTTAAAGTTGTTAACAGTTGTTGCTTTTCTCGTTCCTGCCTTGGGTCCAGGGGTTGTTGATGAATAATAGCACTTACGAGTTCTTCAGGGGTGTCAAAATTTATTATATTTTCAGTAATTTGCCTGATAATTAAATAGAAGTAAGAATATTGTTTTTAGCAAAATTTAATAGTTTTCTAACATACACATTTCCTGTCATGTGAATAGAAACAAATCAACCATAATATGACAAAAAATTAACTATGAAATACTGAGTAAGCTGTTAATAAATTTTAACTGACCTAATCATAGCTTGTCTAATTTGATCGTTGGTAAAACCCATTACCCTTGCACGAGCAGCTAGCGGTGAAGATTCAACAGCACTTGTAACAATTTCTTCTATGCTTCTTCGTTCTTCTTGAGGATCAACTATCTCAGGACCACCACCAGGTAAATTGTTTCTATAAGTTTAAAATTAAAGTTTTAGTTAAAAAGGTTTACAAAAAAAATTACATTTTTTAGTGTGCTAATATGGCTTACCTAATTGTTACATCTTCAGGCCTGTTAACATAAATATTAAATGTGCTATGAGTAACTCGGCCACCACTTGTTGTTGTCCGAGTAAACTGTTGAGTGGGTTGTCGTCGAGTTGGTTGTTGTTGCTGTTGAGTTGGTTGTTGTTGCTGTTGAGTGGGTTGTTGTTGCTGTCGAATGGGTTGTTGTTGCTGTCGAGTGGGTTGTTGTTGCTGTCGAGTGGGTTGTTGTTGTGGTCGAGCAGCTGATTGTTGATGCTGGGTTCTTTGCACTCGTTGCCTCTCAATTTCTTGTAAACGCCGGATTTCTTCTTCTTGCCTTTGCCTTTCTTGTCTCTGTCTTTGGGCATTCTCTTGTTCTCTTAATCGCTGTTCTTGTTCAAGTCGCTGTTGTTCCAGTTGTTGTTGCTGGTTCTGTTCTTGTAACTGCCCATGTTGTATATTTCTAACAAATTCTTCACCTCTACAACGTAACAGAAACTCACACCTAAATAATTAAGGAAGAGATGACAAAAATTGAACCCAAAAGTTTTTTTTACATTTTAATAATTTTAACTTACTCTGGAAACCACTTTGCATGCTCAGTCCAAGGATCGTCAAATTGTTCCCAGTTTTCTAATCTTCCACCACAATAAAAACATTTAACCTTATCACGTTCACCTTTAATATTTAAATAATATAAAATGAATTAAACAGTAACTCAACAAAGTAAAATTGCAAGTTTATTAATTTCATATGTTATTATTACCTTTGAGATTAAATTACATTTTATTTTATAACAAGCTTACTAGTATAGTGTCAATAAAAAATGTTTACCTTACATCGAGAAAAGCTTAGTTAATGATTACAAAAACCTATAAAATATCCTAACAAAGGTAATATATAAAATTTACATGGTCTAAGATTAAAAAAATTGTTTGGTAGTTTTTGAACTACCTGAATAAAACAACCCAGTTTGGGCCATATATCGTTCTGTGGCAAAAGTATCTGCTCTCCATAATCTCTGACCACCTCTAAAAAAACTCATGTATCTCACTTCTTCAGTTCGCATATAAGGAACTTGTGGGTGATTACAAGGGTATTGTTGTTCATTTCTACTATTTATACTTCCTCTTATTTGGGGTCTTCCAGGTATATAGATGCCTCGATTGTTAAACTGCAATGTTAAACAACATTCAATTATTTAATTTTAATAAACATAATGATATAAAATATACGCCCAGCTAAAGTTATGTTTCTTATCACAGTTTAACTTAGTGTATAAAAATAATGGTAGTTCACTGATATTGATACATTAATAATATTTTTGGTTAAAAATCCCCGATATTCGTTTAAATGCCCTGGTTAAGCTGTAAATAAAGTAAACAAAATGTATATACGGTATATATTAGGTTTAACGCATGTCGCATAAGTTCAAATTTTTAATTAAAGTTAATAAATAAACTATAGTCCAACTATGTTAATATGATGATAAAGTTTATGTTTTGTAATTACCAATTTGTTCTTATTTATGCGTTTATTAACTATTTTAAAACCAATTTAGTTAAAATATTAAAGAATTTGTTAGAATAAATATTTGAAAAAAAAACGGTTAATTTTAACCAAGTTTTACCCTTTAAATTTAAAAAATATTATTCAACCATAGTCATGTTTTGTTTTACTTTTTAGTTATTAGTTAATATTTTGAGTCGCGGTTTATAAATGGCTGAGTTTCGTTATTAGAAGACTTGAATTTGTATATGGGTTGCTAATTTTAATCCCAACAGCATTTATGTAGTAGCGCATTTTAATAAAATTATTTGATTTCGCAATATTATTAAAACTACTCAAAACCACTTTATGAAACTTAAGATTAGGCTAGGGTAACAATCTTATAAGTCTATTTTTAGGCCTGTGTATATCGGCTGCTTTTAACATTACTGATAATTAAGAAATATAAATCTCCCAAGTTTTAAATGTAAGTCACCTTGGCCAAACAATTTAATTATTTTATATTTAATAACAAACAAACAAGTCTAACTAATAAAAGTGTCAAAATTGGTTTAATGGTAATGCAAAACATTACCAAGTTGCCGAAGATTTCATGCCTATCATTCACAACAGGTTCGGAATGATTTCTTTCCCAACTCTCCATGTTGTTTCCAACCTTACTCTCCTTAGTTTTAAGTACACTGCTGTATTTAAACCCGCATGAAAATTTTTAACGTGCCTCTGGTGCCTAACTTTACCTTTGTCTGAAGTGTTACTTCTACAGAACAACAATTACCTTGTTATAAATCCCCGCAGGGAAATTCCCACTCGGTGAAATCGACCATTTTAAAAAGTAAAAACTTTTAATAATGCCATCTTGTAATAGTCAGTTCATAACTTAAATTTGTATTAAACAGTAATTTGAAATTTGAATAAACAAGTTGATATTTTAATACAATACAAGCAAAATATACTTGACAATAGGTTAGTGACATATTTTATGTTGTTTAAAAGTAAACATTAAGTACCAGCCTAGTTGTTAATGATTATACAAAATAAATAAAACTGGCACGCAAAAAAAATAAATTCGAAAATTGTGTTTAATGTTTAACAATTTTTTTTATCCATATAACCTGAAGGTAATAGGGTTTTGTATGTTTATTTGGGAAAGGGTGTGCGGTTGGGACGTGTGTAAGCTATTCGTAAACGCCTGGCTTAAACTCAAAGACTTTCGGCCCGTAATTTGATTTCATGACCGCTTAACCACACTAACAATTTGCCCAATAAACTACCTAAACAAAACAAACCTTTTTTGGCCATCTCCCACCTAGTTGCAAAAGTACTAGCTCTTCCTAATCTGTGACCACAGAAATCCCTTATATATACTATATTACCTGCGCCAAAACGGCTAAAATTTTCGTTTCATACACATATATACCAAATAGCAATTAGCTAATAAAGTCGTGTTAAAGATGAATATAAGACTAAAATCGGTTCTTTAACTAAAAAAATTAGTCACATACAATAATAATTAAAAGACAAAACAGAACAACAACAACACCAAAAATAATTGGCGCCTAATAATTAAAAAAATCACAAAATTACTTGTTGGATAAATTATATCCATGAAACTTAAGTTAATAAATATTGTTAAATTTTCCTGAAGCTTAAGAGGTATTAATCATTTTACCTAAAATTTTTAACTTTAGGCAAGAAATTTTAGCATTTTTTTTTTTTAGCCAAATGGTTTGCATAGAATAAAGTTTTGTGTATTTCACATATAAAGGCAATTTGCATAGTTTTAAAAATTATTTGTGGTGGTTTCGAATTAGTGCAAAATATACCCTTGTATGTTGAATATTACAAAACATTGATTCTAAGCAGCATGTAATTAGTATTTTAAATATATTTTTGTGCAAATTGATTTAAAAAAAAAATTTCTGCTCATTGTTTAAAAAAATAATAAATTTGCAAAAAAATACATTATCACAAAGACTTGTATTTGAAAAAAGTTTACTTGATTAAATAGAAAACTTAATTTGATTTGACTTTCGAAATATATAAAAATATATCAATAAAGCCTACTTGAACCAACAATATCATTACACTCAAAAGCTTTTTCCGTATAATAATAAATTTCCACAATAATTTGATTAAGAAATGTATGAACGTATTCTTTGTTGAATATTTGGATGAGTACAACCAGGGGCTGGACATCTCCTAGTGGAATTACTACAGGTTGAGCAAGTAACTAGATGACCACATGGTATAAAAACTACGCAAGCATCCTCTCGTTGACAAATTTTACACAACCGCTCAATCCTAAGACGATCAATTTCAGAAGCAGGATCTCCGGGACGTAAAGAACTAGTTGGCTGTGCCCTTGAAGAGGGCACTTCTGCAGGTTGTTGACTAATAATAGCATTTATAAGCTCTTCGGGAGTTTCAAAATTTATTATATTTTCAGTAATTTGCCTGATAATTAAATAGAAGTTAGACTTTTAAAGCTAGTAGTTTTCTAATACATACATTTCTTGTCATGTAAAAAGAAACAAACCAACCAATTTATAAAAAAAAAATTAACAAGTAAGCTGTTTATAAATTTCAACTGACCTAATCATAGCTTGTTTTATTTGGTCGTTGGTAAATCCCATTACCCTTGCACGAGCAGCTAACGGTGAGGATTCAACAGCACTTGTAACAATTTCTTCTATGGTTCTTCGTTCTTCTTGGGGATCAACTATCTCAGGACCACCACCAGGTAAATTGTTTCTATAAGTTTAAAATTGAAGTTTTAGTTAAAAAGGTTCACAAAAAAAATCAAGTTTTTTAGTGTTCTAATATGGCTTACCCAATTGTTATATCTTCAGGCCTGTTAACATAAATGTTAAATGTGCTATGAGTAACTCGGCCACCACTTGTTGTTGTCCTAGTAAACTGTTGAGTGGGTTGTCGTCGAGTTGGTTGTTGTTGCTGCTGAGTCGGTTGTTGTTGCTGTCGAGTGGGTTGTTGTTGCTGTCGAGTCGGTTGTTGTTGCTGTCGAGTCGGTTGTTGTTGCTGTCGAGTCGGTTGTTGTTGTGGTCGAGCAGCTGATTGTTGATGCTGGGTTCTTTGCACTCGTTGCCTCTCAATTTCTTGTAAACGCCGGATTTCTTCTTCTTGCCTTTGCCTTTCTTGTCTCTGTCTTTGGGCATTCTCTTGTTCTCTTAATCGCTGTTCTTGTTCAAGTCGCTGTTGTTCCAGTTGTTGTTGCTGATTCTGTTCTTGTAACAACCCACGTTGTATACTTCTTACAAATTCTTCACCTCTACGACGTAACAGAAACTCACACCTACATAAAAAAAGTAAGCGACTAAAAAACAACTTTCCTTTAGTAATGATTTGATACATTTTTTAATAAATTTAACTTACTGTGGATACCATTTTGCATGCTCAGTCCAAGGATCGTCAAATTGTTCCCAGTTTTCTAATCCTCCACCACAATAAAAACATTTCACCTTATCACCCTCGCCTTTAAATTGATTATATTCATAGTATGAAAAAAAGCAATGCAGTAGTCAAAATCAACCACATTTTTTAAGAAATTATATTTAATCTTGAAAACTACCAAAATTTTTAGTTTATTTATACTGAACAAGTAAATAAACTACACATTCACCTAATGTACTGGGTGATACAGTTTAACAAGTTTAGTTAATGATTAAAATAACACCCTAAAAGCCAATAAATCAAGTTTAATAAAAATTTGGAACTTTCATTTTAATATAACGTTGTTTAGTATTATTTGATGTACCTAAATAAAACAACCCAGTTTTGGCCATTTGCCGTTCTGTAGCGAAAGTATTTGCTCTCCATAATCTTTGACCACTTCTAAAAAAACTCATGTATCTCACTTCTTCAGTTCGCATATAAGGTACTTGGGGGTGATTACAAGGGTATTGTTGTTCTGTTCTGCTATTTATACTCCCTCTTATTTGGGCTCTTCCAGGTATAAAGATGCCTTGATTGTTAGACTGTAAGAAATGATATATAACACACAAATGTTTAACCAGGCATATTCCTATCAAAAATATTTTTTGGTTATATGTGGTAAAATATAAAAACATGCCAAAAAACTAAATAAAAAAATTCTATATAGTATTAAGGTTATGACACTGGGTAGCTAAGACTTGGGACTTTCATATTTAACTAGTTTCTATTTATACAACCAAAGCAGGAACAATAAGTCAATCTTACAATAAATAAATAAAAAATTAAGTCTGTAAGAAACTGAGTCATTACAATAAATACACTATACTTCCTTATCACAATTATTATTTTTAGCTTATAAAAATACAAAGGCAACGATACTTAAGATGATGTACCAATACAATTAAAAATTTTATAGCATTAAATTAAATTACCAAGTTATTTAAATTAAAGTTTTCTTCACTATCATTTCCAACACATGGATTCTCACAAATGGTCTGTGCCATTTGAACTAAATTGTTTTAACCCAAATCCGTCTTCCAACTAAAAAATATATAAACGTGTTCTTGTTAGTTTAAGCCAAACTATAACATAATACCTAACTATAAGACATGTCAGATATAAATCAAAATATAATTTAATGTAGGTAAGGTGAATTACATATTTTTAAATGCTTTTAAAAATGACTAATAAAAACAACACATATACTGTGATTATGATTCATCGAAACATTTCAACACGTTTTTGTGATATTGTAATAACATAAGAGAGAATAATGTATTTATTTATTAGCTGTTCAAACTTTAATCATAAAAATGACAAATAGAAAAAAAGTTATATTAGTTCTGTAAAATGGTTATATTACTAAAAGTTATAAGGGTACACAATTAACAGTACAATATAATATAATAAATTAAGCCTTTATCGTGTAATTTGTTAAAGCAATTCAACATTTTTGAAAAATGCTTACTACATCCACAACTATCCCCAAGGTCAAAGTTTGTTTACAACATATACCAGATTGTTTCTTTTTACTGAAATAGTTCCACCTATCCCGTTACCTGGTTACCATATCCCGTTTCATCGCCTCCGTGGCAAAAAGAGAAATCTATTTAATTAAAAGAATTAAGTTTATCAGTTTCTGTCAGACACTAAACAATCTTTTCGTCTAATAAATTAATCCTGTCTAAATGTACCGATAGAATGTAAGTTATAAGTAAACACCAAATTATTCGTTATAGCATTAACTTTTAAATTTTTTTAAAAAACAACAATTCTGTCGTTAACGCCCAGTCTCTGCCAATAGGGGTTGCGGGTTCGTTTGGCACATGTGCCAAACAAAATGTGCCAAAAAATGGCACATAAAAATGACACAAAAAATGTGCCAAGCTAAAATGTGCCAATCTGAAAAAATTTCACAAATTATGTGTCATTCTGCGAAATATGCTACTAAATGTGCCAATCAATAGTAAAGGATTAAAAGTAATATTAACGTTTTAGATTATCACTGGTGTTGTACAAACAGACAATCAATCCTGTTATGTCCGTCTTTTTTTTTTTTTTGTATATATCTTTATTCTCGATGTGGGAAAGGGGAATGCGCGACTTAAACATGGAGTAACATAAGTTAGTTACATAAGTAACATAAGTTGCTCCGACCCAGTCTCGAGTTGCCTGTGGCAGCTTGGGATATTATAGATGGGTCGACTGAAAATGAGGGAATGGAAATTGAAGGAACGGAAAATGAAGGAACGGAAAATGAAGGAACCGGAAAATGAAGGAACGGAAAATAAAGGAACCGGAAAATGAAGGAACGGAAAATGAAGGAACCGGAAAATGAAGAAACGGAAAATGAAGGAACCGGAAAATGAAGGAACCGGAAAATGAAGAAACGGAAAATGAAGGAAACGGAAAATGAAGGAAAGCAAAAAAGGAGAAGGCGGAATCTTAAATACTAAAATGCGGAAATTCCGTTGACTGTTTATTTAGGATTACTGTAAGTTGAAGGTCATTAGGAAAAAGACCTGTTTTAAAATAATACTGTAAATTATGTGCCAATTTGCATAACTAAGCTAATTTTTTAAAATAAGCCAATAAGTTGTAGATTGTTAAAGATAATGAAATGTTTTAAGATAATGGTTTTAATTATGTGCAAATTTGCAAAATTAAACTGATTCTTAACTATGTGCAAATAAGTTGTGGTTTGTTAAAGATAATGAAATCTTTTAAGATAATGGTTTTAATTATGTGCCAATTTGCAAAATTAAACTGATTCTTAACTATGTGCCAATAAGTTGTGGATTGTTAAAGATAATGAAATGTTTTAAGATAATGGTTTAAATTATGTGCCAATTAGCAAAATTAAGCTAATTCTTAATTATGTGCCAATTTGAAAAATTGAACTAATTCTTAATTTTGTGCCAATAAGTTGTGGATTGTTAAGGGTAATGATATGTTTTAAGATAATAGTATAAATTATGTGCCAATTTGCAAAATTAGGCTAATTCTTTAAAATTGAGCTAATTCTTAATTTTGTGCCAATAAGTTGTGGATTGTTAAGGGAAATAATATGTTTTAAGATAATAGTATTAATTATGTGCCAATTTGCAAATTTGAGCTTGTTCTTCAAAATGTGGCAATTTGGAAAATTGAGCTAATTCTTAATTTTGTGCCAATAAGTTGTGGATTGTTAAGGGTAATGATATGTTTTAAGATATTAGTATAAATTATGAGCCAATTTGCAAATTTGAGCTTATTTTTAATAATGTGCCAATTCGTAAAATTGTGCGAATTCTTAATTATGTGCCAATTTGCAAAATTGATTTGATTCTTAATTATGTGCCAATTTGCAAAATTGAACTGATTCTTAATTATGTGCCCATAAGTTGTGGATTGTTAAGGGTAATGATATGTTTTAAGATAATCGTTTAAATTATGTGCCAATTTGCAAAATTAAGCAATTCTTAATTTTGTGCCAATATGTTGTGGATTGTTAAGGGGAATGATATGTTTTAAGATAATAGTATGAATTATGTGCCAATTTGCAAATTTGAGCTTATTTTTAAAAATGTGGCAATTTGCAAAATTGAGCAATTCTTAATTTTGTGCCAATAAGTTGTGGATTGTTAAGGGGAATGATATGTTTTAAGATAATAGTATGAATTATGTGCCAATTTGCAAATCTGAGCTTATTCTCAAAAATGTGCCAATTTGCAAAATTGAGCTAATTTTCAAAATGTGCCAATTTTCAAAATTAAGCTATGTTTAAATAATGCTATGTTTAAAAATTAACTGTTTTTTTTCAGATTTTTTTTATTAATATATATACTTTTTAAATGTTTTGATATAATCCAACAAGAAGTGTGAATTGCCAGTGTGCCAATTTGAAAAATGTGTCAATTTGAAAAAAATGTACGATATGAGAAGATGGGACTATTTGAAAAATTTTAAATTGTGTTAAAAAAAATATTGTGCAAATTTAATAAAAGGGCAATAATTTTTTTAAATGTGCTATTAAAAAAACAGGTCCAATAAAAAATGATCGTTTTTAAATAAAGTTAAAATATATATGCTTTAATACATCCTTAAAGTATCATTATTGGGTTAAAAATGATTTCTTGCTTTTTTTAATATTTCAAAAATTAGTGATTAATGTAGAAAGTTTAATTTGTTGTATGATATAAAAGCAATACAATAAAACCGCTGGTTAAAAATATTTTTTTGAGTTTTTAAATTTTAAGGATAATGTAACGATTTTTCTAAATATAATAGTTTATATATCGTAAGTTTAACCATTAATCACGTTTAAAAAATCACATAAAAATATAAATTTTGGATAACATGATTTATCTATAGCGATACCAAAAAAATTTAATTATAAATTTTTTTTTTGTTGTTATAATTAAAATACCTAAATTGTTCACCAAAATTAAAAATTTGAAATTGATTTTTAAATTTAAGTAAATAAGTTTTAATAGTCCTATAATAAAACCTAGCTAAAAATTTGTTACAAAATAACTAGTTGATCATTTTTAATATTTAGTTCTTATTTTTAATTGCGGGAGGCATACATTGATTTACTGTCAATCATCACTTAAAAATCGCTATTAAAGAGGTGTAATAAATAAAACGAAACGCGACTAATATTTATATTCTATATGAATTTATTGCGTAGTAACCTTTTTTTATGTTACATGACGGGCACTGTTAGAATTTTAGTACTAGAATGACTAAGTATTAGTGCAAAATATTTCTTTACGATTTTTTAATTAAGAAATAAATGTAGTTGAACTTTTTATTCTATTAAAAGGTCTTTGACAGACGAGAACGAACGTCATTGAAATTTTAAAAGTTCTAACCAACAAATACTGAATGGAATATTACAAAATATCAGTGGTCTGAATGAAAATTTTGCATAGAATCAAATACAAATATTAAAAATTGCTGAAAGCAATAATATATCAAAAAATATAATGTGGATTTTGTTTTATATATGTATACCCATATATATTTATGATTTACGTTTGTGGGTATATTTTATATTTAAAAAAAAATTTTATATTTAAATCTGCGAAAATGCGCAACAATTACTGTTTTTTATAATAAATTCCATATGCGTATTCTTTTTCGTTTTTTTTCCCAAAAATTTATGTACGCTTTTCCGAATAATTCAACATTCTAGAAAGCGAAATTTTTTTAATTTTTTTTGAGTTATTGAAAGATTTTAAAATTATAATTTACAAAAAACATACAAAAATCTAATGAGGTGATATTTAGTGTCTAAACCACTGCTAGTAACATTTAATAAAATCACATTAAAAAACCTTTAATGCATATAAGTCTTAAACATCTCAAAACTGAGTTAGGGTAAACAGTGTTTCTCTATGTTTAGGTTGTGACCTCATTCAATAAAGGTGTCTAAGTAGTTTATTAAGACTAGTCAATGGCATAAACTATAGTTGGCATTTTAGTTGTAAGCCCATTAATTAAAAATACATAGATTGTCCATTAATTTTCATTTTATATAGATGTTTTTATTATCTCTATTGTTCGTAATGTATTTTTTACTTTTAGTCGTTTTTTTAAAATAAAGAAAAAATTTTATTTGGTTAATTGCTGGGCGCAAAAACTCATAAATAGGGGTTTAAAGTAAGGTTTAAAATTAGTTTTTTGCCCATTATTTAATATTTAATTTGTTTATTGTGTGCTTTGTTATTTGTGATTTTGTATTGCATGATTTGTTCCATTTTTAATTTATATTGAAAGTCACTAATAGAGTAGATTTAATTATTTAACAAGACAGTTTAATACATATAACTGGTAACTGCACCTTTTAAAAAATACTATTAGAACCATATAGTTTAATTGTTATTTTTGCCTTTGAATTATCTTTGAAATCATATTTTAATTCCTAATGTTTCTAAAGGTGATGGTAATGCTGCTTGTTGTTTTAATAAGCCTATTTTATATCCCTGTGAATAACTATAACTTCTTATCTCTAATTTCCAATATAAAAGAGAAATTACCTAATCTCGTTGTTAAACAGATAAACAACCCAACAAACATAATATGTTTTAAGGTTACTTATAAACGCAATAACAAATGCATTTTCATATCGAAGCAAATGTGGTTATTAATACAGATTACTAGAAAACAAATGAGTTATATACCTATATAAGCGTATTGTAGTAAAAATACTACGTTTTACCTATACTACATAATTTTTTATTTGTATTTGGAGTTTCTGCCACCAATAAACACTGTAATAACAAAATATTTAAGAAAAATTATACGATTTAAATATTTAATTTTTGCGTTTGTATAAATATCCCTCAATAGAAAATACTTTAATATAAAGGCTTTTAGTTTGTTGCAAGATCACGTCGTCGATATTAATAATAAAAGCAACTTTCTGTAAACTAAAAATAAAAAAATCAAGTTGTAATTTGCAATGATAATTTAATTTTGAGGTAAGTTTTTTTTAATTTACAAACGTCTCCGACCTTTTTACAAAAATCACATTGTTTTTTAAATAAAATATTTAAAGTGCGGCTTTTTAAAGTCTTTGCGATTTAATCATCGCATAAAAAAATGTATTTTTATTTTATTTTTAAAAACACTTTTACCTTGATATATATGTATTTATAATCAAATTAGATTTTAAACACTAACATCAATTTATTATAATTCATAATAAAAAAAATTAAAACAAATAAATAAATAAAATGGCATGACACTATATAAATTACATTACATGTAATGTAATATCTATAGTAACACTGGCAATATAAGGTAACGCTATAAACGGTATAAACTCCTGCTGCCAACACACAACCAGCATCTTATTATTATCGGGCAATTACAACCTATAATATTCCACACTGGTAAATTTAACTCGAGACTTTGTCGGGGTTACTAATGTTACTCTATGTTTAGGTCTTAAAGCTTTCTTTCTCACATCAAGGAAAAATAAATGTAAAAAAAAAATTATTTGGCAACCTTGGCACATTTTTTGCCATTTTTTGGCACAAACGAACCCGCAAGCCCGTCTCCAGTCTGCCAGTACTTGAAAATGAGGAAATGGAAAATAAATGAATAAAAATTCAGAAAACGATTACGAAAGAACCAAAAGATAATAAGATGTGAAATAAAAAAACAAAAACAAACCAGAAAATAAAGACAAGATAAGTAAAAAAAAATAATAAAAAAATTGGAAAATCGAAGAACGAAAATGTAGAAACGGGAAATGAAGAGGTAAAAAAAAAAGCAAAAAAAGGTGATCTAAAATCTTAAAAAACCAAACGTGAGAATGTGATATTTTTTGAGTATTTAATATAACACAACTTATTGCAAAGCACAACTACAGAAGTGTTACACAATTTGAGGATAACTAAGCGCTTGAGTGCATTAACAATACTGGTGTCATCAAGTTTCTCTGTGAGTTCGTTTTTAGACCGATAGTAATAGATAGATAGGTAAGTAGGTGCGCACAGTTAGCCAAAAAGTAACTTTGTTAAATAATATTCACTTAAAAGCACAAAAACTTGGTTAGCTTATCTAGAATAAATAATTATTTATTTTTCGGTTGATCGCCAAATGTTAAACCTAGCGCTTAAATGTTCTGTTGCTTATCTTATTACATACAACAGACAGACAGAGGAGTTTTTAACCAGCATACTAAGGTCAAACACCGAACAATACTACACGAGTTTATTTAAAACATTGACATTCTGAGGGATTTCCTGATTTAAAAAGTTTTGTTGTATAGATCAGGATTTCTAGCTTGCTTAGCTACTTTTTTATTTTAAACATGCATGGGTCAGGTGGAGGAACCACCAGCAAAACAAAAGTGTTTGGAAACATCTTTATTTCTTTCATTGGTGCTGGAGTCTTGGGTTTACCTTATGCATTTAAAGAGGTAATATTAAAAAATGATGTTCCATCTGTTAATTGCTTAATACATTACATGTAAAAAAAGTATAGTTCAAGTATAAACTATAAAAAATTGGCCACCCAGTTTGTGTACTGTCTAATTAATCGAAAAGTTATTTAACTTAGCATATATTTTTTAAAGGCTGGAATTTTAGAAGGAATATTTATCATGACAATGGTCGGATATTTAAGGTAAGCTTAGCAATAAAATCAAACTTTTAAAATTTTTTTTTTAAATTAAACTTTATTATTCTAACTAGTGTTCGTGCTATGCTACTTCTTATTGACTGTAAAGATCACATGGAATCAAAAAAACGTAAATCTAGAGGCACTAGAAAGAATTACCAGGATGCCCAACAATCAGAATCTCTTTTATCAAACGGAGGAAATTCAAACTCTATAGAAATGGAACGAAGAAAAGATGATGAGTACCTTGTTAAAGAAAAGGTGAGTTAATTTTTTAATGCTTTTAACATTGATGCATAGTTTATTTTATGTAATTATTAATGTTTTTTACATAAAGTTTTTATGCAACATGTGCATAAATTTATTTTTAATAGGCCTATGTTATATAAACTAAATCTAATAGGCCTATACTTGACACATTATAATGTTTTTTGTCATTTCATTTTTAATATTTTTTTAAATTTGTGTAATAAAATTGGTTTTTAATGGCTTGTTCATCTCTTATTTTAATATTTATCTTTTTAGACAACCCAGGTTGAACATCAAATAGGATATGGGGATGTTGGTGATTATGCATTCGGTAAAGCAGGCTCAACTCTTGTAGATTGTGCAATTGTAGTATCACAAATAGGTAAATATTTTTGTTTTATGTCTGATATTCAACAAAAAAATGTTTAAAAGTAATTTAAACTTGTTTTTTTAATATAAAGTTTTTATTAAAGGATGAATTTAGTATTAAGTTTTTAGTAAATAGGTATATATTATGTTATATATTAGTTGGTACTAGTTAGAATTTGTCTTAATAAAAAACAGAAGTTTTTCCATGGAAATTGTAAAATAACTGCTTTTGTTTTTTGTTTGTTTTATGGGTGTTAATGGTTGAACGTATTGCCCACAGTGTCAATAAAACTTTGTACTATGCACCTTTAACCCATTTTAAATTCTTACTATATTTTAATGGTTGTTAAAGATTTTAAAAAGTTCAACTGGTATAAGCATTTAAAAAAATTAAAAGTCAAAAGTGTAAAAATTGCAGCTAATTTTTATTTTGTTAAATTTAAAAGTTTTTCCTTCTCAAAGTAACATTTTTTTGTACTATGTTTATTTTTTATGTTTAGGTTTCTGCTGTGCCTACCTTATTTTTATCACTGAAAATACAGCACAATATTTTCATTCGTTTAAATACAATAAGCCGACAGATGGTGATGTTCCCACTAGCGAGCCTGGTTCTAATGTACAGAGATGGATTCTATTCAGTATTATGTTTCCTTTATGTTTTCTATGCTTTTTAAGACACCTGCACAAATTAGCTCTGTTTAGGTAAAGACGTTAAATTGTTGTGAAATTTTTTTGTATATATTGGCAGATTTATTTTTAATTTTTTGTCTTTATTTGTGTGTGTATATATTTTTTAAGTAAAAAAAATAATAGCCTTATTAATGTTCTAATAATATAATCTTCTATTATTTAGTATTTTTGCTGATTTCGCAAATGTGTTTGCATATTCTATTGTTTTTTGGTTTGACTTTGAACATTCTAATAAAGTCAGGTAACATATTATTTATTCTACATTTAGTTAATGCATATTGCTTAGGTATATTTACATACATTGTATCAAAAATATTTAATTTTCTTTAAATTTAAACCTATATATAAATTTTATTTCAACATAGTTTTTATATAACACAGAGTTAGTGTTATCTGATTATTTACATTTAAATTAAAAATAATATTTTCTTGTGTTTAGTCTTGATCCAAAGGAATTTGATTTGGCTGGCTTTCCATTTTTTGCTGGAATTGCAGTTTATTGTTATGAGGTGAGTGTAAACTAATTAAAAATAATTAGAACCCTTGTTTAATGTTTGATTCACTATTTTTTAAACTGGTTTTACCAGTTTTTGCATTTCAATTTTATGGCTTTAAAGGTCAAATTAATCTTGAGTTTAAATTCAATAATGTGATATAAATAAATTTTATTCATTTTTTTGTGTTTTACATTTAATAACATTAACCTTTGTTTATATACACTTACCTAGCACTTTAAATGAATTGTTTAAACCTAATTAAAGGGTGCTGGGATGATATTGTCATTAGAAGGTTCTATGGCCGTTGAAGTAAGATCCGGTTTTCGAAAGTAAGTCTTATAGAAACATATAGTATACATTAAGAAACAATTTTGTTGTTTATGTTATACCACTACTATATGATTAAGAGTTACGAACTACTTCTGCATTACTCACGTTTATTTTGTAAATGCACGATGTTAGTTTTTATAGTAAGTAAAATAACACATATCTTATTTCCATATAAAAAACTTTTATATTTGGTTCTTTTTGTTATTAATAATTTATTTTATATTTTAGAATATTTAAATTTTCTATGTTTTGCATCACAACACTATATATTGTATTTGGAGTATGTGGCTATCTGGTAAATATATATTCAACTACATTAATAATATTTGTATTAAAAATGTTAATTACTTCTTATTCTAACAACATACTTGTATCTAAATATGTTTTAATTTTAAAACTAATGTAATTATGTCCTAATTATTTAAATGGTGGTTACGCAACTTGTTCTATTCTGTAGGCCTTGTAGGTATTTAACTTTTAGTTCTTAAGAAAATAGATTATAGGAATAGACTATGCTAATAAACTTTCATTGATTTGTATTATACTAATGTAGAAAATTTTAACTTTTTGTTTTAAAATTTAGTCCTTTGGTCCAGAAACAAATGCAATCATTACTTTAAACCTTCCACAAGGTAAATAGTTGTATATTTGTAACCGGCAGCATAGTGTAGTGGTCAGAACACTCTCCTACCATACACAAAGTCCTGGGTTGATCCCCAGTGATCTCATGCTGTAGCGCCCTTGTGTAAGGCGTTATAAACGGTGCAAACTCTTGCTGAGCCAGCCCTTGTCAGCAGCTTAATTATTGGGCAATTATAATCTATAATATCAAAAACTGCCATAGGCAACTCGAGACTGGGTCGGGGTAACTGATGTTACTCTATGTTTAGAATAAATATATATACAAAAAAAAAATTGTTGTAATAACATTAGTTACAGCATTTTGTTAATATATTAATTTTAATTTAATAATATTGAAAAATTTAAAAATAATTTGTTTGTGAATTTTCAATGTTATTTCCAGGTCTTTTTCCGTTAATGGTGAAAATGTGTTTGTGCTTTTCCCTATTTTTTACCTACCCTGTGATGATGTTTCCTGTAGTTCAAATCATTGAAAAAAGAATGAAACGGGATCGCAAAAAAACATTATCCGCTTTAACTGATTTAAAAGGGGTAAGATTTTAAAAATAATATTAAAAAATATATTTTAGTTGTTGTCTTATTAATTTATATAGAACAACAACTATTACTTACAAATTTTTTTGTTTTGATTTAATTTTGTATAATTTTTTTATAAATAGTTTTTACTGTTGTCTAACTTAATTTAAACAGGATATTATGCTAAGTTAGGAAAAAGGTCAATTCAAAAAATAAATGTAATGAAAGCAATGTAAACAATAACTTAGTGTTTAAATCTAACTAAAACAACATTGACTGCAATTCAAACACTATTGTAGTAAAACATTTTTGCTTTAAATTTCTATAGACTGATTTTGTGATAAAAATTTTCATAAAGTTTTGAATTTTAAAATATTTTATAAAAGAGTTATTAATTCCAATTAAATTAGTTTCATTTTTAAATTTTTGTTTACTGTTTAATAGAATGTTATAAGGGCTTGTATGGTTTTAATTACTGGCGCTGTGGTGCTAGTTATTCCATCATTTTCCACTCTTATGTCCTTAGTAGGAGCAACCTGCTGTAGTTTGTTGGCTTTTATTATGCCAGCTCTTTTTCATTTAAGAATATTTAAAAAGTAAGTGTATAAGTCAATGTTTATATTAATTTTAATTAAAAACAATTGTGTTTCACTTTTATTTCAAATTCCTTTATGATAAAATATTGCTGTCTTACGAAAGTTTATTAATAAAATTATAATATATATAAATATTGTTCCACCTGTTTAAAGTATTAAAATTTATTGTTGCTTATCTAGTACAAAGTCCACTATGCAAATTAATATTGTTTTGTTTTTTGTATTCAAATTAAATATGGCAAATAGACAGGCTTTACAATTTATTAACTTTTTTATAGAGATATAACTCGCTGTCAAAAATCTTTGGATTATTTATTAATTTTGGTTGGAATATGCGCGTAAGTATAAATATATTAATTTTAAACTGAATAGGCTACCAAAAATACTTTCAATTATTTATACCCTATAATATTACATAATTTGTACTAATATTTTTATGTATTTTTTAGAACTATTATAGGTACGGTTGATTCTTTAAAGCGTCTAGGGATTATTCCGGAATATTTAGATGTAACTATAGACAGCTTAAATGGTACTGCAGCTACCACTACTATTTCGTAGCATTTTAGCAAAAAAGAGCAATGATTTGCAAGTAGTAATATGGTATATTTAAAAATAACTTGATAAGAAGCGGCGTTTCAAAAACGTATTCCAGATTTGCTTGTGATCTGTGATTAATACTTAGTTATTTATTTGTTGTCTTTGGCAGAATTACCCTTTTTAAATATGGTACATCAACATAACTGCACTAACTATTCTATCTGATTTTTATACCGACATAGGTTACTTTTTGTGTACTTTGTTTTTTGAACTAACAAAGAACAAAACCATAATCAAGTGTTTTTGAAACTATTTTTGCTGTAAAATTAACATTTTGTCTTATATGTATACATTTATACACACACAATTTATGTATTAGGAAAATTAGGATATGTGCACTACATTCTAAACACTAACCTCATTTATGACAATCCAAACAAAAAAAAGATATATTTTTATATATTATTTAAGATATGTTACTTTTTCAATCTTCATTTTGCCCTATTTTCCAACCAACGTTTCTCAATATTTATTTTAAACACCATGTAATTTTATTTTAAAAATTTAACTATTTCAAACCAAAGTGTTTTAACTGTTCTATGATCTTTATAATGGGAGTGCATACAATTATATTTTATTCTAATAACTGCCCTATTACCATATGGGCAATGTTTTAATTTCAAGGTACTTGTATTACTTTTTTCAGCTTAACAGTCGTGTAGAATGTGTGCAATCTGCTTTTATTATTTATAGTTTGTTTTATATTGACATTAATTAACTAACATCATGTGCCTTCCTTTTTGTAAATTGCTTTTTTTTACTAAATATTTATTATATGCTAACATACAGACTTTTGTTTTAGTATCACTGCTTTAGTTTTTATGTTTACGGAACTTTTTTTGTAATTTGGTGGTGGTAACAATAATTTCCAAAATTCAAAATAACTACAACTGATTTTAATCACATACAAAACTTAAATTAATAAAATGCTTAAATTTTTCTTGTTGGTGTGGTGTGATTTTTTTTCTAAGTTACTAAAAATTTAATTAGCAGAAAATGAATATTCTGTTACCATCTCGATGTTATTTTATTGATGAAATGTCGATGACGTATATTTACTCTGCTGATAATAATAAAAAACATATTTATTTACACCAAAGCTAAAAAGAAACCAAGTTCAACATGAAAAATAATTGTTAACTTTGCTACGCAAACGTTTATACAGCCTTATCTATTTAAACATAAATGATGACGCCATTGTGTAACTATGGCTACTGAAATTGTTTTTATAGTAAGCTATGTTAGTTGCCCAGTGGTATTTAATATAATTTTAGGCTATAAATAAACTCTTTGCTGAACATTATATAAAAAGTAAACCAGTTGTGAAAGGTACCTTTAAAAGTTTGCTGGCTGATTGACTGGTAGTTAGTTTGAACAATTTAAAAGAATGTGTGATGATTTAAAAGACGAACGTGAAATTTTACGTAAATTTTATGACAACTGTCAAATTTTTGACGGTAAATTGATTGAGAATATTAAAACTAAGCAAAACTCATCTGAATGCCTACACCAGCTTGCCAAAATATATGCTAAACGCGCAAATGACTTCACAGACGAAGCAAACAACAAAAGAAACTACATTAAGGCCTTTGGACTTTTCTATGCAGCAAAATTGCGAAGTGAAAATGATTTAACAATTACATCCGACATAGAAAAACTATGGGTGAGTTTATTAACAGCATCTCACTCGGTGAAAATTGACGTTAAACTAAGTGATTTGACTTACCAAGTTAAGGCCCGGCTAACAACTATGAGAATTTGTGTTAAAAACCTGTTACCAAAAATTCCACAAATTGATTCTCACAGTAAAATTCCCGAAAAGGAGTGTACTAAAATTAATTCAGTGTTTCGCATACTAAAGGAGGTCAACTCCGACTACATGACAATAATGAAGTTTGTTGCAAAACAATGCAAAACACTAATTTTTAAACCTACAGAGAAATATAAGTTTGCATTAGTTGCACTCGGATCTCTGTCCCGTCAAGAAGCTACTCATTATTCTGATTTTGAAAATATAATTCTACTTGATGACAAAACAACACCAGAAAAACTAATAGTTGCCACAGAAAGACTTCGGTGGTTTGCGGTTTTGTTTCAAACTGTGATTATAAGTTTGGGTGAATCTCCGCTTGGCCTTTTAGGTATAGATGGTTTAAATAATTTAAATCAAGATCTTCCAAAGTATTACGACGTTTTGACACCTTGTGGCATCCAATTCGACAGCAATACACCATCAGCTTGTGTTCATCCACTGGGACCTGATATATCTCAACTTCAAAGTAAAAAGGATCAATTTGAGAAATGTGAACTTATTCAGACAGTAACGAGTATGGTTGGTATTTTTAAAAGAGAAAATCAAAAATCTCAAACCATTGTTTCAAGTTGCCAAAGGCATTTAGCCAGAGCTTTAAGCAAATCTATTTTTGTCTTTGGATTTCATGAAGTACACCGCAAATATATAGAAGAAATAGAAAATCAGATGGGCACAGAAGAAGGCAAGCAAAGTAACTTAACCAATATCAAATTATTTTTAAACAAATTTGACACTGTTAACGAAGTAATAGCAGCTGAGGAATCTGAGAACATTAAAGCTGTACTGTATCGCCATACTTTATTAACATCATTTATTGGGAATCTTAACGGCATTTACGACTGTTCAACAATAGATGTTATTGAAAAACTAGCTGATAACCACATTATCAGCAAAGACGCGTGCTATAACTTGAAATATGCCCTAGCTGTCACTTGCGAAATTCGTCTAAAATCCTTTGACAGGGCATTACAGCAAATTCCACAAATTCCTAAAATAGCCCAAGAAAATAACGAAATTGTCTCTGGTATGACCGAATTAGTAGGACAGAAAAGTCTCGTGGATACATTTTTAATCTACAACACTTTATTGAATGCTCTTTTGCCAGTTGTAAAAAAGGATGACACAGCTAGCCTAAAAAGCATTTCATTAAGATCGGATAATCCATTAATTAAAGCAACTTTATTAAGTACTCTTGGCTTTGCAAATGATTTAAAACTTCCATTTGCTAAAGATAACATGTTAACTGGTAACTTAAAATATAAATTTCCTATTTTATTTTCTAATTTATTGGATGGTCTTAAGTTTGTAAAAGAAACATTAGGAAGGGCTTCCAAACTTATTCAGGTCATGCAAAAAATATACAATGTTCGAAAAAAGGCGTTCAAGAAAACCTCTACCACTTACAATCTTTTCAAAGCAAAAGAAAGTTTAACTCAGTCAATTATCAAACTGAACCAGATTATGCTTAAAAAAGAAAAAACGTGGAATCCAACTACTGATAAGATTCACCCATTTGATATTCTGTGTTCTACAACACCCACGGAAGAAATGTCTGTGTTAATTGCAATATTAAAGGAGGACGCTGTTCGTTTACAATGTATAATGTCTGCCCAGAGTAACATCAATTTTGTTGTCGAAAAGTTTCAGGTCATGTATTTTTTAGGAGAATTTACCAACATTTTAACTTCTACCAAAAAATTAATTACAGACAAACTGGAGAAAACTGGAAACACATTTGCATTGCAACAAGAAATGGAATTGCTCAGCAAGTTTGTTGTCAACTTACATCAGGAACTTCAAACTTTCTCTAAGGACAAAATAGAGATTCCAGAGTTTTTAAAACGACTTTTGTTCTTAAAGGAATTAAGATCTGGTTTATTATCATTTCAGAATATGGTATTTGGACTACAAAAATTTAGGAATCAAATGGAAAATCGCAGAAGTGACAAATTACTGCATAACATTACAGATTATATATTTTTTGATAACGATAGGAATAGCCATTATATAAAAATGGCAGTTCACAAAGGCTGGGCATTCTTTTTGCCATTCTGTATAAATCTTATGCTCAGGGACTTAGATTTTTTCCTTGCTGAATTATATTTAAATTATGCTCGACATTTTGAAAGAACAAGGTTATATTCTCAAGCTGAGCTTTACTATAATAAAGCGATTAAACTTTATTCAAAGCATGGACATGGGGATTGTATATACAAACATAAAAAACAAATGATTGATACCGTTACTGAATTTGGAATTTGTTTGTATAATCAGGAAAAATTTGAAACAGCTCTTTCAAAGTTTTTTGATGCAAATGAACAACTACATTCACTTGACCCAGTACCTGAAATGCTTTTTAATTTAAACAAATATTGGACTAAATTGTGCTACAAACGTATAGGCCAATCTTAATTTTTTTCGAAAAGATTATATATTAAATAAGTTTAATGTATGCCTAAAATCTTTTACATATACAATATAATTAATTTGTTTACATAAAAAAATATTTTTATTTTGTGTCATATGTTATCCGAAACAATGTTTGCAAATGTTTGTCATTAATTGTTAAAAAAATGAACGCATAACAAGCTACTAATTACATTTGTTTATTAGTAAATATCATTTTTATTAGTCTACAGACACGGGGCCCAAGTGATTAGTTTTAACATTTAAATTATTAAATTAAAAAATTATGTTAAAATTTGTGCCAACCGAAGTATGTAAATATTAGTATAACACTTTATTAAATATAAAAAATAATTTTCTTTTTTAATTATTTCATTAGTTAAATTAAGTTTTTGTTTGTTAAATGTTTTATACTTTTTGTTTGTTTAAACAAGGAGTTTTATTTTAATTAAAGTAGTTTTAATTTACTATGTCTGTCAAGTTACTGGCGGTAAAATAAATGAGAATATTAAAATCAAACATATCAATTTAATCAAATATTAGATTTAACTGTTTTTGGAACAGAGATCAACAAATTTTAATAATTATATGAATAAATTTATTTGCTTTGTCTATAGTTTAAATTTAACAAAAACTGCTATATTACTTTTAGATGCAAATAGCTTTATTTTTTCTTTGCATACTTTTAGGTTCAATTTTATTTCTTTGAAAGTGAAGTTTATAGCCTATTATAAATTAATTTTGTTAAATAAAACAAATTTGTAAGACGTATTCCAGTTATCTGTTTTAATTTATTCTGAAAAATTTTTTGAAATGGTCAATCAATACAACATTACAGAAATATTTTAAAATAAAAAAATGACTTAATAGATCAACATCAACAATAAATTGAATTTAATGATATCTCTTAAAGGACATCTTTTTTATTGTAGTGTGTATGTAGTGAACAATTCAATAACATCAGTTAGTTAATTTTTTTTAAATTGTAAATATATTTACAGGATTTAACAGAATTTGTTTGTAAAATTAAAAAAAGATTTCTAATTATAAATTTTATTTGAAAAAGTTTCTAAATTCCACTTTGGCGTTTAAAAATACGGTAAAATATTGCAACATAGACTTAAATTTGTATTCCGTTTTTATTTTTACTTGGTTTGTCGGATGAAAAAGTAAAACAGGATTTTAATGGTCCTGGATTGTTCCCAATAAAGTTTTCAGTTTCCTGAAGAGTTTCGAGTAGTGGGGATTTTCTTGTTTCCGGTAAAAGTAATATAAGAACACCTAGAACAAATATTTGAAATATAGTTTCGGGTGAAAAACAATAGGGCTGTTAACGTTTTTAGTAATAAAGGTACATCTAAGATTATTATATTGCAAACATGATTTTGAACTAACTAATAAGTTTAATATTAATATCCCGTAGACTAACACAGACACAAGTACCGAACTATAACAAATCATTGTTACATATACCTGAGGTCAGGGTTAAGACTCCAAATGTAATATATGGGACAGTTGCATGTAATTTCTCCATTAAGGCGATAGCAGGAGATACAACTGCTCCTATTCTCGCAATCGAACTACCATACCCAACCGCAGTGGATCTAACGAAAATATAAAAATTTTAAAATCTGTAATAAACATGTAGTTAAATGATATTAAAATCAGTTTTAAATGTTTACCTTATTTTTTATGCTTATGTTACTTACCGCATAGGAGTTGGATAAAGTTCAATAGTGTACAAAAACAAAGTTTCAAATGGAATGATTGTACCTACTCGACCGATCATGAAAAAGGTAATTTGTAGCCAAACCATGTCTAGCAAATACAAAAAAAGAATTTTCTTTTTACAGACCATTTTGCATAACAACTTTAAAAGGAAAAATCCTTAATTTTTATTTTCTTACCATCGGGTACAAAATACATAAGCAAGCAAAACACGCCGGCAAAAATAAAAGCAGAAGACACCACGACACGTCGACCAATCTTTTTGCAAATGTAAATCGCCAAAGCAGTGGCGGGATAACCTGTAATTCCCATTACCATTGTATTTATGAACACATCTCCTCCAATATTTGCAACGTTAAGGGTAAGTCCATAAAATGCACAGGAGGTAGAAAACCTTAGAAGAAATGTAGAATTTGTATCACTTAATAATGTAAATAAAAAAACATATTTCAATACTGTTTAAAAAATAGAAGAAGAAATTATAAGAGATGTAATCCTTTAAAAAAGTTTAAGTACTTACCATGCGCATGTTAAGACTAATGTTTGCATTCTCAAATTCTTAGTTTTCATGGTATCGAACATTCCGACGTTTATAGCATAAGTTTTGGTATTTTCTTCTATGGTGGTTGTTGAATGAAGCATTGCTTCTTGCTCAGTTTTTGAGTCGACATTTTTAGTTGAACTGTCATCATTAGTTTTTAATTCTGCAAGGTTTTTCTCAAATCTGAAACGCGGTTGGAAAAATAAGTCATGCAGAAACCAATGTGTTATCGAAAACTTTTTGTGGTGAAACCAAATTGTAGGGTTAATTAGTTTAAACCTTATTCAAGAAATTTGCTTTTAATTATAAAGTGTTTTTTATTCGTCAAACATTTTAATATATGGAATCTAATAAATAAGTGTGACTAATTTAAAAATGTATACACTTGGGTTTTTGTAATCCTAAAATTTGATTGTTTCTTACTTATTAATAGCCATCATACATTCTTTGTCACATTTGTTAAATTTGGCAATTTTGCGGATATTTATTATTGCTTCTTTATATCTTCCTCTGCTTATCAGCCATCGTGGCGACTCTTCAAAAATCCTTAAAATATATATTTTTATTTAAGTTTTTTTTTTATTTAGACATATGTATGAAAGAGCTCACCATCCTATAATAAATATAAAGATAGAAAAGGCGCTGATAACTATTTCCAAAGAACGCCAGTAACGGAAAAAATATGCAAAAAGGGCAATTAGCATTGTTCCTGTTGAATAACCAAGTGTTGCTATGAGAACTACTAAGTGTCGGTATTTGGATGGAGTACTTTCTCCAGCTAAAACAAAAACACGAATTATACAATATATATATTTAACAATAAGAAAAATATAAGACTATTCAGGAATATTTACAATAGATTAAACATTATTAAAATAAATACAGTTTAAAAAAAAATATAAGCTGCGCAAAAAAATGTTTTTTTTTCTACGGCTCACACATAATTGTTTCTGCTTGAATTAGTTAACGTTGGTATTTTTATTTACATAAGTACCTAGAACATATGACATTGGCCCAACGAAGCAGGTAAATCCCAGCAAAGTTCGAAATACGATGTATACCTCAAGAGACCCTGCAGCAGCTAAAACCAACCCAACCACAACAGTTGACCCACCCATGATCATGACAACCGGACGTCTTCCTATCCTAAAAAAATATTTTTCGTGTTGTTTTAAATTAAAAATTAGTAAAAAAAACAAGAAAAATTTTAACAAAAAATATTAATCTGAACAATTATTTTTTTCGAGAAAAAGTTACCGCTATTTTAGATTATTTTTTAAGATAAGGTGTTAAGCGTGCATACAAACAATTAACAATCTTACCTGTCTGATGCTTTGCCGAAAACAAGCCCGTTAAAAAAAACTCCGACCATGAAAACCGATTGCAGTAAATAGTTGTAAATCGAACGATCGCAGACCAGGTTGAAATCAGCAGTTATCGACGAGTTGACCACCTTTTTTAAATCATACTCGAAAGTATCACAGCGTTTTTTCTAAAGATGATATTAACATTAAAGTAACCTTTTCAAAATGTTAAAAAATCCACATTAAACCAAAGTAAAACTTTCCCATTATTTCGCTTATTTCTTACCTTTAAAATGCTTTGCAAAGCGGCAGTGTCATTGGCATTAGAACAGTTAAACTTTTCTTCCTCTATGTGATACCTGTAATGCGGCAGTTTTATTTTTTTTAAATTATAACAATTTTTTAAAATTATAAAAAAACAATTGTTGTGCTTACATTACACATTTGTCGTGTTTAAATTTTCCATTTTTTGCTTGTATATCTAACCAACTAACGTTACATTTCTGTAATAAAAATATGGTTTATGCTAAAACTAAGCATATTATTATTTGAATATAGCGTTTATAGAAATGTTCTAACTTATTGTGTTTTTATAGATAATTACCTTTTCTACTGCGTTTTGTGAGTTTGTGGCACATTTATATGGGGGAGGGTATGCGATAAATATGGAAGATAAAACATGTACAGCCATGCACGTAGTAAGCAAAAACGCAAATACTGTGCTTTTAATGTGATAACGACCACATCCAATGCGAATAAGAATGTCGTCAAATGTAGTTGAACCCATTATTGCTCAGTTTAACAACCAACGAAGTTATACGAAAAAAATTAAACCTGTAGCTTATAAAACAACAAGGGTATAATTTTTAAGAAAATACTTGTAAAAATTAAATAACTTGTTGTATACTTTTGGTATTTTAAAACCTATACTATCTTTAAACTACCCCTTTAAACTTTTGGAGTCTTTAAAAAAAAGTCATAATCTCTAACCATCAACCTTCTGCGTGATTCAGCTATAACTGCATAACTTTAGTTCTAAGTGCTCAAGCATATCCTAGACTTCGTTTACTTGCACTACTTACCTGCCCTCGTTTTAAACAAAAATGAGTTTTCGGCAAAAAAGGGGCTGTTTGTAGAGTAAGTGGACTAAGCTTCTTTGTCATTTTATCGCGTTAATGTCAAATATATAGGGCTTATAAAAACGCTTATTTGGTAACTTTGGCTTCAAGGATTTTAAAAGATATTATTCAATATGTTTGTGTATGACCAACAATGTAACAATTTACTTGTAATTACATTTAAAAAAAAAAATATATATTTTTTAAATTAAATTGAACTCGAAGTATCTTAATTTTTTTTTTAATTTGTTTGTGAATATGTTTATCATCAAAAGCCTTTAGGCTATACTCAAATATCAATCCAGTTTTCGCTATTATAACATTAAAATGTTAATGGATTTTCCATTTTTAATCTGAAGGTAATAATATACATAACATAATAATTTGTAATATAAATTTTTTGAAAGGTTTAGGGCTAAAAACCTTTTCATAACACATTTATTGCTTTTTTGATTAAGGCCATTTTTAACCTTTATCAAACACAATCAAATGTATTCAAGGTGATTAATTACTTTGTTTTGCTTTATTAAATATGTTTTGTAAGATAATTTAGTGGTGACGTAAGTTTAATAAATAAAGAAACTGAAAAAAAGTAAAACGGAATTTTGTCATGTCGTTTTTATTATGCATTCCGCGGATCACCAAATATAAGTTCCGCTCGCTCCGCATTTTTATTTATTATTTTATTTTAAGTTAGGTAGTTGATTGTGAAAAGTTTGCACTTGTTTAGCAATTTTAAATAATAGCTTTACTTTGCATAAACTTAATAAACTGAACTATGGCCAGTAAAGTATTAACATCAACTTTTTCGCTAGTTACGAAACGACTGAGCCAACCAATTCAACAAGCAAGTCGGACTAACTTTCAAAACGCTTCTGGTTCTTTATTTTCCAATCCAAAAAAGGAATTTTTAGGGCTGACAAAGTTCTTTATCATCCTGGCACCGTGTGTTTATGTCGGGGGAATGATTTCGATGAAAGGAGCAAGCTTGTTGGAAGATTATGAAATTTTTGTGCCAGAAGATGATGAAGATGATTAGACAATATTTAGTTCAATAAATTACATAAAAAAACGTATACCTGTTATTTAAATATTAAAACATTGTACTTTTGCATGTTTTTTTTATGTAAAATGGTTATGTAAAATTAACTGTATTTTTTAAATCTTTTTTAAAGTATATACTTTTCGCCTACATGTATTCCCTATCTATTCGTTTTTAATTGAAAATGATAATCTCTAAAAATATATATTATATATGTTATTTTTTGTAATTGTTCTTATATTTTGTATTCTAACTTGTTTAAAAATTTTTTTTGGGAAAAAAAAAATATTTTATTCAAAATATTTGTCTACATTAGATTTGTGTCAAAACTATTTTCTATAATAATGAGAATTGCAAGCCAAATTAGACCATGTAAGAATATATATAAAGTTAATTTTAATTTTGCACACAATTTGTTTTTATGTAAACTGTCTCAACCTATTCATGTCCTTGTTATTTAGATAATAGATTTAATTAAAAAAATTGTGTATATTTTAAAGTTAAAAATGAATGGTGATTTTAATAATGACACACTTGATCAAGAGAGCATTAGTAGATATAGCAGGCAGCTAATAATGCCCGAAATTGGTCCCAGAGGACAAATAAAACTGCAAAAATCTGCAGTATTAATTGTTGGTGCTGGTGGCCTAGGGTGTCCGGCGATCCAATATCTTGCAGCTGCTGGTGTGGGAAAAATTGGAATTGTTGATTATGATCAGGTTGAAATAAGCAATTTGCATCGTCAAATTTTGCACACTGAAAAAAGAGCTTACAACAAGATAACCAAAGTGTCTTCGGCGGCCCATGTTGTGAAAGAACTTAACAGCAGAATACAAGTTGAAGAATTTTGCTTGATACTAAACCGAGATAATGCATTAGAAATTGTAAGAAAATTTGATGTTGTTTTAGATGCAACTGACAATGCTGCATCGCGATATCTTATCAATGATGCATGTGTATTATCACATAAACCTCTTGTTTCTGGCAGTGCTCTGCGATGGGAAGGGCAGTTAACAGTATATCACTACAAGAGTTTGACTGATGAAAATTATGGGCCTTGCTATCGTTGTTTGTATCCGAACCCACCACCTCCAGAAACTGTAACTAATTGTTCAGATGGGGGTGTTCTAGGCGTAGTTCCTGGTATAATAGGTTGCATTCAAGCCTTGGAGGCAATTAAGATAATATTGGAAATTGCACCATCGTACCATCAGCGTTTGTTGATGTTTGATGGCCTTTCTTGTACTTTTAAAAATATTAAATTAAGGGATGCAGTACAAACTTGTGTTGTTTGCGGAACCAACCCAGAGATTACATCTTCAACATTGCCAGACTATGAAAAGTTTTGTGGTGCTTCTGCATCTGATAAATGCATGGCAATCAATATATTAAAACCAGAACAACGCATTAGTGCCTTGGATTATAAGAAAAAGTATCTTGATTTAAATGAAGCACATGTTTTGCTAGATGTTCGACAACCAGTTGAAGTAGAGATATGTGCTTTGCCCAATACAATCAACTTGCCTATAAAACAATTGGAATCTTGTAAAATTGGCATAAATGATCATGAAAAACAAATGAACATTTCTCACAAGACTCTTGAGATATTAAAATCTACTATAGAAAAATATGAGGACAAAAACAAAAATCAGGTGTCTGTAGTTGTGGTATGTCATAATGGTAATGACTCGCAAAAAGCTGTGGATTTTTTAAACAACTATGTTAAATTTAATAATATTGTGCAATTACTCGATATTCGAGGTGGTTTGGCAAGTTGGGCAGAAACTGTGGATAAAACTTTTCCAAAATATTGAATAAATTCACTGTTGCAAATACACACAATCATTTATTTCTGAGTACTAAATTGTAAAATACTTTTTGCAATCATGCCATTTTTGTAACCTAAAACTTTTTCATTTCAGAATTGTTTTTATTTGAATAACATTTGAGGCTTTACTGTAAAGCTGAAATTTGAATTGGATTTATAAATTTTTAACTTGTTTTTAATTTTTAATTATTAACAGCAATGGCCAATGCCATTAAAGTGTAAGTTTTTTTTATTTTTAACGTTTAAAAAATATTTTTGCAAAAAAATCTGTGCAACTTAACTTTAAAATTTTAACTAAAACGCAGTTAATTTATTTAAAGTTGTAAAACTTTTACAGATTGGTTTGTGGAGATGTAAATAACAACATTGATGTGATTTTTACAAGAATAGAAAAACTAATAAAAAAAGGAAACAAATTTGATGTAAGTACTATAAAAAAAAATAATAACTTTAAACCTGTTTTAAGCACTTTAAATAATGTGTTTGACAAAAAATAAATACAATGATATTGCACAGTCAAAGTTTATTAAGAATTTTCAATTAGTTTTGGAAAATCAATGGAATCATTGATTTTATTGAACATTGGATTCAATGTCTTAATTAACAGGTCATTTATTGTCTGCTTAAGAGACTTGAATGCTTCGTGATCAATAATAGTAGAAACAATGTAATGCACTTCCGTTGCCTCTTGTGTATTTAATTTTAATAAGTTTTAGTATCTTAACTAAGCTTTCATAATAAATTTTATATCACATTTTAATGAGATTTTAAATAACTTTCAACTTATTCAATAAAATATATGCGAACACTATTAAATCGTATATAATTAACAATTTAAATTATTCATGGAAGGTAAACTTCATTTTTTATTCATGATAGTTCAACTCATTTTTTTCTAATTACTTCAGGTTTTATTTTGTACTGGTAATCTGCCTGAGAACAATGTTAAAAATGGTTGGGCCCTGTATGAAGATGGGACTAAAAAAGCCCCCATTGCAACTTACATTCTTGGAAATAACCCACAATCTGATGCGGATCAAGATGGTTATGAACTATGTGAAAACATCACTTTTTTAGGTTGTTTTTAAATTTAAAAATATAGCTAACCAAATCAAAAAAAATATATATATTCTGTTCATTATAAAATAAGACTGTACTGTAAGGGAAATTATGAAATTAATATTTTTACCTTTTTTTTGATGCACCATTTTTTATATTAACGTCATGTTTTTTTTCATTTTATTACTTAGGTAAAAAAGGAATATTTACTGAATCTTCTGGCCTTAAAGTAGCATATCTATCTGGCTCCCAAGCAATGTCCAAACCAACTCCAAAAAATTCTTTTAACTTACAAGATGTACAAGCTCTGCAATCCATGTTAAATATAGACAGTGGAGATTATAAAGGGGTGGATGTTTTATTAACATCAGCATGGCCAAAAGCTGTTTCAGTAAATGGAAACACACCGGTAAGTTAATTTTATGTTTATTAAATATAAAATTTGGGGGTTTTATTATTTTACCATCAATTTTAAAGACATTGCTGTTACCTTTTTTATTAAATTAATCCTCAACTAGTTTTAAGTTTTATTATTCAATAATTGTTAATATTTTTAGGTTTATTAGTAAATGGTGGACAACTGTTCAAAAAAATTCAATTCAATAAAATTTGATTACGAAAATCGTTTTTTTAATAAATTATAATTGTGTATTATGTATATATTTAGACTGTGGAAAAATGTAAATCTTGTGGATCAGATCTTATTGCCCAACTAACACAATCGATTACTCCAAGGTGATTTTTATAATTTATTAATACAAATTTTTTTTAACAACTTAAAAACAGCATACTTTAATTGTATATTTTATTTTTAAAATTAAAATGATGCCATTTGTAGGTTGTTATTAAAATTGAATAAAAGGGAAACCATGTAATACTATAAGGTTCTAACTATAACAAAAAAATGATAACTTTTTGAATAAAAATTTATATTTAAAACTTTAAATAGATATCATTTTGCTGGAAATGAAAATGAACATTACGAGAGGCTTCCTTATCGTAATCATGTTGTTCTGGCAGAAAGTTCAAAACCTGCAACCAGGTTTATTGGACTTGCAAATGTTGGAAACTCATTAAAAAAAAAGGTAATATATTTATATTTATCAGTTATTGGCCTGTTTTAAAATGCCAAATATAAACAATGTTTCCATTAAAGCTAAATGATAACTCTTGTAAAGTTTTATTTTAAATTTACGCTAACATAGTGAAGTAAATTAGGTAAATTATACTGTTAAAATTTAAAAACAGTCAATAGAAAAAGGCATATGGTGAAAACATTTAATAGGCTATAAATTAGTTATTTTCTTAATTTTCTTTTTAGCAGTCTAAAAATCTTTGTTAATTGATCATCTTTTTGTTGTTCACTTTTGTTCTTTAAACAATTTTCTTGTCTTATTGGTGCATGGTTGCATATTTGAGAAGCTGTTTGTTTGTGACAAATTTTGATTCCGGTGTTGGTGGTTTCCATGATACCTTTTTTAACAAATCATTCTCGGTGCCATCCTTTTCATTATCTTCATTTTCCCATTTATCTATACAATAACAACCTCTTTTTGAAAATAATAAATATTTTTTTAAATCCATAATTAGCCCGTTTCCATGTCCACTTTTTTCTGGGCTTTGAACTAATTTAGTCAAAAAATATCATGACTCGACGAAAAAAAACGGCCTTTTTTGGCCCGCTATTGTGTTTGAATATTTGGTAACTGTTAGCATATAATTATAAAACCTTAATACATTTTACCTTGAAATTCTTTGTTATTTCCACTGATCATAATATCAGGGAGGTGAATTTCTTGGTATCTAGCCTGCATTAAGACAATAATTACTATTAGTTTTAAATTGTCAAAGTGAGAAGATAACTTAAGAGTGTTTTAACATAGTTTAGTACATCTCTTCGTATAAGTAACAAATGGTTAAACTACTTCCCTCACCCTCCATATAAATGCAGTTGTTAGTTTGCTTGTTTCATCGAAGTGAATATCCACTTCTGCAGGGGTGTTCAATCTTGTTAGTGTGATGCCAATATGTTTTTTTGATATACATTCTGGTCTCCACAAATTTTCCCATGGTATTTCCTGAATAAGAAAACAATCTTTACACCGAAATAAAAATCATTTCTCAGAGAATTGTAACTTTTAGTAATTTTTGTAGAACAGTAAAAATTTCTAAAACTATGAACACTTTTATTTGTCATTTTTTCATAAATTTAAGCAACATTTTTATCCACTACCAATGCATATAACATGGCAGTTAGTACATTGACTACGTAAATATGCTTATTTGGATTATTCGGACTTACAATTTTGTTAGCATCAAGGGTGCATGTAGTTCTGTCTTTTGCATCAACGTAAATAACAAAGTTTTTCCTTTCCGGCAGAATAATGTTGTTGATACTATCAGAATATTTTAACCATTCTGGCATACTCTCAATTCCTTTCTAAAAAACAATTTGTATAAAAAATGGTTAAAATAACAATTAGCTGTAGATTATATGTCAGTATAGCTACAAAACTATATATACCTTAAATTTGGAAAACAAGTAAAAAAAATGTTATATATATATAGGCCTATCATTTTTTAAATATTCAATATTTTTTACTTGTGTAACATGAGGCATATCTTCACTTATTAGTAAGGAAATAAATTGCTTTTTTCTGCTGTTGAAACTTTTAAACAAGTACACCGAAAGTCTTTTGTTTAATGCCTCTTCATTCACCTGGTTAAAAAGGTATTTAAACAACATTTAAAAAACTTAATTTTTTTGTTTAGCAGCAATAAGAAAATGACTAGAACAATTTTATTTGTATTTTGATGAAATGTTTATTATTCAAGGGGCTTAATAGGTATCTTAAATATAAAGTTACGTTATAAAGTAATTATTCCATTTTAACCAACATTGTTTGTTGTTTGGTGACATGCACACACATCTCCGAGTTGTTCAAGTTTAAATGTAACACTGTCAGCTGACCTAAACACTTGTGTTTCAAGATCATTCCACATTTCCCTAGTCCTTGCACTTCTTTCTTTTATGATAATGTCATCAACAGAAATATCTAAAATAAATAAAGTTGGCATAATAATAAATAATTTTTAAAATGTGATGTTAAGGCATTTTCATCTATCTAAAAGCAAGGTACTTTTAACCGGCAGCGTGGTGTAGTGGTAAGAACACTTCCTACATCACCATGAGGTCGTGGGTTTAATCCCCACTGTTCTTATACTTTAGCGCCTTTGAGTAAGGCGCAATAAACGGTATGAACTTCTGCTGAGCCAGCTCTTAAGGCCAGCACTCAATTATAATCTATAATATCCCAAACTGCTAAAGGCAACTCGAGACTGGGTCGAAGTAACAGTTGTTACTCTATGTTTAAGTTGCGCATTCGACTTTCCCACATCGAGGATAAAAATATATAAAAAAAAAAATAAAAAACCTAAAGTCAGTGGGTGTAAATTATTACATTTGCCAAAGTAAAATTCGGCCTAATTTGAATTTATTTATATTCAATTCGATAATTAAATAAATTTTTAATCAAAACCCGTATTTTCTCTTGTTCTGGAAGTTTCTGCGCCTCTCTCAGTTAACTGTATAGATTGACCATGCACAGCAATACAGGTCGGCAACTTTACTGTTATCGGTTTTTCGAATTTCAAGTCCACAGGATCGATCCTTATAGCTGGTGTGATTGCCATTGTAACTGGCTCGTTGTCTGGATTGTAATGACCATAAATGCGATCCATTCTGTTTGGGATTTGTGCCATGTCGAGAATTGTTAATCGTAACAGTGATTTTTCTTTTAAAGAATTCTTCGGCACATCTATTCTAAAAAAGCAAAATTAATTTTTCTGAATGTTTTTTTGTTTTTTTTTATGTTAAGATGTATTGGAAAGCATATATGCATTACTTTTGTAAAACGAAGCATTTTTAAGACTTTTTTTGTTTTTTCAAATTTTTTTTAAATACCTGCATCCAAAAAATTCAAGATGGCCTCCTTTTTGTCCGATCACTTTTGAAATTGAATCTCCACCCTTACTTCTGTTAACACTTTGTCTATACTGAAGTATATCAAGGTTTGGTTGTGTTTGAACATTAGGTTGTATCTCTGGTTGCGGAACAGATTGTGTTATTTCTGGTTCATAGTTTTGTGAGGTGGTTAATGTGGTGGTTGGTACAAACTCTGGTTCCATAACTGGTTGTTCCCTAATATATGATTAGTGTAAGACTTTATGTTGTAAGTAAATTTAAGGTTAACATCACTTGTGTTTTAGGTGTTGTTTATGTCTTAGCTGTTTAAACTATTTTATAAGTTGTTTTTTTTGTATATATCTTTATCCTCGATGTGGGAAGGTTGAATGCACGACCAGAACATAGAGTAACATCAGTTGTTTTGACCCAGTCTCGAGTTGCCTTTAGCAGTTTGAGATATTATATAGATTATAATTGCCCGGTAATTATGCTGCTGATTAGGTGCTGGCTCAGCAGGAGTTTATACCATTTATAGTGCCTTACTCAAGGGCGCTACAGAATAAGAGCAGTGAAGTTTGAACCCACGACCTCATGCCGCCGTTTTTTAATTTGTTTAATTTACCTTTGTGTGCTTGCGCCAAGATCAATCTGAATACTACTCCTTCCTTCTTTAGTATCATAGCCAAACAAATGAAATTGTGGTTCAATTTTCGGTTGCCGTTTTTTTTGTTGCCTTACCTCTACATCAATACTTTGCTTAGGTGGCTCAACTCTATGGTAAACCTGCTGTGGTGGTAGTGTGTGTACCATTGCTAGTTGATGTTGCACTGGTATCTGTTGCACGAACTGTTGATGTTGCACAGGTACTGTTTGAACAAACTGTTGATTTTGAGCTGGTACGTTCGTTACAAACTGTTTGCTTTGTTGCAAATCAGAAAGTTGGTTGTCTAGGATCTTGGTGAAAAGAGTGCCGTCCGGATGTCTTTTTGTTGTAGTCCCAATCATTTCTTCTTGGAGGGAAAAATCTAGGTTGCTACGTTCTGGAATACGAATTTGTGGGACCATGATGTTTCTTTGTGGTGGTCTGCTTGATTTGGTTGGAAACTAGAAAATAAGATTTAACTTCAAGAAGAAAACAATTTTCAAGATATAATTGCAAAAGTGAGCTTTCTTACTTAAATTATAAGTTTTTTTTAAAGATTATTTTTAAATTTTCGACCTGTTTGGGTTGAATGAAATGTCGCGGTCTTTGGAGCTGTTGCAGATGTTCCATGTTTTGATTAAACTGTGGATATCTTTGCGATATGAGTGATGTGTTTGTAGCTTCTTTCTGTAAACCCTCAGGTTGAAATTGACCTGGTTGTCCAATAGTGGGTCGAGGGGACAATCCAAATCTGGGAGACAGTCCGTACAAACTACTGTCATCTCTCAAAAGATTTTGAATAGCTTAAAAGGAAATTGTTAAAGATTTTTTTTTTAATTTTTTAGTGATTTATTTTTTTCCTAGTACTTTAAAGAAGCACTTGTTAAAGTGTATATGTTTAAAAAACATGGCTAAAACTTGTCCAATGTTCTAAATCACCTGGCTTTTGACTTAAGGCTTCTCTTATTCTTGGGTCTCCATCAACGACCAACTCTTCAAGTTTATTAAATAATTCCAAAACTTCTTTTGCATTCGTGTTTAATTCATCAGTTTCGTGAATCGCTTCGTTATTTACTTCATTCACATTCTTCAATTTTCCCTTTTTCTTTGATTTTTTGTTGAGTTTCATATTTTTGAAAATTGTTTTGGTTGGGTTTGTTGTTAGAGTAAAAAAGTAATCTTATGTACTTTTAATATAATGCTTTACTTTGCCATTTATTTAAAAAAATGGAAGTTTCGTATTACAAATTTTAGAATAAAATAGTTTTTTTAATATTTCACTTTAAACTTCTATTGATATAATAGATGGAAATTACTAAGTTTCCAAATCTAGATTAATTAGCTGAATATTGTTAATTTTAAAATTGTTTATTTTTTATATTTTTGTAAGTGCTATACCAGATATTATCTTAACCCTTGACTGAAACCTAAAATCAATCGAATACTAAAATATTTTAAGGGATTTACACCAATACAATCCGGTTGCTATGCACATAGTAAAAAATAATCTGTCTCGAAAATAAATTCCTTTTTCTTTAAATGGACAAAAGCCAACACAGCTCACAACTAAGTTTATTATTGACTCTGCAATTGTGTCATTTCTTTTTCTATTAAACCATAACAATGCTGTTTAAATATATATTTTGTCAGAAAATTGACTCTTAAATCATTTAGGCCACCTGCCTATTGTTTCTTTGTTATCTTAAGATTCGACTTCTTTGTAAAACTTAGGTATAAGTTGCTTTTAAAGGAGTATTATATAGCGCTACTTATTATTTAATCATAAGATTAAGAATTAAATGTAACAAAAATGTGCTTGATTGTAATATTTAAGTGATTTTTTTTTAATTATATATAACATCAATTTAAGTAAACATGTTTTTTCTTTGTACACTTAAACTTTTAAAATTTTTTTCTTACTCTAAAATTTTCTTTTTTTTAATCAAAATAATTTTTAAAAATAAAATGGGTTTAAAAGTTGTTACAGTAGTTGCTACAAAATAAAATATTTCATTATCGCAAAAAAGTTTTTTTACCAAAAATAATTTTGATTTGTTTTTATTTAGAGCTTGTATGCTTTTACCATCACACCAATGATACACATGAAAGCAAAAGATGTTGTTCTTCAACCTTCTGACACCACTGCTTCTCCTTATGAAGTTTCAATGAAGAAAAAAACTGTACAAAATAGTAATGAGGTGAATTTACAAGTTTTAAATTAATAAATATTTTTATTTATTAAATACAATTTTGTTAAATATAATTTTACTTCCGAAAAACATTATATTTTTATATTTTTTGAATTGTTTTGGTCTATATATTTTTTTGATTTTTTCTATATAAATTCATCTTTGATGTGGAAAGTTCGAATGCACAACCCAAACATAGAGTAACAACTGTTACCCCGACCCAGTCTTGAGTTGCCTTTAGCAGTTTGGGATATTATATATATTATATTTGCCGGTAATTATGCTGCTGATTAAGTGCTGGCTCAGCAGGAGTATATACCGTTTATAGCGCCTTACTTAAGGGCGCTACAGCATGAGATCAGTGGGGATTGAACCCACTACCTCATAGTGGTGTAGCAAGTGTTTTTATCACTACACCATGCTGTGAGTATTCAGGATTTTTATTTATTTTTATTATAAATACATCTTAGAATTATGTAAACTAATGTTAATTATTTTAATATGTTTTTGTGGGTAGCAATTTAGGTGGAATATGAATCAAAATGGAATTAATCATGGAAGAAAAAGAAAAGCAAATAATGAATTTCAACCAGAGAAAAAACAAGCCAGGCCTCGTAAGTTGGCATTGAAATATCAAAATAATAAATAAACAATCTACCTTTTTGTATATAACAGGCATTTTAAAGTAGTTTTCAGGTGTTTTTAAAAAGTGGGAAATGTTGAATTGTTATATGAGAAAACAATTGGCGTTGTTTAGGCAATAACAAAATTTTGTCTTAATTTTTACTTTGATTTCTATAGAGGATTGGTCTTGCTGGTTCTGTCTTGGTGGGGATAAAGTAGAAAAACATTTGGTTGGAAGTGTGGGAAACTTGGTGAGGCCAAATTTTTATATAAGATTTGTATTCATAAGTTTATGTTATTCATATGAAAATATCGAAACAGCAAAAAAAAATTAATTTTAACTTTTTTTTCATTTTAGTGTTATATCGCTATGGCAAAAGGAGGCCTTACTAGAGATCATGTTCTGATTCTTCCGATCGCTCATCATTCCTCTTTGTGTGATCTTCCGGAAGACACCAGGGAGGAGGTGGAGAAGTACAAGGAAGCTCTTAAGAAGGCATACAAAACTGTCGATAAATCTTGTGTGTTTTTTGAGAGAAATTATAGATCGGATCACATGCAAATACAAGTAAAAAATTTTTAACAAGAATTGATTAATTTTTAAAGAGAAATATTTAAAGTTTTGTTTGGTATTTTTGTTCTTATTTTTTTTTGTTATGTAAAGGCTGACTTAGTAAACATAGAATAACAATTTTTACTTTGTTATTAATAATTGACAATTTCGAAGCTGATGGGGATCAAACCCAGGAACTTATGTAGTAAAGCTAAGTGTCCTTACCACTTCTTCAAATATGCAAACCCTGAGTTTTTCTTTATTTACTTGACAAGTTGTTTTATTTATACTAAGATTTTTAAATATTTTTATTTTTAAGATGGTACCTGTTTCTAACACAATATCGTCAGATAATTTATGGAAAGCTTTTCATGATTTGGCTGAAGGAAATATGGACAGAAAAGGAATACCAGCACCACTACAATTAACTGACTTGCCATCTAGAACAGACCTTAAACAAGTATATTACATGTTTTATATTAATTATTTATTAATAAGCTTGTACCGGCAGCATGATGTAGTGGTAAGAACACCTGCTACACCACACATGAGGTCGCGGGTTTAATCCCCACTGATCTCATGCTGTAGCGCCCTGAAGTAAGGCGATATAAACGTTACGAACTCCTGCTGAGCCAGCATTTAATCAGCAGCATAATTACCGTGCAATTATAATCTATAATATCCCAAACTGTCACAGGCAACTCAAGGCTAGGTCGGAGTAACTGATGTTAGTCTATGTTTAAGTCGCCTATTTGACTTTTCTACATCGAGGATAAAGATATATACAAAAAAAAAACCTGGACCATAAAAATTCATAAATTACAATATTTTTTGCTTTAAAATAGTAGGGAATACTAGTTAAAATTCTACGTAATGGGCTGCATCTTCTTACTTATTGGACCGATTACTTTCTATTTGCCTTTTTTTATAGTTTGGCCGCGCATCACAAACGTCAGTTTTTTTTTATTTTAAAGTTTTAGGTTCTTTTATATTAAAGTTTAAATTATTTTAATTTTTACTATAAAAATAAATGTGTTAAGCGGTCATGGCTCGGACTACGAGCCGAAAGGTTGGGGGTTCGAGCCGCACCATTGCCACTCTATTCGTCCTTGAGCCCGGCGTTCACGGATAGCCCAAACACGTCGCAATATTTTTTTTTGTATATATCTTTATCTTCGATGTGGGAAAGTCGAATGCGCGACTTAAACATAGATAGAGTAACATCAGTAACTCCGACCCAGTCTCGAGTTGCCTGTGGCAGTTTGGGATATTATAGATTATAATTGCCCGATAATTATGCTGCTGATTAAGTGCTGACTCAGCAGGAGTTCATACCGTTTATAGCGCCTTACTCAAGGGCACTACAGCATGAGGGCAGTGGGGAATGAACCCACGACCTCATGTGCGGTGTAGCAAGTGTTCTTACCACTACACCACGCTGCCGGTGAATATCACACCCCTACCTAATAAAAAATTTAAAAACCTTTCACCTTAAGGTGTTATAAAATAAAATGTTTATTTTTTTAACTACTTCTTTTAGGTTTGCCCACCGGGTTGTCCTTATTTTCATGTTGAGTTACCCGATGGTAGAAGAATGATGCATCGAATAAACCGATTTTTTCCGCTACAATTCGGAAGGTATTTATTTCGTGTTTGTTGTTGTTTTACTTATACCCAAAATCGGTGAAAGAATGCTAATTAAGCAGATAAAGCGTATTGCCTATACCTACATAATATTTACTGGTAAACACACATTTGTTGTTTTAAATCAGCAGAAATTCGATATGCTACCTGCAAAGTGCTTTGCACCTATATTATTGCTGAGCTTTTACTTTTGAATTGGCAAGTATTAGATGCAATACTCCATAGTTTAGGTTATTATGTAATAGTAGTATGTTTGCGAAAATTAGTCAGGTGCTTACGTAAATTAAAAAACAACAGTTTTAGAAGTTTATTTCGATTTTTTTTTATTAAATTTTAATTTTTTTTTTAGGGAAGCTATGTGCAAAGATACTATCTTAAATTCACCCGACCGTGTCGATTGGCGTTCATGCGTCCCGTCACGTGACCAAGAAACCGCAGCCACGCAAGCGTTTCGAGACTTCTTCAAAGAATTCGATTTTTCGCTCTCTAGCGACGATAGCGACAGCGATTAAAATAATTTGTTTTATTTTTTTAATGTTTTTAGTACTTTTTTAAACTGCCTTTTTTAAATGATTTTTTTAAAACCATTTTACAGCTTGATTTGTAATTTTTTTAAATCTGTAAATTTTCGCTGGGAATAGAATTCGAACTGACGTATGAGCAACTTTATTATAATTTGGTAAAGAAAAACCTAGACAGCATTACAAATGTATCCCAAACAAAACATCTTAAATCTATAAAATTTACCAAACAAACTGAATATAACAAAGCAGTGACATCACCACGTATGAGTAGTATCCAATGTCAGTCTAAAATAACATTTACTTAAGTTTTAATTGTTTCAAAGTATTCCATACAAAGTAAATGGTGTTTAATTTCTCGGGTTTTGTTTTGGTCTATGTTCGTTATCTTAACCCCGTGACCCACACAATATAAAGCATAGGCGCTATATCCAGGTAGGCACAAAAATAAAAATTAGTTAAGTTTATATACTATATTTGAGTTGATTAATTAGAATTTTGAAAAATAAATGAATGTGAAACAAAAAAGTATACAGAGTAATGTTTAAAATGCATTTATCTTTTTAATGAGCTAACATACAGTTTAAGCACTTCAAGTCATTTTTCACTTCGCGCCTATGGTGAGTCAACTTTCAAATGAAATTGACATTTTTTTGTTTTATAACGTTCTACGTTTAGTTGTAATGGCTTGAATTGTTTTAGTTACAAAGAAAAACATAGCAGTCGTAATTGGTAGACCTAGTAATAATTATTTTAATAAATTATATACCAGAGCAGAAAAATATTGAAAAAGGGTAGCCCCAAAAAATGCTTTTTAAAAATAAAATCCAGCTATTTGTATAAAAAAAAAAAATTTTACCCTTAAAAAAAATTGTATTTATACTCAATTTTTGTTATAAATTCTGATAAAGCCTGTATTTTTAAAGAATTAGATATTTTATTTAAAAAATAAGTACGCAGAATAGGCCAGCTAATTTTTTTTTCACCGACGCAATTTTTTTAGGTAAAGTTTAAAAACCAACAAAACGAAAAAAAAACAACATTGTCGACTATGAATATAAGACAAGCAATCGCATGCATCATATCATGCATTCTATTTATTATTCACAACTCGGAAGCATGTCCTTCAGCTTGTATCTGTTTACTGAACGAGGTAGATTGCCAACATCAAGGCTTAACAGCTTTACCAGCTGATATACCGGTGACTACTGAGCGACTTGTGTTATCAAACAACGATATTCAAACACTTACGAATGACATGTTTGTGGCGTATCCATCTTTAAAGTAAGTAGTCTTCAATAAATTGCAATTCAATAATAAGAAACCCAATCCGATTTTTACTACCCTTATTGTCCTTTTTTACAAGTTTCAATTTATTATGAAAATTAAGTAAATTGGGACAACTATTTTTATAGATTTTTACTTATATCTTCCAACCAAATTACTACGGTAGAGGACGGGGCATTTAACAGTCTATCCGCCTTAGAACAACTTTCATTAAGCGACAACAGTTTGACTACGTTAGGAGATTCTGTTTTTACACCAATTCAATCAACGCTAAAAATTGTAAGTGTTGTTTTATAGTTTTTTGATATAAAACTTAAATTTTTTTTGACTAGCTTAAATTTAAATAGCGTTTGTCAATTTTGCATAATACCTACGTGAAAATTAATTGCCTTTAACTCAAGGGCTCTACGACTTAGCAATGCATCGGAAATTAAACCCAAAATCTTATATTATGATGTCTGGTGTTTTTATTAATACACCACCTCGACAACATAGTATAAAAAACTTGACACAAAAAACGTATCATTTACGATTTTAGCTTACTCTGAGTTCAAACAGTCTTGCAACTTTGAGCACCAGTCTTTTTAGTGGATTAACAGTTCTAACTGACCTTGATTTATCAACTAACTTAATAACAGCCATATCAGACAATACATTTATGGATTTATCTGCTGTTACCACATTTTGTAAGTTCTTTATTTAGATGAAGTTATTTGTAAAAACACTAAAAACGTTATTTTAGTTTTATAAATATATTTTAAATATCTCAGGGTTATAAGAAGGATTTTTTTAGTAAAACTTTCAATTTATTTTAGCTTTGGCAAGTAACAAAATAACTGCTATAACTGAGAACTCGTTCAACGGATTAACAAGTCTAACAACTTTAAATATAAGAATTAACGAAATCGCTACAGTAGATCCCGGGTCTTTTGCCCATATGACAGCACTTATAGTGGTAACTCTATGATTTCTCAAAATTTAAAACTTTGTCATATTTTTCATGTTTTAAAAAGATTATAGGCTATGATTATATATTCTAACTTATTCTCATTCTTTAGATTAATCTTTCTGGAAATTTTCTAACATCTTTGCCAGCTAACGTTTTTACTTCTCTTACCAATGTCGAGGAAATCAATTTGCAGTCGAACAGAATTACAGAAGTAACGACCGGAGTATTTTCTAATTTAGCAAATATTCAGGTACGTCAAATATTAGTTTATTATAAAGTTGTTCATGATTAAAAAATTACTTTAGGCCTATTTAAAAGATGGTACACATTACTACATCCAAAGCAATTTTTGCTAGTTGGAATATAGTTGACCACGTGATATTGCTTGTTTTTTGACTTGTTGATAATCTTTAGGAATTTGGATTAAATGTAACAACTTATATATCTGGACGCTATGACATAAGGGCTGCAAAAAACTAGTTACTTCAAGTTCTTAAAATGTAAAGTTTAGCGTTTTCCCACACAAAAATATTTACACTTAAAACAAATTATTTTATTTTTTTATTAAATAGATCTCATGTGAATTGAAATCTTAATAACATATATTTTAGACTTTAAATTTGCGGTCAAATGAAATCAACAACGTGGCTGGCCAGAGTTTCATGAGCATCTCAAGTTTGGTGAATCTTGATTTGTCTGGAAATTTGATCACCACGATTCCACAAACAATGTTGTTCGGGTTAAGTTCGTTAAGGGAACTAGATATGAGCGAAAATCGAATAACAACAATAGAAGCTTTTTCATTTACATCAGTCAGCGTAAGTTTATTTTAAAATCTGGTTTAATAATAAAATCTAAACCTAGTTTGCGTTACTAGACTTGTATGGAACATTTATGTATGTAAATAAAATGTATTCATTTTTATAGTACATTGTATATAGAAAAAAACGGCAGCGTGGTGTAGTGGTAAGAACACTTGCTACACCACCATAAGATCGTGGGTTCAATCCCCACTGCTCTTATGCTGTAGCGAGTAAGGCGCTATAAACGGTATAAACTCCTGCTGAGCCAGCACTAATCAGCACCATAATTACTAGGCAATTATAATCTATATAATATCCCCAACTGTCAAAGGCGACTCGAGACTGGGTCGGAGTAACTGGGTCTCGCATTTAACCTTCCCACATCGAGGATAAAGATATATACAAAAAAATCTCGTTATTTTGTAGACACTTCTTAACCTTAATTTGGCCCACAACCAGCTCACTGATTTAGTAGATGGCACATTATCGGCTGTAATGGACTCTCTAATGACAGCTGATCTCTCATTCAATAATTTTACCGCAGTTCCGTCCTCGGGGTTCCACGATATTATTGGAAGTACTCAAGTACAAGGTACTAAAGATTTATATAAAGTACTATACTTTACTTTAAAGTAACTCTTTAGTTTATTTTAAGCATTAAAAATATCACTACAAAGATATCATTTTTTTGCTGTACAAAATGTACTGTGTAATTAACTTACGAATATTATTTGATGTATAAATACTCTAGCATTGTTAAATACTAAATCTATAGCTTCAAGTAATAGCCTAAACACCAAGTTAATTAGAAAATCTTTATCATTTTTGTTTCTTTTTAGAGATTATTTTAAGCGACAACAGAATTTCTTCTGTTGCCGAAAATGCTTTCGTAAATGGAGTCAATCTTCGAGTTATAGACTTGAGAAGAAACGAAATGACGTCACTGGTTGCAGGTTCATTTACTGGTCTCAACCAAGTTAGGGTAAAAATTTTTAAGTAATTTTTTTCAAGCGCAAAATAGTTTTTTTCTAAATGTTATTTTGTGAGATATTTTTAGCAATTACTTATGCTTATACGCTGAAGTCCAATTTCGATTTTAGTTATATAATATCAATTTATAATTGCTCTAAAAACCTTAATACCGTTTAGGGTTCTTCATTAAAAAACCTAAATCCAACTTGAAATGTTCTATTTTTTAGACAATCCATTTATCTCAAAATAATTTAACAACAATTCCTGCTCAAGCCTTCACAACAATGCCAAGACTCGAAACCGTTAATTTTGCTCAAAACCAGTTGCAACTAGTCGAAACCGGTTCATTTGACGACTTGGCTGTTCTTACCTCATTAGATTTAGGTAACCAGGTGATAGACACTGTTCAAGAAAATGCGTTTACCAATGTGCCAATGTTGACAACATTGCTTTTAAACAATAACCAGTTGACGAGTGTTCCGAAATTGGGAATCTCATCTTTAGCAGCAATTCTAACTTTGGACATAAGCTATAACAGTATTACTGCATTGGGTGAAGCGCAGAGCTTTGGCGCACTAACAACTTTATCAGTAGTCAATATTCAGAATAACGAAATAGCAAGTGTAGTTGTGGACTGTTTAGCAGGGCTTACCGGACTTACCAATATGAACATGGCCAACAATCAGTTACAAACAATCGAAGTCTCATTTTCGCAGACCGACGCTTTATCTCTTGTGACGTCATTTTCTCTTGCTGGTAATGTGCTGACGACATTGTCCACGTCAACTTTTACAGGGTTTACAGGAGTGCAAAGTTTGGATTTGTCAGGAAATAACTTTGAAACGCTAGACGATGGTTTGTTAACACCAATGACAGACTCTCTAACGTAAGAATTATTTTAACTTATTAGAACACCACTAAAGCATGGTTTCCCAGTTACTGAATTTAAAAAAAAAACTAAGATTTTAAAAGCTTTTTTCAAATGCGTTTAGAAATCTTTCTATGACTGGCAACGAATGGCGGTGCAATTGCGACCTCGAGTGGCTGTTTACCTCGTTTGACTCCGCAATGATGGGCGGTGTGTGCTCCACTCCTGCAGCTCAACAAGGTCAAACATTCGGTTTAAACGGAGAGTGGAACCCAGGTTCTTGTGACGAGGAGCCTACAACAACACCCCAACCTACTACCACAGTAACTACACCTGAACCCACCACAACAGGTAGTTATTATTAAAGTTTTTAATACCATTAAGTTAAAAGTTGTTTTCTAAGTTACTGGTATAGTAATGCCAAAATTTTAAAGCTATAGAAGTAATAAAAATCTGGTAAGAAGCATAATAGTAGTAGGAAGTTTTTTAAATAAAAGTTATGGGAGAACCCTTAAATTAATCTTATACTATTTTTTATTGTAAAGTTCACATAACATAAAATGTTAACAAGTTTTGAATAACTTGTTAAGATAATTTTTATAATTGTTATCTTCTCCATAAGCTGCTGCCGTTATACCTTTGTCCATAACTACTGAACCTTACGAGGTTGAAATTACCGTGGGAGAGAATGTGACATTGAATTGTGTTGCTGTAGGAACCTTAACACCAACGATCACGTGGGTTTCGCCTGTCGGAAATGTAATATTTACTGACGATCATTTTACATTCGATTCATCGACAGGTTGGTTGAGCATTTACCTTTTTTTGTTTTTTTAGTAATTTATTGTTGAACTTTAGCATGTTATCTCAACTACGGCATTATTCTGCTTCAAAGTGGTGCGGTGATATTGACTTTGATTTCACATATTGCTGTATGTTTTAACCTGCTTAGCGCTTTTTTGAATTGCACTATTTGTACAACAAAAACTTCACGCATCTTATCATTTTTTAATGCTATTATACTAACCTATACACATTTTTAGGCTCTCTTTCTATCGGGGGAATAACATCAAACATGGCTGGGTCTTACCACTGCAATGCTGACAACGCCGCCTCTGACATGGTTACAATAGCAGTCGGAGTCACGGTACTTTACCCGCCTGTTATTTCAGAGATACCTGGGGCCTACGTGGCCCCAAACACGGGGATTTCCCTTCCGTGTAACGTAAACGCTTACCCACTGGCCGATATTTACTGGACAACGCCAAGCAACACAGTTATCAACGGATCAAGGTGATATTAAGTTTGTAATAGTAAATCAGAAATTATGCATGAGTTTCTAAACTTAAAAATATACATATTTTTCGGCATATGTGCTTACATATTAGGCTATTAAAATTGGTACATAGTTTACCTATTTGCGTTAAAATGTTTCTTTAAGTGTTGCGTAAAATTAACAGTATTGTTAGCATGTTATTACACTACAAATACCTAACTAAATTATTTAATTGAAGTACTGGAAGTGCGATAGTAACGTCAGGTGGAACGCTTCATATGGCCGGACTAACTGATCAAGATTCCGGGTATTACACTTGCCATGCTTCCAACACCCTTGGAAGTGCAAGCGAATCAACTTTTGTGTTTTTCTACAACTCGACTGCGGTAATAGAAAATAACTTTAAATCTAAAAAGGTTAAAATTTTATTTGGTTGTAATTTTATCTTTTATTTTATTTAATTTTATGTCTAGTCTTCAGTTACTAATACCTTGACTGTGAGGAATGGCGAACGAGTTTCTCTAACTTGCTCTGATCTCGTCAACGAAACAACGATCGGGTTTTTATGGTCTCTACCTGGTGCTGGTCAAATATTTTACTCCACCAGTTTGGTGGTGAACGGGAATGAAAACCAAAACGTTGCCTATTTATCATCAAGTGGTATTTTTGGATCACCTGCGGATAACGGTAATCTAGCCCAGGAATTTGACTCGAAATACGAACTAGTCGTAGCAAACGGAACCCTAGTTATTAGGTCGTTTACAACCGAGGTAAATTCCAATGAATTTGAACCTACTCTTGTTGGTTCTTATACGTGTAGAACCCCTTTCGGTCAATACACTAACGTTTTGGTATCATCTGACGTAACAACACCTAATGCCACCAACGTAACAGACCCAACAACCACTACTGCACCTACTACTACTACTACTACTACTGCATCGGTTGTTGTAATACCCACGTCTGAAATACCCGATTTGTCTATTTATTATATCGTTTTAGGGACCTTGCTTCTTATAATGTTGGTCATTTTTGTGGTCTTCTTTTCAAAGCGACGATATTTTGACGAAAAGGATGATCTTGATTTACTATTAACTTTAAAAGACCGCTGATCTAATCATGGTGACCTCGTACCACCTATAGCAACAGATTATTTTAAATACACTTAATTAATATGGCGTTTATTGCATCATTAATATACAACAAGTTACAAGAATTGACACAGATGTATAAATGTAAAATGTTTCGTTGTTATTTACACAACACATTAATGTTACATTTTACTTTTTAACATATTTACTGTATAGGTACCTCTTAATTACTTATAAATGATATATATTTGTGCAACATGAACTAAAAAAACTAATATACAAAAAACATTATGTAATAAAAACTTGATCATAGACTTCTTTTAGCTTATGTTTTTAAACTATTTCCAATCGTTTTTTCTTTTTTGGTTTGGGAGTTGTTAGTTTAACAATTTGGCACATGACCCCAAAAACAAAAAACAAGGCTACAATGCCTCCCCCAATGTACAACCAACCGTATTTGTTAAAATCAAGAAATTGTGAATCCGGGTCAACTTGAGTACAACCACTTCCCTTGTCAGACCACCAACATTTGAAAACAGGAACGGAATCAAAACCCTGGGCAGGATCTCCATCTTCACTGAAATGTTCAGCCATAGTTCTTGCCAATCAGTTTTCTACTTTTTTAGTAGTTTTTTTTCTAGTTTTCTACGGTTAACCAGCATGTATGTTCTTAATTCTAAATTAAAAATAAATGCGTTAATCTATTTCTACTTAATTGTAGGCTTACGTTCTTACTTAAGGCAAGCCATTTACCCCTTATAATATAAACTAGGACTGTATTTTTCTGTAAGCCATAGGCTACTAATTACTAAACTTTTAATTTTTCTTTTAACTTTTTTGTATATTGATTTTTTATATTGTGCAAACATTTCGTGATTTATTTAAATGAAATATTAACGTATACGCCCTGTTATACTGTAATGTAAATATTAGCAGGCAAAAACTATCGAGACATTTTAGATAAGTTTAAAGCTGTTAATTATTAACTTTTACTTGTTTCAACTGTATATTTCGTAATGTTTAACATTAAAACTGTTTTTTTTTTTATATTTAAATACACTTTTTTTGTAACAAATACACTTTTTTTGTAACAAATATATCTTTTTTAATAGTCCAAAAATATTGCAATTATTACGTTTAATTTGTAGTTTAGATTTTTGACATTTTTACGAAATTAGTGTCCGCGAGGTGACGTGGCAGAGTAACTTGTAAAAATTTCAGTGTTTCGCTTTAAAAATGTAAACAAATTATTATCTGTAAATAATCAGTAATTTTGCAAACTTTAGTTTAATAATTTTTAAATTAAATGTTAATTTGTTAAACTTTAATAAAATACTGTTTTAATTGCATAGTTTGGTGCTGTTTTATTCAAAAAAATATCGTAACCGAGAATCACTTTAAATGGATTGCGCCATGATGACATGCAAAAAAAGCACGTTTCCTGCAATAATACGGACGAATCAGCATTTGAAAGGGTTCAGTGGTAGCAAGTACTAAGTATAGGCTAGCTGGTAAAAGAATTCAAATTTCTGAAGGATTTGCTAACGGATTTCTTAGTATAAGTTTCAGTATAATTTTATATATTTTTGAGGGATTTTGTATGTGTATTTTTAACGAAACCGCAGCTTATATCACTATTTCGAGACTTCGAATTTTCTCGAATAAATTTAATTGCGTTAAATACTTTAGTGCTCGCGCTAAAAGGGCGGATTTAAATCTCAATATAAAATTAGCCGAGTCACAGGACTTCGAAATTGTTTGTTAAGGGTTTTATTGTAACTAAGTAAATCATTTAAAAGAAAAAGGGAGTACAAAAACAAATTTATTTATTTACGATTAAGTTATCGTCGTTTAGTTGCTGGTTAAATTCATGCTTGCAGTAGATTAAAATGATTTCTTGTATAAAACTATAACATTGTTATTTTGTTAAACCGAATTTACAACAAAAACTACAATTTTATTATTTACTAATTAGGAAAATTAAGAAAACATTTTTTAACAAGTTTTTATTTTTAAGAAAGCTTACAGACAATTTACTTGTTAAGACTTTAAAAAAAACATCAAAACATCAAAAATGGATAAAAGAGACAAGGCATCAAACCAACTTGCAGAGTGTGCCAAAAACAATGCCAAGGTAAAAGTGAATTTTTTTGGTTTATTACTATTACTATAGTAATGCTCATATTTTTTGTAAAATTTGTTTAATTTTTTACATTATTTAACTAAATTTGGTATATATATATTTTTACTGTGTTATTTTATCTGGTATATTATTATTTAAATTTTGTTTAACCCTTGCCAGAATGGTAGTTTTTGTAATTTTGTGTTGTACATTACTAATATTATTTACCTGGTTCCTCTGTAGACTGATAAGTATTTTTTAATTTATTTTAGGACCAAACTGTGGTCACAGGCACTGGAGCTCCAATTGATGACAAACTTAATGTCATGACTGCTGGACCCCGTGGACCTCTTCTTATGCAGGTTAAAAAAACTTTTATTTAAAAAAAATGTTATTTACAGCAATTTCTTTATTAATGAAAATACGATGTCGTTCTTTCCTAACAACTTTTTCAATAAAAAGAAAAAAAAATCTATTTGTTTTTTTTTTAAAGGATTTTACTTTTACTGATGAAATGGCTCATTTTAACAGAGAGAGAATCCCAGAAAGAGTTGTCCACGCTAAGGGTGGTGGTAAGTAGCAAATTTTAAAACAAAAAAAAATAAATTTTGCATCGTCATTAACAACATGGCAGACTATGGCTTGTTTTTATTCTAAACTAGTCCAATTAAAAATGTAGTTTCTGAAAAACTAATTGTTTAAAGCAAATATGAAAATTGATTTTAATATTATTATTTGCTTTCTTATTATGATGTTAATTCAGCATTAAATTTAACATTGAACTTAATATATTTTACTAGGTGCCAAGGGGTATTTCGAAGTTACCCATGACATCACAAAATACTGCAAAGCTGATATTTTCAAGCAGATTGGAAAGAAAACTCCAATGGCAGCTCGATTTTCCACTGTTGGTAGGTTTTAAATTTATTTGTTTGCCATAACATTAAAATTGCGTAACTGAATGTAATACACTTTAATTGATTATGTAACAACGGAAATTCCATATTTAGATTAAAAAAGTGACTCATATGTTAGGGGTTATGTAACTTATTTTTGTAGTATGCCCTTGACATTATCACCAGCATGATTAGGCAATTTCATCAACTGACTGTAATTTTAGCTAACCTGGATTTACAATAGTTAAATAACTTAAGAAATAATTTGCTGTATGTATGAAAATAAAATATAATTTTTATCGAAATATATTAAGGTAAATATATATATACAACCTAAAATTATTCACATTAAATGTTTTTTTTTGTAATTTTTTAAGGTGGTGAATCTGGTAGTGCCGACACGGCACGTGATCCACGTGGTTTCGCTCTCAAGTTTTACACTGAAGAGGGTAACTGGGATTTGGTGGGTAACAATACCCCTATTTTCTTTATCAGGGATCCCATCTTTGTAAGTTTATTATTTAGAAACATAGATTGTTTTGAATTGCAGATCTGAAAAACTTGATTAATAAAAAAGAAAACTTTTTTACTTATGTTTGCTTTTAATCTAAGATTTTTTGGCCTATTTTTTTGTTTAGTTACTAACTGGAATTTCAGTTTGACTAATGTCATTTTATTTCCTAACCGTGTCTTAGTCATAATAACTCGAAATGTTTATGCTTCCTATATTTAATAAGTTGTTAGGTCTTCCAATAAAACTAATTAATTATAACTAATCTTTGTGATCAGATACTTGTTTACAATAGGTTGCTTCAATTAATTATTAATTCGACACACTGTTGTTTGTAAATCGTGACAGGCAATATTGAACAATATTTTATATAGTAATATGCAACTTGTATAATATGCTACTTATATAATATACTACTTGTATAATATGCTTCAACTTTTGTTATTTAAAATGTATATAATTCACTTTTTTTCACTCAGGTATTTACTGTATATATATACAACTAATATTATTTAGTATTGATAGACAATAGCAAACTGTTGGTTTGAAAACGACTTACAACTTAAAATTTTTAATTTTTTACACTCCTGAACTAGTTTAATAAATTTTTTATCATTTATTTATTATTTATTTTTTAGTTCCCATCTTTCATCCACACCCAAAAGAGAAACCCGGCTACCCATCTTAAAGATCCAGACATGTTTTGGGATTTCATCTCGCTAAGACCTGAAACTACTCATCAGGTCAGTTAGAAATGGATTTTTTTTTCGGTTTATTTTTAATTTTTCTTTGATGTTTTTTGGGATTGCTGTTATGTTAAGTTGCATAATAAAATTTTTTTGAAGTGTGATTAATTGTGTTTGGCCAGTCATTTTTCAAGTTTCTGCTTAATTAATGTTTATTTTGTAATGTAAATGTTAACAAAGATGAATTTTACGTGACTTAAAAAAGTATGCTATGTTATACATTTACGACAAGTTCTTAAGTAAACATAAAAATTTTCAATTCTCACTACCTCTTTATGCAAATTTTCAATTCCTAGTAACACCACATTTCACTTCAAAAATTTCAATTGTTTGACTCTTTTGTTTGTAGGTGGCTTTCTTGTTCAGTGATCGTGGAACACCCGACGGTTTCAGGCACATGAATGGATATGGTAGCCACACATTTAAGATGGTGAACAAGGACAATGAAGCTGTATACTGCAAGTTCCATCTGAAGGTGGGTATTAACTTACTGTCAGATGTAATAATGTTATGTGAACCATTCTTTTAAATATGAATTTTTTAGACAATTTCTAAAAATTATTGAGAGTTGCACTGATTTTGAAAAAAATTGTTTTTGCTTGGGTATAACAGTCAAAATAAAATGCAGACCATGCCATTTAACACTATAAAAAATATTAGATTAAATAATTTTTTTTTGTTTATTTAATTTACAGAATTTTTATTTTATTGTGTTTTGCTGTTTTTTAGACTGACCAAGGTATTAAGAACTTCACGGCAGATGAAGCTGACCAAATGGCTGCAAAAGATCCCGATTACGCTATTCGTGATCTTTACAACGCCATTGCTAACAACAACCCTCCATCTTGGTCCATGTATATTCAGGTTCAAAAAAATTTTTTTGTAAATGTTTAAAATTGTTTAATAAAATTACATTGAATTCATACCTGTACATTTTTATACTTTTACAATTTTTTTTCTATAGACTGTTTTAACATTTTGTAAATTACATAAATTTAAGATGTATTTAATTAATGTTTTAGGTGATGACTTACGCACAAGCTGAAAAGTTTGAGTTCAACCCATTTGATCTTACTAAGGTAAACAACTTTCCATTTAAATATCATATGACATACTTAGTTTAAAATAAATTGAGTAGACCTAAACTGATTTCATTTAAATGTTGAATTGTCAAAAATTTTAGTGTTATACGTATTAACTGAACACTATAGATTGTTTCCTTTAGTTTTATTTATTCATTTTATTTTCAAACAAGTGTTTGTAAATTTCCAATAAACAGCTACCAAACAGATTGTTTAAATTCTATACTTCCTGTTTGTTAAAAACAAAATATGAACATAAATTATGATTAAAATGCTTATTGGATTTCAAATTTCAAAATTAAAAAAAAATGGGTTTAGGACTATACATTAAGTCTAACATTTCTTTTTTTGTATGCTTTAAGTTTTAACCTAAGGATGGGGTATGTGGCATTACAGTAACAGTTTATTCTCCATGTCGTCTCTAGTTGTAAATTTTAACAATATGGATATTAGTGTAAAATGTTCTTGCGAAAGGCTTACAATTTTTATATTACTTCACACATTCTACAATACACAACTGTGCTATGTTTTCTCTAAAAAGGAAATTAAGTTAGGAAATAGGCAAGCTAATAGCTTAACTACTATCACTATTTACCATATGGGTTATATATTTAATTTGTATATTTATACATAATATAAATTTAGTTACAAGATTAGTCAAAATAACAATATTAAAAAACAATAAATTAAAGTATATATATATATATAATACAAATTTTTTGTAAAATCATTTTTCCTATTGACATCTAAATTGTATTAAGTTGTGCAGTTCTTTCATTTACAATTTATAATTTTTTTTTTAAATTGCACTTGTATATCAAAGCCTATTTTGCAGTTGCAAATTCATGTAATATGAAAATGTTGTTAGGTTTAAAGTACGTTCTGATTAAGGTTTACTGCAATTACACTCCAAACAAAAAATTTTATTGTTTGCTAAACCGGCGATAAAACTTATTTGCTGAAATAATAATAGTTTTAATAAATTACTAGGATGCTGATTTGATTTATTAGCACAAAATTTACTATGGTTTTAAGCGTACCCATGCTTACATTATACTAAAATACAAAAGTTTAAAATACTGTTTTCAGCACTTCTGGTAGTTCGTCATCTGAAATTTTAATCAATTTAATTTTTGGTATTTTATTGTTTTTTTTTAAATATTTTAATTTTTCTCTAGATTTGGCCACAAAAAGATTATCCACTTATTCCAGTAGGAAAAATGGTTTTGGACGAAAATCCGAGCAACTATTTTGCTGATGTGGAACAAATTGCTTTCTCACCATCACACATGGTTCCAGGGATTGAAGCTAGTCCCGACAAAATGTTGCAGGTACACTCGATTTTTTGAATATTTTTCATGTTTACTTATTAAAAGTTGTTTTGAAATAATTAAAAAATGCAAATGTGTTTAATCACAAAAAAATTGTTAAATTAAAAAAAAGAAAAAATTATTGTATTTTTTAGAACTTTTTCTTAAAAAAAAAAATTATTCTTTTGAACAAATATTAAAAAGTAAGATGCCACAGAAAAGAAAACAAAAACTTGTTTAAATATATAGAAACGAATTTTAAAACATCTAATCTAAATTTGAACTAGGCCTACTTTAAAAATTTCAAAATTTATTATTTGTTTAGTCAGATAGCCAAGTCATGATTTTTGATCTTATAAAATTTTAAGAGCTACTAAGCATTTCTTTGTCATTAAGTTGGTTGGTTAAAGACGACATTCTTGAAAATAAATTTTATGAAATTTTAAATGATTCATTATGACTTAATATAACTTTAAAATGTTCTTCTCTAAAGTTGGTTTAAAATTGCCTAAAACCAAACTTGTTTTTAATTTTTGTGATATATTTATAAAAAATTTTTTACACTTTATTTTAAACAAATGTGGTTGGTAAACTTATAGAGAATTTTTTTACCATTCATACCTTCGGGTCATGTTACATTTCAAAAAGTATAAAAAAAATATAAAACTTTGTAATTAAAATGTGGTTTATATACTTTTTTTACATTTATTAAATATTACACAAAAAGCAAAATCCGTATCTCATTAAAAAAACACGACAATAATAAAAAATAAAAACTTACAAAAATTATGTTCTATTTAGGGTCGACTCTTTTCATACCCTGACACACATCGTCACAGACTTGGGTCGAACTATCTCCAAATCCCGATTAACTGTCCATTCAAGGTAAAGAACATGGCTAACTACCAACGTGATGGACCACAATGTGTCACTGACAATCAAAGTGTGTATTTTTAACTAAATATAATTACTTACATATGTTACCAGTGGGTTAAGTAACACTACTTTTTTGTTAACTGCTAGATGTTACCCAAAAAACACATATTTTTTCTTTTTTTAAACAATAAATTTTGAGGTTTTACCTAACCAGCAAACTGTACAATTCAAAACACAAATCAAATTTTGACTGATAATCCTATTTAAAATATAATTGCACTGAAAATTTCATTAAAAGTTAATTATTTTAATTTATTAAAAAAATGCAATTGTCATTAAATGTTAATTTGTGTAATTTATTTATAATCCAATTTTACAAAGGTAAACTAAATAGGCAATTCACATTTAAAAGGAACATATTTTTTGTATGAACTACTAATTACTTAACAAAATAACCTAAAAATTAAGTGTCACAATTTTCTTAATACCTTTGCAACAATGAAAGCTAGTTTTCTTAAATTTCCGCTTGCAAACAATGTTAAACAAACACTGTAGCAACCACCGGCATCATATGATACGTGCACAAATATACCAACTTGTTTAATATTTAACAGAGGGATTGCCAAACTATTATCCCAACAGCTTTAATGGACCAAAATGTGGTGGAGCTGCTGGTGGTGCTGTAGCTAACCAGACAAGACAACATGCTAACCCAGCAGTTGGTGAGTGCAAGAAATACAACTCTGCTGATGATGATAACTTTACTCAGGTATTCTTAATTGCAATTATTTTAAACTAGCATTAAATTTTTTTGGAAAAAAATGTGCATTATATTATTTATTTCTATAAGTATTGTAACTAAACATCCAAGCTCAAATTGTTAAAAAAAAATAAAAGGTTTTCAAAATGTGAATTACTCGAACATATAAAATTTCTTAGAATTTTATTTACTCAGTCATTTGTGAATGTACATTGTCCCACTCTACATTCAGAGCAAAAACCAACAAACACTTAATCATATTTTAGCTGAGTCAGCTAGTTTGTGGTGTAGACATCATGTGACTTTATTTCAACAAACAGTTTAACACACATGGCTTGTGTGGTTTTTTAATACTTGAAAAAAAAACATTCTTAAGTAGTTAGACCTGAAGTAACTGAAACATAAAACAAACATTTTTTTTGATTGCCGTTTTGAATACAACTGTTTTTAAATGTTTCTTTTTTGTTGGTTTTTTATTTTTAACATTTTTTTTGTATATATCTTTATCCTCGATGTGGGAAAGTCGAATGCGCGACTTAAACATAGAGTAACATCAGTTACTCCGGCCCAGTCTTGAGTTGCCTGTGGCAGTTTGGGATATTATAGATTATAATTGCCAGATAATTATGCTGCTAATTAAGTGCTGGCTCAGCAGGAGTTCATACAGTTTATAGCGCCCTACTCAAGGGCGCTACAGCATGAAAGCAGTGGGGATTGAACCCACAACCTTATGTGTGGTGTAGCAAGTGTTCTTACCACTACACCACGCTGCTGGTTTTAGTGTATTACTTAGTGTAAAAAAAATAAACAAAACTTTTTGAACTTTGTTTATGCTATTTATATCTACATAGCAATGTTTTTTTCTGTTTTTTAGACTGGAATATTCTTTAACAAAGTCTTGAAACCAGCAGAGAGAAAACGCTTGGCTGAAAATATTGGAAATCATATGAAAGCTGCTCAACCGTTTCTTTGCAAGAGAGCTGTAAGTTTTAAACTTTGTGTTTTGAAAAACAAGTTATATAACTGTAAATTACCTATTCCTGCTATCTAGTTATTTGTCTCTTTTTTACTTTGAAATCAAAATACATTTTGGTTGTCTTTTTGGAATTTGTTCAGTTTTTTTATTTTTTATTTATATATATATATATATATCCTTGATGTGGAAAGGTTGAATGCAATACCTTAACATAGAGTAACAATCGTTACCCCAACCCAGTCTTACATTGCCTTTGGGAGTTTAAGAATTGCCTGATAATTTAATTGCTGATTATGTATTAGCTAAACAGGAGTTTATACCATTTATAATGCACTACTCAAAGGCACTACAGCATAAAAACAGTGGGGATTAAACCCACGACTTCATGTAGTGTAGCAAGTGTTCTTACCACTACACCACACTTTGCTTTTCTTGCCTTTTGGTTTTTAATGAATGAAAAAAAACATTTTTTTTAATACACATTTCGGTTTTACTCTTTATAATATTGTTTAATTTTTTTTTTTTACTAAAAAAAAAATTTATCATAGAATATTTATTTCCCTTAAAAATTTTTTGTTTCAAATTTTCAGATTGCAAACTTTGCTCAAGCTGATCCCAAATTGGGAGCCATGATTCAGGCTGTAGTGGATGGAGCCCAAGCCAATCTGTAAACCCAAAAGCTGGGTTGACAATATGTACATTTATGCAAATCATTCTTATAATCACAACTTATTATCACTTTTAATTATTAAAGATTGTATAGTATTTTAGTATTGGAAAGCTTGTAAATTTTTATAGATTAGCTTCTCATGCGTGGTAATTTTTCGCACTTTTATGATTTTACTAAGTAATGTTCTTCAAAACAAAAGTTTCAATTACAAATTTGAGGTAACTTACATAATAATGTCATGCCAATAACAAAAATTGTATTTTTGTTAATATAATAACTAACAATCACCTGCAGTACTAACAACAGCTAGGCCTATTATAAAAAAATGTATTTAATATGTGTATAACTAATTCAGGTATTACTACCGTTGTCATAACGCAATACGCCAACTAGAAATGTATTCATCCCGTGTGTATTACGATTTGTTTGCAGTTTTGATTTAATACTCGATTTAACTCCTGGTGTAAGATATAAAATCAGCTTTTGTATTAATTCTGTGAAAATTCTCTTCAGCGCCATTATGTTTTAAGAGTAAATAAATGAAAGGTCATGGCAATCTTGTATTTTGTTTTAGTAAAGTAGCCACAGTCTCGACAAGAATCTATGATGTTACTCTTCACAGCCCTAACATGATAAAATGTGTAAAACTTACTTGTTTATTTTAGGCAATAATAAACTATAATATTCAAAACTCTAGCGATTGACTAGAGCCTGGTCTGGGTAACAAATGTTACTCTATGCTTACCTGTGAAGTAGGCCGTTTAATGTCAAGGATAAATAAATCATAAAAAATGTTTATATTTTGTTTTGATGTGGTTTTGAGTTAGCAATAGTAACTTTTTTTTATTTAAAGCTTTTGTATTACCTTTTACTTTATTTTTATGATATTAAACAAGACAAAAATAATTTGCTTAAGATATTTTAAGACTGGGGTTCAAAACCAATATACCTAAATAATGAGTGTGAAAATCAAACTTTTGTGCTCTAAAAGCCAGCAAGTGATGACTGTATTAAGTTAATTTACTTTTGTATCCAATTTACGAAGCTTATATTTTTTTACCCTTGGTTTTAATTAAAACATCTTCTATAATCATTCTTTGACTACTTCCCTACATCAGGCTACTATTTAGATTACGTTATATCGTGAATCCGGCTGTCTCTATATTTTATTATGTATTTTTTGTTTCTTAAAATTTGCATTTTTTCAGACAAGTTTTTAGGAAAATTTCGTGCTTCTATTAAAAAAGTATTCATTAATTACCCCAAAATATTTAGGTTTGTGTTGTTGTTAGTGTCTTTAAAACTGTCATTAGTGTCATTTACCCACGAATGGATCGCCTGATTGACGTTTATTACAGTAAAGTTGCTTGATTAATTACCAACTTTTGGGGCGAAAAACAACATATATAAACGCTTAAAACTAAATAACAACAGACCCATTTATATATTTTATATTAGTTGATAGGACCAAAATAGTCAAAGTAATGGAAGGCATAGTAAACACAGTTGTTAAGACTATTGGAAATGATGTCGACATCTCGGACTTGGGCAATGTTGTTGAAAGTGTGTCTTCAGTTGCGCAATCTACAACAGGAAAAACCCCGGTTGATTTAATTGAAGATGTCACAAAAACAAATACGGTCGAAGAAGTGGCGGAACCGGAAAAGAATGTCACATTTGACACTGCGTCAAAGAAAAAGAAGCAAAACAAAAAGAAGAAAGCAAAAGAAACTAACGCTGACGATGCACCCAAAGAAAGTAAATTTAAAAGTATCTTAAAGAAGTTGAAGAAAAACAAAAGCATGGAGGCTATGAAGAAAATTAACATAGACATAGCGCCAGAAGACCGGGATGTGCTGTTTAACAGCGCAAAGGGCATAGCAACCGTTGCAATCAAAAACGCCGTACCAGGAGCTAGCCTCGTTGTTTCCGGTGGTGGAAAGTCAGATGCAGAGTTGATAGCTTCAAGTTTGAAAGGATTTTCTAGTGTCGCTATGAAGGCTGCCAAGTAATTTACAGGCAATGTTTTTACTAAGTACCTTGTCCTGTCAACAATTCTTATTTTTTGTAACGTACTTTTATGTAGTTTGTGTTTATTTATATACGGACCTTTAGGCTACATATTTTTAATTAATAAACTTTACTACAATTTTGAAACTGTTTTTTTTAATGCAATAATTTAACTTAATAGACATTTAAACTTGCTAAGTAATATTTTTTTAAATTCTGGTAAACTTAAACTTTTTAATGTAACATTTTTTAATATGGTGAATATTTTTTTTGCCTCTATACTATACTACATAATATTAATTCGAGGATAATAAATTTGTTATCTTTTTAAAAATGTCGATGTCTTACAATTGTTACATTCCCTATTGAGCTAAAATAAAATGGTATTGTGACGTCATTTACGGTGATTTTCATACAATTTTTACGTAAATAAGCCTCGATTAACCTACAGCAAGAATTAGGCCAAACAAATTGCAACAAACAAATTTCATGAATTTTAAAAGATAAAAATAATTTAATTTTGTAAAAACGTTATTAAACGGCACTTTAATATTTAAGTAATTATTAAAGGTAGTTCCTCATAGTAAAGTCTGAAAGTCTAGATTTATGTTAACTTAAAATCCCTACGAAAAGAAATAAAAAAGCAGTCAAATATAATTAAACAATCAACCACAACTAGGATATTCTGCATGAACTAACTAACAAACTAAGTATTTCTGCTCTAACTTAACTCCTTATTTGGAAACGAAGTATTGTCAAATTTATTTTTCTAGTAGACTCCTAAATAATTAACACAAACGACCAATTTAAGTTGAACCAATTTAAGTTAAAGCCAATTTAAATTGTATAAGTTAAACAGATTTATCAGATTTACAATAAAATGGAAGACCTAACCCAACAAGGTGGACTTGGTAGAATTCAATCAAGCAGTCATGGTGCGAATCATAAATATTGGATCATGCTTATTATTATTAAACTTCTACACTGTATTGGACTTTTTGAAACTTATGCCTTACTAAAAACTATGCATATTATACAATTTTTGTGCCTGGCTAAGCTACTTTCAGCTGGTATATATCTGGTGCTACAAAAACCTTTTTCAACCGGTCGTCCTATAGACAAAAAGCAATGGGGCTACATTTTTCGCCATGCTGTACTTGGATTATTATCTAATATTTTATGGTTGTTTTCATTAACTTTGTGTGGACCTTTACGTACTGCTTTAGTGTATGAGCACGATGCACCTATACTAATTGCAATGTTTCTTGGGTTGTTCAATCAAAAGGGAAACCACGCAAGAACACGAGGTTCTATCATATTTTGCCTTGGCATATTGTGCTTACTTTTGTTTGATAATGATTCTATGATGTCACAGATATCCAGTCATCCAGAAGGGCAACACACAAGTGCCATTACTCACTCGATTTATTCAATTATTTCATATCTGGGTGTAGCTGACCACAAAGGAGGCATACTGCTGCTTGTGTTCACCCTGTTGATAAAAATAGCGCAGAACGGTTACACAAAAAAGGTAGCTCCCTATGTTGGAGGGCCTAAGCGGTTACATGTACTCTCTACTGCCATGTCTGCAGCTTTGCTTCTACCATGGTCATTATTACTGTATATAACTGGAGTTGCGGACTACAATCTTCTTCAAAACTTTTTCTGGTTTATTTTTGTTGTTTTAATACTGTTTGTTATTAATCATTTTGGTCAAGTGGTCGCGCTCACTAAATTAGATTCAATGCAAGTTTCCAAAGTGGGGTACATTACAACTGCTCTAATGGCTCTGTTCTTAGGATTTCAGTGGGCCAACCCAGCAGTTGTTGTTATGTCTAAGCAAGAAAATGGGTTGACTACAACATCTAAAGAGCACATGATTTCTGGAGGTGTAATCGTCAGCACAATTTTCTTTATTTTAGCTACAGATATTTTATCATGGCCACCTCCGAAAAGCCAAAAAGGAAGTTTTATTGGGTACTCTTCAGAAGGGTCCCCGTTGTATAGATATGCCGGCGATGTTCTTCAAATGGCATCTAAATCGTCTTTTGGAACGGTTGCAAAAAGCTTTTTAGAAAGAGTCTTACAAGCACGTGATTCAAGGCACATTTTTTATTTTCTTTGCATCAACTTGTCATTTGCGTTTGTTGAATTAGGCTGGGGTGCTTGGAGCAATTCACTTAGTCTGGTATCTGATAGTTTTCACATGTTATTCGACTGTACTGCTCTGATACTGGGATTAGTTGCTGCAGTTATGGCAAAATGGAAACCCACAAGATTATTCCCATATGGGTATGGAAGAGTGGAGGTGTTATCTGGATTTGTAAATGGGTTGTTTTTGTTGGTTGTTGCCGTTTTTTTGTTGTACGAAGCATTACAGAGAATATTTGACCCTCCAGCAATAAACACTGATCAGTTGATGACTGTTGCTGTAATTGGGTTAATTGTTAATCTGGTTGGAGTGTTTGTGTTTAGTCATCACCATGGGCATGGTCATTCGCATAGTCACGATGGCCATTCAAAGCATGAGCATAACCACAATGGAAACAATGCAAATATGAAGGGAGTGTATCTCCATGTCTTGGCGGATTTATTGGGCAGTGTTGGCGTGATTGTATCATCCTTCTTCGTTGAAAGATACGAAATTCTAATTGCAGACCCCATTTGTACTATGCTAGTTGCGATACTTATTCTGTGCACTGTCTGGCCACTATTACGCGACTCTTCCCGCATTTTATCGATGTGTGCACCTCCACATTTAGAACGGCATGTCAATCAAGCTCTTTCAAAAGTCATGGCCATAGAGGGGGTAGAATCGTATCGCTCTTGCAGAGTGTGGCTTCATACAGACGATGAAGTGGTTGCTGTCATAAGTGTTTATGTTCAAGGCCATGTTATAGAACAACGCATTATCACTCAAGTGATATCAATATTTCGTGAATTTGGAATAAATTCAACTACAGTACAAGTTGAAAAAGACGATTTTTATCAACATATGTCTGGTCTGGTCGATGGCGACATGCCAGATTATCAACAAATTTTAAAATCTGGAAGCAGGTCTGGCTCGGAGTCCGACGCAGAATATACAAAAATGATTTGACTTGTTCTAAAATTCTTAACTTATTGTTAATTTCAATGTTTTCTTCAATTTAATATCGAATAGGGTCTATTTTTAAAAGACAATTATACAATAAATACTAAAATATAAATTCTTGCTAATGAAAGTATTCAATTTATATAAGCTGCTACAATGTGCAATACTAATTATGTTGTTATGTATATGTTACTATTTGTTTTGTAAGGAAAATACAAAATAAATGCTATTGGTACAGTAACTTATTCAAACATATTATTTCTTAATGTAATGTACCACTTATTTTTTATATTTTTTAGATTTACAGATTTATGTAAGTTCTAAATATTTTGTTGACTAATGATGTAATTTGAGTTTACGAAGAAAAGTGATTTTATTTTAACTCTGCAGTGATGGCTTTGGTTGAGGTATTTAATTAACATTTATTATTTATTACTTAAACACAATGTTATTTTTTATCTTTATTCTCGATGCGGGAAGGTTGATTTTACGACGCAAACATAAAGTATTATCAGTTACCCCAACCCAGTGTTGAGTTGCCTTTGGCAGTTCGGAATATCATAGTTTATAATTGCCGATATTTATGCTGCTGATTAGGTGTTGGCTTAGCAGGAATTTATAGCATCCAACTCAAAAGGCGCTGCAGCATGAAGGCAGTGGGTCGAACCCACAAACGAACCCATGACTTTATGTAGCCTAGCAAGTGTTCTGACTACTACACCATGCTGCCAGTCATCTTAATAACTAATTTGTTTTACTTTTGTATTTTTATCAAAAACTTTAAGATAACTGCCATAGTGTGGTAGTTACTGTTTTGGTAACCTAAATGTTTTCATTTTTAGTCGTATGTATGACAATTTTTTGCTTAATTTGTTGTTTTTTTTAGTATGATAAATCATATAAGGTAAAAGAATGTACATGTGTGATCAAATATACAATTAATGATCAAAGTAAGAGGTTAATATACTGCTCTTCACCACTAGACAAGGTTTCAAAATTTTATGCAGTAAGTGATAACATACTTTTTTTTTGTAAGTTCTTTAATCTTGTGATATCTACATAAAGTTGTATGTTATGTATAATTATTTTTGCAAAGTTTTTGTTTTTTAAAACAAGGTTTTTGTTTTTTGAAAGCTGTATCATAGTTTTTTTATTTTATCTATTTATTTATCTTCAATTTGGGAAGGTTGAGTTGACGACCTCAACATAGAGTAACATCAGTTACCTCGACACAGTCTTGAATTATCATTTGCAGATTGGGATATTATAGATTATAATTGGCTTTGTTTAAAATGCTTTACGCGAGGGTGCTACAACATAAGAGTAGTGAGGATCAAACCCAGGATCTCATGTAGTGAAGCAAAGTGTTTTGACCACTGCCCCACACTGTGGGTATTTACTATTTAGCATATTGAGGTACAGAGTTACCAAATAAAATTTTATTAACTAATTTTATCAAGAACTTTTCTTGTTTAAATAGGGTGTGTGTGAAAAACTGCCCTTCGTTAGTGGAACATTTGATTTGATATTAAAACTAAACAACGACGAACACGGATTAATTGTCAGCGAAAAAGACAACGAGAACGACTTGTTGAGCTTGGGAGTAACCCTGGATAAGAAATCTTATTTTTATGTTGAAGCAAAAGAAGGGGTTGCGTTTGAAATGGTTCATCCTGCAAATATGGTAAACCATGTTTATGTAGTATTCTGTTAATAAAGCGCAGTAGTCTTTTTGATTTTTTTTATAACTATATTATGATTTATATAGTTTGTTGTACCAGAATTGCCAAGTAATGATGATCAAAAAAAAAATGTTTTTTAGTTTATTGTGTGTAAAATTGATTAATTAATTTAAACCCAAAATAATGAAATTTGAAAGCTTTTTTAAATAATTACACAGAATCTATACGTTTTTTTTAAATTTTTTTGCAGCAAAATGGGGTTGACCAGAACCCAAATAATTTCAAAATTCCCCCTCCCCCACAAATTTTATCTCCCCCACCTAACTTACCCCCAAATATGGAAAGAAAACCAGCTTTGCAACGAAGAATGGCAGTTACTACTGATGAAACTCAAACCAATGCAAGTTTAATTTCTTTCTTTTGTACGGTATCTAAAATTGTTTTAAATTTTACAATATTGATACCTCTGTTTTTTTTGTTTTTTTGTATATATTTTTATCCTCGATGTGGGAAAGTCGAAATGCGCGACTTAAACATAGACTAACATCAGTTACTTCGACCCAGTCTTGAGTTGCCAGTGACAGTTTGAGATATTATAGATTATAATTGCCGATAATTATGCTGTTGATTAAGTGCTGGCTCAGCAGGAGTTCATACCGTTTATAGCGCCTTACTCAAGGGCGCTACAGCATGAGATCAGTGGGGATTGAACCCACGACCTCATGTGTGGTGTAGCAAGAGTTCTTACCACTACACCACGCTGCCGGTCAAATCTGTTATTAAATTTTGGTAGCGTTTTAAATCATTGAAATTTTATTTTAAAACAAATCTAGCTTATTAGATACTGTTAGTTACACTTTTAAATCTAAGACTAGTTTATTGGTATTGAATTTAGAGTACAATACTTGTAACTTTCACATTTTTTATAGCTACAAGACCATTTGCGACAGAAGGCTAGTGAAATATTGCAACGGCCGAGCAGTCCTGCCGAAATTGCTCACAATCCTGCCAAACATTTAAGATTTGTTGGTCTGGTCAACCAAGCTATGACCTGTTACTTGAACAGTTTGATTCAAACTCTGTATATGACACCTGAATTTAGGAATGCACTGTACAGGTATTTTTATCAAGCTTTGTAATGCAAATTTTTTATACATTGTTGATGTTATGTTAAAGTTTTGTATGGGCTATATTATTCTTATGGAAAGCCTGAAGAAGTAAAATGTACGACCAATTTAAATAATAAAAAAAAACATATTTTAAGAGTTGAAACGCAGCTTTTAGGGTGGGTAACTGACTGGGTATTTATAAAATTTAAAAAATATTGCCAAAAAAAGCAAAAATTTTCGAATAATTAAACAAAAAAATGTTCATGTGTGTTTATTTAAATACTTTAAATAGATGGGAATGTGATAGACAAGATGACCCATCAACCAGTATCCCATTCCAACTCCAACATTTATTTCTTCTTCTACAAACAAGCAACAAACAGTCGGTTGAGACCACTGGACTTACTAAAAGTTTTGGATGGGACAGTAGTGAAGGTGGGTTGAAAGTAGTTTTAGTTATAAATAGGCAGCTTAATTATCAGTTTAAGGTTCGATTAAATTTGCGCCAAACAAAGTTAATAAGTTAGAAAAGAATTTTCATATTTATAAAATTAGTTTATGTTTTATCTTTTTTATATTGACTATTAAATAAACAACTTTGTATTCTAAATAAAAAAAATATGCAGTTTCTTTCTAAATGCTTACAAAAAGTTTATACATAATTGTACTTATTTTAAATGTTATCTTAATTATTTATCTGTGATATTGATTTCACATTAACATTTACATAAATCAATTGAAAGCTTGGCAACAACACGATATCCAGGAGTTATGTAGAGTAATGTTTGATGCTTTGGAAAAGAAATTTGAGGGAACTGATCAAGCCGATCTTATCAAAAGACTTTATGAAGGTAATATCTCTTTAAACTCTGAGTTATTGGATGTTTTGACATGTTCAGTAGAAAAAAAAATATTTAACATATTTGCCATAGCAGTAAGTTACAAATTTTTTTTTGATGAACTTAAATCGTATCTGAAATTTAACATAGTAAGTTATGTAGTTTTCTGTTTACAGACTAAACAGAATTTGCTTATTGTGTAAAGAAAAATTTGGGTATTGATTTACCATTGAGTCATGTAGACCAAACAAAAGAAATGACGTATACAAGAATTTATAAATAAAATTACTAGTTATTTAACATTAGAAAAATTAAATATCTAGGGCCAATGGATTAATCAATGTCAAAATTTAAACACGACAAAAACAAATTTGTGTAAATTTTAAGTTTAAAAATTAGTGAATTGTTATTATTATAGGTAAAATGAAGGATTATGTTCAATGTTGTGAATGTGGAAATGAAAGTGCAAGAAATGATACCTTTCTAGACGTACCCATCACAATTCGACCTTTCGGATCAAATACAACATACAAATCAGTGGTAGGTTATTTATTTTCTTTCTCAATATTTAAATTGGTAATAAGTATATGTAATAGGTCTATTTACGATGATTAAATTTGACTAAAAATTTTTTTGTAAATAAATAAAAATTGTGATTTAAATGGCATGCCCAAATTTTTTAAAAATATTTTGACAAACTTTACAATGAAAATGTGGTCTTTATTGGTTTTCTTTATTAATATATATATACATCATGTGGTCTTTATGAGTACATTTTTATTCTGTTGTATTTAATAATTAACAATAACTTATAGATGGAGGGTTTAAATGCATTTGTTGAACCTGAAACACTGGATGGCAACAACCAATATTTTTGTGAGAAATGTGGCAAGAAATGTGATGCTAAAAAAGGCCTAAAATTTACCAAGTAAGATTTAAACTTGATTTTTTCTTGTCAATATTTTTGCTTGCTTATTATACTTTATGTATCATGGGGTAAAATACATATTATAATGTAAGTATGTGCAAATAGTTCTAGTAAACGTTTACCTGTTCTTGATAGGGGGTTAAAATTAGATTTTAAGCCATTTTTTGTTATTAAAATTTACATATGTTAAACTGGATTTGTGGTTCAATATAAGTACACTAATATAATTTTCTATTGCCACCCTATATTATTCTTTCCTTTATTATGTATTTTTAATAAAATTTTGTATTATTTTTTTTAGATTTCCGTATCTTCTCACTTTGCAACTGAAGAGATTTGATTTTGATTACTCCACTATGCATAGAATAAAGTTAAATGACTGCATGTTATTTCCACAAATTTTAAATCTAAATTCTTTTGTCAATGATAATGAAACTACAGAAACTACCAATATCACCACTGTAAGAGACAACTGTATTTTTTGAATTCATTTTCAAATTTATTTTATTTATTTTTGTAAATGTTTTTTGATAATTTTAACTTTTTTACGCTTTTTTTCATTGAAAAGCTAAAGTAATGGAATATTATTTTTTTAGGAAAATAAAAGTAGCGGTGAAATCATCAACAACGATGATGTAATAAATGATGATGTCATTCCTTCTCCACCTTCAGGTTTGCAACAATTTTCTTTTTAAATAAATTTTTACAGTTTTAAAATTATTTTTTTTAAATTTATATCTTTTCTACATTTAAAAAAAAAAAAAATATTCTAGAACCCCAAGATGAGGACTCCAGTAGTCATGACAGCGGTAATGACCCAGACCACACCCCTGTCACAACTATAGGGGGGGTTGACAGGTGTGGTCACAGTAGTGAGGAGGAGGGGGAAAGTAGTGTGGATGAGGGAATCGATATTGAGTCACAGAGCTCCGGGGTGCGGAAAAAAAAATTAAATAGCGCCTCTTGGTGGTTGAATAACGAAGATGTCGACATTGCGAATTACTTAAAGGTTTGTGTTAAATTTTCCAATTTTGTTTAATTTAAATTATCATTTCTTTAACAAAATTTTACTTAAGTGGTACTTATGTAACAGCACACTTGTTGTGTATCATTTCTTTTTTTTTATTGCAAAATATATAAGTGTACTTAACAATTTTTCTGTTGAAATTATAGTTTATGCTGAAATAACCCTTTAAACACTGATTCAAGTTATTAAATTGTTGTTAATATGTTATTACAGGAAGGTCCATATGTTTATGAGTTGTTCTCCATTATGGTTCATTCTGGCAGTGCTGCTGGCGGACATTATTACGCTTACGTGAAATCTTTTATTGACAACCGGTGGTACAGTTTCAACGATCAGGTAAGAATATATTATTTTTCTTTGTCAAATATTGTTTTTTGTATATGTTAGCATAAGTATGACATTAATTCGAACTTTGTATTTACTTAGATTGTAACTCCAATCACACATTTTGATATCGAGAAAACCTTTGGGGGTTCCCCTTATTCGAGAACATCAACATATTACTCTTCCTTTTCAAGGTAAAGTTTTGGACTTAGGTTATTTAGAAAATTTTATACGAAAAATATTAAATAATTTATTTATTTTAAATTTAGTTCCACCAATGCTTACATGTTGATGTATCGACAATTTAATCCCAAAAAGAACAAAGGTGAGAAATGTTAAAGTCATTTTTTAAACATAATTTTTATTTAAATTTTATTTAAAACATTTGATTTTTTATTCACAGATTACACATCAGTTGAAGATCTTCCCGATCACATCCAGAAGTTGGTGGAGAGGGAAGAGAAGAAAGAGATGCAGAGAAAGATGAGGATTGAACAGGAGAGAAACATGTGCTCCATCCAAGTAAAAATTCAATTTTTTTCAAGGCATAAACATTTTTTTAATATTTTTCACGAATGTTTTTTAAATTTTTTTTTTAGTTATACTGCCGACATCCGAGTATATTAAAACATGGCAATTTAACAATTGCTGAAGAAGGTTTCGATTTCCATAAAGATATTTCTTTGGAGGAAGCAATCAAAGATGCCCATTCACTTATGAAATTAGGTAAAGTATTAAAATGTTTTAAATTTAAAAATTAGTCTTAAAATTTTTTTAACATTTTTTAACAAATATTATGTTTATTATTAAAAAAAATAAACTCTTTATCAATTATTAAACTTTTAAAAATTATTTTCTTAAATTGTGGTAAATAATTATGTAATTATGATTGTTTTAGATTACCATAACATTGATATAAATAACTGCCGGTTGGTTAAATACGATCATTTAAACGATGTTCCTGATCGTTCTTTTGATCTTGGCACCCAAGATGAACAAAAATCCCTCAGTCAATTACTTGGTAAAAATTTAAAAAAAAAAGTTTGTTTTTTATCAAGTAAATCCATATACATGTTAATTAATTTTAATAAAGGATTTAAGGTTATATAAATTACCCTTTTTTAATTTTACATGTTTATTTTTTTATGAAAAAGGTAATTTTTGAAATATTTTTAATAGTTTTTGTTTTGCTGGAATATATAAAAAAGAGCTATTTTACAGTATAATTTATTTTATCATATTTTACTCTTAATTTTCTATATGTTAAGGTGGTGTAAAGTCAGCATATTTATTCGATCTCTTACTTGAAACTAAAGAAACAAATGAAGAGTTTGAAAGATACGAGAGTGGGGGAATCACATTAAAAGTAAAACTGATTTAAAAATGATTCGTACTTATAAAACTTAACAGACCACATATATATATATATACCAGTTTAAACTTTTTAAAATAAAAAATAAAGCCATTGGTGGTCCACTGGTATATATGTGTTGTGTCTATGTTACGTTAACCAATTTGCCAGTAACCAGCTCATTTAACTTGCGTATAAAAAATCAGGCACTTAAAGTTAAAGACTTACATAGAATTTAAAGGTATGTACTCAACACAAAGTTTGTATTATATTTTTGTACATCTTTCAGCTTTTCGTAGCTGACCGGAAAACGATGTCGTTTAAATCTCACGGTTTTATGAGATCATCTGAAAGTACAAATGTCTTAAGTTTAAAGAAAAAATTATCACTAGTAAGTTTATAACTTACTTATTACTGTATTTTTAGATTAAACACATTAACAGTATATTACTTTTATAAATAAATAACAAGATTTGTTTTTTAAATATCCCTTTTCTCAATTTTTATTTAATTTAAATCATCTGTATATTTTTGGTTATTGACTTAGTGTATATTTTTTAAACGAAATTTTTGTTTTTAATTTTCTAATTTAAAATTTTTTTTATAGAAACTGGGATTCAAATTGGAGAGGTTGTTGGTTGCATTTGACAAATACAGTGGAGAAGTTGCTTTGTTGCAACATGTCAACAAAACTCTTAAATCTGAAGGTTTCTTTAGAAGTGCTAAGGTAAAAATTGAACGGTTTTAAGTCTTACCATATTAAAAAAATATCATTTTCCAAAATTGACACTTTCTAAAAAAAACAAAAAATTGTCATTTTTGTTGAAACTTAGGTCTATATTTATTTAGAAAATAAAGGGTATTTTTTATATAGGATTAATGGTAAGATTGGTAAATAGAAACATACTGATGGCTTGAAAAAAATTTTTTGAGCATAAGTTCCATCAAATTTCAATTTGGTGAAATGATTTTAAGTAATATGATAATTATATGCTTTATAAAGCAATGCAAGCAACAATATTTTTGGAAATTTAATTAAATTTTAAGAAGCTTAATTTATTTAAAGTACGTAAACTTTAAATTAATTTTTCTTGTTTTTGTAGTTATACATGGATGAATTATCAGATGAGGAATACAACTTGGAAAAAACTTTCTCGTTAAAATTTGAAGAAACAACTTTGTGGTTTATCGTCGACCGATCTTCAAATCTGATCAACATCAACATTCTGCTCCCACCCAGTGGTAGGTTCAATATAAAGATAATATAATATATTATTAAGTTGCTAACTGTAAATATTTAAAAAAATATAAAATTTTTATTCAAATATGTGTATGTAAATTTTTTTTTCTTGTGTAATTTTTTCTTGTTAGGTTTTTTTACAGAAACAAATTGCTTTTGTCTATTTCTATTGCTAAACATTTCTTTTAAAAATTATAATTTTCCACAGAAACAGCTAATGACGAACAAATCCAACAACAATCGAAACTAAAATCTTCCCAAAAGAAATGCGTTCCTGACCTCGTGCAGTCATGCGCATCAAGTGACGAGGGGGTCGGATCACTAGGGGGCAGTAGTGGGAATGCAGGGTTGGGGTCACCAGAGCGTGTAGAGGGTGATGGGGTTAATACTGGGTCACCTGATAGCAATATTACACCAGGAGAGCCGGGTTAGTCAAAAAAAACAATTTTATTAATAAACCAAACTAAGGATAATAATATAAGTTTCATTTCTTAAAAAAAATTCCATTATTAAATTTTTTTTGAGTTTTGTCAATCTTTTTTAACTGCTGCCTTGTGAAAATTTTGTTCTTTTTTATTAACTATAATTTTCTAAACATTAGACTCAAAAAAATTAGACTTAATTTTTGCCCTTAATTTTTGCCAGATTAATATGGGTAGTTTAAGAACATTACTTTACAACATTTTTTTTATTTTTAGGTTTAACATCAAGTGATATCAACCACTTTTGGGAAAGTCCAGAATTATCGAGCAGTCGAAATAAAATATCGGATCAAGAGATTAAAATTCCGGCAAGAAAAAGGAATAATAGTTACGAGGACTCGTTCCTGGAGCCCCAGCAATTCAACAACTTTACAGATATTCTTCAAAAGAAACTGATTAAAGGTAAATATAAAATAGTACTGATTGCCATTTAACTTGACTAGCATTAGGATATAGTGGTCAGAACACTTGGGTTTACTACATTAGGTTTTGGGTTTGATCCCCACTGTTCTCATTAGCTTATGCTATAGCAGCCTTATCTAAGACGATGTTAACTTCTGCTAAGCCAACACTAAATCAGCAGCTTAACTATTCTTCAATTATAATTAATAATATAACACACTGCCAAAGGAAACTTAAGACTGGGGTGGGGGAACAAATGTTACTTTATGTTTGGGTTGTGAAGTCAACCTTTCCACATCGAGGATAAATAAATGTAAAAAAAGAAAACTAGGTCTTAAATAAACTAACTTTATTGTCGTTTTTTATAAAACCTTTTAATATTGAATGCCCACAATGTTTTTTGCTTGTCTTTCTTAAACTATTATCAAGCATGTTTAGGCCAGTTACACTAATATACTTAAAATGTCTTATTAAAAAATGTTTAGGTTAGTAAAGATTTAAAAAATCTAATTTAAAAAATACTAAATTTTTTTTTGATCTGAAAGAAACAGGTTATGAATCTCCCACTAGTTCACTCAACTGCGAAGATGGAAACTCCTCTCGATCTGGATGCGGATCTTTCATTACCGATACTGACTTTGATGTGGAGGGAGTTGTCCCATGTCAGAGTCCTTCACATGGTAAGTTTTATGGCCCTGCAGTTTTTTTTAAATTAATGTACATGTCATCATTTTTGTAAAAATTATTTGGTTTTTAAAATGTTCACTGATGTTTATTCTTCTTGAAATTTTGGTCATTGGCCAGTAATGTGTTGCTGTTCCGTTTAGATACTATTTGATTTAGCATTTTTTATGCAAGAAATTTACCATGATTTTCTTTATTTTAGCCACGGTTGGCAGTGAAGGAAGTAGTCTCAGTACTTCATGTTCAACTCTTGACAGTACCGACACTTTATGCAACACTTCTGATCACCCAACCAATATTGATGCTGCTACCCACTTTAACCCAATATTTAACCCATCTGACCCAAACTCGGGAGACCTTAAACGACAACCTGTTGAATCAGGTCACAGCGAGGTTGTTTACCCACAGATTAAAAACAAAATGGGGGGTAAATGTTACCCCGGTCACCCAGTACCCTATCGAAGCAGTCCGATGGAATTATCACATGAAAGATACAGCAACTCTGTCAGTCTTATTTCTGCTCACAATGTGTCGGCGGACGGCGATTCCTTGTCGAGTGAAGTCAACAAAAACAACCTCAATAATCTTCACAGTGTTATGATAAACCACGGTGATCAACCTCCCGCCGTGACGTCAGACCCCCAAGCTCAAACTGAGAAAAATGTAAATAGTCAGTGTGCAGAGGTGGGCACTCTACCGAGATACTTCTGCGCAAGCAACGTCTGTCTAAACTGCGCGCCGGTGACAAATCCACTTGCAAACAATATTTTTAACCCCCCTAGCAATAAACCCCCCTATTCTAACCAACAAACTGAAAGTAACAAACAGAATGGGGGCTCGAAAATGGATCCCGAGTCGGGTGAGGGGCTCGACAAACTCGAGCCTTTGTTCACCGAGACAGAAAATTTTTCGAGGGTTAAAATACCGACAGAGAACAGCGACATTTACTCGTCACGCGAACGAACAATTTCAACATCTTCCGACGGTTGGGGACTGACTACCGAAGTGAAACAAAAAAGTTTTTATTTTAAAGTTGTTGATGAAGAACAGTCGACGTGTACACCAACTTTAGAAAGCACAGAATTTGTGCCGTGCAAAGGTAAAACTAAAAGATTTTATTGTAAAGACTGTTTATGAGTACAATATAGAAGTCTGTTTATTGCCCTAGGCTTTACTCTGTAGTCAGATTAACATATCTTGGTTTAATGGCTGACAGTAAGATGTAGTGGCAAGAACATTTGATTTTTTACGTAAAATCTTGAGTTTGATCTTAATTCCTTTTGTGTCGTCATGCTTTTTGGTGAGGCAATATAAATGCCAAATGGAAGTCACTTTTTCTAAGCCAAAAACTGATTGGCAGCTTAAAGTCAAGGCAAAATATTAAAAAATTACTGGCTCACTAAACAAATAATGACATTCTATGGTATTTAAAGTACAACTCTTTTTTTATTGGGAATAATCATGAAAAATATCCTTTAAATTTTTGTTTATTAGTTTTAAAGATAGAGATGGACAAGCGAATGCACCTTCTTGCTTTAAAACGACATTTAGTTAACATTGTTCAGGTTCCCACAAGAAGATTTTGTGTTTATAAACAATTCACAAGCGGGCAAGAGGTAGACAATAATATAAAAAAATGATTCCTCAAAAAAGAACTTGTATGTAAATAAATTCACAACTTTATGTATTTTGTTAGGTCTTTGTTATTAAATTTTGTGAGGCCGAATTTAAAAGAAATTGGTAATAGAATTATCTTTCATGTTTATGTTTGTTTTTAACAGACTGAAGTATTAACGCCATCTGAAGATTTTAAGTTAGTAACTGAAGGTCAAAACTTTGTTGTCCGATATGGAAGAGCTTTAAAGAAAAATGAAAGTCGCTGCAAACTTTTCACACTTCAGTTAAATGAAGAGGAGGTGACCTTTAACTTAAAATGTTACAAAATTTTATTTTGTTGATTTTTTTTTTGTACATATTTTTATCCTCGATGTGGGAAAGTCGAATGCGCGACTTAAACATAGAGTAACAACTGTTACTCCGACCCAGTCTCGAGTTGCCTTTAGCAGTTTGGAATTTTATAAATTATAATTGCCCGGTAATTATGCTGCTGATTAAGTGCTGGCTCAGCAGGAGTTCATACTGTTTATAGCGCCTTACTCAAGGGCGCTACAGCATAAGAGCAGTGGGGATTAAACCCACGACCTCATGGTGGTGTAGCAAGTGTTCTTACCACTACACCACGCTGTCGGTGATATAGTATATAGACATTTAAGTATGGTAAATTGTAAACAATTATCATTTTAAGATTTATGATATTGAAGCTTTATCACTGTATAAATTATACCAAATTTTAGGTAATATTTTCTTTATTGCTTGTCTTATAATTTCTACTGATTTTTTAATAATTCTTTTATTGATTTAGGTATATAAATACTTACCATAAACATATACCTTGGACTTTTTTTTCAGACTGCTAAGCCATTGATGGACTGGGTTGTACAGAAAGAAATGACGATATTGGAAGCTCAAAATCTTCTAAGTCAAGATCTTGCTGAGCAATGTGGAATTCACTGTCAACCTAACAGGTTTTTTAATAGCTAAAAGTTGAACATATTTATACAGCCTCCATATTAAGCTTTATTATAGGATTTAAACAAACTGGCAAAATAAATAATTTTTGTTAACTAGAATTCGTTTGAGAAAAAAAAATTGGCGAAGTCCTTCTCAGATTTACCTCCCGGATCAAAAGTTTGGAACTGACATAAGTTTGTATGGGACTCTGGAATTTTTTGTTCAATTTCTTTCTTCACCTGAAATAAAGGTAAATCTCGTTACTTACATATATTGTAAATTACTATTTTATAGGTTCTTTATATAAAAACAGGTGTAATTTTTTGTGTTAAAAATTTGTTATAACTTACTATGGAAAAAATAAAAAATAAATAACTGCCCAAAAAAAAATATACAAATAAAAGACTTTTTTAAATTTTAATAGATAAATGTATTTGTTTTCATGTTTTTAAGTTCGATTTCTAATTTATTTAAATTATTTTCCTCCAAAAATATTTTTAAATTACTTTTTTTAGGAATCACAAAACCAATTGCTGCTACTCTGTCGTCAATGGCAACCCTCCAAGTTACAATTTGGTGACTTTCATGAGTTGCTACTCACAGAAAATGAGCAATCTTGTTCATACGGATTTTCAGCTACTCAGTTGTTAAAAGCACTTTCGGAAGATACTAATATTCCTTTAGATCAACTACAAGTTGCTAAGGTATGTTAATTTATATTAATTTGTTTTTTAAAAACATTAATTTTTTTTGTATATATCTTTATCCTTGATGTAGGAAAGTCGAATGCGCAACTTAAACATAGAGTAACATCAGTTACCCCGACCCAGTCTCGGGTTGCCTGTGGCAGTTTGGGATATTATAGATTATAATTGCCCGATAATTATGCTGCTGATTAAGTGTTGGCTTAGCAGGAGCTCATACCATTTATAGCGCCCTACTCAAGGGCGATACAGCATGAGATCAGTGGGGATTGAACCTACGACCTCATGTGTGGTGTAGCAAGTGTTCTTATCACTACACCACGCTGCTAAAAAAAAATAAATTAAGTATTAAGTTTAAAGTAAACTGGTTATTTTAACATCAATATTTTTTAATAAAGTTTTTTTTTGTTTGATTTAAAGCGACATTGTTACTATTTTAATATAAATCTAGTTTGAAACTGCTAGTGCTTACTTATGAGCTCTGTTTAATTTCGGTATTAATACATTTAACAGAATAACTATTTTTTTGTTTATAGGGTAGGGGTATGTTTCCATTCAGAGTAAGTGTACTTGATGCAGACACAGATTTGGATTGGCAGCCAGACAAAAATAAATCACCAAGTTATCCCATGCACTTAAATGATGATGGAATTGTCATTTTCTACAAGTAAATTACCTTAAAATATATTCTGTTTAGTTTAAATCCATTTAATTGCAAAACATGTCTTTAATTTTGTTAAATAGGTAGTTTAATTAGATTTAAATAGGTTTTAAATTTAACTTTTTTTAAAATTTTTGATCATTTTTAGGGACAAAAATGAACCATTAAAAGAAATTTCTGATGAGGAAAAAATTGCAATACAAGACGAAGAATCAAAATCAGATTCAACTGTACAAAAACAACATACAAGTAAGAAACATTTTTGCTTTAAAAATTTTTTTTTAAAACAGATAACTTTGATAACTAATTATTTTTAGACGTATCTTCGTCGCCTATCCGAACTTCGTACCGCCGCGAGAAGGCGCTAAAGATCTACACGGTCGACACAGCCCCAAAGTCAAACAACGAAATTTCCACCGAGCTTTAAATCCTAGATCACGTGATTAAAATCTAAAAATCACTTGTTAACGTAAAACCACGTGGCCTGTTTGCAGATGCTTTATGGTGGCTTAAAGTTGCATGCTACATAAAAAACATTATCAGAAAAAAAACAATAATTTTTTTGCCTTTAAATTGTAAAATTTTAATAACTTCTAAATTCCGTCCACAGTTTTACCGTTGTATTATTTTTCGGACATTGCTTGTCTACTGCTGTGAATATTATACTGTCGAAACATTTTTAATATCTTGAATTGACAAAACCCTCAACATAATGTACGGTGCTATTAGACAGTTACAAAAAAGGGTTAAAAGCATATGGCAAACTTGCTTAAATTCTAATACAAAACAACTTGATTTCTTTTGTCACAGGCCCATTTTAATTGTCTATAAAATACATTTTTTAAGGTTTTTTTGTTGGATATTATATGACCCGATCAAACGATTTAAAAGAAAGGTTTAACTTTTATGATTGAATTTATGAGTTAATGCCACGTTGTGTATTATATGTTACGATTAAAATAAAACAGATTTTTGCTTATTGTACAATTTTTGTTTCTTTTATTTTTGTTAGAAATAGGTTAAGCCTTTTATCTTAATTAAGTTAGACATACAAAAAATATATAAACTAATGTCTAGGAAGTTGGGCATACTAAAATATATATAATATGTATACTAAAGAAATAGCATTTTTTTCTAGACTTTTGAACCCTCCTATTTCCGCAACTAAAAAATTATTGTCACTACCAATAAAATCAATTGCTTGGTAACCAATGTGTTAAAATATTGAAATTTTGAATGTTTATTATAATAGAATAAATTGAACGTTGATGCGAAAAATGTGCTTACGTAACTAATTAGTTGGCTGCAGTATCAATACTATGCTACTGGAAATAGCTCGTTAAAGCAATTTTTCTCAAGGCAACAATCCATAAATTTCGTTAATTAGCCTAAATTCCAATGCACTTACTTTTACGCTGGCACATTTCTTTACTTAGGGTGTTGCCAAATGAAATATTTTCTTTTAGAATATCTAATGTATTTATTAGTCATTAATTTGCAATTAAAGTCTTATAAATACTTATTATAAATATTGTTGGGTATGCACACAAGTCGAAACTGTTTATAAATTACTGGTAAAGTAAAAGAATAATAATTAAAAAAACAATTGGAAACACCTTTATGGCAAGAAGACAGTCCTTTAAAACTTAATCTTACATTTTTTGGTCATTTAGTTTTAAGTTCTTTTCAGTATAGTTCAGTTTATTTTTTTGAGTTCCGTTTTTTTTGTTATGTTTTTTTTATTTTCAAGGTAAGTTTGCGTTAATACTTTTAATACGTTATGTAGTATAGTTGTTTTACTTTTAGTTTAAGTTATTATCAAGAATACCTCATAACTATCATCGCCTTGTTTTCAAGATTATGTTTCGTTTTTCTTTTTACCACGTGGTTGGAAGGCAGTACTAGTCTTGTGGAAATTTCTGGGTCGGGTCTTGCCGCAGAAAATGAGTCCGAAGGCAAGTTATTAATATTTGAAATAAGGCAATTCTTTAAATACGACAATAATATTTTTATAAAAGCATTAAGATAAAATAATTTATTTTTTTAAATGTATATTTATGTTCTTGTAATATTCATATTTATTAACATATTAAAATAAATGTTTTTTTATGAAAATTACTTTTTGTATAAGGACCAGAAAAGCGAATATCTGGTAGGACTAATCTTGTGACTTGTAAAAGCGATCCCTGCGGATTAAATGGTTTATGTATTCAACGGACTTCCGGTTTCGTGTGAGTAATTTCTTGTAAATTGAGCCATAGTTTTTGCTTAATACAAATACTGCTATTTCTAATGTTTTACTGACGCTAAAAGGTTTTATATTTTTCAATGTATCGTGAAAATATTCAATACGTACTGAATTTTACACATTTAAAAGATGTTTTTTTTTTAAATTTCTATGCAATTATTGCTGCTAGACTACATAACATAATTGTTTTTGATACGAAAACTGTCTAATATAAATAGCTTGCAATGTAGGTTAGCGATCAATTGCCCTAACTATTTTATTTTCAACAATGCCTTTAAAACAAATTCAATATTAAATTTTTATTGTGATACAGATGTAACTGTAATGCCGGTTGGTATGGAGATTTATGCAACAAACAAAATCTTACTACTACCACTACAACTACTACTGTGCAAACTGAATTTGAACCTACGCAACCAGAAATTTCAGCCTGCGTGCAGTATCCTTGCCCCAACAATTGTACTTGCTTTAGTTCTTGCAAACATGAATTTGGAAGAATGTGTGTTAGCAGTGAAGGCTTCATTGGGAAAAACTGCTCGATAGGTACATACATCATAGGCAGTTAAAATTGTTTTTAAAATTGTCAAGATAAGTTTTTATTTAACTCGAGTTACTAAAAACTTGACATAATTGTTTTTTTTGCAGAGGTTCCACTAGTCACGTGTACCCCATCGCTGATTACCGTTTCTATCGTGCCAGAATTTTACGAGGAGTTTGACAGAAACTTGAATAATAGTTTTATGTATCTTTCTCAAAGTCAAACTTCCAACCAAAACGCATGTACAGGTGAATGAAAATATTTTTTTTAAGTTTTGATATTTTTAAGAAGCTACATTCCTTCTAAATGTTTTTTTTGTTTTTTAGCTTTGTTAGTCAAGGGAAAATATTCAATCTCAATTCCCCTTCCCTTTACGGGTTGTGGTACATCTATGTACACTAATTATGGAAATTCTATTTTTGAAAACCGTTTATGGATCAATCGCAATATTAGTGGTGGGCTGTTGGATATGCCACAACCAGTTATCGATTTCCAATGCGCATACGCCCAAGAATATTCAATTGTGACATCACTACATCCCGTGTAAGTAATTGTTTAGTTACAAGAAATTACTGGCTTATCGCCAAAAGCCATACGCCCAAAAACGCATTGTTTCCCAAAACAACACATTTTCTTTTAAGGCCCTTTACTTTAGTCCATTGAGTAACATGTTTTTTATGGCGAATACCAGTTAAAAATTATAAAAACACTTGCATGGCATAGCACATATTAGTTTAAAAAAATGTGAGTAATAAGCCTGTTCTGTATATTTTCTTTGCTTTGTTCTTAAGTAATCGATTTGTTTTGCCTTGGTCGGTATATTGTATCTTACAATATTTCGTTGCAGAATTGGTATTGCACAGTCGGTTGAATTACGAACAGGTGAGATTGGGTTTGAAATGGAGTTGTGCAAAGCTGACGTTTGTCCAATAAAACATTGTCCCGACTTATATTCTGTTAACAGTGGAGCTTTGTACACGGTTGGAGAAAATATTCACATTGGAATACACGACATATCTGATACAGTATGTTGGGCTGAGATGATTTTAAATATAATCATATTCTTTAACAAATTTACATTTATTTTTTTTGTAAGGTCTAATTTTGTCAAATTTTGTTTTTATTTTAATTTGTTAATGCAGACCGAGACTGCAGGTTTACCAACGTTTATCCCAACCGTTCAACAATTATATCTTTCTTGTTCTTCAAATTCGTCAGCACCAGCATTATCACAACTTGTTAACGACGGGTAATTTATGCAAAAACTACTATTATGTATATTTCTTTCCATCACGATATAAAACAATGTCGATAACCCTGTTTTTAGTTGTCCCGACGCGCCAGGCTTTCACTTATTTGTAACAACCGGCGATTCTTCAAAGTCTGCTTGCATTACTTTTCAATTGCCACGAATTTTAGCCTGCCAATCGATCTACATCCATGCTTACGTTCGACTTTGTGTATCTGATGTTCTAACGGTAAGTTTGTTTTTATAATACAGTGTTATAGATCAGGTATTTAAATATTTTATTATTTTAGACTTGCTCGAATTCGGGTTCGACTAAGCGATGTTCAAAAAATTTAAAACGATCTGCAGACCAATTAGATTCTCTGGAGGACTCTAGAATGGAAGTGATTGGTCCGATTCGTTTTATAGAAGGGTCAGGTGGTCAAGCAAGAATAACGCTCGATTCAGATGGAATGGGGATACCTATATTAAGGTCAAAAGTTCACGATTTTGACTACGTTATTCCTGATGAACCAAAGGAAAATACTTTTAGTAAGTTTAATTTTTTTTTGAATAAAAAATCTGTAAAGAAGGGACTTAACAATAAAATAACTAAATTTAATTTTTATTTTTAGACTTCATGTTCTTTGTGATTTTTACTGCATTGCTGTTGTTTATTTTATCAACTATGATGTTGATTTACTTTAAATGCTGTACAACTAAAAATCAAGATCGGGCTTTGCTTGAAGACTCGGTGGAAAAAACATCATATTAAATTTATTTTCATTAATTTCTTTATGTTTAAATGAAAAAGGATTTTCACTGTAGATTAGTTTTCTTCATTTCATATGCCAATTAATAGGATTAAAAGATTTTTATTAATTAATCTTGGAATTAAACCAACCTGACGTTGAATATTGAAATTGTATACTAAGCCTCAACACAATATTTGAAAAAAAAGATAATCTGTAGAAAATGAAAATAAATATTTAATAAAATTGAACGTTTTGGAATCAAATTCCCAGTTTATAAACCTTTATAGGCTCAATAATCTGTTTAAAACGCTTACTATTGTCTAATAGCTATTATAATTTGATTTTTAATTAAATATATTAGAAATATGATCAACTAGCAATTACCTTTTAGTACGATTAGCATTATTAGGCTTATGCGTTTACTTCATTCTGAAATAACTTCCCAAATTTTGGGTATATAAGGAAGACACATATACTTGTAAATTCACTTACATTTGTACCTGACAATAGAATGAAGCAAACGACATTGATCATAGCAATCGTTCTTTGCTGCATGCTTTTCTTCACCGTCAACGGCAAGAAGGGCCGAAGTTGCTGTAAGGAAATGAGAGGCAAGAATTACTGCAACGCAAAATGCATCCGTCGTGTTATCTTGCTCGGGATGCCGTACATGGGTAAACGGGACTCGAACCCCTTGGTACTCAACGACCAACTTTCCTATTTTGATGATGATGTTGCTGAAGATTGGATGACCGAGGATGAAATATGTAAGGGCTATTTTTCAGGGCTGTCCTGCGAGAAGGCTATCTCGGCTTCTCAGGAGTTTCCCGAATAATTTAGCAAAACAAATATCGATCTCGATGTTGTGATGTCATGGCTTTAAATAAATTTCGTAATAATTTATGAGCATAAAAACTTAATGTGTTTTTATTGTAATTTTAGGCTATTTATTCTTAGCTTAAATTTAATTTTACTTTACCTAAAAAAACGCTTACTGAAATAGGTTAAATTTGGTGGTAAAAAACTAACTTACATCTAAAACTAACCAACAGAACCGCAGAATTATATAGTAAAAGTAAATTGTTATTTAAAAAATCAGTAAAAGGGGCAGTTAGTTAGAGTTAAAAAACAAAACTAAACACTCGTTTTTCAAAACACTTGAACAATCGAACTACTGTTTATTATAGTTAATTCAAAGGTTAAATTACTAACAAAACAACTTCAATTGGCAAAAAATTGGGACATTCGCTTAGGTTGTATTTATATAAAGCGTTTGATAAAAACCCACCACAATAAAACATTAAAAAAACAAAAATTACTTTTCTAATAATAAAAATATTAAGTAATTTTTAAAATATCAAGTCAATGCAAAATGTACTGACATTTTTTCTTACGTAAATAATATAAAGGTTTTAAAAATTGTAAAAGGCAATTAAATTTTATTGGAATGTATCGTTCAGTTATACAAATACGCTTTAAAAAAAGTATAAATTAAAATTCATGTTAATACATGTTATAACACCAGCCTTTTTCTTTTTTAAAGCGGAAATTGTTGTTCGAAATTACAGCTACGGAACCAAACATGCGCGTGTACCAAAAATTCCAGTATATTAATTACTATGTGCACTCATTTCCTATTGTTAAGTAGTGAATATGATAGTGTAGGGTACTAGCTTATCTCCTATTTGAGAGTGTAAACGTAAAAATGAATGAGCAGTGATGAAAAAACTGTTAAAGTTTTAATAATTTTGATAACTCACTCAATCGATAGTCGGTGTAAGAATTTAACGTAGTGCGCAAGGAGAGAAAGTTAAATATCTATATATTAACTTTCTCAAGCGACAGGAAAAGTGATACACCACAGATATCCAGATGTCGACGTTAAACCTAAAACCTTGCCAAAACTTTTAAAAATGTTTACAAAATGAAAAAAAGATTTGTTAAAGTTTTGTACTTGGTTTAAAAGTTTAAGATATCAGGGCAACAAAACCAGTTTCGCTTGAGCAGGTCTTTACATGTTAAGAATGGCTTTTTTATATACAAAAGATATTTGAAAACGTTGTTTTGTTAAGGACGAAATGTAAGAACGCATTTTCAAACGTTAATAACACGCCTTTTGCAAATTTTTTGGGAATAGCTGAAGTTAGACTGGTAGTTTTTGTTAAATCAAAATTTAACAATGCTGAAGATTTAGACTTTGGAATAACCTAATAATTTCTGGAACAATACATTAGTTTGGTGAATTTCAGTATTATTAGATAAAAGTCTAGAGGTTAAAGCTAAAGTTTTTTTTAAAAAGGAGCTTAAATAGAAATACCAGTAAAATTTTAAATTCATGTTAAAAAATTCCTCTTTTTCTATCTGAAAATTTAAAAGGGGCTTGAACGGATATTTTAAAGCTGGTTCTATAGAAATAGTTTTTTAAGAAAGAAACATATTTACTAAAACAACAAACACACAGTTGTGTATGTTTAATATTTAATACTGACAAAAAGCTCATGGTATAGGATTAACAGGAAATAGATTATACAGCTTTATACGTTAAAAGCTTCATTTATTATTTTAGATTTTAAGTTTTCAGATTACTATTTTTATTCAAAAATGTTTGGTTCATCTCGCAAAAACGTTACTGTGGCATGTGCTTTGATTATAATTGTATTGTTTGTTATTATGTCTCAATACTGGTGGGAATTTGAAGGTGAAATCCAGGAGCTAAAAGGTAAATAATTCTATACCAAATAACAAGAACACTGGTATTAACTATTAAACGCTTACGCATAGTGATATTTAAAAAAAATGATTTGAAAATGCTTAATAGTTTTAGCTGAATAAATAGATGCACGTCAATAAAAGATTTATATGCAGAATTCAGTCATTAATGATTAATTGCCCTAATGTTTTATTTATTACTGGATTTTCGAAATTTACTATTTTAAAACTGCTTTTTTTGAATTTCAAACTCGTATTTTTGTTAATCCCCAACAACATTTAAAAATGTTTTATATGTTTAGTTGCTTTGGAAAAAAACGAACATGAAAACCAGAGGTTTATAAGTAAGTGTAAATACCGATAGATAAGATACGAAGTTTCTTCGTAATATTAAATAACTATTTAGTTTAAGGTGTGTTTTGTTGGAATTGTGAAATTTCTTTTTAAACACAACCTCTTAAAAAAATAGAAACGTATTCAAATTTACTTAATACCGTGAAACGGTAGAGTGGGTTTGAATAAAGCTGAACAGTCCTCTCTATAAATATTTCGTTTTTTATAGCCACCTATGGCTATATTACAAACCCAAAGACTGCTGTGCTATCATTCCTTATTATACAAATAAGAGACTTTTAGTATATCAGGGAATTTCCAATTGCTGGCAGTTTTGATAAAACAGCCTTTTAAAGTTAATATTTCACAGATAGTGGATAAATGATTTTTAAATTTAACGTCCAAGGTCAATTTTAAAAATTATTACTGGGCTTTTGTTACATAAGGACAATATCAAGTAATTTTTTAACATTACTGTCGCTTTAATAATTTATTAAACGCTATTTTTACCGACAGTCGTTTAACGCCGCTTTGGAAAACTTTCTGACATTATCTTTTGCGTAGGTGTAATATTACCAAAGTTAATGCTTTTTAGAAAATTTTTTCCTTTTGGGATTTTTTAAAATCAATATTTGTACGAATTACCACTTGACAAAGTTAATTTTTTAACCACAAAATTCAATAAACTAATTTCGAACTTGACTTCTATAGTTTTCACCATTGACAGTACATTTTTATTTTTATTTTTGTCATTTTAGTTTAATTCAAATGACGGTATTTTAATTTATAGATGCGCAGATGTCGAAAGTAAAATACGAAGGAAAACATGAACCAATTAAACAACTTAATCCGAAGGAGGAATTGGATAGGTTATGGAACTATGTTTATAAAATGCAGGTTCGGTAAAATTATTTCAACGGTACTTTAAATGTAACACATATATGTTAATTAGGTTAAAGCGGACAGTAATTATACACCGTTAAATAAATATAAAGTCGTTTGTAGAAAAGTGCATACCATTTTTAATAAATATAATCTTTGTTTTTATTGGTTTGATGTTAATCTATATATTTTGGGTATTGTAGCGCACTACTTTATTGACATACGAAGCGTAGTATGTGTGTGTACGTTATACGCATGTTGTTATTACCTTTTTCCTAATTACTTAAGCGTCCCGCTGTTATCTTATCTTTCATTGATTCTGTAATTCACCGTTAAACTAGTAAGACGCTTTCTCACTTCTATTTAACTGCTACATTGGTGACCCCGACATCTAGAAACGACATTTCTAGAATGATTAAAGAAGAGAATTCTGTTTCTTTAAAATTGCCAAGCTTTTGGTCAGCTCATCCGAGAGTTTGGTATCAACAAGCAGAAGCTCAGTTTGAGTTAAGAAAAATAAATGTTGACCAGACGAAATACTTGTATGTGGTTGCTGCCTTAGATCAAGATACTGCCCTTCGGGTCATTGATTTATTGGAAAACCCTCCAAGCAATGACAAGTATGAAGCACTCAAACAAAGATTGCTAGGAACATTCACGCTTTCCGCACAAGAAAGGGCTTCTCGGTTGCTAAACATGCCTGGTTTGGGAGACCGCAAACCGTCCGAATTAATGGATGAAATGCTGGCACTGTTAGGCGATCACAAATCGTGTTTTATTTTTCAACACCTTTTTTTGCAACATCTACCAGAGGATGTACGTTTAGTTCTTGCCCATGATTCATTCGCAAACATGCGTGCACTTGCGCAACGTGCCGATGCTGTATGGATGGCAAGAAATGCTCCATCACCTTACGCCATTTCTCGAGTTAATCGGACACTAACTGAGCGAAAACCCGATAAGAATGGCGATTCTCTATGTTTCTATCATCGCCGGTTTGGAAACAGGGCCAGAAAATGCGTTCCTCCTTGTAATTTTTCGGAAAACTAAATGGCCGGTTGCTGTCAGCGGCAGCAACCGGTAAACAAAACAATTTATTTTTTGTGCACGACATCAATTCCAAAATTAGATTTCTCATCGACACTGGTGCTGAAGTAAGTGTTATCCCGCCGACCAGTTATGAGCGACGAACAAGAACCAAACAACAACCACTTCTTTCCGCTAATGGAGGCAAAATATGCACATATGGGACTAAAATGACAAAAATTTGCTTACCTGTTGGTACATTTTTATGCAAGTTCGTTATTGCGGATGTTCTTAGGCCACTTCTTGGTGCAGATTTTTTGCGTAAAAACTCCTTCCTAGTAGACATAAACGGCCAAAAGCTTTTGCAAAAACCAGTTTTAAAAAACGACCCTCCACAAAAATTGGTATTGCAAGTCAATTCAACATATACATCGTTATTGCATCAGTTTCCAGGGCTTACGTTGCCACGTTTTGATCAAAAGACCACTAAGCACAATATCATGCATTACATTCCCACCATCGGTCCACCTGTTCACGCACGAGCTCGTCGATTGCCACCCGAGAAGCTTATTATTGCCAAAACGGAGTTTACAAAGATGTTGGAAATGGGCATAATTCAACGCTCCTCTAGTCCTTGGTCTTCACCCCTTCATTTGGTGCCCAAAGCTTCTGGAGGTTGGAGACCGTGCGGTGATTATCGCCGTCTAAATGCATTCACAGAACCGGATCGTTATCCGATACCCAATATACAAGATTTTACATCGCATTTAGACGGTTGTTGCCTATTTTCTAAAATAGATTTAGTCAGAGGATATCACCAAGTGCCAGTGGCCCCTGAAGATATACCGAAGACCGCTGTCATAACTCCATTTGGCCTTTTTGAATTCAGGCGCATGCCGTTCGGGTTAAAAAATGCTGCACAAGCTTTCCAGCGACTCATGGACAGTGTGTGTCAAGGTCTTAATTTCGTGTTCGTCTATCTGGATGACATATTGGTAGCAAGCAAATCTGAGAAAGAGCACCTTGAACACTTAAAAAGTCTTTTTGAAGTTCTGTCACTAAACGGCTTAGTCGTTAACATTGACAAATGTCGATTTGGCAAATCAGAACTCAACTTTCTAGGGCATTTGGTTAACAAAGCTGGAATAATTTCTTTACCGGATAAAGTAAAAGCTATTACGCAAATGCAGCCCCCTAAAACTGTTAAAGGACTACAGGAGTTTGCCGGAATGATAAATTTTTATTTTCGTTTTATTCCTGATGCCGCACGCATAATGACGCCAATTTATAAAAGTTTGTCAGGAAAGCCAAAAAAGTTGATCTGGAATAAGGACACGCAATTCGCTTTTGACAAGGCAAAATTGTCACTTGCTAATTGTACCATGCTTCATCACCCCCAGGCGCATGCTACAACAGTCTTAACGGTTGACGCATCACAACAGGCGGTTGGTGCCGTTTTGCAACAAGTAATTAATGGAAAGTGGACACCTCTTGCTTTCTTCAGCAAATATTTACGACCTGCCGAAATAAAATATAGCGCATTCGATCGGGAACTGCTGGCAATGTATCTAGCTGTTCGCCATTTTCGTTATTTTCTCCAAGGTAGAGTATTTACCATCTACACAGATCACAAACCACTTACTTTTGCTTTTTCTAAAGCCACTGATCCTTGGTCTAATCGACAACAACGACATCTGTCGGCTATTTCCGAATATACGACTGATATTCAACATATTAATGGAAAAGAAAATTATGTCGCAGACGCATTGTCACGGGCTAACATTTCCTGCATTAAAAATAACGTTATCGACCTCGATTTTGAGATTTTTGCCGCAGACCAACTTGTACCGGAAGTACAAGCATATCGTACCGCAGAAACTAATCTGAAAATTGCTGATATAAATATGGGCATCAAGGGCGCAACTGTTTTGTGTGATGTCTCAACTGGTAAGCCTCGTCCCATTGTTCCTTTGTCATGGAGAAAGAAAATATTTCATACTTTGCACGACTTATCACATCCTTCAATCCGAACTACCCGCAAATTAATTGCTTCAAAATTTGTTTGGTCGGGTCTCAACAAGGATGTTGGCACATGGGCAAGACAATGTTTTCCTTGTCAGAAATCAAAAATTCAACGGCATGTGCAAACTCCCTTATCTACATATCCAGACGCAAAAGCTCGTTTTACCGATATAAATATCGATATTGTCGGCCCTCTTCTCCCATCAGACGGTTACACGTATTTGCTAACCATAGTCGATCGTTTTACCAGATGGCCAGAAGCAATTCCGATGAGAAATTCAACAACAGATACATGTGCAAAAGCTTTTTTATACAATTGGATATCGCGATTTGGTATTCCTTTAAATATGTCGTCTGATCGAGGATCGCAATTTACCTCTAGTGTCTGGAGATCTATAAACGCCTCACTCGGCATTCAGTTACACCACACGTGTGCTTTCAGGCCGCAATCCAATGGTTTGGTTGAGCGATTACATCGCCACCTTAAAAGTTCGTTAATGGCGCGGTTGACTGGACCTAACTGGACGAATCAACTTCCATGGGTGCTTTTAGGTATAAGAACCGTTCCTAAAGAAGATTTAAAGGTGTCGTCGGCGGAGCTAGTATACGGCGCCCCAATTACTGTCCCAGGGGATTTCATTTTTCATGACCCTGACAAAACAAACAGCGAACAAAAATTAAAGCTTATACGCGAAAAAATCAGCCAGTTTATGCCACAACCCATGTCACGCCACGCAAATCAAACTACATATGTCCCTCAAACTTTAAAAACTTGTAAATATGTTTTTATTCGAAAAGATGCTCATCGCCCTCCACTGACAGCACCTTATGAAGGACCATATTATGTAATAAAGCGTGATATAAAAACTTTTATTTTGGATATTGGTGGTACCAAACAAACTTTGTCCGTTGATCGTTTGAAACCAGCCAACGTTGATTTGACGCAGCCTGTTCAAGTGGCAATACCCAAAAAACGTGGAAGACCAAAAACGAAACAAAATTAACTGTTTTTTTTGTAATTTTTAATTTTCTTATAATTTTTACTACGCTTCTGGGGGGGAATTGTGTAGCGCACTACTTTATTGACATACGAAGCGTAGTATGTGTGTGTACGTTATACGCATGTTGTTATTACCTTTTTCCTAATTACTTAAGCGTCCCGCTGTTATCTTATCTTTCATTGATTCTGTAATTCACCGTTAAACTAGTAAGACGCTTTCTCACTTCTATTTAACTGCTACAGTATACATATTGTAACACTATATATATATTTTTTTTATATTTAAATTGTATGTATTGCCGTATTAGCCAGCAGATTGACAAATGTTTAAACTTGCTCAAAAATAAGATATTTTGACAATTTAGTATAACTGCACTGAAAATGAATACTTGGGCGGTAGACCCATCGACCGCGACGGTGCATACGATTTATGCATTGAAGAACAATTTTGGCCTGTCAAAAAGAACCCAGAAACAAAATGCTTGATGTATTCGTTTGGTGTTGGAAATGATTTTACATTTGATGACGAAATAGCAAATAGGGGGTGTGAGGTCCATTCATTTGATCCAAGTAAATAGTTTATTTAAGTTAAATTTTCGTGTAAATTGGTAAACTACTTGTATAAGGTTTTATGTCATTTAATTCACTTTATTTAATTCCACTAATAAAAGAGATAATATATATAGTAGAAGTAGGCTTTTTCCACATCAAAATTAAATAATTCCTATTGCGTGCAAATGTTGGGTGGAAATAATATTTAGTATAATCTAGTTTTGTTATGATATTATAATTTTCTGTATCATATTTGCAACGTTTTTATAATATGATAGTATGCGTTTTTAAAGTCGGAAGCGGCTGCTATGTAACATGATATGACTAATTTATAATGTTAATAAAACGAAAGGATTTTATAGCGATGATTTATTAATTAATATCTTGTAGTGCAAGTCCTTAAAAGTCATTTAAACGCCAAGCGCGCTACATGTTTAGTCTGTGATAAAGTCATTTTACATTGTCAATACTATGCAAAAATATGAAAGAGTCATTGCAAATTACAGTCAACCCCCATTTAAATCTCTAATTGTTTTATTTTTTTTTCATTTTACCAACCGTTAAATGTTTACTTTAAAAAATGTGTTCTTTTTTAGGTATGAATAATCTTAAAGACGGTGAAGTTAGGCCAAGCGGGGTTACTTTTCACAAGATTGGTATAAGTTATGAGGACGTTGATAGAGATTCAAATGGGTGGAAAATGAGAACGATGAGTGAGCACGATTTTAAAAATACCTACTTTGTTGTTTGTGTTTCGCATGCATATTGCCTTTATACATCACACTGAAAATGTTCTATTCGCCAGTAGTTATAGCAACTCACGACGATATATTTGGTTTAAAAAATGGAATAAAATTTACGTTTGTGTAATTTAACACCCATAAACTTTTTTAAACAGAGACACTTTTAAAAGAACTCGGCCATACTGGAAGGTATATGGATTACTTAAAAATAGATACAGATGCACCACAAGGCGGTTTTGAAGATACGGTAAGCCTGTTATAAATTTTAATCAGTTTTTGTTGTTTTATGTTAACGCCAACTCCAACGCAAACGCCAACGCAAGTTGCGCTTAATTTAAAAACAAAGCTCTATAAATAATCGCCCACACGTGCTGTAAATTCTCTCACACAGTCGTTTTTAAATTAAAATTTAATATTTATGATGTTGTGAATAGCTTATGCAAGAATTGCTAGACACTGGAATGCATAGTTGTGTACGTCAATACGCGATGGAAATACATTTACTAGGTCCAATATCAGCACCTCCAAAGTTGAAACGCTGTCGAAAGATACATAGCCAGTTAGTAAAATTAAACTCCTTCGGTTGGAAACTATACAACACTACTGACAATGTCAGAGCGGCAAGAATTATTCAAAAAAATCCGAACTTTAGTCAAATGAACATTTATCCCGGTATGGTTTCTAGTGGTGGTACTATTTTATGGGAAACTGCATTTGTTAATTTTGGTGTTAATAAACCCTGCATTACTTAAAATTTTATTTAAATTTAAAAAGTCTGTTGCGACATATAGCACATGATGCAATGGAAAGATACTTACATTTTTTTGCACTACAAACGGTTTTAAAAAGCAGTCGCCCAATTATTTTAAATTAAAATGAAACGAATAATTTTTGTTGAATTGCATTTTGTTGTGTGCCTTACTTGTATTCTACATATAAGGTTACTTCGCTCACTTTCATTACCTATAATCGTTAATTATGCAATTCCACTGGTATATGGCAATGGTAAGTTGTACTAATTTGCTTTATTACAAACAATTTTGTATTTGCATAAACACAATTTATATATTTTAAAAAATTTTTTGACATGACATATAAAATATATTGTATTTGGTTAAGATACTTTTGTGTTCTATTAAACAATTAAAAATATATCATAAATAGCTTATATTGCACTTATAAAGAAAAGTTAGATAAATTTATAGGCTATTAGATACATCTTACTAAATAATTCATAGTCTTACAACCAAGTCATTTCTTTGTCGTGTTTTAGCTTTAAAAAAAAGAATCCTTATTGTTGTTTTTAAAGGCTTTATTTTTATTCAACGAGCTTAAGAGCGAAAATAAATTCCAAAATAGCTTAATTCTTATTACTTTTAACCATATTGAGCAATAACATCGGTTAAAACTAACTTGTTGTATTATCTAAACAAGTTCAATTTATAAGACATATAATGCGGAAACTGTTTTTGTAACATGCTTAAAACTTGTGCATAAAAAACAATCATTTTAGTTAAAAAATTTAAAAATTAATTAACGCATTAGCATGATATTTTTTTAATTAACGCATTAGCATGATATTTTTTTTTGAAATGTTAATATTTTCCAACGTTATGACAAAACCTAAAATATTATATTGTATTAGACGCGCATTGGCCTAACTAACATTCAAGATAAACATTTTTAAAAATTTTTTAGTAGAACAAAAGTTTGAGCTAATTTTTATTTTGGGTTTAATTAGGTCACGTGATATTTTTGGCCAATGATATTTAATAAAATAATATTTAAATTTATTAGATGGAATGGGGATACCTATATTAAGGTCAAAAGTTCACGATTTTGACTACGTTATTCCTGATGAACCAAAGGAAAATACTTTTGATAAGTTTAATTTTTTTTGAATAAAAAATCTGTAAAGAAGGGACTTAACAATAAAATAACTAAATTTAATTTTTATTTTTAGACTTCATGTTCTTTGTGATTTTTACTGCATTGCTGTTGTTTATTTTATCAACTATGATGTTGATTTACTTTAAATGCTGTACAACTAAAAATCAAGATCGGGCTTTGCTTGAAGACTCGGTGGAAAAAACATCATATTAAATTTATTTTCATTAATTTCTTTATGTTTAAATAAAAAAGGATTTTCACTGTAGATTAGTTTTCTTCATTTCATATGCCAATTAATAGGATTAAAAGATTTTTATTAATTAATCTTGGAATTAAACCAACCTGACGTTGAATATTGCAATTGTATACTAAGCCTCAACACAATATTTGAAAAAAGAGATAATCTGTAGAAAATGAAAATAAATATTTAATAAAATTGAACGTTTAGGAATCAAATTCCCAGTTTATAAACCTTTATAGGCTCAATAATCTGTTTAAAACGCTATAATCTGTTTATTGTCTAATAGCTATTATAATTTGATTTTTAATTAAATATATTAGAAATATGATCAACTAGCAATTACCTTTTAGTACGATTAGCATTATTAGGCTTATGCGTTTACTTCATTCTGAAATAACTTCCCAAGTTTTGGGTATATAAGGAAGACACATATACTTGTAAATTCACTTACATTTGTACCTGACAATAGAATGAAGCAAACGACATTGATCATAGCAATCGTTCTTTGCTGCATGCTTTTCTTCACCGTCAACGGCAAGAAGGGCCGAAGTTGCTGTAAGAAAATGAGAGGCAAGAATTACTGCAACGCAAAATGCATCCGTCGTGTTGTCTTGCTCGGGATGCCGTACATGAGTAAACGGGACTCGAACCCCTTGGTACTCAACGACCAACTTTCCTATTTTGATGATGATGTTGCTGAAGATTGGATGACCGAGGATGAAATATGTAAGGGCTATTTTTCAGGGCTGTCCTGCGAGAAGGCTATCTCGGCTTCTCAGGAGTTTCCCGAATAATTTAGCAAAACAAATATCGATCTCGATGTTGTGATGTCATGGCTTTAAATAAATTTCGTAATAATTTATGAGCATAAAAACTTAATGTGTTTTTATTGTAATTTTGGGCTATTTATTCTTAGCTTAAATTTAATTTTACTTTACCTAAAAAAACGCTTACTGAAATAGGTTAAATTTGGTGGTAAAAAACTAACTTACATCTAAAACTAACCAACAGAACCGCAGAATCATATAGTAAAAGTAAGTTGTTATTTAAAAAATCAGTAAAAAGGGCAGTTAGTTAGAGTTAAAAAACAAAACTAAACACTCGTTTTTCAAAACACTTGAACAATCGAACTACTGTTTATTATAGTTAATTCAAAGGTTAAATTACTAACAAAACAACTTCAATTGACATAAAAGTTTTAAAAATCGTAAAAGGCAATTAAATTTTATTGGAATTTATCGTTCAATTATACAAATACGCTTTAAAAAAAGTATAAATTAAAATTCATGTTAATACATTTTATAACACCAGCCTTTTTCTTTTTTTTAAAACGGAAATTGTTGTTCGAAATTAGAGCTGCGGAACCAAACATAGGCGTGTACCGAAAATTCCAGAGTGTTAATTACTATTTGCACTCATTTTCTATTGTTAAGTAGTGAATATGATAGTGTAGATTACTAGGTTATCTTCTATTTGAGAGTGTAAATGTAAAATTGAATGAGCAGTGATGAAAAAACTGTTAAAGTTTTAATAATTTTGATAACTTAATGAAAAAAATATTTGTTAAAGTTTTGTACTTGGTTTAAAAGTTTAAGGTATTAGGGCAACAAAACCAGTTTTGCTTGAGCTGGTCTTTACATGTTAAAAATGGCTTTTTTGAGAACAAAAGATATTTGAAAACGTTGTTTTGTTAAGGACGAAATATAAGAACGCATTTTCAAACGTTAATAACACGCCTTTTGCAGTCTTTTTGTGAATAGCTGAAGTTAGACTGGTAGTTTTTGTTAAATCAAAATTTAACAATGCTGAAGTTTTAGACTTTGGAATAACCTAATAATTTCTGGAACAATACATTAGTTTGGTGAATTTCAGTATTATTAGATAAAGTCTAGAGGTTAAAGCTAAAGTTTTTTTTAAAAAGGAGCTTAAATAGAAATACCAGTAAAATTTTAAATTCATGTTAAAAAATTCCTCTTTTTCTATCTGAAAATTTAAAAGGGGCTTGAACGGATATTTTAAAGCTGGTTCTATAGAAATAGTTTTTTAAGAAAGAAACATATTTACTAAAACAACAAACACACAGTTGTGTATGTTTAATATTTAATACTGACAAAAAGCTCATGGTATAGGATTAACAGGAAATAGATTATACAGCTTTATACGTTAAAAGCTTCATTTATTATTTTAGATTTTAAGTTTTCAGATTACTATTTTTATTCAAAAATGTTGGGTTCATCTCGCAAAAACGTTACTGTGGCATGTGCTTTGATTATAATTGTATTGTTTGTTATTATGTCTCAATACTGGTGGGGATTTGAAGGTGAAATCCAGGAGCTAAAAGGTAAATAATTCTATACCAAATAACAAGAACACTGGTATTAACTATTAAACGCTTACGCATAGTGATATTTAAAAAAAATGATTTGAAAATGCTTAATAGTTTTAGCTGAATAAATAGATGCACGTCAATAAAAGATTTATATGCAGAATTCAGTCATTAATGATTAATTGCCCTAATGTTTTATTTATTACTGGATTTTCGAAATTTACTATTTTAAAACTGCTTTTTTTGAATTTCAAACTCGTATTTTTGTTAATCCCCAACAACATTTAAAAATGTTTTATATGTTTAGTTGCTTTGGAAAAAAACGAACATGAAAACCAGAGGTTTATAAGTAAGTGTAAATACCGATAGATAAGATACGAAGTTTCTTCGTAATATTAAATAACTATTTAGTTTAAGGTGTGTTTTGTTGGAATTGTGAAATTTCTTTTTAAACACAACCTCTTAAAAAATAGAAACGTATTCAAATTTACTTAATACCGTGAAACGGTAGAGTGGGTTTGAATAAAGCTGAACAGTCCTCTCTATAAATATTTCGTTTTTTATAGCCACCTATGGCTATATTACAAACCCAAAGACTGCTGTGCTATCATTCCTTATTATACAAATAAGAGACTTTTAGTATATCAGGGAATTTCCAATTGCTGGCAGTTTTGATAAAACAGCCTTTTAAAGTTAATATTTCACAGATAGTGGATAAATGATTTTTAAATTTAACGTCCAAGGTCAATTTTAAAAATTATTACTGGGCTTTTGTTACATAAGGTTTTCGCTAATAAAAGTTTTTAACCGATTTTTTATAAATACCTCACAATATCAAGTAATTTTTTAACATTACTGTCGCTTTAATAATTTATTAAACGCTATTTTTACCGACAGTCGTTTAACGCCGCTTTGGAAAACTTTCTGACATTATCTTTTGCGTAGGTGTAATATTACCAAAGTTAATGCTTTTTAGAAAATTTTTTCCTTTTGGGATTTTTTAAAATCAATATTTGTACGAATTACCACTTGACAAAGTTAATTTTTTAACCACAAAATTCAATAAACTAATTTCGAACTTGACTTCTATAGTTTTCACCATTGACAGTATATTTTTATTTTTATTTTTGTCATTTTAGTTTAATTCAAATGACGGTATTTTAATTTATAGATGCGCAGATGTCGAAAGTAAAATACGAAGGAAAACATGAACCAATTAAACAACTTAATCCGAAGGAGGAATTGGATAGGTTATGGAACTATGTTTATAAAATGCAGGTTCGGTAAAATTATTTCAACGGTACTTTAAATGTAACACATATATGTTAATTAGGTTAAAGCGGACAGTAATTATACACCGTTAAATAAATATAAAGTCGTTTGTAGAAAAGTGCATACCATTTTTAATAAATATAATCTTTGTTTTTATTGGTTTGATGTTAATCTATATATTTTGGGTATTGTAGCGCACTACTTTATTGACATACGAAGCGTAGTATGTGTGTGTACGTTATACGCATGTTGTTATTACCTTTTTCCTAATTACTTAAGCGTCCCGCTGTTATCTTATCTTTCATTGATTCTGTAATTCACCGTTAAACTAGTAAGACGCTTTCTCACTTCTATTTAACTGCTACATTGGTGACCCCGACATCTAGAAACGACATTTCTAGAATGATTAAAGAAGAGAATTCTGTTTCTTTAAAATTGCCAAGCTTTTGGTCAGCTCATCCGAGAGTTTGGTATCAACAAGCAGAAGCTCAGTTTGAGTTAAGAAAAATAAATGTTGACCAGACGAAATACTTGTATGTGGTTGCTGCCTTAGATCAAGATACTGCCCTTCGGGTCATTGATTTATTGGAAAACCCTCCAAGCAATGACAAGTATGAAGCACTCAAACAAAGATTGCTAGGAACATTCACGCTTTCCGCACAAGAAAGGGCTTCTCGGTTGCTAAACATGCCTGGTTTGGGAGACCGCAAACCGTCCGAATTAATGGATGAAATGCTGGCACTGTTAGGCGATCACAAATCGTGTTTTATTTTTCAACACCTTTTTTTGCAACATCTACCAGAGGATGTACGTTTAGTTCTTGCCCATGATTCATTCGCAAACATGCGTGCACTTGCGCAACGTGCCGATGCTGTATGGATGGCAAGAAATGCTCCATCACCTTACGCCATTTCTCGAGTTAATCGGACACTAACTGAGCGAAAACCCGATAAGAATGGCGATTCTCTATGTTTCTATCATCGCCGGTTTGGAAACAGGGCCAGAAAATGCGTTCCTCCTTGTAATTTTTCGGAAAACTAAATGGCCGGTTGCTGTCAGCGGCAGCAACCGGTAAACAAAACAATTTATTTTTTGTGCACGACATCAATTCCAAAATTAGATTTCTCATCGACACTGGTGCTGAAGTAAGTGTTATCCCGCCGACCAGTTATGAGCGACGAACAAGAACCAAACAACAACCACTTCTTTCCGCTAATGGAGGCAAAATATGCACATATGGGACTAAAATGACAAAAATTTGCTTACCTGTTGGTACATTTTTATGCAAGTTCGTTATTGCGGATGTTCTTAGGCCACTTCTTGGTGCAGATTTTTTGCGTAAAAACTCCTTCCTAGTAGACATAAACGGCCAAAAGCTTTTGCAAAAACCAGTTTTAAAAAACGACCCTCCACAAAAATTGGTATTGCAAGTCAATTCAACATATACATCGTTATTGCATCAGTTTCCAGGGCTTACGTTGCCACGTTTTGATCAAAAGACCACTAAGCACAATATCATGCATTACATTCCCACCATCGGTCCACCTGTTCACGCACGAGCTCGTCGATTGCCACCCGAGAAGCTTATTATTGCCAAAACGGAGTTTACAAAGATGTTGGAAATGGGCATAATTCAACGCTCCTCTAGTCCTTGGTCTTCACCCCTTCATTTGGTGCCCAAAGCTTCTGGAGGTTGGAGACCGTGCGGTGATTATCGCCGTCTAAATGCATTCACAGAACCGGATCGTTATCCGATACCCAATATACAAGATTTTACATCGCATTTAGACGGTTGTTGCCTATTTTCTAAAATAGATTTAGTCAGAGGATATCACCAAGTGCCAGTGGCCCCTGAAGATATACCGAAGACCGCTGTCATAACTCCATTTGGCCTTTTTGAATTCAGGCGCATGCCGTTCGGGTTAAAAAATGCTGCACAAGCTTTCCAGCGACTCATGGACAGTGTGTGTCAAGGTCTTAATTTCGTGTTCGTCTATCTGGATGACATATTGGTAGCAAGCAAATCTGAGAAAGAGCACCTTGAACACTTAAAAAGTCTTTTTGAAGTTCTGTCACTAAACGGCTTAGTCGTTAACATTGACAAATGTCGATTTGGCAAATCAGAACTCAACTTTCTAGGGCATTTGGTTAACAAAGCTGGAATAATTCCTTTACCGGATAAAGTAAAAGCTATTACGCAAATGCAGCCCCCTAAAACTGTTAAAGGACTACAGGAGTTTGCCGGAATGATAAATTTTTATTTTCGTTTTATTCCTGATGCCGCACGCATAATGACGCCAATTTATAAAAGTTTGTCAGGAAAGCCAAAAAAGTTGATCTGGAATAAGGACACGCAATTCGCTTTTGACAAGGCAAAATTGTCACTTGCTAATTGTACCATGCTTCATCACCCCCAGGCGCATGCTACAACAGTCTTAACGGTTGACGCATCACAACAGGCGGTTGGTGCCGTTTTGCAACAAGTAATTAATGGAAAGTGGACACCTCTTGCTTTCTTCAGCAAATATTTACGACCTGCCGAAATAAAATATAGCGCATTCGATCGGGAACTGCTGGCAATGTATCTAGCTGTTCGCCATTTTCGTTATTTTCTCCAAGGTAGAGTATTTACCATCTACACAGATCACAAACCACTTACTTTTGCTTTTTCTAAAGCCACTGATCCTTGGTCTAATCGACAACAACGACATCTGTCGGCTATTTCCGAATATACGACTGATATTCAACATATTAATGGAAAAGAAAATTATGTCGCAGACGCATTGTCACGGGCTAACATTTCCTGCATTAAAAATAACGTTATCGACCTCGATTTTGAGATTTTTGCCGCAGACCAACTTGTACCGGAAGTACAAGCATATCGTACCGCAGAAACTAATCTGAAAATTGCTGATATAAATATGGGCATCAAGGGCGCAACTGTTTTGTGTGATGTCTCAACTGGTAAGCCTCGTCCCATTGTTCCTTTGTCATGGAGAAAGAAAATATTTCATACTTTGCACGACTTATCACATCCTTCAATCCGAACTACCCGCAAATTAATTGCTTCAAAATTTGTTTGGTCGGGTCTCAACAAGGATGTTGGCACATGGGCAAGACAATGTTTTCCTTGTCAGAAATCAAAAATTCAACGGCATGTGCAAACTCCCTTATCTACATATCCAGACGCAAAAGCTCGTTTTACCGATATAAATATCGATATTGTCGGCCCTCTTCTCCCATCAGACGGTTACACGTATTTGCTAACCATAGTCGATCGTTTTACCAGATGGCCAGAAGCAATTCCGATGAGAAATTCAACAACAGATACATGTGCAAAAGCTTTTTTATACAATTGGATATCGCGATTTGGTATTCCTTTAAATATGTCGTCTGATCGAGGATCGCAATTTACCTCTAGTGTCTGGAGATCTATAAACGCCTCACTCGGCATTCAGTTACACCACACGTGTGCTTTCAGGCCGCAATCCAATGGTTTGGTTGAGCGATTACATCGCCACCTTAAAAGTTCGTTAATGGCGCGGTTGACTGGACCTAACTGGACGAATCAACTTCCATGGGTGCTTTTAGGTATAAGAACCGTTCCTAAAGAAGATTTAAAGGTGTCGTCGGCGGAGCTAGTATACGGCGCCCCAATTACTGTCCCAGGGGATTTCATTTTTCATGACCCTGACAAAACAAACAGCGAACAAAAATTAAAGCTTATACGCGAAAAAATCAGCCAGTTTATGCCACAACCCATGTCACGCCACGCAAATCAAACTACATATGTCCCTCAAACTTTAAAAACTTGTAAATATGTTTTTATTCGAAAAGATGCTCATCGCCCTCCACTGACAGCACCTTATGAAAGACCATATTATGTAATAAAGCGTGATATAAAAACTTTTATTTTGGATATTGGTGGTACCAAACAAACTTTGTCCGTTGATCGTTTGAAACCAGCCAACGTTGATTTGACGCAGCCTGTTCAAGTGGCAATACCCAAAAAACGTGGAAGACCAAAAACGAAACAAAATTAACTGTTTTTTTTGTAATTTTTAATTTTCTTATAATTTTTACTACGCTTCTGGGGGGGAATTGTGTAGCGCACTACTTTATTGACATACGAAGCGTAGTATGTGTGTGTACGTTATACGCATGTTGTTATTACCTTTTTCCTAATTACTTAAGCGTCCCGCTGTTATCTTATCTTTCATTGATTCTGTAATTCACCGTTAAACTAGTAAGACGCTTTCTCACTTCTATTTAACTGCTACAGTATACATATTGTAACACTATATATATATTTTTTTTATATTTAAATTGTATGTATTGCCGTATTAGCCAGCAGATTGACAAATGTTTAAACTTGCTCAAAAATAAGATATTTTGACAATTTAGTATAACTGCACTGAAAATGAATACTTGGGCGGTAGACCCATCGACCGCGACGGTGCATACGATTTATGCATTGAAGAACAATTTTGGCCTGTCAAAAAGAACCCAGAAACAAAATGCTTGATGTATTCGTTTGGTGTTGGAAATGATTTTACATTTGATGACGAAATAGCAAATAGGGGGTGTGAGGTCCATTCATTTGATCCAAGTAAATAGTTTATTTAAGTTAAATTTTCGTGTAAATTGGTAAACTACTTGTATAAGGTTTTATGTCATTTAATTCACTTTATTTAATTCCACTAATAAAAGAGATAATATATATAGTAGAAGTAGGCTTTTTCCACATCAAAATTAAATAATTCCTATTGCGTGCAAATGTTGGGTGGAAATAATATTTAGTATAATCTAGTTTTGTTATGATATTATAATTTTCTGTATCATATTTGCAACGTTTTTATAATATGATAGTATGCGTTTTTAAAGTCGGAAGCGGCTGCTATGTAACATGATATGACTAATTTATAATGTTAATAAAACGAAAGGATTTTATAGCGATGATTTATTAATTAATATCTTGTAGTGCAAGTCCTTAAAAGTCATTTAAACGCCAAGCGCGCTACATGTTTAGTCTGTGATAAAGTCATTTTACATTGTCAATACTATGCAAAAATATGAAAGAGTCATTGCAAATTACAGTCAACCCCCATTTAAATCTCTAATTGTTTTATTTTTTTTTCATTTTACCAACCGTTAAATGTTTACTTTAAAAAATGTGTTCTTTTTTAGGTATGAATAATCTTAAAGACGGTGAAGTTAGGCCAAGCGGGGTTACTTTTCACAAGATTGGTATAAGTTATGAGGACGTTGATAGAGATTCAAATGGGTGGAAAATGAGAACGATGAGTGAGCACGATTTTAAAAATACCTACTTTGTTGTTTGTGTTTCGCATGCATATTGCCTTTATACATCACACTGAAAATGTTCTATTCGCCAGTAGTTATAGCAACTCACGACGATATATTTGGTTTAAAAAATGGAATAAAATTTACGTTTGTGTAATTTAACACCCATAAACTTTTTTAAACAGAGACACTTTTAAAAGAACTCGGCCATACTGGAAGGTATATGGATTACTTAAAAATAGATACAGATGCACCACAAGGCGGTTTTGAAGATACGGTAAGCCTGTTATAAATTTTAATCAGTTTTTGTTGTTTTATGTTAACGCCAACTCCAACGCAAACGCCAACGCAAGTTGCGCTTAATTTAAAAACAAAGCTCTATAAATAATCGCCCACACGTGCTGTAAATTCTCTCACACAGTCGTTTTTGAATTAAAATTTAATATTTATGATGTTGTGAATAGCTTATGCAAGAATTGCTAGACACTGGAATGCATAGTTGTGTACGTCAATACGCGATGGAAATACATTTACAGGGTCCAATATCAGCACCTCCAAAATTGGAACGCTGTCGAAAGATACATAGCCAGTTAGTAAAATTAAACTCCTTCGGTTGGAAACTATACAACACTACTGACAATGTCAGAGCGGCAAGAATTATTCAAAAAAATCCGAACTTTAGTCAAATGAACATTTATCCCGGTATGGTTTCTAGTGGTGGTACTATTTTATGGGAAACTGCATTTGTTAATTTTGGTGTTAATAAACCCTGCATTACTTAAAATTTTATTTAAATTTAAAAAGTCTGTTGCGACATATAACACATAATGCAATGGAAATTAACTTACATTTTTTTGCACTACAAACGGTTTTAAAAAGCAGTCGCCCAATTATTTTAAATTAAAATGAAACGAATATTTTTTGTTGAATTGCATTTTGTTGTGTGCCTTACTTGTATCCTACATATAAGGTTACTTCGCTCACTTTCATTACCTATAATCGTTAATTATGCAATTCCGCTGGTATATGGCAATGGTAAGTTGTACTAATTTGCTTTATTACAAACAATTTTGTATTTGCATAAAAACAATTTAATATTTTTTTAAAATTTTCTGACATGACATATAAAATATATTGTATTTGGTTAAGATACTTTTGTTTTCTATTTAATATTTAAAATATATCATAAATAGCTTATATTGCACTTATAAAGGAAAGTTAGATAAATGTATATGCTATTAGGTACATCTTATTAAATAATTCATAATCTTACAACCAAGTCATTTCTTTGTCGTGTTTTAGCTTTAAAAAAAAGAATCCTTATTGTTGTTTTTAAAGGCATTATTTTTATTCAACGAGCTTAAGAGCGAAAATAAATTCCAAAATAGCTTAATTCTTATTACTTTTAACCATATTGAGCAATAAACATCGGTTAAAACTAACTTGTTGTATTATCTAAACAAGTTCAATTTATAAGACATATAATGCGGAAACTGTTTTTGTAACATGCTTAAAACTTGTGCATCAAAAACAATCATTTTAGTTAAAAAATTTAAAAATTAATTAACGCATTAGCATGATATTTTTTTGAAATGTTAATATTTTCCAACGTTATGACAAAACCTAAAATATTATATTTTATTAGACGCGCATTGGCCTAACTAACATTCAAGATAAACATTTTTAAAAAATTTTTAGTAGAACAAAAGTTTGAGCTAATCTCTATTTTGGGTTTAATTAGGTCACGTGATATTTTTGGCCAATGATATTTAATAAAATAATATTTAAATTTATTAAAAAAAGGTAATGATAAAATAATTTTAATAAAATGTTGTTTAATGACTTAAAAAGTCATTTAAATTTTACGCAAATATCGTGACGTCATAAATCTCGCTTTTCATTTTGTAATAGCATGAGCTAGGGCTTGAGCTCGATTAGGGTTATGAAAACCAGGGTTAGGCTTTCCAATAAAATTAAATCGAGAATACAAAAATTTTAGTTTGGTATAAAAGCATTAGCTTTTTGAACAACCATTAACAGAAATACAATGCAAACACATTATACCTTAAATTATATCCTAATATACCCTTAAATATACTTTTATGACTTATAAAATTATAGTTAATAAACTGAAGGGCTCTTAACATCATTTCTTTATTTTTTTTCAAAAAGGTGCTGTTTAATTTTCCTAAACACATTCTTTATTAGACTTATTAAATATCAAAATATATTGTTTTACTTTGAGTTTAATGTATCAATTTATGCATGGGAAAGACTTGTTAAATAAATACAATTTCTGATGTATATAAATATATTAAGAGGTTATATTTAGCATGGTTTTTGATGACAAATTTTACATAAAAAAAAAAGTTTTTTCGATGTTAATTGTTCCATTTTCTAGTTATTATTATATCTTTAGTTCCTTAGAATTTAAAAATCTGAAATTTTAGTATGTTGTTTATTATTAGATTATGTTTTCATTCTCCTATTTACAACATTTAATTATCACTAATTACTAATTAATAAGTGTTTATTTATTAAAATTTAAAGGTTGTTATTAATTTTTCAAATCTTTGTCAATTGTATATCATGATATTAGTAACTCAAAAATGAATTAAAATTTTAATTTTTATCACTAATTACTAATTAATAGATGTTTGTTCATAAAAAAATTTAAAGGTTGTTATTAATTTTTCAAATCTTGGTCAATTGTATATCATGATATTAGTATCTCAAAAATGAATTAAAATGTTTAAATTTCATCACTAATTACTAATTAATAGATGTTTGTTCATTAAAATTTAAAAGTTGTTATTAATTTTTTAAATCTTGGTCAATTGTATATCATGATATTACTAACTCAAAAATAAATTAAAATTTTTATTTTTATTACTAATTACTTATTAATAGGTGTTTGTTTATTAAAATTTAAAGGTTGTTATTAATTTTTTAAATCTTGGTCAACTGTATATCATGATATTAGTAACTCAAAAATAAAATAGAATTTTAATTTTTATCACTAATTACTAATTAATAGGTGTTTGTTTATTAAAATTCAAAGGTTGTTGTTAATTTTGTAAATTTTTTTCATTTGTATATCGTGATATTAGTAACTCAAAAATGAATTAAAATTATAATTTTTGTCACTAATTACTAATTAAAAGGTGTTTGTTTATTCAAATTTAAAGATTGTTATTAGGTTTTTACATTTTGGTTGGTTATATCTTGTAATATTTATGATTCAGAATAAATTAAAAAATAATACTTGTTTGTTAGTTATATTTAAATGCTGGTTTGTTCATTAAAAATTAAAGTTTGATATTAAGCATTAAAAATTTGGTATGATGTATTTTATAATATAGAAAGTTAAAAAACATATTTAAAAAATTATTTTCGTTTATTTATCATATTTAAATGCTTGTTTATTTAATAAAAATCAAAAACAATTTTAGAAATTTAAAATTTACTATAATTTATATCCTAAAATTACCAACTTAAAACTGGGTTAAATATTAGTTTTTGTTTCTATAATATATATAAATGCTTGTTTGTTCATTAAAAATCAAAGTTATGTATTATTCTTAGTTAATGTTTGTGCATATCTTTTTTTATTTATAAAAATTTATGTTAAAAATAATCAAATAATTTCAAACCATATTTTATTTACCAAATAAATCTAGTTGTTTTTATTCTTTCTAGTCAGAATTTTGAAAGACGATAACTTTTGTTCTTTAAAACTAAAAGTTCTAAATTTTCAGTATGTTTGTTGTTATCCCAACGAATCGCAAATCTCCTATTTACGACATTTAATTATCACTAATTACTTATTAATAGGTGTTTGTTTATTAAAATTTAAAGGTTGTTATTAATTTTTTAAATCTTGGTCAATTGTATATTATAATATTACTAACACAAAAATAAATTAAAATTTTAATTTTTATCACTAATTACTTAATAATAGGTGTTTGTTTATTAAAATTTAAAGGTTGTTATTAATTTTTCAAATTTTTGTCAATTGTATATCATGATATTAGTAACTCAAAAACGAATTTCATTTTGTCACTAATTACTAATTAATAGGTGTTTGTTTATTTAAATTTAAAGATTGTCATTAGGTTTTTAAATTTTGGTCGGTTTTACCTTATAATATTTATAATTCGAAAATAAATTAAAAAATAATTCTTGTTTGTTTTTTATATTTAAATGCTGGTTTGTTCATTAAAAATCAAAGTTCGACATTAAACATTAAAAATTTGGTATGATGTATTTTATAATATAAGTAAATAAAAAACATGTTAGAAAAATAATTTTCGTTTATTTATCATATTTAAATGCTTGTTTATTTAATAAAAATTAATTTTAAGAATTTAAAATTTACTATAATTTATATCCTAATATCACCAACTTAAAACTGGGTTAAATATTAGTTTTTGTTTGTATTATATATATATAAATGCTTGTTTGTTTATTAAAAATCAAAGGTTTGTAATATTCTTAGTTAATGTTTGTGCATATCTTTTTTTATTTATAAAAATTTATGTTAAAAATAATCAAAGATTTTCGAACCATATTTTATTTATCAAATAAATCTAGTTTGTTTTATTATTACAAGTGCTTACTTAAGCTATGTATACAATTTTGCTTCATTAAAAGCTCGTGGCAGTTAGCTCAGTGCGAAAGGCCCACAATTCTCAGTACTGAGTTCCGAGGTTTGGTTCCCAACTTAGACTCTTCAAAATAATCAACTTGCCAATTTTTTTGTATTTTGCGTACATAGGGCCGGTCATATGATCACGTGACCTAGCACACTAGTAAAAAAGTTTTAAATTTTTTTTTTTTTTTAAATCAAAAGATAACTATACCAATAAAACCGCACTGTTCTAACAGCCGTGCTTGCAAATTTTTTTTAGCAAACATTAATATTTCCGAGAGTTATGACAAATTTATGACATTGATTTTTAAATTTTTTTAGAACTGTTTTGGTATAACTAATGCTCAAGATAAAGAAATTTTCGAAAATAATTAAAAGAACAAAAAAACATTTTTTTATTTCGCGTACATTGAATTGTTCGCGCGACCTTTTGACCTAATTAAACTCAAAATAAAAATTACCTCAAACTTTTGTTTTACTGAAAATTTTCGCGAAATGTTTTATCTTGAATGTTAGTTAGGCCAATGCGCGTCTAATAAAATACAAAATTTTAGGTGTTGAGATTTCATAAATTTTTAATAAAAGTGTCATAACTTTTATGAATATTAATATTTTCGAAAATATTTTGTAAACACGGTAATTGGACCTGTGCGGTTCTAACACAACAATTATTTTTCGATTTAAAATTTTTAATTTTTTTTCAAAAAATTTGTATGCAATATCATTGGCCAAAAATATCACGTGACCTAATGAAAACCAAAATAAAAATTACCTCAAACTTTTGTTTTACTGAAAATTTTTGCGAAATGTTTTATCTTGAATGTTAATTAGGCCTATGCGCGTCTAATAAAATACAAAATTTTAGGTTTTGAGATTTCATAAATTTTTAATAAAAGTGTCATAAATTTTTTGAATATTAATATTTTCGAAAATATTTTGTAAACACGGTAATTGGACCTGTGCGGTTCTAACACAACAATTATTTTTCGATTTAAAATTTTTTTATTTTTTTTCAAAAAATTTGTATGCAATATCATTGGCCAAAAATATCACGTGACCTAATTAAACCCAAAATAAAAATTACCTCAAACTTTTGTTCTACTCAAAATTTTTGCAAAATGTTTTATCTTGAATGTTAGTTAGGCCAATGCGCGCCTACTTAAATATAAAATTTCAGATTTTGGGATTTCATAAATTTTTAATAAAAGTTTCATAACTTTTATGAATATTAATATTTTCGAAAAATATTATGTAAACACGGTAATTGGACCTGTGCGGTTCTAACACAACAATTATTTTTCGATTTAAAATTTTTTATTTTTTTTCAAAAAATTTGTATGCAATATCATTGGCCAAAAATATCACGTGACCTAATCAAACCCAAAATAAAAATTACCTCAAACTTTTGTTTTACTAAAAATTTTCGCGAAATGTTTTATCTTGAATGTTAGTTAGGCCAATGCGCGTCTAATAAAATACAAAATTTTAGGTTTTGTGATTTCATAAATTTTTAATAAAAGTGTCATAACTTTTATTAATATTAATATTTTTGAAAAATATTATGTAAACACGGTAATTGGACCTGTGCGGTTCTAACACAACAATTATTTTTTGATTTAAAATTTTTTATTTTTTTTTAAAAAATTTGTATGCAATATCATTGGCCAAAAATATCACGTGACCTAATTAAACCCAAAATAAAAATTATCTCAAACTTTTGTTCTACTCAAAATTTTTGCAAAATGTTTTATCTTGAATGTTAGTTAGGCCAATGCGCACCTACTTAAATATAAAATTTTAGATTTTGGGATTTCATAAATTTTTTATAAAAGTTTCATAACTTTTATGAATATTAATATTTTCGAAAAATATTATGTAAACACGGTAATTGGACCTGTGCGGTTCTAACACAACAATTATTTTTCGATTTAAAATTTTTAATTTTTTTTCAAAAAATTTGTATGCAATATCATTGGCCAAAAATATCACGTGACCTAATTAAACCCAAAATAAAAATTATCTCAAACTTTTGTTTTACTGAAAATTTTCGCGAAATGTTTTATCTTGAATGTTAATTAGGCCAATGCGCGTCTAATAAAATACAAAATTTTAGGTTTTGAGATTTCATAAACTTTTAATAAAAGTGTCATAACTTTTATGAATATTAATATTTTCGAAAAATATTATGTAAACACGGTAATTGGACCTGTGCGGTTCTAACACAACAATTATTTTTCGATTTAAAATTTTTAATTTTTTTTCAAAAAATTTGTATGCAATATCATTGGTCAAAAATATCACGTGATCTAATTAAACCCAAAATAAAAATTATCTCAAACTTTTGTTCTATTCAAAATTTTTGCAAAATGTTTTATCTTGAATGTTAGTTAGGCCAATGCGCGTCTAATAAAATACAAAATTTTAGGTTTTGAGATTTCATAAATTTTTAATAAAAGTGTCATAAATTTTTTGAATATTAATATTTTCGAAAATATTTTGTAAACACGGTAATTGGACCTGTGCAGTTCTAACACAACAATTATTTTTCGATTTAAAATTTTTTTACTTTTTTTCAAAAAATTTGTATGCAATATCATTGGCCAAAAATATCACGTGACCTAATTAAACCCAAAATAAAAATTACCTCAAACTTTTGTTCTACTCAAAATTTTTGCAAAATGTTTTATCTTGAATGTTAGTTAGGCCAATGCGCGCCTACTTAAATATAAAATTTCAGATTTTGGGATTTCATAAATTTTTAATAAAAGTTTCATAACTTTTATGAATATTAATATTTTCGAAAAATATTATGTAAACACGGTAATTGGACCTGTGCGGTTCTAACACAACAATTATTTTTCGATTTAAAATTTTTTATTTTTTTTCAAAAAATTTGTATGCAATATCATTGGCCAAAAATATCACGTGACCTAATTAAACCCAAAATAAAAATTACCTCAAACTTTTGTTTTACTAAAAATTTTCGCGAAATGTTTTATCTTGAATGTTAGTTAGGCCAATGCGCGTCTAATAAAATACAAAATTTTAGGTTTTGTGATTTCATAAATTTTTAATAAAAGTGTCATAACTTTTATGAATATTAATATTTTTGAAAAATATTATGTAAACACGGTAATTGGACCTGTGCGGTTCTAACACAACAATTATTTTTTAATTTAAAATTTTTTATTTTTTTTCAAAAAATTTGTATGCAATATCATTGGCCAAAAATATCACGTGACCTAATTAAACCCAAAATAAAAATTATCTCAAACTTTTGTTCTACTCAAAATTTTTGCAAAATGTTTTATCTTGAATGTTAGTTAGGCCAATGCGCACCTACTTAAATATAAAATTTCAGATTTTGGGATTTCATAAATTTTTTATAAAAGTTTCATAACTTTTATGAATATTAATATTTTCGAAAAATATTATGTAAACACGGTAATTGGACCTGTGCGGTTCTAACACAACAATTATTTTTCGATTTAAAATTTTTTTATTTTTTTTCAAAAAATTTGTATGCAATATCATTGGCCAAAAATATCACGTGACCTAATTAAACCCAAAATAAAAATTACCTCAAACTTTTGTTCTACTCAAAATTTTTGCAAAATGTTTTATCTTGAATGTTAGTTAGGCCAATGCGCGCCTACTTAAATATAAAATTTCAGATTTTGGGATTTCATAAATTTTTAATAAAAGTTTCATAACTTTTATGAATATTAATATTTTCGAAAAATATTATGTAAACACGGTAATTGGACCTGTGCGGTTCTAACACAACAATTATTTTTTGATTTAAAATTTTTTATTTTTTTTCAAAAAATTTGTATGCAATATCATTGGCCAAAAATATCACGTGACCTAATTAAACCCAAAATAAAAATTATCTCAAACTTTTGTTCTACTCAAAATTTTTATCTTGAATGTTAGTTAGGCCAATGCGCACCTACTTAAATATAAAATTTCAGATTTTGGGATTTCATAAATTTTTTATAAAAGTTTCATAACTTTTATGAATATTAATATTTTCGAAAAATATTATGTAAACACGGTAATTGGACCTGTGCGGTTCTAACACAACAATTATTTTTCGATTTAAAATTTTTAATTTTTTTTCAAAAAATTTGTATGCAATATCATTGGCCAAAAATATCACGTGACCTAATTAAACCCAAAATAAAAATTATCTCAAACTTTTGTTTTACTGAAAATTTTCGCGAAATGTTTTATCTTGAATGTTAATTAGGCCAATGCGCGTCTAATAAAATACAAAATTTTAGGTTTTGAGATTTCATAAACTTTTAATAAAAGTGTCATAACTTTTATGAATATTAATATTTTCGAAAAATATTATGTAAACACGGTAATTGGACCTGTGCGGTTCTAACACAACAATTATTTTTCGATTTAAAATTTTTAATTTTTTTTCAAAAAATTTGTATGCAATATCATTGGTCAAAAATATCACGTGATCTAGTTAAACCCAAAATAAAAATTATCTCAAACTTTTGTTCTATTCAAAATTTTTGCAAAATGTTTTATCTTGAATGTTAGTTAGGCCAATGCGCGTCTAATAAAATACAAAATTTTAGGTTTTGAGATTTCATAAATTTTTAATAAAAGTGTCATAAATTTTTTGAATATTAATTTTTTCGAAAATATTTTGTAAACACGGTAATTGGACCTGTGCGGTTCTAACACAACAATTATTTTTCGATTTAAAATTTTTTTATTTTTTTTCAAAAAATTTGTATGCAATATCATTGGCCAAAAATATCACGTGACCTAATTAAACCCAAAATAAAAATTACCTCAAACTTTTGTTCTACTCAAATTTTTGCAAAATGTTTTATCTTGAATGTTAGTTAGGCCAATGCGCGCCTACTTAAATATAAAATTTCAGATTTTGGGATTTCATAAATTTTTAATAAAAGTTTCATAACTTTTATGAATATTAATATTTTCGAAAAATATTATGTAAACACGGTAATTGGACCTGTGCGGTTCTAACACAACAATTATTTTTCGATTTAAAATTTTTTAATTTTTTTCAAAAAATTTGTATGCAATATCATTGGCCAAAAATATCACGTGACCTAATTAAACCCAAAATAAAAATTACCTCAAACTTTTGTTTTACTAAAAATTTTTGCGAAATGTTTTATCTTGAATGTTAGTTAGGCCAATGCGCGTCTAATAAAATACAAAATTTTAGGTTTTGTGATTTCATAAATTTTTAATAAAAGTGTCATAACTTTTATGAATATTAATATTTTTGAAAAATATTATGTAAACACGGTAATTGGACCTGTGCGGTTCTAACACAACAATTATTTTTTGATTTAAAATTTTTTATTTTTTTTCAAAAAATTTGTATGCAATATCATTGGCCAAAAATATCACGTGACCTAATTAAACCCAAAATAAAAATTATCTCAAACTTTTGTTCTACTCAAAATTTTTGCAAAATGTTTTATCTTGAATGTTAGTTAGGCCAATGCGCACCTACTTAAATATAAAATTTCAGATTTTGGGATTTCATAAATTTTTTATAAAAGTTTCATAACTTTTATGAATATTAATATTTTCGAAAAATATTATGTAAACACGGTAATTGGACCTGTGCGGTTCTAACACAACAATTATTTTTCGATTTAAAATTTTTAATTTTTTTTCAAAAAATTTGTATGCAATATCATTGGCCAAAAATATCACGTGACCTAATTAAACCCAAAATAAAAATTATCTCAAACTTTTGTTTTACTGAAAATTTTCGCGAAATGTTTTATCTTGAATGTTAATTAGGCCTATGCGCGTCTAATAAAATACAAAATTTTAGGTTTTGAGATTTCATAAACTTTTAATAAAAGTGTCATAACTTTTATGAATATTAATATTTTCGAAAAATATTATGTAAACACGGTAATTGGACCTGTGCGGTTCTAACACAACAATTATTTTTCGATTTAAAATTTTTAATTTTTTTTCAAAAAATTTGTATGCAATATCATTGGCCAAAAATATCACGTGACCTAATTAAACCCAAAATAAAAATTATCTCAAACTTTTGTTCTACTCAAAATTTTTGCAAAATGTTTTATCTTGAATGTTAGTTAGGCCAATGCGCGTCTAATAAAATACAAAATTTTAGGTTTTGAGATTTCATAAATTTTTAATAAAAGTGTCATAAAATTTTTGAATATTAATATTTTCGAAAATATTTTGTAAACACGGTAATTGGACCTGTGCGGTTCTAACACAACAATTATTTTTCGATTTAAAATTTTTTTATTTTTTTTCAAAAAATTTGTATGCAATATCATTGGCCAAAAATATCACGTGACCTAATTAAACCCAAAATAAAAATTACCTCAAACTTTTGTTCTACTCAAAATTTTTGCAAAATGTTTTATCTTGAATGTTAGTTAGGCCAATGCGCGCCTACTTAAATATAAAATTTCAGATTTTGGGATTTCATAAATTTTTAATAAAAGTTTCATAACTTTTATGAATATTAATATTTTCGAAAAATATTATGTAAACACGGTAATTGGACCTGTGCGGTTCTAACACAACAATTATTTTTTGATTTAAATTTTTTTATTTTTTTTCAAAAAATTTGTATGCAATATCATTGGCCAAAAATATCACGTGACCTAATTAAACCCAAAATAAAAATTACCTCAAACTTTTGTTTTACTAAAAATTTTCGCGAAATGTTTTATCTTGAATGTTAGTTAGGCCAATGCGCGTCTAATAAAATACAAAATTTTAGGTTTTGTGATTTCATAAATTTTTAATAAAAGTGTCATAACTTTTATTAATATTAATATTTTTGAAAAATATTATGTAAACACGGTAATTGGACCTGTGCGGTTCTAACACAACAATTATTTTTCGATTTAAAATTTTTTATTTTTTTTCAAAAAATTTGTATGCAATATCATTGGCCAAAAATATCACGTGACCTAATTAAACCCAAAATAAAAATTACCTCAAACTTTTGTTTTACTAAAAATTTTCGCGAAATGTTTTATCTTGAATGTTAGTTAGGCCAATGCGCGTCTAATAAAATACAAAATTTTAGGTTTTGTGATTTCATAAATTTTTAATAAAAGTGTCATAACTTTTATGAATATTAATATTTTTGAAAAATATTATGTAAACACGGTAATTGGACCTGTGCGGTTCTAACACAACAATTATTTTTTAATTTAAAATTTTTAATTTTTTTTCAAAAAATTTGTATGCAATATCATTGGCCAAAAATATCACGTGACCTAATTAAACCCAAAATAAAAATTATCTCAAACTTTTGTTCTACTCAAAATTTTTGCAAAATGTTTTATCTTGAATGTTAGTTAGGCCAATGCGCACCTACTTAAATATAAAATTTCAGATTTTGGGATTTCATAAATTTTTTATAAAAGTTTCATAACTTTTATGAATATTAATATTTTCGAAAAATATTATGTAAACACGGTAATTGGACCTGTGCGGTTCTAACACAACAATTATTTTTCGATTTAAAATTTTTTTATTTTTTTTCAAAAAATTTGTATGCAATATCATTGGCCAAAAATATCACGTGACCTAATTAAACCCAAAATAAAAATTACCTCAAACTTTTGTTCTACTCAAAATTTTTGCAAAATGTTTTATCTTGAATGTTAGTTAGGCCAATGCGCGCCTACTTAAATATAAAATTTCAGATTTTGGGATTTCATAAATTTTTAATAAAAGTTTCATAACTTTTATGAATATTAATATTTTCGAAAAATATTATGTAAACACGGTAATTGGACCTGTGCGGTTCTAACACAACAATTATTTTTTGATTTAAAATTTTTTATTTTTTTTCAAAAAATTTGTATGCAATATCATTGGCCAAAAATATCACGTGACCTAATTAAACCCAAAATAAAAATTATCTCAAACTTTTGTTCTACTCAAAATTTTTATCTTGAATGTTAGTTAGGCCAATGCGCACCTACTTAAATATAAAATTTCAGATTTTGGGATTTCATAAATTTTTTATAAAAGTTTCATAACTTTTATGAATATTAATATTTTCGAAAAATATTATGTAAACACGGTAATTGGACCTGTGCGGTTCTAACACAACAATTATTTTTCGATTTAAAATTTTTAATTTTTTTTCAAAAAATTTGTATGCAATATCATTGGCCAAAAATATCACGTGACCTAATTAAACCCAAAATAAAAATTATCTCAAACTTTTGTTTTACTGAAAATTTTCGCGAAATGTTTTATCTTGAATGTTAATTAGGCCAATGCGCGTCTAATAAAATACAAAATTTTAGGTTTTGAGATTTCATAAACTTTTAATAAAAGTGTCATAACTTTTATGAATATTAATATTTTCGAAAAATATTATGTAAACACGGTAATTGGACCTGTGCGGTTCTAACACAACAATTATTTTTCGATTTAAAATTTTTAATTTTTTTTCAAAAAATTTGTATGCAATATCATTGGTCAAAAATATCACGTGATCTAGTTAAACCCAAAATAAAAATTATCTCAAACTTTTGTTCTATTCAAAATTTTTGCAAAATGTTTTATCTTGAATGTTAGTTAGGCCAATGCGCGTCTAATAAAATACAAAATTTTAGGTTTTGAGATTTCATAAATTTTTAATAAAAGTGTCATAAATTTTTTGAATATTAATTTTTTCGAAAATATTTTGTAAACACGGTAATTGGACCTGTGCGGTTCTAACACAACAATTATTTTTCGATTTAAAATTTTTTTATTTTTTTTCAAAAAATTTGTATGCAATATCATTGGCCAAAAATATCACGTGACCTAATTAAACCCAAAATAAAAATTACCTCAAACTTTTGTTCTACTCAAATTTTTGCAAAATGTTTTATCTTGAATGTTAGTTAGGCCAATGCGCGCCTACTTAAATATAAAATTTCAGATTTTGGGATTTCATAAATTTTTAATAAAAGTTTCATAACTTTTATGAATATTAATATTTTCGAAAAATATTATGTAAACACGGTAATTGGACCTGTGCGGTTCTAACACAACAATTATTTTTCGATTTAAAATTTTTTAATTTTTTTCAAAAAATTTGTATGCAATATCATTGGCCAAAAATATCACGTGACCTAATTAAACCCAAAATAAAAATTACCTCAAACTTTTGTTTTACTAAAAATTTTTGCGAAATGTTTTATCTTGAATGTTAGTTAGGCCAATGCGCGTCTAATAAAATACAAAATTTTAGGTTTTGTGATTTCATAAATTTTTAATAAAAGTGTCATAACTTTTATAAATATTAATATTTTTGAAAAATATTATGTAAACACGGTAATTGGACCTGTGCGGTTCTAACACAACAATTATTTTTTGATTTAAAATTTTTTATTTTTTTTCAAAAAATTTGTATGCAATATCATTGGCCAAAAATATCACGTGACCTAATTAAACCCAAAATAAAAATTATCTCAAACTTTTGTTCTACTCAAAATTTTTGCAAAATGTTTTATCTTGAATGTTAGTTAGGCCAATGCGCACCTACTTAAATATAAAATTTCAGATTTTGGGATTTCATAAATTTTTTATAAAAGTTTCATAACTTTTATGAATATTAATATTTTCGAAAAATATTATGTAAACACGGTAATTGGACCTGTGCGGTTCTAACACAACAATTATTTTTCGATTTAAAATTTTTAATTTTTTTTCAAAAAATTTGTATGCAATATCATTGGCCAAAAATATCACGTGACCTAATTAAACCCAAAATAAAAATTATCTCAAACTTTTGTTTTACTGAAAATTTTCGCGAAATGTTTTATCTTGAATGTTAATTAGGCCTATGCGCGTCTAATAAAATACAAAATTTTAGGTTTTGAGATTTCATAAACTTTTAATAAAAGTGTCATAACTTTTATGAATATTAATATTTTCGAAAAATATTATGTAAACACGGTAATTGGACCTGTGCGGTTCTAACACAACAATTATTTTTCGATTTAAAATTTTTAATTTTTTTTCAAAAAATTTGTATGCAATATCATTGGCCAAAAATATCACGTGACCTAATTAAACCCAAAATAAAAATTATCTCAAACTTTTGTTCTACTCAAAATTTTTGCAAAATGTTTTATCTTGAATGTTAGTTAGGCCAATGCGCGTCTAATAAAATACAAAATTTTAGGTTTTGAGATTTCATAAATTTTTAATAAAAGTGTCATAAATTTTTTGAATATTAATATTTTCGAAAATATTTTGTAAACACGGTAATTGGACCTGTGCGGTTCTAACACAACAATTATTTTTCGATTTAAAATTTTTTTATTTTTTTTCAAAAAATTTGTATGCAATATCATTGGCCAAAAATATCACGTGACCTAATTAAACCCAAAATAAAAATTACCTCAAACTTTTGTTCTACTCAAAATTTTTGCAAAATGTTTTATCTTGAATGTTAGTTAGGCCAATGCGCGCCTACTTAAATATAAAATTTCAGATTTTGGGATTTCATAAATTTTTAATAAAAGTTTCATAACTTTTATGAATATTAATATTTTCGAAAAATATTATGTAAACACGGTAATTGGACCTGTGCGGTTCTAACACAACAATTATTTTTCGATTTAAAATTTTTAATTTTTTTTCAAAAAATTTGTATGCAATATCATTGGCCAAAAATATCACGTGACCTAATTAAACCCAAAATAAAAATTATCTCAAACTTTTGTTTTACTGAAAATTTTCGCGAAATGTTTTTTCTTGAATGTTAATTAGGCCAATGCGCGTCTAATAAAATACAAAATTTTAGGTTTTGAGATTTCATAAACTTTTAATAAAAGTGTCATAACTTTTATGAATATTAATATTTTCGAAAAATATTATGTAAACACGGTAATTGGACCTGTGCGGTTCTAACACAACAATTATTTTTCGATTTAAAATTTTTAATTTTTTTCAAAAAATTTGTATGCAATATCATTGGCCAAAAATATCACGTGACCTAATTAAACCCAAAATAAAAATTATCTCAAACTTTTGTTCTACTCAAAATTTTTGCAAAATGTTTTATCTTGAATGTTAGTTAGGCCAATGCGGGTCTAATAAAATACAAAATTCTAGGTTTTGAGATTTCATAAATTTTTAATAAAAGTTTCATAACTTTTATGAATATTAATATTTTCAAAAAATATTTTGTAAACACGGTAATTGGACCTGTGCAGTTTTAACACAACAATGATGTTTCGATTTAAAATTTTTTACTTTTTTTTAAAAAAATTTGTATGCAATATCATTGGCCAAAAATATCACGTGACCTAATTAAACCCAAAATAAAAATTACCTCAAACTTTTGTTTTACTGAAAATTTTCGCGAAATGTTTTGTCTTAAATGTTAGTTAAGCCAATGCGCGTCTAATAAAATACAAAATTTTAGTTTTAGAGATTTCATAAATTTTTAATAAAAGTTTCATAACTTTTATGAATATTAATATTTTCCAAAAATATTTTGTAAACACGGTAATTGGACCTGTGCGGTTCTAACACAACAATTATTTTTCGATTTAAAATTTTTTATTTTTTTTCAAAAAATTTGTATGCAATGTCATTGGCCAAAAATATCACGTGACCTAATTAAACCCAAAATAAAAATTACCTCAAACTTTTGTTTTCCTGTGCGGTTCTAACACAACAATTATTTTTCGATTTAAAATTTTAAATTTTTTTTCAAAAAATTTGTATGCAATATCATTGGCCAAAAATATCACGTGACCTAATTAAACCCAAAATAAAAATTATCTCAAACTTTTGTTTTACTGAAAATTTTTGCGAAATGTTTGATCTTGAATGTTAGTTAGGCCAATGCGCGTCTAATAAAATACAAAATTTTAGGTTTTGAGATTTCATAACTTTTTAATAAAAGTTTCATAACTTTTATGAATATTAATATTTTCAAAAAATATTTTGTAAACACGGTAATTGGACCTGTGCAGTTTTAACACAACAATGATTTTTCGATTTAAAATTTTTTATTTTTTTTTTAAAAAATTTGTATGCAATATCATTGGCCAAAAATATCACGTGACCTAATTAAACCCAAATAAAAAATTACCTCAAACTTTTGTTTTACTGAAAATTTTCGCGAAATGTTTTATCTTGAATGTTAGTTAGGCCAATGCGCGTCTAATAAAATACAAAATTTTAGGTTTTGAGATTTCATAAATTTTTAATAAAAGTTTCATAACTTTTATGAATATTAATATTTTTGAAAAATATTTTTTAAACACGGTAATTGAACCTGTGCGGTTCTAACACAACAATGATTTTTTGATTTAAAATTTTTTATTTTTTTTAAAAATTTGTATGCAATATCATTGGCCAAAAATATCACGTGACCTAATTAAACCCAAAATAAAAATTATCTCAATCTTTTGTTCTACTCAAAATTTTTGCAAAATGTTTTATCTTGAATGTTAGTTAGGCCAATGCGCGCCTAATTAAATATAAAATTTCAGATTTTGGGATTTTATAAATTTTTAATAAAAGTTTCATAACTTTTATGAATATTAATATTTTTGAAAAATATTATGTAAACACGGTAATTGGACCTGTGCGGTTCTAACACAACAATTATTTTTCGATTTAAAATTTTTTATTTTTTTTCAAAAAATTTGTATGTAATATCATTGGCCAAAAATATCACGTGACCTAATTAAACCCAAAATAAAAATTATCTCAAACTTTTGTTTTACTGAAAGTTTTCGCGAAATGTTTTATCTTGAATGTTAGTTAGGCCAATGCGCGTGTAATAAAATATAAAATTTTAGGTTTTGAGATTTCATAAATTTTTAATAAAAGTTTCATAACTTTTATAAATATAAATATTTTCGAAAAATATTTTGTAAACACGGTAATTGGACCTGTGCGGTTCCTAACACAACAATTATTTTTCGATTTAAAATTTTTTATTTTATTTTTTTAAATTTGTATGCAATATCATTGGCCAAAAATATCACGTGACCTAATTAAACCCAAAATAAAATTTATCTCAAACTTTTGTTTTACTGAAAATTTTCGCGAAATGTTTTATCTTGAATGTTAGTTAGGCCAATGCGCGTCTAATTAAATATAAAATTTCAGATTTTGGGATTTCATAAATTTTTAATAAAAGTTTCATAACTTTTATGAATATTAATATTTTTGAAAAATATTAGGTAAACACGGTAATCGGACCTGTGCGGTTCTAACACAACAATTATTTTTCGATTTAAAATTTTTAATTTTTTTTCAAAAAATTTGTATGCAATATCATTGGCCAAAAATATCACGTGACCTAATGAAAACCAAAATAAAAATTACCTCAAACTTTTGTTTTACTGAAAATTTACGCGAAATGTTTTTTCTTGAATGTTAGTTAGGCCAATGCGCGTCTATTAAAATACAAAATTTTAAGTTTTGAGATTTTTTTAATTTTTAATAAAAGTGTCTTAACTTTTATGAATATTAATATTTTCGAAAAATATTTTGTAAACATTATAATAAGACCTACGGTTCTAACAGAACAATTATTTTTCGATTTAAATGTTTTTTTTTTTTAATTTGTATGTAATATTATTGGCCAAAAATATCACGTGACCTAATTAAACCCAAGAAATTTTCGAAAACAATTAAAAAAACAAAAAAAAGAGCATTTTTTTATTTCACGTACATAGAATCGTTAGCGTGACCTTTTGAACTATCAAAACTGTATACTTAGCTCGACCAATGATCATCGCGATATATAAATATAAACTGTATACGTAATATAAAAATGATGTAATTTTTGTTCTGTTCAATATTTTTTGAATTTTTTTTTATCTTAGGTGTTCTTTTGAGTGTTTTAACATAAATATAATCTCAAGTTAAAGTAACGACATCCAACTATTTTGAAGTACTTTAAAAATAAAATTTTACTACGATTGTTTAAGCCAAACACATTTTAAAAGTTAAAGCAAACGAGCCTAAAAAAAACCTAAAAGTAATCAACAAATTAAATTTATTTAAACTTGATAAACGCAGAAATGAAGTTTAGTGATCGTCAGTAGAGATATAAAAATATTAGAGATATATTTTTAGGTTGCACTTGATGAACTTCTTTTGTTAACCTTCCAACTATTTACGTGAAAGCGAGAAAAACCTAATCAAAAAGAAAAAAGAAATTACAATTTTCTTCAAGACGCTTCGGGGAACTCCCAAATTTCTGTTTTTATTTATCACGCTTAGTTTTTAAAAAAATGCTAAATTATGTATTTAACTGAATGTTAAAAATTCAGTTAACTTTAAGATAACAAAAAATAGTTTTTAAAACTTAAATATGTTTTGAATCATTTTTTTTAATTTAACTGTAAAACAATTTTTTAATTTAATTATTTTTTATTTTAATTTACTATTGAACCCTTATTATGGTTCGAAATCTTAGATTTCAAAACATATTGTTATTGTCAGTGTATTTATTATTATTATGGTTCGAAATCTTAGATTTCGAAATATATTGTTATTGTCATTATACTTATTATTATTATTTTTATTCTTTCTAGTCCCAATTTTGAAAGAAGATATCTTTAGTTCCTTAGAATTTAAAAATCTGAAATTTTAGTATGTTGTTTATTATCAGATTATGTTTTCATTCTCCTATTTACAACATTTAATTATCACTAATTACTAAAAAAGTGTTTATTTATTAAAATTTAAAGTTTGTTATTTATTTTTTAAATCTTGGTCAATTGTATATCATGATATCAGTAACTCAAAAATGAATTAAAATTTTAATTTTTATCACTATTTACTAATTAAAGGGTGTTTCTTTATTAAAATTTAAAGGTTGTTATTAATTTTTCAAATCTTGGTCAATTGTATATTATGATATTAGTAACTCAAAACTGAATTAAAATTTTAATTTTTAATCACTAAATACTAATTAATAAGTGTTTGTTTATTTAAATTTAAAGGTTGTTGTTAATTTTTAAAATTTTTGTCAATTGTATATTATGATATTAGTAACTCAAAAATAAATTAAAATTTTAATTTTTGACATTAATTACTAATAAATAGGTGTTTGTTTATTTAAATTTAATGATTGTTATTAGATTTTTAAATTTTGGTCAGTTATATGTTATAATATTTATAACTTGAAAATGAAATAAAAATTAATTCTTGTTTGTTTATTATATTTAAATGCTTGTTTGTTGATTAAAAGATAAAGTCTGATATTAAGCATTAAAAATTTGGTATGATGTATTTTAAAATATAAGTAGTTCAAAATCATATTTAAAAAAGAAGTTTCAATTGTTTATCATATTTAAATGCTTGTTTATTTAATTTAAATCAAAAATCAATTTTAGGAATTTAAAATTTGGTATAATCTATATCCTGATATAAACAACTTAAAACTGCGTTAAATATTAGTTTTTGTGTGTATAGTATATATAAATGCTTGTTTGTTTATTCGAAGATATGTAATATTCTTAGTTAATGTTTATGCATATCTTTTTTTATTTATAAAAATTTATGTTAAAAATAATCAAATAATTTCGAACCATATTTTATTTATCAAATAAATCTAGTTTTTCATGTTATCGACAAAATTAAAGTGACTTTTCATGTTTTGGGACAAAGTTTAGTTAATTTTCATGTTAATAGTACCAACTTTAAGTTATTTTTTATATTTTAAGACAAAGTTAAGTTATTTCCAATTTAATTAGACCAATTTTGAGTTATTTTCCATTTTTTTTTAAATTAAGTTATATTTCATGTTAAATTGGCAAATTTTAAGTTCTTTTTTATGTTAATTTGACAAAGTTTTAAGTTATTTTCCATTTTAATTGGACAAAGTTTAAAGTTATTCTCCATTTTAATTGGACAAATTCTAAGTTATTTTTATATTAATTGGTTTTAAGTTAATTGCCATGTTAATTGGACAAAGTTTTAAGTTATTTGCCCATGTTAATTGGACCAATTTTAAGAAATTTTCATGGACAAAGTTAAGGTTTTATTTTATGTCATTGAACAAATTTTTTAATTGTATACATGGCAGAATAGGAGCCCGAGGTATAAGAATAATAAATCTTTCTTTTTTTATTTCGACATTATTAAGTTAAAAAAAACTACATGTAAAATATAGTCACGATACACATATGGCAAAGAGTAAAAACATTTATAATTTACATTGAAAAAATAATAAATGTTACTAAAGAATAAAAATGACAATACAATAAACATGTAAGAAAGCACGGATAAATGCAAAGAAAAAACAAAATGCAAAAATACATTTCACTTGAAAATAAAAAATAATTAAACATTTAATACAAGATAATAATCGAAGTAACGAAATAATTACATAAAAAGTACAAAAAATATTGCAATTTAGTATACATGGTCATTAGTACAACTACTTTGATATAAAAAATAGTTTTATGGATGAAAAAAAAAGTTAATTTGACTTGCAAAAATTATAGAAAAATAAATAACATAAAGTATGCAAAAATTACTGTTTATATAAATATATGTCCAGTTTTATTTACAGCAGTGTTTACGTAAATTTAACTTCTATAAAGGTAATGTCTTTGTCTGTTTGTACAGTTCATTTGGATCTGTACATTATATTGTCACAAAACCTCGGTAAAATGGTTATTGGACCCTTAAAAAAAGACTGGCCCCTCAGAAAACAAGAACCAGCCCCTTTAGAATGGGTGATTGGCTGGCCCTCAGAAAAAGCGGAGTAGTGGGTCTTTTAGCAAACGTTGTATATATGCTCTGATCTTTTTTCCTAAAAAATAATAAAGATTAAATTATTGCATACAAATATTTGAAGTGTGGTTGTAATTATTTGATTGTGTTAATGTTAAATGTACCATTTAATTAAGATATGGTTATTTATTTGTTTTGTGACTTTTTACATTATTATACAAACTCAATGCTCATCAACCAGAATCTAAAAAATAAAAGAACAGGGTTAGTATTTGTTTGTTGTAATCTACCCTGAGGAAAAAAATAAAAAAGGTTAGATTGAAGTTTTCTTTTCAACAAGAACTCTAAAAATAAAGAACAAATTAAAATTGGCCAAAAACAAATCCACGAGCTCTTCGTAATAGTCAACCAGCATCTAAAAATAAAAAACAGAATGTTTAAATTTGTTTTTGGTAATCTAACCTGAAAAAAAGCCTGTAAAAAAGGATTAGTTTGGTTTTAGTTTTTGAAAGGCCCCTGAAAAAAAAAATATAATTTGGTTAGTAATGCCCCTGTAAAAAAAATTAAACGAACGGTTCAAGAGGCTCCTGTGAAGGTAAATAATAGGTTTAAAGGTAGGAAATAAGAATAGCCTGCAAAAAACAAAAGGGAGAGAAATTGGAAATTTTTGTGTTTTTTTCTGCATGTTTAATGTAGTGTTTTACTTTGTGTGCTATTTTGGACTCCGTCCACGAAATTAAATATTGCTTTATATCAAGCTCCGCCCACAAAATTAAATAATTTATGTTGGGTTCCAACCCACTCACACACTTAGGTTTAGTACATAAATATAACAGGGCAAATAAAATACAGTGAATTTACACACATAAATAATATAAACCACACATAGGACTAGTTTTCTAAAATCTAGTCTTTTAAATTTTTTATATATACTTTACTTGCGCAAAACATCTAAAAAAAACCATTAAACAGTCCCGTTAAATATAATTATAAACACATAAAAACCTGAACACACTTGGGACTGTGTCAACTATACCACTTTTAATGCGCAAAATTATGAGTTGTTACCAGTCAAAATAAACAAACAGACACGTGATACTACAAACTTTTAACCCGTGAAAACTTTTAAAGCCCTTTATTATGCAGTACATATAAAAAATAGGCACGTGAAAACCTACAGCCCTACAGACCTAAAGCCCTACAGCCCACCTTCTGTTGAGTGAGGTCCTGAGACTTTTTTTTGAATTTTGCCAAGTTGAAGTGAGGTCCTGAGACTTTTTCAGTTCTTCTTTTGCATAAAAAACACATTACACACATAAGCCTAGTTTTATAAATCTGTTCTATATACTCTATTTAGTACTTGCGCAAAACATCTAAAAACCCATTAAACAGTCTTGTTTAATATAATTATGAACACACAGAAACCTAAACACATTGAGACTGTGTCAACTATACTACTTTTAATGCGCAAAATTATGAGTTTTTAACTAGTCACAAATAAAAAAATGCAGACACGTGAAACTTTTAACCCGTGAAATTTAAAGCGCTCAATTATGCAGTACATAAAAAAAATCAGGCACGCGAAAACCTACAGCCTTACAGACCTCAACTAAATAAGGTCTTGAGTTTTTTTTAGGTTTGAAGTATGATCCAATCCATTCCAAAGTTGTCTTCGAGTCCTGAGTTCTTCGACTTAACTTCCCCCTTGCTAGTTGCAAGAGAGACTTATTATGATTCCATCCACTTTCCATTCCTCCAATTTCTGCCATTACCTTTTTCCTCCATTTATTAAATCCAAATAAAATCCATTTTCTCTGCATTGAAAATATTGTTTAGAAGAGAGTGATAGACACTAAACCCTACTTAAAATTAAGTTTTTTTTGTCAATTTTATGATATGTCGAATCGTGCCAAAATTTTTTAAATTATGTCACTTTTTTAATTCTTTTAATGCCAACAACATTAAATTCCGCCAATTTACATGCCAAACACTATTAATGTATAATTGTTATTTTTGTCCTGTCAACAATTTTAAAATATGTTAATTTTTAATAACTAGTGCCAGATTTTTTAATTTATGCGAAATGTACAGTTATTTGTATATTTAAATACCTCGTTTAACTACTTTTTGGGAGTACCTGCGCATCAACACATGTTTAATAATGTTTATAAGTTTTTAATTAAAAAAAATAAAAAATTAATATTTTATTGGTTAAGTATGATAAATTAATACCAATTTTTTTATAATTATTCCAAAATTAATTGAAAGTTAAAAAATAATTTTAAATCAATTAAATAAAAGTTACATACCTGGAACAGTGTTCAGAAAACTTGGACACAAGTCTCACAGGAGCAAGTCCAACTTCACTAAGTCTTCTAAAAAAAATTAAAATCTTCTGAAAATTAGTTTTTTTTAAATAAAATATATTTGTAATTAATTATTAACTGCTTATAATATGTCTCATTTTATACTGTTAATGATAAACTTTAAAAAAAACTTAACTATAAATAACTAATAAAAACACGTCTACCCACCTTAAAAGTCCATCTAGAAAGAACTAAAATTCCGATTTCAAATCAAATTTGTCACAAAACACCAAGTCACGTGACTCTGCACGTGTTCTGTGACATGTGTGTAAGTGCACGACGTCTCTTGCAGTGGAAAGCGCTTTTCAAGCTGTCACTCGAAATGTATTTGCTTAAATATTCTAAACAACTCATTAAAACGTTAATATAACAACACAAACTAATAACCTGTTATAATATGTAAATGTTAATTTATTTTTTAAGAATTATTTGTAACAATTAACGTCTTAAATTACGACTAAGCAACTTATACGTGCGTTAACATAGCACATTACGTAACACCAGAATTTTCAGATTATGATGCAACTTCGTGTTTTAAAGGAATTTCTCGGGGAGACGCACCAATTAAGACGTCGCATTCCCCTCGCTTAATTGATAAATTACAGCTGGATTTATCTGAATATTATAACCTTATTTGGTAATAAAACATCTGTTTAGTCTGCACGTGTTAACTAATTAAAACTTGCACCCGAGACCTCGTGGTAGAGGAATTTTTCGAGGAGGCGCACTAATAATGACGTCACGTTCCTTGCGCCTTGCTTAGTGGAAAATTTTAAGTTTCTATGCTTTATAACAGACCTATGTTAAAGCAATAGTAAATTATATTATTCCCTTTTCTTAATTTTATTAAATCGAAATCCAATGTTTGTTAGTGTTCAAACACATTATTATAATTATTTTATAAATATTAAACTCAAAATAAGTTTTTTTTTATTTTTAATAAATATTCAACAACAAAAAATAGCAAAAATAAATTAACTAAAGGTCATGCCTGTTCCATAAAGTCCTAAACGTTTGCAGAGAAGGCACGACCGCTTTTTAATGGTAACCTGGCAATAATGTTAAAACTGCAATCCTAAAAAGAAGGTGGTTATGATTCTTAAACAAGTTGTAAATTACATAACATGTACGTAGTTCATTAAAATAGTAATTTTTAAAACTTTATATGTGACGCTAAATCGAAATATGTGACGCTAAATCGCTGTTAGATATTATTTATAGCAGAAAACGTCATATTTATATTTCAGAGTGTTGTTAATCAGTGACCACATGCACTCATGACAAGAAGAACAACAAGCACGTGGTTTGTAACATATTTGGATCAGTGAATAAATATTTTACGGTATGACGCATTGGAGGCGTTTAGTGAGCGTATAGGTGAATGGTTTAAGTGTCTTAAAATTAAGAGTGTTAACTCAAATAGGGTTTGCTTTGCGGTTTCGTTAAAAAAAACAAATGCTGTTATTTAACTTAGAATATAAAAATACACTTGTTTTTTTCTAATAATTCATGTCTTTTAAGTTTACTTGTTGCTAACCCATAAATATTATGTTAGAACCATTTTAGAGATATAAACAAATAAATGCGTAAACTGTAAAAGTTGTCCCACTTTTCAATAAAAAGAAATCAAAACTATTACTCACGGAATAAGGTTTTAAGTCAATAACAATTTTCGTTTTTCTGCATCACCTTTAGTTAAAATTATTTGTTTTTTTGGCATTGTATTTCATTGAAAAAGATTGCTACTGTGACATTTTTGAGATATATGTATGCATCATGCTTAATGATAAATAATGTGACTCTGGGGCAGCTCAAACCCGACGCCTTTAAACTGGTAGTCTTCTGGACAGTATACCGTACTGCCGGATAATCATATTCACATGTAGCTCAACGCTTATAAAAGTGGTTTCTTAGTGCCACCTAATGACATTTATAATTTTAGCACCTTTAACAGCATAGTACTTATTCTCTTATGGATAAAGTAATTACATATTGACAATTTTTAATTGGTAATAATAATGTAAAATACTAGTAATACGCTTTAATTTATCTTTATCTAAACAAACAAAAATTAAAAATTACCAAAAATAATTAAGTAGAAGAGATTTAAATTTTAGGTATTTTTCTGCTAAATATATATATTTACAGTTTTTTAGTTATATTATTCTACTGCATACTTTTTCAGTTTTTAATACGCTTGATTTTATTAAATTAAGCAATATTGACTCAACGAACACAATCAACATTATAATATGGTCGGTTTGTATATAATTGACTTTTTTAAAAATGGCAAGCCTGTTAATAAGCTTTTGGCACAACACTACATAGAATTATTAAAATTCTTCTTCATCAATAACACTTAAACGAGGGAAGTATTAATAGTGAATGTGGTTTAATATTGGTTAAACAAAATTACTCTTCTTTTATTTTCATATAATAAAATCGCAGGAAATTGTCAGTTGAGCCGATTTTTTTTTAATTTAGCGTATATTATTACCTGAGAGATATTGCAGAGATACTGCATTATCGAACATAGGACCATCAGCTCTTTATACAACAAATAAGTAATAACGGCAAAACTTAATTAAAACCTAGACCAAGCGTTATACACCCAAAAAACATTTTTAATGATCAACACCTCCGAAGCGTTTAAAAAAGTATTTAACTTTAAAAAATAGATTTTAGCAAATTTATTTGAAAGACAGACCTAATCAACCGACTTATACATTTTCTATATATACAAATAAAGCAAACAATTTCAAATATTTGTGGTTTTAATATTAAAATAAAATTAAGACTTTGGACTAATACCTTTTACTTTGCTTTATAATATTGACTTAAGGTTTTAACGTTGCAATACAGTTACGACCTTTATTATAATCAGCAAAAATTGCGCCATTTTAACAAGTTTATCATCAGCAGTAAACACTTTGTCTCGACTTGATTTTATATAACGCTTTGGTTAGTTAATCATTAAACTTCAGCAGTAAACACTTTGTCTCGACTTGATTTTATATAACGCTTTGGTTAGTTAATCATTAAACTTACAATAATAGCGAAGCGAAGCCTACTAAACTGTTATACAACAAAGTAAGACAATGACAAGCAGATATAGCCAAAAAATAGTTTATTAGTTGGTAAATTTCTATATCTTTGGTAAATATTAAATTTTTGATATTAGATTGTTTACCTTACTTAAAAAATCTAGTTGTGTAAGTTAACTTATATTAGAAAACAATATGAATCACGGAGATCACGGAGACCATGAAATGGGTGGCATGACAACAGCAATGGATCATGGAGACCACGAAATGAGTGGCCATGAAATGTCAATGACCATGTTTTTTAATTTAATGATGCCATTTACTGTGGTGTTTAAAGGATGGGAAGTAACGGATAGCGCAAGTAATTGTCTTTCACACTTTTTAAAGATAAAACGTTCTCAAATTTCGTCTGTAATAACTTCGTGTAACCATATATAAGAGTTAATAAGATGATAGTAACATGTACCACAGCGAATATTTGTTTTTAGCGTTAATTGGATCTTGTTTTGGTGTTTTCGGAATGGCAATCATGTACGAACTGCTGAAAAACTTGCGACAAGTTTGGAAAGTAAAGTTTGAAAGGCGAGCTATTCAGGTAATTTCTAAATTAAACAATTTTGATTTAATAAAGAAATATTGTACTTAAAACAGAATTGACAATGTCTATCAATAAAAATAACTCCACTAGGTAAGTAGTTTTGAGTATTATTTTAGTTAATTTAAATAATAAAAAAGATTAAATGAAATTTAATCTATGCGTGATGCAAAATTTTCTAAAGCAATTACACGTCTTTACAATGCCTAAAGCAAGTTGCTTTTTTATATTATACTGAGCCGCAGAAACCGACAAATAGCTTTGTTTATATTTTCTTTACAGGCAAGCATGGGAGATTGTTGTAGCGAGGAGGGAGACGATTTTACCTACCGCAAAAAAAATCGCCAGTACTGGATTCACCTTTTAACACAATCCTTTCTCCATATTGCACAGGTTCATATAAAAAATACACAAGACTCCCCGCCAATATGCTCACCGTTTTTTTTTATAGGGCTTTTGTTATGAAAAAAGTTTAAATTAAAAAGTTCAAATACATTTAAATTTAAGCATTTAGCCGTTCGCGTTATAACAAACTATTACCACGATATACAGTGGTCCATAATTTTGCAACAATTTCTAATTCAAGTATCCTTATATAAACATAATATATTAATACGTATTTGTTTTTTTTTATATTTTTGTACGTAGATGTTTTTAGCCTACGTATTAATGTTGGTTGTGATGGCATATAACGTTTGGTTGTTCGTGGCTGTTCTAGCAGGCGGTAGTGTGGGTTATTTTCTTTCAGCGTTGATATTTGAACAACCCGTTGAAAACAAACGTCTAAAGGGAAAAGACAACCACGGAATGTTTGAAACTGTAAATATTTACGTTATTTTTTTACAAATACGTTAAATTTTATAATTTTTTATGTTTAATGTATTAGTAATGATATACTTTAAATCAATTTGTTACTTTTGGATCTGCATTTTTTTGCAAATACTACATATATATATACAAAATAACCACATACTACCACTAACAACTTAAATCTCAATTATATTAATTTTTACAATTTTAATGTTACGTTATAAACCGATATTAAACAAAAAAACTTTTAGCTTACACATGTATTATTACCATTTTTAAATTATTTTTCATGCAGGAACATACATCTAATGGAACTACATCCAGTCAGGAATCATCAAAACATTCAAAGTTTTAACTCTTCTTTCTTTTAACTGCATTATCTTTACTTAAACTTTTTAAGTTTTACATTAATTATAATTAATAATTAGCAATTTCTGTAAAAAATAAAGCTTAAATTTTATTAATTTTAATTTAGCATTATTGGTTTTGGACAAACCAAATGCATACTAATATTTTTTTTCTATGTAGATATTAAAATCAACTGTCCAAAATTTAATGAATGGTAGTCAGAATAAAGTTAATTAAATTAAAGAGTTTTTACAGAATAGAACTTATTAAAGATCAACGAAACTAATAAAATAAAAAATAGGAAAAAATACAGAATCGAAAAACAAGAATAAAAAAATTTATTTGAAATTTAAAAGTTTTATCTAAATATTAATCCCTTAGCTATTTTAAGAAAAGTTAAAAATCTAATAAAACGTACTTTTATTAATCATATTTTAACCTCTTGCCTAATACCTCGTTTCTATCTAATTTTAAAAAGGCATGAGACAAGTGTTGATAACTAAATACTTGGTTATTATTGGCACAATTGGTTGAAATATCAGTTTAATAAAAAATAACATAAAAATCACAAGTTGAGCTGCGCAATATTTGGTATGTTGTGACCATATAAAAAATAGCAATTAGATTTATCACCCTACCGACCTAGATTTATCACCCTACCGACCGGGTTTAAGTACTTAGTAGTATTGCTTTAATGTTACATGAATATTAATAATTGATCTTCGAGTAAATAGAATTAATGTATACGTTTGTAATTACCATAGGTTTGTTTTTGTTACTTTCGATTAAGTTATACAACTTGTGCAACTAAATATTTTGATCACACTATAGTTAGTTAGTAAATGTAGTGGATATACTTTACAGTTGGTAAATATTTTAATGCAATATTGTTTTTTTAAATGATTGAAAACCTTTCCTGGACCGCGCTGCATTTTCAGATGGGAATTCTGGGTCCTCTTCCGAAAGCTTTCCAGATGCAGGTTTGAGTTTTTGGACTGGGGGCGAGGGTGTGGAATTGATTGCTTGTGCAACCATTTCCTTTACGTGATACGGGGTGATATGAGAGATGACACATTTAAAGACGTTTTATGTTATGGGTGTGGACAATGTGAAGCTAGCCACTGCAAACAAAATATCAGCGTGGCTAATAACTGAAAACAAACTATACTCTGTTTTGCAATGCCTGGTGCGGAAATCACGATATCTGTTAGAACCTAATTAACCCAAAGATATACAGCTGTATCAGGGGTTAGCAAAGGAGCACCAGGAAGCATTAATCTTCACGAGAACACGAATAATGTGTTTATGGAGAAACTTCGAAATGTGCTGTCAATCAATTATCATTTTATATCGCGTGACACGTCACTTGTTTCCCTAATTTGAGTCATTGAATCGCCTATATATATTTAATTTATTTTGCTTAATATTCAGTGAGATAAAGATTATGTGTTAAACCTATAGTTATCGTTGCGATTATTCGCATTGGTAATCATGTATCGCCAAGTTTACGCCGTTTCACTAATAAAAGTGTGACTGTTAACATACAATCAAGTAGTCTAAATTAGCTAATCAATTAGTAAGGTTCAACGAAGTAGCTTAAATAAATCAACAGCAAAAATAAACTCTGTCAATCAAACTAAAATAACAATTAACTATACAAATGGTGACCCTACAAGAATAGCAACCCAAAAACTACATTATATAAACTCTACAAGGGGAGACCGAAAGGAATGAAAGAGCTCCCAGTGCTGGCGGGTTTCGATTTGTTTTTACTTAAAGTTTGTAAGTTAGGAGTAAATATGTTCGACAACATTTTAAATGTCGATATTGTTCATGTTCTAGCAACTAAAGTATAATGAACATTGTTTAGTATTTGCTGATGTTAGCTTATCGTATTATTTTGTTATTGTGTGTTAGTTATGCTTGTGATAACACTATCATATTGTTCAAATACAAAGCAAAAGTACAACAAAATATTTAAAAGACGAAACATTTCATAACCTATTTATGGCGCTATTTTATTCAATTAACTATTGTATTATAATAAAAGTGTCATAACTTCTTAAATACTTAATTTTTTTTAAATATAAATTAAAATGTGTTATTAAAATTTGCATTATTTTCAAAAACTTGATTATTCTTGATTAAGATACCTTTTGTTAAGATTTTTGCCTAACTTTTAGTGAAGTCACGTAACCTGTTAATGTTCAATACCAAAACTTGTGCAATCTTTTATTTACTTTAGACATACCACGTTGTTAATTTCGAAGAGCTTTTTATAATGATTACGCGTATGTGTAAGAAGACCAAGGTTATAGGTTTAATGACCGTAATGACACCGTGTTTTAACTAAAATCCTGTGTCATGAAAAATCTTGTTTTTAAAGACTATTTTTATATGTCACGCCATTACATTTATATGTTACTTACATCAATGAAAACTGAAAACTTATATGTGTTAAAGTTCATAGGATCGTAACTTATTTACATCATGTCTATAAATAGTCTGATATTTACACACATGATCATGTTATATGACTAGAAAATACTCGTAAGTCGTACGAACCATAACGTAACTATGTTGACGTCGCTACACTAGGCGAAAGTTCACAGTAAGTAAATTAGCTTTTGCTACTTCAAAAAAATATTTAAAAAAGGGGCTATTAAGGCCACTGTCATTTTAACAAAACAATAATTTTTTAATTTAAAATTTTTTTGAAAAATTTTTGTATACAAATGTAACTGACCAAAAAAAGTCACTTGACCCGTCAATACCCAACTTTTTTAAACAAATTTTTTTTACTAGATATTTTGAGCAAATTTTTATCTTGAATATAAATATGACCAATGTGCGTTTAATAAAAAAAAGTTAATCGAATTTTTGCAATCTCGTACTTTTTTATTAAAATTGTCGTGACTTTTACAAATATTAATAATATCCTTAAATTTTAAGTTGTATAACGTTATTCAGGCATTTGTCATTTTAACAAAACACTAATTTTTCAATTTAAAATTTTTAAATTTGTTTGAAATTTTTGATTTTCGATGTCATTGGTGAGAAAAGACTTAAAAACGATCGGAAGTATGACTATAACATAATTTGTTGACGTTGCTACATTAGGCGAAAGTTCATGAAATATTTTTATTTGGAATGACGCAGTAGAAAAATTATCTATAAAAGCAAACGACCTTATGCCAAAATACTGTATGGAACATGAGACATGTATGTATTATCTAACTTTATGAAAAAAGTAAATTTTAACAAAAACTATTAGGCTAAGCTTTGAGCGTAAGGCTAGTTGTATAGCAATAGTATAACAGGACTTCGTGAAGTATCAGAAACAGTTTTATTGTTTTATTAATTAAAAGGTTATTTGGAAAGACTTAAAATCTAAAGTGGTCTTTGATTGTTTGTTTTTAGATTGTAATAAGTAAAATGTACACAATGCTGGCCTACTTTTTGTCTGCTTTACTCGGCTTTTTACTATATGTGACCTTCAAGACTTCTAAGCAAAAAAATGCCCCACCAGGCCCGACCGGTTATCCAATCTTGGGAAGTTTTTTAAGGCACATGACTCCAGTAATGTTTGATAGAATACCAGTACTTGCAAAAAAATATGGCAACATATACCAAGTTAATATTTTTAATTTGAATTTTGTTTTTCTTTCTGGATATGACTTGATTAAAGATGTTTTTCGAGACCGGGGAACTCGATTTTCCGATAGATATTTTGGTGGTTTACAAGAAGTTGCTAAAAAAGGCTTAAACGCCGCCGGCATAGTTTCCACGCCTTATGGGCCAAAGTGGGCGGCACATAGAAAATTATTTCACACAACCCTCAAAAAGTTGGGTTTAAATAAAAAAGGTTTAGAAAACAACATTGAAAATGAACTTCCATATATTGAAGAAGTCATGCAAGGCTTTTGTGATAAAAAATTATTGATAAACCCTGCCCAAGTTCTCGACTTTGCTTCTCTAAATATTATCTCAGTAATAAGCATGGGAAATCGCTATGATTACAATAATAAAAAATTTAAAAAACTAATAAAGTTGAATCACTCAGTATTTAGTTCAATTGGTACCCCAGACAAAGCACTTGCATTTTATGTTCTTTGGCCAGGCCTAGGTAAAATCTGGCGTTCAAGAAAAGTCAATGTTCTACAAACTGCATTTCAACAATTTTATGACTTTTTTGAAAAAGAAATTGAAAACCACAAGTTAAACTTGGACAAAAATGCACCAAAAGATTTTATAGATCATTACTTAATCGAAATGCAAGCAGACTCTAGTAATACTTTTACACCTGATGACTTAAAAGTGTCGTTGGTCGATTTTTTTCAAGCGGGCACTGAGACGTCAGCAACTACTTTACGATGGGCTATACTTTACATGGTAAACTACCCAGATATCCAAAATAAATGTCGTCAGGAGATAAATACAGTTATTGGAAACAAAAATGTGACTTACGGTGATCGAATAAAACTCCCATTTTGCGATGCAACTATTTTAGAGGTTCAAAGAAAAGCAACAATAGCTCCTATCGGAATTGCTCATAAACCTCTACAAGACGAAACTATCGCAGGTTACAATATATCTAAAAACACGATGATTTTTCCATGGTATCCATCGGTTCATAACTCACCCGAACATTGGCAAAACCCAGAAGAGTTAGATCCCAACAATTTTTTGGATGAAGATGGAAAAGTTAGTAACAGGGAGGCATTTTTTCCATATGGAGGAGGCAGACGAATATGTTTAGGAATGGAAATTGCAAAAATAGAGTTGTTTGTGTTTTTTGTCGGGATTCTCCAGAAATTCAAGTTTTCCTTACCTGAAGGAGTTTCAAAGCTGAGTGAGAAACCATTATTCGGTGTTACTTGTCCACCAGAAAACTACGAAGTTGTTATTGAAAATGTTTAAAAACATTTAACTAATAATTATGTATAGGCTTAGTATATCAACAAGTTATATTATCAAATTCTCATTTAACATACCGATGTATTTTTTCTTTCTGTGAATTGGTTAGAATAACTACATATTTATCAGATTACGCATTTATGTACATTTCAATCGACGTTATAATTAAATCTGTCTAAATATCTACTTCTAACCCTTTTTTTAATTTTATCTTGCAAAATAATTATTTTTATAGCAATAACTTATTGCATTTACCCTTTTTATAGTGCTAGCATTACTTAGCAACATAACAATTTTTTGTAAATTTTTTTTTGTATACCTTGTTAGAAAAATTATAAATTAAAAAATGAAATTTGTTTAAAAAAACTTTTTTTTTTTAAATTGAAATTGTTAATTTTTTCTGCATTGTTTATTATAGGAACTCGAATATATATTGTATTTACTGCTTTAATTACATTTATCTTATCAATAATTTCATATGTATATATTGCACAAATAATAAAATGCTTTAATGATCTGTAAGAAACTGCAATACATTTGATTACATCTATTTATATGAAATTCTGCGATTTTTAAAAATATATCAAACATTTACTTGAACTTTAGCATAATTGCATAACAAAACAAACTTGAAATAATAACATGATTGATCTATTATTATTCAGCAATCAAAAGCCAGATATATTTATTTACAAATCAGTAATAATTTCTTATTAGGTATGATAAACTAACAATCATGATTAAGTCGACCAACAAAGTTAGTTTCACTTTAAACTTATTCAAAACCTGTAAGGGCAAGGGTCCACACAAGAGTGTGTGGCAACTTTGAAATAGGCACAATTGGCATTTCCACAGCAATGCCTTTAGGTAAAATACTAGCCCAACTCAACTCACCAAACTCTTCCAAACCTACCATCTTCACACTTGATGTGGATGTTGAATTTGTCGGTTCATTAAGTAGCAATATATTGGATTCTGGCCAATCAGTAACATACACAAATACAGTGGTAGATTCGAATGCAGGGAATTCACGATTTTCATTTAGAAGTGTCCTGCATTAAAACACATTATAATAAATGGGATTACGTAAACCATAAAATTTTATTTACAAAAAAATGTTGTTACACTTACACTTTGCTATCATTAACATGCAATCGTTTTTGCCTTATATTCCAATTAGCTCTTAGATTTTTGGTCAGGCGTTGGGCTTCATCAAACGCAGTTTTGCTGGTTTGTTGTGAATACCAACAACCAGTAGTGGATGGATCTTTCTGTACACGCCAAGGTGTGGTGCCATAAATTGCATACCCATTAACAGCCATCCATTTTCCCATTTCTTGCAATCTTTCCTAATAGTAAAAAGATATTAAATTTTTAGTCATTAATAAATTTTTTAATAGTAATAATTTTATATTTTAAAAAGTTTAAATATATACCTGTAGTATTGGGTTGATGACACCTGCTTTGGTTGGGCCAACATTCATCAGCATATTTCCACCACAACTTACGGTTTCAACAAACGTCTAAAAATACAATAATTTAACTTTTACGTAATATTGTTTAATTGAAATTTTTTATTATAATGCATTTTAAAACATGCTAAGATAACAATTTGAAAATAAAGTAAAATTAATTTGAAAACAAAAAGTTAGAATGGGAGATTTTATGAAACAAAAATATTAGTTATGTTATATATATATATATTTATGTAACTATAGTTAAACACATAGGAAAGTTCACAAAAAATAAAACTTTGAAGTGGACGAAATTATACAAATTAATTATCTTACCACTAGCATCTCTTTGGTTGTTAAAAACTGCGATATATCAGTGTCTCTTCTCCAACTCCATGACAACTTGTTTAAGGTCATTGCATTCTCCCATTTATAACTTGGGGCAAATCCAGGATTATAGCGATCGTTGCATGTGAAGTACCCGCCATGTTTGCATGGGGTATTTTTGCCCCAGCGATCGTTTGTTACCACTATATCCTTTAAATAAAATAATGAAAGTAAAATAATGAATGTAACAAATATAACAAAAAATACAATTAAAAAAGGTATGGTATGAAATAAATATACAATTGAGTTTAAAAATGATTAAATAGCAGTATAAATATTGACAAACTTATCAGGGCAAATTAAGTTGCTAATCAGTTACTTATTTTAATGTACTTAAAAATATGTTAATGTTTTACGTAAAGCAATTTCAATTAACAACCCAATTTACCTTGACTGGGCTTTCATTGTATAACCAAGCCAGAAAGATTGTACTATTCCAATACCAACTCTCTGCTTCCCACTGGCCATCTGACCATAATAATTCTGGCTCATAAGTATTTACAATTTCATATAATTCAGGTAATGTTTTTTGCATGACAAACTTGTTGGTCTGAAAGTTGTTGGCTTTATCTTGAAGATATAACGAGTTGTACCATTCGTACAGGGAATGATATAGGCCAAAATGTAAATCAGATCTAAAGTAATAACGTAAATTAATGTATGTAACAACATAAAATTAAAAAAAATAGTGTTGTTATAGTATTTTAGAGCCCAAACTAGTTACAAAAAAACCTGTGATTTAAAAACATGTGGTGTAGTGGTAAAAACACTTGCTACACCACCACGAGGTCGTGGGTTCAATCCCCACTGATCTCATGCTGTAGAATCCTTAAGTAAGGCGCTATAAACAGCATCAACTCCTGCTGAGCCAGCACTTAATCAGCAGCATATTTACTGGGCAGTTATAGTCTATCTTAAAAAATGCCACAGGTCACTCGAGACTGGGTCGGGGTAACGGATGTTACTCTATGTCTAAGTCGCGCATTCGACTTTTCCATATCGACGATAAAGATATATATATCTTTATCGACGATAAAGATATATATATCTTTTTTTGCTGTTGCTGTTATATATATATATATACAAACAAAAAATTCAATTGTTAATATTCATTCATTGGATTTTAAATGTGTGATACAATTCTGTAAAGTTAAAAAAATCAAGCATATGCTGTCTTAAACTTACTCGTTTTTAATAGCTTTGGCAAAATCACCAACTAAATCTCTGTGTGGACCAACAGCCATTGAATTCCAGTTCCATGAATGGTTTGTAGGCCAGTTACAAAATCCTTCGTGGTGTTTTGACGTTAACACTGCATACCTTGCCCCAGAAGCTTTTAAATAAAATATGATAACTTAAAAGAAATATTATCAAATTTAGATTATTATTAAATAACGACAGCAAGGAATATATATATACTTATAAACTTTTAAAGTTAGACAGAGAATAAAAAATATTTAATAAAGTCTAAAATTAAAAATAAAATAGGCCTTCACTAAAAATAGGTTATAGCCATTCATACATTTAAACAAATCGGCCCATTCTTTGGGTTCATAAAACTCAGCGGTAAAGTCCTTTGCAAAGTCGGCATAACTAAAATGTGGTTTGTAATTTTTTGCCATAAATTCCGCCCATGCTGGCGAACCACTTGTCTTCCAGTAATACCAACCCCAAGCTGGACTCTGACCAAAACTTGGTACTAAATTTAACAAAATTTTATTTAATTGGAGCAGTTTGAACATTTTAGTTTTTTATTATATTTAAATTTTTTTTATCGATAAAAATAAAACTTTATATACAACTTTATATTATATATATATATATGCATTTTTATTGCGGGAGCCTACAAAGAAAGTTACATTAAAAATTCAAATGTTTTTGTTCCAAACCTGAAAAAACTCCCCAATGAATAAAAATTCCTAGTTTGCTAAAATCATACCACCCTGGCAATGGCCTGGAATCCAAGGATGCCCAAGTTGCATTATAAACAACATTTTCTCTTGAAGGTTTTTTCTCATCTTTTATGTTTTCTCTAAAACACATAAAATAGTCAATTTATTAATAAAATAATAATTTACCAAATCAGGCACATGAACTTTTTTTTTTTTTTTTTTTTTTTGTATATATCTTTATCCTCGATGTGGGAAAGTCGAATGCGCGACTTAAACATAGAGTAACATCAGTTACTCCGACCCAGTCTCGAGTTGCCTGTAGCAGTTTGGAATATTATAGAGACTATAATTGCCTGGTAATTATGCTGCTGATTAAGTGCTGGCTCAGCAGGAGTTCATACCGTTTATAGCGCCTTACTCAAGTGCGCTACAGCATGAGATCAGTGGGGATTGAACCCACGACCCCATGTGTGGTGTAGCAAGTGTTCTTACCACTACACCACGCTGCCGGTTCTAACTTGCTGACTTGCAGGCTTTGTTATAAAATATGCTTTAACTTATTAACAGATATATATCTTATTATAACTTACTTATCGATTTAAATCATTAGTAATAATTAAAAAGAAACTCTAAGTTTTATATGGTCATTTCAACTTTAAAAATTACAATTAAAATTAACAGCAAAAATTGTAACTTAAACAAATTGGACATAAATCTATTTTTTTAATTCAAATTTGAAATAAACTGTTATGTAACAGCAAAATAACATTTTAAAATAGTTTACCTATGTAGACTTGGTTTGTCCAGCACCAGTGAAGATGTTAAACTTGCCAAACAACACAAAAACACCAAATACAAAAAAGCATTCATTTTTGAATGTTTTTTATTAAATTTTATACCCAAATCTAAAAATTTTATTATCTAATTATTTAATAACAATAAACTAACCCACAGCAAAACAAAAACTTACAATTTTTAATACAAAATGTGAATAAGAGCAGTTTAGATTGCATTGCCTCTTTTGTAAACAGAAACGGTATTACAGTTTCGCAACAAAGCAATATCAATCACGTGACCAACTAAAGATCAGCAAAACAACTATCATACGGGGAATAACCTATAATTAGCATATCAACAATGGAGTCATTAAACCATTACTTTATCCTTAAATAATTTCGGATTACGACTAAAGGCCTGTTCACACGACAGGGTAACGTTGCGTTGCGTTATGTAACTTTACGAGTTCTAGGGAAAAGTATACCGCTTATGAAATCTTGCATAAACTTTGCTCCAGCAAAAATTTTCGAAATCGCACGTAACTTTCGCAAAATTTCGTGCGAGTGAAGGACACTTCATTTTAAAAGGTTGCGCAATCTTGCATTACGTTAAGTTGCGTTGCGTACGCCGTGTGAACGGGCCTTTAGTCGCAAATTTTACCCTTTCAAAGGATTTGCAAAACAAAATATATTGTTTAATAGTGGTTTGTTCAATTTGAAGTTGGAGGGTTTTTGCATAAATGACAATCCTAATATGCAGTAATATTGGGTAATACTTGAAAAAAGGCGATCAGCAATTATTCCGGAATCTACTCTCTTCGCTTCATATTTTTTAATTTAATGGCAATAATCCAATAAGTACACAACACGCGTAGCCTTTTTTAATAATAAATCCGGAAATTGCGACAGTTGCGTTGACATAACTTTTATTACATCATTCTATATACTAAAGTTTTCACGTTTTTGTCGTGTTTTTAAAAATGAATCGTTTTTTTAAAAAGACTTCGAAGCAAATTTACTAATAGAAGCCAGTTGATACTATGAGAAAAAGAAAGTATAACATAACATACGCTAAGCGAAAAAAAGTTAATCGTCGATAGATGAAAGCTGTTTAACCTTTAGGGCTTCAAGCTACTAATAATACATTATTGCAAAATTGCATAGCAGTAGGAAAATGTGACTACACCGTTTGGTTAAGTAACTTAAAACTGTAAAACATAAGATTAAAAAAGTAGTTTAACAAGTAGTGCCATTCAAAAAAGTTTAAAACAACTGAACTATTTTTACCCTTTCTTTAAAATTATAAAGTTTAAGCAAAATAAAATACAACGTAAGATCGAATTTGAGAATTTCAAGTAAATTAGATTGTTAACTATATAGTAGGCAATATAAAAATATCCGTGATACAGTTTTACTGTATAATAACCGATATAAAAATATCCGTGATACAGTTTTACTGTATAATAACTGATATAAAAATATCCGTGATATAGTTTAACTATATATTTACCGATATAAAAATATCCGTGATATAGTTTTACTATATAGTAGGCCATATAAAAATATCCGTGATATAGTTTTACTATATATTAACTGATATAAAAATATCCGTGATATAGTTTTACTATATAGTAGGCAATATAAAAATATCTGTGATATAGTACTGTTACGTAACAATAGACACAAAAATATCCGTGATAAAAAAATGTCCATCAATATCCGTGGATATCCGGGTTTTACCCACACCCCGTAATTTTAGCAAAAATATAGGTAAATATTTTTTTAAGGTAAAACCCCAAAATTGTTACCGTTTATGCTATCTTAGTTGTTTACCAACAAACAGTCTGAAAAAGATAGATGCAAGCAAGTGTTGACTATGAAATACATCTTTAACATTCATAATATCTGTTATTTTAATGTTTTTTAGTTTTCTGTTTTTAATTAATAAGATGTACACAATACTGGCATACTTTTTAACTGGTTTTGTTGGATATTTAGTGTATTTGACTTACAAGACTTCTAAGCAAAAAAATGCCCCACCTGGCCCAACTGGATATCCAATTTTGGGAAGTTTTGTGAAGCACATGACTCCAGTATTGTATGATAAAATACCAGTACTTGCAAAAAAATATGGCAACATATACCAAGTTAATATTTTTAATTTGAATTTTGTTTTTCTTTCTGGATATGACTTGATTAAAGATGTATATCGAGACAGAGGGGCTAGATTTTCCGATAGATATTTAGGTGGTTTACAAGAAGTTGCTAAAAAAGGCTTAAACGGTGGCATAGTTTTCGCACCCTATGGGCCAAAGTGGGCGGCACATAGAAAATTATTTCACACGGCCCTTAAAAAACTAGGTTTAAATAAAAGTGGTTTAGAAAACAACATTGAAAATGAACTTCCATATATTGAAGAAGTTATGCAAGGCTTTTGTGATCAAAAATTATTGATAAACCCTGCCCAAGTTCTCGACTTTGCTTCTCTAAATATTATCTCAGTAATAAGCATGGGAAATCGCTATGATTACAATAATGATAAATTCAACGAACTAATTCAATTAAATCACTCTGTATTCAAAGCATTTGGTTTCCATGATAGATTATCTGCATTGTATATTCTTTGGCCTGGTTTAGGTAAAATCTGGGTTTCATGGAAAGCCAAGATTCTGCAAACTGCGTATCAACATTTTTATGATTTTTTTGAAAAAGACATTGAAAACCACAAGCAAAACTTGGACAAAAATGCACCAAAAGATTTCATAGACCACTACCTAATCCAAATGAATACAGACTCCAGTAATACATTCACATATGTTGACTTAAAATTGTCTTTGATTGATTTTTTTCAAGCGGGCACTGAGACGACAGCAACTACTTTAAGATGGGCTATACTTTACATGGTAAACTACCCAGATATCCAAAATAAATGTCGTCAGGAGATAAATACAGTTATAGGAAATGGAAAGGTGACTTACAGTGATCGTATAAAACTTCCGTTTTGCGATGCAACTATTTTAGAAGTTCAAAGAAAATCGACAATAGCCCCTATAGGACTTGCTCATAAACCTCTACAAGATGAAACTATTGCAGGTTACAATATATCCAAAAACACAATAATATTTCCATGGTTTCCATCTGTACATAACTCACCCGAACATTGGCAAAACCCAGAAGAGTTTGATCCCAACAATTTTTTGGATGAAGATGGAAAAGTTGGGAACAGGGAGGCATTTTTTCCATATGGAGGAGGCAGACGAATATGTTTAGGAATGGAAATTGCAAAAATAGAGTTGTTTGTGTTTTTTGTCGGGATTCTCCAGAAATTCAAGTTTTCCTTACCTGAAGGAGTTTCAAAGCTGAGTGAGAAAAAGTTGATCGGTGTTACTTGTCCCCCAGAAAACTATGAAGTTGTTATTGAAAATGTGTAATAACATTAAAGTTGAACCGACAGCGTGGTGTAGTGGTAAGAACACTTGCTATACGACACATGAGGTCTTAGGTTCAATCCCCACTGATCTCATAGTGTAGCGCCCTCGAGTAAGGCGCTATAAATGTTATGAACTTCTGCTGAGCCCCCACTTAATCGGCTGTATAACTATTGGGTAATTATAATTTATAATATCCTAAACTGCCAAAGGCAACTCAAGATTGGGGGGTCGGAGTAACTGATGTTACTCTATGTTAAAGTCGCACATTCGACTTTTCCACATCGAGGATAAAGACATATATACAACAAAAAAAAATTGTATAGTCTTATCATACACACACTATTATATAATCAGGTTTTTATTTAATATTGCAGTACTATTTTATCTTTACTATTTTGCCAGAAATTTATACACAAACATATTATATCCTATGATGCTTAATTACCTCACTTAGCTTTTTTTATAGCACTAGTATTTCTTAGCAATAAAAGTATATTTTTTTATGAAAACCTCAAAAGAAGATTAACTAATTTAAAAGTATATTTGTACAAAAAATACCTTTGTTTGTAAAAATGAAATACATAATCTTTTTCTTGCCTTAATTAAATTCATCTTATTAATAATTTTAAATGTACAAAAAATATTATGCTTAAATAAACTGTATATTATATAAATAATTTTTTTTTGTAAATGAAGTTATGCAATTTCAACAGATATAAACAAAAATCTGTTTATTATAGTTAAATTCATGTTTGTATATTAAATGTTTTTTCTAAAACCGTTAAAATTTGAAAATTAAATTAAATGTTAATGGCATCCACAAATGCTTAAATCATTTTTTTACTATACCACAAGAGGTGATTTTTTTGAAATTTTTATTCAAAATATTAACATAATTTTACAAAAGATTAAGAAACTTATATACAGCAAAATGGCAGTACATTTAAAGAAAATAAACAAACACAATTTAAAGTTAACCAATTTAAAAGTGGCACCACATTTGTAAATCAACTTAACAAGGGTAGATAGATAATCCACTTCAAATTTTAAACTAATTGAGTAATAATTTTTTTCTTTTGATCGTAGGAAAATCGATTCGCTTTAAATAGTTCGCTTTGGTAAAACCCAGCAAGGTTATGAATACTGATTGCCCGTGCCTGCAAAACAAATTAACATAAGAGTATTAACTATTTTATGACATTAAAAATGTTACCTATAAATTGTTCTAAAAATAGACTTTCTAATAAAAACAATTCAGTTTAGTAAATTTAGGTCTAAACTGTTGTTTACCTTCTCAGTAAGTTCCTTTTCTTGAATTTGAGCATATTCTTCTTGTACATCACCGAATCTGTTGCGCTGAAATCTGGTTTGGTCTGCAACTAGTTGTTTTAATATAAACAACAGTAACTCATTGTTGTCTTTTTTGTAGTTCAAAAAGCGAGAAAAGGTCTACAATGAATGAAATAAGTTAAAAAAATCAAATAAAATTTAAAAAAATAAAAAGCAATTTAATAATTTTACCTTCTTCATGCTTCTCATGACGCTGAACTTTTGTGTTTCGACAAAACTCTCCAAAATTATTCGAATAGCTTGATTCACATCCTCACTGTTTACATGTGAACGTAAATGCATTCGAGCATTTGCCTCAGCTAGTCTGATCATTGATTCAATGTGACGCACTGTGATTGGTATGCTACCTGTAGCCATTGATTCTCTACGCAGATCTGAGTACATTTTGGCAACCTAACATTACAACAAAATGAGAAAGAACATAATTCATTGAAAATGACTTAAAGTTGGTATTATAAAAGCACTTTTTTGTACAAAATTTACCTTGTCTTGATCCATTTGGTGTAATTTAGGTTGTACTTTTTCTTTGGCATAAATGATATATTTTTTTAGTAAATCCTGCAAAAAGAAAAATAATAAAACATTAGTACAAAATAACAAGTACGTTTGTACACATTTTAATACACAAAAAAAAACAGCCTAATAAACAAAAAATCTTGAATAATATTATTAAATTATTTTCTACAAAAAGTTACCTGTGGTAGTTTAACAACATCAGTTGGGTTAAGCTCTGGGATTGGTTCGTTTTCCTCATCGGCGGCTGATGGATGATGTTTGCGATGACTTCGAACAACAAACCTCGCAAGCATTTCATCTTTCAATGGATCCACCTAATAAGAAAGATATATTTATTTCACGTAAAAACAATAAATAAAAGTAATAAAATAAAGAAAAACATTCCAACTTAAAAAATTAAATGCTTTTGAAAGCTAAATAAATCAGCTATTGGTATTTTAACATTGTTGTTTTTTATAAAAAATTTGAGTAAATTTTAAGATTTTTTGTCACTTACTGTATCTTTAACAACACACAGTACATCAAAACGTGAAAGAATTGGTTCGGATAGGTCGACATTATCAGCAAATGTAAGAGAAGGATCGTATCTTCCTCCAATTGGATTGGCTGCAGCAATCACAGAACATCGTGCCTTAATAACATTTAATCACTAATAAAACAACTACACAGAATTTTAAAAAATGTACAAAATCTTTATTTTTAATACTATACATTTATTTCTTTACAATCATAAGGGTAATACAAACCTGTAATGAAGTAATTATTCCAGCTTTTGAAATAGATATACTCTGTTGTTCCATAGCCTCGTGAATACTGGTTCGGTCTGCATCATTCATCTAACAATGCAATTACTTAATCAGGTTTTTTCTAACTTTTTTTTAAATATTTATATGGTGAAAAGGCAATATTTGTATGTTTAATTTAATCCACCTTGTCAAATTCATCAATCAGACAAACTCCTTTGTCCGCCAGCACCAAAGCTCCCGCTTCTAATGTCCACTCCCTCGTCACTGGATGGCGCTGCACATAAGCGGTCAGACCAACAGCAGAAGCACCTTGACCAGTTGTGAACACTGCCCTGTGTGCAGTTTTCTCAACATATTTTAAGAACTGTGACTTGGCTGTTCCAGGATCTCCGCATGCTAAGATGTTGATGTCACCACGCAACTAATAACATTAGTATAAATTAAAATTAATTTATAATTAAATGAAGTTGTAGGCTAAGGGTACTACAGAAAATTTGATATGCATAGTTATAAAAAAGTACCATAAAAAAATGTTTAGTCAACCTTTAAATGTGAAAAGTTTAATGGCTGTAAGCTTAAGATTTAGACTAATTTACCTTGTGTTTTCCACCAGGATTTTTTGATACTCCACCAAACATGGCAAGTGCGATAGCGTATTTGATATATTCATGTCCATAAATAGAAGGTGCAACACTTTGGATAATCTGAAAATAAATCGCATGTTCAAGAGTGTTGGGTTAAAGTATATATATATTACCAAAATACAAAAACAAATTTTTAAATAAATTGGTTTGTATAAAATAAATTTAGAGTAAGTTATAATTAAAAAAATTTCAAATAAGTTTACTATTAAAAATATAATGTTGTGTAGTATCACAAAACAATCTTTATCTAAATACGGAATAAAATCATCTTACTCTTTCCCCAATTCTTTCATCTTTAGACAACGCAACAACAGTTCTAACATCTTCATCAGATAACGCAGATACAGCTAACTTATCATCATGTTTTTCGATATAGTTGGCCATTATTACAGTAGAAAACACTGGAAATCCATTTTTAGTGTTAAGGGAACCGTCATAATTGTTGCTGTATATTCCAGTAATTTCCTGCAAAAAGAGATTACAACAATTTAAAGTTTAAACTAAAAATCAAAATTTGAATATAATTCTGTAAAAAATGTTTATGTAGGTTATTTTTGTGTTTATAACTACAACCAAATGACAACTGGTTAATATTTAACGTAAAACTTCGCTTAAAAATTTTACTCTTAAGCTAAACTATGCAAAATTAATTTTTAAGGTCAAATGTTCAAGTTCAATAGTGTTTTCATTATTGACATAAAACTTTACGGCATATTCTAAGTAATCTGCGCAATAATATTGTATTTTTTTAACTTTTTTTACATGTTTAATTAAAATATTATTTTTTATCATAATTCTTACGATTTCATCTCCAGGATGACAAGTATCAACAAGATCTGCCAACAGGATTGCATCCTTTGATCTTGGAAGTCTTCCAGCTGAGATCTTTCCCGGACTTTCTTGGATAGATATTCGCTGATAGTTTTGATAAACAGTTTGTTCCATGTTGATCTCAAAAGGACCGTAACTTTGACATTCTAAAAGAAAATTTATATATGTTTTTTTTGTATATATATATTTTTATCCTCGATCTGGGAAGGTCGAATGCGCGACTTAAACATAGAGTAACATCAGTTACTTTGACCCAGTCTTGAGTTGCCTGTGGCAGTTTGGGATTTTATAGATTATATAATTGTCCGGTAATTATGCTGCTGATTAAGTGCTAGCTCAGCAGGAGTTCATACCATTTATATATTACTCAAGATCGCTACAGCATGAAAGCAGTGGGGATTGAACCCACGACCTCATGTGTGGTGTAGCAAGTGTCCTTACCACTACACCACGCTGCCGGGTTATGTTATTAAAATCAAAGCCATAGAAAGAAATTTTAAGAAGTGTTAAACCTACTAGTTACATAAACCAACCTGGGCAAGCTCCTGGTCGAACTTCTTGGTTTTGGTTTTGAAAGTAAGGACCAAGTACGTAGTTACACTTCGGACAATCATATTTCACGTATCTCAACTGAGGTAAAATTGTTGTGCAACATGTTATTACACCGGAGGTTCGAATCAATTGATTTAAATGAAGTTGCCTAAGGAAAATATTTAAAATTATTTCACAAAACAGTTTTAAAAAAATATAGTACCCGTAAAAACAACTTTAACAACTTTTACAAGTAACTTCAACCATAAGTTGTTATATTTTCTACATGATTTTTGAGCATGAAAATTACCTTAATGATCTTATATCTTCAATCAATGGTAACTCAGATATTCTAACATGAATTTCTTTAGCAATATTTTCGTATTTTGGGTACATGGATAAAACAACTCCTTTGGCTGCCTCGTCAAATATTTCTAACATTTCTAGAGGTGCTTCTGGTAAGAAAAAAGCTAATACTTCTTGGGAACTTGCCAAAAGGTTGTAATCCACTATTAAACTTTCTTTGTTGTCTGTAATTAATTTTTTAATTTTTAATACATAATAACATTTAATTTTAATACAGGCTCTATGATTCATTATGTTAATGCACCCAACATACAGTTTAAACACATATATAAGTATTTGGTAGGCTAAGTAATTCTCAAAAATATTGTTTAACTTTGACAATAAAATTACCTTCAACCATTTGTTTGATTTTTTCTTTAAAAATATTATTTCCTTTTGCGTCAACAGTGGTTCTCAGAAAGTTTTTGAAACGATTAAATATCTCCAATCGAGGTGCCTGCATTGCCACCCACTCTTTCACTGTGTGACCTTTTGTGTCTTCTAAGTTTTCTATACTTTCTATCATCTGTTTAAAAAACATATTTTTGTATTTTATTCTTAATTTCAAACGAAAAATAAAATGTTGCAATTTTTTGACAAAAATAAAAAAGAATTTGAGGTAAAAATTGCCTATGCATTTCAGGTTAATAAAAGATAGTAACAATAAAAATAAACCTAAATTTAATAAAGTTATGGTAATAATAATTGCAAACAAAACACAACTAATTAACTCACATCTTCATCCTCTCCTCCCTCTGCTGCTCTTTCTTGCATCCTTCTTCTTCTAGAAGGTCTCTCACCATCTTCATCATCACTTTCTAAAAAAAAATATTTATTTATATATATATAATAGCTTTTAAAATAAAATTTCGAAAAACCATTTTTTATAACTAAATACAACAAAAAAAGTTAAAATTAAACAGCACAGCACTAACCATATAACAGCCCAGGTCTCATTCTTCCTTGCCCAAGAGCTTCTTCCTGATCTCGCTTTCTCAACATCCGATCCACCTCTGCACGTGCTGATGGGGATAAAGCTTCGTACTCCTCATCATCGAGTGCATTTGCATCATAAACATCCAGCTGTGGGATCGGCCGGTAATCCCTGTTTGATAAAAATTTGGTATAAACAATATCGTTAAATTATTTTTTTTATTTTCAGATAAATGCTTTACCTTTCCAGTCGATCTCCGAACAGCTCTTCCCCATTTTCATCTTCCTCTTCTACTCCTCCCATGTTTCCTAAAAGAGCATCAGCCTCACTTTCATCTTGGAACGGGGGAAGATCATCATCGTCTCTTCCAGGACTGGATGCAAATGGAGCTCGATTGCTTGGACTAGTGGGTTCGCGACCAATGTCACTGTCCTAAAATTAAAAACATGAAAAAAATAATGCCCCATTATACTGACTAATAAATTTTGGTATTTTCCCTAAAAAAAAGAAAATTAAACTGACAGCCAACTTGAATACCACGAAATTAAATACACATTAAACATGCTTAAAAATATTTTATTTCTATAACTTGCGCGATTGACTGCTTGAAGTAAATACAACTTACGTCCATTTTTATGGTTTCTCTTTTTCTGTAGTTTTATAAAGTTGACAAATTCTTGGCAAATCGTTTGTTGTTTATATACCCTATAACTTTAGGTTAATCACAACTGCTCTATTATGTATCCCTTTTATTTTTATAAATAACTTTGACGTAAAAATACACGTTAAAACCAAAGAAAAACGTGAACAAAAAGTTAAGTATGCTTCGCGCGAAAACGATAAGCATGAGTGCTTTTCGCGCCAAAGGCAAAAATAGTTATCCTCGCTTCAGTTTTTTTTTGGTTTTAACTTGCATAAATAAAAATAAATGCTATACTAACTATTTTAACCAACAAAAATGCATAATTCGCTTTATAGTTTTATTAATTAAATAATTTACAGATTGATTAAAACGGAATCACATTACACATAATTGCAGTGTTAAAATCACAATAATTTTTTTTTACTTTGATTTAAAAATTCACACGTTCTTTATTGGTCTTTGATTTAAAATTTATAACATTTAAAATTCGAGTAAAAATATATTTTCTTGTTTTTAGTAAGAGAAATAACGTGTACATAAATAACCTTTTTCTATAAAATATATAAACAAAATATATGGCAATACGAATAAACCTCTACCACTAATTTGATCATTATTGTTTTCCATTAGATAAAAATAAATAAATTGCTGTTAAATTTCACCTGGATTAATTTAAACTAAGTTTGTACCATTATATGACGTAACCATATTAGTATGCTACGCCAAGATACATCAGCAACAACACTGTTTAAAAGTAAAAAAAATAAAGAACGTTGAACACGAAAAAAATACAAGATATATTAAGTTTTAGACTGGGGTAGAAAAACCAAAATTTTTTAATAAAAAGCAGATATCTACTTAAATCTAGAGCACCATTACCAAACTAACATTTTAAATTTAAACCAAACCAAATTTGCACTTTACTAAACAAACCGTACAGTAAAAGACAGTAACCACAAAACTACACGCTAAATTAACAATAAATCACCTATATATACAAGCTGATTATATATGATTATAAGCAAAACCAAAAACGAACTTACAGAAAAAGCAGCCTTTAGTAAAACGCGAAAAAGTATAGGCTAATAGTGATTATATACGTCGCTGGATGTGGTGACCAATCCGGAATAATTAACTCCATTGTAGACAGGGTAGGAATAGCTAGCCGGGGAAATGTCGCCAACTGTGCTATTATAGTAGCCGTTAATGCCAGACGACGGATTTGTGACGTCATTTTGATTGACGTAAACGCTGGACGCGTCAGAGACTTTGAGGTCTGCCATAGCAGACGTGGCGACCTCAGCAAGCACGTGCGCCGCAGCCATTTCCTTTGCCTGTTCAGGTGAGGTAGACAATTTGGTAGGGGTGTACAGCTTGTTGCTGTGCTGCTTGCTGGACAACTGTGGGTGAAACCCCGACTCCTGTGGCGATTGTTGTCCCTGGGTTTGCGGCAATTGCTGCTGGCTGTTGTTGGTACCCGGCAGCTCCACCTGAAAACATACGCACCTTTAATATCAAATACCAGATTTGATAATAGAACGTTTCGATAAAGTCAAATAATGGCATAACGAATATCACAATAAAGACATCCTTTGCTAAAAAACAACGTATGATAAACTTTACATGGTATCTTACCCGGTACAAGAACAGTCGACGGCCATTCGGTCCAACCGCGGTATGCAGCTTGTATTCCGGCTTCACCGATTGCCCCACCTTCGTGCAGTATTCCTCCAAGAGCTGTATAGTTGTAATGATGATAAAGTATTTAAAAATTTAATATAAATTAACAACACTTAAATGTGTTGGTCCCTTAAATATTGTCATTTACCTGGATTGACGACTTCGGCAGGTTGCTGGATTTGAGGGATGACTGATTGATAGGGATGAGCTCCATATCTGGCCGTAAGTCGAATTTCTCGCCCTGCCCCGACTGTGGGACCGATACCACCTTTAACAAAAAACATTTGAAATTGTCAAGGCATTTGTGCGCTATAAGAGTTACTAAACAAATAAAAACGTAAAAACCTTTAAACGACAATCAAAGCATATTTTATACTAATGTGAATAGAAAATTGCCTTGTTTATTCTTAAAAATTGTCTAATTGTTTATCATAAAAGCCAAACAAAAATTAATGAAAATAAGATAAAACTCTAATGGCAACAATATTCCAACTAAGCAGCGTCACCATTGTTTAACTAAGAAACAATGTTGCTATTACAAGACAGTTTAGACTTTAGAGTGTATACTGTTTGGTGTATCTTAGATTAATTCGTTTTACCTGCTGATGAGGAAACGGAGGTCGCCGGTTGTAGTGATTGTAATAAGTCGTCTGTTGGTACCTGTTATATACATGATAATTTAAGCAAGTAATTAATTTATTATTAAATATTTACAGGCCTTTTTGGTAATGCATTTTAGCAATGCCCTCAAATATTTTTTAACATGTTTTTATAAACTTACCTTACCAATAACAAATTTACATCTAGTTAATGTAACATAACATAAAAACGAAACAACATCTAAAGCGGGAGAACTCACAAATTAGTAAAAATTACACCTACAAATTTAAGGTATTGTCAGTGTTACAAGTAGTATAATTACAATATCATTTTGAATTAATTCAACTACAAACATGGGCTGACTGAGGCCGTTAAGGATTAAATAAAGTGGAAATAAAATTACCCGATGTTATTAACTACGGAGAAATTTGGAGCTACTTAGGACAATGTTAAAACATTAAGCAATATTTTAAATCGCAGACCCCTCAAATTATAAAAGAATTATGAACAAGCTTTTTAACTGGGATATATATTGTTAAGTTACAGAGCCAACTGTAAACCAGAATTAGACAATTAAAATGCTTTGTAAGGTTGGCATAGCAACGCAGCATTTAAAGCATTAAGTTTCAAATTAGAATATTAATTCTTATAAGTTAAATTAGTGTGCAGTCACAAAATTATTGGGGGAAAAATTAGTGACTTGACGCAGTTCCTAAGTTAGGTAAAGTTCTTACTTTTTTAAGAGTACAAGGATTGGTGCCTACAGAGTTCTCTTGTTATTTATATAAAACTATGTAACCTGTTTTTTGAGTTAAAATATATAAAATAACAAAGTTTAAGCAAAAGTACACCTGGTCAGTTTAAGTACCCAAAAAATTTTTTGTTAAGTGATGTCAGTCTAAAAAAATAATTTGCATACGGAATTGCGTTTATGTAATAGGAATATCATAACATGGCTGTGCATCTGGTTTCTAGTACAAAATTATTTTGAAATTAAAGATTGATTTTGTTAATTCGAAATCACACCTGTAAGTCCCCCGCACTGAGGCCAGAGACTTGCTCGGTTGCATACCCTCGCCCTGCTACATTGATGTAGTTCCTGCCGGCTGCGATGCCGCGCGATCCTGCGGCTCTGTTCCTTCCTCCACGGTAAGACACCCCGCGACCCTGACCTCCTGCTATTCCGGCCCCCGGTATTCCAAGAGGCACCCCAGCTGCTCCGATTGTTGGCATCCCAAGACCTTGGATTTGGGAAAGATCTCCTATACCCGGTTGTAAAGAATATCTTGGTTGAGGAATTGCTGGAATGGATGTTGCAGCGTAAGGGACTCCTCCGTAATAGATGGGAGCTAAAAATATAACAATGATGTTCAAATTATATATGGATGACAAAAAAATAACTTTCAACATCTATTACATTTTTTATTACTTAAAAAGGAGTCGTATTTTTATTTAACAAAAATTTTTTTATAATTGATCTTACCAGCAAATGGATAGTTGGATGCAGCTGCTGTTGCTGCCTCAATTCGTGGATCAAAGGCAACCAAACCTGGGTAAGTTGCTAAAGTCTCAGGTTGGGCTTCGACCGGCATTCGATTGGCTGCTCTGGTGTACCTAAAAAGATAAGAAGAATTTTAAATATTTTCTTTCTTTAAGCAACCTTTAATTTAGTTATGGCCCATGTCAGCCTATGAATTAAGTACCATTCACATTCTTAGTTGATTGTAATTCATATTAAGCCAAATCAGTAAGAATCTAATGTATTTTTCGTTATCTACTTTTAGTGAATTTATTTTAAATATTTACACAAACAACTGCAATGAATAAACACGTAAGCCGTTTCTAAACTCGTAAATCACAAAAATAGCATAGCTGTGGTGCGGCTCAAACTCTAAACCTTAAGGATCGTAACCTAATAACAAATCCAGTGAATAAAAAAAATTAAAATTTACCTAACATATGTTTCTCTATCCACAGGTTTTGCTAAGGAAACCTCCATGGGAGCCCCATCCAGCAATTTTCCGTTAAGCATCTGCATACACTTCAAAGCATTTTCTCTGTTGTTGAAATGAACAAATCCATAATCTCGGATCTTTTTTACGCGCTCTATCGCCTCTGGTGGAACAATAGCTAGAAACTCCTAAAAATAATATACAAATATTTCTGTAATAAAATGTCACTTTTTGAAAAAATATAGCATAATAAATTAAGTAAAATTAGGAATTTTATATTTTCTAATAACTGAGCCTAGTTATAATTTAATTGTTGACTACATTATTTTACGTTTACTTTTTTAAGTAAAAAAATATTTTACAAATTTCACTTTTCTACCTTTTCTAATTGTTCCTCTGTCGTGTTAAGCATAAGGTTTCGAATGTAGAGGATCTTTACCGTTGCCATGACATCGTCGTCCACCTCGACTTCCGGTTCCGCCCAATCTACTGCAATCGGATGACCCCACACTTGCGGTCGAGTATGCATTAACTTTCTGTTACGTAATAAAGCACAGGTTTATTTAAAAAAAGGCCTATGTATGTCAAATTAGAATGGCTATTTAATATGTTAGAACATATAGTGCCATGTTTCTTTTTCCATTTATTAATTTATCCAAAACATTTAAAAAAAGCAATAAAAGAATTGATGTTATACTGTGTGTCCAATACTGTTTCTGTTTTTTATTTTTTAAAAGTTGAATATTTTGAACCTACTCATGTGTCCAAAAGTCAAAATTACTACTTGTAACTTGTACAGCATTAAAAGCTTTTATATTTACAATGCACAAAACGTTTAACGACAAAATTTTATATTTTATTGCCTAATAAAATAAGCAGAGCAACCCTAATGTGGTTAGTTTAACAAGAAGCAACGACTTTGTAATGACTACAAAAGGTAAACGACCGTTAAAGTATTTTTAGAACAAATTTAAACTTACCGTCTCGCCATTGCTGCAGTATGATGGTCTTGATATTCGACGAAAGCGAATCCGCGATTTTTAGTTTTATCCGCAGCGGAGGGATACACAATAACGTTAATAACACCTTCCGTTATTTTTTGCATCTCCATCATAATTTCATCTTTTTGTTTTGCTTTGGGTATTCCACCGACAAATAGCCTAAAAATATATAAATAATATCAAAATAAAATTTAAATCTGTTTCTGATTATAATAAAGAAATATTTTTTAATATTTACATTCTATACAAATTTATTTTTACCTGCAGTTATCTACGCTTTTACAGACGCCAAGTAGTCTCCCTTTTCTTATTTCGTAATTGTTGAGTTCTTTCAGCGCCCGTCTAGCGCCCTCACCCGTACAGTATTTTACGAATGCAAAACCTCGGTTGTTTCCGTTAAAATCCATCATTAGCCGAAGCTCAAATAACCTAAATCAAAGATCGTGTATCAAACAAGATTCTTCAAATTTAAAATTAAAGTAAGAATAACATAAGGTTATTTAGTGAATATGTACAAATTGTGTTTTCAACAAAAGCTATGCACATAGAAAAAATATCTTTAAATGCTTTAGTAATGTAACGATTTAACCTAATGTAACCAATAGCCAACGATTAATATTTAGCGAAAAAATAAAGTGTTGACATTTAGTACAACTTTACAAAACTCTGTAAATGATTTCTTATCCTCGTAAATTTTCCGACTTGTTCGAAATATCGTAACGCGCGGGAAAAGCAAACAAAACAGTCACGTGACGTCTACAAATCACATGACAATTATAAGATAATTAAGGATAAGAAATATCAGCTTAAAAGGTAAATTTTTACCAAATTTAAACGAAACATGTCAAACAACGCAGTAGGTAAAACCTAATTTTGATTAGTTTATTTTATTAAAAAATTTAAACCATATCAAAAACCATTCTTTAAATAATCTAAAATTCAAGATAAAGTTTAATTCTGAACAACCAGACCCTAAAATTTATTAAAATATTAAACCAAAGCTACAACTTGTTTAAAATAAATTTTAAACTTGGAAAAATTGTACTAGGCGAAAAACAAAGTCGTTTTCGATCAAAGTTCATACCGTTCCTTTATGTCACAGTATATGTGTACACATTTGCAGATTTATAACCTTACATCGGTTAGGAGTTTGCTAAACAACAGGCTATGCAAACATATTAACATCGTCGCTTATTGCAAGTTACACCGTGGACGTAATTTATCAAACTTTTTTATAAGAGCATAGATTTACGAGTGTTAAATATAGGATTATAACTTTTAAGTGTTGCTTGCATCAACTACAAATATTGGTTGTAGATTGTGTTGATGCAACTGTAGCGGGCCTGCCCTGATATGTCGCTCCGCAAATATTTTTAAAGTTATAAAATTTGATGTGATAAATCAAAGTTTACAATTTTAAACTGTGTCAATAAATTTGCAGTGTCACTGTTGTTAAATGCGGTTTGGACTATTTGATAAAAATTGAAATTAAATGTGTTTTTATGTAGAAGCTTTTATAAGCTAACCCAATATAATTAAATCTTTACCTGCCACATTTTTCAAGTACAGGGACCAGTTCGTCTTCGTACAAATCCCGGGGTAATTTACCCACAAACACTTCACATCCTTTGCCAGGTATTGGGCCGTTAGCCCAGCCAGGTGGTGGCCCACCATATTTCCTTTGACCATTTTCCTAATTTAAACACAAATCGATTAGAAAACGCGATAATAAACTTATTTTTATTGTACATAACAACATCTTTGTCTTACAAACAGTAAGGTAGTAATGTCAAAACATGTAAAATTTTTGCATTTATAAAACAATTAAAGAAATTGTCGAAAAAATAAAAATATTAGGGCCAGCTAAGTCAAACAAATATTTAGTGGAAATTAATTCCAAGTGCTTTCCCACAATGTGCAACACCTTTTACTTTACATTTTTACCGCTACCCTCTACCCTATTTTAATCATGTAATTCGCATTTATGTTTTACTAAATTTTATTATAATTTAACATGAATTATTTGGAATAGGAATAGACATTAAACTTTGCCCAATTACTTTTATTTGGTTTTAATTTAATTTATTTCTGCTAACAAATTTAATTTAATTATTTTAGATTTATTGGATATGTGATGTTTATTTCTTTCTTGTTTAATAAAGTTCGAAAACCCAAAAAAGCATTTATAATTAACATTTTCTATAGTTTTAACAATTATGTGCTATTAGTTGTTTGAAATCTTATTTTTTTCACAATAAATCATAAGTTATATATATACCTGTTTTAATGTGTAACCTGTGGTCTCACACAAGGTTTTCAAAATGGCCGCTTTTGCCGGATTGTTGCACAACGGCTCTTCGCTCGAAGCGTTCGGATCGTTTAATGATTTTTGATTGGCTGCGATCATATTTATGCAAGTGACGTCACTAGGTGCAATTGTCGTTAGATTATGATGTAATAAGGTTGGAGGGACGCTTTGTTGAATTATAAAGCAATCTAAAAACAATAAAAGTTAAATTTAAACAGTATTTCATGTTTGGAAATAAAAAAGGAAAAAATTTTGACACACTTTCTTGTCATTATAACAATTTAAATATAGCATAGATATACATAGTATACTAACTAATATTTGATATTTTGCCCTTTTATTAATCTTACCTTGATTGTTTAAGTTTGCCATTGACGATAATTAAAAGCGTTTAATTACAAGTAAATTAAAAGAGAATTACAAATAATAAAAAATAACTACTACAGCCCACAAATCACATATTCTAATATCTGTACAGAAATATAAAAAATATAAAATCTGAATCTTTTATTAAAACTTAACATTAAACGCAGTCTTTCAATTTTATACCCATTTTTCGCCAAAAAATCCGTTTATTTCGCCAAATCTATTAGCTAATAACTGAATACATGTTTGATAATATTATAAGACTTATAATTCGCTTTCTCTTATACAGGTGACTATATTATAAAGCCCAATTGATTCTGGGTCGACGTTTTAAATGTAAATAGAAATTGGGTATGTAAATAAAAATCTCTAACACGTTTCTTATATGTTAGGCGCAGTATACGGCTCGGCCAGTAAAGTTTGATATTTGCATTTCTTTTGTATTTCGAGTTTCGAGGGAGTCGTTTGGTATAAGAATTATATTATTTCTTTACAGGTGCGAGGCCTTACGAAATATGTCAATAATGCATCATCATCTTATGCCATTTTAAGTAGACTATAGGTCAATACAAAAAATTACTAAATAATCTTCATTTTTAATAATTTTATATATCTATTAGGTATTTAAAAGGTCATCTACTTATTGAGCTAAAATAATTTTTGTGACAAGTAATTTTCTATTTATCCCTATTCCCTTTTTATGTATTTGTTTAGCCTGTATTTGCTAACCATTTAACATTAGTTATATTATCGCAAAAAAACATAAAGTCTGACATAGTTTTCCACGTTTTGACACGGCCTTTTTAAACATCATTAGACTTAAGTAATTCCCTACACTTAAAAAGATTGTCACATTCCGACCCTTTAAATTTAATTATTATAAATATGCAGATTAATTTATAAAAAAATTTAAAAAGAACTTACCTTTTCGTGATTACTAAAGTGCAATTGTAAAATTACTAGAAGATTCACGTTGAATTACTCGCTCTTTCCTTCCGATGTGACTTTAGCTTATTATGGCCCAGCCAGTAAAGTGCATTTGTGTTGGTCGCCTTTGTTTACTCTCGTAACAAATTGTTACAACGTAATGTTTAACCAAGATAACTGAACGACATCCAAGCCAGGCACTGGATTACTAATACGTTACTTATTATTCGCCAACAGTTATTAAACATAGGTTGTTTTATGAGTTGGGAATTAATTGAATTGTTGTAACAAAAAAGTGCATTACAAATATCCACAATTGCATGCATTTAAACAATATATCAAAGTTTTTTTTTTGCAACAAAAATATGAAGTTTTTTATATTCATATTAAGGATCCATTTTTTCAAGTTTCTGCTATCTTTATATTAAAAAATGGATATTAGGGTTTCATATTAAATAACATTTTATTTCAGTTTATTCAAAAAAATTCATTTTTAAACAAAGCAAGATCTTTGTTTAATATATTTACTTATTACTTATATCAAAAAATGTAATAATGTATTATGGTAAAAGCATCATTTATTCATTTATTTAAAAAATATGTATAGCCTACGCCCATATTGGAAACTTTTTTCAAATCTTTAGCGGCACCATGCGAAAGAACAAAAATATACGTTTTTTTGTCCAAATTATTCTTAATTGTTTTTTATTCTTGTATCATTTTACTAAAATTTTATAAAAACTTTAAACAATATTAATCAACTTAAACAATTCGTTGAATAATAAAAGTTACATTTTTATATTAATATTTAAATAATGAAAATAGGAATTAACTATTCATTAACTTAATGGTATACCACAAAACCACAAGCAAGATGTTTAAACATTTTATTTTTTAAATCCTAATTTTCTTTCATTAGTTTTAAATAAAATATATCTATAAAAAGGATATCATACCCAAAACAAATTAATTTATAATTTAATTTTAACCAAATTAGTTTTTTAAATTTATTTGAAGGGGTAACATTTGATACCAAAGTGGTACAAAAACAATATAAAAAAAGCTAGACAGGACGAAAAAAACAAGAAAAAAGAGAATAAATAGAAAAATTAAAAAAAGGATAACGTACCCAAGCGTATTTCTACAGGGTTGGGCACTTGGGTTTATAATTAAACATCACGACAGTTCGACAGCACGAACTATGAGTGTAAAACCAGTTTGGTTTAGGTTTATATATTTCTTGTCAGCAGATTTTTAATAATATTTTAGATCTCGTGAAAAAAATAAGTTGTTTTTTATAAAAAAAAAGTTTTAAAATAACTAAAAAAAATTTGGGTTATATGAGAAAAGGTGTTTCATATAAAAATTAGTTTAAAAATTTGTAAAAAATTTTGTTTATAAAAATTATTTGTTTAATTGACTAAAAGAATTTATTTTCCTTTTTCCTATATCATCAAAAAAAGGGAATGAAATAAAATGTTATCAAAAAAATAAAATAACTTTATCAATAAAATTCCACTAATTTTATTAAAAATTGTTGGGTTTTGCTTCCTAAACTTATATTGTAATTTTTTTTTAATAATTTAGAGTTTTTTTAATAAAAGTTCAAAGTTGTTACGACGTCTAAATACTTGGTGTAAAAGACAGACACGTAATGCTCGACGTCATCAATTATACCCTTGATCAGTATGAATATAAAATCATACTGGGGTAATATTAAAAACATCTCGGATACCTTACAAGTAAAGATTACGCTCAAGCGTTACTTCGAGCTTTCTAATAAGTCCTTAGACTTGCGAGAAAAGAAAATGCTGAATCAAATCATTGATGAAATCACGCTTGTTAAGACTATGAACACAATGATGAAACCATACAGTAGAAAAACTACATGTGATTTGTATAGACTGGTTGTGTCTTTTTTAAATATCAAACTAAAACTTTATGATGAAATAATTTTTATTACGTGTAATTTTATTCATGTTTTTCTTGAAATTTCACTTATGTTTTATTTTTTTATTTGTTATTCATATTCATTATATACATTCTCCTTGTTGTGTTCGTTTATGATTTCGCCATTGAAAACTAATAAAGAGTTGATTGTATATGATATCTACATACCGTATCATAAACACAATAATAATATGTAAAATTTTCTTCATAAAAACACAGACTAAGCCTTTCTAAAAACAATTAAAACGAGAAAATTAGCTAAACAAGCGATTTAATGCTGTTTTTGTGTATTTAAAAATCAACCATATTTTGTCCCTGCTACACGAAGTTACGAAAATAACAAAAAAACTGCTGTGCTGGTTCATTAAGAATGACGTCATTATTTACAACATTTTGCATCAGCGTTTTTAAGGGATTTTGCGTCGTGATAGCCGGGACACGGTACAAATTGACAGATCGAAATTTCCCAAAATCAAACTGATAAACTTTTCCTTTTTTGGCAGGGCGGATACTGCTTGGCGATATATGCGATAAATTGCCACTCCTTAATTGAGCACTTCCCCGAATTCTGGTGTTGATTTTTACTGTTTAGAAAACACATTTGATGTAGGCGTACCGGCATTAAAATCCTTTTTCCGTAAACATAGGATTTGATGGTATTTCGGATTAAGATTTTAATAGCATGGATATAGATATAAACTAATCATTTGGCTTAAGTGTTAAGACCAGGTAGAGATGGCACATCCTCTCCAATCCATAATATTGAGATTAAAAATATGTTTTTCAATAAACATAGATAAATATTCGAATTATCTACAAACAATATACCACTTTACAATTTCAAGGAGTAGCTTGTTTAAAAATACGAAAAATGCCACCTTTAACCATCAACCAAAACCAATGCCATCCACCAACTTATACCGGCACCTTAATCAATTATTTGACGTGGTCTGGCAGCTTTTTGAAACCACAATCGGAACTATGAATGTCATTTTGCCAAACCAAATTATGCGGTTTTGCGTTTTTATAACAAACGGCTTATTTATTTTCCAGGTGGGCCACGCGGGTTTAAACCTTAGGCAACAATTATCTATTGATATCACGCCCAATTGACATTTTAATTGTGGCCATGGTTTATTGCAGAAAAGGCTTTATTATAACGCATAATTTACGGAGCCTGTTAAATGACAGGTAATTATGGTTAAAAACATAATGATTAAATAAAAAGTTGTAAATTAAAGGAATTTAATGTGACAGTTATGGTAAGGTGTAGGTGTAGTAACAAAAATAAATATTATTTTTGTAAAAGGCGTATGTCAATTACTTTCGAAGCATGATATAAGATATTATCTATTTTTGAAAATGTTCAAATAAAAGCATACAGTTATGAGAAGATAAAAAAACGTAGAATCTGTCTGAGGTTAACTATATCATCTCAGTCTCGTGTTTCCAAATTAAGCTATCAGTAAGCAAGAAATAAACACCAAGTTAACGAGGTTGAGTTTTATTTTTTTAACATGGAAGCACTGGTTAAGTATGAGTCACTCTCTGACGAAGAACGTTTCGATTTTGATATCACCGGTGAAAAAAGGCGATCAAGGTTATATAAACAGGAGAATAACGGTCAGGAGTTATCTTAGATTAAAGCAATATTGCAGAGAAATCAACAGCAATGGCCGGAGCAGCAATATTCCTTCTTCTGATTTGTGTATTTTCTATTGCACAAGCAGTAAGTATTTTTTTAATGGATTTGAATAAAATATTATTATAATATGATGCTGGTATTATTTTATTTGTTTAACATAAATACCAAAAGTATTTTTTAATATTTTTATTTTATTTTTTGCTAAATACATTGCAAAAATTTAAACACTTACTTAATATTAATTCAGTTAAAAAAATCTTGCCAAGGTTATTGGGCTATACACCAATATAGAAATGAGTAATGTGCTAATAACGCTATTTTAAGGAGAAAATTTCGAAATATAAGCAAAACAAAATTAATCAGATACGCTAATTTGAAAGCTTTTTTTGAATTTTTTTTTGTTTCTGATAAATTTTGCATCGGCATAACGGCGTAAAATTAAGACTTCGTTTTAAATTTAAATTTTGAATTTGCAAATTTACTAAAAATATATTTTCCATATTCACAAAAAATTAAACAAAAAATTTTCCACAATCATCAAAACCGCAAAAAATCAAAATTTTGCAAGATGACGATAAATTAGCCCTAAAGCAGCCGAACCCGCGGCGATCATGACGTCATATAAAAGGTGGTGACAATTTCCGCCAGGTTTTGCGGTTGCAAAAATCTTCGACTTAAATAACCGTAACCGACAATTTGATTCCAGCTAATTTATTGTAAACATACTTCTGGTAAATTTTTAAGCCTACGTAATTTAAATAATTTTATGTTTTTATTTGAGCATTTTATGTATGATAAAATTATAACAACCACACAAAATTAAAGATAACGCCTACTCAATTTTTAAATCAAGAAAACGTTACGCTCACATTACATCGTTTGATTTTATGACAATAAACCCAAAATTACAACAAAAAAATTCAGGTAATTTTATATTTTAAATTGTGTCACTGATATCTGTAAAAATTTTCGTTTTTAAAACTGCTTAACTTTCCGAGATATATCGTTTAGATTCAATACGTGAATACCAAATTAACTCTTAAGCAGCAAAATTGTTTTTTCTACATAAATTTGTAGTTTAATTATTATTTGTTGTTGGTAAAGGGTTTTTAATTTTTAAAAACGTGAGCAATTGTCGGATAATAAAGTATCAAGTTTGGGGGGAATTTTATTCAACAAATTTTTTTTTTATTTCGAATCTATTTTTGGCAAATTTAAATTTAAAATAACTGTCTTCATATAATTATAACTTTTGTGTTAAAAAAAGTTTTTCAACAAGTTTTAAAACATTAATCTTTTTTTTATATTTGATAACAAAATTATTTTTACAGGAATCACAAAGTGTTAACATCAATCTAATTAAACACAATTTAGTGAAACGTTATGTTCCCAACAATAGCCAAAACGTTGTTGTTGTAAACGAGGAAAAATTAAAAACCCAGATTATTATTCTAACAACCAAGGTAGGCATAAATTACAAATAAGTAAAATGTAAATTACTTGACAATAATACAGATGAAACAACAATTAAATTGCGCCCTTTAATTAAAGTTGGAATTACAATTTAGCATTTTTAATAAATAAACTAACTTAACATATTTACAATTTTCCTATTTTAAATCCATACAGGGCGAGAAAAATTTAAAACTAAACAAACTCACTATAAGCAAAGACAAATTTCTTAAGACTTTGCCGACTCCCTCGACTCCTGTTAGTTTAAAAAAACAAGCTATAAGAGGATATTCGGACTGGACGGACTTTAGTTGTTGCAGGTATTAAAATTTTTTACTTTATTTGTATATTTATTATTTCAGTAGATTTTATTAGTTTAAAAAGGGACATAAACTATCCTTAATTAACAAACACATTTATTAAAAAAAGTCTTTGGTTCATTTGTACTTAACGGTTCTTAGAAAAACTTTTGTACTTTACGGTCCTTGGTAATTCTCTCTCGTACATTACGGTCCTAAAACGTAAAGTACAAGTGATCCAAGTCTTTCCATTTGTTTTCGAAAAAATAATTTAAACGGTTTTATAATTTGTATACCATTTGATTATTTATGTTACCAGGCGAAATCGTGGAGCTCAGATTCGTGTACGAGTGTTTACTCGCAATCCCAGGTTTTCTTACGCGGCTTTACAATCAAGACGGTGCAACTCTAACTATTGCAGAGGTTTGCCAATTAACACGATGAAAGTGTCTAATAAAATTCGTAAAACGATTTTTTAACAACTTGTGTATTTAGATTGCGAAGACGCCTTTCCTTTCGACTGCAGAGACTTTAGTTTAAGATACGGATTTTGCAGAGCAAGTTCGCCGTATGCGAGGTTTATACACAATTTACATTATCTTAGTCTAAATATAAACCAATGAAACTCTTTACATATAACTTTATTATTATTAGAGTGTCCTATTTCACTTTTATTATACAGCTTTGATTACTGTACTTGAAATACTCAAATATTAACAGACAAAAAAAGGGTATCATTTTTTTACCATTTATTTAATCAAGGTTTTCATGTTTCTATGTCTTCTTTGCAGTTTTATGAGCACTTACTGTCCCGTGACATGTGGACTTTGTACAAATGTTATATTCAGACCTCCTCCCCCCCCAACAACTACCACCCCTCCTCCAACCACAGCTACTACAACTATCCCTATTACTACAACTTCACCGTTTATTACATCAGGTAAATAGAATTAAAAAATTCAGTGAAATTTAAAAAAAAATTGTATTTTGCATAAATGTGAACGTTTTTTTTAAATGATCAGGCTTATTTATGCTCAGTTATTATATAAAGGCCCGAGTTTAAATACTTTTTTTTTAATTGTCAGCCACTGGACTTGTTCGGCTTAATGTATATTACATTGACGTTTCCCCCAACAGAAGGGTCTACAGGTATGAAACGAACGATAGAAGTGTGCCCTCTCCTTGGATACCAGGTTTTCTCAGTGATGACCCGAAAGAGTTATTTTCAATTTTGATGTTTAGAAGGTGATCAAAAACTTTCTACTACTTGACTTTATGCAAAGCTTTTGTCTATTAACCCTTTATTTTATTTCAGTCCCTATGGTGAATACAATCAACCTATCTACTTCTGTAGTCATAGATCGACTTTGGGAATGAGAGTCGCAAATCGTCCTTGCCTTACAGAAGGTATTTGATTTTATAAGACGCGTTATATCCTAAAAAAACTTGTAACACCTTTTAAAGCAAATTTTTTTAATATTTTATTTTAAACCGTTGTTTTATTAAAGGTTGGGATAGCGAATTTCAATTGTACGCATCTTTTCGACAACTAAACGATGCTGAATTTATAATAAATTCTGGAACATCAGAACGCCCACAAGCGACTAGATTACACCGAGGGTCTTTTTGTTGCGGATACACTAGCAATGCATGGGCATTCTATGTGCCAAGTAAGTTTGCTAATTTTACTAGAATCTTCACTTTAAATCATTAAAGCCATCATAAAACACATATTAAAACGAAATTGCATAGAATCCTTTTATCGTGTATGCAAGGTTTTATATCAAACTACTCTATGTTTAGCAACATCTCCGCCCATTACAACAACGAGACCAACAATACCACCTATATTTACATCTCGACCACCTTTCACTACAAGAACAAGACCATTTTTCACAGTTAGACCAACAACCTCGCGACCATTTTTCACGGTTAGACCAACAACCTCGCGACCATTTTTCACGGTTAGACCTACAACCACAAGACCATTTTTCACCGTTAGACCTACAACCACAAGACCATTTTTCACGGTTAGACCTACAACCTCGCGACCATTTTTCACGGTTAGACCTACGACACCACTTCCTACGCGACCGCCTTTTAGTACCTCATTTCCAACTGGTCCACAACCACAGTCCGCCTTTGGACGAGCTTGTTTAGAGACCCATAATTTCTTTAGGTAAGCATAATTTAAACATAAAAGTGTATGTATGAGTTATCTAAATGTAGCCTTCGTTGTTTCTGTAAACCATTTTTTCCGTATTTACATTTTTAAAGTCCAACTAGATTTTGAAAATACTTTTTGTTGTTCAAATGTGTAGGGCTGTACACAACACGGCTCCGCTACAATGGGATCCCCAATTAGCCGGCACAGCACAAGCATGGGCTAATTTTCTTTTAAGGGTGGCTCCCAATAGTCCCAATGACGCAAGTCCGCAAGTACGAACCCCAGCTTGGCCCCATTCCCAAGTAAGTTGTGATTTTACATATTGATCAAAAAACCTCAACAACCATCTTAAGTTATAATAAAATTAATTTATTTAAACTTGAATTTACAATGCAGCACTTAAAATATAACTATATTCAAGAAATAACATAGTTTATATGATATAGAGTGGGAGTGTATATCGAGGTCAAAACGTTGGAGAAAATATAGCGTGGTCTTTGTCAAGTAGTGGTGAAACAGGCGAAACTTCGGCTTTAAGGTGGTATGCTGAAGTATTCGACTACAATAGAAATAACCCTACCCAATCTTCGTCAGGAAGACCAACTGGTAGGCTCTTTCAAACGCTTGTAAAAACTATAGAATAAACAAACGTATTTTAATTGGTCTATACAATCAAGTTTAAGTTCAATGGTTGTATTTTGAAAATGTTATCAGCTATGTGTTATACTTTATAGGTCACTACACTCAAATGTTGTGGGCAGACTCGAATAGACTTGGTTGTTCGTCCGCAGTGGGGCCAGGCAATTTCAACCGATTTCCTCTTCAGTCAACATATACTGTTGCACATTATGGTCCAGCGGGTAACTTCAGATTACCTACACAAGCGGGAACTGTAAGGGAGTACAATGAGAATGTGCGGGAAGCAAGACAAGGTTGGTAAAACTAGAAGCCTAAGTTTAGAAAGTTTTTTAATTTTTTCATTCTTTACATAATGAATATTTTTCCTTCGTGTAGGTTCTTGTTCTAGTACTTGCTCAAGAGGTAACGAAAATAACTGTATGGGATATGACTCTTCATTTCAATGTACATGTGGTGCTTCATTTGGAGGACAGGGGTAAGATTTTGTTAATTAACGAACATGTAAAGTTAACAAAAATAATCTATACCTTACTTTACTTAAAATTTAAAATATACCATTAAACATAAAATCTTTTACTTTTTTTAGTGGAGCTCTTTGTCGTGGATCAGGTGGGTGTATAGCTCGTTGTACTCAGTCTAACCAAAATTCAGGACGATTTATATCAGAGTGTAGGGGGGAAAGTTCATGTCAATGTACAACTCAACCAGTTAACAACGAAATCGGAGCAATATGTGATTAAACACTTTTAGTAATATACATCAAACCTCTTTAAAACACTATACAGCATTATCTTGAGTATGAAAATGCATTAAGCTTTGCACTAATAAATGTAATCGTTCTTTATTTTGTTAAACATTTTTTTGATAATGTGTTTTTCTGTTTAAAATTGTCTGTCCTGTAACATATAAATTCTTATACCAGTTTTGAATTTATGGTTATCGAAAATATTGTTTTTTTGAATAGTATTTACTTTATTTAATTACATCAATACAGAAAATACCTTGTTCTACATATTTTTTTGTTTAGATGACGTCAGAAAAGGCAATAAAACAGTTTAAATTTATCCTAATTTTAGTGATTAATTTTTTACATTCGTTTCCCCACTTAACTATAGAAAAGATAGAGAGTATTTAACCTGCATCGAATAAATAAAAAACACAAATGTTATTAACAAGAGAAAAAAAGGACTCAGAAATATATGGCCAACTGCAATATATGGCCAACTGCATTTGTCTAGACACTGTGTTGTTAAATAACGCAATTCAGAAAAATCTACACCAGAACTATTTATTACTAAGTGCAGAGGAAAGAGTTCTTGCAAATGTACGACTCAGCCGAGCAACAATAAAATTGGAGCGATTTGTGAATAAAAGAATTTTATTATTTTTGTAAATATAAGCTACAATTAAACTATACAAAATGTATTTCTTAACCATGTTTTATTTGTTTAAATTAAATTGACCAACTTAAAGTTTCTTGTTAGTAGATAATTAATTTTTGTTTGTGTAAATAAAAACATTTTTAACCTAATTTTTAAAGCTTATAAGAAACGAGAGTACTTAGTTTTTATTAATTCTTTATCGATAACTAAATTTAAAATAAAATGTGAATATCACGTGACTGTACAAGTTTATTAACACAATATGTAGAAATAAATGTATTTATACATTTGACACCGTTGTTGCTGCAGACGTTGACGTGGTGCTTTGTATAACGCGACCGGGACAAAATGAAGCCAACAAACCGGATCTAAACTTCTTGTCCAGAAATGAATAGACCACAAAGTTAATAAACCTGTCAGTAATGATTTATTAGATTCTAGGTTTAGGGTAATTTGTTATACGCGGGGTTTACCATTGTTGCGCAATAAGTTTAATTTGTATTAATAACATTTGTAAATTACCCGTTTGTCATTGAAAGGTAAGTAGAGATGATCAGAGGAAGTTGATTATCGCATGTCAAAATACCAGCGTAAAATAATACCGTGGTAACCACCTGGGGCACTTCACCACATAAACAAAATTATTTTAACCATTGAAATTAATGTGTTTTAAACTATATAAGCCGTAAGATAATTTCATTTAAACTTACTTATAACAATAGTAAAACCAATTTGCATGATAGCAACGGTTTTAAGCGCCTTGATTTTTTTTTTCGCGATGTTAGAGGTTGTAAGTGTTTGAGCGGACTTGTAAAAATCCCAAATCGACCACGAAGATATTATAGAAATTAGCGTCTAAAATTCAGAATCATCAAAGAAAAAATTAAAAATTATAACTACAAAAACATATAGAATTAAGGTGTTTACCAGTATTATGTACGGTAGCAATATAAAGATTACTAGCATGGCCAATGCTGGGCGTCCAGAACTTACACCGACCACGTAATGGCGCATAGACGGGAAAAACAGAAACGTTGTCACAAAATAGGAGTACACAATTTCTTTAGGGAACCATGCTTAAACGTAAAAAAATATTTAGCTATTGCCAACATGGATCTTTTCCATTATTTACTTTTTTTGTGTCAAAATATGTAAATTATTGGATCAATAGAAAAATAGTCAAAAATAAGTTAACTTAAACCATTTAATATTAACCTGGAGACGAGGCACATATGATGGCCAAGATCCAAATTAAAGCACTTCCCTTAGCTACTTTTGCTGGTGTAAAGTACCGGTACTTCATCGGATATTTGATTGAATACAATCGCAAAACACCGAGGTAGATCAGATGATAGATGGACGAAGTGAACATAAACAAATAGCATATACCTCCCACTTTCGCTTGGAGGGAGTCTTGGAGGGCAAGTTGGTGGGTATTTATCTCGTTGGGTGTCGAGAAAATCATCCAATAAAGATTATATGGTGGAATTATCATAATAATCACCCCTTAAAAAAGCAAAAACATCTTTTTAAAAATACTACCAGCTTCTATATACCTATGCCTAACTTTCTGATATCGCAATAAACTTTTAACTTACCTGAAAAGAAGTCCGCTATGGCAAGAGAAATTTTAACGGTGTCCGAGTTAGATTTACGTTTTAACCTAAGAAATTGCCACACTACCAAAGCATTGGCGACGACAATCAAAAGACCCAATACCAAAAAGAAAATAGCAAGTAAGATGGCCTTCCACATATAACATTGGTTGCTTTCCAGTAGAGTAGTATCTTGGCAATCGGTAAATGCAAATTTAGTACAGAAATCAGGAAAACCGCATAGCGATGAGTTGTATTTTTGAGTGCCATCGTCACCCGAACCCGAGCTTTCAATGGGAGTATAAACCCGGCCAACGCAAAAGCTTCTTACAAACCTTGTGTTGTTTTTAATAGGCCAGACCAAATAACAAACTTCGCCCTCATATGGATTGTCATAACCCGAACCATAATCAGGTGCAGTTGTCGTGGGAGCAACAGTGCCTTTTACAACATTTGAACAAAACCCCGGGTCTCCTGGACTAAGAGCCATTTTAAAAAATAAATAGAGCACTAAACTGACCTTCACTGACCAAATCTATGCAATACTGGGGACATTTATAATAAATGAATGTTATATAACAAGTGAACATCCGCAGTGAATTGATAGTTATTGATTTATTAAAAGCAACATTTACACGTTTGTAGTATGTGTCGTTATATTTCGTAAACAACTCAGTTGGTTTATTTTTAATATTGCTTGTTAATGTCATCAAAAACAATAATCAATAATTCAAAATATTGAAGAGGAGATTATTTTAAAGGTAAAGGGGGGAAGTGTCATTTATCAGAACAAATAAATTTGTATTACCATATTGATATTTAAATATCGGTTTTTGCCATTGTGTTTTAATATAAATATGTTGACATTTTTTTAGTGAAACTCAACTTCCTTGTTTAAACAATTTAATTATCTGAAAGGTTTAGAGCAGATGGATAAGGAAATCCAAAATTAAACGCAATCAAAAATAAACAATTACAATATAAGGTGATTGATTGAAGTTTTTGTATTATATAACACTATGATTTAATTTAATTTACGTAATTGCTTGCATTTGCAAATTAATAGTTTCGAAAATACTTTCGATATTACTCATTGTCATACAATGATAAACGATTTAAATAAATTAAATATCGCGCGCATTAATCTTTTATGCTGTAGCTCTTTCGAAAAACCCCGTGTTACATAAAAAATAAATCCTGAGCCAAAATAGGATAATTATTGCAAACTTGTTGGCATGTAATAAATCGTGTACAGACAACACAATAAATTATTAATAACTTATTCAGCGTTTAGACTAAAATATTAAAATTAATATATAACTTATTTAAAACGCTACATAACACAGCATAACAACATTTTTATAAATAAAAGAATAGTTTTATTTATACAGTTTACAATAGTTGCAAAGTCTAGAAATAGTAGCCTATCAGCTATGCGGGTAATTCAAATTTTAATTACAACGTTTTTGTTGGGTTCAGTTTGTAGCCAGCGCAGTGTTACTCTTACTTGTGGGGGTGACAGCGAACCGGGTGAAAGAGGTCTACCTGGGGTTCCTGGAAAGCGGGGGCCCCCTGGAGTCGTCGGAAGTCAAGGAGTTAAGGGTGAAAAGGGAGCTTCCGAAGACACAGAAGACAGTTTTTTGTTGGTAGAAAATCGTTTAAAAGAATTGGAAAAATTAAGCACAAGTAACATTTTAACAGTACTATCTTAAAGTTTTGTTAATTTAGATTTTTCTACATATAAACTCTATACTAACCTCAAGTCTAAGCCAAAAACATTTAAAATCGGGCAGCCTAGTATCAAAATTATTTTTTTAAAACAATATGTTTAACAAAAAATGTCACATGATTAATATATTGCCATAATTGTTGTATTTAGTCTTTAATTTCTGACTTAAAATAAATGCTTTACAGCATTTCTGCGAGCGCGAGATTGCCTTTCTCATTACAACGCTGGCTCCGAATCAAATGGGGTTTATGGGATATTTGCAGACAACGAAATAAAGCAAGTTTACTGTGATCAGGAAACAGATGGTGGTGGTTGGCTAGTAATTACTTCAATTCATATTACTAACATAACCTGCATTTTTAACCTTACAGTTTTTTGCAGTTGTTGTGCCATGCTTTTATTATTACAGGTTTTCCAAAACCGTTTTGACGGATCGGTAGATTTTGTTAGGAACTGGTACAACTACACACATGGATTTGGAAGTCCTACCGGAGAATACTGGTTAGGTAAAACTTATACGAGAATAAAAACAAAAGTAAAATAGCTGCTTAAGCAGTTTTTTAATGGCTGCTACTTATTTTGTAAGCATGGGTTTGATATATTGGTGTTGTGTAAATTTTGCTCTTGCTTTGGCAAAAAATTAATCAACAAACTTTATTTGTTAGGGTTAGATCTACTACATTTCATGACCAACTCGCACAAATACGAGCTTAGAATAGATTTAAAAGACTGGGACAATAATGTACGATATGCAAAATACAGGTTTGTAAAAACGTAAAATATAACACACGACTACGACTAAGCAATTTTTAAAGTACCTTGTTTTCAGCACTTTTGAAATTGGTTCAGCTGATGATCTTTACCGACTTAAAATTGGAGGATATAGTGGAAATGCAGGTTTTAAATTATTTTTAAAAATTCTAATTTTACCATTAACAGTGTTAAATAAGCCGTTTTTAACAAAAAAAACTAGAGTCGGAGTAATGACTAAAGTCTGGCATCAATGACAAGCAAAACTATATTTGCGGTCTGGCCAAAGTTATTTTATGGTCGGGCCAGAATTTATTTTCGGTCTGGTAAAAGTTATTTTGGGGTCGGGCCACAATTTATTTGCGACCTTGCCAAAGTTATTTTATAACCGTACCGAAATATTAAGAAGGTCTAACCAAACTAGGTTGTGGGTTTTGCCTAACTATATTTGCGGTCTGGCCAAAGTTATTTTGTGGTCGGGCCACAATTTATTTGGGGTCTGGCAAAAGTTATGTTGTGGTCGGGCCACAATTTATTTGCGGTCTGGCTAAAGTTATTTTGTGGTCGGGAAAGAATTTATTTGGGGTCTGGCCAAAGTTATGTTGTGGTCGGGCCACAATTTATTTGCGGTCTGGCTAAAGTTATTTTGTGGTCGGGCCACAATTTATTTGCGGTCTGGCTAAAGTTATTTTGTGGTCGGGCCACAATTTATTTGCGGTCTGGCTAAAGTTATTTTGTGGTCGGGCCACAATTTATTTGCGGTCTGGCTAAAGTTATTTTGTGGTCGGGCCACAATTTATTTGCGGTCTGGCTAAAGTTATTTTGTGGTCGGGCAAGAATTTATTTGAGGTCTGGCCAAAGTTATTTTGTGGTCGGGGAAGAATTTATTTGCGGTCTGGCCAAAGTTATTTCGTGGTCGGGCCAGAATACATTTGCGATCTGGCCAAAGTTATTTCGTGGTCAGGCCAGAATATATTTGTAGTCAATATAAAAAAGTTATTAAAAGTTATTACGATCAGGGCAACCTTTATTTTTGGTAGAGTTGAATTGTTTTATAGTCGTTCCAAAAGTTTAAGACGGTTGGCAAAAGCAATACTTGTTTTTAGCCGATTGCAGCTTCGCCTACGTACGTGTTTTTCTATATATTATGTTATGGCACCAAACGGGCTTAATAACATTTAATGCTATAAACATTAAATAAAAAGATGTATAAAATGTAATCAAGTCATGTATTTTTTTATTTATTACTTTCTTTTATTCGTAAATTTTATTTTTAAACGGGCAATACTGACTTTAAAGCGCTTTGAAGCGAGTTGAAATGGGCTCACTCTACCAGGGTTAAGGATTAGTGCTAAATTTTGTAACAAAAAGAAAAAATTATTTATTTTAACGAAACCAAATAGTGTGTAGATGTATAAAGTCCATGTGAAAAAAAAATTTAGCCACCTTAACAATATTTACAATCCCAGGATACGAAGCGAAGCTTTCAACCTTTTTACGTTTTTTATCGGCTAATAATTGGGTGTTTTTAAATTTGTAGCTAGTGTTTATTGTATTTCGTACACATTTTATTATTTTACATGTAAAGTTACAATACTGACAAAAAAGGCTTAGAAAAAATAAAGGTTGAAAAAGTGCTAAGAAAACAAAAGATTACGAAAATAAAAATGCCTACCAACAGGTTTTTAAAAAAAAATAGTTTGTTTAATTCACACCTATTTGATTCTGGCTTCTAAAAGTCTGTTATAAAAACGCTATTGCAAAGTGCGAAATAGCTCATGTTAAATAATTACTTTGACCTATTTTTAATTTTGTAGAAATTTAGTGCTTGAAAAAAGTTAAATTGCGTTTGGGTTTCTGTTTATGAGCCATAAAAACTTAGACAATATTACGTTATTTTGTTTAAGCATAATTTTAAAAGGTCCTAATTTAAAAAAAACAATTTACATCGTTTAACGAATAAAAAACGAGAATAATATTTTAACAGTTAACCTTTAAAACTTAATATTGTGTAAATTTGATTTAGTTTGTTTCATCTATGCAATTTTATTGTGAAAATTGAAAGAAATTGTAAATGTCTTGGTGTAAACTTTTAAGTGTGGGTATTTTAATTTTGTGTGTATGTTGTTTGTTTTATTTTTCACTATTTGTTTTTTTAAATTCAAGTTTTATTCTTTTTTTAAAACTTGTATTAGAGTCTTCTTTAAAATATTTTATATTAGAGTCTTTTTTAAAATACACTTTAAAATATTATCTTAATTGCAAAAAAACTTTATAGATACAAATAAAATGCACTTAAACTTAAATATACTCAGCTGCAGCGCACAAAAAAAATTACTATTGTCAGTAGTCAATATGTTTTAAAATTAAAACTTGTAACTTGAGCAAGACTGTCTAAACGGTTTGGCTAAGATGTAAGACCGTAATTTACATTTGGCAAAGCAAATTTAGCATGACAAAAAACATTTCAACCAGTCAGTAATAATATTTAGTTACGGTAATAAAAAAACTTAGGCTGTTTGGCCGTGCAGTGAATATAGTTCGCCAGTCGTCACAAACATAAAATAACTTTGGAAAGACCGCCAAAGTAGTTTGACCAGACCACAAAATAGCTTTGGCCAGAAAGCAAATAAATTCTGGCCCGACCATAAAAGTAGATTGGCCGTTTGGTTTCGTTAAAATAAATATTTTTTCTTTTTGTTACAAAATTTAGCACTAATCCTTAACCCTGGTAGAGTGAGCCCATTTTCCAACTCGCTTCAAAGCGCTTTAAAGTCAGTATTGCCCGTTTAAAAATTTACGAATAAAAGAAAGTAATAAATAAAAAAATACATGACTTGATTACATTTTATACATCTTTTTATCTAATGTTTATTGCATTAAATGTTATTAAACCCGTTTGGTGCCATAACATAATATATAGAAAAACACGTACGTAGGCGAAGCTGCAATCGGCTAAAAACAAGTATTGCTTTTGCTAACCGTCTCAAACTTTTGGAACGACTATAAAACAATTTAACTCTACCGAAAATAAAGGTTGCCCTGACCGTAATAACTTTTAATAACTTTTTTATATTGACTACAAATATATTCTGGCCCGACCACGAAATAACTTTGGCCAGATCGCAAATGTATTCTGGCCCGACCACGACATAACTTTTGCCAGACCGCAAATAAATTCTGGCCCGACCATAAAGGTAGTTTTTCCCGACCACAAAATAACTTTGGCCAGACGGCAAATAAATTCTGGCCCGACCATAAAGGTAGTTTGGCCCGACCACAAAATAACTTTTGCCAGACGGCATATAAATTCTGGCCCGACCATAAAGGTAGTTTGGCCCGACCACAAAATAACTTTTGCCAGACGGAAAATAAATTCTGGCCCGACCATAAAGGTAGTTTGGCCCGACCACAAAATAACTTTTTCCAGACGGCAAATAAATTCTGGCCCGACCATAAAGGTAGTTTGGCCCGACCATAAAATAACTTTGGCCAGACGGAAAATAAATTCTGGCCCGACCATAAAGGTAGTTTGGCCCGACCACAAAATAACTTTGGCCAGACGGAAAATAAATTCTGGCCCGACCATAAAGGTAGTTTGGCCCGACCACAAAATAACTTTGGCCAGACGCAAAATAAATTCTGGCCCGACCATAAAATAACTTTGGCCCGACAATGAAAAAAATTTGTGCGCGCAACTTGCCAATTTTTTATCATAACCTCTGTTGAAAAACTATCTTGTATAAACACAGGTGATGCGATGGCCCATCACAACAAAAAAGCATTTACGACTATAGATAACGATAACGACGAAACAGATGGCAATTGTGCACGTAACGGGGCATGGTGGTACGTTGCCTGTTACGATTCAAACCTAAATGGATGGTACCTAACCGGAAGAGGAGATACAATTCAAGCAACAAGCTGGGGAGGTTGGAGAGGTCATTTGTACTCTCTGAAGGAAACCAAGATGATGATTCGGCCAACATAAGGGCATTACTGGCAACTGTACAAATTTGTTGGCTAAGTAGTCGTGATAACATGTACATAGATTATTTCGGTGTTTTTAACACTTTACATGATAAAAAAGAACGAATACCCCTTGTAAAATGTTGAATTAAAAATTTTAACTGACTATAAACTAATTGTTTTGTTTATTTACTGAAAAACTAATGTATTAAATATACTCCAAGCATCTTTTTCAGTATTTTTGTATAGTTTTAAATAAATATCTTGACCCATTTACAAACACAAATAAACAAGCAATTATCGTTTAAAGAAGAATGTCGAATTTGACTTTTTTCGGGACCTTGTTGACAACAACTCTTCCGTCATAACTTAAAGATGCAAAAGACCATGGATCAGCAGAGCTCCATTCCACGGCATAAACACTATCCTCGTGTTCCTCATAAACACCAATAAGACCATCTTTCGGGATCTGGGAAAAATTTTAACAAAAAAAGGGGTCGTAGAAAGAAATTTTTTAGTTTAGTGAGTGCCTGTAGGTAATTTTGTTTACTTACCACAGTTAATTTAGTCCAGCGGATGTGTTTGAATTTAAGTTGAATTTAGCAAACATGCCATATATAACCAGTATTTTCGAACTGGTATAGTTAAAACAATGGTTATGTTCTAAAAGGTATCTTAAGTTAAGTAGAATCAATGGTATACCCACCTCTTTAATATCCTCTTCTCCACTTTCTATGTCTTCGTCATCGTCAATTAAATGACCAAACGGCTCCGACGAAATTGAAGTTTTGTTGTACAAGACAACTCTGCTATCACTTCCACAACTTAGCACCAACTGGTCATGAAATGGGTTGAAGCGAGCTGCCCAAACCCAGTGAGAATGTTCATCCTTGATCACTGAAATCGGGGCAGTTGGTTCTCTTACATCCCAGAACTTGACCATACAATCATCACCACATGTAACAAGGTGGTATTGCTTGTTCGGGTTAAAGTCAAGATCTCGAACCAGTTGGCCGTGAATGTTTTCCATTTTAAAAGTTTCTGCATTGGTCCTGACGTCCCAACCTATCACATGTTGGCCTGTGGCTATCGCAAACTGCTTTGCACCGTGATGAGGGTTCCACTTTCCGTTTGTAATTGAACAGGGGATACCTTTCTTACCTGGCATTTTAAAACTGTTGACCGCAGCCACAGAATTATCAGAAATATCCCAAAGTTCGATGACTCCTTCACTAAGAGTCATGACCTTCGGGTCATCCTCTATAGGCTTCCACAGTGCATGGGTAATTTGTGTATTTTCCTTATTAATAATTTCACCCACCTCTTGTATAAATACATTACTTTGTTGTTCATCATTTGCAGAAAAATCTTTATCGGAATTATCGCCAGTTGGCAATTTCCACAACTTACAGCCAGTGTGAATAGCTCCATCAGAATATTTGCTGTAGCAGGTGGAAAAAATTGCAGGGTCATGAAAACTTGAGGAAATGTGCCAAACCTGTAATAATTGATGAATAGAGTTAATTTATTATTAGTCAGTTTAACAATTTGTTTAGAAAATACATGCAACATTGATTTAAAAAAAAACAATTTTACAAAACCCCCAAAAAGTACAATATCTGAATTGATATTTGTATTAAACTTATATGCATTGCTTTTAATGTTTTTAAATAAACTTGTAACTGATGTACACATATAAAAAAGATTAGTGTATGGTGCAATACAAATTTTAAATAAAAGTAAAAAAAAATAAGGTTTCTGCTTTGTTTAACTAACCTCACCAGGCGAATGTGAATAAACAGTTTTTTCAAGTTGGTTGTTCTCGTCATCGAATTCGATCAAGTGAATTTGGTTTTCCTGTCGTAGTGACTGTGTCGCAACGAGAAACCTCGTAACATTTGTTTCTGCCACTTGAGGGCACAAACACCGTGCGGAGAGCTCAACTCCGTAAATAAGTGGTGCATCTTCTATATCCATCTTTAGTTAAGAAGTTTTGGATCGGGTTTTTGTGCGTAGGGTAACTTGTCCCCAATAAGTTCCTTAAATTGGTTTCTTTCAGCCAATCCTGGCATGGAAGGCCTAATACCCTGATCCAAACGCTTCCTTTTGACGTCACCCCAAAACTTTTTACAGCCCCGATATTCGGAAAAAGGCCCGATGCAATATTGTCGATCCCCGTTGTGTCGGGATAAACAATCTAGTGATTTTTTGTATTCTTCAAGACAAGGATTTATTTCGGGATCCACCAATTTTTTAACTCGTTGATTCATGATTTTTTAAATACATTCTAAAGCAACATTATTTACTTAAACCTGAAAATTTAAAATGGTTGCATGAAAATGGTAAATTTAAAAAAACTTTTAACAGTTATAATTAACAAAATGTATATTAAAGCATTGTGTATTGTCAGGAAATAACACTTAAATTGTTAAAATAATTTTGTATCTTGGCACTATATAAACAATACTACATACAAAAAGTAGCAAAAAAATGTTGTTAGTACTATACTCGTTTTAACTATTAAAATATGCCACAATAAAACTTTTGCTATTAATCTTTATAATTTTTACATGAAAACAACAAATTTACATATTTGTATGTTTTTGCTCCCATCATCTTAACACAGTTTTGAACATTATGAATAATAATTGCACATACAATAAAATACCAGTACAATATCAGCAACAAACTGAAGAAAAATTATTTAAGCGCAACGACAACTAGAAAAAAACTGAATAATATTAAGATATTGAAAGAAATTTATTAAGATTTAACAATTGCTAAGATGATATCAATCAACCTAATCAAACTGTACATATTGTAATTTATAAAACCCATTTTAAGTAAGTTTACAAAAATTTATAGTATTGGTGAGCTAGAATCAATATTTAGAAAGAAAAAAAATAAACATGCAAGAAGAATAAAGTGCCGCTTGAATGCAATTTAATGAACTACAGTAGAGAAAAAAAAAAAGTAGAGAAAAAAAATATAACAAACAAATGCATAAAATTTGTTGAACAAATATTGAAAAATTAAAGAGTTCAAGGAAATGTATTAGATCTTGATTTGTGAAAGCTGGTGTGGGCAAGAAGATGTTCTGGTATTTGGGCCCCAATTCTAGAATAATATCGATTTCGAATCACATAGGCTGGCACAGGTTTACGAGGTTCATAGGCCGAAGTGTGTGCATCATTTATGGCACAACTTTCAACCACTGAATCACTGTCCTCCTTCTTTGCTTTTAATTCTCTTTCCTTTGCGGAGAGATTTAAATCACTGGCACGAATATAATCGACAAAATAAAGTAACAAGCTTGCAATCAGAGCAATACTGACGCAAGCACAAAAGAATACTTCTAACATAAAGTAACCATCAGAATCTAATATAGTACCAGCTAGAATAGAAACCACTGCAAGACCAAGATTTTGCACTGACTGCATGACACCATATGCTGTAGCAAGTTGATGCTCAGGAACGAGGAAAGCAACTAAAGGCCACAATGCACATGCCAATAACGAATATGAGACTCCCATAATTGACATTGCCACCCATGGATTTAAGAATGTAAATGCTAATAACCCGTGAGATAACAAAGTTGTCACAACAGCTACTATGACCCATAACACATTTTTACCAAGTCTATCAACCATAAATCCAAGAACCGGGGAACAGGGGGCTGACAAAATGTAAACAATGCTGTTTACAGCACTTGCACTGGCAGGTGAAAAGTTAAACTTTTCCTGAAAAAATATTTTGCCAAGTCCAATAAAAGGGAACACAGCGACGTAATAGCCAACACAAATAATAAAAACAAGCCATAATTGTAAAGAAAAATGTCTTACATCTGTTATCTTGACAACTTCTCCAGTGTCTTTCTTTTTCCTTTCTGTCAAGCGTTCTGCTCGCTTATCCAAGGAAGCCAAAAAAAGAGCACAAGCTAGTGAAAAAACGCAAGTCCCTGCAGCAATAAACAACGATATTCCTAAAGTGTGTGTGGGGCTAACTGTTTTAACCAAATCATACACAGGCTCCATTAAGTTCATGTTAACAGTGCTACCAATACGAGCCATACTAAGTTGAAGACCAAACACCAAGTTTAATTCCTTTTCCTTGAACCATAAAACGGCGTAAGTATTTTGAGCGACAGCTAGCGATTCTCCTCCGATGCCAAAAACAAAGCGTCCCGCATCCATTAACCAAACTTCCTCCAACAAAGCACCGAGCGCAAATATAAGTTGACCAACAAGGACAAACAAACTGAAAATTATACTTCCGAGTCTAACCCCTAAGACCCTATCTAGTAAAAATCCACCAAAAAAGCACAAGATAACATTTGGCCAAGAATACCAAGCATACAGTTGCATGAATGTTGACTCGTTTATGTCCAAATCATTTTTTATTTGTACATGCAAGGCTGCTGGATTGTCATAACAGAAATAACTCCCAAAACTTAGAAAACACATCAAGGTTAAAACAACGATTCGATGAGATAAACTTGTTGGGTCAGTTATATTTCCACAAAATTCAGAACAACTTACTCTTTTCTGTGGTCCTTCTTCATCCTCTTTATCATGATGCTTGATAAGAGGTTCCGATTCTTCCTTTCCATCATCCATTTTTCACAGTTGGTTTTATTAATCCAGATTAGATAATTAAGTCTGTGGATATAGAATTTTGTTTAAAAAGGGTCTTTGAATCTTAAAGTAATTCTTGGTTTAAAATTTTCCACTAACAAGCTAAAAAATTAACATAAATCGACAGACCATGGGCTCGATACAATATCAAAATATAGATATCCTGGATATAGTTAATAGATGATCTGCAAATATCTAAATTCAGTTAAAGGATCTATAGTTAGTATTAAAATACTACCTAACAATTATATTTTAAATCACACTAAAAATACATTCTTTTTAAAAGTACCTGTTCCTCAAATTTTACTGTTTTACAGCAAGATAAATGCTTGCCGAGCGATTTTGTTGTTTGTTGTTCACTGGTCATGAGTTCACATTGTAAAAATTTTACGACGTAGTAAAATCAACCGTGACAAATAAATTTTATTAGAATTTTCATTTTATTTATTTTATTACCAAAACTTCATAAAGAGTTAATTAAGTTTTCTAACCCAGCAATAATCAATTATTATTTTAGATTTTTTTTTAAATTACGTTAAAAAAGTTTCGCATGATGAAATGTGCGGTCAAGAACAGAATGTAAACATTACAATGATGACGTCATTGCCGAGATTTTGTAAAGCAATGACAAACTAAACTTATGTAAAAACTTGTGTTCTTCGTGTTTTTGTGATGTTACGTATTTCAAAGTACATTTTAGGATGTACTGTTGGGGGAAGTGTATCAGGATATGCTTTAGATTATAATAATGTAATCGATTTATCAAAATATCATTTTCCATTTACGCGAGAAATACGAACTGGCTGTAAAACGGCTTCTATTATTCTTGATTACAAGTATTCATTGTACAATTTAAATCCTAGTTCTAAAGAATATGAAATTGAAAAGTCCAAGGCTCATTCCAGATCTGCGACAAAAATATTTGAGTTATGTTGGCGAAATCGTGCAGCATACCTTAAAGTTGGACAACTACTGGGCTCAATGGATTATTTATTGCCATATGAATACACACAACAACTGAAGGTATTGCACAGTAATGCCCCTCAAAGCAGTTTTGAGGAAATCAAGTGTGTTTTAAAAGAAGATCTAAATATAAAAGACATTGCCGAAGTGTTTTCCGAATTTGATGAAAAACCTATTGGCACAGCATCTCTAGCGCAAGTATACAAGGCCAAGTTAAAAAATGATGATTCTACTGTTGCTGTTAAAGTGCAACATTACAGCGTTCGAGCTTTAGCAGATCATGACATGGATGTAATGGAAAGGTCACTCAAGTGGGTCAAATATTTGTTTCCAGATTTTAATTTGATGTGGCTGAGTGATGAGACCAGGAGAAATTTACCACTGGAATTGGATTTCAGACACGAAGCTAAAAACTGTGCAGAAGCAACTGAAAACTTAAAATCTTTTGACTGGGTTAAACTGCCTAAAATATATTGGAATTACTGCACGGAGCGTGTTTTAGTTATGGAGTTTTTTTCAGGGGGCCAGGTTGACGATGCAGGTTATCTTAAAGAACACTCAATTGATTTTAGTCATGTTTCAAAATTATTAGGAAAATTGTTTAGTGAAATGATTTTTGTTCATGGGTTTGTGCATTCTGATCCACATCCTGGGAATGTTTTAGTGCGATGGAAACAACAAGACACCAACAACTCAACTTTTTCTCAAAAAATTAAATCCTTGTTTTACAATACTAAATCACTAGAGCTAGTTTTATTAGACCATGGACTGTACCGTCGTTTATCAGAAGATTTCAGGTTTCACTATGCAAGTTTATGGCAGTCTATAATCAACACAGATGTTAAAGGTATGGAAATACATGGAAGAGCAATAGGTGGGGGTGATATGTTTCCATTACTTGCCACTATTGTTTCTGGAAGAGCATGGAAGGTTGTTGGTGAAACTGGAATAGTAAACACAGATTTTACCAAAAATGAGGATACCGCCATTAGGGATGGAGCTGGTAGATTACTACCTGATATTTCCCAAGTCCTTGCCAATGTTTCTAGTGAAATGTTGCTTGTTTTAAAAGCAAATGACCACCTTAGAGGCTTGGAGTTCTCCTATGGTGTAAGAGGCCATGCTTCGGGTTTTTTGAATATGTCAAGATGTTGTTTACGGGCATTACATGACCTACAATTAAGAAAGGAGTCAGGTATTGGGAGTTCGATTAAGTTCAAGTATCAACTCTACTTCGGTTTAATGAAAATCACCTTGTATGAATGGTTTTTATGGTTACAAGTTTTATTAGGAAAAAGAAAAGCAAGTGTAGCCGTGCCGACAAAAAATTTAAGAAACATTTCTGAAAAAGATTTAACAAAAGATGCAGTTGTATCGGAACCATATGACGAAGAGGCAGAAAGAGTTTTTGTTTTAAATATACGTTCCAAAATTCAGCAACTTTAAATGTTTACTTTTATTTTAATTGTTTCAGTTAGGTAATATTTATATTTATTGTTCTTATGTGTTTTTTCTCAACTTCTGTACAATCTGTTTTTAATGTTAATTTATTTATTTGTGACAAATAAAACTAACTATTATGTCTAGTAAAATTTTAACTTCAAGTCAGTATATATATATTTACCATTAGCTTATTAAAAACACAAACATTTAAAGCCATATTTAAAAAGAATTCAATACAAAATGTAGACCTTAAACAAAATATATCTGCCACAATTCAATTTTAAACAAATAAAAAAATTAATCTACGTAGGTAGAAAATTTGTTGCATATTTAGTCGAAAGTTACACTAAACAATAATTTTCAATGGCAAAGCGTGTGCATGAAAATAATATTAATAAAAATATTTCGAACTTATAAAACAGTTGTGCTACTTGCCACTGTAGTACGCAGCTTAACACCGCTATGCCGCACAGCAGAGTGGCGCAGCGGAAGCGTGCTGGGCCCATAACCCAGAGGTCGATGGATCGAAACCATCCTCTGCTACTTGCGCTGTAATCGTATAGTGGTTAGTACTTCACGTTGTGGCCGTGACAACCCAGGTTCGAATCCTGGTTACAGCACATTTTTTTTCTATAATATTTTAGTAGGTTTGAGCTTTTGGCCGAAACAACTTAGGTTAGAATCCTGGTTACAGCATATTTTTAACAATCTTTACATTTTTAAATATTTGCGCTACTTGCCATTGGCTGCAAGGGACTTTACCCTTGAATATCTCATAGCAGAGTGGCGCAGCGGAAGCGTGCTGGGCCCATAACCCAGAGGTCGATAAATCGAAACCATCCTCTGCTACTTTCGCTGTAATCGTATAGTGGTTAGTACTTCACGTTGTGGCCGTGACAACCCAGGTTCGAATCCTGGTTACAGCACATTTTTTTCTACATCTAACATTTTAGAAAGTTGGCGATTTCACCCGCTCGCTGAAGTTGGTCATTTTTTACTTTTGATTGTAGTAGGGTGAGTTTTTATTATCAAGCTGGGCTTAAATTCAGGAGTTTATCTATCTCAACCATTTGCGCTACTGAAGCTGTAATCGTATAGTAAATAATTAACTTTTGGGCCATGAAAACCCAAGTTAGAATCCTGTTTACATCCAATTCCATCCACAATCTATCTCATTTTAAATGTTCGCGCTACTTGTCGCGAGTTGACTTGGGCTTTTACTCTTTCATATTTCACAGCAGAGTGGCGCAGCGGAAGCGTGCTGGGCCCATAACCCAGAGGTCGATGGATCGAAACCATCCTCTGCTACTTTCGCTGTAATCGTATAGTGGTTAGTACTTCACGTTGTGGCCGTGACAACCCAGGTTCGAATCCTGGTTACAGCAAATTTTTTTCTACATCTAACATTTTAGAAAGTTGGCGATTTTACCCGCTCGCTGAAGTTGGTTATTTTTTACTTTTGATTGTAGTAGGGTGAGTTTTTATTATCAAGCTGGGGTTAAATTCAGGAGCTTACATATCTCAACCATTTGCGCTACTAAAGCTGTAATCGTATAGTAAATAATTAACTTTTGGGCCATGAAACCACAAGTTAGAATCCTGTTTACATCCCATTTCATCTACAATCTATCTCATTTTGAATGTTCGCGCTACTTGCCGCGTGCTGACGTGGGCTCTTACTCTTGAATGGATCATATCAGAGTGACGCAGCGGAAGCGTGCTGGGCCATTAACCCAGAGGTCGATGGATCGAAACCATACTCTGCTGCTCGCGCTGTAATCGTATAGTGGTTAGTACTTCACGTTGTGGCCGTGACAACCCAGGTTCGAATCCTGGTTACAGCATTTTTTTTCCGTACACGAGTTTTTTAAATAGGCCTATCTTGCATTAATTTGTGGCCTTCACAATCCAGGTTTGAATACCGGTTAGCAAATTTTATCTACATTTTATCTCATTTTGAATGTTCGCACCACTTGCCGCGTGCTGCAGAGGGCTCTTACTCTTTCATATTTCTCAGCAGAGTGGCGCAGCGGAAGCGTGCTGCGCCCATAACCCAGAGGTCGATGGATCGAAACCATCCTCTGCTACTTGCGCTGTAATCGTATATTGGTTAGTACTTCACGTTGTGGCCGTGACAACCCAGGTTCGAATCCTGGTTACAGCACATTTTTTTCTACATCTAACATTTTAGCAAGTTGGCGATTTCACCCGCTCGCTGAAGTTGGTCATTTTTTACTTTTGATTGTAGTAGGGTGAGTTTTTATTATCAAGCTGGGCTTAAATTCAGGAGTTTATCTATCTCAACCAATTGCGCTACTAAAGCTGTAATCGTAGAGTAAATAATTAACTTTTGGGCCATGAAAACCCAAGTTAGAATCCTGTTTACATCCAATTTCATCTACAATCTATCTCATTTTGAATGTTCGCGCTACTTGCCGCGTGCTGACGTGGGCTCTTACTCTTGAGTTGATATTAGCAGAGTGGCGCAGCGGAAGCGTGCTGGGCCCATAACCCAGAGGTCGAAGGATCGAAACCATCCTCTGCTGCTCGCGCTGTAATCGTATATTGGTTAGTACTTCACGTTGTGGCCGTGACAACCCAGGTTCGAATCCTGGTTACAGCATTTTTTTTCCGTACATGAGTTTTTTAAATAGGCCTATCTTGCATTAATTTGTGGCCTTCACAATCCAGGTTTGAATACCGGTTAGCAAATTTTATCTACATTTTATCTCATTTTGAATGTTCGCGCCACTTGCCGCGTGCTGCAGAGGGCTCTTACTCTTTCATATTTCACAGCAGAGTGGCGCAGCGGAAGCGTGCTGGGCCCATAACCCAGAGGTCGATGGATCGAAACCATCCTATGCTACTCACGCTGTAATCGTATAGTGGTTAGTACTTCACGTTGTGGCCGTGACAACCCAGGTTCGAATCCTGGTTACAGCACATTTTTTTTCTATAATATTTTAGTAGGTTTGAGCTTTTGGCCGAAATAACTGAGGTTAGAATCCTGGTTACAGCAATTTTTTAAGAATATTTTCATTTTTAAATATTTGCGCTACTTGCCGTTTGCTGCAAGGGACTTTTCCCTTGAATATGTCATAGCAGAGTGGCGCAGCGGAAGCGTGCTGGGCCCATAACGCAGAGGTTGATTGATCGAAACCATCCTCTGCTACTCACGCTGAATCATATAGTGGTTAGTACTTCACGTTGTGGCCGTGACAACCCAGGTTCGAATCCTGGTTATAGCATTTTTTTTCCGTACATGAGTTTTTTAAATAGGGCTATCTTGCATTAATTTGTGGCCTTAACAATCCAGGTTTGAATACCGGTTACCAAATTTTATCTACATTTTATCTCATTTTGAATGTTCGCACCACTTGCCGCGTGCTGCAAAGGGCTCTTATTCTTTCATATTTCACAGCAGAGTGGCGCAGCGGAAGCGTGCTGGGTCCATAACCCATAGGTCGATGGATCGAAACCATTCTCTGCTACTTTCGCTGTAATCGTATAGTGGTTAGTACTTCACGTTGTGGCCGTGACAACCAAGGTTCGAATCCTGGTTACAGCACATTTTTTTCTACATCTAACATTTTAGCAAATTGGCGATTTTACCCGCTCGCTGAAGTTGGTTATTTTTTACATTTGATTGTAGTAGGATAAGTTTTTATTATCAAGCTGGGCTTAAATTCAGGAGTTTATCTATTTCAACCATTTGCGCTACTGAAGCTGTAATCGTATAGTAAATAATTAACTTTTGGGCCATGAAAACCAAAGTTAGAATCCTGTTTACATCCAATTTCATCCACAATCTATCTCATTTTAAATGTTCGCGCTACTTGCCGCGTGCTGACGTGGGTTCTTACTCTTGAATGGATCATAGCAGAGTGGCGCAGCGGAAGCGTGCTGCGCCCATAACCCAGAGGTCGATGGATCGAAACCATTCTCTGCTACCATCGCTGTAATCGTATAGTGGTTAGTACTTCACGTTGTGGCCGTGACAACCCAGGTTCGAATCCTGGTTACAGCATACTTTTTTCTATAATATTTTAGAAGGTTTGAGCTTTTGGCTGAAACAACTTAGGTTAGAATCCTGGTTACAGCATATTTTTTAACAATCTTTTCATTTTTAAATATTTGCGCTAATTGCCGTTTGCTGCAAGGGACTTTACCATTGAATATCTCATAGCAGAGTGGCGCAGCGCAAGCGTGCTAGCCCCATAACCCAGAGGTCGTTGGATCGAAACCATCCTCTGCTGCTTGCGCTGTAATCGTATAGTGGTTAGTACTTCACGTTGTGGCCGTGACAACCCAGGTTCGAATCCTGGTTACAGCATTTTTTCCGTACATGACTTTTTTAAATGTCTTTATAGTTATCCTGATTAGTTTGTGACCTTAACAACCCAGGTTCGAATCCTGGTTACAGCATTTTTTTTCCGTACATGACTTTTTTAAATAGACCTATCTTGCATTAATTTGTGGCCTTCACAATCCAGGTTTGAATACCGGTTACCAAATTTTATCTACATTTTATCTCATTTTGAATGTTCGCGCCACTTGCCGCGTGCTGCAGAGGGCTCTTACTCTTTCATATTTTAAAGAAGAGTGGCGCAGCGGAAGCGTGCTGGGCCCATAACCCAGAGGTCGATGGTTCGAATCTATCCTCTGCTACTTGCGATGTAATCGTATAGTGGTTATTACTTCACGTTGTGGCCGTGACAACCCAGGTTCGAATCCTGGTTACAGCACATTTTTTTTCTATAATATTTTAGTAGGTATGAGCTTTTGGCCGAAACAACTTAGGTTAGAATCCTGGTTACAGCATATTTTTAACAATCAATAAAAATCAAATACTTGTTGCGAGTTGACTTGGGCTCTTACTCTTTCATATTTCACAGCAGAGTGGCGCAGCGGAAGCGTGCTGGGCCCATAACCCAGAGGTCGATGGATCGAAACCATCCTCTGCTACTTTCGCTGTAATCGTATAGTGGTTGGTACTTCACGTTGTGGCCGTGACAATCCAGGTTCGAATCCTGGTTACAGCAAATATTTTTCTACATCTAACATTTTAGAAAGTTGGCGATTTTACCCGCTCGCTGAAGTTGGTTATTTTTTACTTTTGATTGTAGTAGGGTGAGTTTTTATTATCAAGCTGGGGTTAAATTCAGGGGCTTAAATATCTCAACCATTTGCGCTACTAAAGCTGTAATCGTATAGTAAATAATTAACTTTTGGGCCATGAAACCCCAAGTTAGAATCCTGTTTACATCCCATTTCATCTACAATCTATCTCATTTTGAATGTTCGCGCTACTTGCCGCGTGCTAACGTGGGCTCTTACTCTTGAATGGATCATATCAGAGTGACGCAGCGGAAGCGTGCTGGTCCCATAACCCAGAGGTCGATGGATCGAAACCATCCTCTGCTACTTTCGCTGTAATCGTATAGTGGTTAGTACTTCACGTTGTGGCCGTGACAACCCAGGTTCGAATCCTGGTTACAGCATTTTTTTCCGTACATGAGTTTTTTAAATAGGCCTATCTTGCATTAATTTGTGGCCTTCACAATCCAGGTTTGAATACCGGTTAGCAAATTTTATCTACATTTTATCTCATTTTGAATGTTCGCGCCACTTGCCGCGTGCTGCAGAGGGCTCTTACTCTTTCATATTTCACAGCAGAGTGGCGCAGCGGAAGCGTGCTGGGCCCATAACCCAGAGGTCGATGGATCGAAACCATCCTCTGCTACTTTCGCTGTAATCGTATAGTGGTTAGTACTTCACGTTGTGGCCGTGACAACCCAGGTTCGAATCCTGTTTACAGCAAATATTTTTCTACATCTAACATTTTAGAAAGTTGGCAATTTTACCCGCTCGCTGGAGTTGGTCATTTTTTACTATTGATTGTAGTAGGGTGAGTTTTTATTATCAAGCTGGGCTTAAATTCAGGAGTTTATCTATCTTAACAATTTGCGCTACTAAAGCTGTAATCGTATAGTAAATAATTAACTTTTGGGCCATGAAAACCCAAGTTAGAATTCTGTTTACATCCAATTTCATCTACAATCTACCTCATTTTGAATGTTCGCGCTACTTGCCGCGTGATGACGTGGGCTCTTACTCTTCAATGGGTCATAGCAGAGTGGCGCAGCGGAATCGTGCTGGGCTCATAACCCAGAGGTCGACGGATCGAAACCATTCTCTGCTACTTGCGCTGTAATCTTATAGTGGTTAGTACTTTACGTTGTGGCCGTGACAACCCAGGTTCGAATCCTGGTTACAGCATTTTTTTCTATAATATTTTAGAAGGTTTGAGCTTTTGGCCGAAACAACTCAGGTTCGAATCCTGGTTACAGCATATTTTTTAACAATTTTTTCATTTTTAAATATTTGCGCTAATTGCCGTTTGCTGCAAGGGACTTTACCCTTGAATATCTCATAGCAGAGTTGCGCAGCGGAAGCGTGCTGGGCCCATAACCCAGAGGTGGATGGATCGAAACCATCCTCTGCTACTTTTGCTGTAATCGTATAGTGCTTAGTACTTCACGTTGTGGCCGTGACAACCCAGGTTCGAATCCTGGTTACAGCACATTTTTTTTCTATAATATTTTAGTAGGTTTGAGCTTTTGGCCGAAACAACTTAGGTTAGAATCCTGGTTACAGCATATTTTTAACAATCTTTACATTTTTAAATATTTGCGCTACTTGCCATTGGCTGCAAGGGACTTTACCCTTGAATATCTCATAGCAGAGTGGCGCAGCGGAAGCGTGCTGGGCCCATAACCCAGAGGTCGATAAATCGAAACCATCCTCTGCTACTTTCGCTGTAATCGTATAGTGGTTAGTACTTCACGTTGTGGCCGTAACAACCCAGGTTCGAATCCTGGTTACAGCACATTTTTTTCTACATCTAACATTTTAGAAAGTTGGCGATTTCACCCGCTCGCTGAAGTTGGTCATTTTTTACTTTTGATTGTAGTAGGGTGAGTTTTTATTATCAAGCTGGGCTTAAATTCAGGAGTTTATCTATCTCAACCATTTGCGCTACTGAAGCTGTAATCGTATAGTAAATAATTAACTTTTGGGCCATGAAAACCCAAGTTAGAATCCTGTTTACATCCAATTTCATCCACAATCTATCTCATTTTGAATGTTCGCGCTACTTGCCGCGTGCTGACGTGGGCTCTTACTCTTGAGTTGATATTAGCAGAGTGGCGCAGCGGAAGCGTGCTGGGCCCATAACCCAGAGGTCGAAGGATCGAAACCATCCTCTGCTGCTCGCGCTGTAATCGTATATTGGTTAGTACTTCACGTTGTGGCCGTGACAACCCAGGTTCGAATCCTGGTTACAGCATTTTTTTTCCGTACATGAGTTTTTTAAATAGGCCTATCTTGCATTAATTTGTGGCCTTCACAATCCAGGTTTGAATACCGGTTAGCAAATTTTATCTACATTTTATCTCATTTTGAATGTTCGCGCCACTTGCCGCGTGCTGCAGAGGGCTCTTACTCTTTCATATTTCACAGCAGAGTGGCGCAGCGGAAGCGTGCTGGGCCTATAACCCAGAGGTCGATGGATCGAAACCATCCTATGCTACTCACGCTGTAATCGTATAGTGGTTAGTACTTCACGTTGTGGCCGTGACAACCCAGGTTCGAATCCTGGTTACAGCACATTTTTTTTCTATAATATTTTAGTAGGTTTGAGCTTTTGGCCGAAATAACTGAGGTTAGAATCCTGGTTACAGCAATTTTTTAAGAATATTTTCATTTTTAAATATTTGCGCTACTTGCCGTTTGCTGCAAGGGACTTTTCCCTTGAATATGTCATAGCAGAGTGGCGCAGCGGTAGCGTGCTGGGCCCATAACGCAGAGGTTGATGGATCGAAACCATCCTCTGCTACTCACGCTGAATCATATAGTGGTTAGTACTTCACGTTGTGGCCGTGACAACCCAGGTTCGAATCCTGGTTATAGCATTTTTTTTCCGTACATGAGTTTTTTAAATAGGGCTATCTTGCATTAATTTGTGGCCTTAACAATCCAGGTTTGAATACCGGTTACCAAATTTTATCTACATTTTATCTCATTTTGAATGTTCGCACCACTTGCCGCGTGCTGCAAAGGGCTCTTATTCTTTCATATTTCACAGCAGAGTGGCGCAGCGGAAGCGTGCTGGGTCCATAACCCATAGGTCGATGGATCGAAACCATTCTCTGCTACTTTCGCTGTAATCGTATAGTGGTTAGTACTTCACGTTGTGGCCGTGACAACCAAGGTTCGAATCCTGGTTACAGCACATTTTTTTCTACATCTAACATTTTAGCAAATTGGCGATTTTACCCGCTCGCTGAAGTTGGTTATTTTTTACATTTGATTGTAGTAGGATAAGTTTTTATTATCAAGCTGGGCTTAAATTCAGGAGTTTATCTATTTCAACCATTTGCGCTACTGAAGCTGTAATCGTATAGTAAATAATTAACTTTTGGGCCATGAAAACCCAAGTTAGAATCCTGTTTACATCCAATTTCATCCACAATCTATCTCATTTTAAATGTTCGCGCTACTTGCCGCGTGCTGACGTGGGTTCTTACTCTTGAATGGATCATAGCAGAGTGGCGCAGCGGAAGCGTGCTGGTCCCATAACCCAGAGGTCGATGGATCGAAACCATCCTCTGCTACTTTCGCTGTAATCGTATAGTGGTTAGTACTTCACGTTGTGGCCGTGACAACCCAGGTTCGAATCCTGGTTACAGCATTTTTTTCCGTACATGAGTTTTTTAAATAGGCCTATCTTGCATTAATTTGTGGCCTTCACAATCCAGGTTTGAATACCGGTTAGCAAATTTTATCTACATTTTATCTCATTATGAATGTTCGCGCCACTTGCCGCGTGCTGCAGAGGGCTCTTACTCTTTCATATTTCACAGCAGAGTGGCGCAGCGGAAGCGTGCTGGGCCCATAACCCAGAGGTCGATGGATCGAAACCATCCTCTGCTACTTTCGCTGTAATCGTATAGTGGTTAGTACTTCACGTTGTGGCCGTGACAACCCAGGTTCGAATCCTGTTTACAGCAAATATTTTTCTACATCTAACATTTTAGAAAGTTGGCAATTTTACCCGCTCGCTGGAGTTGGTCATTTTTTACTATTGATTGTAGTAGGGTGAGTTTTTATTATCAAGCTGGGCTTAAATTCAGGAGTTTATCTATCTTAACAATTTGCGCTACTAAAGCTGTAATCGTATAGTAAATAATTAACTTTTGGGCCATGAAAACCCAAGTTAGAATCCTGTTTACATCCAATTTCATCTACAATCTACCTCATTTTGAATGTTCGCGCTACTTGCCGCGTGATGACGTGGGCTCTTACTCTTCAATGGGTCATAGCAGAGTGGCGCAGCGGAATCGTGCTGGGCTCATAACCCAGAGGTCGACGGATCGAAACCATTCTCTGCTACTTGCGCTGTAATCGTTTAGTGGTTAGTACTTTACGTTGTGGCCGTGACAACCCAGGTTCGAATCCTGGTTACAGCATTTTTTTCTATAATATTTTAGAAGGTTTGAGCTTTTGGCCGAAACAACTCAGGTTCGAATCCTGGTTACAGCATATTTTTTAACAATTTTTTCATTTTTAAATATTTGCGCTAATTGCCGTTTGCTGCAAGGGACTTTACCCTTGAATATCTCATAGCAGAGTTGCGCAGCGGAAGCGTGCTGGGCCCATAACCCAGAGGTGGATGGATCGAAACCATCCTCTGCTACTTTTGCTGTAATCGTATAGTGCTTAGTACTTCACGTTGTGGCCGTGACAACCCAGGTTCGAATCCTGGTTACAGCACATTTTTTTTCTATAATATTTTAGTAGGTTTGAGCTTTTGGCCGAAATAACTCAGGTTAGAATTCTGGTTACAGCATATTTTTTAACAATATTTTCATTTTTAAATATTTGCGCTACTTGCCGTTTGCTGCAAGGGACTTTACCCTTGAATATGTCATAGCAGAGTGGCGCAGCGGAAGCGTGCTGGGCCCATAACTCAGAGGTCGATGGATCGAAACCATCCTCTGCTACTCACGCTGAATCGTATAGTGGTTAGTACTTCACGTTGTGGCCGTGACAACCCAGGTTCGAATCCTAGTTACAGCAATTTTTCCGTACATTATCTTGCATTAATTTGTGGCCTTCACAATCCAGGTTTGAAAACCGGTTACCAAATTTTATCTACATTTTATCTCATTTTGAATGTTCGCGCCACTTGCCGCGTGCTGCAAAGGGCTCTTATTCTTTCATATTTCATAGCAGAGTGGCGCAGCGGAAGCGTGCTGGGCCCATAACCCAGAGGTGGATGGATCGAAACCATCCTCTGCTACTTTCGCTGTAATCGTATAGTGGTTAGTACTACACGTTGTGGCCGTGACAACCAAGGTTCGAATCCTGGTTACAGCACATTTTTTTCTACATCTAACATTTTAGAAAGTTGGCGATTTTACCCGCTCGCTGAAGTTGGTTATTTTTTACTTTTGATTGTAGTAGGGTGAGTTTTTATTATCAAGCTGGGGTTAAATTCAGGGGCTTAAATATCTCAACCATTTGCGCTACTAAAGCTGTAATCGTATAGTAAATAATTAACTTTTGGGCCATGAAACCCCAAGTTAGAATCCTGTTTACATCCCATTTCATCTACAATCTATCTCATTTTGAATTTTCGCGCTACTTGCCGCGTGCTGACGTGGGCTCTTACTCTTGATTGGATCATATCAGAGTGACGCAGCGGAAGCGTGCTGGTCCCATAACCCAGAGGTCGATGGATCGAAACCATCCTCTGCTACTTTCGCTGTAATCGTATAGTGGTTAGTACTTCACGTTGTGGCCGTGACAACCCAGGTTCGAATCCTGGTTACAGCATTTTTTTCCGTACATGAGTTTTTTAAATAGGCCTATCTTGCATTAATTTGTGGCCTTCACAATCCAGGTTTGAATACCGGTTAGCAAATTTTATCTACATTTTATCTCATTTTGAATGTTCGCGCCACTTGCCGCGTGCTGCAGAGGGCTCTTACTCTTTCATATTTCACAGCAGAGTGGCGCAGCGGAAGCGTGCTGGGCCCATAACCCAGAGGTCGATGGATCGAAACCATCCTCTGCTACTTTCGCTGTAATCGTATAGTGGTTAGTACTTCACGTTGTGGCCGTGACAACCCAGGTTCGAATCCTGTTTACAGCAAATATTTTTCTACATCTAACATTTTAGAAAGTTGGCAATTTTACCCGCTCGCTGGAGTTGGTCATTTTTTACTATTGATTGTAGTAGGGTGAGTTTTTATTATCAAGCTGGGCTTAAATTCAGGAGTTTATCTATCTTAACAATTTGCGCTACTAAAGCTGTAATCGTATAGTAAATAATTAACTTTTGGGCCATGAAAACCCAAGTTAGAATCCTGTTTACATCCAATTTCATCTACAATCTACCTCATTTTGAATGTTCGCGCTACTTGCCGCGTGATGACGTGGGCTCTTATTCTTCAATGGGTCATAGCAGAGTGGCGCAGCGGAATCGTGCTGGGCTCATAACCCAGAGGTCGACGGATCGAAACCATTCTCTGCTACTTGCGCTGTAATCGTATAGTGGTTAGTACTTTACGTTGTGGCCGTGACAACCCAGGTTCGAATCCTGGTTACAGCATTTTTTTCTATAATATTTTAGAAGGTTTGAGCTTTTGGCCGAAACAACTCAGGTTCGAATCCTGGTTACAGCATGTTTTTTAACAATCTTTTCATTTTTAAATATTTGCGCTAATTGCCTTTTGCTGCAAGGGACTTTACCCTTGAATATCTCATAGCAGAGTTGCGCAGCGGAAGCGTGCTGGGCCCATAACCCAGAGGTGGATGGATCGAAACCATCCTCTGCTACTTTTGCTGTAATCGTATAGTGCTTAGTACTTCACGTTGTGGCCGTGACAACCCAGGTTCGAATCCTGGTTACAGCACATTTTTTTTCTATAATATTTTAGTAGGTTTGAGCTTTTGGCCGAAATAACTCAGGTTAGAATTTTGGTTACAGCATATTTTTTAACAATATTTTCATTTTTAAATATTTGCGCTACTTGCCGTTTGCTGCAAGGGACTTTACCCTTGAATATGTCATAGCAGAGTAGCGCAGCGGAAGCGTGCTGGGCCCATAACTTAGAGGTCGATGGATCGAAACCATCCTCTGCTACTCACGCTGAATCGTATAGTGGTTAGTACTTCACGTTGTGGCCGTGACAACCCAGGTTCGAATCCTAGTTACAGCAATTTTTCCGTACATTATCTTGCATTAATTTGTGGCCTTCACAATCCAGGTTTGAAAACCGGTTACCAAATTTTATCTACATTTTATCTCATTTTGAATGTTCGCGCCACTTGCCGCGTGCTGCAAAGGGCTCTTATTCTATCATATTTCATAGCAGAGTGGCGCAGCGGAAGCGTGCTGGGCCCATAACCCAGAGGTCGATGGATCGAAACCATCCTCTGCTACTTTCGCTGTAATCGTATATAGGTTAGTACTACACGTTGTGGCCGTGACAACCCAGGTTCGAATCCTGGTTACAGCACATTTTTTTCTACATCTAACATTTTAGAAAGTTGGCGATTTTACACGCTCGCTGAAGTTGGTTATTTTTTACTTTTGATTGTAGTAGGATAAGTTTTTATTATCAAGCTGGGCTTAAATTCATGAGTTTATCAATCTCAACCATTTGTGCTACTAAAGCTGTAATCGTATAGTAAATAATTAACTTTTGGGCCATGAAAACCTAAATTAGAAATCCTTTTTACATCCAATTTCATCTACAATCTATCTCATTTTGAATGTTCGCGCTACTTGCCGTGTGCTGAAATGGGCTCTTACTCTTGAATGCATCATAGCAGAGTGGCGCAGCGAAAGCGTGCTGGGCCCATAACCCAGAGGTGGATGGATCGAAACCATCCTCTGCTACTTTCGCTGTAAACGTATAGTGGTTAGTACTTCACGTTGTGGCCGTGACAACCCAGGTTCGAATCCTGGTTACAGCACATTTTTTCCTATAATATTTTAGTAGGTTTGAGCTTTTGGCCGAAATAACTCAGGTTAGAATCCTGGTTACAGCACATTTTTTAACAATCTTTTCATTTTTAAATATTCGCGCTACTTGCCGCGTGCTGAAATGGGCTCTTATTCTTGTATGGCTCAAAGCAGAGTGGCGCAGCGGAAGCGTGCTGGACCAATAACCCAGAGGTCGATGGATCGAAACCATCCTCTGCTAGTTCTGCTGTAATCCTATAGTGGTTAGTACTTCACGTTGTGGCCGTGACAACCCAGGTTCGAATCCTGGTTACAGCATTTTTTTCCGTACATGACTTTTTTAAATGTCTTTATAGTTATCCTGATTAGTTTGTGACCTTAACAACCCAGGTTCGAATCCTGGTTACAGCATTTTTTTTCCGTACATGACTTTTTTAAATAGACCTATCTTGCATTAATTTGTGGCCTTCACAATCCAGGTTTGAATACCGGTTACCAAATTTTATCTACATTTTATCTCATTTTGAATGTTCGCGCCACTTGCCGCGTGCTGCAGAGGGCTCTTACTCTTCCATATTTTAAAGCAGAGTGGCGCAGCGGAAGCGTGCTGGGCCCATAACCCAGAGGTCGATGGTTCGAATCCATCCTCTGCTACTTGCGATGTAATCGTATAGTGGTTAGTACTTCACGTTGTGGCCGTGACAACCCAGGTTCGAATCCTGGTTACAGCACATTTTTTTTCTATAATATTTTAGTAGGTTTGAGCTTTTGGCCGAAACAACTTAGGTTAGAATCCTGGTTACAGCATATTTTTAACAATCTATACATTTTTAAATATTTGCGCTACTTGCCGTTGGCTGCAAGGGACTTTACCCTTGAAAATCTCATAGCAGAATGGCGCAGCGGAAGCGTGCTGGGCCCATAACCCAGAGGTCGATAAATCGAAACTATCCTCTGCTACTTTCGCTGTAATCGTATAGTGGTTAGTACTTCAAGTTGTGGCCGTGACAACCCAGGTTCGAATCCTGGTTACAGCACATTTTTTTCTACATCTAATATTTTAGAAAGTTGGCGATTTCACCCGCTCGCTGAAGTTGGTCATTTTTTACTTTTGATTGTAGTAGGATGAGTTTTTATTATCAAGCTGGGCTTAAATTCAGGAGTTTATCTATCTCAACCAATTGCGCTACTAAAGCTGTAATCGTAGAGTAAATAATTAACTTTTGGGCCATGAAAACCCAAGTTAGAATCCTGTTTACATCCAATTTCATCTACAATCTATCTCATTTTGAATGTTCGCGCTACTTGCCGCGTGCTGACGTGGGCTCTTACTCTTGAGTTGAAATTAGCAGAGTGGCGCAGCGGAAGCGTGCTGGGCCCATAAACCAGAGCTCGAAGGATCGAAACCATCCTCTGCTGCTCGCGCTGTAATCGTATATTGGTTAGTACTTCACGTTGTGGCCGTGACAACCCAGGTTCGAATCCTGGTTATAGCATTTTTTTTCCGTACATGAGTTTTTTAAATAGGCCTATCTTGCATTAATTTGTGGCCTTCACAATCCAGGTTTGAATACCGGTTAGCAAATTTTATCTACAATTTATCTCATTTTAAATGTTCGCGCCACTTGCCGCGTGCTGCAGAGGGCTCTTACTCTTTCATATGTCACAGCAGAATGGCGCAGCGGAAGCGTGCTGGGCCCATAACCCAGAGGTCGATGGATCGAAACCATCCTCTGCTACTTTCGCTGTAATCGAATAGTGGTTAGTACTTCACGTTGTGGCCGTGACAACCCAGGTTCGAATCCTGGTTACAGCACATTTTTTTCTACATCTAACATTTTAGAAAGTTGGCAATTTTACCCGCTCGCTGGAGTTGGTCATTTTTTACTATTGATTGTAGTAGGGTGAGTTTTTATTATCAAGCTGGGCTTAAATTCAGGAGTTTATCTATCTTAACAATTTGCGCTACTAAAGCTGTAATCGTATAGTAAATAATTAACTTTTGGACCATGAAAACCTAAGTTAGAATCCTGTTTACATCCAATTTCATCTACAATCTACCTCATTTTGAATGTTCGCGCTACTTGCCGCGTGATGACGTGGGCTCTTACTCTGCAATGGGTCATAGCAGAGTGGCGCAGCGGAAGCGTGCTGGGCTCATAACCCAGAGGTCGACGGATCGAAACCATTCTCTGCTACTTGCGCTGTAATCGTATAGTGGTTAGTACTTTACGTTGTGGCCGTGACAACCCAGATTCGAATCCTGGTTACAGCATTTTTTTCTATAATATTTTAGAAGGTTTGAGCTTTTGGCCGAAACAACTCCGGTTCGAATCCTGGTTACAGCATATTTTTTAACAATCTTTTCATTTTTAAATATTTGCGCTAATTGCCGTTTGCTGCAAGGGACTTTACCCTTGAATATCTCATAGCAGAGTTGCGCAGCGGAAGCGTGCTGGGCCCATAACCCAGAGGTCGATGGTTCGAAACCATCCTCTGCTACTCACGCTGTAATCGTATAGTGGTTAGTACTTCACGTTGTGGCCGTGACAACCCAGGTTCGAGTCCTGGTTACAGCACATTTTTTATCTATAATATTTTAGTAGGTTTGAGCTTTTGGCCGAAATAACTCAGGTTAGAATTCTGGTTACAGCATATTTTTTAACAATCTTTTCATTTTTAAATATTTGCGCTACTTGCCGTTTGCTGCAAGGGACTTTACCATTGAATATGAAAAAGCAGAGTGGCGCAGCGGAAGCGTGCTGGGCCCATAACCCACAGGTGGATGGTTCGAAACAATCCTCTGCTACTTTTGCTGTAATCGTATAGTGCTTAGTACTTCACGTTGTGGCCGTGACAACCCAGGTTCGAATCCTGGTTACAGCACATTTTTTTTCTATAATATTTTAGTAGGTTTGAGCTTTTGGCCGAAATAACTCAGGTTAGAATTCTGGTTACAGCATATTTTTTAACAATATTTTCATTTTTAAATATTTGCGCTACTTGCCGTTTGCTGCAAGGGACTTTACCCTTGAATAAGTCATAGCAGAGTGGCGCAGCGGAAGCGTGCTGGGCCCATAACTCAGAGGTCGATGGATCGAAACCATCCTCTGCTACTCACGCTGAATCGTATAGTTGTTAGTACTTCACGTTGTGGCCGTGACAACCCAGGTTCGAATCCTAGTAACAGCAATTTTTCCGTACATGACTTTTTTAAATAGGCCTATCTTGCATTAATTTGTGGCCTTCACAATCCAGGTTTAAAAACCGGTTACCAAATTTTATCTACATTTTATCTCATTTTGAATGTTCGCGCCACTTGCCGCGTGCTGCAAAAGGCTCTTATTCTTTCATATTTCATAGCAGAGTGGCGCAGCGGAAGCGTGCTGGGCCCATAACCCAGAGGTCGATGGATCGAAACCATCCTCTGCTACTTTCGCTGTAATCGTATAGTGGTTAGTACTACACGTTGTGGCCGTGACAACCAAGGTTCGAATCCTGGTTACAGCACATTTTTTTCTACATCTAACATTTTAGAAAGTTGGCGATTTTAAACGCTCGCTGAAGTTGGTTATTTTTTACTTTTGATTGTAGTAGGATAAGTTTTTATTATCAAGCTGGGCTTAAATTCAGGAGTTTATCAATCTCAACCATTTGTGCTACTAAAGCTGTAATCGTATAGTAAATAATTAACTTTTGGGCCATGAAAACCTAAATTAGAAATCCTTTTTACATCCAATTTCATCTACAATCTATCTCATTTTGAATGTTCGCGCTACTTGCCGCGTGCTGAAATGGGCTCTTACTCTTGAATGCATCATAGCAGAGTGGCGCAGCGGAAGCGTGCTGGGCCCATAACCCAGAGGTCGATGGATCGAAACCATTCTCTGCTACTTTTGCTGTAACCGTATAGTGGTTAGTACTTCACGTTGTGGCCGTGACAACCCAGGATCGAATCCTGGTTACAGCACATTTTTTCCTATAATATTTTAGTAGGTTTGAGCTTTTGGCCGAAACAACTCAGGTTAGAATCCTAGTTACAGCTCATTTTTTAACAATCTTTTCATTTTTAAATATTCGCGCTACTTGCCGCGTGCTGAAATGGGCTCTTATTCTTGTATGGCTCATAGCAGAGTGGCGCAGCGGAAGCGTGCTGGACCAATAACCCAGAGGTCGATGGATCGAAACCATCCTCTGCTAGTTCTGCTGTAATCGTATAGTGGTTAGTACCTCACGTTGTGGCCGTGACAACCCAGGTTCGAATCCTGGTTACAGCATTTTTTTCCGTACATGACTTTTTTAAATGTCTTTATAGTTATCCTGATTAGTTTGTGACCTTAACAACCCAGGTTCGAATCCTGGTTACAGCATTTTTTTTCCGTACATGACTTTTTTAAATAGACCTATCTTGCATTAATTTGTGGCCTTCACAATCCAGGTTTGAATACCGGTTACCAAATTTTATCTACATTTTATCTCATTTTGAATGTTCGCGCCAAATGCCGCGTGCTACAGAGGGCTCTTACTCTTCCATATTTTAAAGCAGAGTGGCGCAGCGGAAGCGTGCTGGGCCCATAACTCAGAGGTCGATGGATCGAAACCATTCTCTGCTACTTGCGCTGTAATCGTATAGTGGTTAGTACTTCACGTTGTGGTCGTGACAACCCAGGTTCGAATCCTGGTTACAGCACATTTTTTCCTATAATATTTTAGTAGGTTTGAGCTTTTGGCCAAAATAACTCAGGTTAGAATCCTGGTTACAGCACATTTTTTAACAATCTTTTCATTTTTAAATATTCGCGCTACTTGCCGCGTGCTGAAATGGGCTCTTATTCTTGTATGGCTCATAGCAGAGTGGCGCAACGGAAGCGTGCTGGACCAATAACCCAGAGGTCGATGGATCGAAACCATCCTCTGCTAGTTCTGCTGTAATCCTATAGTGGTTAGTCCTTCACGTTGTGGCCGTGACAACCCAGGTTCGAATCCTGGTTACAGCATTTTTTTCCGTACATGACTTTTTTAAATGTCTTTATAGTTATCCTGATTAGTTTGTGAACTTAACAACCCAGGTTCGAATCCTGGTTACAGCATTTTTTTTCCGTACATGACTTTTTTAAATAGACCTATCTTGCATTAATTTGTGGCCTTCACAATCCAGGTTTGAATACCGGTTACCAAATTTTATCTACATTTTATCTCATTTTGAATGTTCGCGCCACTTGCCGCGTGCTGCAGAGGGCTCTTACTCTTTCATATTTTAAAGAAGAGTGGCGCAGCGGAAGCGTGCTGGGCCCATAACCCAGAGGTCGATGGTTCGAATCTATCCTCTGCTACTTGCGATGTAATCGTATAGTGGTTATTACTTCACGTTGTGGCCGTGACAACCCAGGTTCGAATCCTGGTTACAGCACATTTTTTTTCTATAATATTTTAGTAGGTATGAGCTTTTGGCCGAAACAACTTAGGTTAGAATCCTGGTTACAGCATATTTTTAACAATCAATACATTTTTAAATATTTGCGCTACTTGCCGTTGGCTGCAAGGGACTTTACCCTTGAAAATCTCATAGCAGAGTGGCGCAGCGGAAGCATGCTGGGCCCATAACCCAGAGGTCGATAAATCGAAACCATCCTCTGCTACTTTCGCTGTAATCGTATAGTGGTTAGTACTTCAAGTTGTGGCCGTGACAACCCAGGTTCGAATCCTGGTTACAGCACATTTTTTTCTACATCTAACATTTTAGAAAGTTGGCGATTTCACCCGCTCGCTGAAGTTGGTCATTTTTTACTTTTGATTGTAGTAGGGTGAGTTTTTATTATCAAGTTGGGCTTAAATTCAGGAGTTTATCTATTTCAACCATTTGCGCTACTGAAGCTGTAATTTTATAGTAAATAATTAACTTTTGGGCCATGAAAACCCAAGTTAGAATCCTGTTTACATCCAATTTCATCCACAATCTATCTCATTTTAATTGTTCGCGCTACTTGTTGCGAGTTGACTTGGGCTCTTACTCTTTCATATTTCACAGCAGAGTGGCGCAGCGGAAGCGTGCTGGGCCCATAACCCAGAGGTCGATGGATCGAAACCATCCTCTGCTACTTTCGCTGTAATCGTATAGTGGTTAGTACTTCACGTTGTGGCCGTGACAATCCAGGTTCGAATCCTGGTTACAGCAAATATTTTTCTACATCTAACATTTTAGAAAGTTGGCGATTTTACCCGCTCGCTGAAGTTGGTTATTTTTTACTTTTGATTGTAGTAGGGTGAGTTTTTATTATCAAGCTGGGGTTAAATTCAGGGGCTTAAATATCTCAACCATTTGCGCTACTAAAGCTGTAATCGTATAGTAAATAATTAACTTTTGGGCCATGAAACCCCAAGTTAGAATCCTGTTTACATCCCATTTCATCTACAATCTATCTCATTTTGAATGTTCGCGCTACTTGCCGCGTGCTGACGTGGGCTCTTACTCTTGAATGGATCATATCAGAGTGACGCAGCGGAAGCGTGCTGGTCCCATAACCCAGAGGTCGATGGATCGAAACCATCCTTTGCTACTTTCGCTGTAATCGTATAGTGGTTAGTACTTCACGTTGTGGCCGTGACAACCCAGGTTCGAATCCTGGTTACAGCATTTTTTTCCGTACATGAGTTTTTTAAATAGGCCTATCTTGCATTAATTTGTGGCCTTCAAAATCCAGGTTTGAATACCGGTTAGCAAATTTTATCTACATTTTATCTCATTTTGAATGTTCGCGCCACTTGCCGCGTGCTGCAGAGGGCTCTTACTCTTTCATATTTCACAGCAGAGTGGCGCAGCGGAAGCGTGCTGGGCCCATAACCCAGAGGTCGATGGATCGAAACCATCCTCTGCTACTTTCGCTGTAATCGTATAGTGGTTAGTACTTCACGTTGTGGCCGTGACAACCCAGGTTCGAATCCTGTTTACAGCAAATATTTTTCTACATCTAACATTTTAGAAAGTTGGCAATTTTACCCGCTCGCTGGAGTTGGTCATTTTTTACTATTGATTGTAGTAGGGTGAGTTTTTATTATCAAGCTGGGCTTAAATTCAGGAGTTTATCTATCTTAACAATTTGCGCTACTAAAGCTGTAATCGTATAGTAAATAATTAACTTTTGGGCCATGAAAACCCAAGTTAGAATCCTGTTTACATCCAATTTCATCTACAATCTACCTCATTTTGAATGTTCGCGCTACTTGCCGCGTGATGACGTGGGCTCTTACTCTTCAATGGGTCATAGCAGAGTGGCGCAGCGGAATCGTGCTGGGCTCATAACCCAGAGGTCGACGGATCGAAACCATTCTCTGCTACTTGCGCTGTAATCGTATAGTGGTTAGTACTTTACGTTGTGGCCGTGACAACCCAGGTTCGAATCCTGGTTACAGCATTTTTTTCTATAATATTTTAGAAGGTTTGAGCTTTTGGCCGAAACAACTCAGGTTCGAATCCTGGTTACAGCATATTTTTTAACAATCTTTTCATTTTTAAATATTTGCGCTAATTGCCGTTTGCTGCAAGGGACTTTACCCTTGAATATCTCATAGCAGAGTTGCGCAGCGGAAGCGTGCTGGGCCCATAACCCGGAGGTGGATGGATCGAAACCATCCTCTGCTACTTTTGCTGTAATCGTATAGTGCTTAGTACTTCACGTTGTGGCCGTGACAACCCAGGTTCGAATCCTGGTTACAGCACATTTTTTTTCTATAATATTTTAGTAGGTTTGAGCTTTTGGCCGAAATAACTCGCTTTTGGCCGAAATAACTCAGGTTAGAATTCTGGTTACAGCATATTTTTTAACAATATTTTCATTTTTAAATATTTGCGCTACTTGCCGTTTGCTGCAAGGGACTTTACCCTTGAATATGTCATAGCAGAGTGGCGCAGCGGAAGCGTGCTGGGCCCATAACTCAGAGGTCGATGGATCGAAACCATCCTCTGCTACTTTCGCTGTAATCGTATATAGGTTAGTACTACACGTTGTGGCCGTGACAACCCAGGTTCGAATCCTGGTTACAGCACATTTTTTTCTACATCTAACATTTTAGAAAGTTGGCGATTTTACACGCTCGCTGAAGTTGGTTATTTTTTACTTTTGATTGTAGTAGGATAAGTTTTTATTATCAAGCTGGGCTTAAATTCATGAGTTTATCAATTTCAACCATTTGTGCTACTAAAGCTGTAATCGTATAGTAAATAATTAACTTTTGGGCCATGAAAACCTAAATTAGAAATCCTTTTTACATCCAATTTCATCTACAATCTATCTCATTTTGAATGTTCGCGCTACTTGCCGTGTGCTGAAATGGGCTCTTACTCTTGAATGCATCATAGCAGAGTGGCGCAGCGAAAGCGTGCTGGGCCCATAACCCAGAGGTCGATGGATCGAAACCATCCTCTGCTACTTTCGCTGTAAACGTATAGTGGTTAGTACTTCACGATGTGGCCGTGACAACCCAGGTTCGAATCCTGGTTACAGCACATTTTTTCCTATAATATTTTAGTAGGTTTGAGCTTTTGGCCGAAATAACTCAGGTTAGAATCCTGGTTACAGCACATTTTTTAACAATCTTTTCATTTTTAAATATTCGCGCTACTTGCCGCGTGCTGAAATGGGCTCTTATTCTTGTATGGCTCATAGCAGAGTGGCGCAGCGGAAGCGTGCTGGACCAATAACCCAGAGGTCGATGGATCGAAACCATCCTCTGCTAGTTCTGCTGTAATCCTATAGTGGTTAGTACTTCACGTTGTGGCCGTGACAACCCAGGTTCGAATCCTGGTTACAGCATTTTTTTCCGTACATGACTTTTTTAAATGTCTTTATAGTTATCCTGATTAGTTTGTGACCTTAACAACCCAGGTTCGAATCCTGGTTACAGCATTTTTTTTCCGTACATGACTTTTTTAAATAGACCTATCTTGCATTAATTTGTGGCCTTCACAATCCAGGTTTGAATACCGGTTACCAAATTTTATCTACATTTTATCTCATTTTGAATGTTCGCGCCACTTGCCGCGTGCTGCAGAGGGCTCTTACTCTTCCATATTTTAAAGCAGAGTGGCGCAGCGGAAGCGTGCTGGGCCCATAACCCAGAGGTCGATGGTTCGAATCCATCCTCTGCTACTTGCGATGTAATCGTATAGTGGTTAGTACTTCACGTTGTGGCCGTGACAACCCAGGTTCGAATCCTGGTTACAGCACATTTTTTTTCTATAATATTTTAGTAGGTTTGAGCTTTTGGCCGAAACAACTTAGGTTAGAATCCTGGTTACAGCATATTTTTAACAATCTATACATTTTTAAATATTTGCGCTACTTGCCGTTGGCTGCAAGGGACTTTACCCTTGAAAATCTCATAGCAGAGTGGCGCAGCGGAAGCGTGCTGGGCCTATAACCCAGAGGTCGATAAATCGAAACCATCCTCTGCTACTTTCGCTGTAATCGTATAGTGGTTAGTACTTCAAGTTGTGGCCGTTACAACCCAGGTTCGAATCCTGGTTACAGCACATTTTTTTCTACATCTAACATTTTAGAAAGTTGGCGATTTCACCCGCTCGCTGAAGTTGGTCATTTTTTACTTTTGATTGTAGTAGGGTGAGTTTTTATTATCAAGCTGGGCTTAAATTCAGGAGTTTATCTATCTCAACCAATTGCGCTACTAAAGCTGTAATCGTAGAGTAAATAATTAACTTTTGGGCCATGAAAACCCAAGTTAGAATCCTGTTTACATCCAATTTCATCTACAATCTATCTCATTTTGAATGTTCGCGCTACTTGCCGCGTGCTGACGTGGGCTCTTACTCTTGAGTTGAAATTAGCAGAGTGGCGCAGCGGAAGCGTGCTGGGCCCATAAACCAGAGCTCGAAGGATCGAAACCATCCTCTGCTGCTCGCGCTGTAATCGTATATTGGTTAGTACTTCACGTTGTGGCCGTGACAACCCAGGTTCGAATCCTGGTTACAGCATTTTTTTTCCGTACATGAGTTTTTTAAATAGGCCTATCTTGCATTAATTTGTGGCCTTCACAATCCAGGTTTGAATACCGGTTAGCAAATTTTATCCACATTTTATCTCATTTTAAATGTTCGCGCCACTTGCCGCGTGCTGCAGAGGGCTCTTACTCTTTCATATGTCACAGCAGAGTGGCGCAGCGGAAGCGTGCTGGGCCCATAACCCAGAGGTCGATGGATCGAAACCATCCTCTGCTACTTCGCTGTAATCGAATAGTGGTTAATACTTCACGTTGTGGCCGTGACAACCCAGGTTCGAATCCTGGTTACAGCACATTTTTTTCTACATCTAACATTTTAGAAAGTTGGCAATTTTACCCGCTCGTTGGAGTTGGTCATTTTTTACTATTGATTGTAGTAGGGTGAGTTTTTATTATCAAGCTGGGCTTAAATTCAGGAGTTTATCTATCTTAACAATTTGCGCTACTAAAGCTGTAATCGTATAGTAAATAATTAACTTTTGGACCATGAAAACCTAAGTTAGAATCCTGTTTACATCCAATTTCATCTACAATCTACCTCATTTTGAATGTTCGCGCTACTTGCCGCGTGATGACGTGGGCTCTTACTCTGAAATGGGTCATAGCAGAGTGGCGCAGCGGAAGCGTGCTGGGCTCATAACCCAGAGGTCGACGGATCGAAACCATTCTCTGCTACTTGCGCTGTAATCGTATAGTGGTTAGTACTTTACGTTGTGGCCGTGACAACCCAGGTTCGAATCCTGGTTACAGCATTTTTTTCTATAATATTTTAGAAGGTTTGAGCTTTTGGCCGAAACAACTCAGGTTCGAATCCTGGTTACAGCATATTTTTTAACAATCTTTTCATTTTTAAATATTTGCGCTAATTGTCGTTTGCTGCAAGGGACTTTACCCTTGAAAATCTCATAGCAGAGTTGCGCAGCGGAAGCGTGCTGGGCCCATAACCCAGAGGTCGATGGTTCGAAACCATCCTCTGCTACTCACGCTGTAATCGTATAGTGGTTAGTACTTCACGTTGTGGCCGTGACAACCCAGGTTCGAGTCCTGGTTACAGCACATTTTTTATCTATAATATTTTAGTAGGTTTGAGCTTTTGGCCGAAATAACTCAGGTTAGAATTCTGGTTACAGCATATTTTTTAACAATCTTTTCATTTTTAAATATTTGCGCTACTTGCCGTTTGCTGCAAGGGACTTTACCATTGAATATGAAAAAGCAGAGTGGCGCAGCGGAAGCGTGCTGGGCCCATAACCCACAGGTGGATGGATCGAAACCATCCTCTGCTACTTTTGCTGTAATCGTATAGTGCTTAGTACTTCACGTTGTGGCCGTGACAACCCAGGTTCGAATCCTGGTTACAGCACATTTTTTTTCTATAATATTTTAGTAGGTTTGAGCTTTTGGCCGAAATAACTCAGGTTAGATTTCTGGTTACAGCATATTTTTTAACAATATTTTCATTTTTAAATATTTGCGCTACTTGCCGTTTGCTGCAAGGGACTTTACCCTTGAATAAGTCATAGCAGAGTGGCGCAGCGGAAGCGTGCTGGGCCCATAACTCAGAGGTCGATGGATCGAAACCATCCTCTGCTACTCACGCTGAATCGTATAGTTGTTAGTACTTCACGTTGTGGCCGTGACAACCCAGGTTCGAATCCTAGTTACAGCAATTTTTCCGTACATGACTTTTTTAAATAGGCCTATCTTGCATTAATTTGTAGCCTTCACAATCCAGGTTTGAAAACCGGTTACCAAATTTTATCTACATTTTATCTCAATTTGAATGTTCGCGCCACTTGCCGCGTGCTGCAAAGGGCTCTTATTCTTTCATATTTCATAGCAGAGTGGCGCAGCGGAAGCGTGCTGGGCCCATAACCCAGAGGTCGATGGATCGAAACCATCCTCTGCTACTTTCGCTGTAATCGTATAGTGGTTAGTACTACACGTTGTGGCCGTGACAACCAAGGTTCGAATCCTGGTTACAGCACATTTTTTTCTACATCTAACATTTTAGAAAGTTGGCGATTTTACACGCTCGCTGAAGTTGGTTATTTTTTACTTTTGATTGTAGTAGGATAAGTTTTTATTATCAAGCTGGGCTTAAATTCAGGAGTTTATCAATCTCAACCATTTGTGCTACTAAAGCTGTAATCGTATAGTAAATAATTAACTTTTGGGCCATGAAAACCTAAATTAGAAATCCTTTTTACATCCAATTTCATCTACAATCTATCTCATTTTGAATGTTCGCGCTACTTGCCGCGTGCTGAAATGGGCTCTTACTCTTGAATGCATCATAGCAGAGTGGCGCAGCGGAAGCGTGCTGGGCCCATAACCCAGAGGTCGATGGATCGAAACCATCCTCTGCTACTTTTGCTGTAACCGTATAGTGGTTAGTACTTCACGTTGTGGCCGTGACAACCCAAGATCGAATCCTGGTTACAGCACATTTTTTCCTATAATATTTTAGTAGGTTTGAGCTTTTGGCCGAAACAACTCAGGTTAGAATCCTAGTTACAGCACATTTTTTAACAATCTTTTCATTTTTAAATATTCGCGCTACTTGCCGCGTGCTGAAATGGGCTCTTATTCTTGTATGGCTCATAGCAGAGTGGCGCAGCGGAAGCGTGCTGGACCAATAACCCAGAGGTCGATGGATCGAAACCATCCTCTGCTAGTTCTGCTGTAATCGTATAGTGGTTAGTACTTCACGTTGTGGCCGTGACAACCCAGGTTCGAATCCTGGTTACAGCATTTTTTTCCGTACATGACTTTTTTAAATGTCTTTATAGTTATCCTGATTAGTTTGTGACCTTAACAACCCAGGTTCGAATCCTGGTTACAGCATTTTTTTTCCGTACATGACTTTTTTAAATAGACCTATCTTGCATTAATTTGTGGACTTCACAATCCAGGTTTGAATACCGGTTACCAAATTTTATCTACATTTTATCTCATTTTGAATGTTCGCGCCAAATGCCGCGTGCTACAGAGGGCTCTTACTCTTTCATATTTTAAAGCAGAGTGGCGCAGCGGAAGCGTGCTGTGCCCATAACTCAGAGGTCGATGGATCGAAACCATTCTCTGCTACTTGCGCTGTAATCGTATAGTGGTTAGTACTTCACGTTGTGGCCGTGACAACCCAGGTTCGAATCCTAGTTACAGCAATTTTTCCGTACATGACTTTTTTAAATAGGCCTATCTTGCATTAATTTGTGGCCTTAACAATCCAGGTTTGAATACCGGTTACCAAATTTTATCTACATTTTATCTCATTTTGAATGTTCGCGCCAAATGCCGCGTGCTGCAGAGGGCTCTTACTCTTTCATATTTTAAAGCAGAGTGGCGCAGCGGAAGCGTGCTGGGCCCATAACTCAGAGGTCGATGGATCGAAACCATTCTCTGCTACTTGCGCTGTAATCGTATAGTGGTTAGTACTTTACGTTGTGGCCGTGACAACCCAGGTTCGAATCCTGGTTACAGCACATTTTTTTTCTATAATATTTTAGTAGGTTTGAGCTATTGGCCGAAACAACTTAGGTTAGAATCCTGGTTACAGCATATTTTTAACAATCTATGCATTTTTAAATATTTGCGCTACTTGCCGTTGGCTGCAAGGGACTTTACCCTTGAAAATCTCATAGCAGAGTGGCGCAGCGGAAGCGTGCTGGGCCCATAACCCAGAGGTCGATGGATCGAAACCATCCTCTGCTACTTGCGCTGTAATCGTATAGTGGTTAGTACTTCACGTTGTGGCCGTGACAACCCAGGTTCGAATCCTGGTTACAGCACATTTTTTTCTACATCTAACATTTTAGCAAGTTGGCGATTTCACCCGCTCGCTGAAGTTGGTCATTTTTTACTTTTGATTGTAGTAGGGTGAGTTTTTATTATCAAGCTGGGCTTAAATTCAGGAGTTTATCTATCTCAACCAATTGCGCTACTAAAGCTGTAATCGTAGAGTAAATAATTAACTTTTGGGCCATGAAAACCCAAGTTAGAATCCTGTTTACATCCAATTTCATCTACAATCTACCTCATTTTGAATGTTCGCGCTTCTTGCCGCGTGATGACGTGGGCTCTTACTCTGAAATGGGTCATAGCAGAGTGGCGCAGCGGAAGCGTGCTGGGCTCATAACCCAGAGGTCGACGGATCGAAACCATTCTCTGCTACTTGCGCTGTAATCGTATAGTGGTTAGTACTTTACGTTGTGGCCGTGACAACCCAGGTTCGAATCCTGGTTACAGCATTTTTTTCTATAATATTTTAGAAGGTTTGAGCTTTTGGCCGAAACAACTCAGGTTCGAATCCTGGTTACAGCATATTTTTTAACAATCTTTTCATTTTTAAATATTTGCGCTAATTGTCGTTTGCTGCAAGGGACTTTACCCTTGAAAATCTCATAGCAGAGTTGCGCAGCGGAAGCGTGCTGGGCCCATAACCCAGAGGTCGATGGTTCGAAACCATCCTCTGCTACTCACGCTGTAATCGTATAGTGGTTAGTACTTCACGTTGTGGCCGTGACAACCCAGGTTCGAGTCCTGGTTACAGCACATTTTTTATCTATAATATTTTAGTAGGTTTGAGCTTTTGGCCGAAATAACTCAGGTTAGAATTCTGGTTACAGCATATTTTTTAACAATCTTTTCATTTTTAAATATTTGCGCTACTTGCCGTTTGCTGCAAGGGACTTTACCATTGAATATGAAAAAGCAGAGTGGCGCAGCGGAAGCGTGCTGGGCCCATAACCCACAGGTGGATGGATCGAAACCATCCTCTGCTACTTTTGCTGTAATCGTATAGTGCTTAGTACTTCACGTTGTGGCCGTGACAACCCAGGTTCGAATCCTGGTTACAGCACATTTTTTTTCTATAATATTTTAGTAGGTTTGAGCTTTTGGCCGAAATAACTCAGGTTAGATTTCTGGTTACAGCATATTTTTTAACAATATTTTCATTTTTAAATATTTGCGCTACTTGCCGTTTGCTGCAAGGGACTTTACCCTTGAATAAGTCATAGCAGAGTGGCGCAGCGGAAGCGTGCTGGGCCCATAACTCAGAGGTCGATGGATCGAAACCATCCTCTGCTACTCACGCTGAATCGTATAGTTGTTAGTACTTCACGTTGTGGCCGTGACAACCCAGGTTCGAATCCTAGTTACAGCAATTTTTCCGTACATGACTTTTTTAAATAGGCCTATCTTGCATTAATTTGTAGCCTTCACAATCCAGGTTTGAAAACCGGTTACCAAATTTTATCTACATTTTATCTCAATTTGAATGTTCGCGCCACTTGCCGCGTGCTGCAAAGGGCTCTTATTCTTTCATATTTCATAGCAGAGTGGCGCAGCGGAAGCGTGCTGGGCCCATAACCCAGAGGTCGATGGATCGAAACCATCCTCTGCTACTTTCGCTGTAATCGTATAGTGGTTAGTACTACACGTTGTGGCCGTGACAACCAAGGTTCGAATCCTGGTTACAGCACATTTTTTTCTACATCTAACATTTTAGAAAGTTGGCGATTTTACACGCTCGCTGAAGTTGGTTATTTTTTACTTTTGATTGTAGTAGGATAAGTTTTTATTATCAAGCTGGGCTTAAATTCAGGAGTTTATCAATCTCAACCATTTGTGCTACTAAAGCTGTAATCGTATAGTAAATAATTAACTTTTGGGCCATGAAAACCTAAATTAGAAATCCTTTTTACATCCAATTTCATCTACAATCTATCTCATTTTGAATGTTCGCGCTACTTGCCGCGTGCTGAAATGGGCTCTTACTCTTGAATGCATCATAGCAGAGTGGCGCAGCGGAAGCGTGCTGGGCCCATAACCCAGAGGTCGATGGATCGAAACCATCCTCTGCTACTTTTGCTGTAACCGTATAGTGGTTAGTACTTCACGTTGTGGCCGTGACAACCCAAGATCGAATCCTGGTTACAGCACATTTTTTCCTATAATATTTTAGTAGGTTTGAGCTTTTGGCCGAAACAACTCAGGTTAGAATCCTAGTTACAGCACATTTTTTAACAATCTTTTCATTTTTAAATATTCGCGCTACTTGCCGCGTGCTGAAATGGGCTCTTATTCTTGTATGGCTCATAGCAGAGTGGCGCAGCGGAAGCGTGCTGGACCAATAACCCAGAGGTCGATGGATCGAAACCATCCTCTGCTAGTTCTGCTGTAATCGTATAGTGGTTAGTACTTCACGTTGTGGCCGTGACAACCCAGGTTCGAATCCTGGTTACAGCATTTTTTTCCGTACATGACTTTTTTAAATGTCTTTATAGTTATCCTGATTAGTTTGTGACCTTAACAACCCAGGTTCGAATCCTGGTTACAGCATTTTTTTTCCGTACATGACTTTTTTAAATAGACCTATCTTGCATTAATTTGTGGACTTCACAATCCAGGTTTGAATACCGGTTACCAAATTTTATCTACATTTTATCTCATTTTGAATGTTCGCGCCAAATGCCGCGTGCTACAGAGGGCTCTTACTCTTTCATATTTTAAAGCAGAGTGGCGCAGCGGAAGCGTGCTGTGCCCATAACTCAGAGGTCGATGGATCGAAACCATTCTCTGCTACTTGCGCTGTAATCGTATAGTGGTTAGTACTTCACGTTGTGGCCGTGACAACCCAGGTTCGAATCCTAGTTACAGCAATTTTTCCGTACATGACTTTTTTAAATAGGCCTATCTTGCATTAATTTGTGGCCTTAACAATCCAGGTTTGAATACCGGTTACCAAATTTTATCTACATTTTATCTCATTTTGAATGTTCGCGCCAAATGCCGCGTGCTGCAGAGGGCTCTTACTCTTTCATATTTTAAAGCAGAGTGGCGCAGCGGAAGCGTGCTGGGCCCATAACTCAGAGGTCGATGGATCGAAACCATTCTCTGCTACTTGCGCTGTAATCGTATAGTGGTTAGTACTTTACGTTGTGGCCGTGACAACCCAGGTTCGAATCCTGGTTACAGCACATTTTTTTTCTATAATATTTTAGTAGGTTTGAGCTATTGGCCGAAACAACTTAGGTTAGAATCCTGGTTACAGCATATTTTTAACAATCTATGCATTTTTAAATATTTGCGCTACTTGCCGTTGGCTGCAAGGGACTTTACCCTTGAAAATCTCATAGCAGAGTGGCGCAGCGGAAGCGTGCTGGGCCCATAACCCAGAGGTCGATGGATCGAAACCATCCTCTGCTACTTGCGCTGTAATCGTATAGTGGTTAGTACTTCACGTTGTGGCCGTGACAACCCAGGTTCGAATCCTGGTTACAGCACATTTTTTTCTACATCTAACATTTTAGCAAGTTGGCGATTTCACCCGCTCGCTGAAGTTGGTCATTTTTTACTTTTGATTGTAGTAGGGTGAGTTTTTATTATCAAGCTGGGCTTAAATTCAGGAGTTTATCTATCTCAACCAATTGCGCTACTAAAGCTGTAATCGTAGAGTAAATAATTAACTTTTGGGCCATGAAAACCCAAGTTAGAATCCTGTTTACATCCAATTTCATCTACAATCTACCTCATTTTGAATGTTCGCGCTTCTTGCCGCGTGATGACGTGGGCTCTTACTCTTCAATGGGTCATAGCAGAGTGGCGCAGCGGAAGCGTGCTGGGCTCATAACCCAGAGGTCGATGGATCGAAACCATTCTCTGCTACTTGCGCTGTAATCGTGTAGTGGTTAGTACTTTACGTTGTGGCTGTGACAACCCAGGTTCGAATCCTGGTTACAGCAATTTTTTCTATAATATTTTAGAAGGTTTGAGCTTTTGGCCGAAACAACTCAGGTTAGAATCCTGGTTACAGCATATTTTTTAACAATCTTTTCATTTTTAAATATTTGCGCTAATTTCCGTTTGCTGCAAGGGACTTTACCCTTGAATATCTCATAGCAGAGTTGCGCAGCGGAAGCGTGCTGGGCCCATAACCCAGAGGTCGATGGATCGAAACCATCCTATGCTACTCACGCTGTAATCGTATAGTGTTTAGTACTTCACGTTGTGGCCGTGACAACCCAGGTTCGAATCCTGGTTACAGCATTTTTTTTCCGTACATGAGTTTTTTAAATAGGCCTATCTTGCATTAATTTGTGGCCTTCACAATCCAGGTTTGAATACCGGTTACCAAATTTTATATACATTTTATCTCATTTTGAATTTCGCGCCACTTGCCGCGTGCTGCAGGGGGCTCTTACTCTTTCATATTTCACAGCAGAGTGGCGCAGCGGAAGCGTGCTGTGCACATAACCCAGAGGTCGATGGATCGAAACCATTCTCTGCTACTTTCGCTGTAATCGTATAATGGTTAGTTCGTCACGTTGTGGCCAGGTCAACCAAGGTTGGAATCCTGGTTACAGCACATTTTTTTCTACATCTAACATTTTAGCAAGTTGGCGATTTTACCCGCTCGCTGAAGTTGGTTATTTTTTACTTTTGATTGTAGTAGGATAAGTTTTTATTATCAAGCTGGGCTTAAATTCAGGAGTTTATCTATCTCAACCGTTTGCGCTACTAAAGCTGTAATCGAATAGTAAATAATTAACTTATGGGCCATGAAAACCCAAGTTAGAATCCTGTTTACATCCAATTTCATCTACAATCTATCTCATTTTGAATGTTCGCGCTACTTGCCGCGTGCTGACGTGGGCTCTTACTCTTGAATGGCTCATAGCAGAGTGGCGCAGCGGAAGCGTGCTGGGCTCATAACTCAGAGGTCGATGGATCGAAACCATTCTCTGCTACCATCGCTGTAATCGTATAGTGGATAGTACTTCACGTTGTGGCCGTTACAACCCAGGTTCGAATCCTGGTTACAGCACATTTTTTTTTCTATAATATTTTAGTAGGTTTGAGCTTTTGGCCGAAATAACTGAGGTTAGAATCCTGGTTACAGCAATTTTTTAACAATATTTTCATTTTTAAATATTTGCGCTACTTGCCGTTTGCTGCAAGGGACTTTACCCTTGAATATCTCATAGTAGAGTGGCGCAGCGGAAGCGTGCTGGGCCCATAACCCAGAGGTCGATGGTTCGAAACCATCCTCTGCTACATGCGCTGTAATCGTATAGTGGTTAGTACTTCACGTTGTGGCCGTGACAACCCAGGTTCGAATCCTAGTTACAGCATTTTTTCCGTACATGACTTTTTTAAATAGGCCTAACTTGCATTAATTTGTGGCCTTCACAATCTAGGTTTGAAAACCGGTTACCAAATTTTATCTACATTTTATCTCATTTTGAATGTTCGCGCCACTTGCCGCTTGCTGCAGACGGCTCTTATTCTTTCATATTTCACAGCAGAGTGGCGCAGCGGAAGCGTGCTGGGCCCATAACCCAGAGGTCGATGGATCGAAACCATTCTCTGCTACTTGCGCTGTAATCGAATAGTGGTTAGTACTTCACGTTGTGGCCGTGACAACCCAGGTTCGAATCCTGGTTACAGCACATTTTTTTTCTATAATATTTTAGTAGGTTTGAGCTTTTGGCCGAAATAACTCAGGTTAGAATTCTGGTTACAGCATATTTTTTAACAATCTTTTCATTTTTAAATATTTGCGCTACTTGCCGTTTGCTGCAAGGGACTTTATCATTGAATATGTCATAGCAGAGTGGCGCAGCGGAAGCGTGCTGGGCCCATAACCCAGAGGTCGATGGATCGAAACCATCCTCTGCTACTTTCGCTGTAATCGTATAGTGCTTAGTACTTCAAGTTGTGGCCGTGACAACCCAGGTTTGAATCCTGGTTACAGCAAATTTTTTTTCTATAATGTTTTAGTAGGTTTGAGCTTTTGGCCGAAATAACTCAGGTTAGAATTCTGGTTACAGCATATTTTTTAACAATATTTTCATTTTTAAATATTTGCGCTACTTGCCGTTTGCTGCAAGGGACTTTACCCTTGAATATGTCATAGCAGAGTGGCGCAGCGGAAGCGTGCTGGGCCAATAACCCAGAGGTCGATGGATCGAAACCATCCTCTGCTACTCACGCTGAATCGTATAGTGGTTAGTACTTCACGTTGTGGCCGTGACAACCCAGGTTTGAATCCTAGTTACAGCAATTTTTCCGTACATGACTTTTTTAAATAGGCCTATCTTGCATTAATTTGTGGCCTTCACAATCCAAGTTTGAAAACCGGTTACCAAATTTTATCTACATTTTATCTCATTTTGAATGTTCGCGCCACTTGCCGCGTGCTGCAAAGGACTCTTATTCTTTCATAATTCATAGCAGAGTGGCGCAGCGGAAGCGTGCTGGGCCCATAACCCAGAGGTCGATGGATCGAAACCATCCTCTGCTACTTTCGCTGTAATCGTATAGTGGTTAGTACTACACGTTGTGGCCGTGACAACCAAGGTTCGAATCCTGGTTACAGCACATTTTTTTCTACATCTAACATTTTAGAAAGTTGGCGATTTTACACGCTCGCTGAAGTTGGTTATTTTTTACTTTTGATTGTAGTAGGATAAGTTTTTATTATCAAGCTGGGCTTAAATTCAGGAGTTTATCAATCTCAACCATTTGTGCTACTAAAGCTGTAATCGTATAGTAAATAATTAACTTTTGGGCCATGAAAACCTAAATTAGAAATCCTTTTTACATCCAATTTCATCTACAATCTATCTCATTTTGAATGTTCGCGCTACTTGCCGTGTGCTGAAATGGGCTCTTACTCTTGAATGCATCATAGCAGAGTGGCGCAGCGGAAGCGTGCTAGGCCCATAACCCAGAGGTCGATGGATCGAAACCATCCTCTGCTACTTTCGCTGTAACCGTATAGTGGTTAGTACTTCACGTTGTGGCCGTGACAACCCAGGTTCGAATCCTGGTTACAGCACATTTTTTCCTATAATATTTTAGTAGGTTTGAGCTTTTGGCCGAAACAACTCAGGTTAGAATCCTGGTTACAGCATATTTTTTAACTATCTTTTCATTTTTAAATATTTGCGGTAATGGCCGTTTGCTGCAAGGGACTTTACCCTTGAATATCTCACAGTAGAGTGGCGCAGCGGAAGCGTGCTGGGCCCATAAACCAGAGGTCGATGGTTCGAAACCATCCTCTGCTACATGCGCTGTAATCGTGTAGTGGTTAGTACTTCACGTTGTGGCCGTGACAACCCAGGTTCGAATCCTAGTTACAGCATTTTTTCCGTACATGACTTTTTTAAATAGGCCTAACTTGCATTAATTTGTGGCCTTCACAAGCCAGGTTTGAAAACCGGTTACCAAATTTTATCTACATTTTATCTCATTTTGAATGTTCGCGCCACTTGCCGCTTGCTGCAGAGGGCTCTTATTCTTTCATATTTCACAGCAGAGTGGCGCAGCGGAAGCGTGCTGGGCCCATAACCCAGAGGTCGATGGATCGAAACCATTCTCTGCTACTTGCGCTGTAATCGTATAGTGGTTAGTACTTCACGTTGTGGCCGTGACAACCCAGGTTCGAATCCTGGTTACAGCACATTTTTTTTCTATAATATTTTAGTAGGTTTGAGCTTTTGGCCGAAATAACTCAGGTTAGAATTCTGGTTACAGCATATTTTTTAACAATCTTTTCATTTTTAAATATTTGCGCTACTTGTCGTTTGGTGCAAGGGACTTTATCATTTAATATGTCATAGCAGAGTGGCGCAGCGGAAGCGTGCTGGGCCCATAACCCAGAGGTCGATGGATCGAAACCATCCTCTGCTACTTTTGCTGTAATCGTATAGTGGTTAGTACTACACGTTGTGGCCGTGACAACCAAGGTTCGAATCCTGGTTACAGCACATTTTTTTCTACATCTAACATTTTAGAAAGTTGGCGATTTTACACGCTCGCTGAAGTTGGTTATTTTTTACTTTTGATTGTAGTAGGATAAGTTTTTATTATCAAGCTGGGCTTAAATTCAGGAGTTTATCAATCTCAACCATTTGTGCTACTAAAGCTGTAATCGTATAGTAAATAATTAACTTTTGGGCCATGAAAACCTAAATTAGAAATCCTTTTTACATCCAATTTCATCTACAATCTATCTCATTTTAAATGTTCGCGCTACTTACCGCGTGCTGAAATGGGCTCTTACTCTTGAATGCATCATAGCAGAGTGGCGCAGCGGAAGCGTGCTGGGCCCATAACCCAGAGGTCGATAGATCGAAACCATCCTCTGCTACTTTCGCTGTAACCGTATAGTGGTTAGTACTTCACGTTGTGGCCGTGACAACCCAGGTTCGAATCCTGGTTACAGCACATTTTTTCCTATAATATTTTAGTAGGTTTGAGCTTTTGGCCGAAACAACTCAGGTTAGAATCCTGGTTACAGCATATTTTTTAACTATCTTTTCATTTTTAAATATTTGCGCTACTTGCCGTTTGCTGCAAGGGACTTTACCCTTGAATATCTCATAGTAGAGTGGCGCAGCGGAAGCGTGCTGGGCCCATAACCCAGAGGTCGATGGTTCGAAACCATCCTCTGCTACATGCGCTGTAATCGTATAGTGGTTAGTACTTCACGTTGTGGCCGTGACAACCCAGGTTCGAATCCTAGTTACAGCATTTTTTCCGTACATGACTTTTTTAAATAGGCCTAACTTGCATTAATTTGTGGCCTTCACAATCCAGGTTTGAAAACCGGTTACCAAATTTTATCTACATTTTATCTCATTTTGAATGTTCGCGCCACTTGCCGCTTGCTGCAGAGGGCTCTTATTTTTTCATATTTCACAGCAGAGTGGCGCAGCGGAAGCGTGCTGGGCCCATAACCCAGAGGTCGATGGATCGAAACCATTCTCTGCTACTTGCGCTGTAATCGTATAGTGGTTAGTACTTCACGTTGTGGCCGTGACAACCCAGGTTCGAATCCTGGTTACAGCACGTTTTTTTTCTATAATATTTTAGTAGGTTTGAGCTTTTGGCCGAAACAACTTAGGTTAGAATCCTGGTTACAGCATATTTTTAACAATCTTTACATTTTTAAATATTTGCGCTACTTGCCGTTTGGTGCAAGGGATTTTACCCTTGAATATCTCATAGCAGAGTGGCGCAGCTGAAGCGTGCTGGGCCCATAACCCAGAGGTCGATGGATCGAAACCATCCTCTGCTACTTGCGCTGTAATCGTATAGTGGTTAGTACTTCACGTTGTGGCCGTGACAACCCAGGTTTGAATCCTGGTTACAGCCCATTTTTTTTCTATAATATTTTAGTAGGTTTGAGCTTTTGGCCGAAATAACTCAGGTTAGAATTCTGGTTACAGCATTTTTTTTAAAGATCTATTCATTTTTAAATATTTGCGCTAATTGCCGCGTGCTGCAAGGGACTTTACCCTTGAATATCTCATAGCAGAGTGGCGCAGCGGAAGCATGCTGGGCCCATAACCCAGAGGTCGATGGATCGAAACCATCCTATGCTACTCGCGTTGTAATCGTATAGTGGTTAGTACTTCACGTTGTGGCCGTGACAACCCAGGTTCGAATCCTGGTTACAGCATTTTTTTCCGTACATGAGTTTTTTAAATAGGCCTATCTTGCATTAATTTGTGGCCTTCACAATCCAGGTTTGAATACCGGTTACCAAATTTTATCTACATTTTATCTCATTTTGAATGTTCGCGCCACTTGCCGCGTGCTGCAGAGGGCACTTACTCTTTTATTTTTCACAGCAGAGTGGCGCAGCGGAAGCGTGCTGTGCCCATAACCCAGAGGACGATGGATCGAAACCATTCTCTGCTACTTTCGCTGTAATCGTATAGTGGTTAGTACTTCACGTTGTGGCCGTGACAACCAAGGTTCGAATCCTGGTTGCAGCACATTTTCTTCTACATCTAACATTTTAGCAAGTTGGCGATTTTACCCGCTCGCTGAAGTTGGTTATTTTTTACTTTTGATTGTAGTAGGATAAGTTTTTATTATCAAGCTGGGCTTAAATTCAGGAGATTATCTATCTCAACCGTTTGCGCTACTAAAGCTGTAATCGTATAGTAAATAATTAACTTTTGGGCCATGAAAACCCAAGTTAGAATCCTGTTTACATCCAATTTCATCTACAATCTATCTCATTTTGAATGTTCGCGCTACTTGCCGCGTGCTGACGTGGGCTTTTACTCTTAAATGGATCAAAGCAGAGTGGCGCAGCGGAAGCGTGCTGGGCCCATAACCCAGAGGTCGATGGATCGAAACCATTCTCTGCTACCATCGCTGTAATCGTATAGTGGTTAGTACTTCACGTTGTGGCCGTGACAACCCAGGTTCGAATCCTGGTTACAGCACACTTTTTTCTATAATATTTTAGAAGGTTTGAGCTTTTGGCCGAAACAACTTAGGTTAGAATCCTGGTTACAGCATATTTTTTAACAATCTTTTCATTTTTAAATATTTGCGCTAATTGCCGTTTGCTGCAAGAGACTTTACTCTTGAATAGCTCATAACAGAGTGGCGCAGCGGAAGCGTGCTGGCCCCATAAACCAGAGGTCGATGGATCGAAACCATCCTCTGCTACTTGCGCTGTAATCGTATACTGGTTAGTACTTCACGTTGTGGCCGTGACAACCCAGGTTCGAATCCTAGTTACAGCATTTTTTCCGTACATGACTTTTTTAAATAGGCCTATCTTGCATTAATTTGTGGCCTTCACAATCCAGGTTTGAATACCGGTTACCAAATTTTATCTACATTTTATCTCATTTTGAATGTTCGCGCCACTTGCCGCGTGCTGCAGAGGGCTCTTACTCTTTCATATTTAACAGCAGAGTGGCGCAGCGGAAGCGTGCTGGGCCCATAACCCAGAGGTCGATGGATCGAAACCATTCTCTGCTACTTGCGCTGTAATCGTATAGTGGTTAGTTCTTCACGTTATTTTATAAGTTTCGAGGTGTTAGTCGAAACAACAGAGGTTAGCATTCTGGTTACGGCATTCTGTTAACAATCTATCTCATTTTTAATGGTCGCTTTTTACACTTTTGTATATTTGTTGTAGAAAAAACAAGTAGTTGTTTTCGGTGATTTTTTAAGCCAGGTGTTGTTTAAAATGATACGATAACAAGTTAATAAGATTTTAAATAAAGTTTTTATATTTTGAAAATATAATGTTGTTTATGTATTTTAATACCTAATGAAAATTAATAATATTGAGAATAGGTTTTCTAAATATAAATTCAGTGTTCTATTGCAAAGGTGAAAAAAGTCACCAGCTGTTGATTGTTGACGCGTTTGTCGTCACTTTAGTGTGAACAAATGCATTCTTATTAAACTTATGACATTGCCACTTTGGAATCGTTGTGGCTGGACGTATTTAAAATAAAATCATTTCAGTTCAGACTCAGTAAACAACAGATTGAATTTTATTAATCTTATATCGCAAAAACGTTTGTAGAAGGATTTCAACGTTGTAAATTTATAAGAAATACTCAAGATGGTAAGATTTAATTTTCCTTTTTCTTGTTCTGTCATTTATAACAATCAAAATCTTTAAAGGCCTTATAAAATTTTCGGTGGTGAAAGTAGTACTAAAAAAGTTGTTTCATAACCCTTATTGCACTTAAATTGCATCTTACGTAGTTCAAATCAAGTTTAGATTAACTATAAAAAGAAAATATCCGATATTTATTAGGCAGCTGAGCCAAGAATATTGAATTTGTAATCCCAAAGGAAGAATCGAATTATAACTAAGCTGGCTATATAACATAACCACTAAGCCTAGTCCCAAAATATATCAAAAAAATATAACATTTTAAAATGTAGTTTAATTATGCCTAATTTAAGGTAAAATTTTTTTGTGTTTTAATAGTCGATGACCGTAGAAGATGCACGAAGTTCACTTTCTAAAGATCAAATTTCAGGTAATTTAAAATAAACCTAATACTCAAAATCACAAAATACCGTAAACCTCATTACTTTATGTGACATAAGCTCTCATTATAAATCAACAACAATTTGATCTGTTGATATCGTTTAAACAAATTAATATTATTATTTTACGTTATGTAACCAACCATTTATGTTCTTTGTGTAGAATTTAAGCAAGCTTTTGACATCTTTGATGAAGACGGTGGTGGTGATATCAGCACAAGCGAGTTGGGTCGAGTCATGAAAATGTTGGGACAAACCCCAAACAGAGAGGAACTTGCCAAAATTGTCGAGGAAGTGGACGTAGACGGTAATGAATTTTTGTACCAAAAACACTATCCCCTAACTTAATTTTATCCTAAATCGCATTAGGCATGAACGATTAGGTAGAATGATTTTGGGAGTTTTGTTTAGTTTTTCCTTTTTAAATTCTATAGGAAGTGGCACCATTGATTTTGACGAGTTTCTGATCATGATGGTCATGCAAATTGCTGAAGAAGGTAAAACAGCGGGAGAGGAAGAATTGAAAGACATCTTCAGAGTCTTGGACAAGTTCGTTTATTTAACTGTTTTTATATTAAATTTGTAAATTAAAATAAATATAACACATAAAAAAATAAACTGAGATTAGTATCAACAAGTATAAGTAGCCTTAAAGCAAACAGTTTTGAACTAGGCATATATTAAAATGCATTACAAAACTTAACAGAGACGGTGACAGTTATATCGACTGGGAAGAGCTCAAAGATGCTCTTTATGGAACAAAAGCGAGTCCACCGGTAGAATCTTGGGAGGTGGACGAACTATTCAAGGAGGCAGACAAAAACGGGGACGGAATGATCGACATTGAAGGTACTTGTAATATATTTGATTAACGGTGTGATTTAACTAACATCTGTAAGAGCTTTAGTTAAGCAACTCATATATTGTAAATAAGGAATAAAGCTTAACGTTTTTTGTTTTAACAGAATGGAGTTTGTGGATGGACGGTGTACAAGGATAAATAATTTTAAGAAGGCGTCCCTTGAAACACATTTACTGAAAGAAATAACACTTCAACATTTTTTGTAACTTTTTTGAGAACAGATTTTTTTTCTTAATCAATAAAATCGACCTAAATTGAGCGGTTGAACCTATTTATTATTGCAAATAAACATTTTTTGTATCAAAATTATGAATTATTCGGTGTTGAAACAAGAAACTGATAATTGTAGCCTACAATCAACTACAATTTGAACTTAGTAGAGAGAATACATCAATAACCGACTTCTGCGAACAGTTTGTAGCAATTTGTCACACGCAACTCAATTACCGTCGGCAAATATAAGTTACAACGAACATTTGGCAGTTAAAGTATAGCCCATACGGCCGGCAACCAAGTGATATTTTTAAAAGACTAAAAATCAAGTTAAGTCTGTATATTGCACTAGTAGTTTACTGCATTTTTTGACGCGTAGATTCCTCAAAAAACGCGTACGCCTTCCCCAATACTATACGATCCCTTAGCGTTATAAACAGAACGTAGTAACTACAAAAATGAAACATAAAATTTAAAAAAAAAAATAATTCAATTTTAATTTTAACTAATTTAAATTGAAAAGTACCTGAAAAATTGTAAAAGTGCTGGAACAATTAGTTGGTCCCACCGACTTGACCAAATCAAAACGTGAATTTGAAAAACAATGACAGAAAAATGCAGGCCCAGCAACCAGCTTAACATTCGCAGTGGTTTATAAAACATAAACTAAAAAACAAATAAATTAAATTAAAAATTTATTAATGTTAGCTGTTAATGTAAAAATTACAAAACTTGCAAAAAAACGCTGGTGTGACGAATCACTTGGAATCGCAGTATTATGTTTTCCTACAGCAAGATAAAATTCATTTTTATATCTTACAATAGTTCCTGATGAGTATACGGTATAGGGTGTCCAACTAAAAAGAAAATTTCATATTAATATACAATTTTAACTGAATTCAAAAAAAAAAAAAAATTTCTTAAATTTGTTAATTATAAAAAAAAAAAAAAAAAAAAAAATTATATAAAAAAAAAATTTCTTAAATTTGTTAATTCCTAAACAAAAAAGTACTTACTCTTGATAAGAGGTAATATCTGGATTGCTGATTTCACTTTTGACTAGAGTGTAACCTCCTAACAACGAAGCACATTTATGTAGCACTTGCTGATACTTGGGTGGAAACAAAAAAGAGCCGAGCATAGCAAAAGAGTTAATCCACACCAAAACAGTGTGCTGTAAACACCAAGTCACATCATATGATTGGTGCGTCTAAAATATTTTTAAACATGTAAGAGTGACAATAGAAAAATTACTAGATCCATTGCTCCTTTAGATCACAAAATGAAAAGTAATTAATTTTTTTAATGATTAACCAAAATTAAAATTTTGACTTCAAAAAACTTACTTTTGTGAATAACATTGGCATAAGTCCAGCATAGTAGGCGCAAACCATTGAGCTAAAAACAATTTCGGTTAATCTTGAATTGAAATCTTGACATAATAATCTCACTTGTTCCCTCACCTATTATTTACAAAACAAATGGGTTGTTCTACTCTATTTATTTCTTTTTTTTTTATATATCATCCTCGATGTGGAAAGGTCGAATGCGACCTAAACATAGAGTATCATCAGTTACTCCAACCCAGTTTAAAGTTGTCTTTAGCAGTTTGGGATTTTATATAGATTATAATTGCCTGGTAATTAAGCTGCTGATTAAGTGCTGGCTCAGCAGGAGTTTGTACCGTTTATAACGTCTTACTTAAAGGCACTACAGCATAAGAGCAGAAAGGATTGAACCTACGACCTTATGTGCGGTGTAGCAGGTTTTTTTTTTGTATATATGTTTATCCACGATGTCGGAAAGTCGAATGCGCGACTTAAACATAGAGTAACATAAGTTACTCCGACCCAGTCTCGAGTTGCCTGTGGCAGTTTGGGATATTATAGAGACTATAATTGCCCGATAATTATGCTGCTGATTAAGCGCTGGCTCAGCAGGAGTTCATACCATTTATAGCGCCTTACTCAAGGGCACTACAGCATGAGATCAGTGGGGATTGAACCCACGACCTCATGTGTGGTGTAGCAAGAGTTTTTACCACTACACCACGCTGCCGGCCATTGAAAATTCTGTAAGAAAAATTAAGCTTACCTGTTCAGCATCATAAGCATTCCCAAGGTTAGCATAACTTGTAGTTTGGTCGCCAATATCTGTGGGAACATCTTTTAACCTTTGTGGCAAAACCACATTTTTGCTTGATGAATTCAGGGATGCTTTAATGTAGTTGATAAAATAATTTATACAGCCATCTTTGGTCAGAATTTGAAGGGGGATCCATAAAATAATTCTGCAAATAAAATATTTTTTGATCCCAACTTGATTTAAAAATTTAATTAGTAAGGTTTTACTTACGGATAGCAAAGAAAAAATATTTTATAGAATGATTCATATTCGCTTAGATCTGAAATAGGTTTCACCAATTTTGCAAGCCAAAATATGCAGCAAGTTACTATTAAACCCCATGCTAGATAAATCCATGTGTCTCCTACGTTAGGATACAAATGCTGGAAATCATATAAAAAACGAAATTAATGCCTAATTAATTAAAAGAAATAAAAATTTAAATTAATAATAAAAGTCAAAGACATTTTGAATTTTATATATACTGTTAATTTACATTTATGGTTTAAACAAGATTTTTTGTTACAAGATACAAATCAAAAATATAGGGGACTATAAATCAAAAGTAGAATTACAAAAAAAATATAAATATAAATAAGAAACCCAAAGTACCTGCCATAATACTTTCCAAAGCAGTCTTCTTGAAAAAATGACCACCACAAAAATAACAAGATTTACGTCAATTAAATGAAAATTGATTGTTGTGGTACTTGGGGGTAAACTACTAGGATACCACCACACTGTCTAAAAAATGGTTATAACAGTTTGTAATATTACATTAAGATTATGACTTAAGAGTATGTCATTGCTTAATGTATTTATACATATATACATAATTGATATATTTATATTTATTTATTCTAAGATAAGGTTGACTCCATGACATAAACATAGAGTAATATTAGTTACCCCAACCCAGTCTCAAGTTGCCTCTGGCAGTTTGGGATACTATAGAATATAATTGCCGACAAATAAACTGCTGGTAAAGTATTAGGAGTTTATATTGCCTTATTTAAGAGCGCTAGTGCATGAGCAGTGGAAATTGAACCCAGGGTCTCATTTAGTTAAGCTGAGTGTTCTGAATACAACATCACACTGTCATTACAACAATATCACTAACTTACATATTTTAACCTACCTTATAAATAAATAAAAATTGTCCAAATAATGCAGTGATTAAGTAAGCAAAAAATAAAGTTTCGAATAGTAGGCCATTCATAGAAGGCAGTTCAGGAATTTTAGGATGACTGACTGGTACCAAAGTCACCGATGATTTGCTACTGGTCGTGCTTTTATTGATAGTAGGGGTAGCTGGCATTTGTCCATGATCCAAATTTCTGTAACAGTTCATTTTATTAGACTTCTTTAACAGGCATAATCTTTTATAGAGGTGTAGTAGTCAGAACATTTGCCACACTACATGAGGTTGTGGGTTTAATCCCCACTGTTTTTACGCTGTTGCACCCTTGAGTAAGGCCCTATAAACAGTATAAACTCCTGCTAAGCCAGCCTTTCATAAGCTGCTTAATTAGTGGGAAAATATATTTAATTACATAACAAACTGCCAAAAGCAACTCAAGAATGGGTCGGGATAACAGTTGTTACTCTATGTTTGTTAAAGTCGTTAAATCAACCTTCCCACGTCGAGGATAAAGATATAATTTTTAAAAAAATAATATATTAATCCCTTGCAAAAATATAAATAAGTAATAAAACTTACAAAACTATTTAACAACAATTTAAAAAGTTTTATAAACATGCAATAAAACCACAAAAGTGATAAGTACATTTTAATCTGTGATATGGAACAAAACTAAAATTTATAAGACTATTTTAACAAAAAAATACCTTAATCGGTTTATGTGGCTAAGTTTAGATTGACCTTTTCTGGGAGCCATTTCAACATTCTAGAACGGTTAGAAATATGATTTTTAACAATGCAAATATTTAGAATTCGGGAAACGAAATACGTCATAAAATTCTATATTAAAATATCAAAACAATACTAAATAAGCGTTGTAAAAAAACGTGGAAAAAATACGCATATAGTCAAAACTGCTGTTCGGTATCCTCGTTATTTTATTTTAATAAAATGCATCTTGGAATTCAGCATAAATTAATTTGTTTTTTATTAATAATCTTCGTATTTTAGTTTTTATTTATTCAATTTAGTAAAAAACTTTTTACAAAACAGTTTTGTTGTCGCATGCAAAACATTATGCTAAATTATTACTCATTTTTTTAGTTTTCTCAAACGCAAAACAAACAATCAAATTGAAAAAAATGAAAAGGCAGTCATGTGAAAACTCAAGCATAAGAACAAATATTTTATTTAGTAAACTCTCGACTTCCTGTGTTACGCAAGTCGGAAACCAACCATTACTAGTGTATTTAGGCTAGGTTTATCAAAAACCATTTGGGAAGAAACAATTTTGGTAAAATTACAGCTAAACGGAAGATTTAAAGTGCAGTCACTTGGCCTGTTTATTGTTATAGGTTGTATTGTTGATTTTATTCAGTTTATGGGCTTGCAATTTTATTTTTGTAGTCGATATGATTCTTCAAAGTCAATATCCAGATTATACTTTACCAAGACAAAACGCAGTGACATGGATTTTACAAAGCCTGGATATTCATGGAGAAAATATTGCATTTATTGACCCACTGAACGGCGAAAAAATAACTTTTGCAAGAGTTAAAAGAGATGTATTGGCATACAAAAAGGTTCTAAAAGATGCTGGGTTTGTACCTAATAGTGTGGTCGGAGTTTTGCTGCCATTTCAGTGGGAATGTTGCAGTCTGATTCTTGCTATTGCCGCATATGGAGGAGTGTCAACATTTTTTCACGTTCGAGAAACTGAAGATTTAATCATTAAACGTTTAAACTCTTTAAACGCCAAATTTTTTATCGCATTTGATAAAACAATTTCACTGGAAAAAATTAGAAAAACGGTACCCAGTATTCAATATTCAACAGTATTAAGTCACATTGCTGAACAAATGAAAAATGTGAAGATTACGCAAACGGAGGCTGCTAAAGCAAAACCCAGTGAAGATATAACTTCCTATGATACCCCTATGTTTATTTTCAGTTCCAGTGGAACAACTGGCGAAGCAAAAGGAATCGTTCGTACCCAAAAAGGATTTATGTCAATCGTATTAAGCAATTTACCGTGCTTTGGAGCAAAAAAGGGAGAAGTTGCAATAATATCTATTGCACGAATACACGCAGGTGCTGTTACATATAGTTCAGTTAGTTTCATTCTTGGGGTTACGCAAATTCTCACTCCAGAGCCAACATATAAAATTGTAAAATCCCTGATAGAAACACATAAGGTTAGCATGTTTTTCACACCAAATGCACCATTATACATGGAATGTATAAATAACTTGGGCAATCAGACTTCTCTTAAAAAAGTAATGTTTGGTGGGTCGCCATTTCCATCGAATCTTCAAGAAAAACTGGAAGCGAATACTGGCGCAGTTGCTTTTTGCATATACGGTGCAACTGAATGCGGAACGGTTACAGTTCGAACAACGACTTTACCAAGTGACAGCGTCGGTAAATTGCTGCCTATGCAAAAGTTAAAGATACTGAACATCAGCGATGGTAAAAATATATTAAGGCCCAATGAATCGGGAGAAATATGTATATTTGGTCCTGCAATATCACCAGGTTACCTCAATAACAAGAAACCGTTAGCAGATGAATTTGGTTGGTATCATACTGGAGATTATGGATATTTTGATGAGGGTGGCAACGTCTATATTGTTGATAGAATAGTGGATTTGATTAAGGGTCGTGATGGTGTAGCAATTTTTCCCTCGAAGCTAGAGTCCGAATTACTTAAGCATCCTTTAATAAAAGATGCAGCTGTCGTTGGTGTATTTCAAGTAATTAACATTGAAACTCCGAAAGCCTATGTTGTACGATCAAATGAATCCCTATCTAAAGAAGAAGTGATTAAATTTTTTAATGATAAAGTTGAAGCCTACCAGCAATTAAACGGGGGTGTCGAATTTGTTACTGAAATTCCCAGAGCCGGCATTGGTAAAATCCTAAGAAGACATTTAAAGGAAATGCAAGATACGCTTTCCAATTAATAACTTTGTCCAGCAATTATCATTACAACTTAACATGTAACAAAACCACGCTAGCTCGAATTGTGTGAAGAAAAATAAAATGCTTTTGTTTATTTTTTTTTAACTTCTTTTTTGTATTTTTTGCTTCCTAATTCAAGCCTTATTTCTACTATACAAATGTGGTTATTTTTCAATAAGCGTCACCTTTATTTTTAAGCAAAAGCGACTAAACTCTGTGAGAAATTACAATAAATATTAAGCATTGGAAAATCAAATGTTCAAACAACGATAAAAGCTGATTGTAAAGCATGTTTGGTAAATATATTTAACACAAAAATCACATACAGAAACATAATGAACTTTAAGCAAAATATTATCAGAAAAAATTCACAATGTCAATGGACACTTTAATCTATGTAAGACCGCCTTATAAGACGCGTAGATTTCATTGGCAGTAAAACGTAAACGTCAATTAATGCACACACTGCACAACGCACAAAAAAACGAGCAAAATGATCTCATAATATAAAAATAATCAAAAAAAGCTAATCGGCGAATGAAACAAATAAAATAAGGAACGTTAATAACAATTTTAAGAAAACTTTCATATAAGTAATAATTGATATTCAGTAACTAATCGGTAATTAATAAAAAAAATAATAATAATGCATAACAAGTATATATAAAAAAGGCCATTTTTAGCCACAGTAATCTATATCTATTTTCGACATTTCAATGCTATGAAATTTGTTAAAACTTTAAGCTAAAACAGATCACAAATCTATATTTCCAATTTTTCTTGGACCTTAAGTACTACAACATGGATTTAAATCAAGATAGTATTGATTTAATTAAAAACTGTTTGTTGAAATTCGAATTACTGCAAAATACAATGATTGTTTTAAAAGAATCCAAGCTCTTTTTAAAGACTTTCCCTTTGCACAGATCCTACTTAGACACAAAAGTTTTTTTCATTGGATTTTATCCCGACTTTCTTCCTTTCTCCTTTGATCTTTTCGGCACAAAGTGCCACTTCATCAAAAAACTAATCTTTACTTAAAAGATGTTTCCTTCGTACAATTTACATCGTTTTTCTTCTCAAACCTCTGGTTATGGATTCGTATTTTCTTTTTCCTTCTCTTTTAATGTCCTTTATTGTGTTTTCGCTTCGTTTTTTCGAGTCTTTTTCGGCACGAAGTGACTTCAACTGTTGTTTTTCAAAACGATTGGTTGGAGCTTCTCGTTTGTAAGATAACAAATACAAATCTAGAAAAAAAAAGAGATTTAGATATTTAATTTGTAAAAAAAATCAAACAAAAGTATATTTTTAATTTTTTTTTTTTTTTTAAATATGATATTTACCTGCATCCTCAAGAACTGGGGCATGGATGAGAAACTCTTGCATACCATCATGTCTCCGATGTGTCGATTTGACTTTTTTCCATTCTTCCAATGGATGTAAAAGGTTGGAAAGTTGTCGCAATTTCTGTAAAAATAAATTTATATTTAAACTAAGGTCATATAGTTAAAATACATTTAAACTATTTACAAAGAATTAAAACGTTTAAAAAAGGACATTTAGTTTACCTCAAAATTAATACTGCCATCACTGTACACAGTCGGTATCGCATGGTTCAAAAAATAAACATCTTTAACCATAAGCACCAAAAACGGAACCATAACACCATCCTGTTGGGTCGGTTTTGAATCGAACGTGAACCTAGGCTTTCTCGGAGAGGCAGAAGATGGGGTTTTTCCAACCGATGACGTAATAACTGATGACGTAAGCCCCGATGATGAAGGCGACACGTCGTGGTCGCATTCGATGCCAGAGTCACCGTGGTGGGAACACGTGGATGTAGCTGAAGCAGTGGAACGTTGTGAAATGATCGAGTAACGGTTTGTTGTTGCTTCAACGTCGGGTTTTTGACCTTCAGTTGACGGGGATCGAGGGCTAGCCTGCCCGAAGCGAGAATTGTAAATGGTTCGGTATTTAGAAAAATTGTTGGCTGGGTCGAATACATTCTGCAAAGAACAACAAAATTTAATATAAAATGCATTTAGTATTAAACATAAAAGTTAATTTAAAAAATGACTTAAAAGTTAACTATATTTACCTGAAGTTTATGCAATTCCGACAACTTCAATTTATTCCATGTTCTCCTCAACCTGGTGACAGGTCCCAAACTCAAACCAGTAAGAATCGCCATAGCAGAGTTAAAATTTGAAATTTCGAAACAACGATTGGCAACTCGTGCAAAAAAGGTGATAGCATGTCGGCTGTGCTTTCGTTTACGACACTAAAGTAATAAAATATGTTACAAATCATGTAATCAAATGTAGGGGTGGGTCTCTTCTAGCCTAAAGTGAATACAACCTAAAAAAAGGTAGCGCTTTAAACTTACCATGCAAATCACTGTTCCGACCAAATGACTAAGTCTGTTGAACCAACGGACACAAGCACCCAAATTTGTTCTCGAATCTTCGTTACCATCTGCTGTGAAAAGCTGAAGAAATTCCTCCGCTCCCACGTGCTTTAGGTAATCCTGAAACGGAAAATCAAAGTTACAATACGGTTTTAAAATTCCATATAAGTTTTTTTTAGCTGTATTGGTTAAAAAAAATAAAAACTTTTTAATTTTCTTACCATTTCGATAAGGCAAAGTTGTTGTGCCATCTCGTTAACGTCAGCTGCGTCAGTTAACTTGTTAATTGTTGACGTCATCCAGTCACGAGTTTTTCTGTAGTTTTGGTTTCGCTTCAGCGTGTTCACCTCGTCGCTGTCGGAAAGTTGTTGCTCGTAGGTCTCTTGCGCCGCCTTGCGACGTGAAATGCATTCAACGACTTTGGTTCCCAAGTTTTGGAGTTCCTGAAAAATAAGAAAAGGGTAAAAATCAAATAGTTGATACCCAGCCGTGTATCTGTTAACTGTATTAGATGAAAAGCATTCTTTGCTTACCTCATTTTCACTTTGGCAATTTTTGATGACGTCATTTAGCGTCCACATGATTTTCTTGTTTCGAAAATCGGCTGGAAAATGCCTCACCCACTCATGTAAAACGTGTACCAGTTGCTTTTTGTTTTCCACTAGCGTTGATTTTTGCGGTGACGTCACGTTTTGGCATTGACTGCACGCTTCGGTGGTTTCGTCCATGACGTAACCACTATCGTCGATTTGCGCGTTTGCGCTCTGGGAGGCGTTGCTTTTGGGGGTTTTTCGGTTGTTGTTTTTGTTATCCATGACGTCAAAATCCAAAACCTCCGACAGAATGCCGGAATCACGTGACACCGTCGAGGTGCGATCCGGAAGAGCGGCGTCGGGTGAATTTGCTGGAAAAGCCAACTGCTCCGAAGATTCGGGCTGGTTGCTCCTTCTTCTTCCCTTTCTCCGTCTTCTTATCGTGTCTTCTCCGTCAATTTCATCTACAGCTGACACTACGATGTTGGTGGTGGCGCTAGAGGTGTTCCCGCTCGACCTGAAATCAGTTCCTTTCGAACTGGTCGATGGAGCTTGGGCTTTGGTGTGGTGAATTTGGCGGCATTGTGTGCAAATATTTCCCGTCAAACTCGAGTCGTTCTCCGGGGTAACAGGCGCCTCGTTGGAAATTTTGTAGAGCTCGGTTAGAATTTGATGAGGTGAAAGAAAGAGTCGCCCGCCGAGTAAAAACGAATAAATAAAGTTGGTCTGTTAAAAAAAATACAATTGTTATTTCAAATGTCTTTTTGAATGTAAAAATGATAATAAATTCGAAATTTTGGGTAAAAAAAACTTACGTCAATATCGCTCGATTTTTCTTCCATAAGATGTCGCAAGAGAGCTTCTTGATGGAATGTTTCAGAAGTCATGTTGGCTGGTGGTTAAAATCCCTGCACAAATAGAAAAATATTTAATTTTCATAAACAATCATGTTACATGAGCATCGCATAAAAAAGTCTTCGAGGAATCAGTAATCTCTTTACATAGAGTTAATCTGTTTCGGCATTACACATGCCTACGTGATTCATGTGTACGAAAATTTACGGCTTAGTTCGTCGGCTCAACTTCTCGTGACGTGTGGAATTCACTAAACTGTTTTTATGTGTGATAGCCGTGGGGGATAGTAGCATTTACCAAGCTTCTAATCCCGACCTACGCGAGCGTGTTGGTGTAGGCGCTGTCAGAGTGTAAGTACAAGACGAAAGATTAATAAACAAATACGTGTCTACATCGCTCGCGTTTAATCTAAACACAATAGCAAATTTCCTTCGCGTTTTAGGCCTGAAAAGATCTGGAAAACGGTGCCCTAGGCCGCTCGTAAACACACCGAACTTTCAAAATAACTTGATGACGCTAATTAATATATTTTTGTTATTTCCAAATCTCTTTTTTACGTAAATTGTTAATCTTATAAACTTGTTTTATAAGACAAAGAAAAAATTTATTTAAAAAAAAATTATTTTGATAACAAATTATATCGTTTGATGTGGCTTAAACACTTATATTCTCAACTTAACCTACAATTAAATTGACAGGAATGACTTTTATCTGTCCGAATTCCTATAATTTTAAAAATTTTGGCACAAATTTAGCGCTACAAATTTTTAAAACGGTTTCCTAGTAACTGAACATAGGCAAAAAATAAATTTATATTTAAATTTCTACTTACCAGCAGTTTGTTGTTGAAAGATATTACTAGTAATCCAATTTGTAAAAATTTCGCCAAAAAATAGTCCAATGCAATAATAGTTTAATTCACTTAATTTTAATCTTTTTAACTCTAAAAAATAGAAAAATAAATAGTTTTAATTCTACTAACTCTTTAGTTAAAGGCTTAGGACTATTTCTATACCGCAGCAGGGTACAGCGATTAACACATTGAAATTAAATCTTATAACGCTGGCAGCCGACTAAGACAACTTTAATCGACAGCGTAACGAGAGTAGATGTAGGTCGGCCTGGTGTAATCATAAGCTCGTAAAAGTCGTTAAATTTGCAACGCTCACTTAACTCTAAGTTCATTGTCTAAGCGAAAATACTTGCGAACGATCGAGAATCGCAAATCACGGGATTTAAATCTGCTAGCTCGAGGCCAATCCACAGCTTTTTTCTTTCAACAAAAAACTACGACTAACTTCCATTTGCACAAACGCTTATTAAAAGGTTGTACTTAAATTGTGATAAACGACCCGACTCCCTGAACTGAACAACAATTAGAAGTTGCACAACAGTAAACATAAATAGCCCGTATGCTTTATAACGAATAAACAACAACATGTCCGGTTCCGATGTAACGCACACCGTTTTTATTTTAATATGTATCAGAGTATTATGCATAACACAACTCGGGTCGAATCAATACAATACGTCATATAAGCCTACATTTATAATAACAAAAGCCAATCAATATTTTTTACTAATACATCCCACATATTATACTGGCGCGTACTGTTTACACTCTGTTAATAATTAGTAAATTATTATTTGTTCACCTGCCTACGGTTCTTATAAAGTTTACATTGCACTATGTATTTAATAATTAAAACTTAAACTATGTTCTGCCCCTGACATTGCTTGGCCCAAAGTGCAAACTATGCCATTGTGTACATGGTAATATACTTGCTACTGCTAGCCTAATATAGATATAAGGGCAGAACGTTTGCTTAAGTCTGTTTTCCCGCGACCGATGGGCGCCCTATACCAATGCATACCTCGGTGTTCCCATGCTATCCAACGAGACACTTTATTAATGTCCAATATTTCTGCTCATATCATGTCCACCCATATAGGGCCCTACACTGTCATATTAACCCGCACAGTATTGGCGAGACAACAAAAACAAAGTTCTGTACCTGATACAATGTCCTTAAACGCACTTTCCTGTAATGATAACTGTGCCAGATGGCTTAAGTTAAATTTAGATATCTACCATAATTAGTGATGGCATTCTGTAGCCACGCGCCAATTGTCTTAACTACAAGGTCGCCAATGCCTGCCTAGCACTCGGAGATCGACATTTAGAATAGTACTTAAATGGAAACTGGGTACTTGTAATGATCCAATTAAACTCTATCGTGAATTCTAATTACACTCTGCGTTCCACCAGCCTGCAAGTCAAGTTCGTACGGGCTATAAATGTTGCTATCTACTCTTCATGCTATTGTAACAGTCTTGCAAGGATTAGCGACATCAAAACGCTCTAATTACCGCTATGTTCTAAGCCTCTACCCCGAGAGAACTAACTGTAATTTGCCACAATGAACTGACGCAACACAATAGTCATTCTTTGAGCTAGTGTACTGGTACTTAGGTTAAAAACGGCGTTGCCAAGTGTCATTTAAAAGTACTTGATCTCTTTGTTTCTAGCGACCCAGTAACGATAATGAGGTCGAAATCTCGTGCGCAAAGCTCAAGTATTTAACTGTGCCGCATTTTGCCGCCATTGTTTATAAACATCATAGTAATAAATCAAAAAAATTTATACTGGCTACAGCTGATTTTTTTATCTGCGCCATTTCAATATCAAGTTTCAAAATTATAGTAATAAAGTAGACGGAAATGATAGCATATTTTTGTATTCAAAATCGTCGAAAATACATCCTAACCGTCGCGACTGTTGAAATATTTAATACATAAGGCAAGGTAGTTGTTACTCAACGAAAGGCCCAGCTTTTAACAAAGCCATTATTCCTAACAATCAAACATGTAACAACACTCGTGTCATTACAAAGAAAGAACTATATTTAGAGATTGGCCTCGGCTAACTTACATCGCTTTAAAAACATCGGCAAACTTTGTATTCTAAAGTTGTGTTAATATTCGAAAAACCTAAAATTTTATTATTTCGACAAAGCCACTGAAATATCTTAACATGAAGTAGTCTTAAAATTCTTACACTTTTCAAAACGCTCATAATAAAGTGCTGGGTCTTGTATATAATTTAAAGTGTCGCCTGTGGTCTGCGTACAATACAGCATAGACAATCGTATCAAGATCGTCCCACGCCGAAATTTTACTACAAAATTGTATCTACGCAAGCGATTTTAGCCTAAACGCCCCGCTAACGTATCATTAGAGCCCGATTGTCGACGTCAATTAAAGAACAATTTATAAGTCATGGGGGATCCACAATACAGAATGATGAAAGTACTTATATAAACTATCCATCACGAGTGGAAAATTAGAAAAAAAGGCCCGATATTCTGTCATTTTTGAGACATTTCGGATACCCACTGTTCAAAAACTAAAGTAGCTATTACGCTGCCAATAATCAGATAATAGATGCGCGCTGCAGTAGACGCTCGACTAAAGGTAGTAATTTAAATTGCTCGAAGATTACCTTTTAGAAATTACCTAGCGGGTATTCAAACCAATAAACGTTTAGTCCGAATTTCGACTTTACTTACTGACTGTTACAAATTTATTAAATTAGGTTTAATACAATTTTTTAAATTTAAAAAATGCTTCTTTTTCCTATTTATAGAAATGCGGAAAATAAAATTTGCTTACTGTAATAAACTATTAACTAACTCAAAATAATATTGAACTTTGATTCTATTTTGTTTGTCAGGCTAAAAAGTCAATCAGATAATAAATCCAATTGTAATTTTAAGGTAAAGTCCAACTCGACCGCCAACAATCCACACATGCGGCTACAACTGGCAGTATTGACCAACTTCTTCTAATAAAAAAGTTTATTAAAATGTCGCGTGGTTTATACTTGCAAATACAAAAAACCCTAACTTGTTTTAAATTTGCCTGTTCTGCACTTTTCACAGCTCGAAACATAACAAGAGTTTCTGGTTAAAGGTGGTTTTTCTAACATTTCGAAAACACGTAAGCTAGTTTCTAAAACGGGCAACTCGCTGCCTCTCCGCACTGAAAACGAAAACTGATTCGAGCTATTTTGAGCGAGAGAAACTGCGCTGAAAACAAAAATACACGCTGTTGATCTGAAAAGGCGCGCCTTTTTCTTTTCGCTGACGTCACGCTCTCTAAACGCTCTCCTCTCTCGTTCTTTTATGCTGCGCAAAATCCACTTCGAAGCGCTTAGAGGTTATTGTTGAATTTATTTACTTTAAGACGGTTTATCGCGTTTGGGCGTCACTCTGTTTGTACACCAAAGTCAGCTCGCCTTAAAAACAACTCCAAAGTGCGTAAAGATTTCCTCAGTCACCTGATATATCCACAAAAAACTCTTTCTCAGCGAAAAGCCCTATAAAACAACCCACTTAATATCAAAAAATCAACCTAGTCTTGAGAGAGTTATTTAAGTAAAATAAATTCGATCCTCTTCAAAAGAAAACTTTCAAATAAACATTTGTAAAGCTACACACTAACCCAATTAAGTTCTAACTAACAGAATTTAACATTTTAATAGTTAACAGATAGTTCTTTATTTGTGGACACGTTTCTGCTATTTAACATCTCTATAACGTTTTATCATTTTGTAGTTAATCCTATCATGTTTAGGCTTTTTAAATTAACTATTATAAAGAAAGGCATGCCTAATAAATTAATTAATATAATGTAAATTAGAATTTTCTTATTAATTTAAGCAAAATATCATAATCATGCTTATAAAAATAATTTGAACTGATTTTTTTAAGCATCTTTTGACCTTTTATTTTCTACATCCCATCGAAATGTTGTTTTAATTTCGATTTAACAATCAGTTTTTGGATTTTACTTGTTAACAGTTAAACTTTAAGTAAAGCGATGAACTTCAACAATAAATCTAAAAATATTTACTATTTTGTTTCAGAACCTATTTCTTAATAGAAAGTTTATCATAATGAAAAGAAACCCACGCGCTATTCATGTAAGGTGTGAAACTGACGTCATAATAGACTTTACGTAATTTATTTTTGGTATAAAACTGACATTGGCATGAAAGCTTCCGAATTTATGACCGAAAAAAATATTCAAAATTTGTCATATTTTATTGTGAGATTTCCTACGCGAGTGCTTTCAATTCTATCTGATTTTGAGTATTGTGACGTCATTTGATTGGCAGTAGATATAAGGAAGTATAAGGACAGGGATTTTTATGGGAGTCCAATCTTAAAATAGACTGATTAACCTGTATATAAGACAACTATACACTTAAATTAACCAATATAAATACAATACAACCTTTTCCATTTTAGTTTAATTAAAAATGTTTTAAATAACGTAACTAAAATAGCCACAGTTAAAATTTTATATAAACAAAAATTTTTAATTTTAAAAAGCACGAATTAATACGCAAATTTCGATATTACTATTTGAATAAATTAATAAAAATAAAACACGAATTTTTAATTAAAGCGTCTGCGTATTGTTTTTTATAACAGTGCATAAAATTACAATTAACTCGGCTAAAAATAATATTTTTGAATCATGTCAAAATTTTGGTATTATTTTAAAACTAGCCATTAGACTTAAGGTTAAACTTATACTTCGCCTTAAAACTTTTCCTATTTTTATTTATTGTTTCCCGCCAATGCTACAACCCCAATTAAATATTTTATGATTGGTCTAAATATATAAATCCTCTAATTATCAAAAACTTAATTAATTTTTTAATTTGTTTCGGAAAATTTTGAATTAATTAGATCTTATTTACATAATGTAAAACCACTAAATGTAAACCTTTTTTTAATATAGAAGTTTTCTTAAAATACACCCAATTAAAACAAGAACAGTACTTTCTATAGAAAGGCTACGACCAAGTGCTTTATAACTTATTAACATTATAAAACGCCCTTTTCTTTGTATATTTAAAATACACGCTTTGTTAAAAGTAAAAAAACTAGACATTGCTTAAATACGTCATTGAAGTTATTTTGTTCTACGAAAAATTCTATGATTTCATTTTAAGGGAGGGGTTTATTAGGTTTTGGAAAATTTATTCCAACATTTCTTCCAAGGAAACCGTTTTCTGTCGAAAATTGCCTACACCCTGGAATTACCGGGTTAAAATAAGGCCCCGTTCCGGTTCTAAGCCTTCAAATAAGTTACCTCACAATGTTTTGTATTTAAAAGCTCTCCTAGTTCTTTATATTATACCCTTTTGCGAGTTTTGTATGTGTGTTCACTATTTTAAACTAGTTAAAGTCCGATATTAGCGATTACTTTTAACAAAAAACTTGATAAAGTTGGTGTCACTGAACACAAAAATGGTTTTAACTTCAAATAATTTTACATACTTTTTAAGTTATACAACTTTAAAAAAAATTACGTAATAAAAAAATGGCACTTTAACTTTAAAAATCAAAGGTTTCTATATATGGAAACATTACAAAATCAAGTTATGTTTTACGTAATAGTTTAAAAAACAAACCTAAAATTTTCTCATTATTCTATTATTCGGTTCAGTTTGGTTAATGACGCATTAACTACTATAGTAAAATAAAGATGTGACGTAAAGTTGTCTCTCTCATTAATTTGGGCTAAAACTAGGAACATTAACCTTGTTTTGTCTGGTCGGGTATCGTCAACATGTTTTTAAAATAACGAATTCGCCTAAACGACTTTGAATGCATAGCTGTCAATCAAACGGTCACGTGATCCATTGGTGAACCAAATCAGGGCGGAGCCTGACGTGTGGAAGGCCTTTATCCAGATTTTAAATTTGTTATTTGCAAAATGCGATAAGAAATTTTGTTTTTGCCGATTCGGTTTTTATTTATCAAGAATTTTTTTTAAGAATTTCAAAATTCAATGTTATTAGTAGTATATTAACCAGAAAAAAATATGCAAGCCTGCAATTTTTTTTGTAATTTTGTATTCAAGTTTAATTTGGTACTTAATTTACATAGCGCATGCAGGGAAAATTTTACACTTTTACAACGTTATATATCAAAGTTTAAAAATGTCATTTAATGCGCTTTACAAATGGTTTTGAAATATCAATAAGCGCTAACTACATTGCGCAATAATCATTATTATTTCAAAATGAAATTTCTAAATTTACCCAATTTAAATTTCAATGATTTTATTTTTTAAAGGATAAAAATATTTACGTATATAGCTGACGTCATATACCTAAAATCAATGCATTGAATAAATAGCAATAAGTGATTCATGCATAATAAATCAGTAACCAAGACTCGTGAAACCTTATTTCAAGAAAATCAGGTATTGTACCTTATTCAATGTAACCGCATTGCGTGTACGAAATAGGCATTGTATATTGTTGTACATTTATAGTTTTGATTTTAACGTATTGAATCGGAGGCCTAATGAATTGACCGCGCGTCGTAGAAACGACATCATATGACCCTTTTTGTCACTAAACGTCAAATAAAATTCAGTTTGCCTTTTGCAATATTAATAACTAAACAATTGCGCTACAGTTTTTGCCAATAAAAATTCAATAATTCGAATATATACTTAGTCAAACTTGACAAGTGGTTTTTGTTATATGTTGTTTGAAATTTTATTAGAATAATATTGTAGGAAAAGTTTAGTTGAACAATATAAAATACGTTGGTAAACTACATAATAAGAATATCAAACATTGTAGCTATGACAACTTTTCATGTTTTCAAGCACCAAGTTACACAATATTAAAAAACAAGCCAACAATAGTCGGCCTTGTCCGTTAATAATCAACCCTTTTATGCTTACACACCGTGTTTCTTTGTCAAGCAAAAACAAAATGTCAACAGTGTTTACCGACCCTTTTCCCTTGTAATAAATCTGGCCTTACGTACTTGCGCTTAGTTAGAAACTGTTTAAATTTCAAATACAATTTCGTGGTACCTTTTTATGATGCGTCGTAAAAAGGGTCGTTCTGCGAATTTTTATGGTCTTTTAGTTTGCTCTCGGTTGCTTAATTGTTTACTATGCTTAAAAATTAAACGTTGTTTTGTTGGAGGACTACTTATTAAAGTTCAACGAAACGGCGAAGGTAATATAAAAGTTCACAAAAAATCAACAAAACTGTTTTTTTCAATTTAATGAGCGAGAATTTTAACACTTGTTTTTCGAATATTCTTACGCCAAAAAAACTTTTCTCATTTAAATGATTACAATCAAATTAATGTTAATCCGGCCTATGTGTATTCTATTTAACATTCTCCTTCAGATTTACCTGTACCAAAATTTATTTTTACGACGAATAAGCAGTAAAAAAGACCAACGCATCTGATTGTGTAATATCAATGGTATTATCTATTTTGAAATTTAATACAAGATTAGTCTACGTTTTTTGTTACGAAATCCCAATTCAAAACTATAATCAGATTAACACACAATGTGTATTTTTGTTTTGTCATTATCACGTGACAAGAATGGAATATGACGTATTTTATTTTGCTAAATTTTAGGTAAAAGTATTTTCGAACCCAATTACTTGGAAAAACGATGTTAATGATATTTTTTATTCGTAATTTATCATAATAAAAGATGACAATTTTTGTACGTTGTTTAAAACTTAAATAAAAAAACTCTATACTGGTTTTGTAAACTTAAAATCAAAAATAAAACGAAACTCAAATTTTCCCAGTAATTTTTTACAATTTTTCACGAAAACAACCCAAAACAGAAAAAAAACATTACCTCCCTATCCTTAAAATAGCCTACAATTTTCAATATAACTCAACCCACGGCTATTTATATCTTACAAAATATTTTTGTAAAATAAAATTACATACACCACGACTTTAGAAAAATTAGATCAAAAATAGTTTAAAATACATTGTGTAAAACATCTACACATTTAACGCCATGTGTGGTATGTTATTAAGACTTAATTTAATCAAAATTAACACATTGCCTAAATTTAATACAAAATCGATGTCTGCCAAAATATTAATCATTTATTTATGTTTACATTGATAGTGTTGACATATTTGGTGTTTGTTGTTTAGCTGGCGAAGATTAAGTAAGATCCTAACTTGGTTGCTGTTTATGTTTATATTATGACACACCGAAATGTATATAAACTTCGACAGCGTTTCCGACCGAATTTTCCGGAGTTTTTAATAATGAAACACGTGTTTGTTACGTCATAAAACAAAAACAAACAAAACCTAAGTTTTTATTCTTGACAACCAACCATTGTGTTATATTGATTTATTAGTAGTACAAATATAAACTATTTGAGATATTTTTGCATATTAAAGTTAGGTGTTTTTGTATGTTTATTTAAATACGTGTGGAAAATCTAGGCATCGTTAATATAATAAAAAAACATGTTGCTCACGGACAGTTTACGAAGCTGTAAATATCAAAAATACCAACATCTTAAAGGGTAATTGGCAATTACGATTTCTAATCGCTTATTTTATCGAGTGCCATAAACTCGCATAACACAGAGGTATAACCATTACAATATCATACATAGAAACTCTCATATTTGTTTCTTTATATGACGTCATAAATGTTATATTGTGTTAGAACAAACAGTGAAACAGCGTTCATCAAACGTTAAGCTCTTTAATTCTGTCTATCAAAAATCAAAGCAGTCATGCACTTATATCTCTTGACAATTGAAGACAAGTTATAATGCACAAATGGCACTACTGACGTCATAATTGTTGCCTCGTTTCCAATTTGGAAATGATCCGAATGAGATAGCATTAAGTAAAACTTAGTAATAAGTTAAGTGAATTATTTTTTTTAAGCAAATACACAAATTTTAAAAAGTCGTCCTAAAATTTTTTAAAAATTTTTTTCAAAAAAATATTTTTGTTGCGTAAAAATTCTGTCGATTAGCGACGTATTTAAATGGAGCTTAAAGCTGTGACGTAATCGTGTAAAATTTCACTCAAAGCGGAAAATCAACGCAAGAATCTTCGGAATTCACGCGAGGCCTCGCATACTATTTACGACCGAAACATAAATACAATAACGAAAAAAAACAACGTTTTTACAAGCAAATTTTTATCACAGCTGAAAAAATGTGACGTCAAATTTTAATTTATCTTAATTTTCGATAGTTAATCCTGGAAATTTGATCAGTGGGTTATCACTAAATTAGTTGTTGGTAATTAGTGATCAAATGTATTACGCTGCATAATAGGTTGCCAAATCGCGTGCCCTCACAGTGCAAAAGTTTACCCGATTCCTGTCACGTGGTAAGAGCTGTCAAAATATTTTGATGGATGTTCGAATGATGCTCGAAATTTCGAGGAACTCTAAACTAGAAATGTCCACTAACACGTATTAATTGTTACGCTAAGGACCAGCACACGCGATTAAATAGTAAAAGCCCAGCACAATCAACAATAATTAGCTTATCTTAAATGCTGCGCACTATAATCGATATTAACTACATGATCTGACGTCACGACCCTTTCAAGTCACGTGACGAGCGGTGAAGAGAAATTTCCAGCGCTTAGGAATTGCTACATCATCGACATAACTGCGCGTTTATTTTTAGAAATTTATCAGTATCAAACAGTTGCGATATTGTTACATTTAAAACCGTAATGGCGCGTGGTATGGGTAACATAAACTGCTAATCGATTTTCGCGTTACCAAAATGTCCGATTTCTGTAAAACACAAAATCATGTATCATCGAGATAGCGTTATTATCTGCTGTTTATCGGCTATATAGTGTTATGAGTCACGGACATTTTAACCAGCAATTTATTTCCGAAACTCCAGTTCAATGAAATTTTAAGTAATTTTCAACTTACCGGACAAAGGCAATTTCCACTCTGCTGGCCCATTGAGAATTGTCACATTAAACCCTTCGACTTACTTAAAATCGTCGTCGTTATTTTAACTTATGCAATTTTAAACATCTTGGGCGGGAAAGAGTTGTATTGTGCTTTAATGTTATGGTTCGTGTTCTAGTTACGTAATGTTATTGGTGGAAAATAAACTATAATTTATATATCACAATATTACGCAATAAAAACAACATTAAATTCTAACGAATTCAACATACATAAATATTCGTACTTAAGAACAAAATAATTCTGTATGTGCCATTACCTTATTTAAATAGACCCTTTTTTAATTCCTTAATTAAATATTCCATTTATATTTTAAGGTACACGAGAATTAGATATAATTAAACAGACGGGCCGTGGAAAAACAGTCTAATTATCGGTTTTATATACAGTCAAGTTATCTAATGCCACGCACTAGGTTATTACATTATAGAAGTCGCATATAAGCGTAGTATTAACCCTTTGCCGAATGCACGGACATAAACCAACTGTTTGTACGCACAAATTAACACTCTTCGCGCGTAAGAGGTTATTACATAGGAATGTGTGGGGACTCGCCAACCAGTTGCATTTCCGCGCTAATAGCATGTTACACTAAAAATAATTTCAGGTCTTGGGTTTTGTGTTTGTAAAAATACCGGAATCGATAAATGACCCGTATTAAAACAATTCCAATTTAAGAGAACAATATGAAATATTTGCATAAGCAAATCAACAAAACGTAAAAAAATTAGTTATATATTTAGAGAATCTTAATAAAAAAACTTTTAAAATCTTAAAGAAATTATATAGAAAATGGGTATTTTTGGTTGGTAAAATAGCTACCACCTCATAACCTTAATAATTGTATTCTATGAAAACAATCATACCTTTGCGGAGATTGCTTTGCAAAAGTTGCTATCACGAATTACCGTTTTTTTAAACAAACCTTAGTTTTTCTCTTGCTATTGCGATACGTAATTTCAGCACGATGCAATAACATCCGTGAAACTATAAAGAGATCAGGACAGGTAAAAATATCACGTTTTATATGTTTAAAAATCGAAGAAAAACAAAGTAGATGTAACCTTTGAAACGGTAGTGAAACCGTTTTGTTTTTTTTAGCAAACGCAAAATAATTTTCGCTCGGCGGTGAGCAGCCCTGCTTGTCCATCAAATAAGGTATAAGTTTCCTGAATTTGACTACTATTCTTACTCATTTAAACACATAAACAAAGTAAAAGGTGTTGTATACATTATTCTTCTATAGGACTGCTAACAACCTTAACAAAATGAATCAGCAAATTTCATACGCCGCTGCAATTAGCACAACTGCCTAAACCGCAAGATTGTTAAATCGTCCAAACGAGCGCAAGTCAGATGAGGCTTAATCCAAACTCGGTATCCCATTTCACAATGAAAATAACAAGATTCGAAAATAAGTCGTGGGTCAGCTCATGGACGGGGACCCCCGGGGTTTTCGGGCGCGTTTTGGGTTCAAAATGGGTGATTGGGATTTTGGGCAACTATTTTAAGAAAATAACAAAACATAGTTCCCTAAAAATTCTCTTTAGTTGGTGTGCAAGGAATTTGTTTTTGCCATTTTTAAAGTTTTTAAAATTGCATTGTATCCCATATCCTACTCGGTATAAAAGAAGACTTTATTGTATTTTAAGCAAATTGAAATATTTTACAAAGTGTTAGAGCTGTTTATGTGCTATTTGTTCAAAACCTGCCGTGATGTTATTAAGGTAAATTAGTTACTTTTTCTCGAATATTTCTATTTTCGTAAAAAATTCGCGCATTGCAAAATTTTTCGTGATCTATTTTTCGCTTCTCGTATATTTGGTAAACACCGATACGGCGATTGCTCGTGTTTATCAACCTTTAAACCACCTTCAAAAGCAATCGTAATTTGGAATGGAAAATTACGTTTTTTACGGACTTAAATAACCTACTCAAGTGTAAAAAGTGTTTTAGTGAAAAGTTTAAAAACATTACCCTCTATCGTAAATTTTGAGCCATTAGATTATTATAAAAATTTTATCGTAATATTTTCCTATTTTTTCGTTTAATTTTAAATCCACGTATATGTATTGAAAATATTTATTTAATTTCAAATTTTTCTAAAGGCAAAAGTTTTATGATTTCAATTTCTTTTCTTAGCCAAGTAGCGTTGCGCGTTCTGCCCCAAATACGTTATAAGCATTCATATAAAAACAACTTCGCATAACGCGGATCGAGTTTTGGGTTAAAGCTGTCAACCACTTATTTAACTCTCAACTATTTACGTGCGCTCGCAAAGTCCTTTAAACTGTGAGGTTTTGTTGGGGTATCGTTTTACTAATCGGATTGAATCCACTTTAATAACACGGGGTGTAGGTTATATGGTGAGAAAATGGGTGTACCATTTTTATTGCCAAAAATTTTACGTTTTACCTAGGTCTCCAATTCTTATGTTTTTCAGACCATTTTTTCGGTAAAGTTTATTTTATAAATTTTTTTTTGATAAATCAGGTTGAGATTAAACCATTTGTTATGTTTGCATTTCACACACAAACACCTGCAAAGTTATTCTTAATTTAAACAAAATAGAGCTGAATTAAGACAAAGCCAAAATGACAAACAAATAAATCGAAATATGGTAACCTATTCCGTTCAAATATAACCACCTGTACCAAAAGTTCTAAATAACTCGTGAGAAATTTATAAGAATAATAGAAACTGTAAACCGGTACCTGCAAATGTTTGCGTGAACTAACAAGTCTATTGTCCAATTAACAATGCTTCTACAATGCGGCGTCCGCTTTTGCCAATAATCAAAAGAAGCGATTGACCAATTAGGAAGGTTCCAATTGTTTTCGAAACCTGTTATCAAAGGACTTCCTTTTGGGCATTTATTGCCAATCGTTGGTGACAATTGGAGTAATAAGCATGACAATAACGCATTGTTTTACCAAGTTAGGTCAAGTGCTTAAGCAGGGCGATTCAACTTTGTTTATTTTAGGCCCGTTGGATTATAACTTTATTCGTTTTTTATTAACGTTACGAGGCTGGTCAAAAATTTAATTTTACAGATAAAAACTTATTATGTTATAAGGTTTACGCAGCCCTAAAATAATTTATATATAGACATTTATAGATTGGTATCCCTTTATCTATAGTACCAAATTCTAATTTTACTTAAAAACTAAGTATAGCCTTAAATAACGAGAACATGCCAAGCCCATTTTTATAGAATAACAACACACTGATATTGTTGTCAAACACAAGGGTCGCGTTCTATTGCTTTGGTGTTGAAAAAAATGACACGAGTTCGAATTTGCATGTAATTAAACCTCGTGTGAAACATGAAATGAAATACGTTTTTTCGAGAAATTAAACACTAAGTTATGGTTTATAATTGCTAGGTGTTAATTGCAGAAAGTTAGAAGGTAAATTTATATTTTTACTTTCTATTTTCTTTCAGTATATTATTACATGGGTATATGCAGTGGGGACTCTTAAAATGCCACTGAAACAATTTCAATTTTAAGTCTACCGGCAGCGTGGTGTAGCGGTAAGAACACTTGCTACACAACACATAAAGTCGTGGGTTCAATCCCCACTGATCTCATGCTGTAGCGCCCTTGAGTAAGGCGCTATAAACGGTATGAACTCCTGCTGAGCTAGCACTTAATCAGCAGCATAATTACTGGGCAATTATATTCTCTATAATATCCCAAACTGCCACGGGCAACTCGAGACTGGGTCGGAGTAACTTATGTTACTCTATGTTTAAGTCGCGCATTCGACTTTCCCACATCGAGGATAAAGATATATAAACAAACAAAAAAATGACAACTTAACATTTGTTCAATTGGCAAAACTTTACAAAAGAGTGAAATTAAAATAACAAAAATAGCTGCTTTCTTGTTGAAAAAAAAGTGCAAAAATTGATATATTATACAGCACACTTAAACACTTAACTCAATTTAAAATCAACTTTTTAATTTAACAAAAGCACAAATAATAGGAACAACAAGCGACCGGTCTCCGATAACGAAAACAACTTAATCGACCTACGTCATTAGAAATCACGATACGAGATGACGTCAAACGTAAAGTGAAATTTGCGGGTTGCGTTACAAAAGTCACAAATTGAGGAGTTTTGTTTTCGAAAAAGGGTCAAACAAGTCACATATGGAAAACTGTCAAATTTCTCAATTAATTGTTTTTTTAAGTACCAAAGATGCTCGCCAATAAGTTAATAAAAATAAGTAATTTAAATTTAGAGATGTTGTGTTAATTTATATGCAATATTTAAAAAAGGGAAATCTTACTAAAAATGTGACCAATCAAACTGCAAATACTGTAATTTATTTCTACTATGCAAAATGGCCTAATAAAGAAGTAAAGTACATGTTTCAACCTTATAAGAATACACAAATAATATACACCGTTAGGCTCTGATAAGCAGGTGAAGCTATTCAATCTAAAGTGAACGCGCGAGCCCCAATTGACCCCTAATGTCAGTCAACCGTAAAACTTGGCAGAAAACATAAGAACGTGATGTTTTTGACAGATCAATCTGTCAGTCACATGTCGGTTACTGACAGATTGATCCCCTTTTCGAAAAAGGGGAATATACTAGAATGGGAACTGATGTTGGAATTTTAAATGTTTTGTTATGTCTTTCCACATGTTTTTAATATCTTAATAAATTACAAGTTGTATTATTATATCTTTATCCTTGATGTAGAGAGTCGAATGCGCGATCTAAACACAGAGTTACATCAGTTACCCCGATACCGTCTCGATTTGCCTGTTGCAGTTTGGGATACTATAGATTACAATTGCCCGATAATAAAGCTGCTGATTAGGTGGAGTTTATACCGTTTATAGCGCCTTACTTTAGGTCGCTACAGCATGAGAGCAGCGGGAATTGAACCCACGACCTCATGTAGTGTAGAAAATTTTCTGACCACTACTACACGATGTTAATATTATATACGGTGACGCTTTGCTAATACCGAAATAAAAGTAGTATGTCAAATTGCAACCACATATGGTCAAAATCCGAAAGGACTTAACTTAATTTTTTTTCGCACTTGAATATTGAATAATTAATATATGACGACACTTGCACTTGAACCAATGCCCATATATAAACATGCATTGTCGTGTGACTTAAAATAACTTGAACTTAAGTCGTGGGACAGAAATAAAGAACTGTGTATAACCTATTAAAAGGCATAATACTTATTTAACCTTGTTCATTTCTTTTCAATTAGGTGATATTTTTAGTTAATTTAATTATAGATGGGCACGACCGTGTATCGTTAATTAATAATTAATTCTCATTTATTTGCTATGTACCATCTCGTTTTTTCTTTATATTTATCGATTAATGACAACTCGAGGTTAATTTTATTGACAACTCATTAAAACACCTGTTCATGCCCTTGAATATGACGTCACAATCATATCAACGCAATTAGATTGGAGAAAAATTGATTAGCGATCAAAGGGCTGTGACGTGTATTGTGGTTAAGTATCCCCATTTAAACGAATGGTGTTTATAGATTACGTCATAATTGGCAGGAATACTGAATACACCCTCTTAAATTTACTAAATGGAGATTGAGAATAATTATAATACAGTTTAACGTAAACATTTGTTTAGTAATTACCCCCTTACAAAAAACCCTTTTGATAATCCTGGTTTGGGTAAATATAAAAACGAGTTGGCTAACTTTGATTTGCCTAAATGGGCTAATTAACGAAAGTCTTTTGTTATTAGGTTGAGTTAATGCTATGTTAAAACCCCATGCTCTAGTTATTTTCCAAGCAAAATGCCTGAGAAAAGACACAAGTAAAAACACCACCTACACCTTATATCGTATTACTGTTACATTTAGATAGATAGCCCCAGCGTGATTAATTCGTTAATTTGTTTAAGGTGTTTAGCTATGTGACGGTTCCACAACACGAAGTTAACATTATTCGTCACTCTAATTGACAAAATAGTTTACTAATTGTATGTTGATTATATAAACCGTTATCGTATATCAAAGCCGTTTTGTTTGTTTTGGTTAAAACCTAATTTAGTCGAAACTTTTTTGACATTTTTTGGTATAATAAATTATCATGTAATTTAATTGTTTCTTTAAGTAACGTTTTTTTTACAAAATAACTCTTAGAACAAAAAATTAATGTTGTTATAATAAATTTGTATTTTTAAAAAAGTTAGCTATCCAACTATGGTATATCATAAAACATGTGTAAAAACCAAACAAAAAATCACACCCTTTAAACTAAGACAAAAATTTTAGAATTTTTTTTATATCGGCTTTAAAACCAAGAATAATATTTTTCAAATTTTTATCTGATTTTGTGTTATTTTTTAAAGAGAAAGTCAAAACATTTTTAGATATTTCACGTTCGAGCCAAGGCGTAGTTAATATCTATTTTAGGCCAACGATCGATTTTTCCATTTTCGCGGTGCTAACGTGTACGTAGTAAAGGCGTTCCGACCATTCTCCATTCAAATTAGCTCGGAACGTAAGTAGCGATACAATTATTACGTTAACGGATACAAAAATGACGTCAGCAGTTCGATATTATAAAAAATTCAATATTTTAAAGGGTCAATATCAAAAAATTCGGAAAGGCCATATTTGATTATTTAATTTATACGACTGTGTTTTCCGGACAATTTAGAGTAGGAAAGGTGTCAAAATGTGACGCATTCGGATGTTCAATAGACTGTTTAAATTGTAACAATTCAAAATTTGCAGCCTGAAAAATGGTGTCTGACCAATTTTTACATGTAAACTTACGATTGGTTATTATTTTTAGCCAAACAACAAAATCGTGTTAACTTTTATAGAAACTGACATATATTTAGATAAATTCAAAGTAAGAAGCTGTAATACATTTATTTTAACATTTAAATACATAAAGTTCAATCGAATCATTGTACCATTTCATTCTCGACAACTTTTACACGTTCGAATCCGGATTTTGAATGTATTGTGGTAAATTGAATTAACAACCCTTTCGCCAGCTTACAACAAAATTTACGTCTACATACTACAGTGAACACAGGTTTAAGCGCTGAAAGGGTTTATAACCAGAACGTTTACAAAAAAATCGTAATCTCCGTAAACATATTACGAAGTTGAACATGGATTCGACGAACAAATCCTCGTTGTTTATTCTTGTATTTAAATAAACCCAAAGGTAACAATGGGTTTATTATTGCGAGCTTGATCGACCAGTTGGAAATTGGGATTAGCTCCGAGTTGGGTAAACAAACCTCGCAAGGTAATTTCCGGACCTTTAAAATCGCCAATTAGAGATTATTAAGCGTTAATCGACGCCGTTAGTTAAATGACGACCGCCCGCTTGTTTACAAAGCTCACCTAAGCTTTATTCACAAAACCTATGACGTCACAAATCTCGGATATCGTCGATTTTCTAATAAACTGGTGATTTAGGCCTACTGCAAATAAAACAGCGCCATAACAAACACCTTTTGTGACGCCACGACTGCTGTTATTATCGCAACTTGTAGTAAATTACTCCCAACACGATGTGTAAATTGTTAGATATAGGGGGTTTCTATGGGACAGGCAACAAAATGTTGGAACTATAACAAAGGATTACGATTTAGGGTTGTTACGTGAATCACAGATTAGCATTATCATCCTCATAGGTTATTTAAACTGTTATTCACAATTTTTTTTTCTTTTTTATCTGTTAGGTTTAACACTATTTAAACTATTGACTTTTTAAATACTGGCTTTCACCTTATCACAGTAAATTGTACATTACACAAACACTCCTATAACCCGAACCAATCCGGTTAAGATCGAGGTATATTTTGGGCAGAGCCAACTTTAAAGCGGTTTAGTAAATCATAATTAATTTTTCTGACACAGATGTTTAAAACAGTAAACATAGGATAACACACGCGCGGTTAATCCGTACTAGGTAAACCGGGATAAACTTTGATATTTATTTTATATGTGCCAAAAAACTTACAAGTGACTTATTATATCTGGTTCTTTTTTATTTAGGTTTTTTGCGCATTGATGAAGTTAAATAAAAAAATATACAAAATAATATTACATTAATGCGACGGAAAAAATGACAAAATCAATTTCATGATTTAAAACATGCCATAAGTATTAACGTTTACATAAAATTTAAAGTATGTTATAGCATGGCCACCAAATCCAGATTTTTTAATATTGTACAATACTTAAAACAGCGGAGCGATTTAAGGCATACATGCCGTGGTCACGTGATTTTTACGGAGTACAGTTTCTACTCGACCGAAAAAAAATTTGCCCCACGCGTATTTAAATACGGGTTCGCAAGTATTTAACAATTTTAACACAATGTCATGCAACATAGTTCTGTTATAAGTTCCGTATACAACCTGTAAGCATGCAAGGAATGTTGTTATGTGTTGTAATGCCAACGCGAATCATGCGCGCGTTAAAATTTACCTCAAACTAAAGGATTACGCGCTTAACGATTGACAACTCCTAAATTACAGAGTTCGAACATCAGGATTAAGGTTTTAAACACATTATTTTGCATAAGTCAAATGGCGACATCACTCCAGTTCCGCAGCTAAAAACAAATATATTCAATCACGATGGTACGGTGTGAAAAAATGCTAATTACAGGCAACTTCTAACAGGCTATCATTGTACTGTCACATTAAAGTATGTTTTTTCGGAGTTTTTATTTCCGCTGATGGATTTTATCAAACCTGCTGGCGGTTTTTAAACACGGTAATTACGTTGGGCTATAGGTTCCGCATTTTTCCAAAAATTGTTACTTTCTTAAAAATAACTTTTTTTAAGTATTATAATAAATATTTGGTTTTAAACAGTAACTTGATATTTTGGGTAATTTTTGGGTTACTATGTTTGCCTGTTACGTAACTCAAAGAGCTTGCGTAATTCATTGAAATGTGTAAGGGATATGCCACCTGAGTTGTTATAACATTGTACCATGAATAAAAGGTCTGTCATAGTTGATTAAATCTAACACAAATAATCCAACCACCTCCCTCAATAAATAACAAGTAACTTTGCGTTTACTTTTGTATGAACAGATTGAGCAAACTTGCTTGCTATTATAGCGATCAGATTTAATCAAGGCCTTTAGAAAAATAAACTTTTCCGTTAAAATTTGTTTTTCGGAATGTGAAAAACAATATAATTATAGCGTTTTATTGTAGACGATTTTCAAGATGATTGAACCTAAATTGTGTCAATTTCTTTAGTTAAACGGTGAATTTATTAATCATATCTTAAAAAACGTCATTCAAAACTGAAAAATTGTGTCAAAACAAACCGATTAAAATAATTTAAAATTTGGAAAATGACAAGGGCAGTAAATGTACTATTTTTAATACACAATTAATTATACCACGTGATTATTGATTAATTTTTTGGAATACATATTTTCCGGTCATTAGCAGTTTGGACATAAAAAATATCAATCTTAAAATATTGACAGCTTGTTTACCAAATAAAGACATTTAATGTAATCAAACTCGCACATGTCAGATGTATTGTTTATTCGTGACGTCATAGGTATAAACCAGTTACGTGTGAACGCAATGAAGCGGATCAAAAGTGTTATACAAGCTAGGCGTATTATTGGCATAAGTTGCAAAATGAGATTTTCTCAAAAAATCCGTAAGCAAAACAACTAAAAAACGACAAGCGTCAGCTTTTCGCGCTTATAATCCGCTTATTATTTAAGACAAAGCGTGCTGTCTAGTTTTTTACGGTAAGTAAATATTTTCATAATTCATACATTATTAGTGTCGTCATACTTTTTACTGGACACGCGGTATTACCCAAAGAATGTTGTTCGCGAATATGTAAAAAATTCGGATTACCGGTCTTTAAATGATGTAATGTTAAAATAACAGGGACTGTGTCTCTTTAATAACCTTTTTAAAAGTGCAATGTAATTAAAATACAAGGGAAACATAGTTACTTTATGTAATTGCCAAGTTATCAGATATTGCATAAATAAAGATGTATATTCACAAACTAGTAAAAGCTTAAATGAATAGTTACCCGAAACATAAAAAAAATAAGTCTTAACCTAATGGTGTGTCCGATTAGTTGATCTACCAGACATAACCGTAGTAAAAACTTGTCCACATTTCAAAGACTTTTGATTTGGGGTTAAGGCCAATATGAGCTATTAAATCGTGGTAATCGGAAAACAAAAGGAAGTAATAGTTAACAAATACACGTTCATGAGAACTGCTGTTACTTGAACTTCACATGCGAAATACGCTTTTTTACAAGTTTAAATTTTTATAGAACGAATTGAACTTCAGGTTTTAAAATGCCAAGTTTTAAAATAAAACTTTTAAAACAGCTGCATTTTTACTCTTGCCAACAAACTTGTCTTCTCTAAATATTTTTACAAGTTCTCCTAACCAGCTAAATTTTTAAATTTCATCCAGTACGCTATACATCAAATATAAATCCAGTTTTACTTGGGTTTAATAACGGTTTTTTATTTGTGCATGAAACAAATGTACAAATATATTCGTCGCTTTAGACTACACCTCTATTTACAGAGAGCTGAGAACATGGCCCTGTGGTGTAACGGTTAGCACTGTGGACTTTGAATCCATCGATCCGAGTTCAAATCTCGGCAGGACCTTCTTTTTTTGGTTTAAAATTTTGATAACTTTTTTAATTTGGAAAAAAATTATGTTTTTTTAAAGAAACTAAAAAAGTAGCAGCTTTATATGCAATTAATAACTACTTATACAGTTATATACAAGTTGACAGACAAAAATAACCAAAACATGTTTACTGCTTATAACACATGTTTACTGCTTATTTTAATACAATGTAAATATTAAAAACAATTTTTGAATAATAAAAATTAATACAATTTATTATCAAATTGATTTTTAAAAGGAAATTTTACGTTTAAGACTAAACTAACAGACTAATGTTTAATTAAAGCATTATTAAAGCCGAAGTTTAGACAGTTTGTAAATAATAACTTGTAAAAGCTAAAATTGTATGGTATTAGTAAATTTCAGTGTGATTAATTAAAATAGTAAAAAAATACAAAAACGAAGAGGTCCTGCCGAGATTTGAACTCGGATCGATGGATTCAAAGTCCACAGTGCTAACCGTTACACCACAGGGCCACACGAAAACGAGCTACAAATTAGCGAGTTTGTTGCTGTAATTACGAAACCAAGCGCACTACACGACTCGCTGTCGCCCTACCACGGTTAGCATTTTAAGCTTAAATATATATTTTGGTATTCTTTAGTTAGTAAAAACTTATGCCAGCTTTTATTGAATAATACAAAATTTTAACAATTGTTGACACTTTATGTTTCGTAATCGAAACGCCGAAATTAAAAATAGTTCGTTTGAAAATTAAAAGATATCATAACCTGATTTGGTTTTAATATAAATTTAGAATGGAAGGTGAAAAACACAAATAGAATGTGGTTAGCGAAAGCAAACCTCGTGGCTAGTTAAAAAAGCGCTTTGTTAAATAAATAAAAAATGCACGTAGCAACGACTCTTGAAAGTTAAACACGACTGAATTTTTTAAAAGCAAAGCGTTGGTTAGCTTTTTCACCAATTCGTAATTGTTATATTAAATAATATTTTTTGCACTAAATCGCTTGAAGCATTATAGCAAACAGGCTAGTTTTAGCATCCCATTTTAACGTAACTCAAAATACTGTGGCAAATTGCAAGATAGCCTTATCTAGTTTATCAAAAGGTTTAGTAAATATTGGTTGCCTTAGTTTTCGACCTTTGCTATTCAGCCTATTTTTTTGTAGATACAAATTTTTTGTCAGAAGAGAAAGACATAGCTTGTAAGCTTAGCTTAAAGAAATACCTTAAGAGCTTATTTCTCTTTTTTGCTGTTGGTTATTTATCAAAATCATCTCCACTCTACAAAGTCGTGACAAGAAAAATGTTTCGCGTTTTAGCCAAGAGCGTTGGAATTTATATCAAACCAAATGTTAAGGCAAGTTGTAAATACGGAAGCCCAGCTCATTTATTATGTACAGCTACTTTAGACTTTAAAAGTGCATGATTTAGTTAGAAATAGTTTGCAGCTACTGTCAAAAGTAAATGAATAAGTTATTTTTTACCTTTTTGTAGATACTTGCAGCCAGGACAATGTCGTCAGTTGTAAATCGAATCTATCTTTTTAACTACTTCGAAAAAGCACCAGTTACGGACGAGCTGTTTGAATCAATTTGGGTAACAGGGGGCAAGCATGTTCAAAAATCGGAAAATTTCCTCTCGACTTACTTACACAAGTCGGCCGATCCTAGTGCAAAGTATGTATTGAAATATATAACAAGAAGTATTTGATATTTTTTACAATACTAGGCAATGTAGGATTTTGGGCTCAAGTCAAAAAGGTTTGGCATATAGTACTTTCTTTTATTCTCTTCCTCTCTCTTTTTCTTATTTTTTTCGGCTTCTCTCTCTCTCTTTCAGTCTTCAGCAAAACAGCCGTTTGTGCCACTTTAATATCACATAAATAATTTTAAACGCATTTTATAAAACTAATTTCTCAAACAAACAAAAATAGAGTCGATTTTTTATTATTTATATTGCAGACATCCCTATGTGAATTTTGCGCTTACAGATGGATATGATGTTGTCTTTTTTGCAAAACCCGATGAAATTTGGATGAACTACATGAAAGAAGTAATGGCTCACAAGTTAAAAGCAGCACCTGGTATATATCACAACAAGTTCATACAATCAAATTTAACTTTAATACCAAAGCTTGTGTTAACTGTTTTTAGCCCCATATAAAGAAATTGCTAGTTTCAAGGGGGAAGATTTAACAACAGTAGATAAAGACTTTCCCGAAGTTCGCGGCATTTTTTTAACTTCAGTTAAAGGTATGACCACGCAACTTTTAAAATATTATATAGCTTTAAGAGTATTTTTATACATTGCATTACAAATTGTGTTTATATGCAGTGGACGAAGCAGTTAAAGATGATGAGGTCCTGCAGCAATGGAAAACTTTAACTGGCGCAGAAATTTTGCATGAGAAGTTGGGAAATTCGGTTATAGACAGCCATCTCTATAAGGTAAAATGTTAAGTAAAGTTATATTTGACAAGTGCGTCAAAAAAACTGTAAAAGGTCTATTTTAATTTTTTTCTTGCATAATCGTAAAAGTAAACAGCCCACTTTCAAACAAATCTGCTTTTTTAAACTCCTAAAAAATTGGTAAGATTGACGCTAAACCGGCATAGGAAAATTTTGTGTTGTTTTAAATAATTGGACTCTAAATAACCTGCACTATCATTACAAAAAAAAAGATTTATTAAATGCGTTTGTTTTAACTAGATCGCACCGTTTGAGAATATGAAATTTCCACCCAAATTTCAATACACCGTCAGAACAGTGGTTAAGGATATAGAGGATTCTGTTGCTAATGACATTTCCAAGGAGATCAATAAGCGAACGACCCCGTCCGGCATCGAGTCTGACACCGCGTTTTATCGCATTGTACAGACCATGAAGAAAATATAAAGTGTAAACAGTTTTGACATTGAAACAGGGTACAAAAATATGTGATGATATTTAGTAACAAGATAATATTTCACTACAGAATATCTCGTAAAATAAAAGAATTGAACTTATAAGTTGACTAATATTTTGGAAAATGTACAGCCTTGTAAACCACAAGACATTTTGGCAATGCTTAAATTTGGGGTTCCTGTTAAAGTTTGGCACAAACTTTAATTATTATTTATTGTGTAGTTAAATCAAGATATCTGGTAGAAATAAGTTAATTAAAGAAACCGGTAATACTAAATAAATAAAGAGGAAGTTAATGCCCATGGGCTACTAAAAAGTTACAGATTTTAACTATGACTAGTTGTTTAAGCAAGTTTTATTTAAATTAAAAAATCAGCAAATAAGAATTCTATAGATTACTAATTGCAGCAATTACCCTACCACTTTTAAATAAGATTTTAAAAATATCCATAGCATTACCACGCAAGTCTGTCTGTCTGTCTTGTATAATAAGCATAAACATCCGCAAGATAATGTTTAATCACACGTTTATTCCTTTTAAAAAAAGGCAAAACATTATCAACATCGCCTACAAATAATTTAAATCAAAATAAGAAGTTTTTCTAGCATAAGAAACTTAGTTTAAATTAGCAGTAAAAACTTAGCCTAATTTTATTTAATAATTAAGCAATCTCCATACTTATTATTTTATTTAGGATTCGCGCAAATCGGTCAAAACTTTTATTTAGAATCACTTGCATTTATACTTGGTCATGTCGACTGTTAGTAATCCTGTGTATTTTTGGAATTTCTTTGAGCAATCGCCAATTGACTACGAGCTTTTTGAAACAATATGGATAAGAGGCGGCAATATTGTTAAGAAAGAGAAAAACTTTGTTTCTTTAAGGCTGCACAAATCAACTGATTCTCGAGCAAAGTGAGTTTTTTTTTTGTTTCACCTATATATAATTAGAAAAAATGTTTTAGATGCTTTTTTACAATATCTTAATAATTTTTTAGTAGCAAGTACTGAGGGCATTTAAACAGTGTTAGACTTTTTTATGTTTTTATGTGTTTTTAGTTAGGCTACATAGCATCAGACTAGTGGTATTAACATTAACTGCTTATTTCATATAATATGCGGTTAAGCGACGTTTAAATATGCCCATTGTGTTTTTATTATTAAATTTTATTTAGATATCCCCATGTAAGTTTGGGGTTGTCTGAAGGAACTGATATTGTTCTCTATGGAAAACCTACAAAAGAGTGGATGGCCCATTTAATTGATATTAGAGATAAAAAACTCAAAACGTATGCTGGTAAGATATATTATAACTTAATATGTTTCACAAAATTACTGACAACCTACTAACACATATTGAATTATGTTTATATTTTAAAGGACCCTACACGCACGTGGAAAGTTACTCTGGCGAAGAATTAGTTCATCAAAAAAATGATCATCCTGAGATTTCTGGAATATTTCTTACCGCAGTTAAACGTGAATTTCATAAATATCTTACTCTAGTTAAAAGTATCTTTGTCACGCATCTAACGGGTAATTATTTTTTTGATTTTTAAAGTTGATGAATCTGTAAACGAAGCCGATGTAAAAACTAATTGGAAATGTTGGACTGGCGCGGATCTTTTACATGAGAAATTGGGAAACAACTTAGTAATTGACAGCCATTTATACAAGGTAAATTTTTATTTATATTTTCTCCTTGTTGCCACAATGACTACGACAATAAAAATGGACAAGTTAAGTCCTGAGTTCGATTTTCACTATAGTACCATATAGTCGTATCGGTTTTTAAGAAACTCTTCAGCAGTGTTTACTTTTATCCAATATTAAACCAATCAGTCAATTAAAAATCAGGCGTTTTTTTAGCTTTCGAATTGTTAACAAAGCCGCTTTTCAACTAGGTTGTCGTTATATCGGGATCTCCATTTGTTCCTACTTTTCAATATGTGGTGAGAACTTCAGTTCGAGAAATACAAGATTCTGTTGCTCATTCGATATCTAAGCAGATTAACGACCTATCCAAACCGAACGAAATTAATACGGAAACTGCTTTCTATTACATTGCATGTGATGTTGAAAAGCAATAACACCACAATACGATTTTCAATTTTTTTAATCGAAAAGTGTTATAAAGGGTTTTTACATTAGCAATGTTGTAGTTGTGTTTCAAGTGCAATAACAAATGGACTGTAACAATATTAAGCCTAAACCAAAACTTTCTAAAACACAAAGCAAAATAGATCTATTTTAATTATTTTATGCCTAATGGTATATACAAACGGCCAATGTTTACAAAAAAATGTCAGCGAACTTCCCTTATTTTGTTAACGTCTAAAAAGATTGATACAAAACTAAAATAACTAAATAAGTGTGGTCTAAAGTAGATGGATTTCAAGAAATCTGCATTACGATTACAAAATAAGTTTTATAAAAGATGTTTTTTTGTAACTGCATTGCACCGTTTAAAAATATGCATTTCTTCCTTAATTCTAATTTACCGTCAGAACAGTGGTTAAAGATATAAAGGATTCTGTTGTTCATGACATTTCAAAGGAAATCAATAAGCGAACGACCTCGTTCGGCACGAATCTGACACCGCGTTCTATCGCATTGTACAGACTATGAAGACAAGTTAAAGGGTGAACAGTTTTTACGTTTCAAAGGGGCGTAAAAATTCCTGTTTAATCTAGTTACAAAATAATATTTTACCGCAGAATATCAAATGGCTATAGTTGACTTAAAATTTTAGTTAATTAGAGTAAGAGAAGCATGCAAGGCTTGAAGCAATACATAAGTTAAATGTCCCTGTAAATTTTTATAAAGAATGTGTTGTAGAAAACTGTATATGTATCGGACGAGTTAACTAGGCAATGCCAATAGCCTATGTAGGCTACAGAGAGAAAGCAAATGGCCATGGGCTACCAGGAAGTTAACGATCAATCTTAAATAAGTTACTATAGCTAGTCAGTATTAATGTTTTTAAACCATAATGTCTGCAAACACTAAGAATTCTATAGGTTACTAGTTGCAGCAATTGCACCAGACTTTAAAAAAAGATTTTAAATATAGTTAATAGCATCAACATGCAAGTAGGCTACGTAAAAAAACAGATATAAGCATCCGTTATGTAATAGTAATAACACGTTTACATCTTAAAAAAAACCTAATCGACATCGCTTATAAATTATTTAAATAAAAAAAGCAGTTTCCTTGGCATTAGAAAAACTTAGTTATTGGTAAGGTTTTTTAAATGTAGTCGTTTTTCTACTAGGAACTCTTCGATGGAAATTTCCGTTTACGAAAAAGGTGATTTTACAATTTTTAATGTTGCACGATTTCAAGCGTAACAAACAACTCATATTGTTAGAGAGAAAAACAGCTTGGGTAGTTTTGAAAGTAGTCAACTTAAATGCAGTGTAGCCTATTGTTTAGGGTTTAGGTCGCTCAAGAAATGTTGAAGCTACGATAGCCTGCCTTAAATTTTATGTTATTAAAATGTATAGCCGATTTGCAAAACGTTATATGTTAGTATAGCTATATATAGAAGGCCAGGTAGGGTATTTTAGTTAATTAAACTACTTCCAATTCTCCATTGATAATTTAGCAATCAATCAGTATACCTAATATTTTATTTGGGGTCAATGCATGTGTCTATCTCTTATCTAGATTTACTTGCATTTGTTTTTAATTATGTCGACTGTTAATAATCCTGTGTATTTTTGGAATTTCTTTGAGCAATCCCCAATTGACTACGAGCTTTTTGAAGCAATATGGATAAGAGGCGGCGATGTTATTAATAAAGAGAAAAACTTTGTTTCTTTGCGCTTGCACAAATCGACTGATACTCAATCAAAGTGAGTAGCTTTTTTGGTTTATCTCTGATTTCAAACATATATATTTTTGCATTATATGCTTTACTGAATCATAATATTTATTGATGGTAAGTACGGTATATCTAGTCGTTTTAACATTTTATATGCATATTCTTATGTATTTTATTTAGATATCCCCATGTAAGTTTTGGATTGTCTGAGGGATTTGATATTGTGATCTATGGAAAACCTACAAAAGAGTGGATGGCCCAACTAATTGAGATTAGAGATAACAAACTCAAAACGCATGCTGGTGAGATCTGTTATAACTTAACATGTTTTATAAAGGATGTAACAGCCTATTTGCATAATGTTACATCCATATATGTTAATGTTTTAAAGGACCCTACACGCCCGTGGAAAGTTACTCTGGCGAAGAATTAGTTCATCAAAAAAAAGATCATCCTGAGATTTTAGGCATTTTTCTCACCGCAGTTAAACGTGAATTTTATACATTTTTTTATTTTGTTTACTAGTGTTTTTGTTACGCGCCTAAATGTTAAATATGTTTTTGATTTTTTAAGTTGATGAATCTGTAAAGGAAACCGATGTAAAGGCCAATTGGAAAAGTTGGACTGGCGCGGATCTTTTACATGAGAAACTGGGAAACAATCTGGTGATTGACAGTCATTTATACAAGGTTAGTTTTTTATTTATATTTTGGCTTTGTTGGTACCGTTATCAGGGCAACTAAAGTTTTAATTGTTTACAATGCCTATTATAAATCAAGGCTGTCATTATACCGGGATCTCCATTTGTTCCGACTTTTCAATATGTGGTGAGAACTTTAGTTCGAGAAATAGAAGATTCCGTGGCTCATTCAATATCTAAGCAGATCAACGACCTACCCAAGCCGAGTGGAATTGATACGGAAACTGCTTTCTATTACATTTCATGTGACGCTGAAAAGCAATAACATTTTATTTTGATTTCAAATAAATATAAAAATGGTACACAAGTAATTGTGTTGATACGATTATAATAAATATACTGCAACTATACACAACATTTGTATCGTTTAAATTGGGTTGATTAACGTACTAGTCTAAGCCCAGCTAAAACTTCCTTCCTATTTATGTCAATGGGGTTGATTCACCAGGTTACCACCAACCGATAGGGGACGCGCGCGATCAGTCCTAAACAATAATAGTGTAAGCAAATGAACAACGTGAAATATTGAAATATGTATACAAATTAGTTACCACCGCATTGAATTAAGTGTTTTTCTACTTAACTTATACAGGATATATAACAATATTACAAAATGCCGCAATATTGTGCTGTACCTTTTTGTAAAAATAGGAAGGGTGGCCATTTGTTTCCCAACAACCCTTCATTACGACGTGATTGGGTAATCAAAATCAAACGTGCCCAAACTCCCACAGGAAAACTGTGGATACCGGGAGAACACGACGTTGTTTGTTCGGACCATTTTAAAGCTTCTGATTACATATATTCAGGTAGGTTATAGTCAAATTACCAAGGACTATCCCTAATATTAACAGTTCTAACATTTCACTTTCATGCTAGGTAAAGATCAAACAAAAAAAAGATTGAAAAAAACAGCAATACCATCCATATTTATCGCTGACACAGAAATAAATGAAAGAGAACAAAGGGCAGTAAAGCGTAGATCTAATTGCTTAAGTAAAAATAGTAATGATATTGTTCCCACTGTTTCAAATGAGGTTGTGGTTGAGGCAGATAATTTAAACAGCGAAGTTGGGACAAATAAACGTTTGAAGGTAGATTGTAGTTCTCAGTGTACGTTAGTTTCTGGTGACCTTCTTCTGAACATAAATAAAATAAAGGATGATAAGAGAGCTCTACAATACTATACTGGATTTGATGACTACAATCATTTCATTTTATTTTTTCGTTGTCTGGGCCCTGCAGCATACCACCTTAATTATCAATGTGAAATATTAACTGTTGAAAATCAGCTATTTTTGACTTTAGTAAAAATAAGACAGGCAAAAGAAAATCGAGAACTATCTATTTTATTTAAGGTTAGTGAGAGTACTGTTTCAAGAATATTTAATGTGTGGGTTAATTTTATGTACTTTCAACTAAAGGAATTAGATATTTGGCCATCTCAAAAAATTATTAAACAACATATGCCAGAAAGCTTTAGCAATAGTTTTCCTACAACCCGAGTTATATTAGATGCTACAGAAATACCAATTGATAAACCATCTCATGTTCTTGCTCAAAGAGCAACATTTTCGAGTTACAAAAATAAAAATACGCTCAAAACAATGATTGGAATTTCTCCCAATGGCCTTGTAAGTTATGTTAGCCCATCTTTTGGTGGCTCTGCTAGTGATCGGCAAATCATTGAAGATTCCTCATTATATAAAGAAGCTTATCAATATTTTAATACAAAAGACAGCATAATGGCCGATAGAGGAATTTTAGTCCAAGACTTATTTGCAACATTTAATGTACTGGTAAATACTCCTACATTATTAAAAGGAAAACATCAGTTGGATGCAAAAGATGTAGTTAAAGATCGTAGAGTTGCTTCACACCGCATACATGTCGAACGGGTTATTGGATTAAGCAAAACTTACAAAATCCTTAATTGCACTCTGTCTCATCAATTGGTCCCACTTGGATCGAGAATAATATTTTTGTGTTTTATGTTAGCAAATTTTCGTACATCTATTGTTACTTAATTGGATATAAATATAATAGTTATTTTTAAACTTTCTTGTTTTAATAAATTTATCATTTATATTTAGTTATATTTATAATATTTTAAGTCGAATTAATGTTTTGTTTTTATTCCTTGTTTTAAAACAAAATTATTTTGTATTATAATACAAATTAACGAAAAAAAATTTTTTTTCAGATTTTTTCTTTTGAAATATTTAAATTTTAGCAGCTTATTTTTTTAGCAATAAAAGAGAGCCAATACTTGAGGTAAAACTCTTCCAACTTCGGAAACATGTCGTTCAGGACATAACTCTCATTAAAAGTAAGCAGCTCTACAAACATATCTTTAAAAGTATACACAACAAAGTAACAAACCCTAGCCTTACAAATGGCCATTTGAGCCTGAGTTTGAACAAAATACTTGTGTGTTTTTTTTAAAGTAATTTTTTCATTTTTATATTCTAGAAAAGGAAACAAATTTCCTGGAACAATCTTGGACTCTCTTCCAGTGTAAGGACACTTTACCTCTATTAAAGTGGCATCATCAATTTTACCATCGGGACTAACTCCAAGGTAAGGTTTCTCAACAAAAATATTAAAGCCACACTTTTTAACCTCAACATTGAATTTTTCACAAAATTTTTGTAGGGCAATTGGTTCAAATTGGTGTCCATGCATAAGTGATAAACTAAAGATTTTTTTTCCACTAAACATACTGTCACAAAATTTTTCCATATCCCTATTGGCAGTGGCTGAAATTATTTCACCGAAGCGTGAAGAAGTTAAACGCCACTGCCTTTCCTTATTCCAAAGTTTAGAGTCACTTTGGGCCTTAGTACTATTTTCTATTAATTGTGCTTGTTCTTCACTAACCTACATTTAAATATATATTACTAAATGTAATATTTTCTAATAATTGAAAATTTCTTACTTCACTATTTTACCTTAAGCATATCTTATACCCAAAATTCAACAAATGGCCGAGAAAAGTAGTCATGGTCTAGCTGTGCTGTTGCTAAATCTGCTTTTTCATAAAGATATCTCATGGTTAAACTCTTGGAGGTTGAAGCACAATAGGCTATTATGCTACTTCTGACCATGTCACAATATCCGCCAGAGTTGCGATACTGCATTGGCCTTGGATCATCTAAGGATGGTGATCCAGACCCAGGTAAATTTTCATCAGCTATTGGTGCACCTTAATAGACATGATTTATTACTATTAAGATATAGAATATATATCGTGTTTTTTTTAATATTCTGATCTTTTTGTTAAACCAAGTTGTTTTAACTACTAATATATGTTTCTATTCTTAACTTGTAGTTTTTTTACCTTCGTGTTTGCTGGTTGGATGGTGAAATTTTTGCAATGCTGCTGTACATGATTTTGCTATATTAATGATACCAGTATCCACAAAGTCAACTAGCATCAACAATACAGCTGCAACATGTTTACATGTACCATGGGGACCCTGACCTGCTGGGCAATCACAATCAGTGTTTTCTATTTCTCCTGACTCACTTATTTTAATTTTATAGCAATAAGTAACATTTTTTTTCATTGCAGCCTGAATTAACCCACTAGAATAAACTGATTGCTGTGTATAAAATATACTGCATACTTTTATGCTTTTACTTTCTAGTAGCAGCTTTCCCTTTTGTAGTGATTTCAGATCACTGTTACTTGTGCTGTCTAAAGCACCTCGGTATACAAAATATGCTTTGATAAATGAATGTTTTATTTGTGGAATTATATGGCGATCCAACACACACAGACTTCTGAAAGGTTCTGTGGGCCAGCTAACAATCAAGTTTTTTGGAATGGTAACTTCCACAGAAAAGTTGTTGTTACGGTCATAGTCTTTAAGTCTAAAATGTTGAATATTTCGTATAAATATTAGCGTTTAGTGGTTAAATGTAACATTAAAGAAATGATTAGAAACTTGAAAATTTTTCGAAACTTGAAAATTTTTCTTCCCGTGACTTTAGCTCCCCGCTTGGCCAATTGTATTTTTAACTCGGCAACCGTTTTCTCTTCATAATTCATTTTTTAAAAGTTATGATATTAAATAAATATATGTTTTACCTTTGGCGTCGCTCGTAACTATAAACCGTAGGACCGAGGTCTAGCGCCATTAGCGGTAAACGCGTACATGAATCAACCCCATTACTAATACCATGTTTCTTTTTTGTTTACGAAAATTTAAGCCTATTAAAGTTATTTTGATATTGAACTTTGGTTTTGTGGAAAGTTTAACAAACAGAATTTATCCTTCAATTGTATGCTGTTTAGTATTTGCATAAAATGGCCTAAATTTATTAATATAAAGGCGTATAGAACTTGACAAATAAAATTCATTATAAATTTACTAAATATTTTATGTTTCAATATAAAAACAAACTTCAAATCATCTTGTTCGTACCACAATTTATTGTTTATAAATAAAAACATAAAAAATGATTATTTTTGTTTAAGGATATTGGTTATTATTTACAAATTAGTGAGTTTTTATTCATATTAAAAGAATTTAAATATATTTTACAAAAGTATTTTTAGAAAAAGGTTTCTATTTCTTTTTTTATTTGACAACACTGTATTTTATTGTTTTCACATTTTTAACTGGTTCGCGTTTTTATTTGCGTTTGTCTGTTCGAACGATTTGCGGAGTTAGGGTGTTTAGTTGTTAGGAAATTCTAAAAGAAGAATTAGTTTGTTTTGCTTTACAATTATATATTGGTTATGATTTTAAAGTTAAATAATGTTAAAGAACAGTCTAACAAAAAAGTAGTTTATTAAAATTTTTTTTTTTTTTTTTTTTTGAAAAGACTAGCAAAAAAGTAGGTCTTTCAAGATTTGCCTTTTTTCATTTATATAATAAATACAATTTTTTTTGTTTCAGAGTTACAGAAAAATAATTTAATTAATGCAAACAAATTTACTTAAAAAAAAAGATTTAAATTTAGGCAACAATTATTAAAAAACTGAAAATAAAGTGACTTATTTGGAATATTACTATTTTGTTTGCAACAATTTATGGAAATAAATGATTATGGGAGATAGTCGCAGGGAATTTCCCCTTCCACCAGGTTGGGAGGAAGCTTTGGATTATGACAGAAGAGTCTTTTTTATTGATCACAACACCCAGCGAACATCTTGGATTGACCCGAGAGACCGACAAACGAAACCTCACACTTTTGCTGATTGTATAAGCAATGGTTAGTAAAGATTTCTCGAAAATTTGTGTAACTTGATTCAGAATAACATTTTAATTGCCAAGTACTTCCTCTTTATATAGTTTAAACTGTGTCAATAGCTTAAATTTAAACTACTACAAAAATAAAAATACTGAAATACAAAATTAAACATATTGTTATGTTTCCTATAAAACAAAATAAATAATTTTTTGGGTTGTACTTTCAAAGTTATGTTGTGCATAAAAGTTAATAAAGACAATAAAGCTGCTTCATTTGTTAACACTGGCGGTTTAATTAAAAAAACTGGTGGTTAAACAATTAACATACTTTATGAATAAATCATTAGCTCTCAGCTGTTTTGTTTAATCCTTATCCATGGCGTTCTAATTTAAAATTTGAATTATATTCTCCCATGTAATTATATCACAACATTTGTATTGACTATTCAAATTAACATTTGCAATCCTATGAGCTTTTAATATGTTATAGTTTTTAGTGTAAAGTTTTGTCAATATAACTATTTTTGTTTCTAGAATTACCGATAGGCTGGGAAGAATGTCAAGATGATGAATATGGGATTTATTATATTGATCATCTTAACCGTAAGTTTACATTATAATTCACCGATTCTTTAATTTTTAATATTTTAATAACAAAAAGCATTTTAGCAAAAAGTAAATGAGAACTTCTAGTTTATAGCCTAGTATATTTTTAAATAGTTACTTGTTTTGTCATACAATTATGTGGTAAAACCGTTAAGAATTTGTGGCGTGTATAACCAATCCTATTTATTTTAGTGCAATACATCTTAATTTTCGTGTTTTACAAATTACAGAGGTAAACCAAAGAGAAGATCCTAGAGCTGAATGGAGAAATTCTCAACAAAATATGTTGGAAAATTATCTGTCTGCTGCTTTACACGAAGTTCAGGTAAAACATTTTTTTGTAAATTTTTTTTAGGGTATTATTCGTGATAACAAACTCGCTTAACTTAAGAATGAGGCCATTTTTAGGTTCTGTATTTTGTGTAGCGACACCTGTTTCTCTGCGTGTTTGTTTTACTAATTTATTAGGTCATCGCACTTCAAATACCATGAGTTTTAAAATCATGACAGTACTGTGTACTTTTCTAGCTTGCGCAAACATTCCTAGCTCTCAATAAAATGCTTGTGTTGTAATATTTAACGAGCATTTGAAAATGATTTATTTTTTTAGTAGTTTTGTTAAGGAAAGTGTTAAGGTCATAGGCAATGTCAAATCCAACTGCACTATAAATTAGTTTGAAATTTAAAATTTATATAAAAAATCTGAAAAATATTTACTCAGAATAAATTTTTGTGTTATTGACATAGCTGTGATATGCTGTGTCATCAATTTTATTGAAACACAGATTTTTTGTTTGTTGACATTTAAAAGTTATCTTACAAAGACATTCATTGTGCATTTTTCACAATGTGTGCAAAATATTATTAGCCTTAGGTACACAGCCGTTTTTATCTTATTATTAACATACCACTAATTTAAAATTGGATTGATTACTGCTGTGCACTGTGTAATTTTAAATTAGATGTACACCATTTAAGTGCACTACAGTTCGCACACTAATTAGAATGTGAAGGTGCATGTAAGTTGCTTTTAAAATTGACCATGCATTTTATACAACATGTTTACTTCTATTTTTATATAACTTATTATACAATTTATTTCCCTTTTTAATTTTTAAAGGAAACCAAGCCCATAACTTTTGTGTTGTTCTCTAAATTTTAAAGCACATCTATTTTGTAATAATTTATGCTAGTTATTCTATCTCTTAGGTTGTATATAAAATTAATTTTGTTTTAAAAAGTTGCTATTTTGTTGTATTGGTTAATGTAGTAAAGGTGTATTGCTATTATATCAATATCTATTTATTATTTTGTGAATATATTGGATTAAATTGTATATATATAACAGTAATGCCCAATGTGGTGGTAGAACTGATTGTTAAGATTAGGATAAGTTTTTGACCTAATAATAGAACACTCTCAAACCCTACCCTCAACCATGCCTTTTATCCAGGATGTGTTGTTTTTGTTGTTTTAAATTTTGCCGTAAGTGGACACACTCTGATAGCGAGAGCCACTTGACAACCCTGCAGGATTGCTTTTGCATAACAGACTTCTCTTTCTCTCTTGTTCTTAACTTTGGTGGTTAAACAGTTGGCTCAAATTTTACTACTAAGATATTCACTCAGAAATAAATATATTTGTAATTATGATTTACTGTAAAAATGAGGTATTTTTTAGAGTTGCGAAGTTCTGTTATTACATACAACAAGATTTTTGTAGTAATTATTTTTAATTTATTAACTTAACTAACAAATTTTTATGTTATGTATAAGTATGATTGACATCTTCTGTCGAAACTGAATATTTCAGTTAAGTGACTTATTGTTCAATCATCCTATCATTAATTATAAAAATAGTTCTTTAACAAAACCAAAAATCAATAAATACCCATGTGCACTTAACTTTTAACCTACATTTAAAATATGTTGTAACTTTTAATATTTTTTGAACAATTTCATAGCCATGTGCTTTGTAGTAGTTATAATCCAGATTAGGACATTTTAGCAAGACAGGTGGTTGTTTGACAACACTTAAAGTTATCAAGTTCTATTGCTAAACATTCTGTAATTGTTTTGTGCCTGGATTAATAAAAACACTTACTATAATTTTGTTAGTAAAATGTTATCTTTTTTGTAAAATTTTTGCACATAAAACGGTCCTTAATTGGCCACTCTACATTTTAAATTGAATTGAAAAGGACTGTGGAAAATTTTAGCATTTAATACAGAGGTGGTTGAAAATGTTTTTGGTATAGCGTTATGCCTTTGGCGTTCAATTATTTATGTTTAAAGCGTCGCTAATGCTTAAATAGAAAATAATGGCACAAATGTTTATGTACGGTTCGCGCGGTGTGAAAATCTAAATTAAAAAAAAATGGTATGGACAGCTTTTTTTTATAAACTCAAAAAATTGTTTCATTTTTTTTATTAACCCTAAAATTAGGAATTTTAATTTTCTTAACCCTTTGACCGAAACAACTCATATCCATTATTCCCGTTGTCACGAAGACCCCCCTGTGTATATAAATATACATTTTTTAAAACAAAAGAGGCCTTACGCTACTCAAGATAAAAGCGACCGCGTCTCGCAGTTTAGATTGATAATACAATTACCTACAAAACCGATTCGCGACCCACTATTGTTAAACTACATTCCAAGGTCGCTGGATTTTTAACCTCTCGCATTCTTTAGTGAAAATAAAATAAACATTCCTATTGTGCTGTATGGTTCAGTTGTAATAATATGGGAAAGTTGAATTTTGAAACTGAGCTTTAGTTTTTGGATTATAATAATTGGCGCCCGATTGTCTTTCGTTGACTGTCATTGCATTTTAACCCCATTATTATATTGTTGTTAATATAAATATAAAATTGTTGACGTTTTTGACATTTTTCAAGCTAATTATAAATCAAATATATATTTCTTAAATTAAAAAAAAATTGTGAACGGAGTTTATTTGTTATGTTCAAAAATTTCGTAACATTCTTATTTTAATTAAAAACTTTTCAATTAAAAAAATTGATTTCCAAAAAAGGTATATATCCCAAATTTCCAAATAAAGTAAAATGTCGTAGTACAAAATTTAGAAGCTAATATCTTGCTTGTAAATGCGGTATGTAGTAACTCGAGGTACATTTCTTAGGCCCGAGCGCATCACATACCCATCTATAGGTGACACTACATGTAAATATTTGCGCAACGAATACTTAGGAAACCTATCCGTAGACAACACACCATCAATGTCTATTAAAAGGTCTTAATATATTACCTTTAAATAGACGGGATTTTTACTCCATTGTAACCGCTTTTTGTGTGTTGCATGTTTGGGTACTTTTTCGAGAGTTTTAAATAATTTTTATTTCTGTTTGATTTTGTTTTGTCTATTTAAGGTGTAACTGACGTCACGTCGTAGACAAACCTTGTAATAATGGCCACTTATTAAAGTTTATAGCCACAAGATATGAAGCGTTCGTTCAAGTGATGTAATGTTTGAGCACACAATTACCTCATACTTTTTGCCACAAAAACCGAATCCTATCCGCAGAACAATGACGTGTTTAACCCTATGTCTAATACCCAGCATAGCACACTGGCTTGCTTTGTGTTATGGCTGGAATTTCTGGCGTAATTCTACCTTGCGTATTCGATTACATTGTGAGTCACAAACACTACAATTGAATCGAGAACGGTTTCATTTTGGTAAAGGAATAAATTTCTGTTGCTTACATATTATCGAGCGCGCGAGTTTCGTTATTTCGCTATAGACAAAAGCCTTTATCTTTCAATTACTCTACCCTTTATTTTATAATTAGAGTAAATATTTGAATCAACAAAGGTTTAAAGAATTGAAGTGACCAGTACTTTATTGTTTAAATGTTATTGATTAACTTGTTTATTTGTAAACTAGTTGTATCGTTTTTTTATTTGGGCTAACTGGTTTTCACACACCGTAGTCTATTGACAACAACATTTTTTTTTTATAAATTTCAGTAGATTTTTACTATTTGTGATAAACAGTTTAAATTATTTTTTTTTCAGAATTTTTAAATACAGTTTTATAGTATTTCATTAAATCAATAGTAGCATGCATTTTTGACAGTTTAGATTTAAAAAAAACTTGCATTGACATTTACCGATTTTTTATCACTAACATTTAAGTAACATGTCTTCTTATTCTAAACCCCATATTGAGTTTAGGATTCAGTAATTGGATGATAAAATATTTTTTGTCGAACTTTTTTGGAAGCTCGTTAATATTTCCAATTACTTTCACTTGGCTAAGCACAGCTACTTTTGGTTCATTATAAACGGCTGAACTTTTATAAGGCAAGGAGTACATTGAACTTAACTGTTCAAATCCGGAGACCTTACGTCATATTAATATCTCCATTAATTCTCTCACAAACTTATACTCGAGAAAATGTATTTTAGCTTTTTTTTAAAGAAATTTGTTGTAAAAACTTGATTGCTGGAATTGAAGTTGTTTTAAAACTGGTCTAGGTTATTTTAAAAGCTGACAGGTTTTTTATTATGTTGTAATACCTACTTTGGAGTTTTAAACTTATTTTAAAATTTAATGTGTGAATACGATATATTTTTAAATATATAAAGTAAAGAGAATTATTTTTTTTGTTTGATAATTAAATATAATCCACAAAAAAACGTATTTTAAAAAGTTATTTTCTCAGATCATATGCTATTAAAAATTGATTATTAAATCGAGGTATAACGTTTAAAAACGTCGCCGCGTTTACGCCCATACTGAAGTGACTTCTTAAACGAACGTTGGCATTTTTGACCAGAAACTCGCAAAGAGCAATCGAGATTCGAAAACCGAGTGGTTTAAAGTGGTTTTCAGTTCGCCATTCAAAGAACACTCCTTCGCGTTCTCGTAGCATTCCGCAATTCCTCTTAATACCACAAGGTCGGGTTTATAAGCCTTCTATCTATTTAGTAAGAGCGATTTGGCGTTTTTGAGATACACAAAACGCGCATTTTTCGACTTGACTTTTTGCCTTATCTTTATAGGGAATAATTTAAAAAAAACGCTATATACTTTATCGCTAATACTCATTTTTAACACGCAGTTTATAGCGCATTGTTAACATTTTGTACTTCTGAATAAGCGAGAATTCGCAAAACTATTTTGCGGGAAAGCTGACGTCAGACTTGTTAGTGAGTCCCCTACGTTAAATAAACACAGTTCGCCGTTGTTGTTGTGTCAAAATCTGTTGTTGTTTTTGGATCCAATTTTAACAACCGCTATATAAAATCATAAAAATTTTTTTTAATTTTTCGGTTTTTGCCTCGCGATAAACGGAGATTAAATTTCATTAAACACTCGAAATTTGCCTATTTTTTCAGCAGTTAAGTCAGTGACCTCGGCCAATTGTTTCCCGCCGATTTTTGTGTTTTTTGTCGGTCCCGCTAAAGCAACAAGCACCGGTCGTTTTGGTTATTTTAGATTGCGAATTCCGCGTTCCCTGGAAATGAGAAACGATTTAATAAAAAAACATGACCACGTTAATTTAAATGTTTGTTAAACGTGGCGGTTTTTAATACCATTCAGACCAGCTGGCATCACGAATCTTTTATCATACCTGTCATCTAGAATCGTTTGAATAACGATTTTATTGAATTTTTTTTCAGGCCAAAGAAGATGTGGTTAATTTAAAAGCGGAGGAAATCGAGATTGCTAAAAAGCAGGTAAATTTTGCGTGAAATTAGTAAATAGGGAAGAAAACTTTAAAGAAGATAGGCCTAATCTTAATAATGCAATTTGGATAATAATGTTTTGGTTTAAATTTATGAAAACATTTAATTTTTTTAAATTGTTGCACAGATTAAGGAATTAAAGCATCAAGTTATTAGAACAGAAAGCTCAAAATCAATGAGAAGTTGTAAGTAAATTTGTTTTGCTTTAATTACATTTTAACTTTTAATTTTTCAAAATTTGAATTAAAGTTAATTTTATTATCAATACAATTCAAAAAAAAATTATTTTTTATTTTTTGAATTTTTACAGTAAACAGTGCGGAGACGTCATGCTCAAACTGGTCAATATGTACCAAGTTCGATCCCGACCAAGTACGAGCCGAACTCTCAGAAATGAAACAAAGAGTTTACAAATTAAGGAAAGATTTAACCGATGCTGAAGCTGACCTAACCCATGCAAGAACTAAACACCAACAGTGGAAAAATCACTGGTACGTTAATTTTTTTTAAATTTATTTTTATTTTAAGTCTACAGTCTACTTAATTTAATTTAAAGTGGCTTAAAATATATAAAGTGGCACAATAACATCATTTTTCATTATATATATATTTATAAGTTTGTATTTTAAGGTATTCAACAGGCTATTCTAAATTGGTATTTTTTTGCCATGTATTTTAAAATATTTGATCTTCCAATTGTTATAGGTCTGCAAGTAGCCTATTAAAATTTGAATGTTTATCAAGTGTATAACATTTTAAACTTATGTGATGAATATAATTTAAAAATGACATGTATATAAATTTGTACTCAAGGTTATTTAACAACATATTCCAATCTAAACTAGTAGCCCATTCATTTATTTGTACAATGTATTTATTTTAGTTAAGCATTAAGCAAGCATTGTTCAAATATTTTTGATTTTAAAAATATATATTAAACAAACACTACTATTGTGCAATGCTTAGCAATATTAAATACTAATTAAGCTTATTACCATAAAAACTATTACTTAAATACTAAAATCTATTTATTTAACCCACCATTAAAAATGCAATTCTTTTTAATTTAGTTAACAATTAATTTTTAAAATAAAAATCTAAATATAATATGGATTAAGTGCCATTTGCTGTAAAACTTAGGCCAACATTAAAAAATCATTATAATTTAAATAAATATTTTATAAAGTGCTGTTAAACTTTCAAAAATGTAAAAATGAAAACAGGCTTAGTTTAAAAGATTGAAATCCAAAAATGTTAACTTTAAAATTCAAAAAAAGAATTCCTTATAGACTTAAAATTTTGTTTTAAAAAAAATGATTTATTTTAACAGGGAGGGAGTAAGGAGTGATGGTGGAGTTGATAGTTACGGATCAAATGAGCAAGTTAATGGAGGAAACAAGATGTTGGAGGAAGAAGAAAGAGAAAGGTTGATGTTGCAACTTCAAACGACAAACGCAAAGTATGAAATCCATTTTTACAACAATTCTTTTACCAGCTTGTTTTTAATCCTTAAAACATAATGCTTATAATAAAATTTATTTACAAAAATTACAAATATTTTTCATCTTCTGAATTTTAAAATTTTTTTAAAGGATTGCTGGCCTCACCAAAGAGCTTGAATCATTGGAGGAGAAAGGGTCATCAGATGGAAATCCGAGCCATCTTCTTATCATCTCAGAAAAGGATGAGCAACTTAATGAGATGTACACAAGAAGTGCCGGAAACGGTTCGACAGAAATTGAAAAGAAAAATGCTCAAGATAAATGCAAAAAACTGGAAAAGGAATTACGGTAAAATTAATTTTTTTTATAAAACCTAATATTTAGATAGACTTCTGCAAATACTTTCTGTATTAAAACACTATCAGAATATCCCCTATTACACTTTCTGTTTCTAAATTTAAACCTGGTGATTTTACAACAAAATTATGCAAATAATGGTGCAAATTTTAAGTTTTCATATTGTAAGATTAAACCCGTGGAAACTTATTTATTACACCACATCAGGCAAATAAACAACTTACAAAAATTTCAAGATATTCATAGGCTAAAAAAAATTAAAAACATAAACACATACTTTACAATACTAATAAACATATATGGCCTACCTTTAAAATTTATTGTTCAAGTGCCTATGGCTGTGTTATTGACTCAACCCTGGGTTGGGTCGTATTTAAGGAATTTAATACCACCTACATCACTATCTATTGTTTGCCTTTCCACATATCAATACCAAAAACACAAAGGAAAATAATCACAAAGGAGTCCTGTCTTAGACATATCATAAAAATTCCAGCTATTAATATTGAAAGCGGGTTTGATTAAGAATTTTACTGCCAAGTTGGGTTTGCCGATGTCGTTGTTAAACAAAAGTATGCAAACTTCCACTTATTATTACCGGCTATCAAACCATGTCATTTTCCTTTTGCGTGTGCATTTCCAAAAAAGAGCTTAATGCTTAGCAATGTGTTTAATGACTATACTTAAACCTTAATGGCAGGTTAGTTAAATATGCTTTATTCAAATATGGCTTTAACCTATAGATGAAAAACACAATTGTTTATTTTTATTATAAAATCGCATTATTAGGCTTGTGGCCTTGACAAAATAAACAACCTAAAAAGTTAAATAAAAACATTAAAAATCTGTTACGTAGAACAGAATACTTTTTGTATAAATCCCATACACTTGAAATAAATAAGCTCACTTAACGGCATTAGTCATGTTATATTCGAAATGGCTTTAGTTGGGCCGGCAATAATTCGTCAACAGCGGAAATCATAATCTTGTGAAATTTATAATTCGGATGTGATTAGATTGTACCGATTGCTATCAGGCCGATAAAGAGTACTACTGGGAATGTAGAATTTGACTTTTAATAAACGATTAATTGATTTATTTAACATTTGATTATCGATTTGTGATTATATTACATTTCCCACGCCCACACTTAACTTTAATGTACTAGTATTGATTTGGGTATTAACCCAAAGCTTATTAAGGCTGACGTCGTTTTTATGTGTATTATAACTTATACAATTATATGATTTGCAAAGTTTTTGGTACATAAAGCATAAATTTTAAGGTAATAGGTTTTCACCTAGACAACATTTATTCTAAATGTAAAATTAATTTACTGAAAAAAGAAAATAAAAAAATTTGATGACATTTGGCAAATTTAAAATATTTTTGTGATTTTCATGAATTTTGACACATTAACAGGTTTTAACAGATTTTATCAGCCCAAATTACCCAATAAGATGCTATTAATTTTCACCAAACCACCAAAACAAACGCAAGTACAACATAGTCGAGGTTTGCCTTGCGATTAAACTATGTACATGTTTGTAAATTGTATTCTGAACGCGTGTGTTCACTTGTTTTACATACTCCTAACTTCTAGTTTACATTAAATTGAGAGACGAATTTCAGCGTATAACGTACCCCAACCGAGTTCAAGTGATTTTAATTAATTTTTTGTTTAAAATATTGTAACACACACCTCCACAGGGGCCAATGTATTTCGATTTTTGAGTTGCAACACATTTTTTATTTGTTAATGTAAATTTTTGAAATTATAATAATTCCATTTTTTGAATTTTTGACATTGCGTTAATTAGTGGGGTCTTACTGTGCCGGGGTCTGACGTATGTTGCTACATATGTTTACAAATGACATACCAATAAACATTTAAAATATTTAGTTCTATATATATATACACACGATTCTTTTAACTAAATGACTTTTAGCCCTACTAGATTTTATTCAAGAATCAGTTATTCATTTCACATAACGGAATCTTAGTTTTTTCTGTTAATAACACAACTGCTTTTTCTTTTTATAAATAGAAATGCAAAAAGTTTCAACAACAAGGCGTTGGGTGAAAGGTTGAAGAGAGTTGAACGACATGAGAGTGTAAACAGACAACTCAGAGACAACAAAGAACTTGCCATTAAAATCGAAAATCGACTGAGAAGGTAAAGAAACTAAAAACACCTAAAAATTTAAATGCACAAATGCTTAAATGCTTTTAAATATAAGATAAGGCATTAAGACCTGTAGGCCGACATAACCACTCGCATTTATCGTCGAACTTTGCATAAAATTTCACCTAAATTCAATTTAAATTAAGCATTTTTATAGTTTATCAGCAAGCAGTATGTCTTTATCCTCGTCGTCCAGCCACGGCTCCACCTCGGCAATGACCACTGTCGTTTCGCAGGCCAACAACGCCCGATCCCCCGCGATAGAAACCACAAACGGTCGAGGTCCGAACAGTCGACCCCATTCGTTTACGAGACGAAATAACTCGATGACCCGACTGCGAGCAAAGGTTGTACGAACTAGTATGCGGCGACAAAATGCAGGTAAATGAAAACCCTTTTTGGATTTTTAGGATATAGTAAGTTGACAAAACATTTATTTTTTTAATTTTTGTGATCTTTTTTTTGTAATTTGGTGAACATGATTTTTCCAATCAGATGTTTCTCCTTCTGGAAAACTTGGCTCTTCTTCTTCATCTGGAGCCTCGGACTCTGCCTTTAATCCTTCCGTAGGACCTAATCCTTCTCATACACGCCAATCTCCTTCCTACGAGGAGGTTCTTGCTTACCGCAACAACCAACGCCCCGGCGCCCCCGTGCGACGCCACGCTAGCGGTAGAGTGACCACTACCACAACAATGGCGCATTCTACCAGTAACTTTAGTTTAAGCAGTAGCGAGAGCCGACATTCCTCGCTTACTTCTAGTAAAACGTCGCTTATGAGCCGCGGATCGTCCGTCAACTCGTTGAGCGTCATCGACGAAAGCACGCCCACCCCGTCCCAGTTTGCCAGTGCAAGAGACTCCGCCACGCCCACGTGCGGCGACTCGAAATACCTCGTTCGATCTTCCTCGGTCGGTCGGTCTAATGGCGGATACGCCACCAGGCCTAAACTACCAGATTATTCGGAATTGGTAAAAAAGGTTCCCTCGCCCCTTCACACCCTGCCGCAGATTCCGGACACACTATGTCACGTTAATTCAAATGGAAAGTTTATAACAGAAGTAATGATGTAATAAATGTTTTATATCCTACCAAGCAAACTGCAAAACAACACGCGGAATTTCCACCAGAAAAGTAACATGCCAAGTGTATTTTTAAATCCAGTGGTTTGAAAGAGGGATTGCCCGAACTAAATCTTATTCAAATCATTGACTTGATTTAAACGTGATAGGGTAAGCACTAAAACATTTTCATTTGTTTTCCCAAGCGGATTGATTTTTTCATCTTGCCGAAACGTACTCAAGAATATAAAACAATAAGGAAATTTAGAAACAGACTCATTTATTTCCCTATTACACGAAATTTATAATAATGGATAATTGATACCAACATAACTATATTTAAATAATATACCATTAGGCATAGTATTAAAAAATACATTTTTTTGTGGTTGGTCAAGCCTACAGTTTAAACACATTATATTGCAAACTGAATAACAAATTTATCTATTCTTCATTGCTCTTTATTCAATAATTTAGAATTTGGCAAGCAATTTGAATTTAAAATGTATAGAACTTTAATTGCAAAAATTTAAATTTTTTTGATTAGTAATTTAGTTTTAGAAAAGTCAATTCTCTAACTTAAATAAACACTACCTCCTGCCAATTTACGCCATTTTAAAATTTATTTTCTTGAGTTTATTTTTTATATATTTGAGGTGCTTCTGATAAAAAACGTTTTTTTATAAATTTCTTGGACAACAATAATTAGCTTATATTAATTATTATTTTTAAAGCTACTTTTAGCATTGGCAGTTTTGTTTTAAATTATTGAATGTATTGATAACTATATCAAGTTTATATTAAACACCATGTCAGAGTTAGCTTTTAACTTCTACTCTTGTTTATTTTGTCTTCTAAAGTTTCTTTATATGAGAAATTTTAATTGGTACATTTTTTTATATGAGAAATATTAATGGATACAAGGATAAATGTTTACAGATAATTTATCAGTTTGTGTTTTTTTCGCCCTTTTTGTGATCAACAGTGGTTAAATGCATCATCATTGTGAATTATTGTTTGTCAATAAAAATATAAAGATAAAATGTTAGAAAGGGCTGATATTAGATATTTTTTGGTAGGTTATACACCATACCAATAAACTTTTAACATTTTTTTTAATAGCAGCGACTATCGAATATTAAAACAGGTCATTTCTTAGTAAATATTTTATCCTCTCAAAATTCATTCACAAGTTGGCGCGCGTGCCCTAACAACGTTGCCTAGCAACAGCTAAAGCAAATTAGTTAAAGTGAAATTTTGTTTGTCTTTGTAGATACCTGCTGTATTACGTCTAAATATTAAAGTTTAAACCCAAAAATGTAGTTAATAAGTTTTATTAAGTAATTATACATTAAGTGATTGTAAAAAATTGTCTAAGTTTAGTAATTTATTCTGACATAATTTTTGTGTTTAAACCAGACTGACTCGTGTTTAATAAAAACAGTGTAAAGTATGTCTAATTCAGTAGCTAACGAAACAAAGGAAAGATATACTGTTCTATGTCAACAGAGAAATGTTCCGTCACATGATTACATTATCAAAGCACTCTCAAAATCTGCTAAAGAGTTTTTATTGAGCTCAAGTGAAGACCTAAAACTACAACTTGGGGGAAATAATAAGCTGTTAACGAAGACTCGTCTTGGCGACCAAGACGTTGAAATACTCTGCACCATTCTAAGTAGAAGTATTGTGCTAAGTTCATTGGATTTACGCTATAACAATCTAACAGATGAGGGAGCTGCATCGATCGCTAAGTTAATTAAAGATTCTCCCTCTATTAAAGAACTTAATGTGATGTGTAATGATTTCACTGCGGAAGGAGCGGCTTTGATTGCAGAGTCTTTGCACACATCTAAAACCCTTAGATCTTTAAAATTTAATGGGAACAAGATTGGAAACAAAGGGGGTATGTTTTTTGCCCAAGCATTGCAAATTAACGATCGTTTGCGGGAGTTAGATTTGGGAGATTGCGACCTTGGAACAGAATGTATAATAGGCTTGACTACAGTTCTACATCAAAACAAACATCTTCGTGCTTTAAACTTGAACAGGCCAATACTTTCATCTTTACAAGAAGAAACAATAGTTCATGTCGGCAAAATGTTAAAAGTGAATAACACTTTACGTGAGTTGCATTTGGGCAAATTTGACTTGCGAGATTTCGGTACTGAACGACTTTGTGATGGGCTACGAGACAACTATTCATTAAGATATCTTAATTTGACGTGTAACAGAATCACAAGAGATGGAGCCCTATCACTTTCTAAATTGCTTCGAAAAAACACGCCGCTGGAAATTTTGGATTTGGGATACAACCGCATTGAAAATGACGGTGCAATGCATTTAAGCAATGCCTTATCATTTTCAAATAGTAACCTTAAGGCTTTGGTTTTGGTTAGCAACTGCATAAGTGGGGAAGGAATTGTAGCAATTTCTAATGCGTTAAAGGCAAATACTTCACTGACCAATGTTTATATTTGGGGGAATGAGCTTGATGAAAATGCCTGTAATGCATTCGGCGACTTGATTCAATCAAAACGACTTCAACAACAAAACACTGATGTCCAACCTTACGTTGTAGATGGAAGGACATATTTATCCGAGTTATCGCACGGAATTCGACGATTTTACTACTGGACTCCAAGTTATGGGCCAGATGTGATAGGAATGTCTGACGACATTTAAAGTGTTTTCTAGTCATTACATACTGTTTGCTTTTTTCTTTTTTTAAATTCAATGATGTATTCTACTGTCATGTTATTAAATAATTTTTACATAATGATAAATTCATTAATTAATGTTCCGTCAATTTATTTATTTTGTTCAACACGTAAATATCAAACCAAATTACTACACAATATTTTACTACTGGTTACCTGCATTCATATGCCAATCTGAAACATTCACATAACATATTTGCGAATCAGCAGATTCTAGTTTAAAATACAAAATTGAAATCCAAGATTTTGATTAATAATTTTTAAAATGATTTAAGCGATATAAGTAAGCCCTTCCCTGACTGTTTCCAACATGAAAATAACCACTGTTTGGTGAAAACCCAATCTGTCTTGGGTGACTAAGATTCTTGTTTTTAAAATCGGGAAAATTTGAAAACACTGCCAGAGAATTGACATGAACCAACTTCACTGCATTTTGAAGTGCATTTGAAGACATGGCTAAAATTTCCGATGTCGAGTTAAATGCTAATGCAGTGACAGTGGTTTGTAAATTCTTAAAAAACTTGAGTGGTTTTGGATTTTGTTTTAACATGCAATCGCTGTCATACAAATTAACGATCCCGCTTTGTGATCCACAAGCTATTCTATTGTTGTCGGGTGAAACAGCAATGGCAGTCCCTTTAACACAGCCCTGAAAATAAACAACAACATTTAAAAATCCAAGATTATAATGAAAAATATCTAAAGTATATATACATAAAACATAATATTAAAGATCTTATGTTATATGTGCTGGGGACAAAGCCAATACGAAAAATTATAGGAGTTAAAATTTAGAAAAAAAAATCTACCTCATCTTCGAAAGTACTCAAACATCGACTTGATCGAATATCCCAGATGTGAACAACTCCATCATCACCTAGTGAAAGGACTTTCTTTCCTTCTTCCATAAATGCAACATCCTCCACTGATCCATTCATCTTTAGTGTGGTGATCAGTTCTTTAGTGTTGCTATCCACCAAATGCATTTTTCCAAAGCTAAATATAAAAATATGCTGTATTGAAGTATCTTTAACATTGTTTAATAACTATGTAGTTATTAAGTGGATCAGTTATAATCTATCAGTAATGTAATGTTTTATGTTGGTATACTCTTATATTAAACTTAAATGTTTACATATTTAACTGGTTTAATAAAGATCATTTAGTCTTAAGAGTGTGCATATTTACCTTGATAAAAACACTAAATGTTTTCCATCTGGAGAAACTTTGAAATTAACCAGTTTTTGATCTTTGACTCCTTTAATGTACTGTATTTTTGCAACTTTACCAGTCATCATATCATAATTAAACAACCAGTGGAGATTCGATGACATTAAAATATCTTTGCCATTGGCAAGAAAATGGGCACATCGGATTGGATATTTTTCCATAAAAAGGCTGTGGATTTTAGCATTTGTTTTACCATCTACTTGAAATAGGTTTAGGTTACAGTCTTGGGCTGCGGTCATGGCAATCTGAGCTCCTTTGTGGAACTCGCATGCTTCTAATTTCATTATTGATCCTTGTTGTTTGTTAATATCCAAACATTTCGTGATGTCAATTGTATTTCTGGGTAAGGATTTTGTTTGCGTTTTTGCTACCATTGTTTGTGTGAAATCATCTTCGTTTCCAGAATCTTCTTTATTATTTTGGATGGCCCATTTTGGGGTTGGACCAACTGTTTTCTCAAACTCCTTTCGCCGTTTATTTTGTTGAAGCACTTTTGATGTTTCGTTTTCTTCTTCATCGTCTTCATCAACCCATGCAGCTTCCACTTTATCCTCGATTTTGTCATTTTCTTGTGTTTCTGTATTCGTTTCATTTTCAGCAAAAACTGATCCACCAAAAACCAGACATTCCAGATTAACTTCTTTTTCTTTCTGACTATTATTATTGTTTGTTAATCCTCCTTTTTCATCACTGTCTTTGTCTGGGGTAAATTTAGTAAAACTACGTTTTCGTGGTCTTCGCAGCATTATTTATTGTAATTTAAACTTTTTGCAAATTGATTAACCTAATAACAGATTAAACGTATAAATGTCATTAAACAATCGAATTCAACTTTAGCTGGCTCGAAAACAACCGTCTCACAAGGTTTAACGTAAAACTAAATTTTTTTTACTTGGATAAGCTAGAAAATTAATTAATAGTTTTATTTTTAACAACATTTCATATAAATTTCTTATGATTTGTATTGTATCAGGATTTACAATTCACGTTGATGTAATTTCAGTTTTCTATACAATGTTGTCAATTTATTTTTTTTACAAATTCTCCCATACCATTTCAACATGATTTTTTTTAAAAACAACATGTTGTTAAATAGAATAAAAGTAATAAACAAAATGAGCAATATCCATTTATATTTAAATTTAACTGTACGAAAAAAGCTTGGTAATTGACTGGTATTCTCAAAATGCTGAAATTTTGATTAATTAGTTGACAACCCTGACAACACGTGTTTATGTTGTTTGTTTATATTAACAAAAATAATATTTTAGATTGTTTGTGTTAGTTAATTTTGGAATTATTAGTTTATTTGATTTCATGGACGTCTTTATTGTCAAGGTTTTTATTTTAATTCAATGTCAATTTCACTTAACAACATTTACATGGTGAATATAACTTTTAAATCTTATACACCTTTTTAAAAAAAAACTTTTCAAACGTTATCAAAGTTATATAATTACTCGATTTTATTAGGTAAACATGTAATTAAATGCTGACAAATCTTTAATAGACACAACATCAGAACTTAAAATTTGCTGTATGTTATTTATTTTTATTAAGAATTATATATATAAAACTATTATATTAGAAGAATAAGCACAGAAGAAATTAGGTGTAATAACTTACAATATAATCAATAGCATTGTTGCAAAAAAATCACAATTTAAGATATTCAAAATTTAATTATCATTGCTCACTAAATGAGTTTGAATTTCAAGTGGTTTACAGTATTCCAAAAGCACATGACAAGTATGACATTTTGCACTAGCATCTTGTAATAAAGCAGTTGTGCCACAGTAATGACAAAATGCATGAATTCCACATTTACCAACATGTGGATGAATAGGCACTTCATCACAAAAGCAACATTTTTCGTATATTGGGGTGTTTTGACCTGAAGAATGGGTTTGTTTATACAAAAATATATAAAATACCTTTTTTAATATAGGTTGATTTTGACTTGATAACATATTTTAACAATTTACTTGATGACTGTTTTATATTTTTATTTATCATGTCTGCAATTACTTCAAAGGATTAAAGATTAAGCATTTTGTAAGTGCAAAACATAACTTACCGCTAAGCACAGCATCTGATGTATATACCTGAGAAATCCATCTCTTTATTTTATGAATATTTATAATGGATAAAAAGAAAACAGCAGTCTCTGCATAACCATGCCATAACAATTCGCGACTCATTGTTTGAAAAGTCACGTTTCTTATTGGTGGATTGGGATCCTTAAAAACTGTTCGTAAACCTAAAAATTTAAAAAGTTGTATAAAGGCTTAGTGCTAAACTAAATTTGCCAGCAGAAGGTTGTGTTTGTTTACTCACCAAATATTCTTAGTAAAATTGAGTGAAAGTGGCCTTGGTGAAGAAACACTAAAAAGTTGAATAATTTTAATAAACTCCATGCTTTTCTTATTTGTTTTCCAAACTTTCGCAAATATTTTGACGAGTGAATATTTCCTAGTGTTTTGGTTGATTTAATCCAGTAACGAATCACCAAAACAAATAAAAAACATGACAATATTTTTCTGGATGGTTCGGTCAACGTTTTAGAATTTCCATATCTGCAATAATTCAAAATTAACTTTTATCAACAACAAAATACTATATCGTATAACTTTATCATTTTACTTTGAATATGCATTTAAGTAAATTAAATTTCGAAAAAATGTTAAATATTAAGAGCATAAATTTGTTATTTTACCTTAAACCCAACAGTTTTTGACCAATGCTTTGATTTGATTTCCACAATGTATTGTAAAGCACTATGCTGTATACTGCTGTTTTAATATGCGACTCCAATTTGGTAAAGTCCAATGTTAAAATAGGGTACTTTATACAGTTTAAAAGTTGATTTGATAAAAGGGTAATAAGTGTGTTGTCTAATTCAGTTACATCCAATTGTGCAACTCTTAATGCTGGTACCACAGTATCAACCATTTTTAATTCTATTTTAAACAATATGCACTATTTAAAAAGTTGTTTTAAATTCTAAAAATAAGAAATACAGATGTTAACAATTTCAAATCCTAACTTCATAAAACAATCGGTTAATTTAAATAAAATAAATTCCTACAAATGTTTTTGTTAACATTATACCACAAGTTATTATTGATTGGCAGATAATAAAAAAAATATTTTTTGAACAAATAAAACAACAAAAAGATTTTAGTAAGTCAGTACATATCACATTCTATAAAAGTTCATGTAAAGCTGATGTATCAAAATTTAAAGAATCTTTTATATTGTCTTATAACCTTTACAGCATTAAAAGGTCATAGTTTCGTATAAATGTATCTTCTATCCGATTACATCAACCATAAGCAATAAAAGGGTTTAATTAGTGGTTGTTGTCATCGCTGTTCCATTCTAACTTTAGGAGGTTTAAATCCTTTTGGTTGCTTGCTCTTTTTTCTCTTCTTGCCAGTTTTAAAATCATTCCAACTGTTTACTCGATTATCTCTGCTCTCCTGTAAAAAATATATCCAATTTTTATTTGACCACTTAAAATATTTGATTTTGTAAGTTTAGCAAAAATGTTACCTCATAATTTTTGTTCCATTCTTTTTGAAGCTTTCCCTTTTCTTCCACTTCAATCTCTTGTTGTCTTTGCCTTTTTCTTTCGTTCATCTCTCTCATTTCCATTTCTTTGCGAACCAGAGCCAAATCGGCAAACAATTTGCAAGTCTCCTTATGTAGTTCAGTGTCATACTAAACATAGCAAAATAAAAATAAGTATATGTATAAATTAATCAAACTAATTTGAGAGTAAACTTATGAAGTATCGAAACCTGTATGTACATACACCTATCAACTAAAAAGCATAACCATCAGAAGTTATTTAAATAAAATAATTCAATAACAAAAAAATTTACAACGTAAGAATCATCCTCTGGTATTTCAGTGGAATTGCCCTCTTTTTTAAATTTTTTTCTTTTATTTTTTAATTTGGTTTCAAGTCTATTTTTAGCATCTTCGACAACCCCCAAACATTCTTCTCTTTCTTTATCATTGTTTAACGTCTCCCATGATTTTTTCACAGCTAAAAAGTGAACATTAAATTTAATTATTAATTTAATATTAAATTATAAATCTTTGTAAAAAATCATTTTTGATAGAGGTTGTTGAGGCCAATAAAATTTATAGTTTTCTTTTTAATTTGAAACAAACTAATTTAAATTGGAGGTGTTTTATATAAGTTGGCAGAAAACAAATTTGGGGTGAAATTGAAATACCGTCAAATGCCCTTTTTGCTCTCTCTTCATCATCTCGATTTTTATCTGGATGAACCAATATGGAAAGTTTACGAAATTTTTTTCTTACTTCTTCTAGAGGAGTTTCAGGCCAAACCTGAAAAATAATTGTCTTCTTAGCAAATTCTACAACTTTTTTCTGTTGTTATATTATTTCATTATTATGCTAACATTTATTTTGATTCTACATTCTACATTTGTATGTTTAAAAATTCGCAATATTAAACTAACCTGCAAAACATCATATGGGTTTAAGTTAAAATATTTAGAACCAGGTCGGTTTAGTCGTTCAACCTGCTGTTTTGGCGTTAACACAGTATCAGCTTTTTCAATTTGTTTAACCTGTAATTGCACTTAAAAGAATTACTCTGTATACGTTATCATTAAAACTGTTAAATAGTTTTACTTTTAGACCATTCAAAGGTGAATTACTAACCACCTTGTAAAAAAACAAATTCAGTAAAAACTTACTTCATTCATGTATTTAGCAAACGCATCGTCGCCGGTACTTGAACTCGAAGCTTCAGCCATAATCAAAAGTTTAAGAGTTTTCTTTTAGATCGTTTGTTATCTTTTTTTGTTTATGTTGTGTAATTAAAGAGTTTCCAAACCAAATTTTGAAAATTTTTTGTCTGTAACATATATCATAAATAAAAGCTTTTTTAATGTTTTTGAATTAAGGTTAAATACAATATTGTAAATGTTAACTTGTACATACATATGAACCAACTCGAATACTGTTAAAAATTTTTGAATCGACAAAGTTAAAAATTTAATGGTAACACTGCTTTTATACCGCAGGTTGCACTACGATTTTTAGTTTATAATAGCGCTTACTATCAGACTATAGTAAATAAATATACATATTTTAAATGTGTAGACTGTCAAATTTCCAAATACTTGAAAAGAATGAAATCTGATTTATCACCGGTAGTTGTTGAACAGCAAGTCATGGACAGCTCACCAAATTACTTGGAAGCAATAGAAAATTTTCAAGAAAATTCCGAAGGTATTTCAGAAATTCTGGAAAAATTTATAGTTTATGTTGCAAAGACTGGGGATATTATGGCACCATGGGAAAAGGTTCAAAAAATATTTATTAAGAAAATGAAAACTGTCATCGATGACTTTTTTGCCACAAATCCTTACACTGCTGGAAATGTGAACCCAAACTGTGAAAACGATAAATTTGAGGAAATGAGAGAACGACTGATACAAATTGCTGGAGAATTTGAAACACCACCATTTACATTTCAAAGACTTTGCGAACTTGTATCAAGCCCGAAAAAGGGTTACACAAAATGCGAAAAATTTATGAGAGCAATAGAAAAAAATTTGCTTGTTGTGAGTTCATGGACATATCCTTCCCGGCGATCAGGAGAAAACGTAGAACAAGTCAACGGAATAGAAATTAGAAGTTCATTTAATAACATTGAGAGACCGTGGTCTAATCTTCCTCCATCGCCAATGACAACTTCTGCCCCAACACTTCCAGATTTAAAAGCATCTCCAACTGAAGATAAAACAAGTTCCGACATCAACACAACAACACAAACAGATGTAACGACTAAAGAAAAAACTCCAACTGATGCTTCTACCCCAAAAGAATGTGAAAGTGCTCTTAAAGAAGGTGAGATCAATTTACATTCTAATGTTATGTCAGCTGATAGCAATACTACAAAAACTGCCACTGAACTTTCAAATGAAAAAACTAAAACTGTAGGTAACTCATCAACAGAGCAGTTGGGTAGGGGAGATGCCCCTGTGCTAAGTGATATAAATAAAGAAACTTTTACACATGGAAATATATCTTTGTCAAATCCTCAAAAGTCAGAAGACAAGGAAGAAAAAAGAGAACCACTTCCAGGTGTTGGAACGCTTGTTGAAAAACACTCGATTAAATCTTTGGAGGTAACACCAAATGAACCCCCAAAACAATGCATTGATATTGTCACACCGGAGCTATCTACCTCTGTTTCAATGGAAACAGAAACTAGTAGTACAGTTCCACAGTCGCCAAAGCGAAAACATTCTGATGTCGAGGAAATTGCAATGGAGACAAACAGTCCAACTAAAAGAGCTAAGCAGGACCCAGAAAGTAAAAGTGATGTTGTGATGGATTCATGTGCATCTGAAAGTAATTCATAAACCTAAACCAATTCCAAAACAATTATATGTTGTGTTTATTAGGCCTTGTTTTCTGTAATGATCATGCTTTTTTAAATTAGGTTTAAATATCTGCCCTTTTTTGTAATTTTATTTGAACATTTGTTACTGCTTAACATGCATAGCCTAACTAAACTGCCTGCGATATTTAAATAATAGGAAAAACTTTACCACTAGGTAGCTTACTGATTTTTTTGTTTTCAAATTATTTTAATTATTAGTTCAATTAATTTGTTATACACTAATTAACATTTTTAAATAAAACTTAATTAATTGCAACCCGAAAAAAAATCGTTAATTTAAATGCTTAAGTTTGTGTTTAACAACATTTTTTACAGAAAACGAAAAAAAACTCTTTGAAGATATCTTATAACATAATATAAACAAAGTTAACTTATCAATAATAAGTACAAGTTTTTCTTGCCAGGCAAGTAAGAAAATATAAAAATTACAGTGCTAAAGGAGTATATACCCCTTTTTTTTACAATACAGGTAGTGAATTAAAACAACAAATGCTTTGGCACTGTTGTTATTATTATTATTATACAAAAAAGCAGTAAAAACTTAGCAGGTCTTTGTAAAAGTAGGCATATTTCAAACGGCTGTTTCTTTGAGTTGTTTTTTGTTGGTGTTAAAAAAGTAAATTTCTCGGGTAAGTCTGGAACAAAACGATGGCATTTGTTTGTAAATATGTTTAATTCCCGAATTCCTGTCCTTACAGGGAATATTAATCTGGGAAACCTTTTGATTAACTTGTGTTAGCATCTGCAAAACAGTAAAATACAATTTTAAAAATCTTTGCAATAATTTAAATTTGTTAAAGAGATGGTGTGGTCGCAGGGTTTCTTGTTTAATTATGTTGAAATATTTCCAATTTGCACGGGAATATCAGTCCGCACGCGAGTCACGTGACGTACGACGTCACCGTTGTAAGTCAAGTCCCCACGCACGCGAGTCACGTGACGCACGACGTCATCGTCGTTAGTCATACACAGGCAGACATAAGGAAATATTTTTATTTTACCCTTTCTAAGCCGTTTGTTGTACTTTTTTTACATTTTTTTTGCAGAAAACAAACTTAGTATTAAAAGCAAAATTGAGCCATATTATATAAGACTTTTTTACTTTTAAAATATTTTCAATTAGGTAGGCTGCATGTGAAAAATTCTCTTTAAACAAGACGCTAATATGTACGTAGTTAATTTATATTCTATATGTAAATTTCTATTTAATATATAATTGTTTTCTTCAAACAATTACTGGTATACCTTACCGAAACAAGGTCTTGTTTTTTAGCATGGGCTTTTATTTCTTCACATAGAGCTCGAATATACAACGATCCTTTTCTGTTGTCTCTCCATGAAAAGTAATCTAGTAACAATTTAATAATGTTAAACAAATATGCACTAAATCCAAATTATTTTTATCCTATTTTACCTGAAGTTGTTGACTGAGATATAAGGAAGTCTTTTTCAGTTTCAATAAAATTATTTTCAGAATCGTAATCACTCTCAGGTGCTGCTACTCGATGGTCATTTTCTCCTTTATTATTGCCCACGTCATAGTTATAACCCCTGCACACCTTTAAACAGCATATGTTAATATTAACCAGCAGCGTGGTGTAGTGGTAAGAACACTTGCTACACCACATGAGGCCGTGTGTTTAATCCCCACTGCTCTCATGCTAAAGCGCCCTTAAGTAAGGTGTTATTAACGGTATTACCTCGTGCTAAGCCAGCACTTAATCAGCAGCATAATTATCGGACAATTATAATCTAAAATATCGCAAACTGTCACAGGCAACTCAAAACTAGGTCGAGGTAATAGTTGTTACCCTATGTTTAGCTCGCACATTCGACCTTTCCACATCTAGGATAAAGATATATAAAAAAATATATATAAATAGCCGAACTTACATCGCTTTTTGTTAAAGAATACTACTTTCTTTATTAACGTAGTTGTAAAGCACAATACCTGTAAAAAGAATAATTTCGGTTTTCCTTTAAGTGTGGGGCAATTTTCGATTGTAAAGGGGTCTGTAAAATCTTTTACGGTTAGCGTTTGGTTGTCTGATGTCAGCAGCATGTCGTTATCACCTCCATGAGTTAATATTGCACAACCAAAACACTTGTACTGGGAGTGATCCAATTTTGATACTGCAAATGTATACATTTTTTAGTTTTAAAATTATGGTAGAGAAAGATTGTAATCAACATATAGTTGCTTATTAGCTACCTACCATTTTTAATTTTTGATATAATTTCTTTCTTTTCGAGATTGTTATACACTTTACAATGGAACCCTAACCATGTCATTGTTTCCACTAATTTCTCTTCATCCCGGTCTGTTCCAGGTCTATCTTTGACATCAACAGGAAATTTCTTAAAGGAAATAAATGAAGATAATCAAAAAACTCTTTAAAAAATGAATGTCCAAATGCAACACTTACTTCGTGATTAAAGATAAGAAAAATGCCACGGCTACCATTTGTCATGTCGTATTTTCGGAAAGGCAGTTTGTCTTGTAATTTGCCAGAACCCTTTTTTGTACCATTCTTTAATATATGGGACTCTCTCAATCGACAAAACATTGAAGGAACATTATTTTCATGAACCTGGTCGTTGCTTTGATATACAACTGTCAAGCTATTTACCTTGGTCATTAACTGTAAAAAGAAGAACTCTCCTAATTGTGTTATGTAAAATTCCCTAAAGTTTTTACATTGTTTAAAATACAACGGTAATGATTAATTGCAGATGGCGTAACGTTTACACAACAACAAAAAGTAATTGTAAATATCAGTTGCTCATGTTTAATTACTATTAATATTTACCTTTACTACTTCGATATTTGCTCCCCACAGCGACAGCGTTTTTGATAATGCTTTGGCGAAATGGGAGCCTTCCTTAGCATCTAAAAAAGTTAAATTTGAAAAATACTCTTCAATATTATAAAGAATTTTAAATGGCCTTTAATGTTGAACGTTTATTTACACGTTGCGTTGGAGTGGACGATTAAAAAATCAGCTTCTAGAGGAATCGAATCCTTTTTCTTCTTTCTGATACTATCGACAGTGTCTTCTCTTGCCAAGGAAAGGTAAACCTCTTTGGGTGGATAAAGCTGCACACATATTTTAAATTAAAATGCGCTATGAAAATCAATTATTTTACATATTTAACAGAATTGGTTTGGTTATGTTTAAAATATTTTTAATTGTAAAACACTTTTTTTTTAAATTATAAGGTGTACCTGAAAAATAAAGATTTTAGCCTTGCCAGCCAGGGAAGAACAGTTTCTGACGTTGAACGGCGTTGTTATGGAATTTAAAATGGAAATTTCTTGTTGGGCATACCATGCGTTTTCGCTGTTAAGAAACATAGCACAAACGAACGAAGTTGCATTTTTGTGGTCCAGTTTTGCAACTACGTTAAAATATATTTTCACATTATTGTTTGCTTAAATAACTATTTCTCTGCTGTTATTTAACTACTGCAAGGTAAATTCAAACGGACTCACCGTTGTTTATGTTTAGTTTGACATCAGAAAAATTATTTTTGACGTTTATACGCAGACATGTAAAACCAAGGTTCTGCATTGTGGGAGTTAGTGACGAAATGTCGTATTCCATTGCCTTCGTTACTTCTGGCATATCACTCTATTTTTAATACTCACCGGTTAATTTAATTGTAAATATTAGAAAAAAAAGTTAGTATTTAACATTAAAAAAAAATATTATTAAATATTACTAACAAACAATAATTTAATATTTTGGTTACAAAGTGATGTGTTTTATTAAAATAATCCCCACCTCTTGCGCAAATACGTAAAAGACGTGATCTCCCGCTAACTGCTTGTTTGAAAAATCGTTGTTTCGATTTTCTTGGTTTAAGTCCCAATCTTTTCCATTAGTACCCCAGGCGTCAGTCTCCATCTAATATTAAATTACTGCAAAATAAGCCAGTCACAATATACCAAGCTTTACTTTAACAGTTTATATAAAAATGTAAGACCTTGCTATTCGTAACACTGGACTGCTTAAGCCAACTTTAAAATATCAACTAATAGACCTACACACATTTTTTATTACCTATTAAGTGATATTTTAAACAGGTACTTACAGTAGCTTAAATATTTAAAACATCCTATATTCAATTGTAAAGTGGGCACATTTAAAAAAATCGAATTATTGCCCCAATGAATAACATTAACAGTTTTACATTTAAAATACTTTAATTTGAAATTTGCTATACTACCTTACGGCTCGTTGATTTTTTATATGTTGTGATTTTCTCTTATTGCCAAGTATCACTTATTTCGGTACTTCGTCAAAACTCGTACTGTACTATTCAAGTTTTGAGTTAAATACAACTTTAATATCACAATTTCCTGTTACTAAGAATATACTCATTACTACTACATAACTTAACTTTAAGCTACCTGAGTTTGAAAATAAAGTAATGTCGAAATCTTATTTAATAATTAACTTTATAGTTGGAAATATAGCACACTTGAATATAGGTCGATTAATAAAGTCAACAATCAATATTACACTGTGCTAACAAAGGAAAAGTAAACCTACCGCTTTTAAGCCTTAGCCTTAGATTTTTATACAAACCTTTGTATAGTGTGCCAATGTTTTATAACGATTTTTTTTTAAATATGTAGCCTTATTCAAGTGTTTAATAAAGTGTATTACTGAACGTTCCCTTGCCGCCTACGCTATTTATACACTCAATTTTCAATGCGCCCTTTTTAACAGAAGTCAAAGCGTTAGAATATATTTTTAGCCATTCAATAAAGTTATTTAATTTTCGAATATACTTCTTTGCCAGTTATTTCTTAAATTGTAAATTTTTTGAAATTTATATACAATATAAAAGCTTACGTAATAATAAAAAACAAATTCTATTCAAACACAAATCATTGTTCGTACAAATAGTTATATGGAAATCGACTACAAAAGCGGTTGGTTTTATGTTAAATGTCTAGCCGAAAACCTTTCTTTTATTCAAATGTAACGACGATGACATCATTGGGAATTTTAATCCAAATTACCAGAGCTGGGAAAATCTAACTGTTTCTGTAATTTTAAGTTTTTTTGCAGAACTATATTGTTAAAACAAACAACTGAATCTCGTGACAAGGGTTGAAGATATATTTTTTGGCCGTCCTGGTTTAAGTTTAATAATGCACTAGGACAATTTTTTTAAACATGGAGTCTTGTGACTGCTTTTGTGGTAATTTTATGGGCCTTTCCGTAACTTTAACATTTTACGAGATGGCGTGGTTATTAGTAATTGTATTTTATGGTGGGGTGGGCGTAAAAAGAGAACTGTTGCAAAGTTTCGTTCCTCAATTGCGATTTTTGGCGTAACTAAACATACTTTTTTTTCTACTGCTGAGTGAAATGTGTGTTGTTTTTTTTTTAAATGGAATAAAAAGTTTTATAAATTTTTTCATGTTTCGATTAACAATCGTCAGCGTGATGTAGTGGTCAGAACGCTTTCTACATCACATGAGTTTTTGGGTTCGATTTCCAGTGACCTTATGCTGTAGCGCCCTTGAGTAAGGCGTAATGAACTGTATAAACTCCTGCTGAGCCAGCACTTAACCAGCAGTTTAATTATCGGGGAATTATAATCTCTAATATTCCAAACTGCCAAAGGCAACTCGAAACTGGGTCCGGGTAACTGCTGTTACTCTATGTTTAGGTTGCACATTCGACCTTTCCACATTGAGGATAAAGATAGATAAAAAATCGTTTACTTCTTGAGCAAAGGGTTGAAAACATGATCTTCCACCACAGTTATTGGGCAAATTTATTTATTTTTTGAATTTTAGTTTTTAGCACACATATCTTAAGCGTCTTATGTGTTTTTATTTTTATTTGTCTTCGATGTAGAAATGTTTATTTTATGACCTAAACATAGAGTAATATCAGTTATCCCGACCAGGTCCAGATTTGCTTTTAGCAGCTTGGGATTTTGTACATTTTAATTGAACTATGATTAAGCTGCTGAATAAGGGGTTGGCTCAGCAGAAGTGCATACCGTTTATAGCGACTTACTCAAGGGCACCACAGCATAAGACCATTGGGGATCGAACACACAACCTTTTGTAGTATAGCCATGTGTTCTGACCACTACTTCACGTTACAAGGGGTCGACTGAAAATGAGGGAATGGAAATTGAAGGAACGGAAAATGAAGGAACGGAAAATGAAGGAACCGGAAAATGAAAGAACGGAAAATGAAGGAACCGGAAAATGAAGGAACGGAAAATGAAGGAACCGGAAAATGAAGGAACGGAAAATGAAGGAAACGGAAAATGAAGGAACCGGAAAATGAAGGAAAGCAAAAAAGGAGAGGGCGGAATCTTAAATACTAAAACGCGGAAATACCATTGACTGTTTATTTAGGATTACTGTTATTTATTCAAGAACTAATGAGCGATAATGAGTTAATTTTTATTACCCCAGCATACCCTAACCCTCTTCTATAAAATTCTCGTTTATTTCTAAAATAATATTGAATTTAATACAAATAAACAGTCAACGTAATTTCCGCGTTTTATTTTTTTAAGACTCCGCCTCTCCTTTTTTCACTTTCCTTCAATTTCCGTTCCTTCATTTTCCGGTTCCTTCATTTTCCGTTCCTTCATTTTCCGGTTCCTTCATTTTCCGTTCCTTCATTTTCCGGTTCCTTCATTTTCCGTTCCTTCATTTTCCGGTTCCTTCATTTTCCGTTCCTTCAATTTCCGTTCCTTCATTTTCCATTCCCTCAAATTCCGCGTCCCCGTTACAAGTGTATGCTACACCACGCGTTGTTAAAACCTTGTGGAAAATTAATTTTTTGATAATATATAACGTTTAATTTTTCCGAAATATTCAATACTCGAATGGCTTGTTAAATGACCATCTATGTTTTGTATTTCATCTCTGTGGGTATTTTGCATCGACTATTAGGGTATAGCAGTTAAAAATCATGTTTTTTTAAAAATAGGGTATGAAGTTTTGCTGCAATATATACTTAAGGCGTTCTTGCACAGCAAAATCATGAAATTTACCTAAATTTTTTATATAAGAACATTAAATCGTTTAAGAAGTACGATGAAAATTAAATGCATTTTAAAACAAAAGAAAATTAGGTTATTTTATATATTTCTCAAGTAGGAAATTTTCCTGTCAAGTTCTTTGAAATTGGGAAAATATTCGGAAATATCGATCAACAATCGAGTGACGTAACAATGACTTCATAGTTGCCTTGCTTATGCTGCAATTTGATAATACCTTGCAAAAAAGGATTTACAAAACAAAAAACGTTAATACCGATTTCAATGCAGTGTACAGCGAGCCCATTTCTTTAACAGTTATTGCCATGCCGGCTTTACAACTGTCTAGATATTGTTATTTTCTCTTTCTGCAGTTTAGATGTCGGTTTAAGGCTTTTCTTGTGAATTACAATTTGGTCTGCACGCGCGAGTTGAAATAGAGCATTTTTCCTGTGGTGTGCAAAATAGCAAAATTGTTAAGCTAAGCTAAAAATCTTTCGTTATTTATATAAACATTTTTAAGTATATTATTTACCTAGTTGTTAAGGTGCTTAAACAGGAAGCAGTAGAAAGGTAAATGACATATAAGATCATCATATATGGCCGTCAGTTTATAACTATAAAGCATGAAAATTTTGCATACGCGAGTAAAATACTGATAGCCCTTTATAGCGGTAACGCTAGGTTGTTAATAAATAAAGTGAATGGGTAAATAATTTATTATACTGTTAGAAATGTGGGCTTCCTATACACTGCATCGGGTTACTGAATAATTTAAACAAGCTACAGAATTAGATTGAACGTTAAGAACATGCGGTCAAATTTTATTTTTGCTTCAATCGTACATTTAGTATAAATATGAACTTAGCATTTATTTTTAGCATTAGCTTTTAATGTTGTGTTTGGTCTGTGTTAAACATGTAAGTGCAAGCACAGGTCTGTAAGCAATTTTGCATGACGAAGGGCAAAACAGATTACGAGCGAGGTTTTTGACCTCCTGGTTGTTTTTAAGTTTTATTTACAAAATAAAACGTCAGACTTTTTAAAAACAAATCTGTTGTTTGTGGTTAAGATTACGTTTCAAATCTAGACTTTTTTGTTGAACTCGGCGGCTCTGCATAAACAGACACTTAAAATGTAATAATATCTCAGAAGTTATGTTTGCATTTTATACCAGACTATTAGCAAAAAATCTTCAGACAATTTTATTTTTGATCAATTTGTGTATAGGTAGTTGAATTGCAACTTGAACAGAACGCCCTTTTTGAAAGCTAAAAAAGCATGTTTTAAGTTTAATATTACTTTCAGTTTAAATAGAAGATTTTTCATTATGATTAGTACAAAGCTTTTTGCTGTTTTGATGTGGACTGTCATTGCAAATAATGTGCACAGGTAAATTTACATTAATTTTAAAAGTGGTAAATACCCTAAAAATAGTAAGGACTGTGCCAGTTCTAAACTCAATATTTTTGACCTATATTTAGATTTTTCGAAATGTATCAACTAAGAACATTATTACATTGCGCTGTTTTGTCTCGAGGGGGTAAATAAGCCACATCGCTCTTTTATTGTTGCCTATGAGAAAATACCGAAAACCAATAATTTGACGAAAAATTCCATGAAGTCTCGCTAATAATTCTAATTTAAAGTGATAGCCTGTTTCCAGACAACCCATAAATTACAAACGACTTTTATGCCGCCTAAAACGCAATACAAATGTCGATAATTGTAGAATAATTGATGTTTATAAGCATCTTAACACATACTTGTTAAAATGTTAATCCAATAAAACAAAATATATTATTTATAAGCCACAATTTCACGGTCGATTTGGACTATTTTCTTTATAGTAAATTTAACACAATTAAGTGTACATTTTGAACGTGAATTACATCTATAAATCGATATACCACATTTTTCGCTAATTTAATTGAAAAACTGTCAATTTACGAATTTTAGTTTGGATATCGTCTTCAACATGCCAGCAGTGCTGGTGCACAATACCCAGCAATCGGTCGTTTTAACTACGTTTAATGCAGACGTGAACGAAAGATTGGTGGTAACTATGAACGTTTATGCACTAGCTACTGGAAGAAGGTTATTTACAAAAGAGGTACACTTTAAAAAATCTAATTTGTTAAAAAAAAATGTCAATATTTTATCTTTTATACGTTTTTTATCTAAAATTAAATTATTCAAAATAATTTTTTTTTATTTAGAATAACATTAGTTACCTTGACCCAGCCTCGAGTTGCCTTTGGCGGTTTGGGATATCATAGATTATTATTTCCTGATAACTAAGCTGCTAATTACCTGCTAAGTGTTGGCTCAGCAGAAGTTTATATCGTTTATATCGCCTTACTTAAACGCGTTACAACATAAGAGCTATAGGGATCAAACCCAGGACTTTATGTAATGAAGTTCTAACCACTACACCACGCTGTCGGTTTTTATAATTCCCTATCTCAACATTTTTACGGTGATAGGTTCCATTCGTTACCAGTGCACAAGATAACATTAACAGTTTCTCGTTTAAAATAAATCCATCTCGGTCCGAATGTTCTCCACCTCCCAATTCACCTCCAAATTTACTCTGCGACTCCGAACTGTCGGTCTCCGTGGCGACGTCTAGCGGATCGAGTTGGTCGGATAGAAAGAACGTACAGATTGTAAAAAGAAAAGCCCATATTTTTATTCAAACTGACAGACCGGTATACCGACCTGGCGATGAAGGTATTTTTTACTAATATGTACTGTTTTTTTTAAAAAATCTTAATTAGGCTATATGTACCGCTGTTTCTGTAAATAAATGTTTTATTTACATTTTTGTAAAAGTCATCCTCATATTATTTCTACTTTATTTTATTAGTTCAAAATAAATTGAATAGAACTAGAATATGCCTATACAATTTAAGCTTAAATGTTATTTTAGTTAATATTGTTAACATTCTATTTATGTTTTTTTTAAGTTTTTGTAAGGTTTATACCAGTCGACAATCAGCTACGACCTTTACTCTATTCTATGGCAATGTCGATAACGGTAAGTCCCTTATTTTCTTACGCAATGTTTTGAAAACATTCCCTTATTCGGCGACTACTATTTAAAGGCCAACTGACCATTTGAATCAAAGCATTTCTTTTTTTCTAATGTTATTGCAAGTTTAAACTTTTAAAGGTAAAAATCGCTTTACTTCGATAGATCTTTTCAGGAAATGCGTCAATGTAAACTTTTGAACCTCTAAATATAAAGAAAAGCGATATTTATAATGATGATGTAAATAAGTTGTGTTTACATATGTTGTGTTGTTAATACAGCAAACAGAAATATTTGTGCGATATAAAAAATCGCTTAATTAATAGCCGAATCTAATTAGATTATCTACTAGATTTCAAATGTGTATAAATTTAATGTTAATGTTTGTATGCGTTTAAAATAAATAATAAGTTTATCGTAAAATGCAGGTGTAAGTAAAACGTGTGGTTTTGGCGCGAATTGAACTCATGGCCCCTTGCATCGTATCCTTATGTCAAGATAAAGCTAAGATATTGCAAGATATTACTATTTAAATGATTTTTTCTGTTTTATTTTAAGGCTCCCAACCCGACACCTGGCGGTCATCCCTTATCATCCTGGAACAAAACAAAAGCTGCATCCAATGGAATTTTTTCCAGGTCTTTTTCTCTCCCAAAAACACCCCCTATGGGAAAGTGGGATGTACATGCTTCTTTTATAAGGTTGACTTTGTTTAATTTTTTGAGAATAAAAATATTTAAATTTAAAAATTAGAGTTAACGTTGTTGTGATTTTTAAGCATCCACCAGTTAAGTCATTTAAGCGTTTTTTTATTTAATAGGTAGGTAGTTTTTTTTATTAAATTAAGCTTTGCCACTATATTTAATATAACTTATACTATAAATCATATTATATATAATATGCATACAACTTTTTTAAAAATAATTTAATACATTTTATCAATTTTATTATGTTTTAGTGATACAGTTACTTCTACGAAATTTTCGACATCTTTCTATGTTCAAGAATATGTTTTACCAACATTCAAAATAACGATTGAACCCGAAAGCAATTTTATTTTGCCACATGATATAAACTTTTCCATGACTTTGACTGCTGCGTAAGTAAACCTTGTTAAATATAGAATTAAAGTATTAAACTGTCTACATTTCAAATGAACTAATTCTCATAAAACAACTCTTTCAAATTTTTGTTTTTTTGCAAAGTTTGCCTTAGTTTTCCTCAAGTGATGGTTTGTATGTTTTAAAATGCCATTTATAATTACACGTTAAACTTATATTACTATTTTGGTATTTATCTTCTACTATCTATATTTAAAGCTACATATACGGTTCCCCTATAAGCGGAGTTGCTCATATTCGGTTTGGTTTGCTGCAGCACGATCAATTGGGTCCGGTTCAAACCACTTACATATTGTCAAATCGCTTTTTCGTAAGAGGTCGGATGAATGTTGTGGTCCCAATCGAGAGTCTGGTAAGTCGATTAGGTTGTTCGTTAAAGTTTAAATATAAGTGATTCTGGCTTTGATTTTGATGTTTACTTAAATGTGATTTTATATGTTCAGATAACGGACCGATTAAGTGATCTAGTATCTAGTAATGTTCGGCTTTTTATCGAGGCCTCGGTTACCGACTTGACGAACGCGAAAATGCGTGCTTTGCGTAACGCTGACGTCATATTTACGTCATCACCAGTGATTTTAAACTTGGATAAAACGGCAAATTTTTACAAACCAGGACTGCCATTTAGCGCACAGGTCTGTTTTTAAACTCAAAGTTAAATGTAGAAATACCAAAATGTTGTTATCTAGCCATTTATAATTTTGATGCCATTTCAGGTTACAGCAACCTATGCTAATGACAAAAAGGCATCTGACATTGACGTCACTTTTTCCGGTACAGCAACTCGTAGTGACGGAAGAACGATTTCGCTGACAAGTTTTAACTCCGGCACAGTAACGGTAACTTAATAATATTATATTGTAGTACTTCATTCAGCAGAAACTTAATAAATGCTGTTTTGACCTTTTACTTTGAAGACTTATCACTAAGATTTGCAGCTACAAAGATTATTTGTATTTTCAGACCTGTCAAAATGGTAATGCACTGGAGAGATTTACAGCGCCCTCCAACACCAATAGAATAACAGTTACAGCCACGACGGTATACCAAGCCGCTAACGGACGTTCTTATACAGGAACTACTGAAAAAGTTATATCACCACAGGTTAGCTTTAAAAATTGTAATAAAAAGATACAAAAATTATGCTGGTATACATATCTTAGACCTGGGTATTGTAAATTTACAACCCTATGCACTAATATATAAAATAATATCTGAAGAAAACTTTTTTGTTGTGAATATTCAGATATCTTCTTATGGAGAATATATTCAAATCATTTCACCGAACAGGGATTTTGTTGTTGGTGCAACTGCTCCAATGGAAATATATGTTACTCCGTCTTCTGTCGAAAAATCGGTAAAAGACAAATATAAATTTTGTTTTGACCAGTAGTTTACAAAAAAAATTAACAAAAAATAAATGTGGTTTATATTTTGTATTGCAATCTATTCTAAAAGTTCCATATTTTTTGTATATTTCTTTCAGGTGATATATATTATATCTAGTGGTCAAACAATTTTGCTACAAAGAAAAATACAATTTTCCCCTAACACTGGTAACATGTTAATTCAATTCGAAGTCACCGCCGAAATGTCGCCTACGTCACAAATAACAGCTCACTACGTCACAGAGTCAAGTTCAGGCATGTTTTAAAAAGCTTTCTAGTTTTAGCTGAAAATATTAAATAAATAAAAAAGATGTTGTTTTGGGTTTTAATTTTAACTTTAACAACCCAGTTTAAAAAAAAATATTTTATTATTTTAGGGGTTAATTTTATTGTTGCCGATTCTACTACATTGCAAGTTGAAAAGGTTTGTCGGGGAATCGAACCTGAGACCAACGTGGAAATACCGGGAGATACTATTCCAGTTCCCGGACAACAGGCAAGCTAGTCAAAATCAATCATTTAACTTTATTTTTTTCAGGAATTACTTAAGTAAAATTTAAAAAATGCAATATTTGTAATAACACTATTTTCGATTTTTTGCAAATAAAAAAACTAAGATAAAATCAATTTTACCTAAACTACAAAATTAGACAGATAAATTTAGTTTACTATTTAAAGTTTATTAAATATTATAAAACCATAAATCAAAATTGAAAAAATATTGTTTTTAAATATGTCACAAAATTAATTTATTAAATTATGCATGTTCAGTTAAATTTATACATCACCGCCGAACCAAGCTCTTTTGTTGGCCTTACCGGGGTAGACCAAGCATCTTTATCATTACGTAACGAACATCCGAGTGACGTCAATGAAATGACATCACACACCAGAGACGTGACGTTTAGTGTACTTCGTTCATTCACGCCAGGCTGCAAGGTGCCTTCCGCTTCGTCACCAGAGAAAGCTTTTCCCGAAGTCGGTAAGGATTTTTTTAAGTATATTTTATTTAAAAAAAAGGCCTAATAATAAATATTTATGTTTATCTTTTATCTAAAATTGTTGATCAAAAAACACAAAATAATATGTTTTTACAGTATTTTTATAGTGCCAATTTAAACAAATATTGTTTTTAAACTATTTTATTTCTATTGAATTTACAATTTTTTTTATGTTATTATTTTTATTTGATTTAATGATGTGTTTTTTGACGTGCTTATTCTATTTGTAAACGCACGGGCTAAGGGCTTGAGGTGAGGCTCGAACCCAAAGCCTTTCGGCCCGTGATCCGATGCTATGACCAGTATATTCCACATTACGCAGTATTAATTTTTTTTACACGAAATAGGTCGAACACTTTACACAAGTGTAAGTCACACTATAACTAATTACTCACAACTTCGATGTGAAAACTTTGAGCTAAGGCAAACAACTACAGACCCTCTTCGTAGAAAGAAACGAGCTCTTTTCGGAGATGCAACAATGCTAGTTAACAAAGGTGGTTGTTTTAAATAGTTTATGATTATAACTCATGTTTTATCAGCCTACATAAATATATACCCTCGAATTAATGCAACATTTACTATTTCCATGAATATAATGTTGCTGAGATTTATTATATTTTTGTTAATTTTTTTTGTATTTAAGCGCCAAAATTTTTGGGGCTAAACTACCGTTGTTGCGCAACTGGGGCGATTGATGTTAGCCTCGTGTTACAAGTTGCTCATTCGTGCGAGGAAAGAGTTGAAAACGTAGACGGCGTGGAGTGCAAGGAAGCTTTTTTGGAATGCTGCAAGGAAGCTGAATGTATTCGAAATAACCCAATGAGAAAACATAGATGCGTGTAAGAAAGATGTCTAAATGTGTATGGAAATGTTCAAACTGTAAAAATCTAACTTCTGGCTGTCTAAATATTGTGCTTGTTTTTAAAAAGAATTGGTGACACCTGTTATATTAAACATTGCTATGCGTAATATCGTAAAAGAATGCATTGAGGTCCTAGGTTTGAGGTCCTAGATCCACTATTCTTAATCTGTAGTGCTCTTATGTAAGACACTATAAACGGTATAAGGTCCTGCTAAGCTAATACTTAATTAGCAGTTTAACTACTGCGCAAATATAATTTATTATATTCCAAACTGCCAAAGGCAACTCGAGACTGGGTCGGGGTAACTGATGTTGCCCTATGTTTAGGTCGTGAAGTCTTTTCCACATCCAGGAAAAATAAATATATAAAAAGATTTATATTTTGCGTTGTGTTTTTGTAGGCGCAAAACCCAAAGTCGTACGGTTAGTTCCAATACCTTTGGTCTTCCTGTTATGCCATCGGTTGTCGAGCGATCTTTTGAATTACATCGCAAAAACTTTGATGAAACTTGGTTTAATGTCGACTTTAACATCGGGTAAGTTGTAAAATGTTAATAAATTTTTTCCTTAAACTTAATTTTTTTTTTTTTTTCAAAATTATAGTTAATAAGACATGCTATAAGAACATAACATTTAATTTAAGACAACTTATTTTTTTCGAAACAATAATTACATCAAAAGTCCTTTTTTACTGACTTATTGTTGTATTCAGTCGAAGCGGACGTATAACGTTAAATAATGAATCTACACCACGAGTTAAGAGTCTTCCGGATAGCATAACCGCCTGGTCGATCTCAACATTCAGTTTGTCACCGGTAACTTGAAAATTTTATTATGGATAATTTTGAAAAAAGAAGGCCTGTAGTGTTGCGAATAGTTTTGGGTTAAAAAACCCTTACTATTAATTTTTTTTTTGTATATATCAAAAAAATGTGGGAAAATCAAATGCGCGACTTAAACATAGAGTAACATCAGTTACTTCGACCCAGCCTTGAGTTGCCTGTGGCAGTTTGGGGTATTATAGATTATAATTGCCTGGTAATTATACTGCTGATTAAGTGCTGGCTCAACAGGAGTTCATACCGTTTATAGCGCCTTACTCAGGGGCGCTACAGCATGAGATCAGTGGGGATTGAACCTAAGACCTCATGTCTGGTGTAGCAAGTGATCTTACCACTACACCACGCTGCCGATTGGTTGCCTACTATCCTATTTTCAACCAGGCGATTACAAAAATATATTTTAATTTTTTTTTAAATAAACGAAGCCAAGAAATATTAAAATATTTTACCTAGGCTTGGATTTTATCTATTTATTCATATGGCCCATTAGCTACCTGTTATTACTGTTAGCATTTATAAATTCTTGCACATTTAATTTATTGTTAATGGTATAATATTCTTAATTTACAATGCAGGAAAGAGGAATGTGTGTCGCTCATAATTTTGAATTTCCTGTCGACCATTCTCTTTACATAGAGGTTGATTTTCCCCGAGGTAAAATCGTGCGTGGAACCCAGGTTTCTGTCGAAGTTACTCTTTACAATTACCTCACTACTAACGTTGAGGTAAATTGGTGTTTTTTTAAATACGTAAGATCTTTTAATTAAAAGAATCTTATACAGGATATAGAGATAATTAACACTGTTTTGCTGTATTTTATACACTTACTGCCGATCCAATGCACAAGACTTTTCACAAAATAAAACAAATTTTAGTTATATTATTATTATTATATATTTTGCAGGCTAACCTTTCCTTCGGCAGAAACAAAAATTTATGCAGCCATACTTCGAGTAATTCAGTCATGAACTTAGAACCAGCTTCATCTGATGGAATAGCAAGCACTCGTGTTACTAGATTTATCGTCATACCACTGACTCCAGGAGATCACGATATAAGGGTATGGAATAAGGAAATCACTAAAATTGATCTATATTTTAACACATTATATTTTATAGGCAATTTATTACTTTGGAAAAAAGTGTTTTTATGATTGCTATATTAAAGGGCATTCTGTATAAGACAAAAATTAACAAATTTAACCGTTTGACTACTAACTTTCAGATTGAAATGCGTGCAAGATATTCTGGTATATCTTCGTCTCGGATCGATGCAGTTACTAAAACTTTACATGTGATACCTGAAGGTCAGCCTAAAAAAGAAGTAAAGTGGTTGTTGGTCGATTATAGAGCGGGAAAAAAACGTAGTGCACTTATCGGTAATGGGAGAACAAGAACTATTGATTTTGGAGTAAACTTGAACGCTATTCCTGGAACAGAAAAGGTATGTAACTAACTTCTATTAGTGTCAAGTTTCTTTTCCACAATCTAACTTTTCAACATATTTCAAAACTATCTAAATTTAATTGTACTAAAATGTTTATACCATTTTTATATTATTTGCTTCTTTTTGATTATTTTTAATTTAAATTAGGTTACATTCAATCTGCATGCTTTTGGTTCGGCTGCTTTGCAAGATCCAAAACTAGACGAAGAAGACGATGTTACAAATATTGCCATCTATCTTTATAAACTTCAATCGGCAGTTTTAAAGTATTGAATTTTACCAACAAATTTTCTCACCAAAGAATTGTTAATTTTTTTAAATTAAAATATTTTATTTTATTTAAATCAGACTAAGGCTGTTGCAAGCAACTAGCAGAATAAACGATATCTTTATTGAACAATTGATTACTGATGCAAATAGTGCATACAACGGACTTCTAACTTTTGCCAGGGATTTGTCACCAAATACCGATACAAGTAAGTCTTCTTTTAAAATAAAATTAATTTGTATGTTACTGATATAGACCATAGCTCATTTTAATCAATTTTAATCAAGTACGCAATTTTAATTGAGATTGCATTTATTAAATAGGATTTTATATATACGAATGTAATTCATTTTATTTAGACCCCAAATCATTATATGGATTTGCATACTCGCCCTCCAGCAGTTCTAAACCCGACTTGTTGCTCACGTGCACAACCTTGCGATTATTAACCGATGCAGCTCAACTGATAACGCCTGACGAGGTACGACTTCAGTATGGTTTAAACGTATTCTAATTACCAAGTGTTATTATATAAGGTCCATTTGTTGTATGTTATACTAAGTTTTACAATAGGAGTATAAATAGAAAAGGTTCAAATGTTAGTTGGTCATGCTGCCTTTTCTTACTACCGTGTTACAGTTTTCGATAATATTTTAAAAGAGAGACAATGGATATATATCACTTTCTAATAAATTACCATCTTCTTGTACCTAATTTTTCTTATTTTTTTAGGGAATTCTTAATGGGTCTTTGACGTGGATTCTATCTCACCATGTTACCGGTACCCAAGGAAGGAATTTCTTTTTAAGCAAACCTACAGAAACAGGCTCAGCGCGAAAAAAACGAGGAACAAATCCAAAATTAAAGTAAACATAATTTTTTAAGTTAGTTTTTATTATAAAATTTAATGTCAAAATTGGTTTTACGAATTTAATATTGATTTAACTGAATATAGCAAAGTTACGAAATATTTAAAAATGGGTGTATTGATTATGGTTTATTTTAAACAAAAACCATATGCTAGAAGCCGCCATTTTACTTAACATGAGAAATTTATAACCCTAGCTTACCCTAACCCTTCTCTCTAAAATACTTCAATTTGTGTAAAGATTTGACCAAAATTTTAGTAAGATGTTGTTTTCAAATGTTGGATTTTAGGCAAATTTTTAAGTCAAATGGTTTTTGTCATATAGACAGATATAGTAACATTAAAGTAAAATTGAAAAAATATTTGAAATAATTTTATTTTCATTTAGATGCACGAAACATAATCGCCGTTGCAATAAACGAGACAGGCGCAATTCGAAACAAAATCTTAACAAACTTCCACAATTTTCCAACAATTTAGATAGAAAAGTAGGTGTTGCCTAATACCTAAATACTGTTTATTTTTTTGGCTGTTTTGGTTAAGAATAATTACAATTTACTAAAGGTTTAAGTTGTAAATAAGACTTTTTAAAATTTTGGTTTTAGATTTACCGAACGGCAGTAGTTGGTATTGCTTTACACAACGTTCGTGTGAATTGTGATGCATGGAGAGACAATATTAAACAACCAGTAGTGACATCAGGCAGTACAGTCGATCGGTAAGCATCCAAGCTTCTAATGCCCCAATGTTTTATTTTTGTTTTGAAGCGCTAAAAGTTAAAAGATTTGCAGCGAAAATGTTTTGAAGCCAAATAATTTTAGAATGCATTTAAAATCTTTTTTAAATATTTAAACAATATATTATTTGTTTGTCATTTTTCAGCACTAACCGTCTACAAAGTTTAAATACCAAACTGCTACGAGATTCTTTACGTCCTGCAGCGAGAACGGTGTCACATCAAGTTTTAAAAGTAAGTTTTTCGTACCTAAAACGATGACATAAGAAAAAATTCAAACAAATTTTTTTGGGTCCAAAATTTTACTACGTTTTCTTTTTTTAAGGATCGAAATTCAATTGCAAGTCCCATTACCTTAACTGCGTCTGCACAGATGGTTTTTATGTTACTAGGTCAACTTAAGCCCAAATTTAACAGATTAATCTTAAATTACAAGCGAACTGGATTTGTTAACGGTGCAAGTGTCGCCTGGATTGATGTAAATATTTTTAACGTTCTCTACCTTGTATATCAAATAAATGAATGGGTTTTTTAAACTTATATAAACTATTGATTTGTTGCAGTCAAGTAAAGGTCGGGAAAAAAGAACTCTTAGTCAGGAGCAACTTCTCCAAATTAAATCTTCAGACATAGAAGCTACCTCATACTATTTATATTTACTGGTTTCTAAAGGTATATTCTTATCACTCAGATCAGCACCTAAAGCTGAATAATCTTAAGGGTCGCATAGTTTTTAACTCTATGAACATTTAATTTATATATAATACAGGTGGGGCAGGGGAAAAATATGCAAATTGGTTGTTACAAAACAGAGAAGAAAGCAGAAGATGGGTGTCGTTAAGGGATAGTTTAGCTGCTACAGACGCTCTTGTTAAATATGTCATTGCAAATCCTACGATTGCCAGAGAAACATTAAGCATACAAGTAAATGCTTAAAATATTTTAACCTAAAGCTGTGGTTAATTTATCAAAAATAACTCAATGATAACTCGGCAACTGTAAACCTAAATAATGTATTTATCAATCTTACCCTTTAAAAAGGTGTTAATAGTTATTTGTTTTTATTTTTAATAGATTGAACCAAACTCTGATGGTGACATCCCATACGTTATTGCTGCCAATCAGCTAGGACAAACTACGCCCCAAGATGAAGTTACATTTCCAGTGACAACTAAAAACATGACATTTACGACTGTGGGAAATGGCAGAGCTTGGTTAGAGGTAGATTGTAATAAATTCTATTTATTTTAAAAAATGATTCACTTTTCAATTGATATTCTTTCTTTAGGTTGATCTTGAATACAATGTCCCAAATTCAGACATGACGATTTCTCCCGTTAGTTCAATATCAACATTTTCGTTGTTACCTGATACTAGATCACCGATCATTATCGACCAACCAGAAGAAGCAACGTCACTTTGCCCGTATGACGTCACTATAAATATTGAGGTGGCATCAACTGGTAAGTTTTACAAACACTAAAGCTTTACATATTGATCAACGACTTGGCTATGTTATGTTTGCTATTTCTTTATAAATATTTTACTGTTTTATTTAATGTTAATTGTTACTCGGCATAATGACCGTCCAAACAAAGTCTCTTTTTTATTTTAATATCTCTTAGTTTCCATGTTTCGAAGTGCTTCTACCAGTGCACAAAAATACCGAATTCAGTTAGATGTTGCATTTAAACAAACTTATGATTCAAGCGAAAGCGAAGACCAGACTTATATTGTCGACTTCGGTATTGGTTCGTCTTATATACCCAATGATGAAGACCTGGAATTGGTAACAAAATTACAAATTTAAAAATTGATCTAATAAAAATTACCTGTGTAATTATTATAAAAGTTACAACATGTCACTAACTATATATTTAGTTGTCGAATTCCATCGAGCATTCTATCGATCAATATCGCATAACCAAGCGAGCAATTATACTTTACATTACTGGAGAAAAGAGGATTTCGTTTGGTATAAGTTTGCACAGCAGTACTCCCCATCCAATACCAGTGGTTGTCTACCCAGCTGCTTTTCCTGGTAAACTAACTCTATTGTTATGTGTTTGTTTATGGTGTTTAGAATGTTTATAGGCCCATATTGGATTTTATTGCGTGATTTTAAAACCCATTAAATTTGGTTTAAAACTATTTTAAGAGCGCAAATGTACCTCTTATTACGAACCACAGTACGGTTTATCAAGCCTTGTTACATTATGTTCGACCGGAGAAGATCAGAGCCTGACAGAAAGCGATGTTTGCTTGTGTGCCCACCAGAAAACTTGTCCCAAAGTTTTCAGCAAGAAAAAATCAAACTCTGCTACAACTGCAAAACGTATAAGTGATACTTGTGCAGACAATGTAAAATATGGTAAGAAATGGTACAATTCATGTTAAATATTGACTAGCTTTTAGAGTTGTTTATAGGTCACTAATAATTTTACATATTTATCTTATAATAACTTAAAACTTAATAACAGCAATTGTAAAACTGATTCGGCCGTTTATTTTTTTAGCTTTTAAAGTAAAAATTGTTAGCAAGACGGTAAATACAGATTGGGTCATTTACGAAGCTATAGTTATTGAGAAGTATAAGGCTACAGGAGTCATTGGGGAGGTGCATGTCAACGAAAAACATACATTCTGGTTGAAGGTCACATGTAGTCTGGATCGCAAAATTGCAGTCAAAAAAGATTATCTTATTCTTGGACAAACCTGCGTTCAAAGAAGAGATGGGTAAATATTTAAATATAGATTTGTTAAATCATTGAAATCTTTTAGTTGAATTCTATTCGACCAAAGTGTCCCATCACCGTTACGTTGCCTTTTTTGATTTAAGCTAATATTGTCCTGATAATTTACTTTTTTAATTGGTCATTGTTGCCTTGTTCTTGTCATACCCTTTATTAAAAACAAACAAAATATAATTTGCATACGGTAATTAAAATTTAATTTTTTATTAGTATATTCAAGTTCTTGCTGGATGCACACAGCAGAGTGGAATGGTGGCCAACCCATAAAAAGGGCTGCGACAAAATATCAAATCAATTAAGTAAAACCATTTGCAAGAAATTAAACGATTATAATTACTCCATGAAATTAGACCAATGTACATAATTTGCCATATGACTACTACACCCTGTCTATTTATTTACTACTTTTTTTAGATAAGGTGGTAAACACAACCACTACGACCTTACAACCTATAGGTTATGTAAACTGTCAAATAACCTTTTTCGGATTTTATTATTTGCTTTATACAATATTTAATGCCGAACAAAAACGAAATATTTACTAATAATGAAATCCGGTGAAGCAGTTGTAGTCCTTAAGGCAAAAGGCCATAAGTTGTAAACGTTTTGTTTTATTTCTATTTAAACATGTTTTAAGTTAGGCATCATCATAATTTTTTTACATGTAAATTGTAATTATTTTAAAGTCTGCAGTATTTTTTAAAACATGTTAACTTGTACGTAATAAAATAAAATGTCAGAACGTGGGTGTTATTTATAAACAAAAATATGATGCAATAAAGGTTGCTGATAAACAAACTGTAACTGATTTATTTTAAAGGCTAAATTCTACTTAATGCATAAGGCAGATATTCGACTTCCCCTTAATGCGTAAAACAGGTATTAGAGTTCACTTACTCGCAGGTCTGATTTCATGTTATGCGTAGTAAATTTTACATAAAAATGACTAATGCGCTACGTCAATAGCTAATTTTCCGGTACTACTTAATTGACAGTTTAAAAGATAAACGTTTTTATTTAATTAAATGTTTTTGTTTGTAATTAAAAGTTACGTGATGTCTTTTACGGACAATTTAATAATCAGACTTTAAAAGGTATTAAATGTCAGAAAATCAATAAAAATTTAAAAAGAAAACATATGTTGTATAGCCTAAACGTCGTATAAATAGATAGCTAATATTTGTTTTTATATTTTACTTAGAAGTAAAGCATAAAAATAGTGACGTGTTTTGAACATTTTTACTAATACTATGACTTGCAGTCATAGCCATCAAAAATTTTATTTCGGCTGTTTTTTTTTAGTTAATTTAAAAAACAGCAAGAAAGCATTGTAAATACACTATATAATGGATAATAGGAGTGAGTTGCAAAAGTTTCAGTTGTCGAAAATAAACAACAATGGTACTAGTGACAAACAAGAAAATGACCTTGCAGATTGTGATGTGAAAATTAAACAACAAAAACAGGTGAAAAGTTTATTATATTATTTATATGTCTGTATGTAATTATTTTTACCATTTCGAACATTTATTTTATTAATATTTATAACACCATTAAAAATCTCATAAAATAATTTTTTTAATTTTTTTTACAAGAAACTGTCTCTTTGGGTCAGTTGGTCAGTTACACTGGTTTTATTTGCTGGGGTTTTTCAGTATGGGTATGCTGTTGGGTCTGTAAATGCTGCTAGAACCCCTATTGGTGAAGCCATACAGGGATACTCTTTGGTATGTAACAAAATAATGTTTTTTGTTCATATAAATTATTTTTTTTATAAAACATATTAAAATAATATTTGACTTTATTACCAGCATGCTTTATATGAATTCTAAACCTTTATTTTTTAAATATTTAATTGAAATATATTGTTTTTTTGTGTTAGGCCAGGCATAATTCCACCATGTCCGAGGATGCTCTAAGATTAACACAAGTCATAATATCGGCTGCTTTTCCATTTGGTGGTTTAATTGGATGTTTTTTGGTCAATCCGCTAGCTCATAAATTTGGGATATTGGTGAAGATTTAGATTTTTTAAATTTTTGTTAATTTTTTGGGTTCGGTATTGTCACAGCTTTTTATTAACTTAATTTTTTTGTAAATTTACACTTTTTCTTTGCTCAAACAATGGCCTGTTGACGCTTTATGCAAACCAAACTTGATGGTGACTTGAGTAAACATATAAAACCACTAGTTAAATACCTTGTGTGAAGTTTATTTAATCAATTTCAAAGCAGACACTTAATCTTTATTGTAATACAAATAACAAAAAATTTAAATTTTACGAAATTTCTAAATTTTCTAACAAGAGAACCTTAATTTTAATAAGTTAAAAATAACATTGTTAACAACCCTTTGTGTTTATTTAGCAAGCAATGTTTTATTTGCATGGTGCTACAGTTGTTGCTAGCATACTTCTTGGTTTAAGTGATGTGTTCCAGTCATACGAAGTAATTATAATTGCCCGAATTATAATTGGTATTGTCAGCTCAACAGCAGGAACAGGTAATTTGTTTAATTCATTTTGTACATTTCCAAAATTTAACAAAAAAATTTTAAAAAATGTATAGACTATATATATATATATTATTTTCAAAAAATTGTTTCGAAAATTCTAAAAAATTTATAAAATTATAATTGCCAAACTTTTGTGCTATATTATCATGAATTTTTTTTTTAAATAAGTTTATTTTTCAACTTACTAATAAACCTTTTAAAATTTTTACATTGCAATAAAAATTTTATAGTTCAACAACGCCTTTTTAATTAAAAATATTAAAACTATAAAACTTAAGTTCCAACAATAATATTAAAAGTTCCAACAATAATATTTTATTTTTAGTAATAAAATTTCATAATTTTTGAGCATAAATATTAAAACTACATTGGCTATAGACCGTTAGCGATAAAATTGAAAAATTTTATGCATTAATATTTGATTTACTAAACTAAAAACAAAACTTTTTTTTTAAAGATAACTTTTCCAAATTTAATAAAGTTTTTTTAAAGTTAATATTTATCATTTTACCAAATTGTTTTATCTATTTATTTTTTTTTGTCATTTTAATGTTTAAAGGTATGGCTCCGTTATACAATATTGAGGTCACCCCAGCTCAGTTTAGAGGAACATTTGGTGGGTTGTTGTCTGCTTTTATTAATGTTGGCGTTTTATCTGCCAATATTTTTGGACTTCCACAGGTTTGTATCATGCAATTCACTTTTTTTTAATTTTTTTAATATATTATAGTTTATTAAGACAAAATTATTTATTTGATTTATTTTAAATGACTTTTTTTAGGTGTCTTTTATTTAAGACCATATTAAGTAAATAAAAAAGACAAAAAATATTTCCATTTATTGCAATTAACATTGGCATATAACAATTTGTCAAATAGTTTAACAACATGTCAAAAATTCAGGTTTTAGGTAACTCAAGTTTGTGGCCCATTTCCCAAGCCATTGTTGGAATTCCGTCTTTCTTGTTTTTATTACTTAGATATTTTATGCCGCAAAGTCCAAGGTATAATAAAAAAAAAATTTGTTATAAAAAAAGTTAAATTTTTTATTAGTTTGAATATTAGTTTTTTTATTAGTTTTTTTTTGATTATTTATATAAAGCCTATAAAATTTTTGTTCTATAGTAATAAAACTGATAAAATTATGCGACATTTTAATAAAACTTTGTAACTTCGGCTATAAAGGGTAGTTTTGTCTATTAATAACCTTTAATTTTAGTAGTAAGTTCTCGTAACTTAAAACATTAATATTAAAACCTTTTAAATTTTAGTGTTCGAGCCTCATAATTTTGTATATTAACCTCTGTTAATTTAGTAAAAAAAAATGTACTTAGCACTTAAATATTAAAATTTTACCTCTAAGTAATCAGGTTTAACATTTAAAATGAAACCTGATATCATTTTTTTAACCAAAAACCTGAAAAACTAGTATATTCTATAGAAGCATAAATAAATACACCTAAAAATTATTTGTGTAAAATTTTTTTAAAGTTACTCATTTTTTAAAAATATTTTTTTTATAAATAAGTATATATAGGTGTTTTTTTTTTATTAGCTAAACAAAAATGTTATCCAAATTTCTGGTATTTAAAAAGTTGTACTAATCATTAAAAATATATTCTTTTGAAATAATAAATAAATATTTTTAGAAATCTCTATCTAGTTCATAATGACGTCGAAGGAACAAGAACCTTACTAAGAAAATTAAGAAATACTCACGATGTATCTAATGAGTTGGAAGGATTAAGAAAAGAAAAAGTGTCATCTCAATCTGTGCACCGAATGACTTTGAGACAGGTTAGCCAAATGTCATAAAACATTAACCCTTTAAATTAGGCATATATATATGCCCTTTTTGAATTTTTTATAAGGGAAAGTATCTACCTAAAAATATAGAAAAGTGCATCAACAAAAAATATAAAAGTTTCACTTTTTGTTAAGATTTTTTTGCTTGAATTTGATTTGTTTAAAATTTAATTAGATTTATCTTATTTAAAATACTTTACAACACAGGTATTAGGTGACAAAAGCCTTCGAAGACAAATTATAACAGCTGTTGTGGTAGCAGCGGCTCAACAATCCACTGGTTTAAACGGAGTGGTAACTTACATGAATCCTCTGTTTTCATTGGCTGGTATTCCAGATGATTTTGTCTCCTACGCATCGATAATTGTGGTGTCTTGTGTGGCCTTGCTGTGTTTTTTCTTTGTAAGTAAATCAAAGATGTTTGGTAAAACATTTTTGTGTAATAAAATTGTAGAAACATTTTTATGAAATAAAATATTTATTTCGCAATATTTTTTTGTTAATATTAATATTGAATTGTTCTATAAATATTTTATTAAACATACAATTAAAAAATCATTTAAATATAATTTTTCTTTTTTAAAATATAACCCAACCCCTCAAAAAATTTTCTTTATTACAAAAAAAAAAATTTTTTTTAAATAAATTTTTTCCAGTCGTTGCTTATGGACAAATTGGGAAGAAGACCCTTGTTGATTACAGGATTTGTAATACAGGCAATATTTTTACTGGTTTTGACAATCACTATTGAGGCCCAAGATACAGCATCTTGGGTTCCCTATTTTTCCCTTGTTGGTTCTGCAGGTAATTTATTTTTTTATTCGTTGAGTTGAATTATTTATGTTTTTTTACTAATTTTTAAATTTTTATGATTTTTTGTAAATACGTTCATTTACAAATTTGGTAACAAATTACTGTTTAAAACTGTTGTTTAAAATCTGTTTAAAATTTTTGTACGGTTCTCTAAATATTCAGAAGCATTAATCAACCAAGAAAAGATCTGTTTTTACTCATTAAAAACTTTAAATGTTGTACTACTTTTTAGGTTTTCTTATTGGATTTGCTATTGGGCCTGGTCCAGTAACATTAGTTTGTATAGTTGAATTTTTCACTCAAAATTCTCGTGCTGCTGCCCTTTCTCTTTCAACAACAACTATGTGGTTAAGCTTCACTATTATTGTGGTAATATGGCCTTACATGCAAGTAAGTTGTTTTTAATGAATTTACCAAAATTGTGCTGCAAAGATTTTAAACATAGGGTTCTGGGTTTTACTTCTACTGATTTTATGAAAATGCTATTAAGTAAGGCACTGTAAACTGTATAAACCACTGTAAAGTTAAACATTTGGTAAGTCAGTTTTTGGGCAATTAGGATCAATATTATTCCAAACTGACAAAGTCATATTTAAGGCCTAGTCAGAAAAACAAATGTAACTGTTTTGTTGGGTTGTATAGTCGGGAGTAAATAAATACAAAAAAATGTTTTTAAATTTTACAGTCCAGTTTCACAGTAAAAATTTTTATGCTAATTAGGTTGCAATGGGTGGTTATGCTTTCTTACCCTTTGCTGGGATTGCTATACTTGTGTCTACCTTTCTATTGATTGCGCTGCCTGAAACTAAAGGTCACTCATTTATTGAAACCCAGAGAAACTTCCATAATATTAAACTACCTTGTAGTAAGGGCGAAAAAGTTCCGGTTAACGACAGATCACAGATGGTTCCATTGTGAGTGTTACTAATCTATTTAAAAAAAATCTAGAAAGTTCCTTTTTCATTAAATTTGTTTTAATTTTTATTTATATATACAATAAACAATTTTTAAAATTATGCAAAATATGTTGTAATTTCTACAAAGTATTTTATTTGTGATAATTTATTTCTATAGTTTAGTGTTGTAAATTTTTTGAGTTTCGTGTTACTTAAAAAAAAGTTTTATGTATGTTTTTTATTTTTTAATGCTGCAATCATTTATCAGCATAGGGTAGTGTTGCATTATTTTATTCTATTTTTTAGTCAATTATTAAATATTTTCTTATACTGCACTGTTCAATTTATTTTTTTATACTACACCATTTAAACTAAAAGTTTTTTTATTCTGTACTATTTACACTTCACAATAATTTATATACTTTGTTTTTTGTGAATTTAAAATTATAAAGTTTATCTTATATTGAGCAGGTTTTTTTATTTGGAGTATACCATGAAAAATGTAATTATTGTACTGTTATAAGAAACATTAATAAAAAAATTCTCATACCAATTTGGTTGTTAAATAAAAACAAAAATAATCTAATAAACTCAAAAAGGGTATCAAAACACGAACAAATTTAAAACTTAATATTGACAACAGTCCACTTATTTATAAATCCAGTAACATAAATAAAAACTTCTTGATAAAAATGGCATTTGATATAAAACTATTGTAAATTAAGTTTAAGTTAGGGGAGATGATTTTATAAAAAGATAAAAAAGAAAGAAGGATTTTCTCTACTAGTGATCCGAAAATAGAACAATTCAAAACATTAATATTTTATCACAGTTTACTGCATATTGTATTACATAAATAAAAGATTTAAAACTTTAACCATATTACAAAAACCTATTGAGCTATTTTAAAACACAAAATTTCAGGCAGATTATATATAGCTAAACTTAAAGTGCACAAAATATTTTTATTCAAAATCCGATGTAATATATTGTTTTCTTGTGTAAACCAGTACCAGTATAATGTTATATCTTTCATTTAAAAATTTTGACAGTTAAAATTTTCTGGGACCTTTGCAAGAGCGTTGGTGTACTACTAGGCGATCTGGTAAAAATGTTCGTCCACATAAATCACACGGCAGTAGTTGTTCTTGGGAGGCTTTCCAAGCTGCATCATTCATTGCATTATAATCATAATGACCTCCAGCTAAAAATGCAGTAAAAAGATTTATAATTTGTTTACATAAGTTGATATAATGTATACACTCAGTATAATGTGTATATTTGTACATAATGTTTGTTAAATTATTTTTTAAAGCTTAACATTTTTATTAAGGTTAATTAGTATAAATTATTATTAAGGTTAATTGGTTTTAAATAAGGTTAATTGGTACACTTAAAGGCATTTGTTATTTTAAGAAAACCCGTATAAATCCCAGTACTTACTTGTAATTTATGCTAATCAATAGAACATAAAACACACATATTTTAATTGTATTTAGCCTAATAAATGTAAATTTTTTTTATAAGTTAAATAAAACTTACATTTTATTAATTGAATTTCAGGTTTTTTAGGTTCAGGTCTTCTTAATTTGGAAGGCAGTTGTTTATTTTCCATTCTCCATTTTTCTAAACATTGAGGTTCATGAATCAGTATTGAAGTGCTACCATATTTTCTTCCACAAATGTAACATAAAACAAAGGGTGGAGGCCGAGGTATTGATTTACTAACAGGTGGAAGATCTAACGGTTTCTAAAATAAATACAAATTTTTTTTACATTTTAGTATAACCCATTACACAAGACTATGTTAATACTATTGGAAAAAATATGTCGTTAAAAAATTACAAAAATAAATCCAATTTTGCAAAAACACATAGCAGAAGTGTTGTTTTGAAAACAAATATGTCTTACCTTATTTTTTACAGGTTTATTTAATTTTAAAGTTGGTGTCACAGCACTAAGGCTTAACTTTTCTCTTATGGAAGTTCGTGTAAGAGAATGCTGGCTTCTTAAACTTGTTCTTGAAGAACCCTTAAACAGATGGCATCCATTACAAGAAGATTTTTTATTTATCACATTTAATGCCTATAGTGTTTAACATATGTAATAGTTCAGACAAGTGACAAACTTTGTGTAATCACTTACAAAGAAAGATTTAATAATAGATTCGGAATTGTGATGATGACTTAAGTTACAAGCACAAGAAATTTAATATATTGATTTCATTGATAAATATATGTGTATGAGTGTTTACATAACAGTTCTAGCCTACAATACACTTCTGTATTTTAAGCTATATATAGCATTTATTTTTTTAAATTTTTAACACTCTAGCCTTATAGTAAAATAAATGTATGTTTATTACTACTAAATTTAAGAATTTTTTTAAGTTAATATATTTACAAAGTTGGGCGTGCACGAACGGGCCCCCCTTGGATCAAGGGTTATCAAATTTACCCCAGAATTCCTTCGGTGTATTGATTTCTCCATGTCTTCTTTACTTTAAACATAAACCAATTTTACATAAAAGGAGTTAAGTAAATTAGAATTATAAATAATTTGGCAAATAGTGTAGACATTAAAAATAGGACATCAAGTAGAAAAAATGTCTCTAAGGTCAATAATATTTTAAATTGTTGGTGTGTTTATAAGCAAAAGATTTTCTATTGTACAGGTTATAAATTTTCTATCAAGGATTACATTTAAATTAAAATAAAACCTGTAAGTGCCTCTTCTTCTAAGTGGAACCCTTAAACCTTCGATTGATGGATTTGTGGTGTTTGAAGCAGAACTGTCAACATTAAAGGACATGTCAGATCTGGGTGTTTGATTAAAATCATCCATTTCATTATCTTTTCCCTTGCTAGTGATCTCTGTGTAGCTCTGAACTAAAATATTAAATTATTTATGACATTGCTAATTTGGCACCGAAATCTAACCAAACGACATTTTAATATAAGTTCAAGTGTTTTTAGAAAGTCGCACAAAAAACTGGGTCTATATTTATTTTTCTAAAAAAGATATTTAACAACCTGTCTTATAATTAAATTTCCCCCTTCTTGACCCAGCGCTGGGTAGAGATTGTCTAACCCCACCCACCATACCAGGTGGATGGGGCCTAATACCCTTGCCAGGGTGAGATCTGGACTCTGGCCTTGCAATTCTTGATATGGATTTTTTAGGCTCTGTTCTTGAAAGTTTAACTTGTGGTTGATTTCTGAGCTGGGTTGGGGGATTTAAGTGCATTTTTGTGTGCTGTGGTTGGTGTTGTTGAGTTCGACTTTTCTTTAACTCCACAATCTGTGTATCTAAAATTTACAATATGAAAGGTTAAAAAACCCAGTATAGCCTTGTGGAAAAAATCCACTAAACTCTTCAATCACATTTATAGCTAAGAGTGTTTTTATAGTATCCACATTGGTCTGCACCTTCTTCATTTTCCTTGTTGGAATAAAATACTGGTTTCACTGGTGTCATTCTTTTTGGTTGGTGTTTAAGTATTGGTTGGTTGTTTGAGCGTGATTTAGTTCTTTTGACACCAATCGCACCATTCCTAAAAGCATCGAGAGAGGCAAATGTGTTTTCAGAAGTTACGACAGGATGGTTTACCTAAAAACAACAAAACAAAATTTTTTTATATTTAATGTTACTTAAACTTAACTCAAAAAAATTATTGTATATATTCTTTATTTGTTATAACAGCATGGGTAAAGTTAAGATATAGAAATTACTTTACGTACAGTTTTCCCATTTTGTTGTTGTCTTTTAGATAAGGTAACGGTTTTAGGTCTGCCAGTTCCCTTACAGCTACGGAGATGAACATCCAATCTATCTGGAAGAAATGTTCGACCGCATCTAAAATCATAGTAGTTTTTAAAAGAAGAAAAAATACTTGAAAGTCAAGATATAAGTTATAACTCTCTTTATTTTTTTTTTATTTTTAAAACTCATACAGTTATCCATATGTGTATAAAAAAATACACATATTATTACCTGTCACAGGGCAAAAGGTTTGATTGTGCGGCTTGCCATGCAGAGGTATTATATTGCTCAATAACTTGAAAGTCATCTTTTTTATTTGATGGCAGTAATGTTGGTAGTGTTTGTGGTTTCTAAATTAAAAATAAAAAAACTATGTGTTACATGAACTAGGTTATTTTTACAGTATAATTATGTAATAATGTTAACAGTATAAAAAGGGTAAGTGGAAAAGATGCAAGCATGGTCAGATTTTTTTTTGTATATATCTTTATCCTCGATGTGGGAAAGTCGAATGCGCGACCTAAACATAGAGTAACAACTGTTACTCCAACTCAGACTCGAGTTGCCTTTAACAGTTTGGGATATTATAGATTATAATTGCCCGGTAATTATGCATACCGTTTATAGCGCCTTACTCAATGAACGCTACAGCATAAGAGCAGTGGGGATTGAACCCACGACCTCATGGGTTAAGTTTTTTGTTTTTTTAAGTGCAAAACAAAAAATCTTAATATTAAATAAAATATTATTCAATTTTTAATAAATTCATGCCTGTGGGGGTTTCCGTCTTCGATTGGGTGGAAGTTTCGAGTTTTCTAAATTCCATTTACTAAGGCACTGAGGTTCGTGAATGCCTATCGATTTTGAACCAAATTCTCTTCCGCAAATATAACAAACTCTAAACTTTGACGATGGCCCCATTATTGTCTACTGTATAACACTACATATAAAAAAATATACTAAACCATTTTACAGACGTTGATATTAAGGCTAAATGCAGCCCAAACTCAGATCATAAACGCATTTTTTCTTCGAAAATCTTTGATTTGGCGTCGTGTGGGTAGCAACAATTGTAAACAAAGCAAAGTTTAATACGCGTCACTGATTTTGTGTATAATTAACATATTTCGAACAAATTACTTTTAAATTTTTAATTTAACTCTTGACTATATTGTTTTTTTTTATTTATTTGTCATTTTTTTTTTACTGAAATAACATCTTTAAAAATTGAGAAATTTTAATTTTTTTACTTATTCTACAGTTTAAATTCACAAAAACAGCTTGATTTAAAATAAACGATCGATTTATTTTTAGCAGACACTTCAAATCAAAAAATTAGTTGTAAATAGACCTAAATAATGATGCTTTAAATAAATGTGGTTTTACACAATTAAAAAACTAAAATAGACTTAGCTAAGAAACCCAAGTGACTGCAACAGAAAATAAATTTTTATCTGAACTTTATTTGGGCATTTTAACTTAAATTAAATTTTGAAAACTCTCAAATATGGACGGAAATACGATTCGAGATAAATTACGTGCTCGTCGTCGAGCTATGAACTTGGCAGCACAATCAAATGCTAACGTGACGTCGGCAAGTGTGATCGAGGATTCCACAACGTTTATGGAGGATGTGGAAGAGGAAGAAAGTGAACACGATGGAAAGAACCTTGTTTCAATGCTGGAATCAAGACGTGAAGCGTCAAAACGAAAACTCAAAAATGCCGAAATTGAGGAAGACAGTGAGGTGTTTTCACCAGCTCAATCGTTTGGCGAACAGGTACAGATTAACTTTTTAGAGTTATATTGCAAAACTTGCTACACCACCATAAGGATGGGGTCGTGGGTTAAATTCCCACTGCTCCCATGCTTTAGCACCCTTGAGTACCAGTCTGGAAAGTAGGGCAGTTTTCAATGAGATCTTGTGCGTGCAAGCGTAAAAAATGGCATGACCGCGCGTGCCTGCGTGATTTATCTTTGCGTGTTTTACTTAAATTTTAATTTAATATGCTACCACAAGGCGTCAGGCGTGCAAAACATTAATTTCAGGCGTGCACTTTTTTCACCGAAAAAAATCTTGTCCGTGCATGCTGCCCTACTTTCCAGACTGGCTTGTGTAAGGCGCTATAAATGGTATGAGCTCCTGCTAAGCCAGCACTTATTAGTTTAATTACCGGGCCATTATAAGCTATATATTATCCTAAACTGCTAAAAGCAACTCAAGACTGGGTCGGAGTAACTAATGTTACTTGTGTTTAGGTCGCGCATTTGACCTTCCCACATCAGGGATAAAGATACAAAAAAAATATTGTATCACAACGGAATTTATTTGACAAATATATATATTTTTTTAATTGTCTGTAAAAATTTGTTTAGTCGCTGACTGATGAAATATTAATGTCACCTCGAACTTCTGTTCCAACTCCTTCTTTGGGACCTGGCAGGTATAATAAAATCTTGTCAATTATGTATGAAAATAAATACTATAATTTTCTTGTCTAAAGATACATCTAATTGTATATTTGTTCCAAAAGTTTATTTGTCTAATTTATGGACAATCTTGTTTAAAAAAAAATTTTTAAAATGTTTAATGGTTTGCTAAAAGACTTTATTTGTTATCAATTACATCAGAGATTTAAAATGATAAAATCTTTACTTACATATTATTTTATTACAGTCCAAGAAGTGATAGTCGTAGTAGTACACCCTTTGGAGGCCGAACAGGTCAACATTCATTGTTAAAAAACAGATTTCAATCTCGGCTTACCAAGAAAAGTGGAACACCTAGTGGCCGCCGCATACAAGACAGAATTAATTTATCAACCAGGTTAATTTTATTTCTAGTTAAGTATTTTTTTTTTAAAGACCTATCAGATTTATGTTTTATGATTAAATTATTTTATTTTTAATAAGGGACTTGTATTATCATGGATTTTCCTAATATAAAAAAGTGTGATTTAATGTTTTTAATGTTATTTTTTTAAGATTTGATCGAACTACTAAAGAATACAATGAATTAGAGGAAACCCAATTATTAAGGAAGATTAACGCTAAGTTAAAATGGAAGGATTCAATTGCTAAAACTAAGTAAAAATAATAATTTTTCAAAATTAAAAAAAAACTTTTAATAGAGCTTGAATAGTTTTTTAACTTAATTTTAAATTTGTTAAAAAATTTTGTTTTTTTAAGTTAAATTGGTAAAAAATCTTAATTAAATATTTGAAACAAACTTATAAAATTAAAAATCAGAGAAACTCGTGGGGAACCGACTGAAGACGAGGCTTTTGACTTTTTCACCAAGCAATTTGAGGACGAAAAACCCCCTGACAACCCCCCTCCCACTCTCCTCAAAGTCAGTGCCCCACCACCGGAACAACCCCCTCTGGAAATAACAACTCAACCAGCAAACGAAGAAGCATCACCAGCAGGTGGAACTGAAGAGCAGGAAAGTCCACCGGAACAAGGGGAGGTTGCAGGGACCTCTTCTTCACCCGATGTTATTCAAGAGCAACCTACAACCTCACCAGATGGTAAGTTTTTTTCAACTTTTTGGTTTTAATTCTGCTTTGTAAAATTTGCGTCAGTTTAAGATATCAGCTAATGACATTTTGCTTAATTTCGGAAGGTTGCTAGATAACAACAAAAATTCACTGTTAGACTAGTAGATTTTTCTATTTAAATAATCTTAAAATGTTATTAATAAAGCAGGTGACCAGCCAGAACAACAAACAGAACCAATCCCTGAAGATGCTAAAAAAACAATTCAGGAAATTGTACCAAAGGAATTGGATTGGAGGTTATACTACCTTATTGCTGCTGAATTGGAAGATCATGACATTGCAGTGGAAAGAGAATTGTTAAATTATTTTATTCCAAGCATGCTACCTGCTGATATACATCAGAAAGTGCAGGAAAATGTGCTGCCACGGTAAAGTTTCCAGAATGTTTTTTTTTAATTTATCTAATTTTTTTAAAAAATAACTTTGAGTTTTATATTGTTTATAATTAAACTTTGTAAAAAAAGAATTATATATATTTCATATCTTTTTGGTTTAGTTAATAATAATTTTTTTTTTAAATAGTATTTATATTTTTTCGAAAAAAGAATCCTAAAATACATCTATTATTTTAACTAGCTTTTTAATAAAATTAGTTTTTATTAGGTGCATTTAGATCATTGCTATAAATAATCATAAATTAGACAACTTTCTGTTTGCCATTAAGCGTCATTAGGTATAATCCTACAACCTTAAATATTTAATGTTTTATTTTTTAGTTATCTAGAAGATGAAGGATTTTATGTCGGTGAAAAACCTGAAGTTTTGGAGCAAAACAAAAACATTCTAGAAAATCGACTTTTACGTCAACCTGATAAGGGGGCAGGGTGGTTTGGGGCAAACGGGGAAATTATAGCCACCCCGAACCCAGTAAAACAACACCCAACCAAGCCCTGGGTTCATTCATTGGAAGATATTGATCAAATTTTGGAGACAGTTTATATTAAAGCTACGATGCAAGCTACTGAGGATAAATATTTACAAGTAACTTTTTTTGTTTAGTTTGTAGAAACTGGTTAAATTTAAGGAAAGATTGGTTTTAAAATATTCTACATGAATTTAGTTCTGGATATTATTGGGTCTACCTTATTTTTTTTTAATTTAGTTATTTTATTAACAAATTTGTGCTTAATAAAAACTCAAAAATTGAACTCTATTTTTTATATATATGCTACAATTTTGTGCAAATATTTTTAAAATCCAGCAATAAAAACACCTAGACACTAAACTTTTTAGAAACCTACTGCTACAATAAAAAAATAATTTAAAATTTACCTTTTGTTTAATCAAATAATAAAATTGTTTTGTATTTTTTAGAGCTCAGATGAAAATGAATTACAAATAGATATCAGTGCTGTAACTTTTCTACACCACCATCTGATGAGTAGAGAACATGTACTTGCTTCTAATATTTCACAACTTTATGATGAATATCTACAAAGACGCCACAAAAACTACATCAATTTTTACACCGACAAGCTTTCTGCTTTAAGGAATGCAGTGCAAACTTTAAAAGAAGTGTTTCACCAATCTATGAATTCTGAAAGTATGTTTAGTTTTAAAAAAGTTTATGTTTTTTTTTAATTTTTGGGCGATATATTTATTAAAAAAAATTTTTCTTTCCTAAAATTGTTATTTTTTTAATTTTCACAAAATTAGATGGCAACACTGCACAGGAAATGAGGATAAATGATTACATGGCTGAGATTCGACGCACATCTAACCAATTGGATGATGCCGAATCGACTGAGCGTGACTTAATGAGGAGGATCATAGAAGAGTGGAAGGAAGTGAAGGGATTACGAGAAACTCAGGGATTCAATAACACGAGTATCAAGTTGACCATCAAGAGAGAGGAGGTAAAAAAAATCAAAAAAAAAATTATTATTTTTTAATATTTTTACAAAAAAAAACATTTTTTAAATTTTTTTTAAATTTCAGGTAATCCAGCAAGCTGACAAAGAGAGATGGGAAGTGGAGGTTGCTAATGAGGTAGAAGAAAGGTTTTTTGAACATGACATGACCGTTATGAAGAACTACAGAGATGCTGTCAAGAAATATGATAATCAACTAAGAGTAAGATATAAAAATCATACAATGCATTTATACATTGAATTGTTATAATTTGTATTTGAAATAAGTTTGCAAAAATTGATTCCTTTTTTTCCTTTATGTTGAGAATTTTTTATAGTTTTCAGTTACTTAATTTTTTAGAATTTTTTTATTTAATTTCAGGAGTGGAAGAAAAATCGGTTAAAAATGAAACAGCGTCGCAAAAAAATAAATCAAGGTTCAAAAGAAAATTTATTGGACACAACTACAGATGTAAATTTTTTTATTTATTTACAATTTTTTAAGTGCCTTCTATCTAAAATTTTGATAATTTATTCTGTTTATCTAAAATTTTGATAATTTATTCTGTTTATCTAAAATTTTGGTAATGTATTTTGCTCTCTGTAAAACTTCGGTAATGTATTTTTTTGTAAATAGTAACAATTATTAAATTTTAAATTTAATTAAATTTTAATTTTAGGCGGAAGAAGATGACATGATAATAGCTGGAAATATCGACAAACCTCAAAAACCAATCAAACCAGAAACTTTTGACAGAGGATTAGTTAAAACTCAAGTCATGACTAATTTACTTGAGAAAAGAAGAAATCCTGGTAAAAATTGTTAAAAAAAGAGCTTGCATGATACTTTTTAAGATGCATATTTTAATTTAATAATTATGTACATATTTAAAAGAAATGTAAAAGCTTTTTTTAAATGATGAACTTTATAACAAAATTAATTTTAAAATAAGACTTAAAAAATGTAGCTGTTATTTTTTTCTTACTTAAAACAAAAAACTTGTGCAGGTGAGGCCAAAATTTCATTAGAACTCACTCACACTACCAATATTACTTCAACCTTAAGTGTGCCTGCTCCTGAGTCCAACAGAAGAAAGGCGATGCAAAAATCTTCAGTTTTGCTTAAAATACTTTTTAATGGAAAAGAAGTTTTCCGAACCGAACCAAAAACTCTTACATCAGATTTCAAGTTACATTTTGGTTCTATTTTTCGAGTACGAATTGCTCAATGGCCTGAAAGCTTAAAGGTACTTTCCCAAACTCTCATATTATTGATTTTTAATTAATAATGTGTTAACATTTCGATTCCTACAATAAAAGACAACTTTTTTATACAAAAATAGACAGAAAAATTTAAATATTTTTAAAAATATAGTATTTTAATAGGTCTAAACTTAAATTTTAGGTTCAATTTTTTGATGTCGGGTTAGTTATAAACACTATGATCAGTGAGGTTTATCTCAGAATTCCAGAAGTCACCGTCCACTCTGGCAACGTTCAACTGGGGGTCAAAGAATTCAACAGTGAGCAAATTCATGCTTATGATCATGAGGGTGTAGGGAGCAACACCCCATTCATGTTAAGAAAGAATGACACCAACCCTTCTTCTTTTATCACGAAGGGTCAACTTATAAGCAGTGTTTCCTGGGGTTTAGATGACAACGGCCATGTTCTAGCCCCCAAGGGCCTTTTTGATCGTGGTTCTGACCCCTATTCTGTGTTAAACCCACTGAAGAGTGTTGATCCTGTGGTTGCGATTGGGGCTGATGGGATACAGGACCCCGAATCTTTGTCAAAGTGGGTGAAGGATTCGCGATTGGACCCCAACGACCCTGAGAATGCTTCGTTAATCCCGTTTATGAATAATGAAGATGGTCAAGGATTTGTTTATGCTCCTGATTATTTTCAACTTGAACAATTGCAGGTAAACTTTTTTGTACAAAAAATTATATTTTTATATTTTTTGTTGCAAAGTAAGGCAATTTGAAATTTTGTTGTTGCAAATCAGTTACGAAACATATTTTTTAAATTAGGTTAGAGTTATTTTCAAATTAAAGTAAAGTTGTCGATTAATGTTAATTTTTTTAATAATATTAAAACAAAGTTGCGTTAAATATTAATAGGCCTATAAAAATTTATATATGTGACCTAGTCGTAAAAATATAAATAAAAAAAAATTTAGGAGGAATTTAATTTTGTCACTGACGAAGAATATTCACATTTCAATCGATTCCGATTGCTCGAACTTCGTAACAAGGAGGTACAAGAGTTCAGGAACATGACGATGATCCCTGCACAAGAAGTTGAGATTATGGATTCGGCGTTCACGACTTATGAGAGAAGACTTAGGGAAAAGGACTCACTTCAAGTCGGAAAGGGAAAAATTGCTGGAGGTCACCTTACTTTAAAATTTTTTAATTTTTTGGAAAAAATAATTTGCCAAAAATGGTTGAAATTATTAAGTTTAAATAAATGCCCCAATTTAGGTAAAAATTGTTTTACTTATAGGAAGTTTAAGTGTACACAGACTTGAAGTTTTAAGATTTCGGCAGAGGGTTAAAGAAGCAGTTTTACATCGATTTTATACTTCAAGACATCATTTCACTTTACAAGTAAGCTTTTACTTTATTAAATTATTTATATTGATTAGGTATTTACTAAAATATTTATGTAATTAATTTACAATGGGTGGGCCTAATCAATCAATAAATGTAAAGGTTTTAAATAGTTTTATTAATAATTTTATATGGAGGTTATGCTATTTACCAAATATAGTTTAGTGAACTACCCTAATGGAGTTAACAAACCCTTTTTTTAATTATATATTTTATTACAAAAATAATCTTTTCTAAATTGTTATAAAACGTATTTATACTAACACTATATTTAATTAAATTTTTTTTTTTTAAATGTATAAAAAATTTAATTTGCTTTTAAGGATATGGTTCATGAAGAACAAGTTCCTGATATTGGAACACTAGGTGCCAGTATTGCCAAGCTTGCTGAGCCACGGCGTCCGTTAAAAGCAAGTCGCAGGGAAAGAAAAAAGGCAACAGCACAAAACTTGTCGGAAGGATCGGTTAAAATATTAGTAAATGTAGTCAGAGGTTACAATGTTCCAATAAGACAATCAAGCCACTCTGCTGCCAGTAGTGGTGGCAGAAGATTGGCAGGTAAAAATTTTTTTGATGAAATTGTGATTATAATGTTTTGTGTTTAAATTATGTGATTATATGTAAATTATGTTTTAAATGTAAATTATGGATTATTTAAATTATATGTAAATTATGGATTGATCACTTTGTAAACTTTTTTTTTGTCTAGGCTTTTATCATAAATATTCAATAATTTGTTACCATTTAAGCAAAATAATTTTTGCTGATCTTATATACTAGTCAATAGCTTCTCCTTTGTTAAATTTTAAATGACAGAATTCGGTTGCAATATGCGTTTAAAATATCCCTACGCACTTAATGATAATTTTTTCACGCACCATATGCGACAGTTTTTTTATTATTTTTAAGGCCTCTAAATTGGACATATATTTTGTTTATTAGGCTTTGTTATAAATAGGTAATGTTTAAGACAAAGTACATAAAATATTTGATGACAGTTACAAAAATGGCTTTCAATAGATTATATATATCTTCTTAAGTATGTACAATTTTTTTTTAAATATTACCCTCAAAAAATTATTATATTTTAGTTGCTGGCTCATCTAACATAGGAGTTGGACTTCCTAGACCAAACAGCGATGTTCACCAATACCTTGTTTCCCCATTCGTTTCAATATCCTTTCAAGGTAATGTTATATCATCGAGTGTAGCTCAAGGACCTAGCCCTAGTTGGAATGAGGAATTACACGTACCCTTTCTAGCACCTAATAACGATTACAGTGCTACTAACTTGCAGACTGTTGATGATGTTGTGTATATCAATCTTTTTGATAGGTTTGTAAAAAAAAATTTTTTTTTGGGTGCTTTAGTTGTTAAATATAAAATTTGTAAATTGTGCTACTGGTTATGTACAATTATTTAATGTGTTTTTTAATAGATATTAAATTATGCTTAATTTTTGTTTGTGGAAAACTTATATTTTGTATTTTTCATTTAATTTTTGGCCATTTTTTTTTAAAGTTTTTTTTTAACTGTTTTCAACCATTTTGATAAAACCATTTTTAGGATAGTTGAACAAGATGATCCGAAATATGGCGATGAAGATGGTTCGGTGGTCACTCACAGGATCCAAAACTACTGGCTGGGTTCCTTCAAATTACCATTTTCAACCATTTATCAACGTGGAAAAATTGAGGGAACTTTCCGAATTAAAGTCCCACCTAATTTGTTGGGGTACAGTTTTGAAAGAGAGGTGATTATATTTTTTTTAATTAATCTCTGACATTTGTAAATGGTTTTGTATTTGTGGTGTTTTTGAAACTTTATTATTTAAAGTTTATTAAAATTCACTTACGTATTTTTCTAATTTACATGTTTTGTTTGGATCAACAAATAATTACTTGTTGTAAAAAAGGCTAAAAAAAACAAAAAAAAAAACAGGGCCTATACGAATAATTAAAAAAATGAAATTAAAAATGGTTTTTAAAATTGGTTTAGATTACCACCCACCACCAGTTAGCGGACCAGATCGAAGACCAATTGTTAAAATCAAGCAGTGGTACTTACCTTACCCTATTCGTCACCCTTGAACCCATTTTAAAACCACTAGATGCGCCAAAGCACAAATTCGAGAGCGAAGAAGAGGAACGAGTTTTAAGTTTGTGTGATTCTTTTTTAATGGAGTGTAACAAGAAATATCCAAATAGAAATGTGAAAACAACTGTGATTGATATTAAGGGAGAATCTGTTTTACTTACCAGGTAATTAAAGTTAAGATGCTTAAAACTTATTTTTTTAAGATTTTGTGCACTTTTTAAACATATATTTATAAAACATAAATTGTAATCAGAATTTTTTTTTGATAAATTTCAAAATTAATTGTTTTTTATATTATGTTAATGTCTTGCAAATGCCAATATCAATAATATTTAGCACGTTTTTTGAAAAATTTTTTTTGAAAGTGATATTGCAAACTTGTACAGCAATTAATTCATAATCAAACTCTTTTATTTAATATTAAAAAAAAGAAAAAATCTAAAAAATATTTCATTGTTCAGGTATGTTCACCCTATTCAACCTCCTTTAGAATTAACAGAAGGTTCTGATCCAATGTCCTTAGCCACAGCAGAGAGATTGGCTCGGTTTGTTTCTTTTATTCCGTTTGTATCTGATAATGTTGCTTATGCTGGAATATGTGATTTATGGAGTACATGTGACCAGGTAAAAAAATATGATTTTAAAATTTTTTTTTTCTTTTTTAAAGAAATTGCAAAAAAAACTTTGTATATATTTTATTATTAGCAATTTCATTATTGAAAAATTTTTTTTATTTCTATTTAAAAGTTCAAACTTTGTCTATATTCATTTGAAATGTTTTTTTAACAGCAATTTGTTGTTTCATAATTTGTGCTATAAATGTATTTAATGTTATTTTTTTATACTAATTTTTTTGTTTTTGTTTATAAAATTGCATTCAACTAACTGTCAAAATATTTTAAAACTTTTAGATTTTTAATTAAAATTTAATCTTTTATTTTTTTTTAGTTTGTGCAAATGTTATGTGGTGATGAAGAAGAGCATGCAATTTTACTTCTTAACTATTTTCTTTATCTTGGCAAGAAAGCTTATCTGGTGTTGGGTGATGCAGTGCCTGAAGGAAGTACAGCTTATGTGATGACAGTTGAAACTGCTACAAGAGTAAATTTCTTTGATAAGTGTGGTTTATATTCTGTACTAAATTAATCTAAATAAAATTTTATTTTTATTTTGTTTTTTTTTTAACTTGGTTTTAAAAAAAGTAATTTGCTATTTAATAATCTCTTATTTATTTACGTTTTTTTACTGTAAGTAAATAACTGATTTTTTTTAAATTGTTAATTTTTTTTTTTCAAAATCTACTGAAATGACAACAACACACTACTAGCCTGGTAGTGTGTTTTAACAGTCATGGCAATTAAGTTAAGCACCAAATTGTTTTATGTTTGAACTTTGCCAATGTCACACTGTTATTTCCTTCAACCCCACATTTACAAATATTTTAAACACCACTTAATAGTGAATACTTATTCAAAAATATTAAAATTATTTATCATAAAGAAAATAAAAAAAAAAAAACTTAAAATTTTTTTTTTACTTATTTAGGAATATTTGATTTGGAATGCTAGCACTGGTGAACATTACAGCCACCTTGATAACTTATCACCACTACAAAGTATTGGAACTTTAGTGAGTGAAAATAATATTTGGTTCAACATTCAACCACAAGAGTTGCCATCCAGAGTTAAAATGGAGGTAAAATTTTAAAAACTAAAATTTATTAAAATTTTTAATAGTTTTTTTTATACTATTGCATAGAACATTTATACAATTGAAATAACGATATCATTTTTTACATTTTAATTGTTTTACATATTTTTACCACCGGCAGAGTGGTGTAGTGGTCACATCACTTGGTTTCCTTACATGAGGTCTTGGGTTTAAACTCCACTGATCTTATGCTGTAGCTCGCTTGAGTAAGATGCATAAGTGTTATGAACTCCTGCTGAGCCAACATTTAAACAGCACCCTGAAAAGGGGACAATTATAAGCTGTAATACTCCAAACTGCAATATGCAACTTAAGACTGGGTCCAGATAACTGATGTTGCCCCTTATGTTTAGGTTGCAAAGTCGACCTACCCACATCGAGGATAAATAAATGCAAAAAAAAATTGTTGTTTTATTTAAATTCCTGTATTCTTTTTATGTTAACAACTTGCGGAACTTAAAAAATAAATTGTTTAAGAAGTTTTTTGTTTTTAGGTTGATCGACCAATTTATTGGAAACCACTTTTCACGAGCAAGTTCCCCAAACCAGAATTACAAACTGTTCAACCTGAAACTTTACATTACGCTGTGACAGATCCTTATTACATTAGCAAACTAACAGACACAATTGAACAAACTTTAAAAGTAAATATAGGCATTTTTAAGTTCACTAAAAAATTTTGGCTAATTTGTATAAAAATATTTTAAAAATTTAAATTAAAAAAAAAAAATTTTTTTCAAATTTTTAAAAATTTTCGATCTTTAGGACAAAATATTTTCGTGGCGACCTCGTCATATAACAAGATGGGATCGTTTTTGTAATATTATTCTTCATGATATTTTAAAGGGTATGGAACCAACAAGAAACAGTCCAGGTAAAGCTTACGAACTTCACTCCTTTTTATTTTTATATCATTCAAAATGTATACTAAACTTAAAATGCAAAAATTTTTTCGTATATTTTATTTTATTTTTTTATTTATTTTTTTTCCATGTTTCCTTAGGGGGGGTAGGTTTTTTGATATTTTTTTTCGGGTAGGGGTGTGTAATTTGAACGTGTTTGAGCTATCTGTAAACGCCGGAATTAAGAGCAAATAGTGTGGCATTGGCGCGGGTCGAAAACCCAAAACCTTTCGGCTCGAATCCGAAACCTTTTAGCTCGTAGTCCAACGCCGTGACCGGCTTGCCAGAGTACCGGACTTTTCCGTATATTTTAATTAATATTATTACATTATCATGTTGTATAGCGCCCTCACAACACGTAGAACAACTTCTAGACAGACTTGGCGACGTGAAGTTTACAGGTTTTCCAATGGACTTACCGTTTACTGATATAGAGTCCATTGTTTCAACCGTCCGAAGTACTGAAGTGTACAAAATCCAAGACCCGAACGCCAGGTTTTCGTTGGCTGTATACATCCATCCTTACCCGGCATCTGTGCTTGTAGTCTGGGTTTATGTTGCTGCTATTATTAACAAACGGGCTGATATTTAATTACCGATTTTGAAATTTTTAACATTTTTAAGGAAACTTTTTTAGTAATTTTTAAATTTTTTTAAATTTTTTTTTTTAAGTAAAAACAATTTTTTTTTATTAAAAAAGACATTTTTTCTGATATTTATTTAAACCTTTTTTTTAATAATTATTAGTCGTAGTATTTTATTAATTTTGAAATATGCTTTGTTTTATAAATAACTACACAAAATACTTTTGTTGATTTTAAATATTTTTTGTTTTGCTTTTTTATTTGATGCGCGACTTTTTCCAAAGTTTATTTTTTATAGTTTTTTATTTAAATTAGTAAAATAAATTAAATTTGATATAACAAACATGTGCAATTGTCTGTGGGGTCCCCCTACAACAATTTAAGCTAATGTCTTTTGACTTTAATGTCTTTAGGGGACATGTCATATTACATTTGTTAATATGATACGGTAAAAAGACGGTAATTCCTAACATTTATAAACTTATGTTTAAAAAATTTTAGATAACGAACTTATATCAACGGTGGCACAATTTGACAAAAGTTAACAGATTCGACAATAATTTTTAAAGTTTCCTTGAAAGTTAAATTTTTAAAATTACTTTCTTCAAAATTATTACGGACCACAAATAGTAAGATATTTATTTATAAGATGTAAGAGCAAATGTGCAATTATCTGTGGGGTCCCCCCACTCAACAATCTAAGCTAATGTCTTATGAAATTAGTTTGAAGGGGACGTGTCATATTACATTTGATAATATGACACGGTAATAATATTGAAAGTTTTTATAAAAGTAAAATTTTAAAACTTATTTTCTTTAAAATTATTACGCACCACAAATAGTAAGATATTTATTTATAAGATGTAAGAGCATATGTGCATTGATCTGTGGGTCCCTCCCGCTTAACAACTTAAGCTAATGTCGTATAAATTTAGCTTGAAAGAGACGTGCCGTATTACATTTGATAATATGATACGGTTATAAATTTTAAAGTTTCCTTAAAATTTAAATCTATAAATTTTTTTTTTAATTATTACGCACCACAAATAGTAAAATTTTTATTTGTAAGATGTAAGAGCAAATGTGCAATTATCTGTGGGGTGCCACCCCTAACAAGTTAAAGTAATGTCTTATGACTTTAGCTTAATATGGACGTGTTATACTCCATTTAATATTGTGATATGGAAAAATGAGGTAATTCCAAAACATTTTTAGACTTAGATTTAAAAAAATTTATATAACGAACTGGTATCAACGGAAGAACAATTTAACAGAAGTTAACATGTTCGATAATAATTTTTAAAGTTTCATAAAAGTAAAATTTTTTAAATTATTTTCTTTAAAATTATTGCGCACCACAAATAGAAAGATATTTATTTATAACATGTAAGAACAAATGTGCAATTATCTGTGAATTCCCTGTGGCATCCCGCACCCAACAATTCAAGTTAATGTCTTATGACTTTAGCTTGAAGGGGACGTGTCATATTACATTTGATAATATGATACGGTAATAATTTTTAAAATTTTCTTAAAAGTTAAATTTTTAAAATTGTTCTTATAAAATTATTACGCTCCACAAATAGTAAGATATTTATTTATAAGATGTTAGAGCAAATTTTCAATTATCTGTGGGGTAGCTTGAAGGGGACGTGTCATATTAAATTTGTTAATATGATACGGTAAAAAGACGGTAATTCCTAACATTTATAAACTTAGATTTAAAAAATTTTAGATAACGAACTTGTATCAACTGAGGCACAATTTGACAAAAGTTAACAGGTTCGACAATAATTTTTAAAGTTTTCTTGAAAGTTAAATTTTAAAAATTACTTTCTTTAAAATTATTACGCACCACAAATAGTAAGATATTTATTTATAAGATGTAAGAACAAGTGTGCATTTAACTGTGGGGTCGCCCTACTCAACAATTTAAGCTAATGTCTCGTAACTTTAGCTTAAAGGGGACGTGTCATATTACATTTGATAATATGATACGATAATAATTTTTTAAATTTCCTTAAAAGTTAAATTTTAAAAATTGTTTTTATAAAATTATTACGCACCACAAATAGTAAGATATTTATTTATAAGATGTAAGAGCAAATGTGCAATTATCTGTGGGGTCCCCCCGACTCAACAATTTAATCTAATGTCTTATGACTTTAGCTTAAAGGGGACGTGTCATATTACATTTGATAATATGATACCGTAATAATTTTTTAAATTTCCTTAAAAGATGAATTTTTGAAATTATTTTTATAAAATTATTACGCACCACAAATAGTAAGATATTTATTTATAAGATATAAGAGCAAATGTGCAATTACCTGTGGGGTTCATCCCACTGAACAATGTAAGCATATTTCTCATTAATTTATCTTGAATGGGCCGTGTCATATTAAATTTGATAATATGTTACGGTAATGATATTTAAAGTTTTCATAAAAGTAAAATTTTAAAACTTATTTTTTTTAAATTATTACGCACCACAAATAGTAAGATATTTATTCATAAGATTTAAGAGCAAATGTACAATTATTTGTGGGTTCCCCACTAACAAAATAAGGTTATATCTTAGGACTTTAGCTTGAAGGGGACATGTCATATTACATTTGATAATTTGATACGGTAATAATTTTTAAAATTTACTTCAAAGTTAAATTTTTTAAATTATTCTTTTAAAAGTTGTACGCACCACAAATAGTAAGATATTTATTTATAAGATGTAAGAACAAGTGAGCAATTATCTGTGGGGTTCCCCCACTCAACAATAATATTTTTCGAAAATATTAATATTCATAAAAGTTATGATACTTTTATTAAAAATTTATGAAATCTCAAAACCTAAAATTTTGTATTTTATTAGACGCGCATTGGCCTAACTAACATTCAAGATAAAACATTTCGCAAAAATTCTCAGTAAAACAAAAGTTTACGGTAATTTTAATTTTGGGTTTAATTAGGTCACGTGATATTTTTGGCCAATGATATTGCATACAAATTTAAAAAAAAAAAAATAAAGAATTTTAAATCGAAAAATAATTGTTGTGTTAGAACTGCACAGGTCCAATTACCGTGTTTACAAAATATTTTTCGAAAATATTAATATTCATAAAAGTTATGAAACTTTTATTAAAAATTTATGAAATCTCAAAATCTGAAATTTTATATTTAATTAGGCGCGCATTAGCCTAACTACCATTCAAGATAAAACATTTTGCAAAAATTTTGAGTAGAACAAAAGTTTGAGATAATTTTTATTTTGGGTTTAATTAGGTCACGTGATATCTTTGGCCAATAAGATTGCATACAAATTTTTTAAAAAAAAATTAAAAATTTTAAATCGAAAAATAATTGTTGTGTTAGAACCGCACAGGTCCAATTACCGTGTTTACAAAATATTTTTCAAAAATATTAATATTCATAAAAGTTATGAATCTTTTATTAAAAGTTTATGAAATCTTAAAACCTAAAATTTTGTATTTTATTTGATGCGCATTGGCCTATCTAACATTCAAGATAAAACATTTCGCAAAAATTTTCAAGAAAAAAAAACATAGAGGTAATTTTTATTTTGGTTTTCATTAGGTCACGTGATATTTTTGGCCAATGATATTGCATACAAATTTTTTGAAAAAAAATAAAAAAATTTAAATCGAAAAATAATTGCTGTGTTAGAATCGCACAGGTCCGATTACCGTGTTTACATAATATTTTTCTAAAATATTAATATTCATAAAAGTTATGATACTTTTATTAAAAATTTATGAAATCTCAAAACCTAAAATTTTGTATTTTATTAGACGCGCATTGGCCTAACTAACATTCAAGATAAAACATTTCGCAAAAATTCTCAGTAAAATAAAAGTTTGAGGTAATTTTAATTTTGGGTTTAATTAGGTCACGTGATATTTTTGGCCAATGATATTGCATACAAATTTAAAAAAAAAAATAAAGAATTTTAAATCGAAAAATAATTGTTGTGTTAGAACTGCACAGGTCCAATTACCGTGTTTACAAAATATTTTTCGAAAATATTAATATTCATAAAAGTTATGAAACTTTTATTAAAAATTTATGAAATCTCAAAATCTGAAATTTTATATTTAATTAGGCGCGCATTAGCCTAACTACCATTCAAGATAAAACATTTTGCAAAAATTTTGAGTAGAACAAAAGTTTGAGATAATTTTTATTTTGAGTTTAATTAGGTCACGTGATATCTTTGGCCAATAAGATTGCATACAAATTTTTTAAAAAAAAATTAAAAATTTTAAATCGAAAAATAATTGTTGTGTTAGAACCACACAGGTCCAATTACCGTGTTTACAAAATATTTTTCAAAAATATTAATATTCATAAAAGTTATGAATCTTTTATTAAAAATTTATGAAATCTTAAAACCTAAAACTTTGTATTTTATTTGATGCGCATTGGCCTATCTAACATTCAAGATAAAACATTTCGCAAAAATTTTCAAGAAAAAAAAACATAGAGGTAATTTTTATTTTGGTTTTCATTAGGTCACGTGATATTTTTGGCCAATGATATTGCATACAAATTTTTTGAAAAAAAATAAAAAAATTTAAATCGAAAAATAATTGCTGTGTTAGAATCGCACAGGTCCGATTACCGTGTTTACATAATATTTTTCTAAAATATTAATATTCATAAAAGTTATGATATTTTTATTAAAAATTTATGAAATCTCAAAACCTAAAATTTTGTATTTTATTAGACGCGCATTGGCCTAACTAACATTCAAGATAAAACATTTCGCAAAAATTCTCAGTAAAATAAAAGTTTGAGGTAATTTTAATTTTGGGTTTAATTAGGTCACGTGATATTTTTGGCCAATGATATTGCATACAAATTTAAAAAAAAAAAATAAAGAATTTTAAATCGAAAAATAATTGTTGTGTTAGAACTGCACAGGTCCAATTACCGTGTTTACAAAATATTTTTCGAAAATATTAATATTCATAAAAGTTATGAAACTTTTATTAAAAATTTATGAAATCTCAAAATCTGAAATTTTATATTTAATTAGGCGCGCATTAGCCTAACTACCATTCAAGATAAAACATTTTGCAAAAATTTTGAGTAGAACAAAAGTTTGAGATAATTTTTATTTTGGGTTTAATTAGGTCACGTGATATTTTTGGCCAATAAGATTGCATACAAATTTTTTAAAAAAAAATTAAAAATTTTAAATCGAAAAATAATTGTTGTGTTAGAACCGCACAGGTCCAATTACCGTGTTTACAAAATATTTTTCAAAAATATTAATATTCATAAAAGTTATGAATCTTTTATTAAAAATTTATGAAATCTTAAAACCTAAAACTTTGTATTTTATTTGATGCGCATTGGCCTATCTAACATTCAAGATAAAACATTTCGCAAAAATTTTCAAGAAAAAAAAACATAGAGGTAATTTTTATTTTGGTTTTCATTAGGTCACGTGATATTTTTGGCCAATGATATTGCATACAAATTTTTTGAAAAAAAATAAAAAAATTTAAATCGAAAAATAATTGCTGTGTTAGAATCGCACAGGTCCGATTACCGTGTTTACATAATATTTTTCGAAAATATTAATATTCATAAAAGTTATGATACTTTTATTAAAAATTTATGAAATCTCAAAACCTAAAATTTTGTATTTTATTAGACGCGCATTGGCCTAACTAACATTCAAGATAAAACATTTCGCAAAAATTCTCAGTAAAATAAAAGTTTGAGGTAATCTTAATTTTGGGTTTAATTAGGTCACGTGATATTTTTGGCCAATGATATTGCATACAAATTTAAAAAAAAAATAAAGAATTTTAAATCGAAAAATAATTGTTGTGTTAGAACTGCACAGGTCCAATTACCGTGTTTACAAAATATTTTTCGAAAATATTAATATTCATAAAAGTTATGAAACTTTTATTAAAAATTTATGAAATCTCAAAATCTGAAATTTTATATTTAATTAGGCGCGCATTAGCCTAACTACCATTCAAGATAAAACATTTTGCAAAAATTTTGAGTAGAACAAAAGTTTGAGATAATTTTTATTTTGGGTTTAATTAGGTCACGTGATAATTTTGGCCAATAAGATTGCATACAAATTTTTTAAAAAAAAATTAAAAATTTTAAATTGAAAAATAATTGTTGTGTTAGAACCGCACAGGTCCAATTACCGTGTTTACAAAATATTTTTCAAAAATATTAATATTCATAAAAGTTATGAAACTTTTATTAAAAATTTATGAAATCTTAAAACCTAAAATTTTGTATTTTATTTGATGCGCATTGGCCTATCTAACATTCAAGATAAAACATTTCGCAAAAATTTTCAAGAAAAAAAAACATAGAGGTAATTTTTATTTTGGTTTTCATTAGGTCACGTGATATTTTTGGCCAATGATATTGCATACAAATTTTTTGAAAAAAAATAAAAAATTTAAATCGAAAAATAATTGTTGTGTTAGAACCGCACAGGTCCGATTACCGTGTTTACATAATATTTTTCTAAAATATTAATATTCATAAAAGTTATGATACTTTTATTAAAAATTTATGAAATCTCAAAACCTAAAATTTTGTATTTTATTAGACGCGCATTGGCCTAACTAACATTCAAGATAAAACATTTCGCAAAAATTCTCAGTAAAATAAAAGTTTGAGGTAATTTTAATTTTGGGTTTAATTAGGTCACGTGATATTTTTGGCCAATGATATTGCATACAAATTTAAAAAAAAAAAATAAAGAATTTTAAATCGAAAAATAATTGTTGTGTTAGAACTGCACAGGTCCAATTACCGTGTTTACAAAATATTTTTCGAAAATATTAATATTCATAAAAGTTATGAAACTTTTATTAAAAATTTATGAAATCTCAAAATCTGAAATTTTATATTTAATTAGGCGCGCATTAGCCTAACTACCATTCAAGATAAAACATTTTGCAAAAATTTTGAGTAGAACAAAAGTTTGAGATAATTTTTATTTTGGGTTTAATTAGGTCACGTGATATCTTTGGCCAATAAGATTGCATACAAATTTTTTAAAAAAAAATTAAAAATTTTAAATCGAAAAATAATTGTTGTGTTAGAACCGCACAGGTCCAATTACCGTGTTTACAAAATATTTTTCAAAAATATTAATATTCATAAAAGTTATGAATCTTTTATTAAAAGTTTATGAAATCTTAAAACCTAAAATTTTGTATTTTATTTGATGCGCATTGGCCTATCTAACATTCAAGATAAAACATTTCGCAAAAATTTTCAAGAAAAAAAAACATAGAGGTAATTTTTATTTTGGTTTTCATTAGGTCACGTGATATTTTTGGCCAATGATATTGCATACAAATTTTTTGAAAAAAAATAAAAAAATTTAAATCGAAAAATAATTGCTGTGTTAGAATCGCACAGGTCCGATTACCGTGTTTACATAATATTTTTCTAAAATATTAATATTCATAAAAGTTATGATACTTTTATTAAAAATTTATGAAATCTCAAAACCTAAAATTTTGTATTTTATTAGACGCGCATTGGCCTAACTAACATTCAAGATAAAACATTTCGCAAAAATTCTCAGTAAAATAAAAGTTTGAGGTAATTTTAATTTTGGGTTTAATTAGGTCACGTGATATTTTTGGCCAATGATATTGCATACAAATTTAAAAAAAAAAATAAAGAATTTTAAATCGAAAAATAATTGTTGTGTTAGAACTGCACAGGTCCAATTACCGTGTTTACAAAATATTTTTCGAAAATATTAATATTCATAAAAGTTATGAAACTTTTATTAAAAATTTATGAAATCTCAAAATCTGAAATTTTATATTTAATTAGGCGCGCATTAGCCTAACTACCATTCAAGATAAAACATTTTGCAAAAATTTTGAGTAGAACAAAAGTTTGAGATAATTTTTATTTTGGGTTTAATTAGGTCACGTGATAATTTTGGCCAATAAGATTGCATACAAATTTTTTAAAAAAAAATTAAAAATTTTAAATTGAAAAATAATTGTTGTGTTAGAACCGCACAGGTCCAATTACCGTGTTTACAAAATATTTTTCAAAAATATTAATATTCATAAAAGTTATGAAACTTTTATTAAAAATTTATGAAATCTTAAAACCTAAAATTTTGTATTTTATTTGATGCGCATTGGCCTATCTAACATTCAAGATAAAACATTTCGCAAAAATTTTCAAGAAAAAAAAACATAGAGGTAATTTTTATTTTGGTTTTCATTAGGTCACGTGATATTTTTGGCCAATGATATTGCATACAAATTTTTTGAAAAAAAATAAAAAATTTAAATCGAAAAATAATTGTTGTGTTAGAACCGCACAGGTCCGATTACCGTGTTTACATAATATTTTTCTAAAATATTAATATTCATAAAAGTTATGATACTTTTATTAAAAATTTATGAAATCTCAAAACCTAAAATTTTGTATTTTATTAGACGCGCATTGGCCTAACTAACATTCAAGATAAAACATTTCGCAAAAATTCTCAGTAAAATAAAAGTTTGAGGTAATTTTAATTTTGGGTTTAATTAGGTCACGTGATATTTTTGGCCAATGATATTGCATACAAATTTAAAAAAAAAAAATAAAGAATTTTAAATCGAAAAATAATTGTTGTGTTAGAACTGCACAGGTCCAATTACCGTGTTTACAAAATATTTTTCGAAAATATTAATATTCATAAAAGTTATGAAACTTTTATTAAAAATTTATGAAATCTCAAAATCTGAAATTTTATATTTAATTAGGCGCGCATTAGCCTAACTACCATTCAAGATAAAACATTTTGCAAAAATTTTGAGTAGAACAAAAGTTTGAGATAATTTTTATTTTGGGTTTAATTAGGTCACGTGATATCTTTGGCCAATAAGATTGCATACAAATTTTTTAAAAAAAAATTAAAAATTTTAAATCGAAAAATAATTGTTGTGTTAGAACCGCACAGGTCCAATTACCGTGTTTACAAAATATTTTTCAAAAATATTAATATTCATAAAAGTTATGAATCTTTTATTAAAAGTTTATGAAATCTTAAAACCTAAAATTTTGTATTTTATTTGATGCGCATTGGCCTATCTAACATTCAAGATAAAACATTTCGCAAAAATTTTCAAGAAAAAAAAACATAGAGGTAATTTTTATTTTGGTTTTCATTAGGTCACGTGATATTTTTGGCCAATGATATTGCATACAAATTTTTTGAAAAAAAATAAAATAATTTAAATCGAAAAATAATTGCTGTGTTAGAATCGCACAGGTCCGATTACCGTGTTTACATAATATTTTTCTAAAATATTAATATTCATAAAAGTTATGATACTTTTATTAAAAATTTATGAAATCTCAAAACCTAAAATTTTGTATTTTATTAGACGCGCATTGGCCTAACTAACATTCAAGATAAAACATTTCGCAAAAATTCTCAGTAAAATAAAAGTTTGAGGTAATTTTAATTTTGGGTTTAATTAGGTCACGTGATATTTTTGGCCAATGATATTGCATACAAATTTAAAAAAAAAAATAAAGAATTTTAAATCGAAAAATAATTGTTGTGTTAGAACTGCACAGGTCCAATTACCGTGTTTACAAAATATTTTTCGAAAATATTAATATTCATAAAAGTTATGAAACTTTTATTAAAAATTTATGAAATCTCAAAATCTGAAATTTTATATTTAATTAGGCGCGCATTAGCCTAACTACCATTCAAGATAAAACATTTTGCAAAAATTTTGAGTAGAACAAAAGTTTGAGATAATTTTTATTTTGGGTTTAATTAGGTCACGTGATATCTTTGGCCAATAAGATTGCATACAAATTTTTTAAAAAAAAATTAAAAATTTTAAATCGAAAAATAATTGTTGTGTTAGAACCGCACAGGTCCAATTACCGTGTTTACAAAATATTTTTCAAAAATATTAATATTCATAAAAGTTATGAATCTTTTATTAAAAATTTATGAAATCTTAAAACCTAAAACTTTGTATTTTATTTGATGCGCATTGGCCTATCTAACATTCAAGATAAAACATTTCGCAAAAATTTTCAAGAAAAAAAAACATAGAGGTAATTTTTATTTTGGTTTTCATTAGGTCACGTGATATTTTTGGCCAATGATATTGCATACAAATTTTTTGAAAAAAAATAAAAAAATTTAAATCGAAAAATAATTGCTGTGTTAGAATCGCACAGGTCCGATTACCGTGTTTACATAATATTTTTCTAAAATATTAATATTCATAAAAGTTATGATACTTTTATTAAAAATTTATGAAATCTCAAAACCTAAAATTTTGTATTTTATTAGACGCGCATTGGCCTAACTAACATTCAAGATAAAACATTTCGCAAAAATTCTCAGTAAAATAAAAGTTTGAGGTAATTTTAATTTTGGGTTTAATTAGGTCACGTGATATTTTTGGCCACTGATATTGCATACAAATTTAAAAAAAAAAAATAAAGAATTTTAAATCGAAAAATAATTGTTGTGTTAGAACTGCACAGGTCCAATTACCGTGTTTACAAAATATTTTTCGAAAATATTAATATTCATAAAAGTTATGAAACTTTTATTAAAAATTTATGAAATCTCAAAATCTGAAATTTTATATTTAATTAGGCGCGCATTAGCCTAACTACCATTCAAGATAAAACATTTTGCAAAAATTTTGAGTAGAACAAAAGTTTGAGATAATTTTTATTTTGGGTTTAATTAGGTCACGTGATATCTTTGGCCAATAAGATTGCATACAAATTTTTTAAAAAAAAATTAAAAATTTTAAATCGAAAAATAATTGTTGTGTTAGAACCGCACAGGTCCAATTACCGTGTTTACAAAATATTTTTCAAAAATATTAATATTCATAAAAGTTATGAATCTTTTATTAAAAATTTATGAAATCTTAAAACCTAAAACTTTGTATTTTATTTGATGCGCATTGGCCTATCTAACATTCAAGATAAAACATTTCGCAAAAATTTTCAAGAAAAAAAAACATAGAGGTAATTTTTATTTTGGTTTTCATTAGGTCACGTGATATTTTTGGCCAATGATATTGCATACAAATTTTTTGAAAAAAAATAAAAAAATTTAAATCGAAAAATAATTGCTGTGTTAGAATCGCACAGGTCCGATTACCGTGTTTACATAATATTTTTCGAAAATATTAATATTCATAAAAGTTATGATACTTTTATTAAAAATTTATGAAATCTCAAAACCTAAAATTTTGTATTTTATTAGACGCGCATTGGCCTAACTAACATTCAAGATAAAACATTTCGCAAAAATTCTCAGTAAAATAAAAGTTTGAGGTAATTTTAATTTTGGGTTTACTTAGGTCACGTGATATTTTTGGCCAATGATATTGCATACAAATTTAAAAAAAAAATAAAGAATTTTAAATCGAAAAATAATTGTTGTGTTAGAACTGCACAGGTCCAATTACCGTGTTTACAAAATATTTTTCGAAAATATTAATATTCATAAAAGTTATGAAACTTTTATTAAAAATTTATGAAATCTCAAAATCTGAAATTTTATATTTAATTAGGCGCGCATTAGCCTAACTACCATTCAAGATAAAACATTTTGCAAAAATTTTGAGTAGAACAAAAGTTTGAGATAATTTTTATTTTGGGTTTAATTAGGTCACGTGATAATTTTGGCCAATAAGATTGCATACAAATTTTTTAAAAAAAAATTAAAAATTTTAAATTGAAAAATAATTGTTGTGTTAGAACCGCACAGGTCCAATTAACGTGTTTACAAAATATTTTTCAAAAATATTAATATTCATAAAAGTTATGAAACTTTTATTAAAAATTTATGAAATCTTAAAACCTAAAATTTTGTATTTTATTTGATGCGCATTGGCCTATCTAACATTCAAGATAAAACATTTCGCGAAAATTTTCAAGAAAAAAAAACATAGAGGTAATTTTTATTTTGGTTTTCATTAGGTCACGTGATATTTTTGGCCAATGATATTGCATACAAATTTTTTGAAAAAAAATAAAAAATTTAAATCGAAAAATAATTGTTGTGTTAGAACCGCACAGGTCCGATTACCGTGTTTACATAATATTTTTCTAAAATATTAATATTCATAAAAGTTATGATACTTTTATTAAAAATTTATGAAATCTCAAAACCTAAAATTTTGTATTTTATTTGATGCGCATTGGCCTATCTAACATTCAAGATAAAACATTTCGCGAAAATTTTCAAGAAAAAAAAACATAGAGGTAATTTTTATTTTGGTTTTCATTAGGTCACGTGATATTTTTGGCCAATGATATTGCATACAAATTTTTTGAAAAAAAATAAAAAATTTAAATCGAAAAATAATTGTTGTGTTAGAACCGCACAGGTCCGATTACCGTGTTTACATAATATTTTTCTAAAATATTAATATTCATAAAAGTTATGATACTTTTATTAAAAATTTATGAAATCTCAAAACCTAAAATTTTGTATTTTATTAGACGCGCATTGGCCTAACTAACATTCAAGATAAAACATTTCGCAAAAATTCTCAGTAAAATAAAAGTTTGAGGTAATTTTAATTTTGGGTTTAATTAGGTCACGTGATATTTTTGGCCAATGATATTGCATACAAATTAAAAAAAAAAAAATAAAGAATTTTAAATCGAAAAATAATTGTTGTGTTAGAACTGCACAGGTCCAATTACCGTGTTTACAAAATATTTTTCGAAAATATTAATATTCATAAAAGTTATGAAACTTTTATTAAAAGTTTATGAAATCTCAAAACCTAAAATTTTATATTTAATTAGGCGCGCATTTGCCTAACTAACATTCAAGATAAAACATTTTGCAAAAATTTTCAAGAAAAAAAAACATAGAGGTAATTTTTATTTTGGGTTTCATTAGGTAACGTGATATTTTTGGCCAATGATATTGCATACAAATTTTTTGAAAAAAAATAAAAATATTTAAATCGAAAAATAATTGCTGTGTTAGAATCGCACAGGTCCGATTACCGTGTTTACATAAGATTTTTCTAAAATATTAATATTCATAAAAGTTATGATACTTTTATTAAAAATTTATGAAATCTCAAAACCTAAAATTTTGTATTTTATTAGACGCGCATTGGCCTAACTAACATTCAAGATAAAACATTTCGCAAAAATTCTCAGTAAAATAAAAGTTTGAGGTAATTTTAATTTTGGGTTTAATTAGGTCACGTGATATTTTTGGCCAATGATATTGCATACAAATTTAAAAAAAAAAAATAAAGAATTTTAAATCGAAAAATAATTGTTGTGTTAGAACTGCACAGGTCCAATTACCGTGTTTACAAAATATTTTTCGAAAATATTAATATTCATAAAAGTTATGAAACTTTTATTAAAAATTTATGAAATCTCAAAATCTGAAATTTTATATTTAATTAGGCGCGCATTAGCCTAACTACCATTCAAGATAAAACATTTTGCAAAAATTTTGAGTAGAACAAAAGTTTGAGATAATTTTTATTTTGGGTTTAATTAGGTCACGTGATATCTTTGGCCAATAAGATTGCATACAAATTTTTTAAAAAAATATTAAAAATTTTAAATCGAAAAATAATTGTTGTGTTAGAACCGCACAGGTCCAATTACCGTGTTTACAAAATATTTTTCAAAAATATTAATATTCATAAAAGTTATGAATCTTTTATTAAAAATTTATGAAATCTTAAAACCTAAAACTTTGTATTTTATTTGATGCGCATTGGCCTATCTAACATTCAAGATAAAACATTTCGCAAAAATTTTCAAGAAAAAAAAACATAGAGGTAATTTTTATTTTGGTTTTCATTAGGTCACGTGATATTTTTGGCCAATGATATTGCATACAAATTTTTTGAAAAAAAATAAAAAAATTTAAATCGAAAAATAATTGCTGTGTTAGAATCGCACAGGTCCGATTACCGTGTTTACATAATATTTTTCGAAAATATTAATATTCATAAAAGTTATGATACTTTTATTAAAATTTTATGAAATCTCAAAACCTAAAATTTTGTATTTTATTAGACGCGCATTGGCCTAACTAACATTCAAGATAAAACATTTCGCAAAAATTCTCAGTAAAATAAAAGTTTGAGGTAATTTTAATTTTGGGTTTACTTAGGTCACGTGATATTTTTGGCCAATGATATTGCATACAAATTTAAAAAAAAAATAAAGAATTTTAAATCGAAAAATAATTGTTGTGTTAGAACTGCACAGGTCCAATTACCGTGTTTACAAAATATTTTTCGAAAATATTAATATTCATAAAAGTTATGAAACTTTTATTAAAAATTTATGAAATCTCAAAATCTGAAATTTTATATTTAATTAGGCGCGCATTAGCCTAACTACCATTCAAGATAAAACATTTTGCAAAAATTTTGAGTAGAACAAAAGTTTGAGATAATTTTTATTTTGGGTTTAATTAGGTCACGTGATAATTTTGGCCAATAAGATTGCATACAAATTTTTTAAAAAAAAATTAAAAATTTTAAATTGAAAAATAATTGTTGTGTTAGAACCGCACAGGTCCAATTACCGTGTTTACAAAATATTTTTCAAAAATATTAATATTCATAAAAGTTATGAAACTTTTATTAAAAATTTATGAAATCTTAAAACCTAAAATTTTGTATTTTATTTGATGCGCATTGGCCTATCTAACATTCAAGATAAAACATTTCGCGAAAATTTTCAAGAAAAAAAAACATAGAGGTAATTTTTATTTTGGTTTTCATTAGGTCACGTGATATTTTTGGCCAATGATATTGCATACAAATTTTTTGAAAAAAAATAAAAAATTTAAATCGAAAAATAATTGTTGTGTTAGAACCGCACAGGTCCGATTACCGTGTTTACATAATATTTTTCTAAAATATTAATATTCATAAAAGTTATGATACTTTTATTAAAAATTTATGAAATCTCAAAACCTAAAATTTTGTATTTTATTTGATGCGCATTGGCCTATCTAACATTCAAGATAAAACATTTCGCGAAAATTTTCAAGAAAAAAAAACATAGAGGTAATTTTTATTTTGGTTTTCATTAGGTCACGTGATATTTTTGGCCAATGATATTGCATACAAATTAAAAAAAAAAAAATAAAGAATTTTAAATCGAAAAATAATTGTTGTGTTAGAACTGCACAGGTCCAATTACCGTGTTTACAAAATATTTTTCGAAAATATTAATATTCATAAAAGTTATGAAACTTTTATTAAAAGTTTATGAAATCTCAAAACCTAAAATTTTATATTTAATTAGGCGCGCATTTGCCTAACTAACATTCAAGATAAAACATTTTGCAAAAATTTTCAAGAAAAAAAAACATAGAGGTAATTTTTATTTTGGGTTTCATTAGGGAACGTGATATTTTTGGCCAATGATATTGCATACAAATTTTTTGAAAAAAAATAAAAATATTTAAATCGAAAAATAATTGCTGTGTTAGAATTGCACAGGTCCGATTACCGTGTTTACATAATATTTTTCTAAAATATTAATATTCATAAAAGTTATGATACTTTTATTAAAAATTTATGAAATCTCAAAACCTAAAATTTTGTATTTTATTAGACGCGCATTGGCCTAACTAACATTCAAGATAAAACATTTCGCAAAAATTCTCAATAAAATAAAAGTTTGAGGTAATTTTAATTTTGGGTTTAATTAGGTCACGTGATATTTTTGGCCAATGATATTGCATAAAAATTTAAAAAAAAAAAATAAAGAATTTTAAATCGAAAAATAATTGTTGTGTTAGAACTGCACAGGTCCAATTACCGTGTTTACAAAATATTTTTCAAAAATATTAATATTCATAAAAGTTATGAATCTTTTATTAAAAATTTATGAAATCATAAAACCTAAAACTTTGTATTTTATTTGATGCGCATTGGCCTATCTAACATTCAAGATAAAACATTTCGCAAAAATTTTCAAGAAAAAAAAACATAGAGGTAATTTTTATTTTGGTTTTCATTAGGTCACGTGATATTTTTGGCCAATGATATTGCATACAAATTTTTTGAAAAAAAATGAAAAAATTTAAATCGAAAAATAATTGCTGTGTTAGAATCGCACAGGTCCGATTACCGTGTTTACATAATATTTTTCGAAAATATTAATATTCATAAAAGTTATGATACTTTTATTAAAAATTTATGAAATCTCAAAACCTAAAATTTTGTATTTTATTAGACGCGCATTGGCCTAACTAACATTCAAGATAAAACATTTCGCAAAAATTCTCAGTAAAATAAAAGTTTGAGGTAATTTTAATTTTGGGTTTAATTAGGTCACGTGATATTTTTGGCCAATGATATTGCATACAAATTTAAAAAAAAAAATAAAGAATTTTAAATCGAAAAATAATTGTTGTGTTAGAACTGCACAGGTCCAATTACCGTGTTTACAAAATATTTTTCGAAAATATTAATATTCATAAAAGTTATGAAACTTTTATTAAAAATTTATGAAATCTCAAAATCTGAAATTTTATATTTAATTAGGCGCGCATTAGCCTAACTACCATTCAAGATAAAACATTTTGCAAAAATTTTGAGTAGAACAAAAGTTTGAGATAATTTTTATTTTGGGTTTAATTAGGTCACGTGATAATTTTGGCCAATAAGATTGCATACAAATTTTTTAAAAAAAAATTAAAAATTTTAAATTGAAAAATAATTGTTGTGTTAGAACCGCACAGGTCCAATTACCGTGTTTACAAAATATTTTTCAAAAATATTAATATTCATAAAAGTTATGAAACCTTTATTAAAAATTTATGAAATCTTAAAACCTAAAATTTTGTATTTTATTTGATGCGCATTGGCCTATCTAACATTCAAGATAAAACATTTCGCGAAAATTTTCAAGAAAAAAAAACATAGAGGTAATTTTTATTTTGGTTTTCATTAGGTCACGTGATATTTTTGGCCAATGATATTGCATACAAATTTTTTGAAAAAAAATAAAAAATTTAAATCGAAAAATAATTGTTGTGTTAGAACCGCACAGGTCCGATTACCGTGTTTACATAATATTTTTCGAAAATATTAATATTCATAAAAGTTATGACACTTTTATTAAAAATTTATGAAATCTCAAAACCTAAAATTTTGTATTTTATTAGACGCGCATTGGCCTAACTAACATTCAAGATAAAACATTTCGCAAAAATTCTCAGTAAAATAAAAGTTTGAGGTAATTTTAATTTTGGGTTTAATTAGGTCACGTGATATTTTTGGCCAATGATATTGCATACAAATTTTAAAAAAAAAAATAAAGAATTTTAAATCGAAAAATAATTGTTGTGTTAGAACTGCACAGGTCCAATTACCGTGTTTACAAAATATTTTTCGAAAATATTAATATTCATAAAAGTTATGAAACTTTTATTAAAAATTTATGAAATCTCAAAATCTGAAATTTTATATTTAATTAGGCGCGCATTAGCCTAACTACCATTCAAGATAAAACATTTTGCAAAAATTTTGAGTAGAACAAAAGTTTGAGATAATTTTTATTTTGGGTTTAATTAGGTCACGTGATATCTTTGGCCAATAAGATTGCATACAAATTTTTTAAAAAAAAATTAAAAATTTTAAATCGAAAAATAATTGTTGTGTTAGAACCGCACAGGTCCAATTACCGTGTTTACAAAATATTTTTCAAAAATATTAATATTCATAAAAGTTATGAATCTTTTATTAAAAATTTATGAAATCTTAAAACCTAAAACTTTGTATTTTATTTGATGCGCATTGGCCTATCTAACATTCAAGATAAAACATTTCGCAAAAATTTTCAAGAAAAAAAAACATAGAGGTAATTTTTATTTTGGTTTTCATTAGGTCACGTGATATTTTTGGCCAATGATATTGCATACAAATTTTTTGAAAAAAAATAAAAAAATTTAAATCGAAAAATAATTGCTGTGTTAGAATCGCACAGGTCCGATTACCGTGTTTACATAATATTTTTCGAAAATATTAATATTCATAAAAGTTATGATACTTTTATTAAAATTTTATGAAATCTCAAAACCTAAAATTTTGTATTTTATTAGACGCGCATTGGCCTAACTAACATTCAAGATAAAACATTTCGCAAAAATTCTCAGTAAAATAAAAGTTTGAGGTAATTTTAATTTTGGGTTTACTTAGGTCACGTGATATTTTTGGCCAATGATATTGCATACAAATTTAAAAAAAAAATAAAGAATTTTAAATCGAAAAATAATTGTTGTGTTAGAACTGCACAGGTCCAATTACCGTGTTTACAAAATATTTTTCGAAAATATTAATATTCATAAAAGTTATGAAACTTTTATTAAAAATTTATGAAATCTCAAAATCTGAAATTTTATATTTAATTAGGCGCGCATTAGCCTAACTACCATTCAAGATAAAACATTTTGCAAAAATTTTGAGTAGAACAAAAGTTTGAGATAATTTTTATTTTGGGTTTAATTAGGTCACGTGATAATTTTGGCCAATAAGATTGCATACAAATTTTTTAAAAAAAAATTAAAAATTTTAAATTGAAAAATAATTGTTGTGTTAGAACCGCACAGGTCCAATTACCGTGTTTACAAAATATTTTTCAAAAATATTAATATTCATAAAAGTTATGAAACTTTTATTAAAAATTTATGAAATCTTAAAACCTAAAATTTTGTATTTTATTTGATGCGCATTGGCCTATCTAACATTCAAGATAAAACATTTCGCGAAAATTTTCAAGAAAAAAAAACATAGAGGTAATTTTTATTTTGGTTTTCATTAGGTCACGTGATATTTTTGGCCAATGATATTGCATACAAATTTTTTGAAAAAAAATAAAAAATTTAAATCGAAAAATAATTGTTGTGTTAGAACCGCACAGGTCCGATTACCGTGTTTACATAATATTTTTCTAAAATATTAATATTCATAAAAGTTATGATACTTTTATTAAAAATTTATGAAATCTCAAAACCTAAAATTTTGTATTTTATTTGATGCGCATTGGCCTATCTAACATTCAAGATAAAACATTTCGCGAAAATTTTCAAGAAAAAAAAACATAGAGGTAATTTTTATTTTGGTTTTCATTAGGTCACGTGATATTTTTGGCCAATGATATTGCATACAAATTTTTTGAAAAAAAATAAAAAATTTAAATCGAAAAATAATTGTTGTGTTAGAACCGCACAGGTCCGATTACCGTGTTTACATAATATTTTTCTAAAATATTAATATTCATAAAAGTTATGATACTTTTATTAAAAATTTATGAAATCTCAAAACCTAAAATTTTGTATTTTATTAGACGCGCATTGGCCTAACTAACATTCAAGATAAAACATTTCGCAAAAATTCTCAGTAAAAAAAAAGTTTGAGGTAATTTTAATTTTGGGTTTAATTAGGTCACGTGATATTTTTGGCCAATGATATTGCATACAAATTAAAAAAAAAAAAATAAAGAATTTTAAATCGAAAAATAATTGTTGTGTTAGAACTGCACAGGTCCAATTACCGTGTTTACAAAATATTTTTCGAAAATATTAATATTCATAAAAGTTATGAAACTTTTATTAAAAGTTTATGAAATCTCAAAACCTAAAATTTTATATTTAATTAGGCGCGCATTTGCCTAACTAACATTCAAGATAAAACATTTTGCAAAAATTTTCAAGAAAAAAAAACATAGAGGTAATTTTTATTTTGGGTTTCATTAGGTAACGTGATATTTTTGGCCAATGATATTGCATACAAATTTTTTGAAAAAAAATAAAAATATTTAAATCGAAAAATAATTGCTGTGTTAGAATTGCACAGGTCCGATTACCGTGTTTACATAATATTTTTCTAAAATATTAATATTCATAAAAGTTATGATACTTTTATTAAAAATTTATGAAATCTCAAAACCTAAAATTTTGTATTTTATTAGACGCGCATTGGCCTAACTAACATTCAAGATAAAACATTTCGCAAAAATTCTCAATAAAATAAAAGTTTGAGGTAATTTTAATTTTGGGTTTAATTAGGTCACGTGATATTTTTGGCCAATGATATTGCATACAAATTTAAAAAAAAAAAATAAAGAATTTTAAATCGAAAAATAATTGTTGTGTTAGAACTGCACAGGTCCAATTACCGTGTTTACAAAATATTTTTCAAAAATATTAATATTCATAAAAGTTATGAATCTTTTATTAAAAATTTATGAAATCATAAAACCTAAAACTTTGTATTTTATTTGATGCGCATTGGCCTATCTAACATTCAAGATAAAACATTTCGCAAAAATTTTCAAGAAAAAAAAACATAGAGGTAATTTTTATTTTGGTTTTCATTAGGTCACGTGATATTTTTGGCCAATGATATTGCATACAAATTTTTTGAAAAAAAATGAAAAAATTTAAGTCGAAAAATAATTGCTGTGTTAGAATCGCACAGGTCCGATTACCGTGTTTACATAATATTTTTCGAAAATATTAATATTCATAAAAGTTATGATACTTTTATTAAAAATTTATGAAATCTCAAAACCTAAAATTTTGTATTTTATTAGACGCGCATTGGCCTAACTAACATTCAAGATAAAACATTTCGCAAAAATTCTCAGTAAAATAAAAGTTTGAGGTAATTTTAATTTTGGGTTTAATTAGGTCACGTGATATTTTTGGCCAATGATATTGCATACAAATTTAAAAAAAAAAATAAAGAATTTTAAATCGAAAAATAATTGTTGTGTTAGAACTGCACAGGTCCAATTACCGTGTTTACAAAATATTTTTCGAAAATATTAATATTCATAAAAGTTATGAAACTTTTATTAAAAATTTATGAAATCTCAAAATCTGAAATTTTATATTTAATTAGGCGCGCATTAGCCTAACTACCATTCAAGATAAAACATTTTGCAAAAATTTTGAGTAGAACAAAAGTTTGAGATAATTTTTATTTTGGGTTTAATTAGGTCACGTGATAATTTTGGCCAATAAGATTGCATACAAATTTTTTAAAAAAAAATTAAAAATTTTAAATTGAAAAATAATTGTTGTGTTAGAACCGCACAGGTCCAATTACCGTGTTTACAAAATATTTTTCAAAAATATTAATATTCATAAAAGTTATGAAACCTTTATTAAAAATTTATGAAATCTTAAAACCTAAAATTTTGTATTTTATTTGATGCGCATTGGCCTATCTAACATTCAAGATAAAACATTTCGCAAAAATTTTCAAGAAAAAAAAACATAGAGGTAATTTTTATTTTGGTTTTCATTAGGTCACGTGATATTTTTGGCCAATGATATTGCATACAAATTTTTTGAAAAAAAATAAAAAATTTAAATCGAAAAATAATTGTTGTGTTAGAACCGCACAGGTCCGATTACCGTGTTTACATAATATTTTTCGAAAATATTAATATTCATAAAAGTTATGACACTTTTATTAAAAATTTATGAAATCTCAAAACCTAAAATTTTGTATTTTATTAGACGCGCATTGGCCTAACTAACATTCAAGATAAAACATTTCGCAAAAATTCTCAGTAAAATAAAAGTTTGAGGTAATTTTAATTTTGGGTTTAATTAGGTCACGTGATATTTTTGGCCAATGATATTGCATACAAATTTAAAAAAAAAATAAAGAATTTTAAATCGAAAAATAATTGTTGTGTTAGAACTGCACAGGTCCAATTACCGTGTTTACAAAATATTTTTCGAAAATATTAATATTCATAAAAGTTATGAAACTTTTATTAAAAATTTATGAAATCTCAAAATCTGAAATTTTATATTTAATTAGGCGCGCATTAGCCTAACTACCATTCAAGATAAAACATTTTGCAAAAATTTTGAGTAGAACAAAAGTTTGAGATAATTTTTATTTTGGGTTTAATTAGGTCAAGTGATAATTTTGGCCAATAAGATTGCATACAAATTTTTTAAAAAAAAATTAAAAATTTTAAATTGAAAAATAATTGTTGTGTTAGAACCGCACAGGTCCAATTACCGTGTTTACAAAATATTTTTCAAAAATATTAATATTCATAAAAGTTATGAAACTTTTATTAAAAATTTATGAAATCTTAAAACCTAAAATTTTGTATTTTATTTGATGCGCATTGGCCTATCTAACATTCAAGATAAAACATTTCGCGAAAATTTTCAAGAAAAAAAAACATAGAGGTAATTTTTATTTTGGTTTTCATTAGGTCACGCGATATTTTTGGCCAATGATATTGCATACAAATTTTTTGAAAAAAATAAAATATTTAAATCGAAAAATAATTGTTGTGTTAGAACCGCACAGGTCCGATTACCGTGTTTACATAATATTTTTTGAAAATATTAATATTCATAAAAGTTATGACACTTTTATTAAAAATTTATGAAATCTCAAAACCTAAAATTTTGTATTTTATTAGACGCGCATTGGCCTAACTAACATTCAAGATAAAACATTTCGCAAAAATTCTCAGTAAAATAAAAGTTTGAGGTAATTTTAATTTTGGGTTTAATTAGATCACGTGATATTTTTGGCCAATGATATTGCATACAAATTTAAAAAAAAAAATAAAGAATTTTAAATCGAAAAATAATTGTTGTGTTAGAACTGCACAGGTCCAATTACCGTGTTTACAAAATATTTTTCGAAAATATTAATATTCATAAAAGTTATGAAACTTTTATTAAAAATTTATGAAATCTCAAAATCTGAAATTTTATATTTAATTAGGCGCGCATTAGCCTAACTACCATTTAAGATAAAACATTTTGCAAAAATTTTGAGTAGAACAAAAGTTTGAGATAATTTTTATTTTGGGTTTAATTAGGTCAAGTGATAATTTTAGCCAATAAGATTGCATACAAATTTTTAAAAAAAAAATTAAAAATTTTAAATTGAAAAATAATTGTTGTGTTAGAACTGCACAGGTCCAATTACCGTGTTTACAAAATATTTTTCAAAAATATTAATATTCATAAAAGTTATGAAACTTTTATTAAAAATTTATGAAATCTTAAAACCTAAAATTTTGTATTTTATTTGATGCGCATTGGCCTATCTAACATTCAAGATAAAACATTTCGCGAAAATTTTCAAGAAAAAAAAACATAGAGGTAATTTTTATTTTGGTTTTCATTAGGTCACGCGATATTTTTGGCCAATGATATTGCATACAAATTTTTTGAAAAAAATAAAATATTTAAATCGAAAAATAATTGTTGTGTTAGAACCGCACAAGTCCGATTACCGTGTTTACATAGTATTTTTTGAAAATATTAATATTCATAAAAGTTATGACACTTTTATTAAAAATTTATGAAATCTCAAAACCTAAAATTTTGTATTTTATTAGACGCGCATTGGCCTAACTAACATTCAAGATAAAACATTTCGCAAAAATTCTCAGTAAAATAAAAGTTTGAGGTAATTTTAATTTTGGGTTTAATTAGATCACGTGATATTTTTGGCCAATGATATTGCATACAAATTTAAAAAAAAAAATAAAGAATTTTAAATCGAAAAATAATTGTTGTGTTAGAACTGCACAGGTCCAATTACCGTGTTTACAAAATATTTTTCGAAAATATTAATATTCATAAAAGTTATGAAACTTTTATTAAAAATTTATGAAATCTCAAAATCTGAAATTTTATATTTAATTAGGCGCGCATTAGCCTAACTACCATTCAAGATAAAACATTTTGCAAAAATTTTGAGTAGAACAAAAGTTTGAGATAATTTTTATTTTGGGTTTAATTAGGTCACGTGATAATTTTGGCCAATAAGATTGCATACAAATTTTTTAAAAAAAATAAAAATTTTAAATTGAAAAATAATTGTTGTGTTAGAACCGCACAGGTCCAATTACCGTGTTTACAAAATATTTTTCAAAAATATTAATATTCATAAAAGTTATGAAACCTTTATTAAAAATTTATGAAATCTTAAAACCTAAAATTTTGTATTTTATTTGATGCGCATTGGCCTAACTAACATTCAAGATAAAACATTTCGCGAAAATTTTCAAGAAAAAAAAACAAAGAGGTAATTTTTATTTTGGTTTTCATTAGGTCACGTGATATTTTTGGCCAATGATATTGCATACAAATTTTTTGAAAAAAAATAAAAAATTTAAATCGAAAAATAATTGTTGTGTTAGAACCGCACAGGTCCGATTACCGTGTTTACATAATATTTTTCGAAAATATTAATATTCATAAAAGTTATGACACTTTTATTAAAAATTTATGAAATCTCAAAACCTAAAATTTTGTATTTTATTAGACGCGCATTGGCCTAACTAACATTCAAGATAAAACATTTCGCAAAAATTCTCAGTAAAATAAAAGTTTGAGGTAATTTTAATTTTGGGTTTAATTAGGTCACGTGATATTTTTGGCCAATGATATTGCATACAAATTTAAAAAAAAAAAATAAAGAATTTTAAATCGAAAAATAATTGTTGTGTTAGAACTGCACAGGTCCAATTACCGTGTTTACAAAATATTTTTCGAAAATATTAATATTCATAAAAGTTATGAAACTTTTATTAAAAATTTATGAAATCTCAAAATCTGAAATTTTATATTTAATTAGGCGCGCATTAGCCTAACTACCATTCAAGATAAAACATTTTGCAAAAATTTTGAGTAGAACAAAAGTTTGAGATAATTTTTATTTTGGGTTTAATTAGGTCAAGTGATAATTTTGGCCAATAAGATTGCATACAAATTTTTTAAAAAAAAATTAAAAATTTTAAATTGAAAAATAATTGTTGTGTTAGAACCGCACAGGTCCAATTACCGTGTTTACAAAATATTTTTCAAAAATATTAATATTCATAAAAGTTATGAAACTTTTAATAAAAATTTATGAAATCTTAAAACCTAAAATTTTGTATTTTATTTGATGCGCATTGGCCTAACACACATTCAAGATAAAACATTTCGCAAAAATTTTCAAGAAAAAAAAACATAGAGGTAATTTTTATTTTGGTTTTCATTAGGTCACGTGATATTTTTGGCTAATGATATTGCATACAAATTTTTTGAAAAAAAATAAAAAAATTTAAATCGAAAAATAATTGTTGTGTTAGAACCGTACAGGTCCGATTACCGTGTTAACATAATATTTTTTGAAAATATTAATATTCATAAAAGTTATGATACTTTTATTAAAATTTTATGAAATCTCAAAACCTAAAATTTTGTATTTTATTAGACTCGCATTGGCCTAACTAACATTCAAGATAAAACATTTCGCGAAAATTTTCAAGAAAAAAAAACATAGAGGTAATTTTTATTTTGGTTTTCATTAGGTCACGTGATATTTTTGGCCAATGATATTGCATACAAATTTTTTGAAAAAAAATAAAAAATTTAAATCGAAAAATAATTGTTGTGTTAGAACCGCACAGGTCCGATTACCGTGTTTACATAATATTTTTCGAAAATATTAATATTCATAAAAGTTATGACACTTTTATTAAAAATTTATGAAATCTCAAAACCTAAAATTTTGTATTTTATTAGACGCGCATTGGCCTAACTAACATTCAAGATAAAACATTTCGCAAAAATTCTCAGTAAAATAAAAGTTTGAGGTAATTTTAATTTTGGGTTTAATTAGGTCACGTGATATTTTTGGCCAATGATATTGCATACAAATTTAAAAAAAAAAAATAAAGAATTTTAAATCGAAAAATAATTGTTGTGTTAGAACTGCACAGGTCCAATTACCGTGTTTACAAAATATTTTTCGAAAATATTAATATTCATAAAAGTTATGAAACTTTTATTAAAAATTTATGAAATCTCAAAATCTGAAATTTTATATTTAATTAGGCGCGCATTAGCCTAACTACCATTCAAGATAAAACATTTTGCAAAAATTTTGAGTAGAACAAAAGTTTGAGATAATTTTTATTTTGGGTTTAATTAGGTCAAGTAATAATTTTGGCCAATAAGATTGCATACAAATTTTTTAAAAAAAAATTAAAAATTTTAAATTGAAAAATAATTGTTGTGTTAGAACCGCACAGGTCCAATTACCGTGTTTACAAAATATTTTTCAAAAATATTAATATTCATAAAAGTTATGAAACTTTTATTAAAAATTTATGAAATCTTAAAACCTAAAATTTTGTATTTTATTTGATGCGCATTGGCCTATCTAACATTCAAGATAAAACATTTCGCGAAAATTTTCAAGAAAAAAAAACATAGAGGTAATTTTTATTTTGGTTTTCATTAGGTCACGTGATATTTTTGGCCAATGATATTGCATACAAATTTTTTGAAAAAAAATAAAAAATTTAAATCGAAAAATAATTGTTGTGTTAGAACCGCACAGGTCCGATTACCGTGTTTACATAATATTTTTCGAAAATATTAATATTCATAAAAGTTATGACACTTTTATTAAAAATTTATGAAATCTCAAAACCTAAAATTTTGTATTTTATTAGACGGGCATTGGCCTAACTAACATTCAAGATAAAACATTTCGCAAAAATTCTCAGTAAAATAAAAGTTTGAGGTAATTTTAATTTTGGGTTTAATTAGGTCACGTGATATTTTTGGCCAATGATATTGCATACAAATTTAAAAAAAAAAATAAAGAATTTTAAATCGAAAAATAATTGTTGTGTTAGAACTGCACAGGTCCAATTACCGTGTTTACAAAATATTTTTCAAAATTATTAATATTCATAAAAGTTATGAAACTTTTGATAAAAATTTATGAAATCTTAAAACCTAAAATTTTGTATTTTATTTGATGCGCATTGGCCTAACACACATTCAAGATAAAACATTTCGCAAAAATTTTCAAGAAAAAAAAACATAGAGGTAATTTTTATTTTGGTTTTCATTAGGTCACGTGATATTTTTGGCTAATGATATTGCATACAAATTTTTTGAAAAAAAATAAAAAAATTTAAATCGAAAAATAATTGTTGTGTTAGAACCGTACAGGTCCGATTACCGTGTTAACATAATCTTTTTTGAAAATATTAATATTCATAAAAGTTATGATACTTTTATTAAAATTTTATGAAATCTCAAAACCTAAAATTTTGTATTTTATTAGACTCGCATTGGCCTAACTAACATTCAAGATAAAACATTTCGCGAAAATTTTCAGTAAAAAAAAAGTTTGAGGTAATTTTTATTTTGGTTTTCATTAGGTCACGTGATATTTTTGGCCAATGATATTGCATACAAATTTTTTGAAAAAAATTAAAAAATTTTAAATCGAAAACTAATTGTTGTGTTAGAACCGCACAGGTCCAATTACTGTGTTTACAAAATATTTTTCAAAAATATTAATACTTATAAAAGTTATGAAACTTTTATTAAAAATTTATGAAATCTCAAAACCTAAAATTTTGTATTTTATTACACGCGCATTGGCCTAACTAACATTCAAGATAAAACATTTCGCGAAATTTCTCAGTAAAACAAAAGTTTGAGGTAATTTTAATTTTGGTTTTCATTAGGTCACGTGATATTTTTGGCCAATGATATTGCATACAAATTTTTTGAAAAAAAATAAAAAATTTTAAATCGAAAAGTAATTGTTGTGTTAGAACCGCACAGGTCCAATTACTGTGTTTACAAAATATTTTTCAAAAATATTAATATTTATAAAAGTTATGAAACTTTTATTAAAAATTTATGAAATCTCAAAACCTAAAATTTTGTATTTTATTACACGCGCATTGGCCTAACTAACATTCAAGATAAAACATTTCGCGAAATTTCTCAGTAAAACAAAAGTTTGAGGTAATTTTTATTTTGGTTTTCATTAGGTCACGTGATATTTTTGGCCAATGATATTGCATACAAATTTTTTGAAAAAAAATAAAAAATTTAAATCGAAAAGTAATTGTTGTGTTAGAACCGCACAGGTCCAATTACTGTGTTTACAAAATATTTTTTAAAAATATTAATATTTATAAAAGTTATGAAACTTTTATTAAAAATTTATGAAATCTTAAAACCTAAAATTTTGTATTTTATTTGATGCGCATTGGCCTATCTAACATTCAAGATAAAACATTTCGCAAAAATTTTCAAGAAAAAAAAACATAGAGGTAATTTTTATTTTGGTTTTCATTAGGTCACGTGATATTTTTGGCCAATGATATTGCATACAAATTTTTTGAAAAAAAATAAAAAAATCTAAATCGAAAAATAATTGTTGTGTTAGAACCGCACAGGTCCGATTACTGTGTTTACATAATATTTTTTGAAAATATTAATATTCATAAAAATTATGATACTTTTATTAAAATTTTATGAAATCTCAAAAAAAAAACTAAAATTTTGTATTTTATTAGACGCGCATTGGCCTAACTAACATTCAAGATAAAACATTTCGCGAAAATTTTCAGTAAAAAAAAAGTTTGAGGTAATTTTTATTTTGGTTTTCATTAGGTAACGTGATATTTTTGGCCAATGATATTGCATACAAATTTTTTGAAAAAAAATAAAAAATTTTCAATCGAAAAATAATTGTTGTGTTAGAACCGCACAGGTCCAATTACCGTGTTTACAAAATATTTTTCAAAAATATTAATATTCATAAAAGTTATGAAACTTTTATTAAAAATTTATGAAATCTCAAAACCTAAAATTTTGTATTTTATTTGATGCGCATTGGCCTATCTAACATTCAAGATAAAACGTTTCGCGAAAATTTTCAAGAAAAAGAAACAAAGAGGTAATTTTTATTTTGGTTTTCATTAGGTCACGTGATATTTTTGGCCAATGATATTGCATACAAATTTTTTGAAAAAAAATAAAAAATTTAAATCGAAAAATAATTGTTGTGTTAGAACCGCACAGGTCCGATTACCGTGTTTACATAATATTTTTTGAAAATATTAATATTCATAAAAGTTATGATACTTTTATTAAAATTTTATGAAATCTCAAAACCTAAAATTTTGTATTTTATTAGACGCGCATTGGCCTAACTAACATTCAAGATAAAACATTTCGCGAAAATTTTCAGTAAAAAAAAAGTTTGAGGTAATTTTTATTTTGGTTTTCATTAGGTCACGTGATATTTTTGGCCAATGATATTGCATACAAATTTTTTGAAAAAAAATAAAAAATTTTAAATCGAAAACTAATTGTTGTGTTAGAACCGCACAGGTCCAATTACTGTGTTTACAAAATATTTTTCAAAAATATTAATATTTATAAAAGTTATGAAACTTTTATTAAAAATTTATGAAATCTCAAAACCTAAAATTTTGTATTTTATTACACGCGCATTGGCCTAACTAACATTCAAGATAAAACATTTCGCGAAATTTCTCAGTAAAACAAAAGTTTGAAGTAATTTTAATTTTGGTTTTCATTAGGTCACGTGATATTTTTGGCCAATGATATTGCATACAAATTTTTTGAAAAAAAATAAAAAATTTTAAATCGAAAAGTAATTGTTGTGTTAGAACCGCACAGGTCCAATTACTGTGTTTACAAAATATTTTTCAAAAATATTAATATTTATAAAAGTTATGAAACTTTTATTAAAAATTTATGAAATCTCAAAACCTAAAATTTTGTATTTTATTACACGCGCATTGGCCTAACTAACATTCAAGATAAAACATTTCGCGAAATTTCTCAGTAAAACAAAAGTTTGAGGTAATTTTTATTTTGGTTTTCATTAGGTCACGTGATATTTTTGGCCAATGATATTGCATACAAATTTTTTGAAAAAAAATAAAAAATTTTAAATCGAAAAGTAATTGTTGTGTTAGAACCGCACAGGTCCAATTACTGTGTTTACAAAATATTTTTCAAAAATATTAATATTTATAAAAGTTATGAAACTTTTATTAAAAATTTATGAAATCTCAAAACCTAAAATTTTGTATTTTATTACACGCGCATTGGCCTAACTAACATTCAAGATAAAACATTTCGCGAAAATTCTCAGTAAAACAAAAGTTTGAGGTAATTTTTATTTTGGGTTTAATTAGGTCACGTGATATTTTTGGCCAATGATATTGCATACAAATTTTTTGAAAAAAAATAAAAAATCTTAAATCGAAAAATAATTGTTGTGTTAAAACCACACAGGTCCAATTACCGTGTTTACAAAATATTTTTCAAAAATATTAATATTCATAAAAGTTATGAAACTTTTATTAAAAATTTATGAAATCTCAAAACCTAAAATTTTGTATTATATTAGACGCACATTGGCCTAACTAACATTCAAAATAAAACATTTCGCGAAATTTCTCAGTAAAACAAAAGTTTGAGGTAATTTTTATTTTGGTTTTCATTAGGTCACGTGATATTTTTGGCCAATGATATTGCATACAAATTTTTTGAAAAAAAATAAAAAATTTAAATCGAAAAGTAATTGTTGTGTTAGAACCGCACAGGTCCAATTACTGTGTTTACAAAATATTTTTTAAAAATATTAATATTTATAAAAGTTATGAAACTTTTATTAAAAATTTATGAAATCTTAAAACCTAAAATTTTGTATTTTATTTGATGCGCATTGGCCTATCTAACATTCAAGATAAAACATTTCGCAAAAATTTTCAAGAAAAAAAAACATAGAGGTAATTTTTATTTTGGTTTTCATTAGGTCACGTGATATTTTTGGCCAATGATATTGCATACAAATTTTTTGAAAAAAAATAAAAAAATCTAAATCGAAAAATAATTGTTGTGTTAGAACCGCACAGGTCCGATTACCGTGTTTACATAATATTTTTTGAAAATATTAATATTCATAAAAATTATGATACTTTTATTAAAATTTTATGAAATCTCAAAAAAAAAACTAAAATTTTGTATTTTATTAGACGCGCATTGGCCTAACTAACATTCAAGATAAAACATTTCGCGAAAATTTTCAGTAAAAAAAAAGTTTGAGGTAATTTTTATTTTGGTTTTCATTAGGTAACGTGATATTTTTGGCCAATGATATTGCATACAAATTTTTTGAAAAAAAATAAAAAATTTTCAATCGAAAAATAATTGTTGTGTTAGAACCGCACAGGTCCAATTACCGTGTTTACAAAATATTTTTCAAAAATATTAATATTCATAAAAGTTATGACACTTTTATTAAAAATTTATGAAATCTCAAAACCTAAAATTTTGTATTTTATTAGACGCGCATTGGCCTAACTAACATTCAAGATAAAACATTTCGCAAAAATTCTCAGTAAAATAAAAGTTTGAGGTAATTTTAATTTTGGGTTTAATTAGATCACGTGATATTTTTGGCCAATGATATTGCATACAAATTTAAAAAAAAAAATAAAGAATTTTAAATCGAAAAATAATTGTTGTGTTAGAACTGCACAGGTCCAATTACCGTGTTTACATAATATTTTTTGAAAATATTAATATTCATAAAAGTTATGATACTTTTATTAAAATTTTATGAAATCTCAAAACCTAAAATTTTGTATTTTATTAGACGCGCATTGGCCTAACTAACATTCAAGATAAAACATTTCGCGAAAATTTTCAGTAAAAAAAAAGTTTGAGGTAATTTTTATTTTGGTTTTCATTAGGTCACGTGATATTTTTGGCCAATGATATTGCATACAAATTTTTTGAAAAAAAATAAAAAATTTTAAATCGAAAACTAATTGTTGTGTTAGAACCGCACAGGTCCAATTACTGTGTTTACAAAATATTTTTCAAAAATATTAATATTTATAAAAGTTATGAAACTTTTATTAAAAATTTATGAAATCTCAAAACCTAAAATTTTGTATTTTATTACACGCGCATTGGCCTAACTAACATTCAAGATAAAACATTTTGCGAAATTTCTCAGTAAAACAAAAGTTTGAGGTAATTTTAATTTTGGTTTTCATTAGGTCACGTGATATTTTTGGCCAATGATATTGCATACAAATTTTTTGAAAAAAAATAAAAAATTTTAAATCGAAAAGTAATTGTTGTGTTAGAACCGCACAGGTCCAATTACTGTGTTTACAAAATATTTTTCAAAAATATTAATATTTATAAAAGTTATGAAACTTTTATTAAAAATTTATGAAATCTCAAAACCTAAAATTTTGTATTTTATTACACGCGCATTGGCCTAACTAACATTCAAGATAAAACATTTCGCGAAATTTCTCAGTAAAACAAAAGTTTGAGGTAATTTTTATTTTGGTTTTCATTAGGTCACGTGATATTTTTGGCCAATGATATTGCATACAAATTTTTTGAAAAAAAATAAAAAATTTTAAATCGAAAAGTAATTGTTGTGTTAGAACCGCACAGGTCCAATTACTGTGTTTACAAAATATTTTTTAAAAATATTAATATTTATAAAAGTTATGAAACTTTTATTAAAAATTTATGAAATCTCAAAACCTAAAATTTTGTATTTTATTACACGCGCATTGGCCTAACTAACATTCAAGATAAAACATTTCGCGAAAATTCTCAGTAAAACAAAAGTTTGAGGTAATTTTTATTTTGGGTTTAATTAGGTCACGTGATATTTTTGGCCAATGATATTGCATACAAATTTTTTGAAAAAAAATAAAAAATCTTAAATCGAAAAATAATTGTTGTGTTAAAACCACACAGGTCCAATTACCGTGTTTACAAAATATTTTTCAAAAATATTAATATTCATAAAAGTTATGAAACTTTTATTAAAAATTTATGAAATCTCAAAACCTAAAATTTTGTATTATATTAGACGCACATTGGCCTAACTAACATTCAAAATAAAACATTTCGCGAAATTTCTCAGTAAAACAAAAGTTTGAGGTAATTTTTATTTTGGTTTTCATTAGGTCACGTGATATTTTTGGCCAATGATATTGCATACAAATTTTTTGAAAAAAAATAAAAAATTTAAATCGAAAAGTAATTGTTGTGTTAGAACCGCACAGGTCCAATTACTGTGTTTACAAAATATTTTTTAAAAATATTAATATTTATAAAAGTTATGAAACTTTTATTAAAAATTTATGAAATCTTAAAACCTAAAATTTTGTATTTTATTTGATGCGCATTGGCCTATCTAACATTCAAGATAAAACATTTCGCAAAAATTTTCAAGAAAAAAAAACATAGAGGTAATTTTTATTTTGGTTTTCATTAGGTCACGTGATATTTTTGGCCAATGATATTGCATACAAATTTTTTGAAAAAAAATAAAAAAATCTAAATCGAAAAATAATTGTTGTGTTAGAACCGCACAGGTCCGATTACCGTGTTTACATAATATTTTTTGAAAATATTAATATTCATAAAAATTATGATACTTTTATTAAAATTTTATGAAATCTCAAAAAAAAAACTAAAATTTTGTATTTTATTAGACGCGCATTGGCCTAACTAACATTCAAGATAAAACATTTCGCGAAAATTTTCAGTAAAAAAAAAGTTTGAGGTAATTTTTATTTTGGTTTTCATTAGGTAACGTGATATTTTTGGCCAATGATATTGCATACAAATTTTTTGAAAAAAAATAAAAAATTTTCAATCGAAAAATAATTGTTGTGTTAGAACCGCACAGGTCCAATTACCGTGTTTACAAAATATTTTTCAAAAATATTAATATTCATAAAAGTTATGAAACTTTTATTAAAAATTTATGAAATCTCAAAACCTAAAATTTTGTATTTTATTTGATGCGCATTGGCCTATCTAACATTCAAGATAAAACGTTTCGCAAAAATTTTCAAGAAAAAGAAACAAAGAGGTAATTTTAATTTTGGTTTTCATTAGGTCACGTGATATTTTTGGCCAATGAGATTGCATACAAATTTTTTGAAAAAAAATAAAAAATTTAAATCGAAAAATAATTGTTGTGTTAGAACCGCACAGGTCCGATTACCGTGTTTACATAATATTTTTTGAAAATATTAATATTCATAAAAGTTATGATGCTTTTATTAAAATTTTATGAAATCTCAAAACCTAAAATTTTGTATTTTATTAGACGCGCATTGGCCTAACTAACATTCAAGATAAAACATTTCGCGAAAATTTTCAGTAAAAAAAAAGTTTGAGGTAATTTTTATTTTGGTTTTCATTAGGTCACGTGATATTTTTGGCCAATGATATTGCATACAAATTTTTTGAAAAAAAATAAAAAATTTTAAATCGAAAACTAATTGTTGTGTTAGAACCGCACAGGTCCAATTACTGTGTTTACAAAATATTTTTCAAAAATATTAATATTTATAAAAGTTATGAAACTTTTATTAAAAATTTATGAAATCTCAAAACCTAAAATTTTGTATTTTATTACACGCGCATTGGCCTAACTAACATTCAAGATAAAACATTTCGCGAAATTTCTCAGTAAAACAAAAGTTTGAGGTAATTTTAATTTTGGTTTTCATTAGGTCACGTGATATTTTTGGCCAATGATATTGCATACAAATTTTTTGAAAAAAAATAAAAAATTTTAAATCGAAAAGTAATTGTTGTGTTAGAACCGCACAGGTCCAATTACTGTGTTTACAAAATATTTTTCAAAAATATTAATATTTATAAAAGTTATGAAACTTTTATTAAAAATTTATGAAATCTCAAAACCTAAAATTTTGTATTTTATTACACGCGCATTGGCCTAACTAACATTCAAGATAAAACATTTCGCGAAATTTCTCAGTAAAACAAAAGTTTGAGGTAATTTTTATTTTGGTTTTCATTAGGTCACGTGATATTTTTGGCCAATGATATTGCATACAAATTTTTTGAAAAAAAATAAAAAATTTTAAATCGAAAAGTAATTGTTGTGTTAGAACCGCACAGGTCCAATTACTGTGTTTACAAAATATTTTTTAAAAATATTAATATTTATAAAAGTTATGAAACTTTTATTAAAAATTTATGAAATCTCAAAACCTAAAATTTTGTATTTTATTACACGCGCATTGGCCTAACTAACATTCAAGATAAAACATTTCGCGAAAATTCTCAGTAAAACAAAAGTTTGAGGTAATTTTTATTTTGGGTTTAATTAGGTCACGTGATATTTTTGGCCAATGATATTGCATACAAATTTTTTGAAAAAAAATAAAAAATCTTAAATCGAAAAATAATTGTTGTGTTAAAACCACACAGGTCCAATTACCGTGTTTACAAAATATTTTTCAAAAATATTAATATTCATAAAAGTTATGAAACTTTTATTTTATGAAACTTTTAAGTCATTGCACATTTGCTCTCACATCTTATAAATAAATATCTTACTATTTGTGGTGCGTAATAATTTTAAAGAAATAGATTTAAAAATTTTACTTTTATGGAACTTTAAAAATTATTATCGAACATGTTAACTTTTGTTAAATTGTTCTTCCGTTGATATAAGTACGTTATCTAAATTTTTTTAAATCTAAGTATAAAAATGTTAGGAATTACCGCCCTTTTAAACTAAAGTCATAAGACATTAGTTTAAATTGTTGGGGGAGACCCCACGAATCATTGCACATTTGCTCTTACATGTTATAAATAAATATCTTACTATTTGTGGTGCGTAATAATTTTATAAAAAAATAATTTTAAAAATTTAACTTTTAAGGAAACTTTAAATATTATTACCATATTATATTATCAAATGTAATATGACACGTCCCCTTCAATCTAAAGTGATAAGACATTTGATTAAATTGTGGAGTGGGGGTTCCCACAGATAATTGCACATTTGCTCTTATATCTTATGAATAAATATCTTACTATTTGTGGTGCGTAATAATTTTAAAGAAAATAAGTTTTAAAATTTTACTTTCATAAAAACTTTAAATATTATTACCGTATCATATTATCAAATTTAATATGACACGTCCACTTCAAGCTAAATTAATGAGAAATTAGCTTAAATTGTTGACTGGGGGAACCCAACAGATAATTGCACATTTGCTCTTACATCTTTTAAATAAATATCTTACTATTTGTGGTGCGTAATATTTTTATAAAAATAATTTTAAAAATTCATCTTTTAAGGAAATTTTAAAAATTATTACCGTATCATATAATCAAATGTAATATGACACGTCCCCTTCAAGCTAAAGTTATAAGAAATTAACTTAAACTGTTGAGTGGGGGGACCCCATAGATAATTGTACATTTGCTCTTACATCTTATAAATAAATATCTTACTATTTGTGGTGCGTAATAATTTTAAAAAAATAGTTTTAAAAATTTTACTTTTATGAAACTTTAAAAATTATTATCGAACCTGTTACCTTTTGTTAAATTATTCTTCCGTTGATATAAGTTTGTTATCTAAATTTTAAATCTAAGTTTAAAAATGTTAGGAATTACCGCATTTCTACCATATCACAATATCAAATGTAATATAACACTTCCCTTTTAAGCTAAAGTCATAAGACATTAGTATAAATTGTTGGAGGGAACCCACGAATAATTACACATTTGCTCTTACATCTTATAAACAAATATCTTACTATTTGTGGTGCGTAATAATTTTAAAGAAAATAAAATTTTACTTTTAAGAAAACTTTAAATATTATTACCGTATCATATTATCAAATGTAATATGACACGTCCACTTCAAGCTAAAGTCATATGCCATTAGATTAAATTGTTGAGTGGGGGTGGGGCCCACAGATAATTGCACATTTGCTCATATATTTTATAAATAAATATCTTACTATTTGTGGTGCGTACAACTTTTAAAAGAATAATTTTAAAAATTTAACTTTTAAGTAAATTTTAAAAATTATTACCGTATCATATTATCAAATATAAAATGACACGTCCACTTCAAGCTAAAGTCCTAAGATATAAGCTTAAATTGTTATGGGGGTAACCGACAAATAATTGCACATTTGCTCTTACATCTTATAAATAATTATCTTACTATTTGTGGTGCGTAATAATTTTACAGAAATAATTTAAAAATTTTACTTTTAAGGAAACTTTAAATATTATTACCGTATCATATTATCAAATGTAATATGACACGTTCCCTTCAAGCTAAAGTCATAAGACATTAGATTAAAGTGTTGAGTGGGGGGGGGGGGGCCCACAGATAATTGCACATTTGCTCATACATTTTATAAATAAATATCTTACTATTTGTGGTGGGTACAACTTTTAAAGGAATAATTTTAAAAATTTAACTTTTAAGTAATTTTTAAAAAATAATACCGTATCATTTTATCAAATGTAATATGCCACGTCCCCTTTAAGCTGAAGTTCTAAAATATAAGCTTAAATTGTTTGGTGGGAACCCACAGATAATTGCACATTTGCTTTTACTTCTTATAAATAAATATCTTACTATTTGTGGGGCGTAATAATTTTAAAGATATAAGTTTTAAAATTTTACTTTTATGAAAACTTTAAATATCATTACCGTATCATATTATCAAATTTAATATGACACGTTTCATTCAAGCTAAATTAATAAGAAATTAGTTTACATTGTTAAGTGGGGGAGCCCCACAGATATTTGCACATTTGCTCTTATATTTTATAAATAAATATCTTACTATTTGTGGTGCGTAATAATTTTATAAAAATTATTTTTAAAATTTATCTTCTAAGTAAATTTTAAAAATTATTACCGTATCATATTATCAAATGTAATATGACACGTCCCCTTTAAACTAAAGTTATAAGAAATTAGCTTTTATTGTTGAGTGGGGGGACCCCACAGACAATTGCACATTTGCTCTTACATCTTATAAATAAATATCTTACAATTTGTGGTGCGTAATAATTTTAAAGAAAATAGTTTTAAAAATTTTACTTTTATGGAACTTTGAAAATTATTATCGAACATGTTAACTTATGTTAAATTGTTCAAAAATTTTACTTTTAAGGAAACTTTAAATATTATTACCGTATCATATTATCAAATTTAATATGACACGTCCCATTCAAGCTAAATTAATTAGAAATGAGCTTACATTGTTGAGTGGGGGAGACCCACAGTTAATTGCACATTTGCTCTTATATCTTTTAAATAAATATCTTACTATTTGTGGTGCGTAATATTTTTATAAAAATAATTTTAAAAATTCATCTTTTAAGGAAATTTTAAAAATTATTACGGTATCATATTATCAAATGTAATAGGACATGTCCCCTTTAAGCTAAAGTTACAAGATATTAGCTTAAATTGTTGAGTGTGGGACCCCACAGATAATTGCACACTTGCTCTTACATCTTATAAATAAATATCTTACTATTTGTGGTGCGTAATAATTTTAAAGAAAATAATTTTAAAAAATTAACTTTTAAGGAAACTTTAAATATTATTACCGTATCATGTTATCAAATGTAATATGACACGTCCCCTTCAAGCTAAAGTCATAAGACATTAGATTAAATTGTTGAACTGAGGGGTACTCCACAGATAATTGCACATTTGCTCTTACATCTTATAAATAAATATCTTACTATTTGTGGTGCGTAATAATTAAAAAAAAAATTTTTAAATTTAAATTTTAAGGAAACTTTAAAAATTATAACCGTATCATAATATCAAATGTAATACGACACGTCCCCTTCAAGCTAAATTTATAAGACATTAGCTTAAATTGTTGTGAGGGGGCCCCACATATATTTGTACATTTGCTTTTACATCTTATAAACATATATCTTCCTTTTTGTGGTGCGTAATAATTTAAAAAAAAATAATTTTATAAACTTAACTTTTAAGGAAACTTTAAATATTATTACCGTATCATATTATCAAATGTGATATGACAATTCCCCTTTAAGCTAAATTCAAAAGACATTAGCTTAAATTGTTGGGTGAATTTTAAAAAAATTTTAAAATTTAAATTTTAAGGAAACTTTAAAAATTATAACCGTATCATATTATCAAATGTAATACGACACGTCCCCTTCAAGCTAAATTTATAAGACATTAGCCTAAATTGTTATCGAAGACCCACAGATAATTGCACATTTGCTCTTAGATCTTATAAATAAATATCTTACTATTTGTGGTGCGTAATAATTTTATAGAAAATAATTTTAAAAATTTAACTTTTAGGAAAGTTTTAAAAATTATTACGGTATCATATTATCTTTTTTTTCATTTTTGTTTATTTTTGAGTTACCAATATCATGATAAACAAATGGCCAAGATTTAAAAAATAAATAAAAATCTTTAAATTTTAATAAATAAACACCTATTAATTAGTAATTAGTAATAATTAAATGTTGTAAATAGGAGAATGAAAACACAATCTGATAATAAACAACATACTGATATTTTAAAACTGTAAATGTTCACAAACAAAAGTTATTTTAACTCAAAATTTACAGCTTTTAAGACACTGGAAAAGATTAATAATAATAATAATACTGACAATAACAATAATTTTTCGAAATCTAAGATTTCGAACCATAATTAGATCCTATAAGCAAGGAAAATAATTTAAAACTTTGTCATCTACCCTGGAAAAAAATTAGTTTCCTTTACATGGAAATATAGAGAAAGGGTGTTAAAAGCCCTGCAGTTTATTAACTATAGTTTTATAAATCATAAAAGTAATTTAAAATTTTTTATTTTATTCAAAAATTTGTATGCAATATCATTGGCCAAAAATATCACGTGACCTAATGAAACCAAAAATAAAAATTAGCTCAAACTTTTGTCTACTAAAAATTTTTGCAAAATGTTTTATCTTGAATGTTAGTTAGGCGAATGCGCGTCTAATAAAATATAATATTTTATTATTTTTGAGTTATTAATATTATAATATAAAACTGACCAAAGTTTGAAAACCTAATAACGATCTTTAAATTTTAATAAATAAACAAGCAACTAGCAAATAGTGATAATTCAATTTTAAGAAATGGGGATTGGAACACAATTAAATTATAAACAACATACTAAAATTTCAATAGTTATTCTATTTTAAAATTCGGATAAGTAAGAATTAAAGTAATGACAATAACAATATGTTTAAAAATCTAAGATTTCGAACCATAAAAATATTTCAAGAATATATTTTTAGATTACTGAACTATTATTAGAAAGTTCAAAGTTAAATTTTAAAATTACATTTTTTTGAAAAAAAACTTGCAGGCCTACCCAAATTTAATGAACTGATGACGTCACACGACGCAGCATATATAAAACTGGTGTTACATTTGTTCTACTGAATATTTTACAATTTTTTTTTTTAAATGTTAGTTAGGTCAAAAGTCAAAATTAAGTTTTAAAAATAGAATTTTTTAAAAAAACTTTTTTTTTTAAAAAGAGCGGACCCAAATTAATGAACTGATGACGTCACACCACCCCGCATTGCTCAAATATAAATCTTCTGTAACTTTTATTTTACTAAAACCTTAGATTTTATTCACTAACAAATTATTAATTAAAGAATCCTTCATGCTTGACTATTTTATTAATTCACATTTAACTTAAGATCATATCACAATAGATTGGCAAAAAATATATACAACACATTTACGACATTAGCGGATTTAGCATCATAATTAATGTTTTAGTTGTTGGTAATCATCTTCAGATTCATCTTTGGTGTTATCCAAATTTAAAACCCCGTACCCATTTTTACCAGGGTCATTAATCACCTTGTCCTCCGACGCATTCTTTTTTGTATCATTCACGTCATTGTCGGGTGACGTCATATTAGTATTAGAAGCGACGCTGTAAGGTGTATCGAACTCCACGTGATACAAAACGTTGTAGTTTGTTTGTTTTATGGAATTTTGTGTGTTATCTAATTTCCCGTACGCAGCACCTTCCTCAGTTGGTATGGAGGCAAACAATGAATCATAAGTGGCATTTTTGCCGTTTTCTTTTTGTGCTGCAGGCCTTTTATTACTTCCGGCAATTCGGGGATTCTTTACACTAACTTGGTTTGAAACAGGTACATCAATAGATACACTGTATGTGTTATTAGGATCTGCTATAGACCAAAAAAAATATTTACCTTAAAAATAAAGGCAACTTAATTGTTATAAAGTTGCCTTCATAGTTGTTATAAAAAGATTTAACAACGACAATTTACCACTTTGCTTTCTTCTATTCGTTGTTATAAGACTGTCAGGCTTTTGATATGTGTTATGTTGGTTGTTAGGGTTTTGATATGCATTATGTTGCCCAAACCCAGATGTACTATCCAGCGAAACCGGGGTTAAATATAATTTGTCATCGTTTCTATTGTTTCTGTTTACAAAAGAAAGAAGTTATTTATTGATATAAGCATTTAAAAATTTATTTTAAGTATATTGGCTACTTCATTCATATGCTGTTGTGAAGTGAAGGTATATTTAAAATCTATTTTGTTCGAAAGTAGTAGCTTCTAAGTTTTACATATTTATTTTTAATCCAATCCACTAACACGTGCTACCTTTTAATGATATAAATAATAAGAATCATAATTCCGATTACAACTAAACTTCCGCCAATTGCAGCTCCTATGATTGTTCCTTTGACTGGTGAAACTAGATGTTATAAGTATATACTGTTTAGATTTTAATAAGGTCGACGATTTTGGCATAAAAATAATCTGGCTTAATTAAAAAAACGATTAATTTTAATAGTCAGACATATATTTTTGAAATAAAAAAACGTTTTGGTTTTAAAAGTTATGTCCCTAGCATAAACATGTCAATTTTTTTTTAATTTAAATAACAAAATTATAAAATTCATGGTAAACAAATAAAAAAATGAGAATTTAAGTTGTTACAATACCTGTATTGTCACCTACGATAAAATTTGCTGTGGTAGTTATTGAACTAGTACATTCTATAGTACAAGGTTGAAATGATTGCATATTACAAAGCTCAAGACCTTCATCCAAACACTCTTGGGTAGTTGTAATAAGACCTGGTACGTCACAAGTTGCATTGCACGCACTTTCAATAGAAGTATTGACGCACTGACTACATAACGTACCATCGACTTCATCCTAAATGTAAAAATAGTTCAAAATAAAAATATGCAAATAGGCTTTAGGTATGAAAGTACAAACTCTATAAAGTAAAGTTAAGTAACACCAAATTAATCAATTTATGGAAAGTCCACGAACTGTTGTTAAATTTAATGTTAGGCTCTTATTATAAAAAAGACCCGAGCACTTTTTGTAAAAATACCCGAATTTCTATTTGAAACTCTTCCGCACAGTAATCACCCCCATATAAGGTGGGTCTTTCACATTCTCTTCTATATCTTAGTTGACCACTACTACAATCATCACACGCGGTTTGAGTCCAACTACCCCATGTACTTCCTATTCAAATAAACAAATACCAGCTTATACTTCAACCTTTTAATTTAGCTTAAAACTGTAGTTAATTGGTAAAATATATATATTATATATTTTTCCTTTTAATTTAATTTATGAAAGCAAATAAGATTTTAAACAAGCATTGCTTTAACAACTATAAATTTGAATAGATTATTGAAAACAAGCAAAAATGTTTAACTGGTTACACACCTCTTGGTCTTTCACATATCAATCCATATGTATCATTGCAAATGACATCGTATAACTGAAAAGTATCCTCTCTACTTACATACAAGTAAACAGCGCAACTTGCATTTTCCGCGCGACTGGGACGACCTGGAGCCCAAACCGGAGAACTGGAATCCAAGGCTGATGCGGTACCGCTCCATGTAAACAGGACTTTTTTTTGATTAGGTCTTATTTGTCTTTTCAAGTTCACGTAAAAAAAAACGTTGCGACCTTGTAAGGAAATTGTTATTAGTCTATAGAAAATCTGTTTTTTTTAGAATCTTTTTAAGTAAAACGTTAAACAGTCTTTCAAAGATTGAGATTTGTAAAACGGTCTCAAGTCCTCTTTGTTGTCCGGATAAAGTTTCTGTAACTTTTTTATGGACAATTTGATGGCCGTATTAAGGGGCCTTACTTTATAATTCATAAAAAGCGGAATTCAATTCACAAACGTTGTCTGGCGATTGCAAAGGTTTATCTAAACAAAAAATGATGCTAAATAAATTAGAGAACTGCTAACCAAAATCTGCTGTCGTGAATTTTAATTTTTCAGTAATAAACATTCTCTTATTAGGTGTGGTTAAAGAAGCAAGGGTGGCATTTGAATCCCCGCAGAAAATCGCTGCATCTGCTTGGGACATTTTTTGTGAAGAAAAATAAAATTCACTGTCTTCAAATTTTATATTCCACACTGAAAAAATAATAAGTTCCATTTAATATTTCTTTAGTCGAATCTGTTTTCGAAATTGATTTACATTTTAATATGTCAAATTCTAAGAACTAAGGCACTAATCGATTTAACCATAACGTTTAAGCCTAAAATAAATTACCAGCAGCGTTTGTAGTTTTCAAGAAAAATAAACACAATACGCAGTTCCACAAAATATTCAACATATTCACTAAACTATTAAAAATATCACAAATTCTTGAAATATAAACAAGACTGCTAACAGAATTTATAAAGACGTGTTTAATGATGGATATTATAACTGACGGGCTGCTGTCTAAATAAACCATTCTATGTTTATTTTTAACTGGTTAACCACTACGTTCTAGCTAGCATAATACTAATTAGGGATTTATTAATTTTTTAATTAAGGCATAGTTGAGACATAAACATTTTAGACTAGTCCAATGGTTTCCTTTTGATGTTATTATCTTTAGTCGTAAAATAAAATTAATACAATGATTAATGACATAAAAAAACGTGATAGCAACATACATTTGATACAATACATATTTACGCACAAATCTTATATGCAGTAATACTATAGCTAGTTTACTCAACGCACGTTTGGCTGTTGAGTAATAACATTATCCCAATCAATCAGTTATTTTTAGCATTTTTATATATAAACTCTTTTTACATTATCTAGAAAATGTTTGCAATTTACTAACCATATTAAATAAGAATACGACTCATTTTTATGCCCGTGCTGTTAGTCATACGTAATAAACGATTTCTTGTTTCGATATGGTGATGCAAGTTATTAATTAATTCTTGTCCATCCGTCATGAGAATAACTAATTAGGCTATCACATTATAAATAAAAAAAAGTTAAAATTGATGCAAGAAATTAAGTAAAACTAAATATATCAATATGATAAAAAATAATTCATATTTGAAAAAATAAATAAAATATAATTTTTTTTATAAAAATGGCATTACAAGATGTATTTATTTCTGATACAAATAAACATAACAACTTCCTGAAACAAAAATACCATACACAGAATATTATTATGTTATTTGTATTGGCTTTACTTATATATTTACAAAACAATTAATAATTAACTAATAGGCTTATATACATTGTATAAAGTTTTTGTCTTTAAGAGTTAGTATAAGTTTTTTTTCTTATTTAGCAAATTTGTAAATATTATATAGCATAGATTTAGGTAATATGGAGCTAAATATAACTGTGATTGGCGCTGGCATTATTGGTCTGTCTTCAGCATTATGTTTAACAAAGCAATACCCGAATGCTTGTATGTTGCTGATGTATTTCATCCGAACACCACAAGGTAATTTAAACAATAAGCATACGCTTTAAACTTAATAAGATATTTTTGCCAAAAAACGTGCTGGATTGGAATTTTCTAGCAAAAAAAAAAAAAATTCTGAAAACGGTAGTGTATTAAATATGTAAATATATAGCTTTTCATTTTTACCAGTGATCACGATTATGGTATGGTGATTCAGCGAAATATGAACGCCCTAGATAACAATGACGTCATCGACAATTTGCGGAAGACAGCAGGGTACTGCAAACGGATGCACTCGACTACTGCAGAATTCGCTGGAATTCGCCAACGTGAATTTATTTATTTGGTCAACGAACCCGACAAAGAGAAACAACATGACATATGTATGCAAATGTGTTTAACACTATAAGACTTGATGTTCAAATATTTTAAATGTGATTTTAAACAACTGATTTACTCAAACCCAAAAACTGATTAACTCAAAAAGTTACTACATACACATTGATTTTATTTTACTAATATACACATGATAAACCGCACTTCCTATACTATTATAACATACAACATTTACTTTTGTACTTAAGTGGCCGGCGTTGAAGCTTTGAAGCCATTTATAAAGGTCTCTGAAGCTGAGATGAAGCAACTTGGCTTCACTTCATCCAATCAAAAACTTGAACTTATTTTTGAGAACCCAATAACACCCGAATCGCTTCACGCCTATGTATCATCAATTTATGTGATAGACACTTCAAAGTATTTACCCTGGTTACAAAATCAAATTAAAAACAGGTAGTGAAGTTTGCGCCAAGTAGTATAAAATATTTTGTCCAATTATGCAAAACATCTAAAGAGTATATGTTGTGCTATTGAAGAAATAACAAACATCGTGTTATCTTCAAAAAAAGGAAGTTGTCGAGCCTGAATGACGTTAGCCGGTCATGTGACCTTGTTGTTAATTGCTCAGGTTTTGGGGCAAAGCAATTGTGCAACGACGAAAATGTTTTCACGCTAAGATTTTTTACGCTGTATTTTAAAAATAACTAAACTATAAATTTCCCATTTAAATAATTCCATTGATGAAAAATTAACATTAATGTTGAATAATATCAAGTATTATCAATTTTCATTTATAGGCCCGTACGTACGAATACGCAATACTGAAGTAGGACGTATCTACTTGGCCAGTTCAACTGCTATTGTTCCTCGTATTAATGATATATGTTTGGGAAGTTTCTATCAGCCGGACAATGTGTCCGAATTGACCGACCCTGTGGAAACAAAGGATATTCTGCGACGCTGCGAGGCACTTTGTCCTTCGATTACTAAAGATAAAGCAATTGTCGAAGGTGTGGGGTTTCGACCATGTAGAGTCGGAGGTGCTAGAACTGAAGTGGAGTGGATAGAACGAAAACGTTTGGGAACAAATCACGGTGTTGAATTATTGCCTGTAGTTCATAATTATGGGTATTCAGGAAAAGGAATAGGCCAACATTGGGGATCAGCTTTAAAATGCGTAAAACTAGCCGAAGAAGTTTTACGCAGCAAAGGGTCGAAGCTCTAAAAGTCTTTGTTACATAAAAAATATGTTACGCGAAATTTCATAATATTTAATACAAAGAACTATAGTTACGGATTAAAATCTTCTGTTTATATTTTTAAATTGCGTCAATAAGAATGGTGACAATAGTATCAAGTAATAATAAGGGTTTACGGTTTCCTGTTTCTACAGGCTTTTCTCGAATATAGCTTAAACACAGAAAGATAAATGCTGATACATGTAGTAGTAGTAGTAGTAGTAATACAAAAAATACCAAAAATAACTTAATAAATAACTAAGCGCAGTTTGTCTAAATATTAAATGGCTTCCAAGTCAAACAAAACGAAAGGATGGAAAAAAGCGGATATTTGCAGGTATGTATACTAAAAAATAAAAACACGTAGAAAAGACAGATATGTTATTTTTAATGAACAAATATTATTTTACAAAAAAACTATTACTTAGAACCAGCATATTATATAACTTAGGATAAGTATATTAGCAAATAGAAAACTTCAATGATTTAATATTTTGTGCGCAGGTTTTTGGCGCAAATTATATATGCTACAAATGTAACATTTACTTTTATTTTGGTGTATCGTCAAACCAATCCACGTGTACGTTATAATTGTACTTTAGCAACTCAACCAAGAAACTATGAACCAAGCATTTATATAGGTAGGTTTTTTAAAATAATCATTTTACAAGTATATGTGCCTATCAGTAATAAAATCTTAATGCTTTTTAGGTATTATGTCAACAAGAGACAACCTAAACACCCGACTAGATGCTGCGTTGGGCACTTGGTTACAGTCAGATAACAGGCATATAAAAATAGAGGTTTTTGCGAATGGTATGGATTCTACTAGAAAAAATAGTTCAAGCTTTCAAATCGTGAACAGGAACGGAATTCAAGTTATACAACTGCCTGGTGTGAGGGATGATGAATATCCACCGCAAAGAAAAAGTTTTCTGATGCTCAAATATATGGAACGAATTCATTTAAACAAGTAGGTAGTAAAGTAAAATATACACAATCACAAAAACCTGGATTCACTAAGAAAAAAAACTTTTCCTATGTTTGGAAGTCTTCAAAGTAATACGCTCTTAATCTTATATTATCACTGATACATGTAGAAATATTATTTTATTTGTTAAATGGCTAATTTGTTGTTTAGATTTGATTGGTTCATTCGAGTTGACGACGATTCCTATATAAATTTAAAAAGGCTCAGAAGATTTTTATATGGTGTTAATTCTTCCCAACCATTTTATATCGGAAGAGCCGGATATGGGAAGCATGAAGAAGATTTTTTAAATTTCAAGGAAAATTACTGCATGGTAAAACCATAAGCGCCTTTTTAAAAGCTATGAATTATCTTTATCATAGTATTTATACCTTGTCTGCATTTCTTATTGATTAACCTTGAATAGGGTACTATAGTGACAAAGTACAAAATATTTTGGTAACAAATAATCCTAAGTTGCCTGACCCATTGATAAATGTCATTTAACAAGCTGTATTCAACATTAATCCTTTGATTAGTTTTGGGGATTGGCCGACTCAACAACGCTTGAACATGTCCCATTCATGCTTTCAGTTTTTTATAAAAATATGAACTATAAAAATATTTCCTAAAGCCTTTAATTCTTTATTATGTAAACATGCAATTTAAACAGGGGGGCTCTGGAATGATATTTTCCAAAGAACTTCTTCGTCAAATTGGTCCAAAACTCGAGACTTGTTTTCAAAAACGGCTTTCCGAGCACGAAGATATTGAGATAGGAAGATGTGTTCGGAAAATTACAAATATTCAATGTACGGAATCATATGAAACTTTGACACTTTTTCATCAGCACTATGGCAAAGACGGTCAGACTCTTAAAAACATTAGCGATATACGTGGTTCAACATTAGGTATGTACAATTTTAAACGGTAGGTATAGTTAAGTACAGAGTAATATAATTTAAATACCTTTTTGTTAATTTCAGAGCGAGTTATCACTTTTCATGCTATTAAAGACCAAATTTTTGTTTACAAATTTCACAAAGAAATATTACTGAAAAAAATGTATGCCTTACTGAAAAAGGCAAACATGTACGAAAATATTAATAAGGAAATGTTTTTGGAAAAGGTAAATAACATTTTATCTTAACTAATAACCAACTCTTCTCCATTTGATAATCATATTTTTTATGTAAATTAAATTTGATTTTAGCTTAATGATACAGAACCTGACGTCATTTGGAATAGTAAGTCAGGGATGTACGGAAAAGAACTTATTGCAACTTCATCCTATCCAATTCGACCAATAGACCAGACTAAAAAACGCCTTTATCTTACCGATCAATATCATTTAAAAAAGTATGTTAGTTTAAAAAATGTCCGTAAAGTACATTTGGATACATATTTCTACGAGAAACCTGTCGATGTACTTTCTTTGGAAAGGATTTACCTACTCAAATACAGGATAACGAAATTCACGTTAAAGAAAAAATGGAAAATAGTACAGAACTTAACTTTTTTTGAGGAATCTCATTTAAACGTTCCCTTGGATCTTAACTCCTTGCACGACTTTAATGGTAGCAACAAAACTGTATATTTTCTGGTCACTTTAAATAAAAGAGAAGACATATTTCTTCGGTTTATAAAAAAGTTTGAAGAAGGCTTTTTAAAATCAAAGAAAAACGTGAAATTGATTATTTCTGCGTTTTCCTATTCAAACAATAACTCAACTTTTCAACAAAATATTACCTCGAAGGTCCCTATAATTTTAAAATCACTGGAAATTTTATACGATAAATCCTTTTCCCGTTTAATCACATTTAACAGTAGTCAACCCTTTTCAAGGGGCCTAGGACTTCAACAAGCAGCGGACTCAATTTTGGACCCAGATGCTATATTATTTTTTTGCGATGTTGATCTAGTATTTAACGACAAATTGCTTGACAGAATTATGGGCAATACTATAAAGGATAGCACGGTTTATTATCCCGTGTTCTTTAGTAAGTATAATCCAACAGTCGTCGATCAGTATCAAGACAGATACGATTTATATGACAACGACATCAACAAATTGAATGGATTTTGGAGATATTTTAGCTATGGGATGCTATCTATATATAAAAGCGATTTTAGTAAAATCACGGGTTTTGACTTAAGTTTGGAAGGTTGGGGGAAAGAAGATCTACTTCTGGTAAATATTCTTTTAAGTAACATGTTATTTTGCTTTTATAAGTATAATTACAAAACATTGTATTTTTTTAGGCAGACAAGTTGACAAAGACCGGTTTAAAAATATTTCGAAGCAATGATGACTCCTTAATTCACCCTTATCATTATAAATCATGTACTAAATCTTTTACAACGGAAAAAAAAGATTGTGTTGCATCAAAGTATTCACACTACGGGTCGCAGTATCAACTTTCTAAAAATTGGATGGCCAAAAAGCATCAACACAATATTCCTAATATTTCAAGACACAACAAATTATTTTAAAAAGTTGCAATAATTTATTTATTTTATTTATTTACCAGACTACATTTAAAATAATAGTCTTTGCTATAATGTTTATGTACAATTATCGTCTTATAAAAAATCATGCATTGATAGTGGCATAATTGTTTGATAATATAATTTTTAAAAATGTTATTTTATTATTGTTTCTTGTATGATATTTAGACAACTAAAACGGCTTATAAACACCAAAGTTTAGATTTGAAACAATTAATTTATTATATATGTAATAGCAATTATTTGTTAAGTTATATGAATTTACAAAAACAACAACGATATAACATTTTTTAAATAAATTGCCTTGCGCAATTAAGTGATAAGACATATGTTATTTGAATAGGCAGGTTGTTCAAGACGCAAATTCAAATACGCGTACCCTACTTGCAAAGATAGGATAAATGTTATTTTAAATACCAATTCACTGCACTTAGTATAACTCAAATTTTCCCATAGGATTAATTTGTTTCGTCATTACCCGACAGCTGTATATAAATGCATCGACAGTCGTTTAACGAATTACAAAGTAATGAAACGGTTCTCTAATATACCGGTTGTTAGTTATTTTTAACACAAACCTTACGACCAACTAAGCAACAAAAACACAATTTGTTACAAAAATAGAAAAAAACATAAATATACAACCCAGTTTCTACACCAACTGACTTTTGTAAAATAGTTAAATTTATAACCCGCTTAGTAATAATTGAACAGTACTTTAATTTATTAAGTTTTTAAATACAAATAGGGTCGACTGTTATAAATTGTGCAATAAATGCATAAAACATCTATTGAAATAAAATGTCAATATAATATGATTTATCGACTAGTATTATAGCTAGGTATTTTAATTGTTTATATATAACACGACAAAACAACATTTAAAATGTTAATGTGTCAAAAATGTGTCTGGACACCTTCAAAATGTTTTTATCGCACCGAAATACGCAATGGCTATGATCGATAGCTTAAACCATTCGGGGCATTTAACCTATCTTCACATTGACAAGGGTTTAGCATAAGAATGAGCGGCATTAAATGCATGAACCATAGTGAAAATAATTTTACGTCACAAGAGAATATAGTGCATGACTACGTATTTCGATTATGACATCACAAATTTCACAAACAGATAATAACGACGCCGCGTGTCTGCATTTCTTAAACGTTCGAATTCGAAAACTAACAACCAAAAAGAATATAAAATCATGTAGTAGTTTATAGCGTTTTGTATACAAGTAATAATGGCATTGTTAACAAACGAACTTGAAGAAGAAATTAACATCGAAGTCCCTAACGAAGAACTAAGGTCAGTAAAAAACTTGAACAATACTGTAATGCGATTAATAGAACAAGTTTCTAACTGGTCGTGATAATTTAGGCACGATGAAAGCGACACCAATACAGAAGAGATTAGTATGGGTAAGTTTTGTTAAAAAATCTTTTATCTTGAAAAAATCTTATTAAGTACGGACATTACATATGCATTTTATGAGTATGCAGATTAGGTAGTTATATACTAAAAAGACTAGACATAAGCTTACGTTAATCGTTATTAAAGAGGAGTAGACGTATCGATGTTAATGATAAATGCAAGACTAAAAAGGTGTGAATGTATGTCAGCTGCGCGTATGTTGAAGACAGTTGAATAGAAACACTTTTTAAAAGTTTAATTCATATGGAGAAACGCCAGGAAACAAACGTAGCAGCAGAGACTGACTTGCACCTTCTAGGTTTGTACGAACTGACCTCAAGTAGAAATATTACAAATTTAGCCTAGGCTAGTATATAGAAATGCTCAACTAATGGTAGAAGTGAATCCTGAATTAAGTTTTTTTTTATTTTTCTTGAAGTTATATCTTAAGTTACCGCAATTTGAGTATAGTTTTAATATTAAATCACTATAAAATTTCCAATTTCAGTTGAAAACAGGGACTTGAACAACAACAACGCAAGGAAGGCGGGTAAAAATTTATCCAAACTTCTAAAGGACGGAAAGTGCAGAACACGCGGAGGTCGCATGTTTAGGAAAAGGAGAAGAAGATCAGAAAGGTTTGCAATCATTGGCTACGGAACGCAACCGGTAGAAGAGGACAAACACCCAAAAAGCGTAAGAACAGAATAACATCATTACTTGTCTAATTACTTCTAAATTCTCTTGACCTAATAATTAATTTTAGCAACAATTCCATGTGGGTTATATTACGCTATTAATTTTTTTCAAATGTTTTTGGTTTAAGGATTCTGAAACAGATAAGTCGGACTCGACAGTGTTTTCAACATCCTCGGGCGACGATATCCCTGTTTACGACAAACCAGGTCCAGGTAACGTTCTAGAGGTCGACAACAAACTTAACCCATCAGAAAAGGTGTAAATTTTAAATAAAAACTAAAAAATGAACATTACGTTGCAAGTACCTAGGGCGTTTATTAGCATCAATAAAAAATACCTCCTTTTCTTAGGATTTTACTGAATTTAATTGTAATATTTTGTTTAATTTTTAAGATTGTCCAGCGTCAGTTAAAAGGTTTAGCTATGGAAGTCGTTAACATGAAGGGTAAGGGTGCAAAACTTTTTGTAAGACGACAACGCCGCATGGAGAAGTTTGTGGTTGAAGCATCGTCAGACGAAGGTTCCAACATCCCAACAAAACAAAACGGGGCAGTTCAAAGTATTAAAACAAATAACGACAGGTCAAGTTATACGCCCGTTTCGTTTAACAACATTCATGCCAACTGCCAAACTAATGAGCTTATCGAAACTAGTCAAGAATTCAATCAAACATCCAATTCGCTTCAAGTTCACAAAAAAAGTAATTTTGCAAGCGCAGACTGGTCAACTGACGAAGAAGGTAGAAACGAGATACCAGGATTTAACAACATATCCCGCCCACTTTCTGTTGCACCTAAATCGCCATCAAGAAGCATTTTTAAAAGTGTCGTCCCGCCAAGCGCGGCCACTCCAAAAATTTTACTTGATAAGAAACCGCCAACTTTTGCTGAAACGCCTACCGTAGTCTTGCGTAGGCCAAAAGAAATTGCTGAAAACAAATCACCCAAACGATGTTGGTCTTCTGTTAAATTTCAGCCTAAGAAGCCTTCTGTTAGAGTTACAACTCAAGGTAAAAATTAAAAAAAATCATTTTTTCCTTAAATTCCACCGCAAAGTGTAATATACAAGTAGTTTTATTTTTTTGGTATTTTAGATCGACCCAGTCCTATGGTCAACTATCCAGGTTCACCCTCGCCACAAATTCTTACCACCGCATCACTTAATTCTCCTGCACAAATGTGGTCTCCCAAACCTAACCAATCTAACAACAACGAGGTAAAAAGTATTTTGCAAAAAAGTCAACAACAGTCCCCCTTTAAAACTACATCATCCTACTCTACGACAAAAAGTTCCAATATTGTAAAGAAAGAAAGTAATGAAGTAATTGCACTAGAAATGCCATCCAAAGTATCAAAACAAGATACTACGTCGGCACCGTTTGATGCTTCCAAGAGTCCATCTTTGCAATTGTTAAATAAACCAATGATTGCTCGAACACCATCTCCTATTCGAAGTTTCGATGCAATTAAAACGGAAAATCAGACAACTGCACATCACAGCGTTAACCCAAGTGAAGTTAATATTAATAGTTTAAATAAAACTTCTCAAGCTGATGACAGTCTCACGAACGAAATAACGCAACTTAAAATAAACGATGAACAGATTATACAAAGCTCAACCAACGGAACACTAAGTCCATATAATACCACGCATGGTACTGACGTAGACCACCAATACAAGCCAGTATCACCAAATCCTACTCCTTTACCGGACAACCAGCAAATTAACCAAGAAAAGCCAAAGGTCGCAGCGTGCTTAAAGCTATTGGACCCGGCAAAGGGGAAATATGAACCTAAAACTGAATTGGTATACAAACAAACTCCAAATATTGGTGCTAAACTAGACCAAGTTGAACCAGTACCCCGGTCACCTTCAAGAACAAGGTAAGTAAGTTGTACTTTTAGAATAAGTTGTAAGAAGAATAATGTAAATTACAAGCTTGGACCTTAGTATTGTTCTGTTTTTAGTTATATGCCTGTACAACAACAATTCAACAAACCTGTTGTATCACAACAACAACAGTTTAACAGACCTGTTGTACAACAACAGCAACAGTTTAACAAACCTGTTGTACCACAACAACAACAATTCAACAAACCTGTTGTACAACAACAGCAACAGTTTAACAAACCTGTTGTACCACAACAGCAGCAGTTCAACAAACCTGTTGTACAACAACAACAACAACAATTCAACAGGCCAATTTCACAACAGGGACATTCTTACACACCAAATAGTTTTGGAAGTCGGCCCCCATCTCGTAATAGTGAAAAACCTGTTGCCCTTGGTAGCATTGCTGGAGGTATGTTGCACTTAAAACAAAAACAATTAACAACTTAGTTTTTAGATTTAATAAATTGACTTATTTTTATTGACAGAGCTAAAAGGGAAAGGTGCTCGCATGTTTGCAAAACAACAAGAGCGAATGGATAAATACACGAAGGAGTGCAATGGTGCAAAGAAACCCGAGATAAATCAGTCGCAGATGTATTCCCGTTTTCCAAACGTGAAACCAGAGGAAAATACAAAAACCAACATGACGAGCGTTCTAGGAGAATTTAAAAAAGTTTCCAACAGTAATAAGCCGGTAAATATAATTGTTTTTATAAGTAGAAAAAGACATCTAAAGTTTGTGATTTTTAAGTATAATTTGTATTAGAAGAGACCAAGTGCAACGAAAAGAGGAAAGAGCAAAGATCCTTTTCATTACCAGCAATACTACGTCGTGCGTCGTCCTCCGTCATCCGCAGACTTTGTTGAGGACACTCCGTCTGATTCCAACACGTCTGCCACATCTTCAATGACGTCATTTGAGGCGTCGACTACGTCATCGCAGGGCAAAGGTAACGAGATGGAGGCAGAAAAGGGTCCACCACCGAGAGTGGCACCGAAGCCGAAAGTTAGAAGATTTACAAGTAACGAATCAAATCCATCAACACCAATATTAACAGGTAGGCAACAAAATAATTTGCCACAATTTTAAATGTTGCTTAACTTGGTTTTGATAGACACCCACGTAAGGTCAAACTTGCCTGGAAGTTAGAATCACGTTTTTTATCAAATTTTTAAAATGATTTATTTTTATTTCGGTAGATAATGTTTTTGAAGAGAGCAAGAATGTGTTAGATCATTTCGAAGGAGTCAAGGAAGTAGATATTCAAAACAATACAGAAAATGAAGATCATCACAAAAATGGAGATCAATTAATTACTTTGGTAAATAAGCCTGATCAAATAGAACAGGAAGCGCAAGAAATCGCGAATGCTCCAAAGTATAATGTATGGAAGCCAGGTCAGCCCCAACAAACTACTCCACAAATCGACTTTTCGAAGTTTCCACAGCTGCCTAGCTATCATGAGGTCACAAATCCAAGTAATCAAGCTTCAAAACTACCGTATCAACCTGGTACCATAACTAATACCAGCAACGTGGTAAACGGAAACGTTGCACCAAAAAAGTTTCAGAGTGTTTTGGCTCCTAGGCCAAAGTTTACAGCTAGCGTTAAGGTGCCTACTAAATGGCAACCGGGAAATTAAAGTACGGCTGTAATTAAAAGAAAGCTTCTGTTATGTAACTAATGTGCGTGAACTTGAATAAGCTGTGCGTACGGCTTTAGACTATTTTGACACCGTTACGTTTGTGCTTTACGTCAATTACAAAAAACACTTTAGCAAATGACGTTGAGATAATTTAATTTAAAAATTGCTATGCGAGTACGTATTTTAACTATAGGCGGTTAGCAAATGATGACGAATAATTTTTAAAAGTATTTTAAATTGTGATGTTTTTTGTTGTGTTATGCATGCTTAGTACACAAATAATAAAAATGTTTAAATATCTCCTGTTTTAATGTGTTTATGGTTACAAAACGGGTCAAACACATAAGCAAACAAAAACGTTATTAACTACTTTGCTTCACTAAAGCCTAAGACAGCAAATTTAAAACAAATTACTTCACATAGTTTTGTTTCAAATAAATGCTTAGCAGGGCAATTAAAAAGCATCAGGCTACTTAAAAAAGAAAACTTACCATGACATTACAAAGCAGTAACTCATAAATTCCGATTTGTTTCTTGTTAGGCTTTTACATCATGCTTAATTATAAACCAATACTATAAACTTAATAGTATAATTTCAGTTAATATAATAGAACTTCGTATTTAAATCAAGCAACTATTGGCCTTGTTGCATCAAACAAAACTGAAGTTCGTTTAAGGCAAAAAACGCAAAGTAAAGATTGCGACATAGTGCTTAACTGTCGTGTTAAATCCATGTAACGTTGTTCAATTTAATCATTAAGTTATAATTTTAGAACATTATAACATTTTTATTTTTAATATATTGTGTATTGGTTAGGTCACCTGTAGAATACTTTTTAGGGCTGATGAATCAATAATTAGGGAAGTTACGAATTGAAAATACAACGAGATTGCCTGCGCATATTGTTTAATGGTTAGGTATCACAAAATAATTTGTAGCACGTGACCTAATAACCAAGATCACGTGGGAATAAAGCTGCAGTCCCCAGCGACGAATATCTTAAAAGGGACATCGTCAACTCTCGAGTATTACGTTGACGGCTGTGCAGCTAGCATTCAATTTTGACCGCTGTAAAATTAGAACATGCATCATGCGATTTTGAATGCTTTGGAATAGGCTTACTCGGGCTTAAGCATGGTTTCAACTAAGTTTAATTACGACAATGTCGGCGCAAAGAAGTGGAGACCAGTAGCTAGACCGGTACCGAAACAAGACAGGTTAGGATTTACTAAACTCGCAGCACCCGTAGTAGCCTCAAAGCCAGGTGGTAAAGTGTTTGTGTATGTTTACGAAGAACCTGGCGCTAACCACGGCACATACCAAAGAGTGACAAGCAGTGGACGGTTACCGGCAAATGCTCAACTAGTGGTAGGCCAACAGCCCGAACCTGTTCAATACCCTTACGCAAACGAAAATAAGCCACAAATAACAAGTGGTAGACAGACCCCAGAGGTTCGAATTAGAGAAAGATCTAAAAAATCGGGAAAGGGCTACAAGTTGCTTGCAGACGTGGTAAGCTAACTTTGAAAGTTATTTAAATTAAGTAAGTGTGTGAGTATATACAAGGCTGTTGTTACTTAGTTATTACATGTATAATGCAATATAATTAAGTTGAAGACATTGCTTGGGGTTCATCAGTGATTTGGTTGTATATTTTTAGATGCCAAGAACGAACGAGGTCAGAAGTTCATCAAAAGGTGGTCGAATGTTTGTCAAACAAAAGAAAAGAATGGAGCAATATACAACTGCAGGGGCCGCTGGTAAACAGAAACAGGGCGAAGATATAGAACCAAAAACCGACTTTATTGACGATCGACCCACACCCTGGAACATAGCTAAACAGTCGTCAGAAGGCGTATACTACACGCCTGCCAAGTACTTCAACTCAGATCTATATAGAAACATTGGAAAATTAAGGGGCAAGGAAGCACTATCTCGCCAGTTAGGACCACCACCGGCCTGGCGTGCTAAGGTAGAGGCAAACTACGATTTAAACGAAAGCGGTCAGACTCTTCCACCACAGCGGCGTTGGAATGTCGACGATGCACGACTTTCTGTTAGGTCGCGATCTGACTCGGCACCGCCACCTATGGACGACAGCCACTTGGACGAAGCGTCGACAATGGATCAAAACGGAGACATATATCAAGATGATTGGAATACCAGACGTCCACGGTCACAAGTGAAGACATCCTTTCCAACAGCATCGCTTAATTTCAACGCAAGACAGCATCTAGAAGCACCACACAGAAAACAAGGAGTTCGAGCTGGTAGAAGTATATTTTGTACTACACCTCACGTACAACTGGATCTTAATGCCACGCCGGTTGGCTGGAGCAAGTCGTATCAATACTGAAAACATTACAGATTGATTGATGTAGAGTAATAGGAATTGCACAAAACGCAAAAGTTGCTTTAAAATTTAAGACGGCAACAGAAAAGTTATTATCATTGCTTCTCCACACTTGAAATATTGCATCACAATATTGTTCATGAACTAAATACCACTATCGCTTACTTAGTTTAAAAATAAAACGTGTATATAAAAATTGTTATTGTTTAAAGTGACTAGCAGTCCTGCCTTTACAGCATATTATTTTGCACGCTTTATTTCATAACTATACCACATTTAAAATAAACGTGTGCTACCCATGTTCTGTATATTGGCTTCGCATGTTAATTTAAACGAAAAATATAAAAATGAACTGCAGATTAACAGTCAATATTTTGTAACTTAAAAAAAACTTTACAAATCTTTCTAAAACTCGAGACTCGATAAGGCAGCCTGTTACATTAATAATATCATAAACTTTCTTTTAATAAGATTACAATAAAAATTCATCACAAATGGCGATTTCATTTTGACGAATAAAATAAGGAATAAAACAAGAGTTAAAATAAAATGCACGAGAAAAAAAAATTAAACAACGTAGACTGGCCACAGGGGGGCAGTGCGTTTGGCGCTACGATAAATACGACATTACAAAACACGTGGAAAAATTCGGAGTTGGTCAGAAGTTTCGTGAAAAAATATAACCTTGTTTTTTTCACTTGAAATGGTCATGGGTACAGCTCCGAGTAGATTAAAAATGATTTCCAAATTGGTCACAGAATGAAAGAGAGAAGACACGATTGGTTAGAAGGGAGGCACGGATTAAAATGAAATTAATAAAACAAGATTTTTATCGTGGAAATTCTGCCAAAAGCATGATGGCAAAATTTCGACATGATTATAGAATTTAATAAGGGGTAAAATCGTTAGTTTCTCAAAAAAAAAAATTCATTAAAAAAATATTTTAATACGTTCACAGAAACAACAGCCTTTATAAGTAGTGCAATAAACCAGTTAATCTGACCTTCTAACAGTATTTAAATGTACACCTGTCTTATCCTTGTTACTGTAATTTACAAGGGGGCAAAAAACATAATTCTTACAAAAAAAAGATTCGTCGAAAATCGATTGTTTTTTGTCATGAAATCTAGAACAACAACGACAACTACACGCACTTTACATGGAACTCTGCGCGATGACGTCATAGAACCGTGACGTCACAAAAATGGGGAGATTTTACACTTGGGACACCTGCTCCTGACTTTCATGGGGGTCTAAAAATAAAAAAATTAGAAACTACTTTTTCACTTTTATATTTTTAAAAATTGTATTTAAAATTTTATTTTTTTACACACCCATGTTGAAGGAGCGATAATTGGTTGAAATTGGAGATTGATAAATTGAGTTTTGTTTGTTGATATGGTGTACTGCCTCCCGGTATGACGGTAAAGAACCTAACGTAGCAAAAAATCGAGTTATTATACGCTAAAAAAGGTCAATGGTCCTACGACCAAATTAATATATATTTAACTTAAATAAAATGAACTTAAAACATTTTTTTAACTTACCAGTACTGTTTAAGCTTAAATTATTCCGATTAGTCACGTGGCCGTTCTGGAGAAGTTGCGAACTGTCGGTAAACGACGTCCCCTGTCTCGCGGCTGGCGACATCACGTGATTAATCCTAGTTTGGTCTTCTAAGAACGGGGTGGTGGGTGATTGAGGGGGGCTGCTAGGTGGCGTACTTGTAGTACTTAGGCGAAGTTGCCGAGTTCGAGCAATACTTTAAGAAAAAAAGAAAAAAATTTAAATTTTTGATCAATTAATAAAAAACCTCACTTTAAAAGAAATAAACTGTTCTAAATAATAAACTGCTACAAGCTCATGTAATAAAACAATAAAAAATTATTATTATTTTTTTAAATTAAAATTTTTTTTTTTTTTAATTTTAATGCAAAAAATTTTCAAAAATATTTACACACCTGGTAGATCTTTGTGGAACTGGAGGTTTCTTCGAAGGAGGAGCATCCACGACCTCCAACCCTCCTCCGTGGTTGCTTCTGTTTGAAGCTATGTGGAGAGATTGGTGGAGGAGCTGGGAGGACGATTTTGTGGAAAGGGGTGTTGCAGGAAGACTAGTACTACTCCCCCAAGCTAAAAAATAAATAAAATATTTAAAAAAAATTGGAAAAAAAAACTTTTTAAAAAAAAAAACTAAAACACCATTCAATATTTATTATTGTTTAATATTTATTATTGAAAAAAATAAATAACAAAATTAAATATACTGTCAAAAAAAGAACTATATATAAATACCTTTCATGGTCTGTTGTCTTTTCTCGCCATCCAAGTCCGTTTCGCTCCACTCCTGGCTTCCCACTCTATGATGTTGTATGTACTTTAACTTGCTCTGTGCCTCGGCGTTTTCTTGAAACTGACCCGAAGTGTTTAAATGGGGTGAATTGAATTTCGAAGCATACTGCTCGCGGGGGGTGGAATAATGACGAAACGCGTCGTCGTTAAAGTTATTTTCGACACTGTTTTGATGATGGTGGTTATAGTTAGACTGATACGAGTTTCTATGGTGCTGGTGCGTTACCCTTGTTATGCTATATTCCTGATAATGCTCGCCTATCGTCGGCATCGTAGCGTTATGGTTACTTATCTCGTAAGGTGTCCTGGGTAACCCGGCATCGCTAGCCGAACGGGAGTGTTTTTGTTCCGGATATTGCCAGTTAAAACCCATGTCGTCTGTGTAATGCTGTGTTCTTTGTATTGGCGTAGAGGTAGAATGAAAACTGGGTGTTTGCGAGTTGTTCATATACGTCTGCTCGCTATGATTGGATAATTGTAGGTGATTCGGTCGCGCAGTTACCCTTTCCTCGTACTGATGATGCTGATACATCACGGCCTCGTGATCGTGAGTGTGGTGATGACGTTGTCGTGACGTCACCGGTGATGACGCAACAGGACGTGCGGCCTCAGGTATTTGTTGTTCGGGCGTCGATTGTCCATTCAACGCCGGGTCGGATTTACTTAAACTAAAACGCCGCATATCCACAAGGTTGGACTGCATATCTTGCGCGTGCTGACTTTTCCGTTTCACCTTCTGCGTAGGAGGCTTTTGTTTTTGAAGCTCTAGAACAAGTTGTTCCTCCAGCAAGGCGTCCGGGGTTTTGCCGACGGGGTGTCGGGATTGCTGCAACAAGTAGAAATTGTTGTTGTTATTGTTGTTGTTTTGCAACATCCGGTTTCTCATCATAGCATGACGCTCGCATATTAGATAGTCCTTGATGCCCTTAACGCCGCTCTTACCCGAAAACCCGCGCGGGATTTGGTGATTGTGGTGCCCACCGGTGTAGGGCAGATGAGCCACGTTGTTGTGGTGGCTAGGTATCGAGAATTTGCGGTCGACGACCGCCGCAAAATTGTCGACGTAAGCAGGATCTTTTATTTCTGGTCGCGGGGGATCCCACTGGCCCCTACATCCAAATAAAAAAGTCTGTTCAACTTTTTCGTCGCCAGGCTGACCGGGGTTTGGACCCGAGCGAGGCTGCTGGATGCTGTTTTCACCAATCTCACGAGAGTGGTGGTGATGATTTTCGTGATGGTCGATCACAGCTCGTGATTGGTGACCACGGTGACCGCGAGCGAATAATTCCGACTCGTCCGTTTGACTGAAACGAGTAGAATCGGCCGAGACTGACCCAGTGCTCGCTACACCACTGTCCATACTAGGTGTTCGAGGTATTTGTGGAAGGTTGGGTAGAATCAAAGATTGCTGTTAAAAAAATTACCTTTTTTAAAAAGAAAAACAATTTTTTTTAAATAAAATATTTTTTTTTAATACTTACTTGTGATTGAGCTTGGTTTAAAGCCGGAGAGGAGGTCGAGTTTTGCATCTGAGATAATCTTCGATCGGTAGGTTTGGTTGAAATAACAATATTCGAACTTCCAAACGAACTACTTCGTCCGTTGCGACCACTTTTAATTTTTGGTGGCTCGTGGTAGTTACCCTGTTTTGGACCTACAAATTCAAATATTATTTTAAAATTTGATTTTTAGTTTAGTATATATTTTGAACAAGCATATATTATTATACTATCTGAAAGACCTAATATTTTTAAAACATAAAATACTTTAAATGAAATTTAATTTCAACCAAAAGTTGAAAATTAAATAAATTTTAAAAACTCAATCAAGAATTACCAGAAGACTTGATAGTATCAGCTGATGAACTTGAACTTGTTCTTCCTGGACTATTTGTGCTCTTTCTCGAATTATGGAGCAACCTCGGTGATCCGGATGTTGTGGTGGACAAGGACCCCACCGATCCCCACGGTACCGGTGATCCGGACCTCGGACTGTTGCTCCCTCCTCCGAGTGATCCCATGGAGGAGTGAGTAGGGTTGGAGGACATTGTTCCGATGGATGAGGAACTTGCAATGCTGGATCGGGAGCTGGATGTTGCACTTCCACTGTTGATAGTGGTAGGAAAAAACTTGCGATTGATCACAGGAGCACTATGAAGTCCGGATGTTGAATGATCATAACTGATGTCTAGTAAAAAATAAAAAGTTTTGTTAAAAATTTTTTTTTTAAAAAAAGTCAAATGTTTTTCACAAAATAGTTAGTAAAACTGTTTACAATAAAAAAAATTAAACTTACTTGGTGGCAAACTTAATCTGTTATTATTTCGATTTGAATTTTCCAAAGCTATTGTGTGGTTGTTCTCCATACTCTAAAAATGAAAATAAATTGATAATTAAAATAGTTTTATATTTATGATATTTTTTTAAATACTAAAAAGTTATGAAGTAATTGTAAATTTTTTTTTATCCGTTACCGTTTTTCCGGGAGCACGTTTTGGAGACATGTAAGGGGAAGTTGCAGGAGAAATCTCATGACTACTCGTGGAGGCACTTCTTCTGTTCATCTTTGACTTTTTACCACCTTCCTCGCCTCCCTCCTCCGATAATGCCATCAACTTCCGGAGAGCTTTCGGGGAGTTTGCTCCTAAAAAAAAATAATAATATAAAATATTTTTTTCGGATATTTTTAAAAATCAATAATAAAATTCCAAAACACAACACAAACTGTTGACTCTTCAAAAAAATGAGTTTTAAAAACTAACATAGATGGTAAACCAAAAAAAAACACAAGGAGTTTCCGTTATTTTTAAACAAAATAACAAAATATTTAACCAAAACCACAGCAAACCGAAAATACCAAAAGTTTTGAGATGAAAAGTGACATGGTAGCGAAAATTTACACCATGCTTTATGGTAAAAACACACATATGATTTTACCTTTAAATTGTAGAAAGAGTAGAAGGTGGATTTAAAATTTAAAAAAAAAATTTTGAGTGTTGAGTTTACCTTAATCTTATACAGAGAAAAGAAACCTTATTTTTAATACCGGATTTATTTTTTATAAATTATAAAACTGTTTAAACAACGGAAAACATATATATATATATATATATAAATATAGGAACAAAGATATAGACTGAATACTTTATATGTAATATGGCACTATAAAAGAAAAATGAAGCTCAAAATTCAAAAAACTTCATGAGGTAATCAGTCTTTCTTTCCACTGTATCAGAGCATCGCAAATTTCCTGATTTTTAAATTGCTTCCCATTTGTGCGATTACAGTCAGACTTATTAACCCGAATACTTCGGCAATCAACGCTTGCTTTGACATTTTGAACTACTTCAGGAACCACATATTGAACAAACAAAGGACGTGTTAAGTCTGAGTTTGAAACGCCGGAATAAGAGTTACTTCGTTTTAATTTCAGTTTATGAGTTGAGACAAAGTCTGGTTTTTGTTCAGGCAATTGTTGATCGTTATTTAATTCACATTTTGAATTATTTTTTGCAGTGTTTTTAGAGGGAGGTAAATCTTGGTAAACATATTTGGGTTCGGGTTCTTTTTTACCGCTAGGGGGTAGCGATTTCAAATTTTTTACATTTTTCGAATCGTTGTTTTGTTTTCGGGGTAATTTTTCTGATGACGTAAGTTTGGGGAGTTCACCCTCTAAATTCGAACCCCTAAAAGTTCGAGTCAAGGACTTTGACCTGGATTTTATTGACCTTAAAATTGACCTCGAGGTTGACCTTGATGACCTTTGCGGGGTGTCGTCGGTTTTCGACACTACAATTATCGGAACAGGATGTTTAAATGCTATCGGGCCACTCGATGTCCTTCTATGCAAAATTTTTCGTTTTTGCTCAGAATCACTGCCTTTTCGTTCCAACAATTTTTCGTTTAAACTTGGCAATCTTTTTACTAAATTTTTAGAACGTAAAGAATTATCATTTAGCGAGCTGTCATTTCTCTGCTGGCTTGTAGTTCGTTTAAGTAGTTTAGTGATACTGCTTGTAAAGGTTGGATTTGATGGATTATCTGATAACGAAGATCCTTGCAGAATGGAAAGAAAAGAAAACAAGAAAGGTTTAAGAGAATAAAGAAGTAAGAGATAAAAATATCGTTAGAATATTAATAAAATAATTTAAAAAAAATTACATTCTTAAAACCAACACCAAAAAGATAAAAATATTTAAAAAAAAACAATAAAAAAAATTTTTATTAAAATAAATTGAAATATTTATATCAAAAAAATATGATTTATTTTTTCTACAAAACTCACCAAATTTGGGCAGGGAAGAAACAGGGACCTTCTTTCTGCTGGGATGTCCAGGAGCAAGGTAAGGCTCCGAGTTGTTCCGGATGGTGATTCCTCCATTGGAAGCTGATCCTCCCATCCTGTTAGAGGCAGGAAGAGTTTTGGAGGACCTGGTTGGGGATTCGGTGTAAGTTGGTCTCCTCTTTGTTTGTGCAGATGTAGGAGCTAAAAAAAAATTAGAAAAATATTTAAACAAAAATTTTATAGTTCCACAAAAGAAAATTTCCAAAATGTCTGGTAGACATTATTTTTAACAAAAAAACTCTCTTTGTTTATAAAAAGAAAAAAAGTTAAATTTTTTTTTAAAAATTTGTTAAAACCAAACAATAAATACACCAGCCTGACAAACACACAATACTAAAAAAGTATATGACAATACCAAAAAAGTATATACAAGACTAAAAAGTATAGCTTTAAACTAAAACATAAATCATATATTCTTTAAATAACATTTCCCTAAACCTTTCCATACCTGGTTGGGGTTCGGCAATTTTCGACATTTCCATTAACTGATCTTCATCGGTTACAATCTCCTTCATGTATTTATCCATGTATTGTTTAACCCTTCTAACATTAACTTGGTCCTCGTACATTCTTCTCGCATTGTTAAACGATGAACGTCGGCCTCTGCGATTTAAAGTTTGGTATAAAGTACTGGATGTCCCTTTTTCGTTTTCTTTTTGGTTGCTGCTACGATATCTGTATTCAAGAAAATAAAATTAAAGTTAATTTTCTATAGAAAATTATATTTTTTTTTCAGTAGATTTGATAGAAATATTAAAATAAAAAAAATAAAAAAAAATAGAAAAAATTATTAAGCAAATGTGGTAGTATACTAAACCTAAATTTAATACAACTACAAATTGTTTTTCTTTAAAATTTAAAAATCAACGTTTAAACTTACGCCATGGCACTGGGAAGAATTTGTGATTTGTCGACTGCACAGAGTCTAAAAATATTTCTCACTTCCTTCCCAATCATTCTCATTTTCTCGAAATTAATTAATCCATCAACCGAAGTGTCATTGCCTAATAAAAAAATTTTAACTAGTTTTAAATGATTTTAATTAAAAAAACTTTAAATTTAGATCAGTTTAGTTAAAGAAGTTTAAGCTAAAGGTAAATTTAAATAAACTCACCTAATTTTATTTTTAATTTATTCCTATTTAAAAAAACTTTTTTTGTAAAATTTAAGTAAAAATATTTATTACATTATCAAAATTTCGTTTTTTTATATATGCCTAATTAATATAAAATTAAAAATTAATTTTTAATACAAAGAAAACAATTTTGTAAAAAAAAGTACCATGTTAAATAACAACCACCAACAAAAACACATTTTAATAGCTTACCTAAATGAAGAAAAGTCAGGTCCTTCTTTAACACAGGAACGTAAGGAATAACAGGAGGTTGTGAGATGTAATCATTCAACAGAGTTCGATATTTTGACATATTTCTTGATGGATCCATAAGAGCTTGTAGTTCCTCGAACATCTTGTTCATTTTAGCTGGCACTTTTTCCCAAGTCTGCTTCATTCTCGAGACAGCTCGATAACCGAGACCACTAGAAATTAGGTTGTTTTTACATATACAAACTTTATTTTTTTTATTTATTATTAACATACATTTTTTGTTTTCTATATTGTATGTATATATTTGATTTATTATTTTTTTATATAAAAATTTTCAAAATATAAAAAAATAATTTATATATATACACACAACTATTAATTAATTTACAATTTATTATAAGCTAAAAAAATTCCATTACATAAAAAAAAGAGAATTTATGTTAAAAAAATTAAAGCTCTCAATAAACTTGAATAATAAAGAAATAACATAAGTCATCTCCATTATTAAAAACTCTATTTTTTACCTTATTAAAGCGAACGTAGAATTCAAGTTTTTAATAATTTTACACTGATGAGCTATCTTCACAAAATGTTTGATTATTTTCGATCGTTGAATAATATTTGGTTCGTTACAAATTGTAGTTACAACCCAGAATAATTCTTTGTTCACCAAATCTATAAAAACGCAAAATTCTTTTAAATACCTTATTTTTAACAAAATTATGTAATAGAGGTTATGTATGTCAAATTTTGAAGGCATAAAAAATTTAAAACTGCTGTTTGTGGTCCGTGGAAAAATTAACGCCAGCAAATATTAGTTAAGATTTATGGCCTTATCATAACAATTAAAATCCCGACTGTAAGGCTGGCTATAGACCGGTTAAACAAAAATTTAAATTTCTTAATCAATAAGAAAAGTTTAAAAACACAAATCTTCAATAATTCTTCTAAAGATTATTTAAAATTAAGTTTAATGGGTTAAACGGTAACCCAAGACAGTAGCACTAATTGCCGTAAACACAATTACACTTACCTTCAAATTTGTTAAATTTTTCGAGGTCCGACTCGAGATGAAATAAATCCTCGATAAAATTTGCAGGTTCAGTTTGTTGGAACATTGAATAATCCTCTCTTGTCAAGTGTAGTGCAACCTAAAATTCGCAAATATTTTTTAAATAAAATCATACAAAATAAATATTTAAAATAAAACATATCCTTAAATTTTGTTTGAAGGAACATTATTTACATTTTAAACTAAATGCTTAAAGTGTTTCGTTACAGAGTTTTGCAATTTGTATATAGCATGTTAGTTTCGTTGAAAATGAATCACAAAATGGCTTTAGAACCTTTAAAAAATGCCTGTGGTACTTACATTTTAATTTTCAAAAATATTGGAAAATGATTAACATAAAAAACCAGGTTACCATATTTTTTTGTGTGACGTAGAAAGTACCAAGTGGTGTAGTGAATGTACACAAGCTGGTACTTTCTACGTCATCACAAACAGGGCTTCCCTTTTCTTTTTTTTAATTAATTTTAATATTTTTTTAAAGTTGTATAACTTAAAAAGTAGGTGAAATTATTTAAAGTTAAAATCATTTTTGTGTTCAGTGACACCAACTTTATCAATTTTTGAGTATAATAATATCGCTAATATATGACTTTAAGACTTATATAAGTAAACAATATACTTGGTAAATTTTATTCACCTCAAAACAGTTGAGATCCAGAAACGAAAAGTTTGCTTCTTTTAATAACTCTGGAATATTTTCATCAGGTAGAAGCTGCTCACTGTTCATTTTATTCTTCAAATAATATCTGAAAATCAAAATATTACAAAATAAAAAACCTCTAACTTTACTTTATTTTGGCAAAATCCAGGGTACGAATTAACCGTTAAAAAACGATTCGCTAAAAAGGAGGTCGCATTTTGAGAGCAATGGTTAGGTTCAAGTCATGAACTTCGTTTTTGAATAACACTTAACGCGTTGCGTGGCATTTTTAAAATGTAACGTATTGTTAAACAATCGTTAATTATTTTTTGCACAAAAAACAAGACATCAAGACTGTTATGTATATAAAAAATTGCGCAACTACTTAACTAAACAAACTGCGAGAGTGAAAAATACGCATTGTGATCTCATGAAAAGTTTTTGGTACTAAATGCCTTGTAGTAACCTACATTCACGCAGAATTATATTGATGTAATTATAAATGTATGGAACCGGTAAAAATAAATTGAAAAAATACACAAATAGACACGAAAGTTTTAATGTCGGTTGAACTTTTTTGGTTGATTCGCTAATTCTAATATATTTGTGAAAAATGATTCGCTAATTTTAAAAAAACGATTCGCTTTTAGCGAATAGCGACCCGTTATTTCGTTCCCTGAAATCAGATAAAGTTAAAAATATGTTTACCTTGAACCGAGTGGTATGTCAGCAAGTTTAACAAGTGGTTCTGGCAGTTTGGATTGTTTGACAAACTTTTCTCCTTGTACAGAAATCTACAAAAAATCAATTGATATTTACTCCAGAATATACAACAAAGCTATTGCTACCAAAGTTAAAAAATACTTCACCAATTTTCTACTAAAATTATAAAAAAAAACTGCATCAATAAAAGTGATATTGTGAATCTACTAGTTAAAATATTAATATAAATACAAAAAAAAATTTATAATAATTTTAGTATCATATTTTGATGTTTTTTCAGGGTTTAAACTTACCTTATAAAGTGCATAATTTTCTAATTCCTCTGTAATTCCAAATTCCTTACAAGCAGCCATTGCTGCTTCCCCAGCTGTCATATCCCGATTAACAAACAGAAATCTGTGAGATTGATCAGCCCTGTATACCTTAATCACATCTTCAGGTACCTCTGTAATTAGTACAAGTTAAAAGTGTGTTAGTGAAAATTCAAGCTATTATTTTATAACAAGTATGTATACAAGAAAATTTATTAAAATTTTTGTCTTGCCAAAAAATATTAAGAAAGTGTTTTGCATTGTAGTTTAAAGCCCAAATCTGATTTAAAATTGCCTAAATATTCAAGATAACCCATTCTGTATAAAAATATCCACAAAAATCTCCTTCTTTTTGACGAAGATTTTGGTTACCTGGCAATACAGGCATATCCGAACCTGCTTCCAACAAGTCAGGGTTGCTAAGACTTAAAGTAGAGGTTTGTCTAAAATTGCGAGCACTGTCAATCGTTGCCGCAGAGCCGACGCCTAACTTTCTACTCTGGGATTGAATCACTGAGTCATCAAAGGGTCCGGAAGACTCACTTCCACCACTAGAGTGTATTGTGTAATTGTTTTATGTGATGTTTGTGTGATTTCGCACAGGTTGTTTTTTGTTTTAATAAATATTTTTTGTTTTTTAATGCGAGTGTTTAATGATATTTTTGGGCAATTAAAGAATTATTTTTTTAAGAACAGAGCCCAAACCCGCCAAGTAAAGTATAAAAGGATATTAAGAATTTTATAAAAACAACGGAATGACAAAGTTTTAAGAAAGAAATTATAAAAATGGAAGTTTATAAAATATAGGAACACCAAAATTAGATGACAGAATGTGTACAACCCGTTTATTAACATGCGTTAAATGTACAACGAAATCGCGATAACGTTTAACAAAAATGTTGTGGTGGTTTGTGGCATACATTAATGTGATAAAATGTTTTATTTTGAATGATAAAGTGTTCAATGAAATGTTGTTATTTTTTTGTTTGTGTAAATGGTAATGGAAGAAAATCATGCAAAAAAGTTAATGTTAAAACAGCAATCTTTTATTTTTTTATAAAATATTACTCAATAAAACTTACAAAAAATTATTAATTTATTTTAAACAAGTTAGTTTTTAACTTAACATTTAACTTTTAAGTGAACTATTAATAATAATTTTTAATATTAAAAAACATGCATTCTATGTTTAGCAATACAATAACATGAAAGGTTAACAATTAAAATTTTAACATGCATAGACTTTAGTTAAAGTTAGTTTTTATTTTTGATGCAAAGCCGTGCAAAAATTGTTACTCAAATAGGCATGCAATATATTTACAAAAGTCAAATGTTAGTTTAAACTGTGATAGTGTAGAAAATGTTAAATTGTGTCATGCAATATTAAATAATAAGTGAAATTAAGATTGTGTGAATATGTCATTTGTATTTTTTTTAAATATTTTTTAACTGTTTTTCTTATTTTGACACAAAAAACAAAAGAGCCTTTCCAACAAAAAATAAACTTAAAATAAAATAACGACAAAATTGAATAAAAATCACAAAAAATGTCTTGGGAAATAAAATAGTTTCAATCGAAATGAAAGAAAAACTGATATTAAGTGACTTACATCCCCTTTATATAGTCATTGAAAGTAGTCTCTTTTTTGAAAATTTTCTTAATTTTTCTGGTGGCTTTTCGGCCTAGCGTTCCAGCTGTAATGTTAACATGCCATACTAATACAATGATGTGTTGAGGTATTTAAGACAAAAAATAACAAGACTTATAACTATGCCAAAATATCCCCAAAAAAAATTTGGTCTAAATTTTAAATTACAAAAAACTTGAAAAATTTGCACAAATTAAACCATATCGAAAATTGATATTTATCCCTTTACTAAAACAAGCAATTAACAAGTACAACATGACCCACTTAAAAACAACAATTCCGAACTAAATTAGCAATTAAAACTCCTCATCCTAACCCTAAAACAACACAAACCTATAAAACTAGTTTTGTAACATCTGTGTCAAATTATTGTGGAGGTATATGGTGTAATTATTATTCGGTGTGCCATGCTACTACTACCACTGCAATATCTACGTGACAGTTTCACATCCAACAAAACAAAACAACAAATTTCTGTTGGATTTCAACTGATTTGTGCAGACTTACTCGAAAGAAGCCATCTTTGGAAGGACGTTAAACTTGGATATAAATTTTTTCGTTTTTCCGCCGAAAGAGTAACCTTACAATAATGGCAATAAATAATTGCAAAATCACAACTTATTTCAGATCACTACATTTAAAACCCCATTACCAATCTAAACTACAGTACTAATGATACTATGTTAGAAGTATTAAAATGACATGTTATTTTCGAATGCTTTTTCTAGCAACTATTTGCCACCAAAAATTAGGCTTTTGTTATGTTGCATATTTACAGACTTACAATAAAGAGCTGAGATTATAAGGAACGCTGTGTATTTTTTCCATTAAACTTAATTTTCGTTGCCTATTTGCTGAAAAAATTACTTAAATAATATAATAGTCCGCTATTTTGAAAAATTGTACAAAAAAAAAGTACTATGTAAATTCTAAGAAAATATATGTACAACATTTTATGTACATTCAACCTTACGTAACAAAAATGTTTAAAATAGAAAAAAAATGCCATTTATTTTACAGGTCATAAAACTGATATGTTTTACCTAACTACCACTTATCAATAACCTTTTATTTTTAAACTTTTTAATTATATTAAATTGACTGAACAAACCTTTTCTTGGTTTTTCGAACGTTTCACCATCAGGCAGCATAGTAACTGACATTCCCCTACCACCTTTTGCTGTTGGGTAAAAAGTTTTCTCGTCAGCTTTGGAAGATTTTTTATGGGGGTTGTTTAAGTCAGCTATCATCTCTTTGAAAGCTGGAAACAACATTACTTTTAAAATTAAAAAAATAAAAGAAAAAATTTAACTAAAAACATAAAAATATGTTTGACAAATTTTTAGTAATTTTAACATAAATTGATTGCTTACCGAATAAACTAGTTTTTAGTAGAAGATTTAGGTTTGTGTTTTTGTTTAGAATTATAAGTCCTTTTTCAGTTGTGAGTTTCTCGAAATTTTGACCATTACATTGCAAAAGTTGATCACCTTAACATAAAAAAACATATTTTATTAAAAATTCTAAAAAAATGTTTGAAAGCAAAAACAATTTAGTATAAAACAACATTTTAAAATACTTTACCTCTTTTAATCCCCTGTTTTTCTGCAATAGAACCTTCCTGCACAGTTTTAATGAAAATCGGAAAATTATTTTCAGATCCTCCAATTATTTCAAATCCAAGATCAGCCTCATTTGACTCTCTTGTCTAAAAAAAATTACTTAAAATTAAACATTTAATTTTGGTTAAATATAGGATTTTTTAATATAGGGCCAAAGGTAAAAATAAATATTTCTTTAATTAATTATAAAAACAGATGCTTACAAAATAAATAGTAAAACATTAAAAAAAAAATTCATTAATCAAAATATTTTAGCAATAAACTAACTTTCTGACATTGCAAAAAATAAAACATTTAATCGGTATTTATCGCAAAGTAGACAGTATTTAAAGCAAATACTTTTATAAAGTAAGCCTATTTTAATGCAAAATCAACAACAAATTATCAGAAAAAATTCGAGAAACTCAAGCCGCAAGTATTTTAACCACAACAACAACAGCAGACAATCGCTTAAAAAATGCTGAAAATTTTTACCATGGTGACTGCTCGTGGTTTTGCTTTTGCAGAGCAAGCGATATTGAAAAGTTTTATTTCTCCCTTAAGTGAGTAGTTTTGTAATTTGTCCTCGAATTCTTCGAGCAATGCCATCATGTGCCAATCATTTTCGAAATCGTTGAAATGGTTGTTTACCCAAAGCAAAACAACCCTGGTGACCTAAAAATAAAAAAATTCATATTTTAACCGGAGAAAATCTAGAAAAAAAGGATATTTAAAAAAGGTTACTTTCTAGTTGGTAATATTAGGATATAAATACCAAAGCAAAAGAAAAATTATTTAAAATTTTCATTTTACTAGAAATAAAACTATATTTGCCATCTAGAAAGCAAATTTAAAAATTGGCTATAACATTTGTTGACTAAAACTTAATTTTTAACAAAGAGTGTTTTTTAATTAAGTTTATTAGTCAGATTGAATATACTTATTGTGGGTGGTCTTCAAAAAATTAATAAAAACAAAAAATGCATCAATAGTTCTGACTAAGAGCTAACATCATTTCACAAAAACTTATGAAATCATAAAAAAAAACAATAAACTTATTAAAAAAACAAGAATAGAAAAGAAAATTAAAAAAATACGTAATTCTCATGTAGTTGTTAGAACAAAAACAATCATAAAATACGTATTTTAACAATTATTACCTTGTCTCTGAACATTGTGTTGTCAAACCATTCTAATAGTTTGTTGCATATTTTCAATGGCTCTTTAATAAAAGCACGATATGTTAACAAAAAATCTTCTATATAAGTTGAATCAATCGAGTTTTCTTGAATTAAGTGGTTAATTAAGCTATCAGCTGTACCCTGAAATTGAAACAATAAAGTTTATATTATATTTGATACAATTAATTAAAAAATTACATCCACCAATATGAAAGTAAAAATAAGTTAATAAACTTTATTGAAATTATAGAAATTTCATAACATATTTAAAAAAAGAAATTAATATATGTTAGAACTATATCACATAATCTTATAATTAAATTTCCAGAAATTATAAATCGTTTTAATTAGATTTTTAATTAAATATGCAAAGAATTAATCAAAAACAGAATCATTCTTTATTTAATACTACCAAATCTTTAAAAAACTGTGTTATTAATATACAAAAAAGCGAATTAAAAAAAATTCTAATCATAAACCATATAAATATTTACAGCCAAATTTGCAAACAACAGTTTCACAAAAATAGAATTGCATATGACCTTTTGCAAGTTGAAAACCCACAAGTAAATATATTAAGCACTGTCAATCAAATATATCAACTTTTAAAAAAAATGAAACTAACCCTGATAACAATATTTCCCTTTTTCGCACCCCCGTCTAATTCTCTCTTTTCCTTAACCATAATAAGATCACCAGTATCAGCGTAAATATTTTGGATATTTTCTTGACCTTGATGCAGAACCTCGTAGTATTCTTGTTGGGCAATACAAAGAAACTAGAAAAAAATTTGGAGTTAAATTTACTAGAAAGTATTTGTAAAAAAATTAAAAAAAAAAGAAAGTATTTTGTAAAAAAAAAATAAGTCAAACTAGTGAAAAAAAATTTTAAGACATTATTTGGCAATATAAAAATTGTTAACATATTTAGAGCACAAATTTAAAGTAAATATTGCTCAAAAAATTTAAAAAAGCTTAAAAGATAAAAACAAAATTTTTGGGCTAATTCGAAGTAATAGATTTTGCTGTATAAATATTTTTTGTTGACATTTTGATAAGAAAAATTGCTGGGTAAATATTCACAAGATAAGATTGCTAATTACCCATGCCCAATTTAAAATATGTACATGTCAATTACATAACAAAATTTAGTTAAAAACACAAAAAAAAATTAAATTAGATTTAGCACAAATTACTGTAAAACTGTTTAAAAAAAATTAAAAAGCTAAAAAAACTTGTTTTTACTTTAAAAAAAATTAAAAAAATCAATCTACCTGGCAGTCATCGCAAGTAGTAACCATTACTCCTTTATGTTTTTGTTTATCTAATGTTGAATTAACTCCAAAACTATCTCCCATTACCAAGATTTCTTCCTCATTGTTGTGAGTCACTTGAACTTGGCCGTTGATGATTACAGACCAAGAATCAAGCTGTAATTTTTAAAGTTTTTAAGAATATGTTTGTAATTTCTAAAAAAATTAATTAATTTTTTAAATAAACACTAAAATATTAGATTCTAGCTAGATGCTACAATCATACTAAATTTTCTTGGTTTTCCAAAATAGTTAAATAAAACTAGAAAAAAGTAAAAAATGTTTTAGTGTAAATGCTTTTCACTATATTATTTATATAGGCCTATACAATATTTGCCTTAAAAATTACTTTATAATTTAAGATAAACTTACTAATTCATTATCATTTAACACAACAGTTGATTTAGTTTCGACCCAAGCAAACACCATCACTTTACACAATGCTCTTCTTATGGGTTCTGTCATGTTGGAAAATGCCCGCAAACTTTTGGTGAACTCGAGCAAAATTTCTAAACAAAAACATTTTTATTATTCCAATTATGAAAAAGCTTAAAATACTGTATGAATAGACTAATTACTGGTTCAAAACGAGGATTTATTATATATCTAATACATGTACAGTGTAAAAAAATTACTCTTATTTTGATTTTTCAACAATTACCTCTTTAAAATTTTTTTCATTTTAGAAATTATTTTTTTTATATATTCGATTTAGTTTAAATAGTTTTTACCTAGATCGTCCACATTTCTGTCGTTTATATCTTTTTTGAGGACATCGATCACAAGATCTTTGATGTAGATGGAGGAGTTGGAATGAAGAGAAAGAGAGTCTCCATCCATGTCATCATCTTCTTCATAATCTTCGCCCTCATCCTAAAATATTAATTTTTAAAATCAAAATATCCAGAAAAATTAAAAAATTTATTTCTTTTTTTAGATTACAAATGACAGAAAAAAAATGTTAATTAAAAAATACAAAATTTAACAAGTTTATTTTTTTGAATTTATACTGACAATAATTATTTACATACATTTTCCTTTAAACTTGACTGTGATAAACTAGATTGTGAAATATTGTCCAATTGTCCGTTGGCATTTTTAAGTGTTAAACTGTTATTTCTTGATCTGTGCAACGGAGAATCCTGCAAAAGTCATACACAGTTTATTGAAAAACAATTCAAAATACACAATTTTTCAAGTTGTACAATTTTAATTTATTTGTATTTTGGATTAAAAAAATAATTTATTTTCAAATAAACTACAATAAAAAGTAACATACCAAAAAAGTTGTTAAAAAACTAATAATCATTAGTTAAGTTACACATTAGAAAGAGCTACCAAATTTATATTAACCTCAGGTGATGATGTATCTGCTTCAGCCACACTGTCCAGCGTACTTCGTGAGTTTGAGTTTGAACTGTTATGTCTTAATGCGTGAGGTCTTAAACCTACACCACTGTTGTGAAGTGCCATGTCTGGGTAGTCCACCTATTTTGAAAAAAAAAATTAAATTTAAATTTTTTTAAATTAAAAAAAAGGCAAATCAGATTTTAAACATCTTAAAAAAAATAATTTTAAAACAATACAATTCTATATAAAAAGGTTAAAAAAATATTAATTTTTAATTTTTTACAGATATTAAAAAAAAAATAAAAAAATGCTATTATAATTTGAATAACAAAACTACCAAAAATTCCTTATGTTAATTATCTTGTCTTATAATGTGCAGCTTTAAATTAAGCATTGTTTTAGCTGATTAAAAAAACCATAATAAACATATATCCAAACTGTCAAATAAAACAAAAAATAAAAGATGAAAATCTCAAAAAATGACAATTTTTTTTTTGATATCTATCATATGAGATCACACAGATAACAAATCGAAAATTTCAAACTAAAAAACTTTCAGGAAGTTGCTTTTATACCCTGAGGGCTTAACAATAGATATCTTGAGTAGATAGAAAAGTAGCGTTAATAATAGGCCTCAGAAACAAAATATGTTAAAAAATTAAGAAACATGTAATTTAATATTATAAAAAAACTTAATAAATTGTTTAAAACGAAAACAACAGTTTTCAGTGTAAAAAAAAACAATATTCCATTAAAAATTACATTTTTTTCTACCAATAAACAACAAAAATTTAATTTTTTACTTACCGCTAGCATTTCAGAAGGTTCCAGAATAACACATTGACAACCTCTACGTTTGGTGCCTGGAATTTGTTTACCAAAGCTACAAGAAACAATAACAATAAATATCTACACTAAAATCTAGAAAACGTAAACAAAAACTACAGTTATCAAAAAAAGTTTAGTTTTAATTTTAAACACAGACCATAATAGCTTTAATGGTTTATGTAACATAAATTTATTTTTAAAAACAATTCTAAATGTTTGTATATTCTATGTATAAGTTTCTAAGTAATGCTTTCTTCTGATTATAATTTTAGTTCAGTTACGTAAGTACTGTCTTTCAAATAACAAATGCACTGCTTTATATATATTCTAACTGTTAATCCAAATGCCTAAATTACTACTTGGGTTGTTTTCTTTATGCTGTGACTGTTTGCAAAACAGACAAGATAGAGCAAAAAACAACAAACAAGGCAAAACAGGAAATAATCTGGTCATTTACTACATGCAGTCATTTGTATCAAAAGTGGGCTAAAAAGAAGCGTCAAAAACTTGACCTGACTGAATTACATAAATGTTTTGAAGTGTTTCACTTAATTTCAAATGACAAATTATAGTTAAGAACATAACATACTAATCAACTAGATAAAAAGGTTGTGGGAAAAGTTACATATTTGGTAGCATTTTGCTTACAATTTGCGCCAAAATAACATAGTAAGGTTAATTGCAAACAAAATCTATTTAAACAAATATGCTTGTTAAGGTTAGCAATGTCCATGTATTTCAAGGAAAACATTTTACATCCGTCTGTTAGCATTCATTGTTTAAATAATATGTTATACAACAGTTAGTCTGTTACATAACTGTTTCCAAAAACAATTGCATTTACTGCATAAGTTTTATAGCTTAGCCAATTCAACACAATATAAATTGCAAAGTTTGCAGTAAATAATCTGAAACTTCCTTAATAAAAATACATAAAAGATGTTGTGTAATTTATCATATCCTTACAGTATTGTTACAATAAGAGTCGTTTTGTGAAATTATGAATCAAATTAGTTAGCTGGTTAATTAGAATGATTTGTCAACTCCTTAAATGACGTCAATGGGCCAATTAGATAATAGACACGTTCTGAACAGCTCCAATTAAAAGATTAAATAACAACCTTGGCCATTTAAACTTAGAAATCCAAGCGCACGTTGGTTTACGCTTAAATCGCTTTATTATCCAAGGCAAATTGTTACAGAGTGAAACTAAACACTGGCTTAATTTAAAAAGAGCACTATAATGTAATTAGTGTTATGGCCAACGAATCATGTAATTATAATTAAAAATGGGCATAAGTTAATTCAAAATCTGCTGCTAACTACAACCATAAATAATACACAACGGATACCTTATATTATCCTTGCGCTAAATCGTTTAAATACATAATCAAGCGCGTGTCATACTATTTTGACCATTGCAGAGGATATTATCTTAACAACAAGCCGCAAACATGGAGTTAGTATAGTGAGCAATGGTTGTATGCATCAACCTAGTGCGTAAGTCCGGTTTATAAGGATGCCCATTGCACATTTAGTAAGACTGTATGACAGGAGTTTATTTCCCACACGGCAAACAACAAAAATATGCAAAATTTTCTGAATGAAATAATTTTTTAGCAACAAAATGTAAACTGTTATTTATCAATAGGTAAGTTTGCAAATGTCATGTCAGCGGAGTTACTAATTGCACAGCGACGGCAATATTACGTTGATAAACGTTCATACAAAGTGATTAACAAAGGCTACACGAAAAGGTCAGATTGTATCATTTGTAATCGTCACTTTAAATACAACCAGTCATCACTGTTACATGAAGGTTGACATAATGCGTTACAAAGTGACTATTTATAGTAAAACCCCACACATCACAAATCAATAACAACAACTATTAACTTTTATTAACACCAACAAACTAAGGCCATAGAAAATACATTTTAAATAGATGCTCGAAATTTCAAAGCCTGAATAAATATCACCACAATATTGGGCGGGCAATAAAACCGCGAAGTACCCTTTATAAAGCATGAGTAAATACGCGAGTATTATACATCAAAGTTCTAAACAAAAAATGGGAACATTCAAGAACAATTCAAAGGCATGATATAAGCGTTACCGCTGTTTGAAGGCCTAAACTTTTTAAGTGTACGCGGCTTAGGGTGTTTACGAAGAGGTTATTTTGAAAGAGATTAATTTGCGATTTTGGTTGGCATCGTATTTAATAACATCGTGATCCGGTTATCAACTGTCATAATCTTAAACCGCAATTTTTCATTTCTTATTCGTACAAAGTATTTTTCCCAAATATGTTTTACTCAAAATATAAATAAAATGTTTAAATTAAGTAACATAATTAAACCTAATGTGTAAAAAGTGTACATTACACTTTAAAAACATTTTAAGATTTTAGAGTAGTATCAAAGAGCCTATGCCCAACAAGGCATATAATCATAACACAGACACGTAAAAGTTGTGTTGACATTTTTACACATACCTAGGTCACTTTCTCAAAACACTTAGACACCCGTTCGTGTATTTACTAAATTCTAAATCGCCTTTCACTCAGCTTCAGATGCCATAAAAGGCTACCCTGTCCTTGTTTTTCTGTTACTCAAAATTTTACACACAGCTACAGACGGCAGCGCTGTTAAACTTCACCAAACTAGTACTTTAAATATAGTCCGACGAGCCTAATATAAACGTTAGTCTAGACAAAATCGAAAAATATATACAAAGCTGTCTTTGGCCTCAAAATATCGGTATGATAAAACGAACTTCAATCGCTATACTTTATCTGCTAGCTATATCCTAGGTTATAAGCGGATATAAATGCCATTTGGGACTAGGGCCGGGAAAGCGTTATTCATTTATTATCAGAAATGTGAATTTATTATATAAAAGCCACACGTTGACTTGTGGTTAGCGAGTCACTATATGATAAAGCTTTCCAACGATAGACCATGGTAAATAAATAAAGGTTAATAAGACCCTACATGTGACAGAAACTTGACGTTTCATAGGAACTCATCCAAACGCAAATCAAATAAATTTATTTCCAAATGTCGAATTTAAAAATAACTGTCATCTTTTATAAATAATTTTTAATTTAGCATTTTTTTTTCTTATTAAAAATGACAGTGATTTACGAAAAGATTTTTTTTTTAAATTACGTTTTTTTTCGAAATGCCACCTAACATTAACACTTGATCTAAATCCAGATTTTCTTTGTTGTTATTCAAAACAAGATTAACACGAACACACATAATCCATGCTAAAGGCAATTTTCCACGAATTGCCAGTATTTAGGATACTCCACATTCTAAATGTAACCGACATAAAACATATATGCAAAAATCAAAAAAAAAATCTATTAAACCTTTTAACAAAACTGTAGGGAATTTTCCAACAAAAATAATTAACAATTTAATTAACCTATAACCTTTAAATACTTCACTAAAATATTAAATATTTAAAATAGCATTATTTATTTACATATTAGAAACCCTGAAGGTTTTATTTAATAAATTAGGTATCAAAGTTCGCCTATAAATCACGCTGTAGTAGCTGACTATCACTTTAATTAAATTTCAGTTGAAGAAACTCAAAAAAAAGGTTTAAAGACTCTGATTCACAGACAGCTAAGTAATAACTGTCTAACTCTCAAATAGTGAAAAATCAACTACAAATTAAATAGGCTGTAAAAACTGGTCGTAGTAATCCAAATCAGTATGTGAATCACAAATAACTTCTTAGTTCATATTAGAATTACTAAGTATAGGTAAACGGTGAAATCTTGTTAAAAATATGCTGTGGGGCTACGTAACACTATTGTTTATCTGTATACGTGTTAAATCATTTAACGTTAATTAGTTAACAAGGAAGGAACTTGCATATATGCATAACAGTATATATCCCAATGTAGATGTATAGTAAAACTTAACACCCTTAAACTAAATCTGTAGTTTTTGCTGTCTAATATATAGTGCTGTATACAATGCTTTCTGGTGAATGCAAGTTTCGTAATGCTTGCGTAGTCGATTGTTTTGTTAATTTAATTCAAGTAATAAAACGCTTTCAATAGAGTTATACAAACAGTCAGAAAGTAGTTAGAAGTATAAATAGTTCATGCCTAATACGGATACTACGACTGACGTCATTCTAAAACAAAAATCAATTGATGCTGAAAAATTTACAAAAAATACATTTTTGAAATCAATGTAATATATAAGCATTAAAATGGTGATTACATTTCTAAACAATGCCCCTAACTGTTTCGCGTGTTAAAAATACATCCTAAATAGCACTTTATATATAACAAACAAAACTGACTATCTGATATGGTTTTAGTGACCTAATTTTGTACCAAAAATATTTTTGCTGGAAAAATGGCAAACACTGCACAAAAACTTTACGAAGTTATCTTTTATCGCATTGCTGTGCCTATCAAACAAAAGAGTGCCACATACACGATTAAATCGCGAGCACAACTAGTATTTAATTTGCCGTAACGCTGTAATACGCCTGGAGACTAGCGCCAATTACTTACTCGCGTATTAACTCTGCAAGACGATTGCTTATTTAGTTGTACACACTCGAAGGTAGACCGACGATAATTAAGTTTTACACCAAAAACTTACAAATATCTTTGCAACTCTTTTTACTTAAATAACCCTGTTTTTAAGCTAATTAATTTCTCTTTCTTTTGCTGTACAAATAATTGAATTTTCATTGGCTGTACTCCAATCTTGGTTAACTACTTCGTGGTGCAGTGACGTCACCAGTTTTCCTTATCAAAAACTACTGGGGCGTGTAGAAGATGGCGATTATTTATTTATCATTCCACTAACGACCAAATTAAATGGAAAATAAATCTGAAACTGCGTTAAAAGCGAGTTGGGTTCTTTTTTCTCCACTTGCGAACGCCAGTTCTCTGTTTACATTCCGTAGCAGGCCCAGTATTCGTATCACGCATCTCTAATCCTCACAACGATTCGGAACTATCTGTACTCGATCACTCACCGGTGCGAGTGAAGACAATGCTAATTCGCTGGCCCGTAGCGAAAAGCACACACACTAAAGTAAAGGTGTATAGTTGTCTTATCGCGAACCAATACAAACGAAATAAAATCTACCGTCGACTAAAGGTGGGTGCAACGCTATGCATCGCTGACTATTAACCGTGCCAGGTAATCAAGCGTGTCGCTGTAATTCGGGAAAGAAAATCAAATCAAATAGGTTCAATACTAACCGCATATACTACTTCTATACCACGTTATTATAAGAATTCCTAAACAAATTCCTTAATCAGAATTACTTAGTAACCTACTACCACATTGCTCGCAATTTAAGGATTAGAATCGTACGATTTTAACTTTTAAAAGCTTTGGCGAGAAATAAAATTTGAAACATTTTTTTCTTTCGTTTATATATTTTTCTTTTTGAAGATTCGAAAATTGCTGAATATCGGACGGCATTGTTTGAGTTGTGGTATCTATGCGTTTCCGAAACTTGACAGTTTCTTATCTGATTATTAGCTTATACCACGAGGACCTTATTAATGTATAACTACAACTACAGCGTGAACTCAATATCAAGATATAGCAATTTGATTGTATCAAAAATTATCCGAAAAATTGCCGTAACATCATAACGGATGCATTGAACCCTAATCAATTTCACATCAAAAAACTAGAGTTCTTTAAATTTGAATTAGAATTAGAATTGTTTTTATATTTACTAATATATGACGTCAAACCCATTTGGAAATTACCTTTTATTTTAAATTAATTGCTTGACTCGTTCTGCATTTCGGAAAATAACGCAACGAAAATAATGAAGGTAATTTTTGTACAACTGATAATTACACGCACAATAATTGTTCAAAAATGACCACAATTTTAAATTTTTCTACGAGCAGAATTAATTCGAACCACTAAATATTAAATTGTTGTTTTCTATTTAAATTTACATATATAGAATTGATTTAAAATAATTATATACTCTATTCAACACGATTTTAAGAAAATGCCTTAAGTATTTTTCAAATTTTACAAAAAATAAATAATAAATTACATAAAATACATTTTCACATTGAAAATATCTAAACTTTAGCTGGGTTGATATACACATAAACTTTCAATACAGCATCGCTCGTGCAAATCAGGTTAAATGCGTGTAAAACCACACATTCCTTAGGGCTGCTACAGCAAGTGTTTTACAAGCCGATTAAAAAGCTTTCGGAAACTTATAACCACGCAATTCGAGCTGCAATGCAAACTTTGAATGCAAAAACCATACAGTTACTGCAACTAGAAATTAATACCGCAAATCGGGAATTAAAATTTTGTAAATTGGCCAAAAAATATTTTTTTATGCTCGAAATCAAACGGTTCCTGCGCAGAAATGTGATTTTAAGACAGTTAAATGACATTATTGACATATTTCGCACTTTCTTACATAGAGCGTTGTTTTTACGTGACGTTTCCGACACCGGGCCATCACAATTTCATTTGATCACTTCCAGACCAATCAGGAAATTTGCAATACGTCATTTCGATTTGCGAAAATCGAACCCACCAAAAAAAAAACGCGAATTTTTTTGTTAAAAGCAGACGTTGTGTCTGTAAATCCAGGTAAACATTTGCATTTTGCAGGCGCACTAACCTTAACCTTGTCGTCAAACAAAATAAATCAAAATTTAATATTAAAATAATTGGTATATTCAATAAACAAATTATTGCTGGGTCACGGGTATATCGCCAAATGCAAAAATATAACAACCACAATGACTTATTATAATTTTACAAAACAAATTTGCTGTTTATTTTATAGACTGTTTAACAACAAACACGTTGTGTGTGCTTAAAACGCAATAAAAACACCAATTTGCAGCAATGAATGCACTCGCAATTTAACAAGTTATATTATGTGACCCTTTGCAGTTTAAACTTAGTACATCGAGCCACCATTGACGCAATTACATGTCCCGCTTGCCGACAATCGCCCAGGAAGTGTCAGGCAGCGTAATAAATTGCACGAAAAGGTCGACGGCGGGTCAGCATATGAGGTAATGCAAACAATCGCATGCAGAATATTTAACCCGAAAGCAAACGAAAATAACCTGACCGGCGTTTAACATTTAAAGAATAGGGAAGGAATGACGTCACATTTTCGATCTATATATATATATTATATAATGTTGCATGCCGTTTAACACGTATTCATCTATTTTCTATCTCGTTTCATTAAAGTTTCGTCGAAAGCCTGATGTTTTTCATTGTTTTATCGAATTAGAAACTGTAACCTGAAATAGACAATGGCACCGGTTTCTCGCTTCAAAATTTTAAATAAAAAACGATAAACTTTTAGTGATGCCGATACAACGTCACACAACAATGCAAAAATGACAAGTAGTTACAGTTTCTATAGGCTATCAATAAACAAAGCCAAAAAAAGGAAAATTTATTTTCAATAACATTACCATATATGAAAAAAAATTTGCAGTGAGTTTTTTCTCTTTAGTTTTAAATTATGTGTCTCTAATTCGTGGGCAAAAAACAATAAATTTTGACACCTGGGAGAATAATATGAGCCAAAAGTAATCGAAGTTCAAGATAGAGTAGGAAACCGGTAAAAACTTTGACTTGGCGATTGCTAGTTTAATTCGAAAGCGAATTTGTTTACAAAACTTTTACATCCAAATATAGTTTTATACAAAAAATCAAAATCGTAAGCTAAAATGTCAAATTTAATTTAAATTATTAATACTAATTTCGACGTCATAAGCTTTAAATTTAAATATTAAATAAATCGAATTAAATTTAAAAATGCGGTCTCCTTTTTTTAGGCCATGCAATTTTTTTTATGTAGCTAAAAATAGCCCAACCTTTAAATACAGCTAAAAACAATGTATTTTAAGAATTACAGGTTTAATTAATTGCAAATGCCAAATACTGAGCCAAAAACCCCCAATTCGAATTGAAATCCATTTATAGAAAAAGTGTTAAAAAAACGTGAAAAAAATAAAAAAGCGACATTACCATAATTTCAAAAGACAAATAAATTTATGGCAGACACAGACAGTGGGGAACACGATTTTTTAGATTTGTAATATTAATCTTAATTAAGGAAATCAAATAAGGTTTTATTCTTTTGTAATTATTTCCATAAGCGTTGTACGTCCAGACAAATCGCGCAGATTAAAAATGCGTCATGTCTACCCTTTCTTATATTAAAAAAACCCAAATAAAAAATAAAAACACGTGATTATGTTTATATTTAATTTAAACAACTCTGCCACGCCATCTTGCGGCAAAAAAACGACAAATTAAATTTTAGTTTTGTAATTTTAGAAAATTAATTGAAATTTTTTCAAAAAAATAAACTAAAACTTAATAATATATTTTGATGTTATCAAAATTTTACATTTTTAATAATACCTTATATTTAAAGACACTTCCTGTATGGTTGTGTTATATTTAAATGTGTAATCAAGTCATTGATCTAGTCATGTCATGAGCCTTGTGTTTTACATCTAGTATAACTACACTGTAACATTGTAGACTCAACATTGTAGAGGATGTTATATGTAACTTATAATACATTAAACAAACAAAGCGCTTAGCATATACTGTACACCAATATTATACAATTTAATATATATGCCAAACCTATTAAGCCAAATAAAACCTATTTTAAAATTTATGATTCACAAAAAAATTTTGAATTAAGAATCTGATGTTTTTGGCCTTTATTTAAAAATACCTAATAACTAAATTTTAAGAAAGCTTGGCATTTTTAGGTATATGGATTTAAATGTTGTGTCATTTTAACAAATATGACAGCTTCTGGAAGGCCTAAAAAACCAAAATGCCAGTTTAATGTCAATCAATAAGCAAAATCTATTTGTTATAAAAATTTGCTGTATTTCGTTATCCAAAATACATTAGATGAGATCACAGTACTTTATATGGAAAAAATATAATGTTTTTACAAAAAAAAAATAAAATTGTATTGTACAAATACAAGTTTTATTTACTAAAATGTAACACAACCTTAAAAATTTAATACATAACAATAAATATAAGTGCCTAAAAAAATCTAAAATTCAATTAATTTTACAAGAAATAGCAAATCAACGAAATGTGTTAATTTATTTGGGTCAGAAACTACAGTTTTTCTAAACAGCAATATTTTACTGCAGATGCAGTATACACAGACGTTATATCATGATATACGAACAATTAAAAGCAACAGAAATAGCACGAATAGCCTAACAGCGTGATGTGAGTGGTATTAGAGTGGTGAGCATATTTGTTTACGCTCTGGCTTTCAGTCGCAAAGCAACCACTTAAAACCTTTTCAACAGGCCCCTATCCATAGCAAAGTTAACTAACTTTGGATTGTATTACAGTACGGGCAAATATCAAGTATGTTGTGACGCCGATGTAACAACAGTATGGTACGAGAGAAGTAAATCCTCGCCGTGTATTGAAACTGTATCCCAAGTGTTTATATAGTGTCAGTAGCTGTACCATGTTGTACTACAAAATCATGTATAAAACCAATGTCTAAATGATCAAACATTGATAACGGTTTGAACTGTTTTTTGTATCATATTGACATTGTCCAAAAATATAAGTATCAAAAGAAGGATTTCACATTTAAACCACAGTTACACATTTGAAATTACTATTAATTAAGCATCGTATAGTTTAAACAATTAATAGCACATATACATTAGTTTACACGGTGTGTTTACGGTATATTGTGAATGTTGTGATCTAAAGCACTCTAGAAACAACTGTTTTGCTTATATTTAATCATACGACATCATCGCGTAAATTATAATCCCCTTCCCTGTCATATGACTGTGCTATTTTACGCGCACTAATAACTTTTTTCATTCGGTATTTTTACACATTACACAATTGGTATTTCTACTAATAAAGGATCGTTGGTCTAAATTTAAGCTTACGGAAAAAACACGTGATTTAACATCGAGGTGTCAATTATTGGAAATTTAACGGTGCATTTTATATTGACAAATCGATTAGCGATAGCGTTGGCATATAACGTAAACACAGGTGATAGGGTCGATGTAACAAGGTCTGGCAAAGCGATAATAATTCAGATATCGTTTCGCAACTATCAATCATAACGGTAAATCGAGTTTACGACCAACTAGTTAGGGCGCAATTAAATACGTTTATATGGCTTTGTTTAAAAATTAGAGTGGGGAAGATCAAGTATCATTAGCTGACTAGGTAGATACCAACACATAATTGACATACGCGCTCGGTATAAAGTCATAATTAAGCGTCAACCAAAATGGCTTAATGGCCTACGTTTCCTGCTTGTTGAATCTAAATAATTCCTAGTGTCGACTGCTTGTTGAGTAGGGTACCTACCAGCCCAATTGACATAACGATAACTTCTTAATTTGTGGCAAACGTGGAAAAACTTCCGCTGCCGAGTGAGTTTTGGGAAATCGAAATCGTCGCGACTGTTTTCAAATTTTTGTCGCTTTTGAATAAAATCATGAACAATGTTCGGATTTTCTTATAAATGTAAATATGTGCCTTTCTTCATTACTTGGGTTTTTTTTTTATTGTTAGTTTAATTGTTTAAATTGTTACCGTTATTGATGTGTGAAAAAAATCCAAACGAAATTCGTAATTCTCAAAAAATTTTCGTTTTTTTCAGTTACTGTACCACAATTGGCACAAAAAGTACTTATATGACATTTTTAGATTTTTGTTGCTTATTAAACGAGTATTTACATTAAAATTCGAATGAAACAATTACTTGAGTTTTTAAAGGGTCTTGGGGGAATAAATTCCTCGTCATACTTTTCCCAATTTCTCTAAAGCTTAAAACGCTTACACAGTTTTAACAAGAGATTTTCCATTCAAGATCCCAGTGGGACACAAAATATTGGCTACAAATTGAAAAACTATTGGCCTTAGTGCAACGCCGAAAGTTAAGAAGTCAATTAGATCGATTTTACGCAAGTTACATAAACATAAGTCTGTTATAAAATGTTTATTTTACACTTTGTAAAAACTGCGGGACGTATTCGTCATTGCTGTAACGTGCGGTGCGTTGGGGCAATTTAACAAAGAACTGCATTTTTTTACACTGAAAACAATGGGATAAAAAAGTTAACGAGAAAAAAGCGTGCTCACTGTCCATTTGATAATACACGTAAATAACGACTCTGCGTACACTGCCGAAACAAACAAATACGTAATAACGTTAATTAAAGCCATGCAATTAACGTGCTGGCTTAATGAGAAATACTAATTATGGTTTTTAAGAAATACAATAGACAATAAATAAAATTTCAGCATCAATCAATGTAATGAATAGTTCTTTTTCGCTTATAATTTAGCTTCGCAATTCATAAACAGGGCGTTATACGTAATAAAACAGTCATATCAGTCCATGCATATTGCGCATTGCATTACTAAATGTTTTCAACCAAACTAGATAGAAACGCGGAAGTGAGGTGCAATTCACCATAAGGTTATAGAGGCTCGATATTATTTACACCATGCAAAGTTCCCACACGTTATTTCACATCACATTTTCGCTCTATAGGGACCAGCATTAAAATCGTGTTCGATTACGTTTTTATTACAAAAAAGGTTGGTCCCAAAGGTCGATTCTTTTAATAAACTTTAGAAAATATCAAACAAGTAACGCTTTTCAATATAGTTAAGTGATTATGTTAGGAAATAAGCACACTTTACACACTAATGCCGATTACTAATTATTGCCACTCGCTATGTTTAACAATAATATCTTAGGTTTGAGTAGCAAAGTTTAAAAACAACAACTAACAAACTTAAATTCTTACATGTTATTTTTTTCATCCTAATTATTTAATGTAATTTACAATTGCTACACAAAAAAGACATAAACAATGTTAGAATTTTCTTTTTAACTTCAAGGTATGCAGATACCTATATTTATCATTATAAAACGTATTGCCATTCAAAAACGAGAATAATATTATAGTATATTAATAACGAGCAGCATATTAAACCTAAAGATGTCAATGATAATAAAATATAGAATATAGGGCGTGTATTCCTATCCTTCTATTTTACCTTTTACCTTGGACTTAGTTTTGTATAAAAAATTCATAAGCAAGCAATTTAAATATTAATTCACTTGTCTAGCATATGGTTCAAATTGTTTTTTTTTAGTCATGATCTTAACAAACAAAGCACCACATTTAAATTTTCATTAAAAAAAAAAAATTGGTGTTTCAACTTTTACAGCAAGCAGAGGAAAAAACACCACATTTTTCTTAACACGACAACATTTTTTCCGTTTATTTGGTGTAAGCAACATAGTAATAACTGGAATAAGGGAAGCGGGTCAGCATACACATTGTTGTGTTGTTGTATCATATTTCAATGGACCCACATTAATCAAAGAATTTAATATGAGGCGTTTGGTTGTGAAACAAAAAGCGCGCAATAACAAATTGCGAAAACAGAATTGAAAAACAACATAATTTAAATAACAAATTTTGTAATAATATTTTTAATTAATAATAACATAAAAACAAATATATATATATAACTATAGCTATAGATAAATTATTGTATTAATTAATATATTTTTATATACATTGTTTATTGATGTGAAATGAGTTTAATTTTAAATCGTAATATTTATTTTTAGCCTACAATATAATTTACAACAAAACAAATACGCCGTAAACCAATCCTTACGTAATACTAAGGGAAAATTGTCGTAGCTTTTACGACCTAGTTTTAGTTAGAGAAACAAGCGGGCAAAATTTCCAAGGACCATTAAAGCAACATCGTTATAAGCGACTATACACATATATGCGCGCTCGGAAGTCGGTGGGTTTAGTTTACATAAGCAAAAAATAGAAACTGCGATAGTTTAATTATGTGCACTGTACAGCAGGCAATACATGACGTAAGTAAGCCACAATTCCGTGCATAAACACATACTCTGGCCGAGCGATTCCGGTTTATGTATTAATAGAAGTAGCACACTATAATACCGTGGGTATAGGGACGAATGAAAACAATTTACTGCCCTAACATATTTTAAATTTGGTACATTTTAGCGTAAAAGCCTAACAAAAACTATAGCTTTTTGGATATTTAAAATATACTAAGACTAATTAAACATTATTTTAGGTATTGACTATTTTAGTTAACTCCTAGTGTACTAAATACATTTGTAAGTAAAGTATATACTTAAGTGCTAACTTCTAATACACAAAATAAAGCTCAACACATAAATCATGTAGCTATCCCTAACTTTAACTCTAAACAAAACCTTAAAAATCCCATAATGCATGCACTGCCATAGCTACATAAACTGTCTGTCGTTAAAAATCGAACTGAAATATTAATCACTAAATCGAGCATCAAAATGGAAAAGTAATCAAGGTTATACATAATTGATATCATGAATCATGCCACTAACCTTGCATATGGTAAAAACATAGATCCTTGTATAAAGACAGATCCAGACATGAGTAAATACCAGCAACGACAAGGGTCGTCTTTCCTATAAAACGCAATTATATATTAAAAAAACATACAATGTAATGTAAATCTTTTCTTGTAACACATTTTTACGTAAATCTTAACTTAGTAGGTAAAATTATCTGGACCAAAAAAGGTGAATAATAGTTCTATATATTATAAATACAATAAGAAAGTACTACATTACAAAAATCACACCTGTAAAGTATTTCATTTGCCTTGTGAGTTTCAAACCTCACAAAAGAGCACATGCTCCGTAAGTTTTGTTCTTTCATGCTTGACAGTGCTTCGATATTGTTTAACCGGGAATAAATCACATTTAATTCCTGACAAAAATGTAAATAGTTAGGTTTAAATTCAAGATGGCCAACATATTTATACACATACATAAAATTTATTATTGTTTTAACACAGTTGTGCTAATAAATAAATCTTCGTTCACAGACTTTTTAAGTTAGGCTTATGAAATACTTTTATATTATCTTTACAAAACTGTACAGAGTAAAAAATATTACCCTTTGATTACGCTTTTCGCCTGAAGTTCGCAGAGCGAATAAAAATTCATTGTCTAAGGTGCCCAGAGACATTTTGTCTTGGTATTAATATAACAAGCAATAATGTATTATCCAATCTCCGATATAGACATTTTTAAATCTAATAAAAAATGAACCTATGTGCTTGGCCAACAGGCTATTTAATAAGCCATGTTGGCGTTTCTATTTACTTAAAAATTTTAATTCCAGTAATCAATGTAGCTTTTTTTCTCAAGTAGTTTCTGTATTTTAAATTTTAAAAATAAAAGTTACATAAAATGTTGAAATAAAAGATAGATTTGCAATAACCAATAGCATAAAACATGTGAACATTAACTGAATTTCAGTTGTCAAACTAAGTCTATAGAAAGACAGAAAATTTTATGTAATTATAAGAAATAAACAAATTGAGAAGCTCTATTAGCGTCATCCGCGGGCTTAAACCAGTAGTACTAAAATAAATGCAGAAAAGGAGGGAATTCACAAGAGAATATTAGAATATTAGGGTAAGGTAATAAAGAATTCGAACCTTTTCGCATCCCTAAACCTGGCGGACAACGCTAATACAGCTTCCAAATAGAAATACCCCACACCACACAATATTCAGATATTTTAACAGATAAACACTAACAAGTAATAAGTGCTTTAAGTGTTAAGTAAAAGATGAACTCCCCAATCGGTTTACAGTAACCTGTCTGTATTAACTAACCAATTAATATAAAAATATTCCAATTTAAAAAAAAAAATAAGTGTGCTTAAATCAATTTTTAAAATCAGGCATCTTGTCCTCTTCTTACAAATAACTGTCTGACTGACTGCCAAACTGCGAATACTAACTTTGTAGAATATCGTCCTTCTATCAATATTTTGATTCTTCTTATTTAAGGTGAAGACGTTTTTAGATATAAAGATATCAACAGACAAACAATATTAGAAAAACACTCCAAACAACCAAAACAGACTGACATTTTACCAACTGTTTAGTTACAGGTTTTCTGATCCGCTCTACGTAAATGGCGGAGCAGGCGGAGAAACCGGAGCAAACGGAATTCGGAATAATTATTTATGGTGACGTGTTCCGCGTCCCAATTTTTGTAAATATAAAATTTTTATTGCAAATAAAATTAAACAACAAGTATAGATTTATAAAAAATTATTTAAATTTTAACACATTTATCCTTTTTTGGTATCACATATACATTTAATTTTAAATGGTTAAAATTAATTTTTAGATTTTTTAATCATCAAACAAGCTTTTGTTTTTCAATCAGTTTTAATCATTTTTTATTAGATTATACATTAGACAAAACTTTGAATGCCTAAAATTAATTTTTAATTTTAATAGATAAACCAGAATTTAAATATAATAAGCAAACAAACTTCTTTTTAAAAAAGTTTTTTAATTACTTATCTTTTAATATACATTAGACTAGATTTTAAATAATGGATATCAATCTTAGATTTTTAATAAATAAACAAGCACTAAAATGTATTAAACAAACAAAATTGATTTTTACATAGCAACTAGTATTCACCGTAGAAAACAATTTCTTTTGTTGCCAATTGTTACCTCATTTTAGACCCAATAAAAAACCAAAGTATTTTTATTTAACGTATATCTATTTTGCTATGTATTTAATAAAGTTTAGCTATTTCTACTTATTCGAATTAAAAATCAAAAAATTGTTTTAATTGAACTATTTTTAATGCGAGTCGGGGCTTAAATTTAAGATCTGATCGTTTATTAGCAAATTCTGTTTTTCGGTATCTAAAAATGTCTAAATACTTCTTTTAATAGCTTTATGTCAACAATAAACGACAGAAAATAAATTAATAAACAATTTTTTTTTTTAAATAGTGCATTTATTTTATTTCATTACAAAAAAAATCGTAAAATGTATTTAAAATATGATATTTCATGTTTTTTTGTGTGTTAGTTAAAGATATTATTATATAAATAAATTGTACAAGTTCCTCTCAAAGCTATCATACCAAAATGAGGTTACCAACAGCTAAATGGAAAAATATTTGTGTGTGTAAAAAAGTGCAAATAATAAGTTGTATGTTGTCGTTTAAAAAGTGCATTTAAATAAATTGTATGTTGTTGTCTAAGCTGCTATGTTGTATGGGAACCTGTAAAATATAAAAATGAGGTTAATAAGAAAAGTAACTTAAACTTCAAAATGTTAACTTAATTTTGATACATGCAAAAAATAAAATTAATTTTAGCTTGCCCTACCTAAAATCAAGCTCAGAAACAGCAGAAAATCTTTTTCTTTATCAAACCTTCTCCTTGTCTTGATCCTCTCCAACTTCCTCTTCGATAGTGGCCAGTACCATCCAGCGATCTGCATCCAGACTTTTCTTCTTCCTTCATCCCTGCAATAAAAAGAAAGTAAATTTTTATTCAATGACTGCGCTTTGCTTTCATTAATCACTTCATACAAAACACCAGAAATACCATTACTCGAACCAATCATATCAGGCAAACCACCACTCGAACAAACCATTCCAGTCACACCATCTACAACTTCTGGTAACTCCCCAATCAAAGCATTGTCCAACAAGAGGCACACTGCATCCTCCTCAGCAACCTCCGTTAGTGCCGGACTCAAGAGGTCCTTCACGAAGACACCCACAGTCCCACCAAGTCCAACTCCCAAGCAACCTTCTCTACACTTTCACACATCAGTCCTCCCACACCCCCACTTAAACCAACCATACCATCCACGCCACCGCATAAACCAACAATACCAGACACACCACTACTCAAATCATCCAATCCAGACACACAATCTACAACTTCCGGTAACTCCTTAATCAAGGCAATGTCCAACAATAGGCATCCTCTTCAGCAATCTCCGTTACTGCCTTACTTAAGAGATCCCTAATGAAGACACAAACAGTGTCTTCCACCATTTTCTCTCCTGCAACAACTGTTAACGCCTTGCTTAAAGCATCATAGATGAGTACAGACGCAGCATTGTCCTCCAACTCTCGTCTCACTGAAGAGGTCCTCCACGAAGACACCAGCAGTGCCTTCCACGTCCAATTCCCAAGCGACCTCCTCTACCGCTCAACACATCACTTCTCCTACCACTCTCTTCTCAACCTTACCACCTAACTCTGACACCACATCTATCTCAACCCTCTCTCTCACCCTCTTCGCAACTCTCTCCTCTCTAACCCCCTTCTCAACTACTCCTTCCAACTTCCCAACACACTCCTCGATTTTCTGTTAAAAATAATTAATAGCTGGTTACGCGATTATAAGTTACTCTTTAAAATAAAGTTAGCCTATTGTAAAGTATATTGCTTAAACCTAAAATCAATTAAATTACAGATCAAATGACTTCCTAATAGACTTAGCTGCCCTAACTGGGTAAAAATTTACTAGCTCTAGGCTAGGAACTCAATTCTAGTGTCTCTTTTTGCCTTAAAAGTTAACCTTTTCAGGTCTACTACACTAAAGGCTATAGGCCTAGGATAATTTTTTGTACGCCAGCCTAACAATTATAAAAATAAGACTAACCCTCATGGAAACGAGAGAATACATCTCCTTAAACGACACTCTGCTCATGGTTCTCCTTTGAAAAAGGAGTCCTTTGACTCCTTTGAAAACGCGAATAAACTCGAAATTCAAAAAAGATTTGTAAAAAATTTCCGAAAAAATTCGCAAATTTCAGTTTCAGAGTTACTTAGTTACGCATGGCAACGCATTTCAATTTTATTGCAAAACAATGCAATTTGACGTGTAATAATTTTAAACCAATTTCATTGCCTTTTTTCGCACCCCCGTCTAATTCTCTCTTTTTTTTCACCATAATAAGGTCACCAGTATAGGCTTTTTGGATATTTTCTTGACCTTGATGCAGAACCTCGTAGTATTCTTGTTGGTCAATGCAAAGAAACTAAAAAAAAATTGGAGTTAAATTTAGTGGAAAATTTGTAAAAATATTTTGAGGCAAACTCGTGAAAAAAAATTTTAAAAACATTATTTGACAATATAAAAATTGTTAACATAATTTAGGCGGGAATCCAAAGTAAATATTGCTTGAAAAATTTAAAAAGGCATTAAATAGATTACAAAATTATGGGGCTAATTCGAAGTAATAGATTTTGCTGTATAAATATTTTTTGTTGACATTTTGATAAGAAATGCTGCTGGGTAAATATTCATAAGATAAGATTGCTAATTACCCATGCCCAATTTAAAATATGTACATATCAAATACATGGAAAAATTTTGATTAAAAACAAGAAAAAAAACTTAAAATTAGATTTAGCACAAATTACAGTAAAAACGTTTAAAAAATTAAAAAGCTAAAAAAAAACTTTAAATTGTTTTTACTTAAAAAAAATCAATCTACCTGGCAGTCATCGCAAGTAGTAACCATTACTCCTTTATGTTTTTGTTTATCTAATGTTGAATTAACTCCAAAACTATCTCCCATTACCAGAATTTCTTCCTCATTGTTGTGAGTCACTTGAACTTGACCATTGATGATTACAGACCAAGAATCAAGCTGTAAAAAAAAAATCTAAGTTTAAAAAAATAAATTTTTTGAAAAGATTTTTAAAAGATATTAAATAAAAACTAAAATGGAGAAAAAAAATGTTTTAGTGCAAATGTTTTTCACTATATTAATTATACATTATTCGCCTTAAAATTACTCTATAACTTAGTATAAACTTACTAATTCATTATCGTTTAACACAACAGTTGATTTAGTTTCAACCCAAGCAAACACCATTACTTTACACAATGCTCTTCTTATGGGTTCTGTCATGTTGGAAAATGCTCGCAAACTTTTGGTGAACTTAAGCAATATTTCTAAACAAAAACATTTTTATTATTCCAATTATGAAAAAGCTTAAAATACTGTATGAATAGACTAATTACTGGTTCAAAACAAGGATTTATTATACTTAATACATGTACAGTGTAAAAAAAACTACTATTTTGATTTTTCAACAATTGCCTCTTAAAAAAATTTTTATTTTAGAAATTATTTTTTTTATATATTCAATTTAGTTTAAATAGTTTTTACCTAGATCATCCACATTTCTGTCGTTTATATCTTTTTTGAGGACATCGATCACAAGATCTTTGATGTAGATGGAGGAGTTGGAATGAAGAGAAAGAGAGTCCCCATCCATGTCATTATCTTCTTCATAATCTTCGCCCTCATCCTAAAATAATAAATTTTAAAATTAAAATATATATATAAAAAAAATTAAAAAATTAATTTTCCTTATTTAGATAATTTTCCTTACAAATTCTGAAAAAATTAATGAATTTTAGAGTCAAAATTTAATAAGTTTCCTTTTTTTTAATTTTTACTAAAAATAATTATTAACTTGCAGTAATCAAAGTTAAACGATTTTACAATATCGTGCTTCTTATTTTGTAACTTAAAGTAATGATGACAAAATGGAAGGAAGCGCACCAAAAGGCTACATAAAAAAGGAAAAAGGCAAAACGCACCGATACGCGTGCGCAATAAAACACACAAGCTTCGATAATAATAATGTTTACGCCACATAATCCCCCCTCAGAAGCGTCGTAAATACACAAAAAAATAGCAATAACAGTTAAATCAAATAAAAATGTTTGTATTAGATCTTTTGGGGTCTACCACGACCAATATGTTTGGTTACTTGGATCGGCTGAGTGGGATCCGCGTGCACCGGTTTCAAACGATCCACCGAAACTATTTGTTTGTTGGCACCCATTTCTAATTCAAAAGTTTTTGGGCCACGTTTTAAAACTAAATACGGTCCTTGGTATGGTGCGGTAAGTGGCGGTCGATGTAAATCCTTACGAACGAAAACGTATTTGCAAGTCTTTAAGCTGGGGGGAAAATTTGTTTTCAGAATAGCGTGGCGCGACATCGGCTGAGGAACAAAATTATTTACTTTTTCTTTTAAATACTTGAGCGTCGTTTTTGCATCATTTGAATTTGGTTCATGCTTTATTAAATTCCCAGGAACGGAAAGTGGAGTGCCATAAACCAACTCGGCAGACGATATCTTTAGATCTTCTTTCGGCGCGGTTTGAATACCCAAAAGTACCCATCGAAGTTGTTCAATCCAGTTTGGACCCTCTAGCCGTGTCATTAGTGAACTTTTAAGGTGTCGATGAAACCTTTACACCAAACCGTTTGCTTGTGGTCTGAAGGCACACGTATGATGAATTTGTATGCCAAGCGTCTCGTTCATATTTCTCCAGATACTTGAAGTAAATTGCGCTCCGCGATCACTAGACAGGTTGGTTGGTATACCAAAACGTGAAATCCAATGGTATAAAAACATTTTCGCACAAGTTGCCGTTGTTGAATTTTTCATTGGAATATCTTCCGGCCACCTAGTAAAACGGTCAACAATGGTAAGAAGATAAACATGGCCGTCGGAGGGCGGAAGTGGTCCTACAATGTCAATGTTTAAATCACTAAAACGATTCTGGGTTTCAGGATATCTAACCAATGGAGCGTGAACATGCCTTTGTATCTTGGATTTTTGGCAAGATAAACACTGCCTTGTCCATATTCCCACGTCTTTATTAAGCCCATTCCAAACAAACTTTGAGCTTATTAACTTCCGCGTTGTTCGTATAGATGGATGCGAAAGGTCGTGAATAATATGAAAAACTTTTTCACGCCACTTTAGAGGAACAATAGGGCGAGGCTTGCCGGTCGAAATGTCGCAAAGTATTGAAAAATCTTGTTTTTCAAATGTGACGTCGGCTACTTTAAGCTTCGTGTCGGCTGATCGATAACTTTGTACTTCTCGATCTAATTGGTCCGCAGCAAAAAGTTTATAGTCCATATCGATGGTTTGATTGACGTTGAATATATTGGCCCGTGACAAAGCATCTGCTACAACATTACTTTTTCCGCTGATGTGTTGGATGTCTGTAGAATATTCGGATATTGCAGATAAATGACGCTGTTGTCGACTGGACCAGGGATCAGAAGCTTTTGAAAAGGCGAAAATAAGAGGTTTGTGGTCTGTATAAATTGTAAAAATTCTGCCTTGAAGAAAGTAACAATAATGACGCACCGCCAGATAAATTGCCAACAGTTCTCGGTCAAATGTACTATATTTTTCCTCCGCCAGCCTCAAGTGTTTACTAAAAAATGCGAGGGGTTTCCGAGCGCCGTCGATAAATTGCTGTAAAACAGCACCTACTGCTTTTTGTGAAGCGTCCACAGTTAAAACAGTTTTAGCATTGGCTTGGGGATGATATAACATGGCACAATGCGCATGAGAAGCCTTTGCTTGGTCAAACGCGGACTGAAACTGTGGATCCCAATTTAACCTTGATGGCTTGCCAGCTAACTGTTTATAAATTGGAGTCATAATACGAGCAGCATCTGGAATAAAATGGAAATAAAAGTTGATCATACCGGCAAACTCTTGAAGACCTTTAATAGTGTTTGGTGGTTGCAAATTTTGGATAGTTTTTACTTTGTCTGGCAAAGGAATAATTCCATTCCGGCTCACTTGATGCCCCAAAAAATTAATTTGGGTCTTGCCAAATTGACATTTTTTAACATTAACAATTAAACCGTGACATGAAAGTTGTTTGGAAAGTTCTTGTAAATGCTTAAGGTGTTCAGTCTGCGATCTGCTGGCCACTAATATATCGTCCAGATAAACAAAAACGAATTTTAAGTGTTGGAAAATACTATCCATAAGTCTTTGAAAGGCTTGAGCTGCGTTTTTCAAACCGAAAGGCATTCTTTTAAATTCAAAAAGTCCAAATGGCGTGATGACAGCTGTCTTCTGAATGTCTTCTGAAGCTGCTGGTACTTGATGATACCCTCTTATTAGGTCAATTTTTGAGAATACGCAACATCCATCTAATTGAGAGGTAAAATCTTGAAAATGTAGAATCGGATAACGATCCGGTTCCGTAACAGCATTTAGTCGACGATAATCGCCACACGGGCGCCAACCTCCTGTAGCTTTAGGAAGTAAATGGAGGGGGGTGACCAAGGACTTGATGACCGTTGAATAATTCCTAAATTCAGCATTTTAGAAAACTCATGTTTTGCAATTTCTAATTTTTCTGGCGACAATCGTCGCGCTCGAGCATGCACCGGAGGGCCAGTTGTTGGGATGTAATGCTGGACTTTATGTTTGATAGTACCTTCATTAAAACGTGGTGTTGTTATATCAGGAAATTCTTTTATCAACTTGTCATATGATGAATTTATTTGTGAGAAAGTTGGTTTTGAAATATTAAAAAGCTTCCGGCCTTTTAAATCTACAACCAAGGAATGTTCGCGAATAAAGTCAGCACCTAATAATGGTCTCATGACATCAGCAATAACAAATTTCCATGCAAATGTGCCAGTAGGTAAGTGGACACGAATAATTTTTGAACCATAAGTTTGTATTTTTCCACCATTAGCAGCGATTAGAGGGTTTTCTTTGTTTTTCTTGTAGCGTTCATATCTTGTTGGTGGAATAACACTTATTTCGGCCCCAGAATCAACTAAGAATTTTATTTTAGATATTTTGTCGTCCAGGAAAAACAGGTTACTATGCTTGCCGGTTGCTGCTACAGACAACAACCGGCTTTCTAGTTTTCCGAATATTGACATGGTGGGATACATTTCTTAGCATTTTTGCCAAATCGACGATGGTAAAAACAAAGAATTTTTTTAGAATCAGTTTTAGATACCGCATAAGAAGAAAAAGAAGAGGCGCATTTTGTTAGCAAGATTGCAACTGCACGTTGCGCAAGTTTACGCATTATCTTCAAAGTTACTGTCGGCTAAAACCACACGCACGTCTTCAGGTAGAAGCTGCAAAAATATATGTTGAAAAAGGAAACAAGATTTGTGATTCCCTAAGAGAGCCAACATTTCGTCCATTAATTCAGAAGGTTTACGATCCCCTAAAGTAGGCATGTTTAGAATTCTCGACGCCCTTTCTTGTGGAGAAAGGCTAAATGTTCCGAGAAGACGCTGTTTGAGAGCGTCATACTTTCCAGTGGTTGGCGGATCTTCCAGGAAATCAATAAGACGAAGTGCGGTGTCCTGGTCTAATGCAGACACAACGTATAAATATCTTGTTTGGTCGGTAACAATATTTCGCAATTCAAACTGTGCTTCAGCTTGTTGGAACCAAACTCGAGGATGGGACGACCAAAAGTTTGGTAACTTAAGCGCAACGGCATTTTCTTCTTTCATTTTCTTAGAAATTACGTTTCTAAGCGTCGGGGTCACCAATGTAGTAATCAAAGTTAAACGATTTTACAATATCGTGCTTCTTATTTTGTAACTTGAAGTAATGATGACAAAATGGAAGGAAGCGCACCAAAAGGCTACATAAAAAAGGAAAAAGGCAAAACGCACCGATACGCGTGCGCAATAAAACACACAAGCTTCGATAATAACAATGTTTACGCCACAAACTTACATTTTCTTTTAAACTTGACTGTGACAAACTAGATTGGGAAATATTGTCCAATTGTCCGTTGGCATTTTTAAGTGTTAAACTATTATTTCTTGATCTGTGTAAAGGAGAATCCTGCAAAAATCATAAAGAGTTTAAATATAAAAAACAATAAATTAACAAGTTTTTTAAACTATTCAAGAGGTAAAAGAATTTATTGGTAATCTAGATAAACAATAAAAAGCAGCCTTAATAAAATTTTCAAATTTGAATGGTTAAATTTATATTAACCTCTGGTGATGATGTATCTGCTTCAGCCACACTGTCAAGCGTACTTCGTGAATTTGAGTTTGAACTGTTGTGTCTTAATGCGTGAGGTCTTAAACCTACACCACTGTTGTGAAGTGCCATGTCTGGGTAGTCCACCTATTTTGAAAAAAAAAATAAATTTAAACTTTTTTCAATTAAAACAAAAGCAAATCTGATTTTAAACATCTTAAAAAAACATAATTTTAAAACAATACAATTCCATATCAAAAGGTTGCAAAAACATCTATTTTTAACTTTTTACAGATATTAAAGAAAAATAAAAAAATGCTATTATAATTTGAATAACAAAACTACCAAAAATTCCTTATGTTAATTATCTTGCCTTATAATGTGCAGCTTAAATCAATTTTAAAAATAAGTGTGCTTAAATCAATTTTAAAAATAAGTGTGCTTAAATCAATTTTTAAAATCAGGCACCCTGTCCTCTTCTTACAATAACTTACCCTGTTTACATGGACAATTTTTGCGCGACTAATACCGTTAAATCACCACTGTCATTCTGCTAGAATTTTTTTTTTTTTAAATCCTAGCAGAACTCCGCATTTTTCCGCAAAACGTTGTGTTTACATAAAAAAGTTAACTCGGTAATACAAAAATGTTAAGCTAGTAAAGAAATCATTACCTTCTATTATTTAACCTACAATGAAAATTTATTCTATAGATGGTGTTACAGAAGGTGTTTTTTAAGTAATAAGCTGTTATAAAGAATTTATAAGCTAAATTTTGAGTTTCACACTCGTTATTTGCAAAAGTTGTAGAGCGACGAAAAAACATTAAAGAAACCAACATTTGCTCGGCCGTAATTTTAAATGCTTTCCGACGATAGGAGTTGAAAAAAAAATTAACATTGCATAACTCTTATAACAAAGATAAAGTATTGTCATTTTTAAGGGCCACAAATGTTAATTACGTCAGTAGTTAAGCTAAAACTTATCGAAAAAAGTTTGATAAATCGGCCGAACGTCGACATTTGGAGCTATTTTTAAATACTTTCCGACGATAGGAATCGAAAAAAAATTTTAACGCGGCTTGATTGTTTAACAATAATTAAAATAGCAAAGTTTTGAGCGCCACATTTTACGTTTACAGCAGTTATAGCAGTTATTTTTAACGCGGCTTGATTGTTGTGTAATTTTGTATGACTCGGCGGATGGTAGTAATTATTCACTTATTAATCTTATTAAGACCAACATGATTTTCTTGCTTAACGACTTAGGTTTTACCGACGAAATAAGTTTTTCGCAGCGTACGCTTATTGTACAGCGAGATGGTTATAATTGTGGAGCTTGTGTCTGTCTTACAACAGACATTTTATGCGAAAATACAAAAATTAAAAATGTTTTTTTTTAGGATTTAGATTTATACAGGTGTTGGGTGGTTTATACCTTGTTTAAAATTGCAACAAACTATAATTCTGGCATACAAGCTATTGTATCAAATGCACATTTGCGTTTCACAGGCTTATTAAACAGTGACAACATATGTTGGTTTTATTCCGTTATGCATGCTCTAATGTCAATAGTTGAACCATTTTCCATAACCGAAACCATGATAAATACTATAAATTCAGATTGGCTTAATCTTTTTCAATTAATTCATACAATTAGTTTAAACGATAACGTTGATAATCAATTTCATTTAGAAACCGTAAAAAAAGTTTGTACGATTTATAATTTACAATTCGGAAACCAACAGGACGCTAGTGAATTTTTTGTAAAAAGTAGTAATTTTTGTGACTTGTTAAATTTAATCGGCTGTGACACAGAAATTTCATGTAGTTCGGTTTTAACTTGCAAATCATGGAATTTTGTTCGTCCCGCAAACTTTCAAATAACCCCTAATATAATGTTAATTCCGATCAACCCTACAATTAAGGATAGTAAATTATCAAGTTATATTTTTAATTATTTTATAGCAAAAAATGAACCAGATAACTGTCAAGAATGCAACTGCAAAAATATTAATACTTGCAATTTTTTTAATACACCAAATTTATTAGTAATATCATTACTAAGAGCAGGCCTTCAGCTAAAAAATCAAACTACAATTCGTCCGGACAAACATTTAGAATTTTTTAATTCCGCTTGCAATACTCAAAAAACTTATGAGTTAAGGTCTGTAGTAGTGCATTTGGGCGCATCTCTTGTTTCTGGTCATTACATAACTTATAACATTTTGGACAATGGCAAAATTATATATAAATGCGATGACACTGCTGCTAAAGTAATCAAAACTGTTGAAACGGCTTACGACGACATTAATACAAACGGATATATATTTTTTTATACGTTAAAGGGTACTACAATATTTGGTGACAACAATCATAATTGTGATGTTTCCGAGAAAAATTTAATTCTAACTAAAAAAAGTCATGAAACAGAACCAACTAACATTCAAAAACCCGAGAGTTTTTTTTTTGGACTGTAATTACATTTATGCGAAGGATGTTTCTTGGCCAAAAACAAGTAGCCCATTGTTACAAAATGTGCAAAATCAGATTTTAACTATCATTGGATTACCATTTAATAAATCAAAAAACACTGTATTTGGTTATCGTCATTCTTTGTTTTTAAAGGGCCACAATTACAAACTTAGTCAATACAATATGTTTGGTTCCCACGTAACTGAAAATATTTATCGCAACATAACTTTTTTTATTAAAAATCAATTTTGTCTGGAACAGCATACAGAGCATTCCACAAAAAAAATCGGTGACCTCGTTATTCAAACCAGGATTCGTTTTTTGTTTAAACAATCAATCTTAAATAACAGACATGATCTTTATCATTATCTATTAAGCTTCGAGGAGTCAAACAAAGAAATAGGTTATTGTGAAAATTATGTAAGACAAGTTTTAGATTAATAATTTTTTATGCAGTTTTACAGAACAAAACATATACCCAGATCTGCCACGAATGAGGAATTCGTTGCTTAACCTATTGCGACAAACTTGACACATCTAGTTTATAGGTGCGCAACATTTAAAATGCTTTTCTATGGCTTTTCTTAAGAAATCAAAAACTTACTGTTCAGGTAAACGTTTATAATCTGATAATATATCAAAGTGATAAGGGCAACTTAAAACCGAATATTTTATTTTTTAATCGAAATGATTTGAAACAAATTTTTATTTCAGTTTTATATTTTTATTGTAAATTTTTTGCCTCTTATGCAAACAATCTTTTTTTTAATTCCTTTACGTTTAATCTATCTTTTAATTCATATAATTGTAATAATTCTATTATTATCTGTTCTTTTTTTGTTTTCATTTATCTAATTTTTTGTATTAACCGATTGACCTTTAAATTTTTTTACTGCTTTATTACTATCAACAAAACACCTTTTTATTTTTCTATTTTTTCTTCTTTCCCGGATGAAGAGCAACCCCTTGTCGTGGGATCCGGGCTTTAAACAAAGATTGCTCAATAAGTTAACTTAAAATTTAAAATTTAAAGCATTCGGCTTGAAATGCCGACGTTCGGCCGATTTATTAAAATTTGTTTTCTTTAGAAATTTAAATTTCTTCTGAACTACTGACGTAATTAACATTTGTGGCCGTTGTGCAGTGTTAAATTTTCTTTTAACTCAAACAACGATTGTGAAACTCAAAACTTGGCGTACAATGTTTATTTGGCATTACTTATTGATTGTTAAATTTTGGGCTGTATTCTATTGTCGGAATATACTTTCTGCTGGAGAGTGGGATTCGTTTTTTCGGGTAGGAGCGGGCCTTTGTTTCTCTTTTGTTATTTCTCGGGTCAATAACTGCTGTAAACGTAAAATGTGGCGCTCAAAACTTTGCTATTTTAATTATTGTTAAACAATCAAGCCGGGTTGAAATTTTTTTTTCGATTCCTATCGTCGGAAAGTATTTAAAAATAGCTCCAAATGTCTACGTTCGGCCGATTTATCAAACTATTTTCGATAAGTTTTAGCTTAACTACTGACGTAATTAACATCTGTGGTCCTTAAAAATGACAATACTTTATCTTTGTTATAAGAGTTATGCAATGTTAAATTTTTTTTCAACTCCTATCGTCGAAAAGTATTTAAAATTACGACCGAGCAAATGTTGGTTTCTTTAATGTTTTTTCGTCGCTCTACAACTTTTGCAAATAACAAGTGTGAAACTCAAAACTTGGCGTACAATGTTTATTTGGCATTACTAATTGACTGTTAAATTTTGGGCTGTATTCTATTTTCGGAATATACTTTCTGCTGGAGAGTGGGATTCGTTTTTTCGGGTTGGAGCGGGCCTTTGTTTCTCTTTTGTTATTTCTCGGGTCAATAACTGCTGTAAACGTAAAATGTGGCGCTCAAAACTTTGCTATTTTAATTATTGTTAAACTATTAAGCCGGGTTAAAAAATTTTTTCGACTCCTATCGTCGGAAAGTATTTATAAATAGCCCCAAATGTCGACGTTCGGCCGATTCATCCAACTTTTTTCCATAAGTTTTAGCTTAACTACTGACGTAATTAACATTTGTGGCCTTTAAAAATGACAATACTTTATCTTTGTTATAAGAGTTATGCAATGTTAAATTTTTTTTCAACTCTTATCGTTGGAAAGTATTTAAAATTACGGCCGAGCAAATCTTGGTTTCTTTAATGTTTTTTCGTCGCTCTACAACTTTTGCAAATAACGAATGTAAAACTTCAACTTTAGCATAAAATTGGTTTATACCAGCTTATTACTTAAAAAGCACCCTCTGTAAAACAATCTATAGAATAAAATTTACATTTTATTCTATAGCAGATTAAACAATAGTAAGTAATGATTTCTTTACTAGCTTAACATTTTTATATTGCCGAATTAACTTTTTATGTAAACACAACATTTTGCGGAAAAATGCGGAGTTCTGCTAGAATTTATAAAAAAAAAAATTCTAGTAGAATGACAGTGGTGTTAAATCGACCGCATAGTGACGTATTATACGGTTCATTACACATAAATCAAAAAAAGGATAATTTAAGCGGTAGTTCTCTCAAATTGCAAATGACCGCTTGCAGCGGGTTGTCTTAGTATCGGTTGTTTTTGTTTCGGTAATCAACTAATTAGAAATAGTTTAACTGGGGTGTTTTAGAAGGATTGTAGTGTACATTATTTTTATTAAACACACTTTTTACAGATTATACAATTTAATATACAAATTAATACCTTATTCACATATAATTACCTATAAATATATATATTAGTTTCGGTTCGTTTATATCATGTAAACGGAACAAGAACTAACACATGCGCAACAATTGCGGTGACGTCAAAAATATCGGTATTAGTAGCGATATAAAAAGTGTCCATGTAAACAGGGTAACTGTCTGATTGAGTGCCAATCCGCGATTACTAGCTTTGTAGAATATCGTCCTTCTATCAATATTTTGATTATTCAAAACAAACTGACATTTTACCAACTGTTTAGTTACAGGCTTTCTGATCCGCTCTACGTAAATGGCGGAGCAAACGGAATTCAGAATAATTATTTATGGTGACGTGTTCCGCGTACCAATTTTTGTAAATATAAAATTTTTATTGCAAATAAAATTAAACAACAAGTATAGATTTATAAAAAATTATTAAAATTTTAACACATTTATCCTTTTTTGGTATTACATATACATTTAATTTTAAATAGCTAAAATTAATTTTTAGATTTTTTAATCAACAAACAAGCTTTTGTTTTTCAATCAGTTTTAATCATTTTTTATTAGATTATACATTAGACAAAACTTTGAATGCCTAAAATTAATTTTTAATTTTAATAGATAAACCAGAATTTAAATATAATAAGCAAACAAACTTCTTTTTAAAAAAGTTTTTTAATTACTTATCTTTTAATATACATTAGACTAGATTTTAAATAATGGATATCAATCTTAGATTTTTAATAAATAAACAAGCACTAAAATGTATTAAACAAACAAAATTGATTTTTACATAGCAACTAGTATTCACCGTAGAAAACAATTTCTTTTGTTGCCAATTGTTACCTCATTTTAGACCCAATAAAAACCAAAGTATTTTTATTTAACGTATATCTATTTTGCTATGTATTTAATAAAGTTTAGCTATTTCTACTTACTCGAATTAAAAATCAAAAAATTGTTTTAATTGAACTATTTTTACTGCGAGTCGGGGCTTAAATTTAAGATCTGATCGTTTATTAGCAAATTCTGTTTTTCGGTATCTAAAAATGTCTAAATACTTCTTTTAATAGCTTTATGTCAACAATTTTTTTTTTAAATAGTGCATTTATTTTATTTCATTACAAAAAAAAATCGTAAAATGTATTTAAAATATGCTATTTCATGTTTTTTTGTGTGTTAGTTAAAGATATTATCATATAAATAAATTGCACAAAGTAAAGATTATAAAGTTTTAGAGCTATCGAACCAAGAAAAGGTTACCAACAGCTAAATGGAAAAATATTTGTGTGTGTAAAAAAGTGCAAATAATAAGTTGTATGTTGTCGTTTAAAAAGTGCATTTAAATAAATTGTATGTTGTTGTCTAAGCTGCTATGTTGTATGGGAACCTGTAAAATATAAAAATGAGGTTAATAAGAAAAGTAACTTAAACTTCAAAATGTTAACTTAATTTTGATACACGCAAAAAATAAAATTAATTTTAGCCTGCCCTACCTAAAATCAAGCTCAGAAACAGCAGAAAATCTTTTTCTTTATCAAACCTTCTCCTTGTCTCGATCCTCTCCAACTTCCTCTTCGATAGTGGCCAGTACCATCCAGCGATCTGCATCCAGACTTTTCTTCTTCCTTCATCCCTGCAATGAAAAGAAAGTAAATTTTTATTCAATGACTGCGCTTTGCTTTCATTAATCACTTCAGACAAAACACCAGAAATACCATTACTCGAACCAATCATATCAGGCAAACCACCACTCGAACAAACTATTCCAGTCACACCATCTACAACTTCTGGTAACTCCCCAATCAAAGCATTGTCCAACAAGAGGCACACTGCATCCTCCTCAGCAACCTCCGTTAGTGCCGGACTCAAGAGGTCCTTCACGAAGACACCCACACTGCCCACCAAGTCCAACTCCCAAGCAACCTTCTCTACACTTTCACACATCAGTCCTCCCACACCCCCACTTAAACCAACCATACCATCCACGCCACCGCATAAACCAACAATACCAGACACACCACTACTCAAATCATCCAATCCAGACACACAATCTACAACTTCCGGTAACTCCTTAACCAAGGCAATGTCCAACAAGAGGCATCCTCTTCAGCAATCTCCGTTACTGCCTTACTTAAGAGATCCCTAATGAAGACACAAACAGTGTCTTCCACCTTTTTCTCTCCTGCAACAACTGTTAAAGCCTTGCTTAAAGCATCATCGACGAGTACAGACGCAGCATTGTCCTCCAACTCTCGTCTCAATACCGCTACCGTCTCACTTAAGAGGTCCTCCACGAAAACACCAGCAGCGCCTTCCACGTCCAATTCCCAATCGACCTCCTCTACCGCTCCACACATCACTCCTTCTACCAACTCTCCCACTCTCTTCTCAACCTTACTACCAACTCTGACACCACATCTATCTCTACCCCCTCTCTCACCCTCTTCGCAACTCTCTCCTCTCTAACCCCCTCCTCAACTATTTCTTCCAACTTCCCAACACACTCCTCAATTTCCTGTAAAAAATAATTAATAGCTGGTTACGCGATTGTAAGTTACTCTTTAAAATAAAGTTAGCCTATTGTAAAATATTGCTTAAACCTAAAATCAATTAAATTACAGATCGAATGACTTCCTAATTGACTAAGCTACCCTAACTGGTTAAAAATTTACTAGCTCTAGGCTAGGAAGTCAATTCTAGTGTTTTTTTTTGCGTTAAAAGTAAACCTTTTTTGGTTTACTAAACTAGAGGCTAGACCTAGGGTATTTTTTGTACGCCAGCCTAACAATAATAAAAATAAGACTAACCCTCATGGAAACGAGAGAATACATTTCCTGAAACGATACTCTACTCATGGTTTGCAATTTGCTGATAGCTTTTGATGGTTTTTTAATATTTTGAAAATTTGGGACTCCTTTGAAAACGCAAATAAACTCGAAATTCAAAAAAGATTTGTAAAAGATTTCCGAAAAAATTTGCAAATTTCAGTTTCGAAGTTACTTAGTTACGCATGGCAACGCATTTTATTTTTATTGGAAAACAATGCAATGTGTCGCGTAATGATTTTAAAGCAATTCCATTGGTTGAAATAGGATTGGTTCAAATTTTTCGTTTGTTGACAACCGAATAACGTTAATCATAATGTCGTCATAAACATTTAAATATTAATTTTATGAGATTTCTATGTCTTAAATAAATACATATTGGTATGTAGGCGCATTATAAATAAACTTTTTAATTTTGCCATTAATAATTATTACTTTTTGTTTTAATATTAACATTGTTTACCTGGTATATGCTCTTTTTTTGGTTTGTTTGCCTTTAACTTAATATTTTGTTATAAAGTTTACGACCATATTTTTTAAGCAAAAATGTTTGATTTGATTTCCTACAAGTTTGACGTCACTATGAACCAAATCGTTGAGGAACGCCATCTTGACAATAAAATTAATAATTCTAGGCTAATTTAAACTAGTTGAGATTTAAACATTATCAATATGACGCGATTATAAGACACAATTGACATAATGATTTACAGCAATACTACATGCAACAATTACCTTTTTAATTACTTTTAGTTAAAAAAAAAACTAAAAAAACTTTGGTGACGTATTTTATCGAAAATTTTACGCTGAACTAAGCTCTGCACAATTTCCTCCAAAAGCCATTGTGATGTGTTTGCAGGCCATTGACTACAACCTAAATGGTTGATTAACTGCTAAAAAGTTACTCATTTTCGGTATTTTAAATAAAAAAAAAATTGATACGACGACGTTTAATTTTAAGTTACTAATTTTTGCTTGTGTTGGCACTGTTTTTTAAAAGCTTTAACTGTGACATAGCAACGTAAAATAAATACATTTTGTGTGTTGCGAAAAACAGTTTTATGCCCAAAAAGCACAACCGCAAAGTAACATGTAGCTTGCACTTTAAAAACTGTTTTATTCAACACTTAAGCCCAAAAAGAGGCTGTTTTAAGTAGTTTAAGTCCTAAAACTGCATTCCAAGCTACTTCATACGCTGAGGTCCAAATAGCCACCCACTGCCTTAAAAAAGCACATTGGAACGTGCGCTAAATTGCAAATCTACAGTGTACATTATCTACAATGTGACGAAAAATAACCGGTAGTAGAAGACAATTTGTGTTAAAAAGTGTTATGAAAAGTCAGCACAAGAAAATAATAATAATACTGACCAGTAGAAAATTATAGTCCCGATTAGCTTTAGCACCCGTAACATTTTTTGAGATATTAATATTGCTAGATTTGACATGTTTTAATTCAATAAATGTTGTTTTTTATAAGCAAACATCAATCAAAGCACTTTAAAAACAGAATAAAAGCCTGCAAACGCGCAATAATTTTTTTACATCGACTTTATTAAAAAAAAGAAAAAATTTGGTCACACACCCCCTATAAACCCACGTGAACCTTGAAATGCTATGTCTATAAATACAGTATATACTTTCACTTATCAGTTGAGTATTGCGCGTTTGCAGGCTTTTATTCTGTTTTTAAAGTGCTTTTCACTTATCAGTTGAATAGGGAAATAGAAAAGTTGTATGTTTAAAGAGATGGTTCGGTCGCAGAGTTTACTTTTTAATTATGTTAGAATTTTCCCAACTTGCACGAGGATATCATTAATTTAAAAATTGATCAAGTGGTTTTTGAGATATCGGGATTTAAAAGTATTAGGGAAAGTCCCAACGCTCGCGAGTCACGTGACGCACGACGTCATCGCCGTAAGATCATATGCTGGCAGACATGAGAGAATGACCCTATGTTGTCCTCTCTAAGCCGTAATGTGTTTATGTTTATAGGCGGAATAAGTTTGGGCTTATCATTACCACCGAAAACTTCGATGTAAAAGCATTCCCTTTTATTTTTAAAGCTACAAAACAAAAAAATAAGAAAAAAATATAACCGTAAAATTAGGATGTAAATGGGAAAATCGTTTGTGAGTTATTTCTACTGATGTTTTTGTAATATAATAGTACCTGTATCTCTAAATTAGAACTAACAAGCTAAATTATACTGGCAGCGAGGTGTAGTGGTAAGAACACTTGCTACACCACACATAAGATCGTGGGTTCAATCCCCACTGATCTCATGCTGTAGCGCCCTAGAGTAAGACGGTATAAACGGTATGAACTTCTGCTGAGCCAGCACTTAATCAGCAATATAATTATCGGGCAATTATAATCTATAATACCCCAAACTGCCACAGGCAACTCAAGGCTGGGTCGGAGTAACTGATGTTACTCTATGTTTAAGTCGCGCATTCTACCTTTCCCACATCGAGGATAAAGATATATATATACAAAAAAAAATTGTAATTTATTCAACACAAAAAATCTATTTTGCTACATTTTACAGTTACATAAAAAAAAATTATTTGGTATTTAGTTAAAGAAAGATTAGTTTACAGCTCGCTTTAGACCTAAAATAATTTACAGAAATTAAAGATTAAAGAAACTTTATTAAAGAAACTCTATCTTTGATTTTGAAGAACGAAGAGAAAGTACGCATGTTTTGTTTAAGGCTATAGTTTAGCACCGAACGAACATTTTTTCTTAATAACGTTAAATAACTATTAAAATTGCAGCATTTTATTTTTCTTTGAATGGTGGTCCAGGCCTATACACTTAACCCTATTTACCTATTAGCAACATGTATCCTTATAAGTGACAACATCTACAGTTTTTCAAACAACAGTAAAACAAAGTAGTTTTTTGCTATAAAAATAACTAACTGGGCATAATAAACACAATACACGTCACAAACAAAACAAATACTAAAGCGCCATAAACACCACTATCAACGTTTCACAAAAAATTTAAATCGTACATATGTATAAGTTTTAAAATATATTAAAGTAGCAAACGATAAAAACATTAGGCCTTTAATTTATTAAAATAAAAAAATGAACAAGAAAAAGATTAATCATTAGCAATACTCAAAATAAATACTCTGTACCATGTAGTTTAACTGTTCATTGCACAACAAAGTGTAACAAATAAACATTGAGCAGGTTAAATGGTTTTTTAAATTTGTTCAATGTCACAACATACACAGTTTTATTGTTTTTTTAACTAACAAATTATTCCTCGTTGCAAATTATTAACGCATTTTAACAAGTTGTGTTCATAATTAAGGCCATTTATTATAGGTTTGAAAGGTAATTTTACAACAAATTTTAAAAAAAGTAAGCATAACAAAATCTAGAAGCATACTAAGGTTAGAAAGGGTCAAATAGTAAATCAATTAAATACCTAAAATTGTCTAAAAAAAAGTATATGTTACGTTTGGGCAATATGAAATATATTAAAAAATTTTTATGTTAGACATGTTGTATGACAAATAGGCAAAGGTGGGCACTAAACCGTTAATGCGTTAATCGTTAATTAACGAAGTTAAATTTTTCGATAAAATTTAACTTTTAAGTTAACTTTAAAAATCGTTAACGGACCTGTTAACTTTCGTTAAATTGTGCTTCCGTTAAATTAAATCCGTTAATTTAATATTTTTACAAGTTTACCATGGTAATATAAAAGTATATATGTTTTATTTTGCCGTTTATTGGGTTTAATCGTGTCAATTTTAAAGGATGTATTGACGATGTATTGACTGACGTATAAACGATGTATTGACGACGATGTATTGAAATTTTAAACGATGCAGTTTTGAAAACGTCATTTAAACTTACGTTCGTGTAGTTAAAATATCAACTAAGATAAAAACTGCTGTTTTTTTTTAAAATAGGGTCGTTTCTTTGTTTGTTTTATTTAAATTTTAACGTTAACGTTTATCGATAACTACCGTTACATTTTGTTTAAATTAACTTATTAACGTTAACGAAGTTAATATACTATGTAACGAATTACCACTTAACGAAGTTACTTTTTCGGTTAACTGTGCCCACCTTTGCAAATAGGAATATGGAAAATAGAATTTTATAGAAAAAGGTAAGTTTTTTAAAAAAATTTGTTGCTTTTATTTTTATCTTAACGTTTAATAATTTTATTAAATATTAAAGTTTCAACTAAACAATTGAAACGCCTATAAAAAACGGTAAATACGGATCGGAAAATGTTCTATTTGAAGATACTGTCATATGATCAAAAATCAAATACCGACATGAACACTTTTTAATAACCCATAAGTTTACCCCAATTCTCTTCTGGAAAATGCCCTTTAATTTCTAAATTACTATTCGAGAGTCAATGCGGTATCCGCGTTTTCCTTGGAAGTCGAATGCGATATCCGCCTTGTCCGTTTCTTCCACTTTTTGTTTAGTCCAATACCACGTGTTTTTTTGTCTGTGATATTGTATAGTGAAATAAATATCAGTTTTTAAACATAATATTAAAAACCGCATTCCTAGAATAATTTCCTATTGTATGCATTTGTAGTATAATTTTCTATTGTAAAAAATATAAATTAAAAATGACTCTCTCTTCGCAAATGATTGCATATTTAAATGAAATGTTAAGTCCTGATGAGGTAAAATCTTTTTAAAAAAGAATTAGAACCATATTTTAGTGGTAATTGCGTTTTTATATTATTTATAGGAAGAAAGGCTTAAATATTTCCTAAAGACGGAAATCTTGAGAGGCGTAAACTATTTTTCGGTCTGCATTTATATTTTCAGGTAACTTAGCTTTATTTTTTTAAATTTGTAAATTATTCTTATGTCCAAACAACAAATTTTCGAAAACTAAATTTAAGGCCTACGGTAATGAGGTTTTATGACATTTTAACTCCCAACATTCAAACTTTTTACGAATAAGCCCCCTTTAAACCTTTTAAAAGTGAATCTCCTTATTTGAACCCTCATATTTTTAAACACCTTGCAACTAAACCTTTTTATTTAAATAACTTAAGTTTAACCTTAACTGAACCTTTGAAAGTTTAAATATAGCAGTTTTACATGTATGGAATTTAAAAGTAAAAGTCTTATTTTTCTATGTGGTTTTAGTTTAACCAAAATGGTTTACTTGCAAAAGATTTAGAAGTAATAGGTTTTATGAGGAGTGTGGGTAAAATTGAACACAAATCTATAAAAAAAGAGTAAAATTAAAAAATACATAGACATAAGCTTGATTAAAACAGCTTCAATTCAAACAAATTTTTTTAATATTATTTAATTTTGATATGGTGTTTAGTAAGTTACAGATTTTTTTCTCAAGATAACCTTCCTTAGTTGGTTTAATCTTAGTCCGTTTAGAGTCGTATTGTTTTGTTAATTAAACAATCTTTCTTCTATTTGATTTGTTGGTTCATTTTAATAAGTCATGAACCATATTTCTTATTAAATAAAATTTTACCTTTTCGTTTAGTTGTTAAAAGAGAAATTTTTCAACAAATTTTAAAATAAGTAAACTTAGCAGAATTTCAGTTTCAGCAAAGGAGTTAAATAAGGAGTTTATATTTAATAGGTTAAAGTGTAAGAGGATTAAATGCAGGTGCTTATGTAAAAATGTTGAAATTCAAGGAGTTTAAATGTAAGGCATTTAATTAAAGAGGTTTAAATGTATGTTTTTAAGGAGTTTTAAATATAAAAAGTTAAAAAGAGCTTTAGATATATTTTTCCACCATATTTAACGATTATTGTTATTTCAGGATTTATTATATAACGTTGATTGTAAATTGACAACGTGAAAACGTTTATAAAATGCAAACAGTTAAATTCATGATGCTTAAGAACTGTGAAATTTGATAGTTAATAATGCTTATAAATGATTAACTTACAATATATAGTCCTTATACAACTTCAAGCTGTTAAAATTTTTTATTTAGCATTTTATTTTTTTTTTAAATTTTTTTTTTTTTATTTAAATTTTTTAAATTTTTATTTTTTTATTTAAATTTTTTATTTTTTATTTAAATTTTTTATTTAGCAACTCACATGCTTTTGAAGGCAATTTTTTTAACCCGGGTCAATTGAACAATTATAGACTAGGTAAAAAATATGACTACATATTATTTTTTGTTGAAATTCGGGTCTACATAATGTTAGACATAAAGAAATTGTTAAAACCATTTTTACAATGATAAACACTTTATTACTGGTATTGCTTAATTCATACTTTTAACGTATCATTAAAATGTCAACTAAGTTTCTAATGAACGATGGTTATCGTTACAAAAACAAAATAATTTCTGTAATTTTTAGATTTCGCGATTGGATTGCGCCGTGAAATAGTTTATAGAAGGGAACTAATAGATGACTTTGTTGAAGAAATATTGGAAGAAATTGTGGATGACATTAAAAATGGACTTTTCTTTTTGTTAAGTTAAGTGCAAAAAATGTTTATCTGACTTTTGTATTCACAAATGTATGTCTTGTCTATTTTACCTTCTCCAAAGCTATCTAACATATACCATTACAACACCTTTTCCTTTGTTTAAAACTATTATGACTTATTAGGTTTCAACATTATTTGTATATTTTGTACGTTTAAAAAAAGTTATGACAAAAATTTGACATTTGCTGCCATCATTCTATTTATAATCCAAAAACTGTTTTTTAATGGCAAGGTGTAAAATAAACTTTTGTAATTTTATTGTCTAAACTTTTTCGTAATTTTTGTAAACTTTTCGTAATTTTTTTATAAAAACAGCTAAACCCTAATTTAATTTGCACCCAAGCTTTAAAACTAAACGTTTTAATAAAATTATAATAAAAATCAAACATGTTTGGTTAAAAAAAACATTTTTTGCATTAATTAGCTAAAATTAAGAATAAAATTTTTACAGTAAAAATATAAAGACATAAAATCTTATTTAAGACAATCTTAACAGCAAAAATAGATTTTATAACACAAGTTTGGGATTCTAATCATCTATCAGTCAAAATTGAGCCTACAAGTTTTGCCTTAAAAAAACAAAAATTTTCAAAAAATTTTATTAAACAAAACAGGCCGGCTATTTTTTTTTTTATTATTGGTAGTATAATTTTTTGTTAGTGTAAATAAAACTTAAGACCATTATAAATAATCCTTAGACCAAGTACCCTTCGTCTACACTCTCTACTAATAAAAAATCAACCATTAATGATAAAGATCATAGAATCTGTGGTTAAATTTCCTTGAATATTTTAATATCACTTTATTTTAATAATATATAAGAATTTTATTTTTTTAAATCGTTTTTGTTATATATATTTACAACATTGAAATGGGTAAAATTGAACACAAATTTATAGAAAAAAATAAATCAAAACTTTTGTGGTGTTCATTGTAGTTTAGTAAGTATGTTTTGTTTTATTTATTTGTATCTTAAAACTAATATTACATTAATAAAATGTAATAGACCAAATAAAACAAAAAAAACATATATGTAAAAAAACATTATAAACATAACGTAATGTTTTATTCTTTCTAAATGTTAACATTTTAATATTTAGTTTATTTTTTACACAAAGGTTATTCATTTTTTTTTACAAAAGGTTATCCATTAAGGATTGCTTGGTAACTCATTTTTGATTTAAGAAATTTTAACTAACTGATTTGTAACGCTTATGATTTTAAAAGAGATTTGTATAATTACTTGTTACTAGGAATATCACCATAAAGGAAATATCTAAATCTGTTTTTAAACCTACATAACAGTATAGTTTTTAGCGTCTTCCTACGATTAAAATTTTTTCTAAGTTACGTTAAAAATATGATAAACAGAAAAAAATGCCTAGTAGAAATAGTAGCGTTTATGGGAATTCTTAGCTTGACAAATGGCCAGCGCACGTTAATACAAACCGCCATTATCTATGACGAATTCTACATGAATTCTTTACCGAGTTTTCGGTTGGCAATTGATAGATCAAGCCTAACAGTCACCCATACTGAATTTTACCAAGAAACTATGACCAACATTGTCGGTGGGTATAAAGGAATATGATTTAAATACTTGTACATATAAAATGGTCGTATTTGTTGTTGTGATACAGAAACTATCACCGCTGAAAAGGTTTCGAGTTTATTTATAATGACAAAACACATAAACTGCACTGCGATGATTGAACTGAAACAAGCAGTAACAATCTTTTACATCGGTAAAATGAGAGATGTAAGTAAAACGTTTTAAATGAACAATTGACAATTTTAAAAAGCGTATGGTGTAATAGTAAGAGCACTTGCTACGCTACAAGAGGTCGTGGGTTTAATCCCTCACTGCTCCTATGCTTTGGCGACCTTGAGTAAGGCGCTATAAACGGTACGAACTCCTGCTAAGCCAATACTTAATCACCAGTTTAATTATCGGGCAATTATAATCTATAATATCCCAAACTGCCAAAAGCAACTTGATACTGGGTCGGGGTATCTGATGTTACTCTATGTTCAGGTCGTGCAGCAGTCCTTCCCATATCGAGGATAAAGATATATATTAAATAAAAGCATTAACCCATTTTTTAAGCTACAAGTTAAAAAATCGACAATGTTTTAGCACTGCGAACCAGGAGATGACTTTATGATGTACATGTATCCATCCCATTCTGATATAATGAGGGCGATGTATAACGGCATTGAGAAATATGAATGGAAAACTGCTGCTGTATTTTACGACGGTAGCGCAGGTAATTTTGCAACTTAATTTACATTATGGTATGATAACGTGTTAGTAATTAACTAATAAGTTCACGCTCTTTCGAATTGACTGTACTTAGACATTTCTTTTAGAGTTCGCTTTCGATTACAGTGACTTGGATATAGCGAGACAACGTGGAATTAATTTTAAGGTTTGGGTTATTCCAGAAAACCAAGATGAAATGTGGGGAATTTTAAAAGTGGGTTTGCTATTTATGCAAAATTTATTAAAATTATCTGTTGAATTTAAACTCAAAAAACAATTTGTGTCTTTCAAGGCTTAAAAGGGAAAGCTTTGTCTAAAGCTATCGTTGCTAAGTTGGCGATACGCTTTCGATTTAACCAAGTAAAATATTATGGCCGTGAAAACATTAGCTTAATTATGACCGCGAAACATTACATTAATTAGTTTTTGTATATACATTCACACAAGTACGCAGTTAATAATATAAATCCATGGCAATGTCATGGTATCTATGGCGAATTCAGCGCTAATAACTTAATTAAAATTACATAATAAAACAGAATGGTACGTTGGTTCTTTTTTAATATTTCGTTATTGTTTTTTAACAATGTTAACCACGTACTATGTTAAAAATTCAAAATGATCACATTTTTTATGACACAAATGACATTCTTTCACATTTCAGTCAGTTCGCTTACTTGGTTACCGAACATATATATTGCTGTGCGATCAAAATATTGCAACATCTGTGCTGACAAAGGCAGTTTTTCTATCGATGGTCAGCGAAGTTAATCATTGGGTTTTGCCAAACTTGGTAAGCTAACTAATACTTAATTAGAATTTAATTTTAACGAACAAGTCAAGTAATAAACCAAGAAAAATTCGACTTAGTATCTAACATTGTGTTTTTAAATTGTCGCTAGGAAACTCATCCTATATTGCTGGAAGACTTTTTAGAGTCGAGCGTTCGGCTTACAATATTGAGTGCAGTAACGATAAGAGATGTTTTAGAGAGAAATTTCCAGCATGGCATTCCCTTGGCAGTGGCAGCAGACGAAGCAATAACAGGTTAAAATACTGTTTAAAACAATAAAAGAAATATTGCTACTGAGAAAAAAATAAATTTAATTGTTAACAGTTTTTACAATTGTAAATGTGTTAATATGTTTATATAGCTGTGACGAGTGACGCATTGGAACGCATTTCTACATCGTGTCAGAAAGCAATATCAATCGGTTGTTTCGATATTGCCTTATCAGATGACAGGCAATGTGGAGTCGATCAAGGAGCTAAAAGTTTTTCTGAAGGATCGGTAAATGTGTTATTCTAACATAATTAACAACTTTTGCAAACCAATTATTAAAAGTCATACAATTCACCAAAACTTTTTAGTATTGACAAGTTTATTTCGAATAACACGCTAGGTTTTTTTAAGACATGTTTAATTATCCATTAAATTCATAGTTGGTAGTACTCTACAATGCAGACAATAGGTTACCATTGGTATTGTTTTTTTTGGAAATATAAGTCAAATTCAGCAAATTTTAACATTTGTAGTTTTATTCGATTGGAACATGTACTGAGTTATATATGAGAGGAGTAAAAAATCAAGGACCTACAAGAATCGAATATTTAGAGCATCATCTTGAAAATCCAAAAGGCCAGATGTCCCTAGTAAGTTTATAAATAAAACTAAGACAGCTCTACTATTGCAGCTTACAATTTTTAGAGGATTTTTTGTTGTTGTTCCAAAGAATAATTAAAAACAATTCAATTATAGCACGGTTATTGGAACGATGATCCAATCGAATTTATTCCTGGTTACATTCCTTTTGTTCAAGCCGCTGTCGTTTTTCCTGAAGAACCTTTACAAGTTGGAATTGTTTACGTAAGCTATAAATGCAAACTGTAACTGTCGTTTAAAATTAAATTTTAAAATTTTTGTTTATCAAAAATTATCATAACATTTTTAAATACATAAAACACCATTCAAAATATAAATTAGAATTGCAGTTATAAAACTTTAAATTATTTTTTATGTTCTACTAGGAACCACCGTGGGTAAGATGGCATACTAATGAAGTAACTGCAGAAACCACTTACGAAGGTTTTTTGATTGACCTCTTAGAGACTTTGTCGCGTAGGCTAAACTTTAAATACGAACTTCACTGGAACGAGTTAATTGGGCCAGATAAGAACCACACTTTAACTGTAGATGCAGAAGTAGATCGTATGTTAACCAACAAAGAGGTAATTTTTCATATTTTTTACAGCACATTTTCAAAAGAATCGCATAGTTTAATGCTCAGGCCAAATATGCAAGCAGCGTGATGTAGTAGTCAGAACACTTGGCTTCATTACATGAATTTCTGGGTTTGATCTCCACTGCTTTCATGCTGTAGAGCCTTTGAGTAAGGCGCCATACAACGGTATAAACTCCTACTGAGCCAATACTTAGTCAGCAGCTTAATTATCGGGCAATTCTAATATAATATTATGTTTAGGTCGTAAAGTCGACCTTCCCATATCAAGGAAAAAAAAATTTAATATTTATCTTAAGGTTGAATTTGTGCTGTATACTCGTCCAATTTTAGGCGGAAATCTTGGACGACAAGAACAGTCAATCGCCTTCCAGCAAGTGGCGTATTACATGGTTACTTTATCATCTGGTAACGCACAGCCAGTCGATATATGGCAGGTCAGTATTTACGAATATGTACTTTAGAATAGATATGCTTAATAATATTTTTTTCTTTATAGTTTTTAGCGCCATTTACATTTGATTCCTGGATTGTTTTAATCTCGGCATTGGTTGGTGTAAGTATCATGCTTGCGATCGTGAATCGATTCAATCCCTTCGAATGGCGCAAGATGGCGCTAGATGAAACGAATGATGATGTCGACGTGGAGGAATTTAACAAACTAGGTTTTTAAGAACAAATTATTATTAGTAAATTTTTTTGAACTATTGTAAACATATAAGTTTTAACCACGTTTAGGCCACAAAACGCACCTTAAAAAATTAATAAATATATTTAAGGATTTGGAAACAGTGTTTGGATGGCTTATGGTGGCTTAGTGCACCAAGGTGTTGACATTGAACCCAGATCGTATGCTGGTAGAATGATAACCGGGACTTGGTGGTATTTTGCCATGCTTGTAATAGCTGCTTACACTGCTAACCTTACAGCTTTTTTAACCCAAGAATTTTCAGGCGAAGTCAAAAATATCGAAGAGCTTTTAGCGAAGGTTATTTTTATGCTAACAAAATGTCATTAAAAATAATATGTTCCTATTATCTTTACTTCTGAGGTTAATATATTTTTGCAGGAGCATTTTGATTATGGAACAACAGTCGATGCTCACATTTTGAAATATTTTCTTCCATATGCCGAAGAACACCCCTTTTCTACTATTTGGACACATTTAGAACAAAATCCAAAGAATATTTTTAATACAACCGAGCAAGCCTTCGAGCGAATTTCAGAAGGGAGTTTTTACTTTCTTGCCTCATACAGAGATGTAGCTAAAGCCGAGCAGATGAGCTGCACATATGCAAGTGTGGGTGAAGGTAACTTAGAACAATTTTCCTAAGTAAAGTTAAAATAGCAAAGTGAACAACCTAAGGTATGTTAAAATACTTGAATGGAACTAAATTACCAAGTTTTACATAGGATTTTGGGAGTACCAATATGCCCTGCCGTTCCAACTTGGATCTAGGTACACAGGCGTGTTTAGTGACGCTATTGCATCTTTAAGAGATGACGGCACTCTCCAGGAACTGGAAACAAAATGGTTTCAATTCAGGTAGGCTTCAAATATATATATTTTTTGCATTCAACTATAAACTTATCGATTAACACTTAAAAAAGTAAGTTGTCGGCAGCCTGAGGTAGTAGTCAGGACACCTGGCTTTACTACATAAGGTCTTGGCTTCGATTCCCGCTGCTCTTATGCTGTGGCGCCTTTGAGTAAGGTACTATAAACAGTATGAACTCCTACTAAGCCAACACTTTACCAGTAGCTTATAATTGGCGGGCAATTATAATCAATATTATTCCAAACTGCCAAAGTCAACTCAAGACTGGATCGAAGTGACTGATGTTACGACACTCCCAGACCAAGGATAAAAATGTTAAAAAATTTAAACTTAATTATTGTACATGATATTTTCAATGTTACAGAACTGAGTGTACCGAAGCAACATTTGACATCGAAGCAAATCGACTTGGAATAGGAAATCTCGGAGGAATGTTTATTTTGTTGTTGCTTGGTTCGATTTTAGCTCTTTTTATACATTTTGGAGAGGTAATGAATGATTGGTAAAATATGTTGATTTTAAGCCAATTGGCATTTGATATGACTTAACACAGGGTTCAATATATAGATTAGAAAAGGTTCTAATTTTTTAATAGAAAGTAGATGCGGTGTATTTAAGCACGATCTTAGTTAAATTTCAACCTAAAGTCTTTTTATATTCGATTAAAGGTTAACTGGGCAAAGCGTGCCAGATTCAAGTTCTTTAGAAATAAAGATGTTCAAAAGGCGACCAAAAACGACCCGCTCAGTGAAATGAAACGAAAACGAAAGAAGGAAAGAGAAGAGTTGGATCAGCAGATTGAAGAGTGGGAAGGGGGTTATGATTACTGGATTAACAGGTTTTAATATATTATTAAATGTGTTAGCTATGTTTTATTTTAACTTTTTTCAAACTTTTTGACTTATTTCATGTAGGATGAACCAAATAAACGAAACCCTTGAAAACATTGACCAAGAGACAAACAAGCGAAAACCAGAGAGTGGTGGTAATTTTTTTTATATATATATTTATCCTCGATGTGGGAAGGTCGAATCCGCGACCCAAACTTAGAGTAACATCAGTTACTCCGACCCAGTTTTGAGTTGCCTGTGGCAGTTTGGTATAGCAGGAGTTCATACCGCTTCTTAAGGGCACTACAGCATGACAGCAGTGAAGATTGAACCCACGACCTCGCATGTGTGGTGTAGCAAGTGTTCTTACCACTACACCACGCTGCCGGTTTAAAATAAAAAAGCGATTTTAAATAGCACAGTCGTATCAAGCTCACGTCAACTACTTGTCTTATACAAAATATTCAATTTAAAATATGTTTTATACCATAAACGCTGAACTATCTTATTTTAGATGTAAACGAGAAGGAGGATTTTTCATGGTGGACGAATGCTTATCAGTCAATGGTTAATACAATATCCGGAAAGGCACACGCGGCTGCAAAAATAGCAAATGAAGAAGGCTTGGGTAAGACAAAAACACGAACTTTGAATACAAAAGTTAACATTATTTTGCTTATTGGCACTTATAGAGTTAGTTCAATGATTTTGTGACTTTAATGGTGTTAGCTGTTAATAAAAAAATACGTAATTTTAAACTAAGAAACAATTGTTTACAGATATCTCTGATAGTGAAACAATTGTGGAGTCAGAACCTTCAACTGTTGGCAAGTTTTCCTCCACTTTTATTTTAGATGATAGTCGAAATTAGTATTATTTTTTTTAAATTTTCTATTTTACCTATAGTTGAAAATTTTGGAACGCCGAGTGAGTTTGATGACGACAGCGTTTCGAGGTGCGACGTAAAGGACAACAGACCCACGTCATCGGGAGAGTCTGCGTACGAATCAATCGTGACCGAAACTAGTGCGAAGGTAGTACAACCAACAAAACCACGTGGCCGAATCGGAAGAATGCAAAGTTTTAAGGAAAAGCGAAGACGACAACCGGATGACGACATCGTGTAAAATTTCAGCAACGATTTAAATTAAAATAACAGTTTAGTTTTTGTAATTTGTAGTTCTGACTTATAATTTTTAATATATTAATTTTTAATATCAAACGTAAATTAATAACTCAAAACGTTAAGATATTACTTAAAACATAAATAATACTTCATTAAATATGTACAAACAAAATTATAATAACAGTAGTAATTGTTGTAACTTGCAATATTTGATATTGGGTTGGTATATATTCGTTAAATTGTGTAGTAATTTACGTTTTTTTACGTTTGTTAAATGCATGCAGCTTAGCACTTAATTGGGTTAAAAATATTGTTGCAAAAAATTTAATTGTTTTTTAACTGTATATATATAACTTTTTCAAAACATTTTTTATGTGCACTTAGTTTCTGTAGAATTAGTTTAGTCAACATTTCTTACCTTACCACAAAACCAATATAAGTTTGGATAATACATTTAATTCGTTATCGATAATGTAATCAATACTGCAAATTAGAATAAACTTCCAGTAAATTACGGGAGTCGTGCGCGACTTAATTTTTGTAACTTTGGCCGCTATCCAGCTGTACATTTCTAAACAGGTCGGGCGTGAAAAAAGGCGGCAACGACAACAGATTTAAACGCCAGACAGTCAACAACTAATTATATCCAACTGTGTTTGCAATGTTTCGCGAATTGTTAGTCTCTTAACGGATATCTTAATCTGGTTTACCAAAAAACGCGTTGGAATGCGTTTTAATTAAAGGCGCGAAAGTTGTCCTAATGTTTCGCAGTTCGCACTGTTTTACAATTGCAAATCTTACAAAAATGTTTGCCTAGTAGATCAAGTTGTTTATCTAGGCTGGTTCAAAGTAACTAATTTTAGAAAATGCAATTTATTTCAATTCTCATTAATATCAAAAGTGTCAACAGCACAGCAAGCCAGTAGTTTACTTGCAAACGTATGGCTTTTTAATTATTATGTTAGCATGGATAAGCAAGCCTAAGATAGCTAAAAGCTAATAGCCTCTGTCTTAGATAGATACAATACTAATTAATAAAAACCTATACGAAACATACAGTTTTTTCGGTATATCATATTTGTAAAAGGTTAGCAACAGATATTAAGGAAATATAACGCAATAGTAGTCTCACAACATTAAACCATTTTTGATAACAATTTGATTTCTTAGGAATCAGTCGTTTTAAGTTTTTTTTTTCAAGAACAACGTTTATTATTCTGTTAAGCAAGTTCCTAGATTATTGTGGGTATACTTAGTAAAGGCCTAATAAAACCGAGATTAAAAAAACTGTTCAGCAAATGTAAGTCGAAAATTCAGGGCAACTCTATAATTACGACTGCTAATCCGATTTGACCATTTGACGTATATTGAAGTTGCTTAATTTTTAGCAAATAATTTTAACAAGTTGGAATTAGGTTACTCTTATAAAAGGCACATGTTTTTCGTTGCACAGTATTGTTTTACAAGTTGCCAGTTTTCACAGAAACCTATCAAAGTTTGGTTTAGAATTCCAAAGCAATTGGAATTGTAAGGAGGTTAATTCTCGATAGTTTGCTTATTTGCCTGATAAGAAAGTTAAACAGAAAATTGTGTAAGATTGCGGTAATGGAAAATGTAAATTTTTTAAGGTGATTATGGTATATCCAATGCCTGTTAAATCACAATCACGATTTTTTATGTCCATTATTGCGTCGTTAGGTATTGTGTACTAACTTAAAATAGGAATTTTAATATAACTATTTAAATTTCAAGAACGTTACTTTAAATTAGTTTTGAAGTCTATAGAATTTATAAAATTCAAATATTTAATTTTGGAGTACCTAAAACTGTCGAAGTATTCCCACTTTAGAGACCGAGCTTACTTGCAGTCAATCTATCAGCAACTAGTGTTTAGAAAATTGAAAAGATATGTGGCCTCTCCTGGTGAAAATATCAGAACATGTAAGTACTCTTTTATTGGGCAGTATCTTAATATTGTTTTTTTTTTTTAATTTTGTTTTTGTATTGATATAGGTCACAAAATACGGATCATTCTTTGGCCAACTTTGGTACATTTTTGTGTTTTTATATCGGCTTATTGTTGTCATTACAATTGGTGCCCCAGGTAAGCCACAAGTTAACACTTTAAAATTTAGCCTGAGTTCATTATGGTTTTACATTTGTTAGCTAGTAAAGACCGTACCTTATATGTTATACAGAGGTAGGACTAAACCAATTATTAGCAAATCTGTTATATTGTTTTAATAACATATGTGTTTCGAGACGTTAACAACTGTTTTGTGTTTACATCTAGTTTATGGCGATGAACAGTCGCAGTTCCAATGCAGTACAAAGATTGTGGGGTGTCAAAATATGTGTTATGACAATTTTACTAAGATATCGCATATGAGGTTCTGGTCATTTCAGGTATCAGTAATTTTAACTTACTTATTACATTGTTGTTTTGTGTTGCCACATTATAGGTATATTATTACTACATTAGCACTACAAAATCCAGGCTTTCCTAAAAGTTAAAATATCCATTTTTTAATAGAATTTATTTTTAGCTACTTGCTGTGGCGACGCCGACTATTTTGTTTCACCTTTACTCCATACACGTTAACGGGGAAATCGCCAAAGTTAAAGCTTCAGAGGAACAAATGAAACAGTTGGAAGACGGAGGGAATTACAACGTAGTAAGTGTAATATAGGGCGTGAAATCAAAAACGTTAAATTTCACAATGAAAATATATTACGTAATTATAAATAATTCCATTGGAATAGCAATTTTTTGTAAACATTAGGGATATGGACATTTAGATTATGCAAAAATGTATTTTTTATTGCATGACGTTTTTCTGTATAGGACGATTGTACGCTAACTCGTCATGACCTTATGAAGTTTACTACAAAAAAGAAACATCTTGGAAATGTAAAAGTTAAAAAAGTGTACACTGATATGAAACTAGAAGAAGTAAGTAATGTAGAATCTATTATATTCGAAATAATTAATTGTGTTATTTAAAATTATGGTCCCGATATGTGAAATTTACTAAGCTCTATTTATTAGGTTATGTATACGGGCAAACTTCACTTCGCGTATTTTTTCAATATCGTTTTACGACTAGCCATTGAAGGAACATCCCTTTATCTTGGATTTCTATTATTTCGACATCAAAATACAGTGAGTTTAGTTGCATTACCATTTTTAAACATCAAATAAAATCGAAATACATTTTACCAAATTTGAATTAATTTTTTGTTATTTTTTTATAGGTTAACAGTATCTGCAGTGAAGATAATATTTCGTGCTCGCAACACCCCATGCATTTCTTATGGATGGACGTGCCTGGTAAATATAGTTGTGCTGGTCCCGTAGGTTCAAAAGTTTACGATGCGTGTACGCAACATTTTATACCAACACGAGTCAATCCAAATCCTGCTGGATATATTCCCTGCTTCGTATCAAGGCCCTTCGTAAGTTATACACTTGTCTTTAACCTAGCTTACTTAGTTCATAAAGTGCTTTAGCAATCTAAATGTTTTTTTATTTTAAAATTATATTTTTACAGGAAAAAACTGTGTTTTTGCGCTATATGACAATTATGAGCGCACTTTGCTTCATCTTATCAGCCTTGGAACTCTTTGTTATTATTGGAAGAAAATTATTTAAACATAGCATCGAAAAACAAAAGTAAGATACTATAGTATAGTGTTAATTAAAGTTATATTCTAATTTTGTAAAGTATACGAATTTAATTTTGGTTGTTTTTAGCCGAAACCCACGCCACAAAAAGCTGTCTCATCATTCGATTCGCGACGAAGTATTTTTTTCACCGTCCCCTTCGGCTCCTTTAAAATATCACGACGAAGCTCATTTTTATCCAAACTTGGCAGTACCGGTTCGCATTTCAAACAGTAAGTTTTAGTGTTCACGCGAAAAATAATAGGTTTTATTAATTCTTGGTGTACGATATTTATTAAAATTTCAAATAATTTTTTATGATTTAAAGTCTGATAATCTATGCAATAAAAGTGCATCGAAATTAAAGTACTTAATTAACAAAATTAATTAAAAAAAAATATTTTCTTGATAATTAGAAGAATCTCCGAGGGAAAGGAAATCAGAGAAAAAGGGAAACCCCCCAGACGAGGAAAAAGAATTTTCGTCAACTGCTTCGGTTAAAAGCTACGTGTAATATACGACGCACACAAACACAGCATACACAAAATCAAGCAATCCAGAATTAAAACTACGGGCAATATGCTTTCTGTTGTTCAGCAAGGCGCTCAATTTTTATTTAAAATCTTTGTATATTGTAATTTAAATAAAACTCACGCAATACATATTGCAAAATATTCACCCACTGTTACGTTATTGTATGTTTTTTTGTCCAAGTATATTAATGTGTTAGCTGTTAGGTTGTCTTACTTTTTTAGTTCAATGTCGGCAAGTTTTTTTCCGCTGTTTTTTTAATTGAAAAAAAAACCTTTGGGATAACGACTTACTTAAAAACTGGATATCTAGTAAACACATCTGCGTTAATATTGTTATCTTGAAAGTACTGATAACAATTACATAACCGCTATATACTCGCAATCTGTGATTAATCTGTGCCTATTTTTCATACAATGCTAATGTAATGTCGTGTTTAGTCTAATAAAAGAATGCCGTGCTTTATACGATGTGTTTATATTTTAGCACAATGTTTAGTTATCCAGATCTTAAACATTTTTCTTTGGGTAGTAGGAGAATACGAAATCAAATAAATATATTTGTAAAATAAGAGCAACTTGGATTTAATTTTAAAAATAATTGTGAATATTACCAACTATTTTTTTACTCTGAATTTGGCTTTTGAGATAAGTGTAGTAAATATATTAAAATAGATAAATACCATATCATAAAAAACACAATTCGGTTTCTATAGCAACATAAACTTACTTAATTAATTACTAAACAGTTTAAAAATTAGAATCAATAAATTATGAACAATAAAACAAAATATCTTTAAGTGATTAGACAAAATTGTATTGAATAAAACGAAATACACAATAAAGAACTGACATCAGGCTTACATTAAAACAAATGGGGCGTCGTTACATCGATTTTATTGGTATGAATAGTGTCGAATTCTGTAGCTGTACGCCAATTTTGTTTTGTTAAAGCTTGAACCTAATTAACCTAGCGCATACCTTTGCCATTGTTAATTCCGCTTTAAAATCATTTTAAACAATAGGATATAATTAGATATTAGAAAATTTGTCAGGCCTTTAAAACCCAAACTGTACATATACATAAGATAGGCTATAGAAGTTTTAGAATCGTTTGAGAAATTTTAAAAGATTTTATTCTTAAAAAAATTTGCACGAACTTATGAAATGCCTTCCATACCCGGTTTGTCAGTTTGTCTAGGTAAAAAACAGTCAGAAATTTTGACAACAGAGAGTCTAGGAAAGGAGAATTCAAAAGGAAATGTAAGTTATTATTACTAATTAACAGTTTATAATAATTAAATAAAGTTTAATTGTTTGTTAAAAGTAAATAAATAAGAATGCTTGTTGCTCTTATTTAAGTAAAACATAAGTTTTGGTTTCTTTTTTATGATATATGGTTTAAGTTTTATTGAATGTGTTTTTAGTTTTTAACACAACCCTACGAACATGCAATCAAGAAAGCTATTCGCAGCAAGCGGATTTCAAACCTTGAAACTTCGCTGGCCGAAGCAAAATCTAGTGGTTTTATGGCGCATTCAAAAACATGGGCATCAGCACACACTCTGTAAGCACTGCTAATAGTTAAGAAATTACGAAATATGTAAATAAATGGTTTTATTTTTTTGTATATATCTTTATCTTGATTTGGAAAGGTCTACTTCACGACCTCAACATAGAGTAACAACCGTTACCCCGACCCAGTCTTGAGTTGACACCGTTTATAACGCCTTACTTAAGAATGCTACATCATGAGATCAATGGGGATCAAAGCCAGGACCTCATGTATAAGAAGTGTTTTAAACACTACACCACGCTGCTACTACACCACGATTATATTTATTAATGTGAAATTGTTTGTATAGTTTATTAGAATGGAAGGAAGCAGAATCTGGGTTAAAATCAAAAAATGGCATAAATGATTTAAAAGCCTTGACTTTAGCAATTACAGCGTTCAACAAGCTAAAGTTAATAGACGAACATGGATATTTAAAACATGCTAAAGCTTTGGAAAACACTTTGCAGGTAATTAAATTGATTTAAACTTATCAAAAGTTTAAAAAATTGATAAAAAATAAAATATTATTAATGGTGTTATCTATATATACATATAACAAGTATGACTTTAAATTCAGTTTAAAATATTTCAACATTAGGTTATTGATAAACTTCAGCTTGCTATAAAACTGGAAAATTGCGAGTCATTGAAATCTGCACTAGAAGTTTCAGATGACGTCACAAGTCTTGACGGCGAGAATGACTTGAACGAACGCTTTAAAGATTTAGTGACGTCAGCTAAAAATCTGCTCGAAGTTTTAAAAAAGGAAAAAGCTTATGTCGCAGAAAATCCACGATTTCCAAAAGAGGTTTGTGCGCCAATCAGACTAAACCCACAATATTACTTTATTTTATTATTTTTCTCATAGCGATGTTGTTGCACGACTTATGGGTAAACTATTTTTTAATTTACATTGTGTAAAAAAAATTGTTTCGGTGAAAAGTTGACTTGACCCAGGTCTGGTAAAGTTAGGTTATCTATTTTTCGCGGATGAGAACTTTTTAATTTATATCTTTTTATAGGAAATAGAAAAAGCAATTGAATCAAGAGTTGTTATTGATTTAAAAAAGGCACTCACAAGATGGAAGCGAGTCGGATTTTCACGCCAAGATCCAACTTTTCATAACGGAATACGGTAAACTATTAACAAATTTTGATTTAAATTTATACCACTAACACCAATCAAAAAGGTAATTTCTAAGAAATGTTCTTTATAGGGTGATGCGTGAACTATTAGAAAGTCAGCGTGCGGATGTGATAGAGGGGTTACAAAGTAGCCTACAACAACGCAACGTTGAGACACTAAAGCAATTTTTAAATCAAGCGAAAGTGAGTTGAAAACGTTTCTATATATACTAAAGCTAAAGTTAATAGGTGACAGAATAGATTTTCTATGAATAAAATAGTGCGTTAATATGTCTTTTCTAACAGTTTTGTTAAATTTTTAAAAAATATTTGATAGAATGACAACAGTATAAAACAAATAAATTTTAGGAAGTGGAATTGCCAGAGAAGGTAATACGAATATACGAAACAATGGCTTTGCCAACATTGGAAACCACTTACAAGATAGCCGAAGAAATGGTGCTGTGCTTGTTTGAAAGAAAATTCGAGAAACTTCAATTTTTGGTCGAGAAGGACAACGACGTTTTACATTCAATCCAAACGGACGAAGAACCTGTGGAATTTTTTCGCGAGAACAAAAATCCACTTTCCGAGTTTTTAGCAGAATACGGCAGTCTTGAGATTTTAACATCACGTGATGAACTCATCGACGACGTTAGAACGGTAACCTGCTCAATACGCGAGGAATGTAAGTTAATATTTTCCCTCTCTCAATCTATATCACATGGATTCGACTCGCAGAAAAAACAGATTCAAATTTTGGACGACATAGTTTCTAATTTTGTTTCTGAGCTTCAATCTATTGCACACCAATACGGTCATTCTTCTAGTGCTAGTTACAAGTATTCTGAAAGTATAAAATCCAAGTACTTTTTAGAAAACCGACCTATTACTATAAGGGAGTTTATATCAATATTCGTTGTCAACTCCGAATCCTTAACAAAAGCCATCGAAATCGCTAGATCATCGATTCAGGCCTTTACAAATTCGTTTCGAATGACTTTGGAAAACATTACCACATTCTATCGCAAAGAACCTGAAATTCTGAGCTCCAGCGGAATTTTAATTTCAGATTTCACACCGGTTCATGGAGCCGAGGCTATTTTAGAGATAGTCAATCGATATATTGACGTCACGAAATCCCAGAAAACGCTTGGGCTGTTTGCAGAACCGGAGCTGGTTCCTAGAAATTCAGCGGAAATATTGAAAGCTATTTCGAATCTAGAGGGCGCAATATCGACGTTGTGTAATTCAAAGTATTACAGTCCGCCTGACCCTGGATTCGTTGACCTTTGTTACAATCGACCGCAAGAATCAAATATTCTTCTTGCTGTAAATTCGAAAAACGTTGACAAAATAAAACTTGTTTTAAATTCGTTGCAGAGGATTTTTCCCGAAAAATTAATCTTGGAAGACAGAAAGGTGGCTGAGCTTAGGCTGGTGGAACTTCGTCTCCGCCAAGCGGACGAAAATGCCAAACTTAATTCGGCGAAATACGATTTGTGTCAAGCAGTTAACTCGAAATGTGAGAGCGACTTGGTGAGAGCATTACAAAACAATTCACTTTGCAAAATAAACAGGGACGACCCATTACTGCACAAGGCTGAAACAGAATTACAAAAACTAAGGTGTGACAAATCGGCATGTATTGAATATTTAAAGCAAGCTGTTTCAGATAAAAACATCGAGCATCTAGACTCCGGTCTATTTCGTGCCGAAGAACTGGGAATACTGCCAACAGATTCCATCGTCGTGAAAGCGAAACAGGAAAAGGAAAGCATTATTTTTCTACAAAACAGAAGAATGGGCGCACTTAAAGAATTAGGCGATGCCTGTAACTGTATCGATCTTCACAAGCTTCGTTTTGCCCTTGCTCGAGCCAGGGTGTGTTGCATTTCGAACCTTGACCCGGCGTATGTTAAAGCCATGACCATGCTAAAGCGTATTGAGGCTGAATCAGAAAGTATTGCTGTTAACCATGTTAAAAGAATAAACCGACGCATACTTAATGACCAAAAAGACAATTCAAATCCTCTAAGGCTAATTGGTGAATTGCAAGGAAACGCTGAAATGATATTTAACGAAATAATTTCTGAGGAAAGGTATCAAAACATTTGTGGCAATTTAAAAACATTGAATGAATTAAACGTCACAATACCATCTGATATAAGTGCTGAAGCTTTAAGAGCCTTGTCGTTGATACACGACCGACAGGAACAACTTATTAAACTAACAAACGATATGCACAACGCTCTTAACGCGAAGTCTCTGGAAGGTTTAGCCAAAGTGATTTCGTTCGCCGAACAACTTACTCAGGTCTTAGACTTAAACGTTTTAGCTAACGTTAATGAGACTTATGACCTATACGCTACCGTGAAAGAAGTATTCGCATTGGTTGAATTGCAGCACAAACGCGAAGGCGAGCAAAGCAAAAAGAGAGATATCTCTAGCGCTAGACGACAACTGAAAAAAGCAATTTTGGAGAAATCGTGTTCGCGACCACTTCGAGAAGCAGTGGAAGTATTTAAAATGGTTTGCACACCTCGTCAGGATGGTGTCAAAACAAAATCAGGAGAAGTTCTTACCACCAAAAATGTAAATGTACATATTCAATCCCGCAAGCCAGTCATTCCAGACAGCAAACCAATCAGAAGAACTAGAAGCAGTGTAGGTCCGAGGCAACCATCAACCAAAAGAAAAGTTGGACAACAAAATGCTTTAAGTAAATCCAACTCATTTTACATGGAAGGTCGAAGGTCAACTTCACCTCATAAACAACCAAAACAAAATCTAAAAAAGCGGCCTTCCAGTGCATCTCGCGCTACCAGTAAACAGTCTGACTTGACTCCGCTGCGTCTTGTTTATAAGAATGCATGGGAGGACATAGAACAGAAGAACGTTTCGCTTCTTCGTAAGGCCGAGAAAAGTCTTCGAAAGCTGGAAAAGGAAGAAGAAAGTAGAAAGAAAGAAGAGGAAGCAAAGCAAGTTTGGGAGGAAATCCGAAAAGATTTGACAGAAAAATTAAAGCAAGCTATGAAAAGTGGAGACAGGTAAGGAGTGTCGAAATATAATCTAAACTTAAAATCTTTTAAATAACCTATATAAAAGCAATAACATAAAAAATGTATAGTTTGTATTGTCATTTACGTTATTTAAAGCAAAGAAAAACCAAAAGGGTAACAACGTGGCAAGCAAAAGTCCTTAATATGTTTTCTTACTTTAGTTACATAATTAGGGTTTAATATGGTGTATATATTTTTTTATTTACAGAGCTGATATGTGGGAGGCCATTCACGAATTTACTCGATGTTTCGGTTCTGATAATTTAGAGGAAGGCGATCGACTTATACTGAACGATGCACACAAGGCTTTTAATCGTATAACTGCCAACCAGTACAAGTTAAATCTTGAAAACGCTATAAAACAGCGAAACCCAGATAGCCTTGAACACATCTTATATCAGGTTAGTGGTAGGACAGTTGCTATACCTAGCCATTTATACATAATTCTAGCTATTATTCTTTAAATAGCCATATCTATAATTTAAAATCATAAACTTTTTCAGATTGATAATGAATGCGAAGAGTACTTGCCCGAAAATGACGAAGGGAAATTTAAAAGTGAAGTTAAACGAGCTCACCGTCTACTTGAGCACTTAGAAGAGTTTAGTAAACTCAGGTCTTCGGTTGGATCGATGACACGGTCATTGATATCTGAAATTCAGAGCTACCCCTGCCCTCCTGATATTGTAAGAAAAGTGATGTCGGCAACGTATTTGCTATTGGGAGAAGATCAGGCAACAATAAAGGTTGGTTTAAAGTTTTCATGTACTAAAAAATAAACATCTATGGAACTATGTGTTTTATAAATTTGTATTATTTTTGGAAATCCAACACAGAAATAATTTCAACATTTATTTACTGCAGGAATGGAAATCAATTGCTCGCTTAATGAGCAAGGTAGGAAGATTTTCTCTTACTAGGAGAGTTGCTAGTTGCGATGTTTCAACTATCTCCCTCCAAACAGCAAAACAAGCTCGTTCTCACATTACTGGCTTAAGTTTTGACCGAGTATGCCTTATCAATAAAGGAGCAAGCACCTTTTATTCATGGGTAAGCTAGTATGACAAGAGTGGTTATAAATAGTTTAAACTTTTGTTTAAACCGCCATTTAACATGGCGAAAAAACAGTCATGTGAAATTGATACTATAAAAAACGTAATTGTTTTTACTTTATATTAATAGGCTAAATGTACTATCCATGAAGTTATGGGGTGTAATGGAAATAATATCGAAGCTCACCCACCAGATACTCCCAAACCTAAACCAATAAAAGCGGCAGCCAAAAATAGATTCGTACAAAGACTAGCACGTCCAAAAACATGCCAACCTCTGAAGCGTAACTTACCGCAAGTAGAAACACTAACAAAGCACCAAGTTGCAGTGGAAGTAGACGAAGTTGTATCGGACGAGTTTTATCGTCGATTGGCAAGACCGAAATCGGCCGAGCCTGATTACAAACTGCCTCCTAATAAAGTCCCCAAAAAAGTGAATACCGAAACATTGGTTCAACGTTTGGCGAAAGTCAAAACCAGCGACTTTATGAATGGTGACAATATTGAGTGGAGGAAAATAAATAACTTTTTTCCATAACAGATATTGGCATTTTTTGTAAATTAATATTTTTTATAAGACTTCTGATTTATTTATTTATATTGCTCAAAGAGACAATCTTTTAGAATAAATAAATTAAAGTAGTTTTAAAGTAATTTTTCCAAAACACTAAAAAATTTTTTTTAACAATATTACATTTATTCATTAAATAAAAATAATGGCACGTTACCATAAGGAAAATATGTTACAACAAACAAGAATGGGAATATCTCGGAAAAGGTACAGCATCTCTAATGTTATGAATCCCCAGAAAAAAACGCACAAGTCTATCAAACCCCATTCCATACCCACCATGAGGGGCATTACCATATCTTCTTAAGTCTAAATACCACTGATATTTTTCAACGTCCATATTCAGATCATTTATTCGGGTTTCTAGTAAATCTAAGCGGTGTTCGCGTAGACTGCCACCACATAGTTCACCACAATGTGGAAAAATAAGGTCAACTGCTGCTACCTATTATCAACAAAAAAATGGACATGACCACATAATGCCCAAGATCAAAACCTACAATTGACCTGGAATTGAGCTACAAAATTTATTTAATTAAGAATAAAATATCTTATGTTTTTTCTCCCGAAATTTTTTCAATAACTTACAAATGACAACAGCAGCATGGTGTAGTGGTCAGATCACTTCTTACACTACATGAGGTCCTGGGTTCAATCCCCAAAGCTCTTATGCTGTAGTGCCTTAAACAGTATGAACTTCTGCTGAGTCAGCACTTAATCAGCAGCTTAATTATTAGGCAATTATAATCTACAATATCCTTGCAAATGGCAACTCGAGACTAGGTCGGAGTAGTTGATGTTAGTCTATGTTAAGGTCGCGCACTCGACCTTTTACACATCAAGGAGAAAGATATATACAAAAAAAAATAAAAAAGGGTATATTTAAAAAACATATTTTACTTACTGTTTTATTATCAGGATTAGTAAGCATATAAAATGGCTTCACAGTAGCAGGAAAATCAGTTATAAATAATGGTTTGTTTCCACAATATTTGATTAAAAATTCTTCTTGCTCATTATTAAAATCAATACCCCATGATGCTTTGGCTGTCTTTAATTTGACAGAATTGTTTATTAAAATGTCGATTGCATCTGTATATGACATTCTAAAACATTAAATACAATTAAAAAATAATAATAATTACTTAATGTTTACCGGCAGTGTGGTGTAGTGGTTAGAACACTTCCTACACTACATGAGACCCTGGGTTTGATCCCCAGTGATTTTATGCTGAAGCACTCTTAAGTAAGTCCGCTATAAACGATATAAACTCCTGTTTAACCAGCAACTAATTAGCAGCTCAATTATCGGGGAATTATAATCTATAATATGCCAAACTGCCAAAGGCAACTTGAAATTGAGTCGGGGTAACTGATGTTATGCTATGTTTACGTCGCGCATTCAACCTTTCCACTTCAAAGATAAATTTGTATACAAAAAAAATGTCGGTTGTTGTGGAAATTAAAATGGAATCCTATATAACAACACTTGTTTTAAAATTTTACCTAGTATAGGGGGTATTGGTTGTAGCATCAGTTAGCATTTTTGCATATTCTTTGGTGTGAAAATCACCAGTCTCTGCTTCACAAGATTCAAGAGTATCAGCAACACAAAATTTAATGCTTTCTTCCATAATTCTCATTATATCCTCCAATGACTAAGCATAAAATAGTTGTCATATATTAATATAAGAAAACACAAACTAATTACGATTCACAAAAAAATGATTACCTTGGAAAATGCAGTTTCTACTTCTAACATACGAAATTCACTTAAATGATTTCGCGACAATCCTAATTCTCCTCTAAAAGCTGGGTTTAGGGTATAAACCTGTCCTAAACCTATAGCACATGCTTCTAAGTGAAGCTGGCTTGAAGCTGATAAATGAACAGGAGTATTAAAAAAATGTCCAGGATTTTTTTCTTCGGATTTATCAAAATTACTTATATTATCAACACTATCTTGGGTTGACTCCCCGTTATTGAATGACGTGACATTAAACCTTTCACCAGCACATTCACAGTCACTTGAAGTTATAACTGGAGTGTGAATGTGAAGAAACCCATTTTTCTATAATTTAAAATATGTAAATAAAAAGTAGTAAAAAAATATTTTTTAAGTTAATTGTTGGCACCTGAAACTTACCTTTTAAAGTTAAGTCAGTATTTAGGCACAATTAAAATATACTAAGCTATAATTACAGTGATAGTAAAAAAAATAAAAAAAGGTTTAAAAAATTGCACAGTAAGAATAAAATTGCCATGTATGACACAAACAATTGTGATATTCAGCAATTTGGTTAGGCAATATAAATATATAATATACTTATATTTTATGAATATTTTATAAAATTGTAAACATAACAAAACCTGAAAATATTGATGTAGTGACATCTCTAGATTGTTTCGAACACGTAAAACACTTCCAAGTTGCCTCTGTCTTGTTCTCAGATGTGGAAACAATCGTAAATGTTGCATTTCATGATCCTTTTTATATTGAAAAGGGTATTCCTACGATCAGATTCAACACAGAAAATGTTTTGTACTTTTAAAAATATTTTTAACTAATTTACAGCACACTATATTAAGTACACATCAATATGTTGGTTCTATAACAAAAATCCTTTAAAAAAAAGTAAAATACATATATACATCTGGATCACATTGTCCTATTACTGTTATTTCCTTGCAGACCATTTCTATTCCATCCTGATGCAAATTGGTTTCTATAATATTTCCTAGAGCAGCTACACTTGAGCCATATTGTATTTTACTTAAAAAAAATTGGTAGTATTATATATATATATATACAAACAATATAAAATAACATTAAAAATATAAAACCAATGTGTAGTGGCTTTATATTTTAATTTAGCTGACAGTATTTTAACAAATTTGAATTTTTTTTATTAGATAAATCGCCCTTACTAAAAACAACTAAAAACACAAAAATTAGCAATCATCATGTTTACTCAGTGGCGTTACAACTTTTTAAGCAATTTGAACCAGTAAACACTTGTGGACAATTAATTATTTGCCACAAAAATTAAATATTTTTAAATAAAGACCTTTCATATAAATTAGCAGGTAATACAATCTGCAAAGATTGAAAGCTGGAGCCATCATTTACATCAATAAAAACTTTTTGTTTGTGATTTCTAACAGATCTAACCCAGCCCTTAAAAAGTAAGTTAAAGATAAACTTGTTATACAAAATAATCTATTTTTGTCATCTGTTAGCATTTAATTACACTAAAAATAAAAAGTGTAAAAAACTAAATAAATAAACATTTTAATAATAGCAAAATAAAAAAAATATTTGATTATTTTAAAAATTGAATAAAGTTATTTAAAAAAATTAATAACATACGTACTTTTACAAGAGCCTTCGGTGACTTATTTGTTTTACTTAATACATCTTTTATTTTTACATGATCTATCGCAATTTTTTTAGAGAAATATCTTAGAGATCCCAATTTAAACATACTTAAAAATTTAACATATTTTACTAATGTACCAAACAATAACAAAGCACGTTTTGTTCGCACATGTTTGCAGGGTTGTCAGATTATATTTAGAAATATTTCGTTTGTTGTGTCCAATAACATTTAACAAACATATATTATTAATTTATAAAAAATCATTAGTTGTGTGCTTTTTTTAAAATTTAATCGAATTATAATTTTTTTTAAATAATTAAATTAATTCGAAGAGCATTTTTAAATGTAATAGGGGTTTGTATTTGTTATTTTTTTTATACTTTAAAAAAGATTTAATCGTTTTTACTTTTATTAATTAATTTAAATAAATTCTTTGTTTATAACTATCATTTTGTTGGTTTTATGTGGTAATAAATCAACGTAACAAAATACATTTCATTCTTAATGTTGTTGATCCAGATTCCACCGATGCTGTAATTTCATCACATACAGGTTTACGATCAGGCCTCGAGGCAAAAAAACGAAAAGTATTTGTTGTCATATCCACCTATTACTTGCCATGTTATAAGTAGAATTTTATTTGATTAGCTTATATAGTTTTCTATATACTTACAATCTAATGAAAGATTTTATTATATACTCATATATGTAATTGAAGAAAGAAAAATGTATATTATCAACTTTCTAAAGAGTTCTAAACTTTTTTATACAATTATTAACTATTATTCCATTCATGTAGGATTATGTCGTTAATCTCAAGGAATCGTATTTTTTAATGGAACAAGATAAAACAAATTCAGAAAACAAAGAAGAAGAAGATATGAATTCTACGTACGGATTAAAGTAATTTTTTGAATTAATTTAATGCTAATTTAAATAATAAAAAAAATATTGTTTTTAATTATTTTTTTTAGATTTAATCAAATTAACCGTTGTTAACCTAAAAATGTTTAATGATATTAATTTTGATTGGTTACCGTTGTAGTCATTCAAGGGAAAGTACCCCCACGTTTTTTTTGAAATTTAAATGTAGTTTAAAACACTTTTAACTATTTAATCAATGGGTCTGTTTGCCTAAAAGTTTTCTCCTTAAGCTGTTACTGGTCTAGGCTTACAATGCTACATCTAACTTGTTTTAAACGTTTTTAACCATTGAAACTTATATCAAAATTGTAATTTGTTTTAAATGTTAAACCATAGATGTTTTGAACCATGTATTCGCACGAAGCATTCTGGGAAAGTTTTGAGGACTTTAGTCGTTATTTTTAATATTTTATTATGGGTAAGATAAAATTTTGTCAGTATTGACTCTAACTCTTTTGCTCTTAATTCTGAAGTTTTTAGTTTTAAACTCTAACCTTTATTTTTTTATTTTACAAACCTATTCTTAATGCAACTTCAACCTTAATGTTTTTCAAAAATATATAGGCCTATCTGCTGTTTAAAAAAATGTATAGGCCTATCTGTGTATTGTTGTATTGGTTATATCTTTTTTACTATCTTTATTGTTTAGTTTGCTGGATGTGCTGTTCTTAGTATATCAGTTTGGTTGCTAGTGGTTGATCATGGCCCACTTTCCTATTACACGACATTTGAAACATTACAAACAGGTAAATTTTTTTTTTTTTTTTTTGTTAAAAAAATGATGGAGAAGATTTCTTAAACTAGGCAAGTTATGCACATATTTTAATTAACATTGTTTTTATTTATCTTAAAGCACTGTACATCTTGCTGGTGGTATCAATTTTGATATTGGTTATTTCATTTGCTGGAACGTGTGGGGCAAATTTAAAAAACATGCTGATCATGATTTTGGTATGATTTTTGTTTTTATTATGTTTCTAAGCTTTTTTTTATATATAAATTTATCTTCAACGTTGAAAGTTCGAATGCGCGACTTAAACATAGATTAACACCAGTTACTCTAATCCAGTCTTGGGTTACCTTTTAGCAGTTTGGGATATTATAAATTATAATTGCTGGTAATCATGCTGCAGATTAAGTGCTGGCTCAGCAGGAGTTTTTACTGTCTATAGCACATTGCTCAATGGGTTTGGGGTTAAACTTAAAGTTTGTTTTTAAGTGTATATATAATATATAAAGTGTATATATAATATATAAAATGTATATATAATATATAAAGTGTATATATAATATATAATGATTTAAAAACAACTATTTAGCTACAATTAAAACAAACTTATTCTGTTTTTTTAGTCAATTGCTGGTATTTTGTTAATTCTTATTGGAGAAATTGCAGGATTGATTATTTACATACAAAATCAATCGTGGGTAGGAACTAATTTTTCTATAATTTTTTAGTTAATAATATACAAATAAAAGTTTTTTTTTCAATGAATTTTTAGATTCTGACTCAGACTGAAAAATGGTTTTCTGAAGAGTTTATTAAATATCCAGTGGAAAAATCAAGCAGAGAAACTGTGGATAACCTACAAGTATCTGTAAGCAATATCCTAATTTTTATCTAAAATAAAAGCTAAAACAAACTAATAATTGGTTTGTTTTGATAGGCTAAAAAAGTTTTAACAATTTTTTTTTATATAGTATCAGTGCTGTGGTTTAAATGGCCCAAAAGATTTTGAACAACGGTTAGGACAGTATTCCAATATTACCGGGCCACCAGCTTCATGTAAAAAGAGAATTTTAAAACCTCTTCTAATCAGACAAGATTTATTTTCGATTGTAAGTATAGCCTATACCTATTTTAATATATTAATTTATTTATAAATTTTGTATAAAATATATATATACTCTTTTATTAATATTTGTTAAATTTCAATTCTTTTTAATTTTGTATTGAATTTAAAAAAATTACAGAAATGGTCCTTACATTTAAATTTAATACAAAACAATTTTTTAATCTTTTTAAGGGCTGTCTTGAAATTATACAAAATGAAGTCAATTATTTTCTTTATGGATGGCCAATTTGGTTCAGTGTTTCTATGTTGTTGTTTTTTGAACTTGGACAACTTATTTCAACTTTTATTTATCTTTTATATTTAGGTAAGTTTTTACTATACCATTAAAGTTGAGTTCAATAATATTTAAAAAAATAACTTTGGTATTTTTTTTTGGTAAGACTAAATAATTTTTTTATATTCAAATTTTACATTAACCTTTAGGTAGCAGTCTAATGATCACTTATAACAAATATATTAAATTGGCCAAACCATCTTAGGTTTGGGCCAAGTTTGAGTAGGCCACCTTACTAAAACATACCCTTTAAAGTTTTGTTTTTAAATTTATGTTAATCGAATTTTATTGTTTAGTTAAAAGAGGAAAGTATGAATATGATGACAATGACAGTGAAATATCTGGCCTAATAGAGTAAGATTAAAATCTTTTATTGAAACTTTAAACTTATGCTTTTAAATTCTAATTGCGATCAAAAATTTGTAACAATAAATATAACTAGAAATTTTGTGTTTAGTGCAACAGATACAACAAGTTTAAGAGAGTTTGAAGACTTTGGCAAAATTCTTCCAAATATTGGAGGTTTGTTTTAATTTGAAATATTTTCTTGAAATGATTAAATTTAGTGTCATAGAATAATTTATTAATTTGTTAAATTTATTTAGGTTTTGGCTGTGTTACTTTATTTATTGTATTTTCAGATTTACCTCGTCCAAAAATCTACCGAATCATTAGAAAATCTGAAAACGCCGACTTTGGTTTTAAAATTATGTTTGATGACGTTAGAAAGTGTCATGTCATTGTTTATGTTGAACCTGAGTCACCATCTGACTTTGCTGGCCTCTGTGTGGGTTCTTATGTCATTGAGGTAAGAGTTTATATTCACTTATAATTAATTGTATATACATCAATTTAAAAAAAAAAAAAAATCTTGAATAGTTAATAAATTACACAAAGGCCAGTTTGGGCTTGTACATTTTTTTTTAAAAATGATGGGCAACAGGAAATAAATTCACTGTGTTTTATTAAAATTCAATCTTGTTTCTGGTCTTTAGGTCCATGGGAGCTAAAACGTTATTTTTGTTATTAGATAAATGGTTTAATGGCTGATATGGCAACAGCTGAAGATATAAATTACACGCTTGAAATGGCAGGGTCTGAGGTTCGAATCCTGGCGGTAGACCCAATTACAAATGCCATATATGAGGATAACCAAGTTTCAATTAACTTAAAAAATGTTGAAGGTTATTTCGAATTTTTTTGTGTTCGTACAATAACAAAATTTTTGATTGGACTTACTTGATTTTTGTTGCCAGCTTTATAACTAGGCTTTTTCCCATAAAACAAAAGGAATTTAAATTTCAACAAGATAGATTGATTGTTTTTAAAATAAAAACAGACCAGGCTATGCTCGTAAAAATATTCATCATGAATTTAAAAAAAAAATTTTACCCACTTAACAGATCTAAAGTAACATTTAAGTCTTTAGCTATATATTGAATAAAATATTCGATTAATAAATTTTTTTGTAAAAGTTCTTACATAGTTTAAAGATTTATTTTGTACTAATTTAAATCTTAAAATTGAATTTTTACAATGCAGGGGTGACAAGAGGACAAGTTGAGTACTTTCCAAGGTTGTGCAAAATTGTTAAAGAAGAGTCGGGATATGGATTTAACCTTCTTTACCTGGAGGACAGAAAGGGAGAATTTATCGAAGATTTAACTGTGAATGGTGCTGGGTCAAAAGCAGGTAAGATGTTGATTATCTTAATTGTAATCAAGTTACATGTTACACTTAGTTACAGACTATAACAGTCATTTAATAACTTGTTACCATTATCATACAGTAATACAATAAAGATTACTTAGTTTTTAGCGATATGTTAATTTAATTAAAGTTATAAATATATAAGTTTTTTTTTTTGTATATATTTTTATCCCCAATGTGGGAAGGTCGAATCCGGGATCTTAACATAGAGTAACATCAGTTACTCCTACCCAGTCTTAAGTTGCCTTTGGAAGTTTTGGATGTTATAGAATATAATTTCCCGGTAATTATGCTGCTGATTAACGGCTGGCTTAGCAGGAGTTCATAGTTTAAAGCGCCTTACTTAAGGTCGCTACAGCTTGAGAGCAGTAGGGATTAAACCCACCACCTCACGATGGTGTAGCTAGTGATCTTACCACTACACAACGCTGCCGGTAAGTGGTAAAACTATGCAAATTAATTTTTTTTTAATTTTATGTTTTGAGGTTTAAAAATTGGGGACAGAATTTTGGAGGTAAATGGAGTAAATATTGAACGTGAGAAATCTCGAGATGTTGTCGAGCGAATAAGAATAAGTGGAACTGTGGTATTTCTGCTTGTGGTAGACCCCAAAACTGATGGCTATTTTAGGTATTTTTAGATTGATATTGTTTGGTAAAGTGTTTAATACAAAAACACGCTCTCGTTTATTTTTTAGTTTTGTGATATTTTATTTTGGTGTAAAAAGGTTGTCTTTTTTTGTATATATATCTTTATCCTCGATGTAGGAAAGTCGAATACGCGACTTAAACATAGAGTAACATAAGTTACTCCGACCCAGTCTCGAGTTGCCTGTGGCAGTTTGGGATATTATAGAGACTATAATTGCCCGGTAATTATGCTGCTGATTAAGTGCTGGCTCAGCAGGAGTTCATACCGTTTATAGCGCCTTACTCAAGGACGTTACAGCATGAGATCAGTGGGGATTGAACCCACGACCTCTTGTGTGGTGTAGCAAGAGTTCTTACCACTACACCATGCTGCCTTTATGACCTAAACATATAGTAACATTTGTTACCCCACTTAGACTGGAGTTGGCCTTTACAAGTTGAAATATTATTGATCATATAGCCCGATATCAAGCCTGTTGTTTGGTTTTTGTTTTTATTTTAGTGTTTTAATGTAAGAGCTGTTTTTTTTTTACAGAAAGAAGGCTGTGACCATCACTGCCTCATTATCAGCTGACTATTTTAGTGGAAAAGCTGGACTTAATGCACTAACACCTAAACGTAATAATACTTCACCAAATTATTTTAAATTGACTGTTCAATTAAGTTTTTTTTCTATTCTAAGTCAATTTTTTGTTATATTTTTACAGCTAAGAAAAAGAGCAAGCGAGATGTAAAACCAAGATATTGTCGTCTTGTGAAAAGGGCAAGAGAAGAATTTGGTCTTTATGTGGTTATTGATAATACCAGAATTGGGCAGGTAGTTAGAATGCACAAATAAAATAAATTTAAAAGTAGGCCTATTGAAATATTATATCATAGGACTCTTTTGTAGGCTATAAATTTTGTGTAAACAGTTTATGTTTCTTTTTTTGAAATTTAACTATTTTTTATTTATTTTAATTTTTAGTGTTTTTGCACAATTTTGTAAAAGTAACAATTTAAAATTAACCTATTTACAGTCACTAAACTTTATTTATAAAATTCACCAGGTTATAAGATGGGTTGATTGTGGAGGTGCAGCGGACAGAGCAGGTTTAAGAATCGGTGATCGAATTGTTGAAGTAAACGGGCAAAATGTTGAGTACGAGGCTCACCAGCGTCTTATATCTGTTATCGGGAGTAACAAAGATGCTGCTCATATTCTGGTGGTTGATGAAGATTACGATAATGTTTATAAAAGGTTTGTTGTAATATATAATTTTTTGTTAGGATGGAAAAAAAGCTTATTTAGTGCTGTAACATTTAAAATTATTGTAAAAAGATATTTATTTGTTATAATTTACTAGATTTTAATTATTTTGTAATTGTGTTTTTAACTTATTTAAAAAAATTATATTAAAATATTTGTATCGATTTAAACTACTAGTCATTTTAAAAAAGAGCAATTTTTGCCAAAAATTATTGTTATGTACATAAAACAAATTTAGAAACTTTTTGGTAAAATGTTTTGTTATATTTTGTCAATAGAAACAAGCCAAGACTGTGTCGCATATTTAAGGAAGATGACATATTTGGATTCTGTGTGGAATATCATCAAAACAAAGAAGGGCATTATGTAGAGGAAGTGGACCCTCGTGGTCCTGCTGAGAGAGCTGGCTTAAAGGTAACAGCCTTTTGGTTCGGATCAATGATAATCAAAGTTTATTTTTTTAGTAAAATTAATATTTCCTTCATTCCGATGTTTATTGTTTAATATGCCAGTTCATTTTACCTAAACCCAGTATGTGCCTGCGCTACTAGTCAGCCTTTTAACTATTTGGATCATTAATATTTAATTGGTCCAATACCGTTACAGCAAATATTTTCTAGTAGTCATTTGTATTCACATAAGACCTACACATTGAACTTAATTACATTTACATTCAATTAAGCTCTATTATATTTAAAAAACATCTGCTAAGTTTTATTTGTAAGTTAAATGTTATGTTTCGTCATCATTTTACTGATTAATTTTTCAGATCACATCATATTAGCTTATATGATTTTTGTGGCTGAATATTATTTATATTATTGATAACTTGTTTTTAGGTTGGAGATAGGGTAATTCAGTTGAACGGATCGAACATAGAAAGACTTTCCCAACATGAAGTTTTAAACTGTTTGAGAGCTTGCAAGAAAGAGGCGGTGCTTCTGGTGATTGACAGCAAGTCATCCAAACATTACAAGCAATTAGTTCTATTTAAACAAACAGTAAGTAAAAGAAATATTATAATACAAAAGTGTTTATGGCAATTACCTTAAAATGGCTATTTTTGAATTTTTTTAAAGTTAATTTTGGAATTTTTTCTTTTAAGTGTTTAAATGTCACAGTTACTTCAATTTAACAGGGAATGAATAACATTGACTACGATGCAATTTCAATCCCCGATGAGCCAATATTTATTCCAAGGGATAGTGATTGGTACAGTGATACAAGAACTCACCAGTCTTTAAGTATGAGTGATTCTATTTCTTTATCAGAGACAAGAAGTTATTCAACAATTAGAAGTCAAACATCGCTTAAAGGTAGTTGTAATATTTTTATGTAGAGTAAAGTTGTAATTAATGTTTATATGTAATAGTACTGTTAAAAGTTTTAATTTTTTTAGTGTTATAATGATTTCCTAATGCTCTAAGGCTAAGTAAAGAAAAATTATTTGTAAAAATTTAATTTGAAGTATGTCAAATTTATTTTTAATTAGAACCAACACATTTTAAAACTAACAATCATGTCATTAATTTCATTGTTTTTAATTAAAATTCATGTGCATGATTTATAAATCCAGGTGCAACAAGAGATATAAATGGTAGTGGCTTACCGCGCCAATGTATTCTCCAACTTCATGAAAACGAGGAACATGGATTTTTCTTAGCTGTCGATAGAGACAGAAATGGTCAAGTCATCAGAAGGTATAATTAATTAGTATCACTGTTTTTTAGTCTTATAGATAGATATTAGTTTTACATTTTTTTTGGTTATAAAAGGATTATATAAAGTTTTATTGTCAATTTTTTTTATTGTCAAAAAAAAAATAATATGATATGAATAGCATTTTTTTTTAAATACACAACAAATGCTATTTTTATTTTAACAAATTAATTAAAATTTACGACAGGATTGTGAAAGGAGGGCCAGCTGATCAAGCAGGTTTAATGGAAGAAGATCGAATTATTTGCATCAATGATGAGAGGGTGGAAGGATTGGATCACGAAAAGGTTAAAAGAAATTCTTTTGTTTTTAAAAAGTTTACTAAATTATGTTTTTGTTGTAATGTAATTATTAGTCTAGGTTGTTTACCCTAATCTATTAATTCTCTTTTTATTTGATAATTGCAATCAAAATATTTTCTCAAAATTACTGATATTTGGGCATGGTAACTTGCCTCACAAAAAGTATTTTCTAACACTTAAAATTGGACGTACTTACTTTACTTATAAGGCTTTGTTATATAAAAGTTATGTTGCTTGATATTTAAATTTTTGTGTGCTATCAGCTTGCAGTATTTAAATAATTTTGTTATTTTTTCGACAGTATTTTTAAAAACAAAATTTTGTTAATAATTCTCAGGTTGTATCCCGCATCAGAGAAAGTGGAAACAGGATAGTTTTTACCGTCATTGATCAACGATCCGATGAACAAAGTCATCAAGGTCGACCTTATCTGTTTAAAATAATGAAGGACAAAGGTGGATATGGATTTTATTTGTGGTATGATGAAAATGGACATTATGTTCAAGATATCACTATTGGATCTCCAGCAGATAAAGCAGGTAAATGTGTAACTATTTAATGACTTAGATAAAAATCTGTAAATAAAAAAGCTTAAACTTAAGATTCATGCATTTTAACTGCAAAAGGCATATTTACATTTTTTTGTTGATCATTGTTTGTAAGTTTTTTTGTTAATTATTGTTTGTACCGGCAGCGTGGTGTAGTGGTAAGAACACTTGCTACATCACCATGAGGTCGTGGGTTTAATCCCAACTGCTCTCATGCTGTAGCGCCTATTGGTAAGTCACTATAAACGGTAAAAACTCCTGCTGAGCCAGAAGCAAAATTACCGGCAATTATAATCTCTATAATATCCCAAACTGCTAAAGGCAACTCGAGACTGGGTCAGAGTAACTTATGTTACTCTATGTTTGGGTCGCGCATTCGAACTTCCCATATCAAGGATAAAGATATATATATACAAAAAAAAGTTTTAGGTTTAAATTTAAACATATATTAATAACGTAACTTTTACATTTATGTGCTAAATTTGCTATTTTCACAATTTTCTAAAAACCAAATTCACTTTAGGTTTACGAGCTGGCGACCGCCTAATCGATATCAACGGCGTGAATGTTGAATCAGACACTCATGAAGATGTATTTTATCGAATTAAAGCTTGTGTCAACATGGTAACTCTACTTGCTGTTGATGCAAAAACTTATGCTTATTGTAAGAAGAATAATGTTGAGTTGACTGCTCGTACTGCTGAGAGCAAATTTTCTGGCGAAACTGGCTGGAATTCAGGTAAAATTAATTTGTAGTTTTAATTTTTGTTACAATTTGCTTTTTTTATGTTACTTGAATATTAAGTATCATGTTTTTAATTTTTGTAATATCTTGTTAAACATAGGTCATGCTACCGCTGATGTTGAAAAGAAAACGAAACAAAAAACTAAAAAAATTAAACAAGAAATTGTTTTGAAGAAAAGAAAAAGCACAGATGAGTAAGCAATTTATTTATTTATTTTTTTTAAACAATATAGGGTGAATATTTCTTTTGAACTTTGTGGATTAACTCAAACATTTTTAATTTTTAAATTTAGTTATGGGTTCCATCTTGCATATTCTAATTCATTTATGGGCGATGGCACCTCTGGTGGCCATGTTGTTCACTGGGTGAAGAAAGGAGGGGTGGCTGATTCAGCAGGTGTGAGGGACGGAGATAAAATTATATTTGTAAGTTCAAAATAGCTTTAACATAAAATTTAAGTAAAGTTAATGTTTAAAAAGTTTTGTACATGCCTATATTTAGATTACTAACACAAACTTTTAAATAAATACAATTTGTTTATTTACCTAAAATTCATAAATATTTATATTTAAAGTCTACAACATTTATATTTTAAAATTGTCATCAAAAAATTGCAAAATGTTTTTGCTATTAAATTCTTTAGGTGAATGGAGTTAATGTAGAAGATGAAGACCATGAACAAGTTATGGAAAAGATTCATGTCAAAGGAGAAAAAACTCTTGTTCTTGTAATTGAATTTGAAGAAGGTAAAAAAATGGAAAAATAGAAATTCTGAAATGTGATTTATAGATAAACCTGTTTAAATATAACAGTAAACAGCCTAAGCCTAAAGTTTAATTAATTAATCTTAAAAAAAAATTGATTTTTAATATTTTAAATTTGCAAAACTATACTGCAAAACCAAAAAAGTAGGTTACGTTAACCTTAGCAGCAGTCCTATTATTATTTAAATTATTTTTTTAGACAAGAATGTACCACATGATATTACAATAGCAAAAGAAAACGACTCTTTTGGATTTTATTTATGGTTTGATGAGAATGGACATTATATTGAAGATGTTACGCTTGGTTCAACTGCTGATACCGCTGGTCTGAAAATAGGAGATCGCTTAATTGAGGTTAGTTATAAATTTTGAATAACTCTTATGTCTAGAATTAGTTTTTGACTTGATTTTTTAAAGGTTGACCGAATGTAAACATGTGATTATTTAATTTAAATAAACAAAGTCAGTTATCTAATAAAAAATGAATATGTTAAAAGTCCTAAAATATTCAAAGAGAATTTATTTGAAGTAACATCAACCGAATACATAAAGAATTTTCTTTTTAGATTTAAAATCTTTAAAAAAATTATAATGTCTTACTCTATATAAAATATACCTGTTATTTTTAAGGTAAATGGGGAGAATATTGAGAGCGAAGGTCATGACGCAGTTGTGTCAAGAATGAGGGATGGTGGTGACAGTGTTACTTTAAATGTGGTTAATGTAAGAAAAGGAGAAGTTAAGGAGGCTGTACTACCACGAACTTGTCATGTAAATTATTTCTTTAAAACATATTTATATTAGTCTTATTAGAACTATGTTTATAATTAATTATCATGATTTGCACATTTGTTGTATAATATTGGTACTGATACAAAGCTTTTATAGTAACTTTATAAAACAATTACTTTTTTTTTGTACATCAATTAAGTTTGTATAAAACAAACTTTTTAAAGCACAAATTTTTATTAATTTTATGTTTTTTTAGTGATGTTTTTATTTATTTTTTTAACAGATAACGAAGAGGTATGGTTCATATGGATTTAGTATACAGCAAGACAGTGGTGGACTTTATATTGAGTTTGTTCAACCTAAAAGTGCTGCAGATAACTCTGGCTTGAATATAGGAGACAGATTGCTGGAAATTAATGGAAAAACAGTTAAAGGTATTTAAGAAAAAATATGTTTATTAATTTTTTTGTATATTTTATCTTTGATGTGGGAGGGTCGACTTTACAACCTAAATATAAAGTAACATCAACAATCTCAACCCAGTCTCGAGGTACGTTTGGCAGTTTGAGATATTATAGATTATAACTGCTCGATTATCAAGTTGGTGCGTGAATGTTGACCCAACAAAAGTTTATATCATTTATATTAAAGGGCGTTACAAAATGAGAGCAGTGGGGATCGAACCCAGGACCTTATGTATTGCAGCCAACTGTTCTAACCACTTCACCATGCTACCAGTTTTATAGTTTAATACTTTTATAAAATTAAAATTGAGCATATTAACATTTTTCGAGTAATATATAAAGATTTTATTACTTATTATTTAGATCTCTCTCATTCTGCCGCTATTTCTATGGTAATAGAATCAATTAATTCTATTGATCTTACAATATTGTCTTCTAAGAAAGAAGTTGATAAAAAGTAAGACTTTACTATTTAAACAATTGAATTTATTTTTCCTAATTAATATTTTTTTATTTTGTTTCAATTTATTTTGCAAAACTTTTTAACTTTTTTCTGTTTTTATCAAATTTCATATTTTGGGTTTAATTTTGGTTTAAATTTTTATTTAGAAAAAATCCTGATGAGTTTACTCCAATATACCAACAATTGCTGGGCAAAAATGAGTTGGATTATGTGGTTGAAAAGAGAGAATATGGAAGAAATAAAAACAAAGAAGGCACTGATTTGAGAAATTCTGAAGAGAAAAAGGAAAATGAAACTGAAAAAGAAGAAGTGTAAGATTAGTATTTAGACTGTTTGTGTTTTTTTTTTTTTTTTTGAAAGTTGTATTTTAAAAAATTTTTTTAAAGCTATACATGATTTTCTTTACTTTTTTAGAAAAATACTTGATATTAAACTTGGCAAGAAAGTTAAAAGAAGCATCAGCAAGAAAAAGCGAAAAGTTTCTCGAAAAAAGTAAGACTCTTGCCTAGCTACCCAAAGAAATTATTGTTTCACTTGTTAGAAAATAACTGTTGTGAATAAAACTTTTCAATTCTTTCTAACTTTTTTATTTTTAGATCATTAAAAAATCTTGCAATATCGAAATACACGAAAGGAAAAGAAAATATTGCTTTTGTAGAGGCTGAAAAAATAGAAGAAGAGGAAGAACAACAACCTGATGTTTCTGAAGTAAAAACAATTTTTTTTACAAATACTTAAAATCATATTTTATGAAATCTTATAAATTTGTTTCACAAATAGATTGATATTGTAGATATTTTTGCTTAATTACATTAGGATTTCAATATAACTTATTAAAAATGTAGGTCGGATTTTTGGACTTTACGTTGAAGAAGGTCGAGAAAACATCCACCGCTGGTTGGCGCAACACGACAAGAAAGTCGTCAGAATCAGATTCAAATACTTCTCGCGCAATTTATCGCAACGAAAACAAATCATTTGCTCCCGTAAGTTTGTAAATGTAAAAGTTATTCTACGAATATAAAAAAATTGGTTAAAACAGAGATAAAGCACATTTTTTAAAACAATTATATACTCAAGATGTTCATATACCTGCAGCGTGGTGTAGTGGTAAAAACTCTAGCTACACCACACATGCGGTCATGAGTTCAATCCCCACTGATCTCATGCTGTAGCGTCCTTGAGTAAGGCGCTATAACTTCTGCTGAGCCAGCACTTAATCAGCAGCGTAATTATTATAATCTATAATATCCTAAACTGCCACAGGCAACTCGAGACAGGGTCGGAGTAACTGATGTTACTCTATGTTTAAGTCGCGCATTTGACTTTTCCACATCGAGGATAAAGATATTTAAAAAAATATATATATTTTTGATTAGATTTCGGTAAGAAGTCCCCGGAAGTTTCACATGGGATCGTCAACCGGAACCTTAAGATGGCAGTTCGAGGAGACCGATTCTCGGCGCCCTGGTCACGTGATCACTCGGACTATCGAGGACAACGCCATCATGGAAGTAGCTGAAGAAGACGACGATGACGTCACAGTGACGTCATCAGACTTGCCGAATGTCGATAATGTTGCGTCGCCGGAACGAGATAACGACACCTTTAACTATGACTTCATGTCATCACAAAATGCTGATGATGACTTCGTGACGTCACAAAGCGTTAAAAATGACGTCACAGATAACATGGAGGATCTGATGATGACAAAGAAAGAAGAGATCGACTACGAAAGGTTGGAAAGGGAGGATAACGAAGAAATTAGAGAAAATTTGACAGAAATTGTAATTTAATGATTCTAGTTTGGGTATTTTTTACTTAAGTTTGCATTGCTTATTGCATTTATTTTGTCACACTTTATTTTTATGTTTTAGATAAGTTAATTATTTTAAGTTTTATTGTCTGATTTAATTTTGCTTACTTTTTATGTTTTGTGCATGTATTTATGCTTTTTGTTTGCATTTTAGATTTTATTAAATTTAAGTTTGGCTTTTTATTTTTGTGTATATTAAGTTAGTTTAAATTTAGCAAAGCACTTTATTATTTGATTTGAATAATTTTAGCATGTTTTCCTTTTGGTATTAATTTATCAACAAAATACACACATAATTACCAACATTACTTTCCCTATTCAAAATAGCACCAAACTATACATACATTTGCTCATCTCTTACAAAACATCTAACTCCAAAAAAACGCGATTAAAATATACATGCTCAATAAATTAGCAACATAAAGATTACAACTTTTCTAAAATGAACGTTTTGCAGGCCAGTTGTGGGAAGCTGAAATACCTCAGTTATTTATCACAACGTTCAGGTTTGCCTCGCTTATGGCTTTACCGCTTGGATTTTTGGCATCGCAGCGATATAAACCAACATCTCTGGGCCTACAGTCGCTGATGGTAAGAGTGCAGACACCGTAGTGATTCCTCATTGAATATTTGTGGTTGGCTTTAATGCGAACATCATCTTAAAAGTAAGTAAATGCATTACTTGTTTTGTTTTTAAATATTTATTCTTGATGTGAGAAGGTTGATACACGCCCTAAACATAGAGTACCATTTGTTACTCCTACCCAGTCTTGAGTTTCCTTCGGCAGTTTGGGGAATTATAGATCATAATTGGACGATAATTAAGCTGCTAATTAAGTATTGGCTTAGCAGAAGTTCATACTATGTTTATAGCTTTTACTTAAGGGCGCTACAACATGAGAGCAATGGGGATCGATCCCAGGGTCTCATGTAGTAAAACCAAGTGTTTTGTCCACTAAACCACGCTGGTTTAAATATTGCATTTTTAACATGGGCACATATTTTTTATTTTGACATAGGCAAATAAGGTTTATCTTGGTTTGCTAAATCACGTTCAGTACATACGTGCTACTAACCTTTGTACCACTGAATTTCGGGTTCTGGTTTTCCATTTACAGCACAAGTAAATTTTGCCGATCCGTGTTCTTTTATAACAATCGGTTTTAAAGTCAGACTAAAACTGGTCGGTTTATTCAGGTTCAGTTTACTGTATTTGCATTTTTCAACGTGGAAAGGACCTGAAATAGTTATAGAATTTTCTGCTACATAAATGTAATGGATAGTCGTTGGAATTAAAATAAAATTATTATTTCGAAAAATATTTTTCGAAATACTTACTTCTCTTTTGCACAACTGTTAACAAGTTAGATTGATTTCCGTCGCCTCTTCCCATTTCGTTTTCCGCAATAACCCGGAAGTAGTAAGTACATCCGGGTTTCAGGTCTTTGACGAGATGTTTTGTCGAAGTGATTTTGTCCTGGACAGTCTGGAAACTTCGACTGTAAGCATCTCGTTTCTGTATATAAACCAGTTTTATTATCTTCAGAAAAAAATCATTTTTAAAGATGGCAAGGCGTAGTAAAAATCAAAAAGTATTTCTTGTGGATCAGCGCTTGAATAAAACACCACTTGCCATTAAAAATCACCAAAATACTTGGATGAAATTGCACTATGTTGTACCTGTAGGCAGTAATGTTTAATTGGATTACCACCATCGTTCTTGGGGGGATCCCACGTGATTAAAAGTGAGCCGTCATCTTGTAATTCACCGAGAGTTATGTTACATGGTGGGTCTGGTGCATCTAAATAATAAAAACAAATTGCAAAAGATCAATTTAAATTTGTTTGGAATTTGTTAATAATAATCAACTTTACTGTCTTAGCAGGTTAACCAATATTAAATTCAGTTTATTAGGTATAACATCTAACAGAATAACCTACCATTGACAACCAAGGTAACTGCTTTTCTTATAACACCGCTTAAGTTCTCAGCCACTAATGTGTACACTCCAGAGTCCGACTTTGTTAAGTTTCGAATGGTGAGTTGAGTTACTCCATCCACGTTTGATATTACTCCCCGCTTATCAAGATCGACTCCGTCCTTTTTCCAAAAGATCACAGGTTTTGGCTTACCCTGTATAAATGCAAATAATATTAGAAACAAATAGTAAAATGTAGTCGGCAAAATATTGTGCCTTTCTTTCTTTGTAACTACAAGTGTAAATATCTTACCGAAATGGAAGCCATTAAACGCAAGGTGCCGCTTGCTTGTGCTATCAATGTTTGGTTTACTGAAGAATCGAAGTTAATTTTTGGCTTTTCTGCAATAAAAAAGATTTAAACAAATTTTTGGTAATATTCTTATACAAAAAAAATTCATTGACAGATGTTTTACCTTGCAATTGTTTGACTTCGATAGTTTCAGCAAATCTGCAAGCGTTTCCGTAACCACCGTCATTCACCGGTCTTACCCGAAAGTTGAATTTATCTCCAAGCTTTAAATTACTAACCTATGGAAACAAATAAAAATATTGAAACGACTAATATTTTATTTTTTTGAAAAATACTTTTAAAATAGTTAAACCAAAATTTCTTACAGTGTACTTGCAAGATCGGATTGGTAGGTCGTGACACTTTATCCAATTTTCCGTCCCAGTTGGATTACGTTCCACATAATATCCGTTAAACTTCATTGGATCCAACTTGTCCGGAGCTTTCCACGAGAGTTTTACCGACTTGTCGGTAACATCTTCAACAACCAATTCAGCAGGAGGAGGCGGAGGAGCTAAACGAGGAAGTACATGTAAATCAATTACATCTAGGTTGCATTAAAGTTAGTTACTAACTTATCATAAGGTGATATTAGTTTGATCTTAAAAAAATTAGTGTATTACAATTTTTCTGATAAAAACGGCTTGTGCTCACTTAAACATTACAAAACTTTCTTTGTACTTATTACTTGCTGTTATAGTCTAGCAAAACGGTAAACTTACGCATTGGGTCTTTTGTTGTAATGACTTCACTTTCTTTTCCCGCAGGACTGCTACCCCCCTCGTTTTCTGCAGTAACACGGAACACATACTCGCAACCTTCGGTCAAATCTTTAGCCTTGAAGTTATTGTCCAGTACAAGTCGGCCACTGTTTAATGTTGTCCAATTTCGACGGCCTACTCGTTTTACTTCAACCATGTAACCTGTAATGTTTAAAGTTTTTACATCGTAGCTAAATAAACAGGTTTATGTACAACAAAGTTTACTGAAATATCAAATGTGGGGTAGCAATTCCAATAACGTACCGTTAATGGGGCTTCCCCCGTCATTAGGGGCCTTCCAAGACAAAGTACAAGTCTTTTTTGTGACGTCACTAACTTCTGGTGCACCGACTGCCTCTGGTGGTTCTATACCAAAATTTTTGTAATATTAATATTTTCTTGATAAAGTTTTGCATATAAGTAGCACAATACTTACTGTATTTGTCGTCAGCTACTACCTCGTCGGATACAACAAACGGGCTGTGGCCCAAGGCGTTGTGGGCATTAACCCGAAACAAATAAGAAGTTCCCTTATCGACGTGGTCAGAACTCATACGAAGATCCTCTCCCGGATATACCTTTCCAAGCTAAAACAATATTTAAATGTTTATTTAAAATTTCCTTCTGATAATAAACTAACCTAAAACGCTCAATAAATAATATAGTCTTTATAGTGTAGGCCTCTGATTGTTACAATTTTTGGATTATCTTACCCTAGACCAGTCGTCGTCATCTGACCCTTTAATTTGTCGGTCAACAACGTACTGGGAGATGTTCATACCGCCGTCGTCGATAGGTGGTGACCAACCGATGGTGATCAGTTTTGATGAAGCTTTTAACACTCTTATCTTCTCGGGAGCTCCAGGTACATCTGAAACAACATAAAATTTAGATTTTTTTAATCAAAGCAGAAATTAGAATGAAGTTTTGCTGAATATAAAAACGTATAAAAGTGTTTAAAACGGTTGTTTAGTACTTACCTGTCACTTTAACTTTTATCTCCATTTCAACTTCGCCTTCTGTGTTTTTAACTACGACCTTATAAACACCAGAGTCAGCTCTACTAGCATTTGATAACCGAAACTGAGCAACACCCTTGGGCGACTTCAGATCAACTCTCTCTTCTATAACAACATCATTAAAACAATAAACTTAAAAATAATCTAAGTTTTTAATATTTTTCACCTTCTGGTTTGATCTCTTTTCCGTCGCGACTCCATATTGCAGTTGGTCGGGGAATACCCGAAACAGGAACTGACAGCAAAACATCGTCCTCGGCTTTGAAGACGACCGGTTCTTTAAATTTCTCTTTGTCCATGTCAGATATTGAAGGTGGTTCTATCATCAAAAATCAATTTTCAAAGATATTTAGATTGTACTTAACCAATTAAAGAAATGTTTTAATTTCTTGGGCTCTATAGTAAAGCCTTTTAAAGATTAAGGTGTTTGGGCCTGTTTGGTTCTTCCAGTTACATAAAAATTAAGTTGTCATTAACTAACATGTTGTCAGACTCTGACTTCATTTTTACCTGGTTTGTCCATAGCAGTAATTGGTTTATCGGTTGTGCTCCACGGGCCCTTTCCAGTTGAATTCCTTGCCAAAACCCGGAACTCGTAATCGGATTCAGGCATCACGTTTTGGACATGTGCTGAATTGTCTTTAACATGTGAACTGGAAACCTGTTACAACGTTTAAGTAGTTTTTTTATAAATATGTTGATTTATCCTCGATGTGAAAAAGTCGACTTTACAACCTAAATATAGGGTAACATCATTTACCCCAACCTAGTCTTTAGTTGACTTGGCAGTTTGGGATATTATACATTATATTTACCTTAATCTAGTCTTTAGTTGACTTTGTCAGTTTGAGATATTATAGAGATTAAGTATTGGCTCAGCAGGAGTTCATACCGTTTATAGCTTACTAAAGGGCGTAAAAACATGAGTAGAGATCAAACCTAAGACCTTGTGTAGTGAAGCCAAGTGTTCTGACCACTACATTATGCTGCTTTGTTGAAACATATTTATAAAATTAGAAATCCCTTAATGCAAATTTAGCAGATGTTTCTTATTTATAAAAATTATTACTACAAAAACTGACCGGACTCCAATCTCCCCCAACTTCTCTCATCTCGACCAAATACCCAGTAACTGGGCTTCCTCCATCGCTACTAGGTTCCTTCCACTTAATCTCGATACTTTTTGAACTTACTTTCCCTGGCATAATTGCACCAGGTGCCAATGGTGGACCTAAAGATTTTAAAAATCTTGTCAGGGTAGAGAAATATATATTAAAATTAGCTTAACCTGGCAAACAAGCTTCGATTGCCGTTTAATACAGAAACATTACACCACATATTATAAACTCTGGTTCAGTTTATCTGTTAACTGAATTATTTTTATGTAATTATTAATTTAGTTCTTTAAAAATAACGTTTTATTTTACTAACCACTTGCTAAGGTAAGAGCTGACATAAGTGGTTTGCTTTCACCCTCGGAGTTGAATGCTTTGACTCTATAAGAATACTTCATGCCTTTGACCAGACCAGTTGATTTAAAGGATGTTGTGTCAGCACCGACCTATTATAAACATAAAAAAGTTGTAGTATAATTCAATACACTAACAATTTAGAAGTCTGTGGTAACAACTTTTTACTTGTCCAAGAGATTTCCAGCTTGGAGATTTTGTATCCTTTCTTTCAATGACGTAACCTTCAAGTTGTTTGCCTCCATTGTTAGTTGGTGGTTGCCACGAAAACTCCATGAAGGTACTTGTCACCACGTCCATAGATAACGGTCCCACTGGTTGGCTAGGGGCATCTTAACAAGAACATCAAAAACCACTTTTATTACATAACATACGATGTCAAAGAGTATATATATACCAATATGGTTGACAGATAAAGTCAAGATATAGCAAGCTAAGTGAGCCGTACCAATAATAACAACGTTAAATGAAGCTGTGGCACTTCCCTCTTTGTTTTTCAAATTCAAGCTGTAAACTCCGCTATCTTCTGCATTTAAACCAACCACTGCGAATGCTGTTGATGTATCTGTGGTTTCACATGAAACTCTTCCTTTAGCAGCTAACTTCTTTCCGTTCTTCGACCATTGCGCAATTGGTAAAGGAAAGCCTTTGTAAGGTATCTGTAAAATACCAAACAATTTATAAGGTAGATATTATATATACCTATTAAGTTGTTGCACGGAAAAATTGAAGTTGTTGCACGGAAAAGTTTTTTTTGATGTTTGATTGTACTTGCTTACCTTGAGCCTAAAGTCTTTTCCTGCTTTCAAGTTTTGATCACCTTTCAATTTATCAAGAGTGGCTTGGTCTAATTCAGGAGGGTTGGATGGTTTCTGAACAGTAACCGCGCGCGATTCTAAACATTCACTCTCCCCAACTGAGTTAGTTGCTTTTATGCGGAACGTGTATCTTTTTCCAGCTTCCAAGTCGCCAATCCTTATTTTCTTTTCACCAGGAGCAAACGATGCACACTAACATCAGAAAAATTGGAATTTTATGTATATTAATTTACAAACAAGATTTACTTAGTGGAAATATTTTATCTAAATTGTTCTGAGAGGATGTACTGAAAGTCCTATATAAATTATGCATCTATTATTATTGCAAATCTAGTTTTGGTGGGACCTGAACCATATCAATGTGATTATAAGTAAAATATTGAGATGTTGAAATTGTTTTTTTCAATACCTCTTGCCAACCGGCGCCATTGCTTTTCTCAATAATGTATTTGTCAACGTTTCCACCCGTTCCTGTTGTAACAAATGTGATTGCGAAGTGGTTGGAAGACATGCTATCAAACTTGATGTTGCCAGCAGGCTTTGCTGGAAGTTCTGTTAACAAACCAAATTGTTTTAAACAAATAATTGTAAAATTTAAAAGAAAGTGTGGTTAAAAATATATGTCGAATGTCTTTAAATATTTTATATGCAAGCCAATATATTTAGATTTAAACAACTACAGCTGTCGGCATTAGGCAATATAACCTGAGAAAGATGACGTCACAACCCTGCATGTTTCTATCTCATGGGAAAAGCAAATTGCGCTGTAATTAATCATAATACAATGCGGCTAATTGAGAAAAATTTAACGTCGTTTTTCTTATGTAACTTTACCAATTCTTTTTTAAACTTGCCTTGTGTCTCGATGGTCATCGTTGTTGTTTTGGTTACAGTTTGCCCAGGTGTTGTTACAGTTTCGAATTTGACTTCTGATACGTCGGAAAGAGAAACCTCGACCGGTATCTTTAAATCTCCAAACTGATTAACCAAGGTTACCTTGAACACAAATAAAGATTTTAAAATTTTGGTTCTTTTAAAACAAATACAACAGTTTACTTATGATTGTGAAATATCCGTTTTATTCATACAATTATTTTGGACGCTAGTTGCAAAGTTTCTAACTTATAAAATAAATTTAAATTTAATAAAATGTAAATAATAATCGCAAGTTAAAATGCTTTTTTTTACCTCATATGTTCCACAGTCTTCTTTTTCAAACTTTTCCAGTGCAATTTGCGTCGAAGAACCGGTTGTTATTATCTTGTATTTTCTTCCAGATGTGACCTTGTTTCCATTAAAACTCCAACTTGCTTTGATAGTTGGTGCCCCAGAAAACGGAACCTTTAGTGTCATGGGACCACCTTTGATTAATTTAAACAATAAAATCGTTTATTTTAATTCATGGATATTTTAAATATAACTGTTTATACTTTTTACCTGTTTGCAGGTTATTTAATGACTCGGCACATTTTTGAAATTCGTCGTTGTCAATGGAAGGCGGTTCTGTAAAGTATATCTAATTAAGTTTATGCTTGTACAAATAGATGAAAAAAAAGTATTTGATAAAGATTTAGAAAGTATCTAATAAGTAAAAGCAAAGCATATGTTTAACTTGCCTGTGACAATAAGTTTGAATGGGACTTCAACATTCCCCTTCGTTGTCTTGAACGAAATTTGACCTTCATCTTGCTTTTCAGTCTTGGAGATAACTAAAGTTTTTTCGTTGTTGTCCTCGCTAATTATTATCCTTTCACCATCATGTCTCAAGGTCTTGCAATTCTAAATATGGATTTCTCATTAAAAATAAATATCCAGGGCAAATTTAGACATTATTTTTAAGTCATTTTGTCTATAGATTTATTGTTGTCAATAGGTTATAAATTGAAATGCTAAAAATTACCTGCATCCATGACCCGGAATACGAGGCATCAGGCAACTCACAGGTAAAAGTTGCTCTTCCACCTTTAGCAACAACTATCTCAGACATATTTACCCTACCCTTAAAACAAATAGAGCTTGTTTATATTAGCATAAAACTAATTTGTCTTAAACAGAATTTCTACAAATGGATAACCTTCCTATTTCGTCAACTTTTCAAATTTATGTTTAGGTAAAAAAAAACTTGTATCTTATAGCAATTAAAAAAAACAAGTTTAACATGAATGCTTAGCTTAAAACAAACTTGTATTTTATAATTGCAATTTCGACGCCGTATGCCGGTTACTTTCCATATGTGTTTAATGCGTGGATGCCAACTCACGTCGTTGTCTATAAAAGGTCACACTTTTTTTTCCCTGGGGTAATAAAATATATATTAAGTAATGACGTATATTTTCCGATGAAGTTGGGATAGTAAAAGGGTTTATCTTTAGACTTGTACATGCGTCTTTAAACATTTTTGCAGATATTATAGCTTTAAAATTTTTTTCTAAAATTTTTATTCGGAAAATAGGCTAATAGCAAACCTAATAAATTAATTTTTTCGAATTTTCTTTTTTTGGCAAAAAATCGATTTTTTTTTCGAGGTAAATTCGTCATGAATTGTAATATAAACTATCAATCATTTCACTACTACATAGCGTTGTTACGTATCACCAACAAAAGTAGATCCGTGCCAACCCGTTTGTCTTCGAAATTGCAATAAAAATATCCTGTTTTAAATGCTTAAGGAAGCTGTCGCAACAAATATGTAGCTGTCTAATGTATACGGAAAGACACATTTAGACGTAACACTGCGCTATGCGATAAATTATAAATGAAAATTGAATGTTTTTTTAAATTATAGTGAAATTATATGTATACTCGGTTTATAAATACTATTATAGAAGTAGGCGGTAACTGCCTCCGTATAATGTTAATTGCTATAATGCATTACAATATACAGGCGTTTGTTGTAAATATAACGTGTTAAAATGTGACCTATTTCATGTAGGTGAATTTAAGGCACGTGATATTTAAACTCTCCAATATATTACCTGCATTTCCAACCATACGTTTTCTTGGAAATTGTTAAGGTTTTGTTTAAATTAAAATTAAATTTCAAAATTCGTAGTAGAAGGGAAATCTTAATACCATACTTTGTATACTAAATGTCAGTTTTAGGAACAATATTTTGATAGTGATGGTGTAGCATAATCATAGCTAAACTAATAGTTATAACTGTTAATCATGGATTTGGACAAAACACTAGTTATAAATGAAAACGATTCGGAAGAGTTGGACTTTGCTATATTGGAATTGGATGATATGTATGCATCGTTAAAGAAGCTGAAAGACGTTAGGACAAGTAAAACAAACAATGTCACAGAAATTGATGAAGGAATTGGCACCGCTGAAAGAAAGGTACATCAATAAAATGTATTTATAAATTTGAATCAGATTGGTTGTGATATTTATTGAATTTATTTAATGAAAAAGTACAATATAATTTGTAAAAATTAACACTTGCTCTCAGTTTTTAATTGTTAAAACTTAATGGTTTTTTGGTAGATTTTGTTTAAAATAACTATCAATAAGTAATTAACTAAAAAGACCTGCTCATCTAATGCATGAAAACATTAGCGGTTTAGTGGTTAGAAACTTGGCTTTACTACAACTTGTCTTCGGTTTGACCTCCGCTGCTTTAATTTAGTATCACTTTTAGGTAAGCAGCTTAAAACCGCGCAAATTCCTTCTCAGCCAAAAACTATAGGCTAGATTGAAAAAACAATGTAACTATATGTTCAGGCTGTGAAAGTTTGTCTTGTCAAATCAAGCACAAATAAATACGTACCAAAACCTTTGTGAAACTTTACGGTAGTTGCTGTTTCTTATCCATGTATAAACTGTTTTATTACATACATTCGAGACATTCTTTAATTACTAAAAGAACGTAACAATTTGTTGTCATCAATGTTGTTTTTGTATACAATCTTCACAGCCTAAATAGTACTAAAGATCTCTATTGCTTTGGTTATGTCAGTTTCATACACTCATGATATCAGTTTTACTATTAAAATTTTGCGAAAAGGGTTTAACTTTGTATTTGAATGTTTTATGTATCAGCGCCATACACATAACTTCACATTTGTTTTAAATAAGAAGTATGTAGACACATTTTTTTATATATATTTTTTCACACGGAAGTCCGTCATACTTTTTGCTATTGTAATTCCTAATTGCGTAAGGAAGAACATACGTTTTAAACAATTTCTACGTTTTAAACAATTTTATTTTTCTAAATCAGAAGAAAAGTGCCAAGCAGCTTACAAGAAGTTTCAGTCAAATAGAAGTTGTCATTTTCGATAAAGAAGGAGAATACACTCAAACAATAACAGAAGAAAAACAGCAAAGCATGTAAGGGTAAAACTTAATTATTAATTACTAAAGTAAAGGTCTAATATAAATCTTTATGGGAAAAGAAAGCGCATTAAATAAGTTTAACATTTTATATTTAATTTTAGGAAAGTTCCTCCTTTTCCAGTTAATTTAAACAATCAATCCAACTTTGACAGGGCAGTAGAATCTCATTCCAGGTAAAAAGCATTGTTTTTGTTATTATAAAAACTAAGTAAAAACAAGAAACCTTACTAACATAAAATTAACCTTAAGTTATTATTATTATTATTTAAAAAATGTTAATATTTTGTGAACTTGAAGAGGTTTTGAGAGATCTTCGAGCATTACTTTTAACCTTCCACCAAGAAACAATATCCCAACGCCTAAGCCTCGTCGCAATCCTTTTATTCAGTACGATTCTGACTCCGATTATGACGAAGTACCTGCTGAGAATGACGTAATAATTATTGTTTTAAATAAGGTTTACAATAACTCAGTAACGGGTTAACAGACTTTTTTGCATACTTTAAAAATAGTAAACAAAATTTGAATATGCCGAAAATCAAATTTAATTTTCTGAATTTCTTATTTTGTATGAGCATTTTCTTTCTGTTCCATGACACTGCTTACTGTAAGTTTATTTGTTGTAACAGCTTGAGCAACAAAATAACGAGCCAACTTATACTTCTATGCAATCTATGTCACCTATACCCGACTATGAAGAAGTTCCTGATAAGTTGGACGATCTAAATTACACTTTTAACAACACATTTCCTTACAAACAAAACCAACCTCCGAATGTACAAAGATCATCATCCTCAATTTCTGCTTTGGCAACTTCGCCGAAATATGGAATGGTTAATTTTGCAGCTAAGACAAGAATAAGAAATATATCTCCAGAACCAGGTTGAAAAAATGAAATTTTAGAGAATATTCATGTTTTAAAAATACCAGAATATAATTTGTTTAAGTGTTTTTGTGTTAAAACAAACAGAAGTTTATGCACTAATTTAATTAATTGATTTATTTATTTTTGTATATATTGTAGCACCTGTAGTATTACAAATGAATCGTTTGAACAGTAACAACGGAATTCTTAACCTGAACTTTCAAGAGGACCAAGAAACAAAATTTGGTATTTTGTTTAACCATCTGACCAATCAATCATCAATTAGTAACTCCACACTTTAAAGCAAGCGAGTTCATTTACCCAACTGTATTTACAGGTACAAAAACAAACGACAGTGCGCGAGCGGAAATGACATCAGACGACGAATGGGATGAAATATCTGTTGATGACAACAATGAAAGGTTCATTGTTTAATTTACTTTAACGCCAACAATAATAAATGACAATTCTATATATATATAATTGCACCTATTAATTCAAACAACGCCCAATGTATAAACAACTCTAAATAGTTTTATTTAATCTTGGTTTGACCTTTAAAACAAGCTTAAAAATGTATGAAATGGACAGAATGAAGCCCTACAATTACATGTAAATCAATGTCATAGAATATTTAATATTAAAAAATACAAAAATAAAGATAGAATTTTTATTTAAGTTTGTAGTTTAGATTTAATAATTATTTAATTAATAGGGAAGATCATACTTCAGCGCAGTACAGAGATGGTCAAGCGCAACCCAACCACTATATTTATAGAAATTCGATGGAGTTTGATCCGAACCCAGAAGGTGACGACGAGTCAGGTAAAACATATTAAAATTAATTTAAAAAAAAAGTTTAAAAATTCGTTTTAATTTAAATGCATTGACCCTTAATCGACATGGCAAAAACACTTAAATTTTGGCAACTTTACACTTCGCATTTAATATACATTATATGTCTACCGATGTTTTTTTGAATTTTTATCTGTGTATATACCAATAGCAAATTACAGCAAGCACCACAAATAAAATAATTTTTTAGGCAATAACCTCTGTTATGTTAAAGTTTCGATTTACAGTTCGAGAATAGGAGGCCTCCCACGCAAATGGGAGGCCGACTTGACTCCCCTATATGGTGGATGTTCATTGAGCAATTAAGACGAACTTATCAGCTAACAATTATTATTAGATTTGATTCTTGGTCACTTGCTCTGACGTTCACGTTAACATATAGGTACAACTGTATTCACAGTGTTTAGGTAATTAATCTTAGTTCAGTATACACACTAGTTTAGTTTGGTTCAGTATTTATTTGCAAAATTTTAGAAATCTAAGGCAGGAGAATATAGTTACGAGACTATAGATTTCAATTTTAGACTTTGCTTGGTCATGTTATGTTGTAAGTGTGTTAACATTCACCTATCGACAATTATTTGACTTATAGTGTGATTTTTATAGGTTGTATACATGAATGGCTTTACTTTTGAATGTTTTAAAGGTTTTTTTTTAAAAAAGGAAATTGTTTGCATGAGAATTGGTAAAAACATGTGCAACATTGTTTAAAACTAAGTAACATCTAACTTATTATTTTTAAAGCAAAGTGTTAGTTTTTAAAAGAAATACAAACAGTTTTAAATTTAAATTAGTTAGTAGTTAAAAGAACAGAACGCTTGCAGATCAAAATGTTTTTTGTTTTTGCGCAGGAACTGCGACTGAGGAATGTACACGCACTTAATTTGTTTTGTTTGCCCGAGTAATTATGTTCTTTGAGGTGAATTCAGTTTCTAGGTGGAAATACTTTGAGCATTCGTTCTGAGCGCAAATTTAAAACAATATTATTATTTGTATAAAAAAAATGTTCAAGTATTACAAACTACTTTTTTAATTTTAATGCAAATTTTTACTGTTTTTTGTTTTAGCTTAGTTTGCAGCCAACTGTTATGGTTATGTTTGTAAGTTTTCTCTTTTTTTACAGAACGAAGCCGATGTTCGTGTTGCCACAAATGCTGTCAGATCTTTATGACCACGATGGTTATTTTTTGTTTAGCTATTTTCTTGGGGGTTCTGATATTTTACATTTATTTAGGTAAGTAAACATGTCCTAAATTAAACGGAATAATGTTGAATATTTCTGATTGCTGAGATTTTTGGTATTATTTCATTTTTGACAAAGAGTAAATTAATATTGTGAAATTCCCGACAGAACCGGATGCACTTTGGCATGTTTTATTATTTGATATTTTATGTCATTAATGGTTTAATATATACATTTTTTGGCAGGAGTTGAAAATGAAAAATATTTAGCTGTTTGGGAAATGAAAAATGGTAAAAATGTTTAATCTGACTAAAATGTATTTCAATTTATGTCCAGTTTTTTTGGTATGTAATAAATCTTTTTGTTTTATAATTTGTGTTAAAGGAAATGGTGGTGGATAAACTCTAAGCAGAAATCTATCTTTAAACGGAAGGTGCAGAAAGGAAAGCAATAAAAGTTCAAAAGATTATGGTTATCCCATATTATTTTGAATCAAAACTGTTGTTATTTCATTATTTTGTTTGGCAATTGCATAGCGAAAATAATAGTATTATAATGTATATGTAAAATGATTGTTTAAAACACGTTCTTGTTACTTTATTTTGTTACATGTTGCAGTTTATGTTGCTTTTATTTGTATTTAGCGGCTTTTTTAACACTATCTTACTACTTTAAACTATATTGTTTTTGTGCGCATTTGGGCTTTGTAATTTGCAGCTTGTTGTAAATAATTAAGTATTATACGTAATTATACTAACCACTGTGTAAAAAATAGCAATTTCGATTTTCTTAAAAATGAGGATAAACTTATGTTAACACAAATTGACAACACTGCAAAACATTGCACATGACAACAGTAACTAAGGTAGCGAAACACAATTTATTTCTTTACGTAAATTGCGTTTGCTCTGTGTATTGTTAAAGTAAGTTTTAGTGGTTAAAAACAACGAATATTAAAGTGATACTTAGTTTTGTTTATTTATAAAATATAAAACTAATGTTAGGTAAACTTATATTGTCAATGTAATTTAGTTTTGTAAATTTATTAAACCTAGAATATATAAAAGCGTATTTTTTCAGGTGCCTTAATTTTTAAATAAACAAATTAAAAATGGCAACCACAAGAGCTGAAGGGCTACCTTTTTTGCCAGGAAACACGTTTAATGACCCAACGGTAAGTGCAATTTACCAGTTTTTTTTTCTTCTAATAATGGTAAATAAAAGTAGCCAGTCTGTCAGTCAGCCAGTGGTAGTGCCTGTGGAAGTTAAGTAGAAAAAGTTTAAATAAGGATATCAGGTAGCGTAAGATATATACGTTTTTGTAGTCGACTGTTAAAAAAAGGTAAACCAGTTGCATCCATATTATCTTTATTCATTAGTTTAAAAAGATGTTTTTTTAAATTGTGATGATAAAACCGATTGTAAATTTAATTGTTTTTACAGAAAACAAGGTACCATGTTTCCAACACCCTGAAGTTTAAAAATGGGTATGCTCAACAACATTCTCCCTCTGTTGGTCTGGGGGGTGAAAGATTAAAATACAATCAATTATCTGAAGCTGAACTGGATGAACTGGCAAACAAAATGCCAACTTTGACCTATGGACAAGCCCAACAGGCTCCCCCTGAAACATTTGTTCCAGCTCACCTTGCTTTCGATAAAAAGGTAAATCTTTAATTTAATTAGTAATTAGTATTAAATTAACCCAAAGTTGGTTACTAATTGCAATAAAAGTTTAATAGGCCTATAAAATTTATGAAATGACTGAAATTAAAATTATATTTTTAAAATTAAATTTATGTCATTTAAGTCACTTTGTCCCTCTAACAATTAAGTTCATATATTTGTTTTAAAAACAGTGGCATACTTTTTTTCAAAGTTTGATAAAAGTTTTTTTGTTGTACACAAGGTTTTGAAATTCACTGGCTACTTCAAAGAAACAGTTCACGAATCTCCTCAGGAATATTACAGAGTTAGGCCGGTTGAGATATTTTACTATTTGGAGGATGACAGTATTTCTGTTGTGGAACCCCATGTTGAAAACTCTGGAATGCCACAAGTAAAACAATTATTTAAACATTCTCAATCCAGCATAGTGTATAATAATTTATTTTGAAAGCCTTGTTTTAAGTTTATTTTATTTGATAGCAGTCCTTTAACATACAACATTTTTAATAGGTATATGTATATATAAGTGTTTCTCTCTTTATTTGTTTATATAATGTCAACACTTTTAAAGACATTGCGTACACTTTTTAAATCACACCTTAAATCTTTTTTTGAAATCCCAATTGCTAGTAAAATGTAGCTGTAACTTAAATGTAATTTTTTTGTTAACTGTAATAGGGAAAGTTGATCAAGAGACAAAGACTCCCCAAAGATGATCAGGGAAATAATTGGCACTGGAAGGATCTCAATCTTTCAATGAATGTTGTGTTTTATGGAAAGGCTTTCAGGATTACAAACTGTGACAATTTTAGCAAGGTTAATTTTTGCAACAAAAAAATATAGGCTATTTACCATTTTGTTTGATCTTCTAACTGTAACATGACCAAGCAGAAATGCCTTTTTTTAAACTAAAATATATATACGTTAACATATCTTTAGTAATAATTTTTTTTTACAGAACTTTATGGAGAGCGAAGGTTTGATTATAAATGAACCAGAATCAGTTCCAAGAGATCCTTATACTGAAACAAGGAAGCAACCGCTGAGATCTTACACTACTCGATCTGATTTCGACAAACTGAAGAAATTTTTGATGCTTGACAGAAAAGTAAATTTAATTTTAAACATAGGCCCACTCATATATCAACAATATACATTTAAATAAGCTTGAATTTAATTGTAAATTTTAGATGAACGAACAATCTATTAATGAATTTTGATAACAATACAGTCCAACTTTAATTTTTTACAAATATTAATCCAGTAAAACTGACTTGGTTAAGTAAAGTTATCTTAACAATTTTAGTTGTTTAATTAATTGGGCAATATAAAAAAATGTAATCTAACATTCTCTATATAGGTTCTTCGTTTTTACTGCGTATGGGACGACAGAGATTCTATGTTTGGTGAAATGAGACCATATGTTCTCCATTACTTCCTCGTGGACGACACGATCGAGATAAGAGAAGTTCATAAACCAAATGATGGGCACGACCCATTCCCAGTCCTTCTTAGAAGACAGAGACTTCCCATTAACAGAAATGATGTTCACTGTATGTAAAGTTCAAAAAATGTTAAATAAATTAAATATTATTTATTCATTAATTTTTTACATTTACTTATCCTTGATATGGGAAGGTAGAGTTCATGACTTTAACATAGAGTAACATCAGTAACTCTGACCCAGTCTCAAGTTTGGGATATTGTTGCTTAAAATCCCTTAAACTGCTGATTAAATTATAAGCTGCTGACTAAGTGTTGGCTTAGCATAGGTAGATACCTTAAATCGCGCCTCACACAAGGATGCTACAGCATGAGAGCAATGGGGATCGAACCAAGGACTTCATATAGTAAAACCAAGTGTTTTGACAACTACGCCAAACTGCCGGTGTATAGTTACCTTAACTTTAAATAAACATTTCATTTAAAACTTGGGCTTTAAATTTAGGTCTAAACATGTAATAAAACTTTTCTTTTTGGTTTGTTGCAGCTTCTTTTCCAATGATTGTTATGGAATTGACCGACCATGAGGTCAAAGAGTGGTTTACACCACGTGACTTCGAGATCGGCAAAACCTTGTTTATTTACGGACGACGTGTCATCATCTACGACTGTGACGAGTTCACAAAGAAGTAATTTACAAACTTTTAGATTTTATTTTTTATTGTAACTCTTGCTTATTGTAAATTTGTATTTTAGTTACTACAGAACAATGGGCATTTCGTCGACGTTTGAACCCATTCCTGTTACAGGATTTGCAAGGGAAGTTCCAAAAATGGTTAGTTTGTATATTCGACAGAACTAGCATTAAGGTTCTATAGGCTTGACTTGCAAAATGATTTAGTCATTTATCTAAAAATTGTGTGTAACTTATAACAGTATATTAGATGTTAACCTTAACTATAAACTGTCACCTTCAAGTTTATCATAGCCATTGAAAAAAAGTTTACAAAGCAACTTCTATGTTTGATTTGTTAAATTTAAACTACAGGAACTTCCGCCTTACAACGGTTTTGGTTCGTTGGAGGATTCTCTGCAGAATTGTTTGAGTTTGGTCCCACAACCACCCAAAAAAGACTTTATTAAAATGTTGGAGAACGATCACAAGATTTTAAGATACGAAGCTTGCATGGTTTGTCGATTTCTTAACCTTTATTACAATTTTGGTAAAGATTTGCCGATACCAATCTGAGAATCATTATATTTTTATGCTGTAGCGCCCTTAAGTAAGGCGCTATAAACGGTATGGACTCTTGCTGAGCCGGCACGTAATCCTGCTAAGCCAGCATGTATACAGCTAAAAGCAACTTTAGACTTGGTCGGAGTAACTGATGTTACTTTAAGTTAAGGTCGTGAGGTCGACCTTCCCACATCAAAGATAAATTTATATATAAAAGTATCATAACTAATTTGTTAACTGATTTCATATTTTAAAAAATATGGTTATTTTTATTTGTTCAGGAATCTGTTCGCCTTGAAGATCGTAGTCGTCGATTCATTATCTCCTATCGACTTTCTGACGACATGGTTAGTATATTCGAACCACCGCAACGTAACTCGGGTATAATTGGTGGCAAATTTTTGGAGGCAACTCGAATCTCCAAACCAAACTCTGACGTCGAAAATCCAGAGTTTTATGGACCAGGCGACTTTGCCATTGGAGCTACAATTCGAGGTTTGTAATATGTGTCTTGTTTAGCGATCTTTTATGTTTGTTCTTTTTTAAACGGGTCAATTTAATAACTAATCAGTTTAGAGAAAGTGCTAACACAGATTTAGGCTAGATATACCCAGATGGATAAAGCATTTTAAAATAAGCAATGTTTAACTCGATATTGCTGCATACCTTAGATGCAGCAATATGCAAAGGCTTTCCTAGCCTTAAACCGATATTGCTGCATACCTTAATGTCTGATACATCTTTTTAAAATAAAATTTTTAAAAATTCACAATTGAAAATTTACCCAGTGTTTAAACACCGATTTACTATCACCAACTGCGACGAGTACGTTCTCAAATATCTTGAGTTGAACCCCGATCAATATCCGGTCAAGACCATCGAGAGTATTCGAGAAGTTCACCGAAAATCGGAGCCGATTTCCCCGTCGACTAAAACCGAGGAAGCAGCGGCGTAACTTTTTTGTTTTGGAATCTGATTACATGTAAAGCATTTCTTTTTTCACTGTATATTATAGCTTTAATAAACAACCGTCTTGTAATTTATCGGCGCTTCATTAGGAGTGGTTATGTCTACTATAGATAGTCTATTATGATTAACCGCTGATATATTCAAAAAGAAATCAATAGTTGTATCATTGTACAGGAAATTATTCACGGATTATGGTATGTGTTTAACCTTGCGCAGTTGTTTAGGTCATATAACGTTGTCAACTAATATCATTAATCACGCAAGCGCACACATATTAATCGTTATCAGCGTGCATGTTAGTGTCACTACAACCATTCGTGTTATAAATACGTGTTTTCTAATTTACCAGTACCTGTAAAATGTAATGCACTGAACAGGTAAGTTGTAATTGAATACAAGGGCGTTTTACAGCGATCTTTATTACAGTAATTTACACAATAAACAAAATAAATAAAACGGGGCGACACATTCTTTGGACAAAAAAGGTTGTTAGAGCTGTACAAGTTCATTTACAAGTTGTAGGTATTGTATTTTGCCTTTTAAAATTAAATTCTTATTTCTTGACGAATATTGCAAGTTTAGATTAATTTACTTGTTAACTTTTTTCATAACTTCCATGTAAAAGTATTACAGTTTTACAGTAAGTTCAGTATAACAACGAACATCACTAAAAATCCAGCAATTTGTTTCTCTTTAACGCACCAAGTGGTGGGGAAGAGTCATGGTGCATAGTCTCAGGCCAGCCAGACCTCGGGGAAGGTTGCCGACTCGCTCCCATTCGTCCTTCTCCGGATCGTATGTCTGGATGACTTTGATGCACCTTCGTGCTGACCAACAGTAACCACCCACCACGTAAACTCGATTGTCCAACTAAAAAAATAACAAAATCAGATACAACACTTTTAAGCAAACATGCTGTAAGGCAATAGTACGATATAAGTAAAGCCTTAGCCATTCTATTTACCACACAGGCTCCAGCCTCGCTCTGTCCCATGGAAATAGGAGTGACCGTCGTCCATTGGTCAAAGTCTGGGCTGTACACCTCAGTCTCAAGCACATCGATACGCTTGTTGATGCCAGCATTGCCTCCAATCACATAGATTCTAAAGATTTCATACAAAGATTAAAAAATAATAGGACTTTAATTATAAAGAACAAAACTTTTTTTGTGCATAGAAAGTAAAAGCTTTAGAACCCTACAATGAAATACAGTAGCATTACAATATATTAAAAATGGATTTACTTTTCTTTCAATGTCACTTGGCTGTGCCATCCTCTTGGATACTGTAATGGCGATCTTCTTTCCCAGATGTCATGCTTGGGGTTGTAACACAACATCGCATCACTAAAATGGCCATCGCTAAATCCTCCGCTGACGTACAGCTTGTCGTGGTGTACTGAACCGTTGTGATCACAAAGTGCATTCTATAAAAAGAAAAGGAAAATAAGAACATGTATATTTATATGTTACATAATCGCAAGATAATTTTGTATATGTGATATAATTAAGAGAAGATGTTGCAATTTAATTTTCTAATAAAATTTAACTAAAGCTGCCTTTAATTGAAAAAAAATAATAATGGTCTCCAATAGGCATCTATTTTTAAAAGAACAATACGTTACTAGTTTTATATACCGGCGCCTTTTATGATTTAATAACTACCTGCGTCGAAGCCACGTACTTCCATCTATCTTCCTCAACGCAATAACATTCCACAGACGACAAGCGGCCAACTGAGTTAACTCCGCCGACGGCATACAACCTATTATAAGCAGGAATGGCACTAACATGAAAACCAGCTCGGTTCTCGTTCATGCTGGCTATTTTCATCCAAGTGTTAAAACGTGGATCATATCTATGTAAACAAACATGTGATGTTAATTAAAACATAAAATTAGTGAAATAAATATTGTTGTCCAATATGCAGTCTACTTTACAAAAAATTTATAAGTAGCTATTTTCCATTTTTCATAAAATAAAAAGGGGCAGCTTCCGAAAATGTTTGTGTTTTTAAGAGTAGACAAGCGTCAATTATAAATATGCAGTCATATATTTATACTATTTAACATATTTTAACTACCTAGTAACTGTAGAAACTGATGTTTTCCCCCTCTCTTCAAAGTGATTCTGGCCACCCAACACGTATAGAAAGTTGTTTAAGATAGCAACACAATGAGAATGAACTCCGGTGTCCATACTAGGCAATAAAGTGTAAGCTGTCAATTCTCGGTTGAACACTGTAAAAACAATTATAAAATTAATTATAAAATTAGTTTTATTAGTGGTTGAATTCTTATAAACAACCGTGGTAATACCTTAAATAAACTGTGTGTTTACTAAATTTACATAGTTAGGTCTTGTACATTGTCAATCTATTTCTATAAATAGATAATCGTAGCCTATGCTACATCCAATAACTTTACTTGTGCCTATTTAAACAGCTTATTACAGAGTTATTAACATAATTCTAAACTCGTTTTTTATAAATAGATTTTACCTTTTAATTGGTTCGATACTTCGTCAGTATTGTCAGCTCCACCTAACACAACAAGTCGAGTATCACTTGATCGGATCTTAGTTCGTGATGATGGTACGATTGGTTGGGAATGTGGAAGCATATGATAACTACTAGCCTAAATAAATGTGTCATTATCTTGTTAAATATTCGTATGTACCTCAATTATGAAGGTGAATAAATATTAACTTACCTCAAGTAGCAAATCGTTGCATTTAGTTCTCATAAAGTCGACAACATTCACATGAACCATAAGGTCACGTGGGGGCATAAGAGGAAAGCGAATTTTTTCCATCAGTTTACGGATAAACGCTTGTCTAAAATAAGAAAATACAAAATCAATCATAAAGTACTTATATTTAGAAAACTTATCTAATTACATTGCTCTGCAATTTTTTAACATATAAAATTTGCAGTCTTATACCTGGAATGATCATACATGATCCATTTCAAAGTAGCTGCAAACACATCCAGTTCCGACATGACCTTTAAATCGTTGCTATCCAACAAGAAACTCATGTTCTCATAAGTTAATTTCTGTAGTTGGTTTGATTTAATAAAATCAGGGAATCTGTACAAAAAATTGTGTAAGTTTTATAAATTAGGCATGTATTATATTTGTAATACTTTTGTCTTTTTTATAAAGTCGAAAAGGCATTCAAACTGGTTTATATACAGTTTATTAGTGGCTCACCTTTCTAGCATGTATTTGTAAGCCTTTTCTTCCAATTGGGCCATGCTAAAAACCTCGGCAATATGAATAATGTCAACACATGTATTTACTTCAATGGCAGATATCAGAAACTCCATGCAAAAATCCAAGACCACTTTAATCTAAAACAAAAAAAGTTTTTTTTTATGGTCAAAAAAGAAACCCTACATAATAAACGAAAAATTAAACAGTTTAAATGCTTTGTTTTACCTGCATGTGTCTTCCTACAGCCAGAATATTTTGCACAGATTGCATGTTGATTGGTAGTTTACCGGTGTACATAAACTCGACGATATGCTTCAAACCATCGCTGCTTATTCCACGAAGTTCAATCGATTCGGAAAACCAAGTGTACTTGGCTCCTTCGTTTCTACCAATTTGAGCTAAACACAAAAGTTTAAATTTGTTTTTTAATTAGAATTTTTTACTAAGTTTAATGAGTTAGTTATCATTGTTTCCTTTGAAAAGCAAGTGCTTGCGCATTAGAACATTCCAACGCTGATTCGCTTGACCAAACAACGCTTTTACTGTAAATTTGCAACAATTTTTCCTTAGTTTGAAAGAGACGATTTGTTATGTAAAACAGCATTTAGAAGAAGTTTAACGTTAGATTTACATGTTTATAACTTTATATATAAGTGTTATGTACTAATATTACAGAAAACTGCACTTAGATTAAACATTGGGATAACTATATTTACCGTTTTGGTTATCTTTTGTGAACATATTCCGAAAGTACGGACTACATGCTGCAAGTAATGCTCGGTGTACTGGAAATCGAGTATTTCCAGCAATCAAAGTGACGTCACAAAGCAAGTTTTGTGACCTCAAAGAATCGAAGCCATCCAACAAAATGTTGTTGTATGCGTTTGATGTAAACGTGGTCTCTGGATGACCGCTTTTTAACTGAGGTTGCGTGAAACTGGAAAACAGAATAAGGTTAGGTAAATGGGTTTAAATTGTTTTTTCATTGATACCAAAACCTGTAAGTATTACGGTTAGATTTGTTATATAAGCTTAAGGTTTATATGTTATGGTATATTGCAAATTACCTTTCAGTTGATGTAGGGAAACTAGAAAGTGACGACAAATCCATTGAGGTCTTAGCCATTAGTTTGGAAGACATGACAAATTTGTTAAAATTTTACGATTCTGTCCTACTTTTGATCCTGTAAATAAAAAAATACTTATCAGAAGCTGCTAAAAACGGTAATGTATTCGTTTTTTTTTCTACTAACATAATTGTCAATTTAAATTATTAAATAATTTCTTAGGCTTAAACAATCGCTTGTAAAAAATAATTTTGCTTATTATTATGCTATAAATACACGTAGGCGTACACTACGTTTTGCTAGAACTATATTAAAAGCGATGTTGGTGTTTGCAACTTTCTCTTTTCTAAAAACGATTAAATACCGGTTTTGTCGAGAAACCACGTTAGCGTTAGATGCCTCTGGGCAATATAACACAAAAGCAACATAGTCGCTGACCTATGAAATATTACAACTCTGTAACAACCTGATGCGTTGTCTTAAAAATGCGTCAGATTCGCGTTACTATTAATAGTATCATCTCTGGAATTTTTTTAATAACCGTCTGCTTCGAGACTAAACTTTTATTAAATTACAAGTAATAGGACGACTCTAGTTAAATTTACAAAGAATTAAAGTTTTTGAAAATACAAGAAAAGTTTAGTATGTATATTTTAAATATAAAACACATTTAAAAATTAGATATCTCTGGGTTTGTTTCACTATGCAAATATCATAATTAAACCTAAACAGTTTTATTCCAAGTAATACTATAATTTTATAAAACAAATCAAAAATATAAAGCACTTTATACTAAGAAAAATGTAAGCACAATGCTTTTTGCATGGTTAATTGCACATTAGATTAACACACTATTCTTATTGCTTGACATCAAAATCAAGATAATGTCGTTTAAAGTTGTTATCTTAAACTGTTCCATTTGTTGCATTCCCAGTTGATGTAGATTCTAACGTCAACACCGTAGTCGAATTTGCTGTGGTTGTTTCAGGCAATGTCGTTGGATTTGTTGTTAGAACTGTGGCATTGGTCACAGGGGGCGTCTGTTTAAAAAATAGGTTTTAATATTTGCTAAGTAGTTTTAATATTCTAACACTTTTTATAAAACTTTTTTATTGTCTAAAAATATGTTCGCGAAGTCGATACTGTTCGTATAATAATACAAAGTTTTTTTTTTCAACTGTATTAATTACAAACTACGTTCAAATTTTATATATTAACAGTCATCATACCATTACAGTCGTGTTAGTTTGAATACTAGCTGTCGAATTGGGCGGTTCTGTTGATTGCATTGTTGTAGGTGTTGTCTGGGCTACAGTGGTTGTTGTTGATTGTGATGTAAGGGTTGTTTCAGGCACAGTGGGAGATGTTGTCACAGTCGTTGAAGACATAGATGGGGAAGGCGTAGGTGTAGTGGTTGGGTTGGTTGTTATCGTAGTAGTAGACATCGCAGTGGTTGATTGTCCGCCACCCTGTGAACCGCTAGTTGGCGCAGGAGAGGCTGTAAGAAAAATAAGTAAATTAGACCCTTCAAGACGATTAGTTGTTTAAATTTTATATTTAACGTGATTGTATTGGGTGATTATGTAATTCAAGGTTAAAAAATATTTCTTTTACTGTCAATCTTTTATATTATATTTCTTACTTGTAAGAGTTGCGAGTAATATAATAATCACAATCAGGAGAACCAATATAACAAGTCCGATAATTATTTCTAGTTTGTATTTTCGTAAAAGCTCAACCCAGCGACTTCTCTGAGTAAAAGTGACTCCGTCTAAAAATAATTTGTTTAAAGTTGAACTCGTATTTAAAACAATAAAGGCGCACTGTTTTTAATTCACATAGCATATTGCAGACAGTAAGCAGTAGCTTTACGTTATTGTGTTATTCATTGATAGATTCTGAGTGGCGCTAGAAAAAGAATAAAGGAAGTAATACGGTATTTAGTACAAAAACAAGCATAGCAGTAAGCAACAATATACTCACGATCACTAGTTGCTTCATTTCCTTGTTCAATTATTAAAACTTGTGAGGTTTCTTTTTTATCTGGTAAAATTTAACAAAACTTTTAAAATAACTTGCCCCACTAGCTAATGTGAGTTTTAGAACACTTTTTTATAATTTTTAAAACCTTTTTTTTTTATCTTAGAATTATAATTTTTTTACCGTTTTCTTCGTTGTCTGAGTTTTCATCGTCATCGCTTGGGCTTTTCATTAGTTGAGCATCTTGTGAAGTTGCCGTATCCTTCTGCTCTTTGTCCTCTGTAACGTCGTGCTGTGAGGCCGTACTTATTTCTTCTTCACTTTCTTTGTCATTACCTTCTTCTTCTTGTTCTTGATCTTGCTTCTTTTCTACTTCTTTTTTTTGTTCTTTTTCTTCATTTTCTTCTTTGTGTTTTGGGCTTTCTTCTTCCTTTTTTTCTTCTTGTTTTGGGCTTTCCTCTTTTTTTTGATCTTTTTCCTCACTTGACTTGTTTTCTGCGTTGTCCTTCTTTTGGTCTTCAATATTCTCCATTTCAATCGCCTGTTGGTCTTCTTTATCCACCATGGTTAGGCCGCGTTTTAAAATATAACTTTTTACTAAAATAGATGTTTACCGTAATTAAAACCTGAAATCCACTGTTCACATTCTGAAACAATATTGTTTATTATGTAAACAGAATAACTTATAAGACAACACTAAACGTTGAGCTACGATTTATGTTGTAACTGTAACAGAAATCGTGCTATATGGTAATACATAAAATCGACTTAGCCTGATACCATAAACAAATAAAAGTAAGCACAGCATTTCACAAATAAGCCTGTCTGTAATTGTAAAGCTCCTACTGGATTACACAAACTAATCCTGTTTTTAAACCTAACGTCGTTGTTTGTATTATATTTTTACACTACGTTATTTTTACAAGTTTGCAAAATGTAGCGCCCCACACAATTGCTATTTTGCTTCCTTGTTTAAAGGAACTTACGTCATTTCACGATGAGGCTTACTTACTATGTCCCGCTGAATGTTGTTCAATCAAAGTTGGGAGAACTCTGGTGCTCTAGACTGCGCCTTGACTTGTCATATACGACTCATGTTTCACTTCCTTGTATTATATTCTGCATTTTATTTGTTTTTGTTGTTAATTGCTAACTTTTAATAAAGAAACAAACTTGCCTAAAACCTTTTTTTAAGAACTCTTTGCTAAACCCGCGCCATTTTTCCATCTCATTACTTAATTGTAAAAAAAAAATACCAAAACTGTGTTTCTTTTAGTCTATTTTTTTAAGTACAGAACGATTTTATTGTTTTAATGTTTGGGAATTTTTCTGCCTGATGACAATTAAAAGTAAAAGCGAAAGTGTTTTTAAGTATTTTATTTCATCATATTTGTATACAAATTAAAATATGATCTACAAATGACAATAAAACAAAGCGTCAAAACAATAAAATAGATATCAATATAAATATAAGTGGTTAAAAAGATCGTGCTAAAAATAGCAAAATTGCATTTTAATAAATATATGACGCAAAAAATTATTAAAAAGAATTCTCCGTTTTGTTTAGTACAACTTGTTCAAATATATTATTTAAATATATGTATTTGTTTTATTGGTGTATATATATCGTATCCTACAAGGCACACAAAAAAAACGTAATTTAAAGATTGGAAATAGGTTTTTTCAACACGAAAAAATCAATTTATAATATATATATATATATATGATACTAAAATAGTTTTTTTCGGTGAATAAATCAAAAAAAAGGACAGTGAATTAGGTAATGGTTTCTGTTCAACTGTTGACTTGCATTGTTTTTGTCAATTTTTGTTTTTTCCTCAGAAAAAATATAAATAACAATAAATTACGTCATTGTCTATAACATGTCCATTACTGTTGAGCACGTGCCGCACTTTATTGCTTGCTCAGCCCTTTCTTCGGTTGATTTTAAAATAAAAATTTTCCAACCAATCAGGTTCATCCATTTCATCTGTTCACGCGTACTGGTAGCGTACATGTAATAAGTGCGGTCCGAAAACACGAGTCTGAGTGAAAATAAGATACATTTGTTTAAACGTTAAAGTAAAGTGCAGTGTGTTTAGATTAGTTAAATTTTTTTAGGGTTTATTATTAATTGAATAACAGCATACCCGAAGCAATTTGGTTTAGATAAATTGTCACTTTCTATTATAGCTTTTGATTCTCTAATATCAAGAGTACTGAGTGCTTTTTCGTCCTAAACAATAAACAAATGTAGATTTTTAAAAATCTTCGTTTCATACAGAAAATGTAGATTTTTTCTAAATTTTTTAAACTATTTTGAATGTAGGTCAACAATTTTAAAATATCGGTTTATTTTAAGAAAACATCAACAAAATTATATTTACCACAGGTTCGTCGAAATATTTTAATTCGTATCCCCTTAATTTAAACCATCGAATTTTCCAACTCTAGAAAAAATAATCAATAATTAAGCGGACGTAATATTATGTTAGAGTGTGCTATATGCGTCTTGGTAAATTTGGGCGTTCGGTTGTATCTAGTTTTTTTTACCTTTACACTGCCTCCTCGTTTAGTTAAAAATCCCTCCTTGTTTCCCAAGTCCTCGTTTTCCCATTTTCGTTGCAAAACGTCACATATTCTGTAAGCTTCCTGCAAAAACTTTTTTCTTAGCCCAGATTCGATGGAAACAAGAGTTGAATGCGTCGTCTGATAGGCTTTGATCACGTGATCTAGGTCGGTTGCCCCGTGTGACGTAAACACAGCAATCGTCTGTGACGTAGAAAATTAAATGTAACATTTTGACAACTGTCTGTTTTTTATACTTTAGTTAGTATATTATCTACTTAAGACTTACTTTATACATATTTTGCGTATATAAAAATTTGGGTTAAAACTTGAAAAATTGAAAAGAACATATCTTTATTGTTTTGTATATTCATTGACTTGTCTTACCTTTAAAAGAACGCTTAATCGACTTAAATATTTAAGTGGCTCCATTAAGGAACATTGTAAAATTGTGGAACTGCAAATTTGTTCGTCTAAAAACGGATTTTTTGATTTCCATTTCTGTTGTGGTAAAATTAAAATAATTTTGTTTGTGGTATTTACTTGCATTTTAAATTATTTTTTATTTTTTTATGTAAGTTATAAAGTAAATTGTCATAAGTTCAAGGTACCTCAAATATTGGGTTTAGTGACGTCATTTTTGTGACGTCATTTGCAACTTTTTCTGCTCTGGCGTAGTTGCCACAATATATCTCGTACAGTTTAAAAGAATCTTTCTGTAAAAAAAAGAATATAAGACATAAAAAGTTGAAAGTTTTACTTTTAACAAATTGAGGATAAATTTAAAAAATATTTTATCTTACCATATCGTCGTATATTTTGCCAACCGCGACGTTGTAAAAATTTGTGCAAGGTGTTTCCCCATTTGCGAGATCGTTTTTTGATACCGACGATGACTCATTGAGTTTTTTTAACAAATTAACATGGATGTCCACAAGGTCGGTCACGTTACCGAACAAGGCTCTCACGTGACCCTCGTCAATCTCATACTGAATTTCTTCTGAGCATGACGTCAATTCCGGTTTCAGAACCTAGTTAAAGTAAACGTTATTGTTGTTTGCTTTAAACTTCTATTGCAATTCACGTAACAGGTAAATCAAACATGTTAACTAATTCAAAATATCCAATAACTCAATTTAAATAGGCCAAGACTTTAAAATGCTGGTTAATAGCTATGTTTTAATAAATTTAAGAACACTTAATAAACTTTCACCAAAAATATAAATAACTGGCAGACTTTGGACTACGGCCATTACTATTAGAATAGATATTGTTTTACTTACTTCAACCATAAAATTTAATGTTCTAAGGTAATCTTCTTCATCGTTAATCATTCGTTCAACTAAGGTGGCCCTTATCTTGCATTCGTTGCTTATGTTCATTATATTAGTTTTTTAATTGTTACTATTGAAAGATTAAAAAGGTTAATTTACCTTTAGTTAGTTTATAAGTATTGCAAAAAATTGCCACGTTAAGTTTTCATATTTAAAACGTTAATCAAAAAAATCAAACCGCCTGAAGCAATGTTATATATAACATTTAATATTTCAAGTTAAACTGTTATATCCAAACTACTATTTAGTATATATCGTTTGTTTACATTTTAAAAACATGTTAATATCTTAACCCTATAATGCACTACAGACTAGCCTACACTTTTATGACTGCAATATACTATTAGATACAAAAACTCTTTAGTAACAAGCTGCTTTAAAACAACGTAAAACATGCACCAAAAGCTTTATAGTCTGTCGTCTAAGAGTTATGTATGTTATACTGCATTACCTAATGGATCTACAGCGAAATATTGTTACAGTGCAAAAGACAACGGAAACAATTACAAAACCCAGCATCTCTATGATAAAAGAAATTCTAAACACTGCGCTACTATCTAAACTAGTTTATTACAGGACGTTGTTTAACTATTAAAGCAAGCAATATATTAATCACTTACAACATATTTATATATTTACCAAGTAAATCAGTCACATGATGTTCCCACACTTCCTATAGTTATCTTTAAGTTATAAAAGTTGCTTACCTTATTATTTACTGTAAAGCCTTTCCTTATAAGAACTTTTAAAGGGGAAATTAGACTTGCCAGATTACGCATATGTCGTGATGTTATGCCTTTATTTATTATATCGTTAAAAATTTATTTGTTCAAAATAAAAACCAAGCAAAACTTATTGTTTTTTCACTTACTAGCTATTAATCATAGTAGCGTTTTCCAAATTTAGTTTCAGGTATCAAAATGTTATTTACGAGTATTGTAAGATACTCTAATACAACTTTATGTATTACTTTTAAAATAATAGATTTTATAAAAAGTAGGAGGCAATGTTATAATTTAAACTTTTTTGTATTGATTTATTTTAATGGGTATTGGCATTTTAAAAACGCCGATGTCGATAATTATATGCTGGATTTTTGCCGTGGTTGCATTTTTACCTTTATGATGTAGTGGTTTCGCCAATTCACCACACCATATACTTGATTGTTATTTTGATCATACTTACATCCGATTAGATTACAAATACAAATTAGGCGATACAATCATATCACGTATTGTATTGTAAAAATACGCAAAACCTAACACTATTTTTTGTAAATATTTTTGATTTAATTTTTTTTTTTGAAAAACAATATAAAAATATTTAGTCCGTTTTTAATTTTATTATTTTGAAATTTGTTTTTAAAATCGTAGGTGTAAAATTTCAAAAACATGTTGTTTTATATTATAGGTGAGCTCAAGCCTACGCTGATAACGTATTACTTTTAACATAAATAATTGTTTTAACCTAAAACACGAAAACCGTGTTAAATTATATTATCTACAGTGTAATATAAACTTTGGTTTTCCAAGTTCGTCGAATGCCATGCCTTTTAGACTTCAGGTTACCATAAAATAGCCCTAAGCAGCGCTTGAATACGCAAATGGTTAAATAATATTTATTTGTTGTAGAAAGGCCAGACATTTTTGTCGTAGATTAATTTACAGGGCACGTTTTTTGCAACCACAGGCTTGGTCTTGCGGTCAAGGTCAGTGTTTTCTGTTTCTAAAAATACAGGAGAAGAAAACGTTGTTGTGCAGAAAAAAATACCTTTTGCCTTTATAAGCTGAAAAGTTATTCCTGATCTGATAGTTTATCAGAGTTCGTAAAACGTATTTAAAAAGTTAAATTTAACAAAAACACACGTTCATAGTTCAGGTTTAAAGTTATTGCTTAACAGTTTTTTGTTCCATACATAAAAAAAATATAATTTTTTTTAATAAAACTAATTTCAAGTTAAGATTAAATTTTTTGGTTAAAAATGAGTGGGTTGACCTTTTAAAATCCTAGGAAAAAAGAAAGGACCTAAGAACTATTTTAATCCTCGGAGTGCGGTTATAGGTTAATCAATCAACTATAAAAGGCGAAATTTTATTAATAATATTTTTGACTGCAGAGCGTAGTATTAAATATTGCAACAGAGATTTAGTAAAATGTTACAAAAAATAACAGTTTTTGCATTTTTATTGCTATCTGTTTACGGCCAAACGGAAAAAAGAAATAGTAAGTTATTGTATTTTATCTTAGTACAACCACTACTTTTACATTAAATATATTAGGTATAATTTTACAAATATATTAACTACAATAAGCAAGGTTTTTTTTTGATAATTAAATTTTTTTTAAATTAATTTTTTTTATATTAAAAATAAATTTATAAAATGTATTTATAGCACAAAGAACACGATGTGGCAACATGGGATTGGTTGCACATCCGGACAGAATAAGAACACTGACATATCCGGAAGAACAGCAAAACTACACTGCGAATCTTTCATGTTGGTGGATGATACGAACATCCTTCCAATACAAAATTCAAATCAAAATCAAAATTTTTGACACCGAGCAATGCTGCGACACTTTGAAGGTAAAACTTATTTAAATATTTGATATGTTTCAGTAAAGAATAATGGTTTTTTAAATGTATATACCTTATATCTGTTTATTTTTTTTTAATCATTGGTAATACAGGATTTATTAATTAATTGTGCAAGGTGAATTTATTTACATACAATTTTAATGAATTTGCTTTTATTTAAACAAATGATAAAATATGGCACGCAAAAATACATTTACATGTAAATACACTTTTTAAATATTTATTAATCTGATTATAAAAAATTAGGCCTCTGGCAATAAAAATACCATTAACATTATTTTATTTTTATTAATAGATTTTGTATTTTTATGATTAATCACATAGATATGTTTTTTAAGTTTTACAATGTTCCTGGTATCACAACTAGAAGGGCTTTTAGAACTCTCCGCGGTTCTAACAACAATATTAACTTTGTATCTGAACGACATTATATTAGTTTTAACTTTCAAACTGATGCTGACGTGTTTGGAAGGGGGTTTTCCTTAACATTCCAAGCTGTTGGTAAAGCTTTAGATTTATATTTTGAAATTTAACATGAAATTTAATTTGCTAAAATTTATGTAAGACTACCTTTTTTGTTAATAGATGAAAGCAATTTGGAGGAAAATACACTTGATATCTCAACAAATTTACGAAAAGGTTGGAAGTTTTACAATTTTATAGATTTTATTAAAAAAAATGTAAGTTTAGTTTAGCTTTTTTTAGTTAAAAAAAATTAAATAACTATTTTATTGTAGATTCATCAAGCCAAAGAGATGAAGCTCAAGACAATAATTCTCCCTCAAGTAAATATATTAATAATAAAGTATAGAAAATAAGCTATTAATCTTTGTTTAACACTAAACTCTAGATATGTAAAACTGTATGTAATACTCTTATCAACATGCAATCAACCTACACGTTATAAATACAAGATATACATCACATCATTACATAACGTTACTCTGTTTTAATCAACTTTCAAGATCAAGAATTATGTGGTCGTTCTGCCATGACGGCATTACCCCGGCGTCGTCTGTCGTTTGTTCAAAATTTTGAACCCGTTAGCCCCAATATGGAGTGCTGGTGGGTCATCAGCGCACCTTCAGGGTATGACGTGGTCTTAGTCTTTTCTCAAATCACGTTGAGCGAATGTTGCGACACAATATCGGTTAGTTTTTTTGAAAAATTTGATTTAATCTTGAAGTAAAAGGAAGTAAATGTAAACTTTTAAAGAATCATGTCGGAAATGTTTTTGTAAAAACATTTTTCTGCGTTCAAGCAATGTAAAGATATCCATTTTAATATCGATTTCACAACACGTTCAATTTAAATTTAAAAATGCTAGTTTCCTAAATTTTTGTGCGGTCAAATGATTTATTTATTATTTATTATTAGTCAACCAGATAATAATCTTGCTTGTTTACAGATTTACAATTCCCACCAAAAAGTCGACAACTCTTCGTTGCTTATACGCGAAGTAAGCATGAACGATAGCATTCCGGTTAGGGTGCACGCCAGTAGTTCGTTTATGAGTGTCAGATTAAGGGTCAAAGATATTGGTGGGGAGAGAGGATTTCGGTCATATGCAAGAGTTATACGCGGTATAGTCTAACATAAATTTGTTTTTTAACTCATGGTGTTTTAGTGTATTAAGAAAAACATTTACATTTTCTTGATTTTTAAAGAAGCCTAACGCCTGAACCTAAATATATCACAACTATTTTTATTTTAGTTAAATGATTTTACTTTGAAATTGTAAACTCAACTGAGCTATTTTTATTTCAGTAGCTGCTTCGCCTGCTTCCAGTGCTACGCCGATAAAGAAAATTGAAGGTATAAATTATTTCCACAAACGCAATAATTTAACCTACTACTCATTCTTTATCGAATCTAAAATCTTTTTATAATACAAGTAAAATGCACGTTTTAACAAATAAAATTTTGTAGGTCGTAATTGTGGTACACCGCTAATATCAACCACAAGAGTTCAATTTTTAAACTCTCCTGGTTATCCAGGCTTATATGGAAGCAATCTTAATTGCGAATGGAAAATCACTGCTTCTGTAAAATATGTGGTTCAGTTGACGATAGGCGACATTAACACGGAAGAGTGTTGCGACTACCTTGATGTACGTATATCAAAATCACTTTTGTTGTCTTGATGTTTTTTTAATTGCGTGGTTAAAGGCGTGGTATGGCATTTTGTCACGTTGTTGCGGTGGCATAGATGTGTTGTTTTTAATCCGCGATTGATCTATTTAATTGCAAGGTAAAGTGTAATTTAAAGTTGGTGTGACATTTTAACCAACACAGATCTAATTATGGTAATGTCATTCTTTTAAATTTTCACCTAAGGCCTTAATTTTTTATAGGATTTCGGGTGACATTTCAGTAAGCGCACGGATTTCTTGTAAATACATGTTTACTTGAACACAAACTGATATGTCATTTAAATCACAAACTTATAACAGATTAACAATTTAACATTTTTGTAGATATATGAATCGGGAAAGCGGCTTCGTAGGTTTAAGGGCAAGGTTAGTACAAACGAAACATTTATTTCCAAATCACGCGCAGGTTTCGTGGTTCGATTCCACTCGGACGCAAATGTGAACAGAGTCGGATTTCGAGCCATTTACAGAAGCAGTAAATATATTTTAAATTATTTTTTATGATAAGGTTTTTTTTACAATTTTAAAAAATATTTTGTTTTTAGTTTTGGCTTCAAAACCAGCGTCATTTTTACATTTACCAGGTATTGTACTTTATTCACATTTCAAAACCAGGTATTGTACTTTATTCACATTTTCAAAAACAATTTATTTTATTAACCTAAAAATTAAAATTATTATAATTTATCCGTGTTAGTAAACAAATATGTATATTAAATATATTTAATACGTTCAGTTGAATGTGGAGAAAACATAAAAGCAACACCCGAGATCAATCGTCTGACGTCACCAAATTGGCCGAACTACTACCCAGCAAACCTGGACTGTGAGTGGAATTTAAGACCTGCAGACGACAACGCACAAGTCCAGTTTGAACTTCTAGAATCAACAACTGAAACATGTTGTGATTATGTCGAAGTGATTATATTAATTATGTACTTATTACAAATTACTGTCAAAAGATATAAGTCTTGTAAGGCATAACTAAAATAGTGTTTTTTAGCTAAAAAAAAGTCACATCGACTATATAGTCAAGTTGAATTTTAAAAAATAAGATTTTTATTATGTTATTGAGTTAATTTTTTTGTAATTTTTGTAACTTTAACAGATATTTGATGGCAAATACACGACTAAGGTTGTTGGCACAAGCAAAGAAAAACAAGTCTTTACTTCAAAGAGTGGATTAATCAGGATTCGATTCCATTCTGATTATTCAATATTTTCCAAAGGTTTTAAGGGGGATTATTACCAAGGTTATTTTCATTACTTTTATTAAAAACAGTTCTATTTTGTTTTAGCAATTTTATAAATTTTTTGTTTGTTTTTCTTTGCTCTAGTACTAAGTGTTCAAAGAGGTCAGTTTCCACAATGGGATGGAGGTAAAAAATGTTTAAAATTTTAAGTTTGTTTTTAATATACCTTAAGGTTAAAGTTTTTCATATTTTATTGTGTTATTGTATTTAATCTATTCCTGAACGCCAGGCTTCATAGTAAATGGTGCGGTAGTGGTGTATAGCACAATTCGTCATGTAATCCGGTACCTTAACCGGTTTAGTAATTTAAAATCTACACCATTTTCCACTATTTCACACTTACCAAGCTTTGTTAAATTAAATAAATATAACTTACTAAGTATATGCTTAAAGATTGAACTAGTGATTTTGTGCAGACCTAGCAACATGTGGTTCTAAAAAAACTGCTTCAAGTGAACTCCAATATTTTTCTTCGCCCAATTTTCCGAGCTTTTACAATCCCAACGAGAATTGCATTTGGTTTTTAAATTCACCTTCTACTGACACTTTCGTTGAGCTGAACATTTTGGAATTTGTAAGCGAGGCATGCTGCGATTATTTAGAGGTAAATATAAATTTTACAAAAATGTTAACATTAAACAATGATACTGAAATGTTAGAGATAAATAGTTTTTTTCTATTAAAATTTAAATAAGTTATAAGTTCATCATTGTTTGTTGTATACTTTTAACTAGTTTTTTATTTAAATTTATACCAAACCTTGTAAGGGTAACGTAGCAATTTAATTGGCATTTAGATATACGAAAATAATCGATTGGTCTCGACATTAGCTGGTAAAACAGAGAGGCCTCGACAGTTCACATCTTTCGGGAACTCGTACGCTTTGCTCTTCCACACTGACGGGAGTTCGCAAAGACGAGGATTCAGAGCAAGTTTCAGATCTGGTTAGATTTTCTACATCGTAGACAAAACCTCCTTTTTTATATGCCTATGCTTAATTTTTGCACTCGTTTTATAAAAACTTGTATTTATAGCGCTTTTTTAATAATTTTGAAATAGTGGGAATACTTGCTAATTGCTTATAAATGCAAATTGTTTTACGTCATGCAATTGCTTTACAAAAATGTAATAAATCGAAAATTGCATCTTAGAATTTAATAATTGTATAAACACAAGTAATTGAGCCTTAAGGCAGACATAAACAAATCTGACATTTATTAAACTACGCAATAAACATTAAGATTTAGTGATAAACTATTTTTACATACAGTAAGGTACCGAGGAATTTATCTTGATCCCACAAGAAACTCACGCGATCCTAGAGGTAAAATAATTTGATTCTGACTCACTGGATAATAATTAGGCTTTTTGCAAAAAAGTTGGTGGTAAATATTGAAAAATTGAAATTTTGCAAAAAATTGTAAATGCTGTAGATTGGTTTTCCCCTTACCTGTATCTAAGTTTGATTTAAATTTATTATATTATTTTTGTCTATTTTTTAAGAATGTACGTACGATATTGATGTGGAGTATATCCCGGAACGACTTACGTCACCCGGCTGGCCGGGTATGTATTTAAACTCCTTAAATTGTACCTGGACGATTAAGTCCCCGATTGGAAGCAGGATTCAATGGAATATAACACGATTCACAACTGAAACTCATTACGATGTATTGCAGGTAAGCTTTACAAACCGTTGTATATATGTAAGAACCATTAAAGTTTGGTATAGGTTTATAATGTATATGTATTGCATTTTAGATTTCAGATGGGCTAACTTACACCAACGATTTTAGCGGAGTTGTAAATTTTACGTCATCCAGAAGTGAAAAAAATGTCCTTTACATTTCGTATAAATCTGATGCAAATATAAGAAGGGGTGGCTTTGTCATAGTATTTGTAGCAGGTTGGTAAAAAAAATAAGTTAAAAAACACAAGTTTAAAGAGTGTGTAATTTTATTAAAATAGACCATTTGTTACTTAAGAGGGTATTCCGACAACAACAACTACCACTACAACGACAACGACTACAACAACAACTACCACAGCAATTACAAGACCTACAGCACCTACAACTGCTAAACCTGGTAAAACTAATGTTTCATCAAATGTTTAACACCCAACTAATGTTTAATTAAAAAATAACACTACAAACTTAACACAAATACCAATTTCGACAAGAAATATAGAAAATAAAACAAATTTATATATATTTTTTGCAGGACCTACTTGTGGTTCTAAGTTATCTACCTCTAAAGGCGCTGGTCGTCTTGTGTCTAAAAATTACCCACTAACTTATCCAGATGATCAGAATTGTACTTGGATCATAGAGGCGGCTAAGGGCGAAGTGGTTCAACTTACCTTTGAGGAAATTGGGATGGAAACTTGCTGCGACTTTATTAAAGTAAATAAAAGTCATGTATTAAATTTAACATAAGTTCATACATTTCTACATCTTTATCTTTTTATTGATAGTTTTTATTAATTTCATTAATTTGTTCTTTTTGATTATTAGGTTTATGATGGAAGTGACCTTCGTTTAATTTCACAAATCAATGAGCCTCGTAGAAGAAGGGAAATGACTTTTACATCTACCACAAATGTTATGAACGTTAGATTCACATCGGATCAATCACAGGGCGGAAAAGGATTTCACGCAACATTTACCGCCGTTCCAGGCAAGCCCTAAAAAAAATTTTAACGCTGAATGCCCAATTTAATTTGCATTGAAATAAATATAGTTGTATAAAAAAATAAAAGTTTGGTTTTTCGTTTTTGAACTTTCATTTAACAAATTTTACTGTTATATTACAAACAGAAACAATGGTAAACAACAACGTTTGCGGATTCACTCGAAAAGTGAATGAGTCTACAACTATCTTCACTTCACCGAACTATCCAAGAGAATATTCTTCCAATACTGAATGTCACTGGCTTTTTGAAGCTGAGGACCCTAATTATCAACTAGAAATGGTTATAAACGATGCCCACGTAGAAAAGTGCTGTGACAATGTTGAGGTACATAAGTTCTAGCAATTTTCTCTATAACAAGATTGACTTTTGTTATCAATTTTTTTGCGTATTGGGAAATCACTGTCTCTTGCATATAAACATTTAAATACTTTGGGTTGGGATGGGCCGGAAAAATGGTAAACTGTTTGTTTTGTTGATTAGATCAGAGATGGTCGAAACAGATATGCTCCAATTCTCCAAACAATTGAATTTACTGTGCCTGCAATTTCCAAGCTAACATCAACCAACAAAGCTTTGTACATTATATTTAAATCTGATTCCAGTGAAAATTTCCGAGGTTTCCAAGCATCGATCAAATCAGGTAAATTGTTAGTTTTACTGTAAATATTAAACATGAGTAATCTAATTTGTGACCAATGGATTTACTTAAAATAGACATCTTATTTACATTGCCATTTATTTGTTTAAATTATTCGTTCTGTGTTTTAGTTGATACTACAAAGTACGCGGAAAAATGCCACGAATATCTTGTTATGGAATCAGAAGATGTTGTGCTCTATGAAAACAACAAAGAAGTTAATTGCTCAGAAAAGTCGGTTTGTTTGACAATGTCAGCAGAGGCAAGCTACCAAAATTCCACTTCTAGTATGACAGGTAGATATATATATTTTGTTTAATTTCCAGCACTAACACTTTAAAGTTTTGCATTTTTTTGAAAGTAAACATAGGTAAAAAAGTAGAATTGTAATTGTTACAATTTGACTTACTTGTCTCTATCAACTTATTAAAAGGTTAAATAAGAAACTGGTACGTATTAACTAATTTAAATTAAAAATTGTTGGGTTTTTAATTAAAAATTGTTTTGTTTTTTTTAAATGTAGATCATTTTAAAGATTAACTTTTTTGTCTAGGGAAAATTTATTATGGTTCTTGCGTTCCGTTGCAAACCTGTGATAACCGAACCTGCCAACCTATCATAAACACACTTAAAGATCATTCGTACTCTGATGTCGTTGTGACGTCATGTGATACGTCATGTTGCCATACAAATTTTTGTAATCATGATACACAAAATATGTTAGTGCCTGAAGTCACAACTGCTGCTCCTACGCAAGATAGTCTTGGTAAGAACATTTTTTTGACAAACTTGTACAAACTTTTGTATTTTAAATTTCTTAGCACTGTGTTATTTTATAATGTTTTTAAACTTTTATTTTTAGGATGTTTTTTCTACAATCTGGACGTTATGTTTCTTATTGATGGATCCGGGTCGGTCAATACAGCAGAATTTTCTTTACAGATCCAATTTCTCGAAAATGTTATAAAAAATATGGATCTTGAAAGGATACATGTTGGAGTTATGCAGTATTCTCATTGGTATCGACAAAGGTATTATAAATATATTTAAAAAAATGTTAAACCTAACTAATAAGATGATAATTATTTTCTTTATTTTTTGTAACAGGCCAATAACTGCCCAATCTTTACTACAAACGCACATTCGAATTGGTCAATTTTCGTCATATGCAACATTAGTGGTAAAACTAAATCTATTTTAAAAAGGTTTTGTTATTAAATATCTTGTTAATACTTAGTATATGTTTTTTTAATTCACATAATATTTGTAGCCACAGTTAAAGAGAATAAGACGTCATGGATATACTTCATTTACCGCACATGCAATCGAGAAAGCGATCACTTTTGATCTAAGATCATCACCCCGATTTACTGACGAGTGTACAGAAAAGGCGATCGTAGTAGTAACTGATGGCGCGTAAGTACCAGCTTATTTTTTGCATAAAATAATTTTTTTTAGCATTGTAAATGATCTTAGGTTTAATATTTTACGGTATAGCAACGATTCAACAACCATTTTATTAATGTTTTTATACTGTTTTTGTAGTGTAGGTTAATCCTATTATTATTAATAATTAAGCTATTACTGATATAAATCAGATATATTTATCCTAACTGTCTTAATTTAATAGAGCATCTGACAACTTATATTTACGGAGTGTTGTGCCTCTTGCTAGCGCTTTTAAAATTACTATGTTTGCTGTTGGAATAGAAAACTATCAGGAATCTGAACTCTTGGTAATTATTCTAACATTTTGTATTAAAGTAGTTTTTTAAGGTGTCAAATTGAAATGTTGGAATTATTAATAAATTTAAATTGATAAAAAACTAAAATTGATTTTATTTATAGACAATAGCTGGAAGTGATTCGAGAGTTTACACAACAGAAGATTTTATTTCGCTGCAAGATATTGCTCCCACTGTTTATGATGATATCGTTGGTTTAATATAAAATGTATTTAGTAACTAAAATTTTTATTCGTATTCTTTGTTTCGCTTCTGTACTGTACTTTTATGTTTATCTGGTTCTTTTATTTTTGTCAGTGCGTTTATTATGTGGCTTACCTATATGTAATAGTCAGATAATTTGTAACATGTTGTTACATGAAATAAAACTGTAAAAACTGTAATAAAATATTGATAATTACTTATTTTGTTTTCGAAACACTGTACAATAAATATAAAAACGTCTTTACTAAGTTGAAGGACAGCGTAAGTTACCAACAAAAGAAAACTTGGTCGCAAAAAAGAGACATTTATTCTTTCGTAAATAGGTTACAACTTCCACTCAAATTTACTTCTACAGATTTTCCAATAACAGATACTGATGTAAAGAAAGGTTAAGTGTGTTAGTTTGATCGAAAAGCTTGTTTTTATTTTGTATTTCCCTGTTTAAGGTGTATTTAAATAAGTTCATATACAATGAGTAAACGTCGTAAGAATAGAGTTGTTTCTGATTCGGACGACAGTGATATCAACACAAACGAAGTAAGTTATTTATTTTTAAAATAAATTTCTTTTTTTAACCTAAGTGGTTTTATAATAAAAAACACCACTAAAGTCATTTTGTAATTTAAGTGGAATAGCTATTTTATAAAATTGATTGTTGGCTAGCATGAATGTATTAATATTGTCATGAAGTTTATTAGACTGTTAGGCTAGTAAAATAATAATAATCATGTCGTGGTCACCAAAAATAAACAACCATCAGCGTGGTGTAGTGGTAAGAACACTTGCTACACCACCATGAGGTTGTGGGTTTAATCCTCACTGCTCTCATGCTGTAGCGCCCTTGAGTAAGGTGTTATTAATGGTATTACCTCCTGCTGAGCCAGCACTTAATCAGCAGCACAATTAATGGGCAATTATAATATATATAATATTCCAAACTGCTAAAAGGCAACTCGAGATTGGGTCGGAGTAACTGATGTTACTCTATGTTTAGGTTGCACATTCAACCTTTCCACATCATGGATAAAGATATTTACAAAAAAAAAATAACAATTTATACATATGTAGGTAAATATTAAATCCATTTGTATGACTATTAGCTTTAATTCTGTATGTTTAACTTATAAAACAAACTTACACTAAATTTATTTGCGAAAAATACATTATTTAGATAATTTTTTTAATGATGTTAAATGTTTTAGGCATCTGTAAAAAGATTTAAAGAAAATGAGAAATCAAAGAAATATCAGACAGCAACAACCACAGCGAGTAATACTTCTGACTCTGAAACTTCGGATGATGATGACGATGTAAGTAATACATCTTTTTTATTTTTACTATTACAAGAAGAAATTATTATGATTTTTACTGGCAACACGGTGTAGTGATCAGAGCATTTGTCTACACCGATGTGGTCCTGGGTTTGATCGCCACTGCCCTTATGCTGTAGTGCTTTCAAGTAAGGCGCTATAAATTGCATCTTGCATAACCAATTCTTATTCAGCAGCTTATAATTAGCGGGAAATTATAATCAATGTTATCTCAAACTGTCAATAGCAACTCAAGTCTGGGTTGGTATAACTGATGTTACTCTATGTTTAGTCGTGAATTCGACCTTCCCACATCGAGGATAAATAAATATTAAAAAAATGTTGATTACTTAAAAAAAGCTGTCATGTTATTTATGGTATTGTACAATGACGTTTTAATTTTATGTGTTTTGTTAGTGGACAATGGGTAGTAAGAGCAAAAAGAAGAAACCGATGAAGAAAGGAAAAAGCAAAAAAGGAAAATCAAAGGAATTAATAAATAATGAATCAGATTTTTCAGACAATGAAGTTAATAAATCAGAACCTGAAGACGGTGACTAAATATTTTTTAAAATAGTTTAATTTAGTAGATGTAAATAACTAAATCAGAGCATGTATATATTTGTTGTATTGTTTAAACTTTAAAATACTTTTTTATGCCATTATGATTATTTGTGTTATATAGATTTTTGCTTGTTCAAAATATCATTTTTCAATGATGGTATTAGTAGACTAAATTATTTGCAAAACTGATTTTTATATTTTAGTGAACAGTTTTTTAAATTATTAAATTAGTAGTGAATTTTAAATCAAAATTTATAGAATAGTTTTTTTTTTAATTTTAGGAGAAATATCATCTAGCGCCGGATCAGGTTTCTCCTCCTCGGATAGTGACTTTGATGAGGAGGCTCTCAGAAAGGAGTTTGATGACGGATATGACTCAGAATTGGTCGGAGACAGGGAGGACAGAGAAAAATTGGAGAACATGACCGAAAAGGAGAGAGAACAAGAACTTTATAATCGACTTGAAAAAAGAGAAGCACTACAGAAAAGGTGAGATTGTAATTATTGTATTAAATAAGGTTATTTTAGTTGCAATAACTACATATATATAAAAGATTATACTACTTACCCTTATATATAGACAGTTACTTTGTTTTGCGTGAACTTAAAATCAATTTTTTATATTCTTTTTTAATTCTTTTAACGGAGAAATTTTCGAAACCGGCAGCGTGGTGTAGTGGTAAGAACACTTGCTACACCACACATGAGGTCGTGGGTTCAATCCCCACTGATCTCATGCTGTAGCGCCCTTGAGTAAGGCGCTATAAACGGTATAAACTCCTGCTGAGCCAGCACTAAATCAGCAGCATAATTACCGGGCAATTATAGTCTCTATAATATCCCAAACTGCCACAGGCAACTCGAGACTGGGTCGGAGTAACTTATGTTACAGTATGTTTAAGTCGCGCATTCGACTTTCCCACATCGAGGATAAAGATATATACAAAAAAAAATAAATAAATACAAAATTGTTTTTCAACAATATATATATATTTTTTTAAATCTTATAATTTTATCAGATTTGAAATTGAAAAGAAGTTGCGACTTGCAAAATCACATCATGCAAGAGAAGAGAATAGAAAAAAGAAGAAGAAAGTACAAAAGTAAGATTGTTAACCTTCTATTTTGTTATAACTCATAACTAAAGTTTTGGTTTGTTTGTTTATGAATTGAAAATAGTGCGGGCTATTGTTAATAAAGTTAAAACAATAACATAGGATGGCAATGTAGATAATCCTATACCAGTATTATTACTATTCTAATATTAATTTTCTACAAAATATTTGTTTTAGAACCTCGTCATATTCTGGCAAAAATTCCTACGTTCCACCATCAAGGATGGATCGAAGAAGAAAAATGGAGGAAAAAAAAGAAAACAAAACTTTAGAGGATTTGAAAGCCGAGCGTGAAAGAAAGAAAAATCGAGCAGGTAGATTTTTAAGTTAGTTTTGCCTTATTTTAAGTCATTTTTAAATTTTATTGGATCACTTGTACTTTTCGGTTCTTAGAAAAAACTTTTGTACCTTTCGTTTCTAATTCTCTCTTGTACCTTGCGGTCCTCGCTAATTCTCTCTTGTACGTTACGGTCCTCAGTTTTTCATAGAACCAAAAAAAACAAGTTTTTGTTTTATTTAAAAAAAATCGTTGTTTGTTGTCAGCCGAGATTGAGAAGAAGATTCTGAAAACAAGTGAAGTTTACAGTGATGACGACGATGATGAGGAAGAAGACGAAGATGACATCCACATCAGTAAGAGTCGATCAGCTGGAAAAGTCTCTTCCTCCGACTCCTCCTCATCGGATGACAGCGATCAGAGGGATTCTGATGATGAAAAGGCTGGGTTAGAAAATTGCTTTTTTAGGGGTCTTAATGGGCTACTAGACAACCAACTCTGAGTATAAACCTTTTTTTTGGGGGGGGGAGGAGTAAAGGGGTTATGGTTACTATGGCAACTACCAACCCTCCTTTAGATAATTTCTCCTATTTTTAGAACCAGTTCAAAGCGATTTCAACCTGTTCAAACCAAAGAACAAATTAGCAAAATCCGATTATCCAGATTCAAATTAGAAAAATGGGTTCATCTTCCCTTTTTTAAATTAACAGCTACTGGTTGTTTTGTTCGAATTGGAATTGGAAATCATGAGGGAAGGCCTGTATACAGGGTAATTTTAAACTTTTGTTGTTATTTTATTTAAATCTATTATTAGTAAATTGTTTATATTTATTACCGTTATTGGTGCTTGTACTGAATGTTGTTTATTGCTTAAAAATAATAAACTTTTGTTATGCAGTATTTTTAATATTTTATTAGATTTGTTATCGTATTGTATTTACATAAAGATTTTACTGTGTTATTATCTGTATACTTATAAATGGCTTTACTACATGAGGTCCTGGGTTTAATCATTACTGCTCTCATGCTGTAGGAACCATGAGAAAAGCACTTTAAGCAGTATAAACTCCTAGTGAGCCAATACTTATTCAGCAGCCTAATTTTTGGGCAATTATAATCAATAATATTCGAGATTGCCAAAGGCAACTCGACACTGGGTCAGGATAACAAACGTTATTCTATGTTTAAGTAGAGAATTCAACTTTCCCACATTAAGGACAAATAAATACAAAAAATAATTACTCAGAAATTAAAAGAATGATCTTGTCTAAAAATCAAAACTAATTAAATATTATTTTATATTTTTAGATTGCAGAAATTTTAGATGTTGTTGAGACTGCTAAGATATACCAACTTGGTAAAACAAGAACTAATAAAGGATTAAGATTAAGACATGGACAACAAGAAAGAGTTTTTAGATTAGAATTTGTTTCGAATTCTGATTTCACCGATTCAGAGTTTTTCAAATGGAAAGAAACGGTAAGATTGTTTACTAAATATTTTTAGTTTAAAATTATTATTGTATTTATATTTTTTAGTAATTATTTTTGACATTTTTTATTTAAATTTTTTTAGTCATCAGTTTTTTTTTCAACTATTAGCATTTTTGTTATGGTTATATTTTTATGATTCGTTTTAAATTTTAGATGATGTTAGCAGGACTGCATTTACCTACTGTAGATGAAATTGAAAAGAAAAAAAATGCGGTCACAAAAGCTGTTACTTATAGCATTAAAGACACAGATATTGACCATGTAAATATGATTTCGTCATAAAAATCAAGTTTTTTTTAATTTGTCGTAATTTAAAACAACTTTTAGTAAAAAACCCAATATTTTTTATATTTTGTATTCCAATACCTCCAGATCATCAAAGAAAAAGGAAAGTTCCGGAAAAATCCTTTTAATTATGCGATCCGAAAGACCAACCTAATGAAGGAGAAGGAGATGGCGGAAGCACAGGGAGATGGGGAGAAGACAACTCAACTGAATGGACAGTTGGAAGAGTTGGAACAAAGAGCTACTCACCTCGATAAACAACGACAAGAAAATATTGCTGGAATCACGTAAATCAAATTTAGTTTAAATATTTCTTTTCTGAAGGGAACACTAATTGATAAATTCCAATGGTGTATTTTTTCAACCACTTTTTTGTAAGAATATTCTAGATGTTAGAAGGTTGACTTTACAACTTAAGCATGAAATAACATCAGTTACTCCAACCCAATCTCGAGTTCCCGCGGCAATTTGGGATATTATAATTAAAAGCTGCTGATTGCAGTGGCTCAACAATAGTTTATACGAAGTACATTGCCTTACTTAAGAACGCTACAGCATGATAGCAGTGTGAATCGAACCCAGGACCTTGTGTAGTGAAACCAAGTGTGGCTCAACAATAGTTTTTACGAAGAACATTGCCTTACTTAAGAGCGCTACAGCATGATAGCAGTGTGAATCGAACCCAGGACCTTGTGTAGTGAAACCAAGTGTTCTGACCACTACACCACAGTTCTGTTCATTTATAGTTTTTTTTATATATATTTTTACTATGCAATTTTAATGGTTTTATTTTCAATTACAGATACATTAACGAGAGAATAAAAGCTGATAATTTGCTGAAAGAAAAAGCTTGTAAGGAGGAATGGAAATTGTTGAGAGAACAAACTGCTGATCCGTTTACAAGAAGAAGATGTAATCCAGTCCTTGTGTCCAATGTAAGTAAAAAAATTATTTTCATTTTTGTTACTTAAAAAAAAAAGAAATTTTTTTCACTTAAAATTTTTTTTCTCACATTAGACGGAAGGGGGTGAACAAACGCAACGTCTTCTACAGGAGATGGAGAAACGTTATGGAGGATCGGTATTTTAATTCTCAATTTCAGAATCACTAACTTAAATTTTCAAAACCCTTAAAAAATTTCTTTATCATTTTTTTAGGTCAAAAATAATATGAATATGCCTGAGAAGAACAAGGAAAAAGCAGTGGTCAACAAAAAGGGAAATGTGGGAGGGGATTTATTCGACGTTCATGATTTTGATATTACACTTGACCTACAGATGCCTACCTCTGGTAAAGACAACACTTTAATATATTTCTATATTATTTTAATGTTAACTTATCTTCAAAGTCTATATTCTTTTTATTATTACATTATTCTTTTTATTATTAATATTACTGTTAAATTCATGATATTATTTAATTTTTAAAAATATATTTTTTTTGCTTTGCTCTAAAAGAAGTTATGCCTTACTACAAAAATCTACTTTGTTAGCAGGCAGAGGCAAACTTGAAACCCCAAGTTTAGCAATATTTGATTATATTTATACTTCAAGTTTATTTTTTATAATTTTTAACTTTTTTTTATTATACTTATATCTGTGTAGAACGTTCATTGGTTTCACCTAAAACGACAATATCGATGCCAAATTCTGATGCCCCACGCCGTTCCTTGAACCTAGCAGATTACAAAAAGAGACGAGGTCTTATTTGAATTGTTTCAAACTAGCATAAAACTTGTGTTTTTTTTAATCTTTTCCACAAAGAATGGTCCACAATAGCAAACCCTGGACTAGAGAAATTTAGAAATTTTGTTTTTATATTAACAAATAGCATAAATTTCAGTTTTTATTTTATTTGAAAACTAGGTAATAGTTTTTTATTAGTACTGCCGTATTACGAAAAAATAAAATCGATTTTTTAAAGGATTTGTTTGTCAGTGAGCAGACCAAAATGCTTACAGCTTAAAGCCTGTTTTTATTGCCTGGCTTTTTGGTAGCAAGAATTGATACAATCAAATCAAAAACTTTATTTTATTTGAATTGTTTTTTCTTTTTTGAATCACTTCGTATTTTTAATACATAAAAAATTCAACTGGAACATAAGGTGTTCTTCATTTATTGAACAGCATTGTTGAAGAAAAATAAAAAGTTTTTTTTAAAATATTTGTTTATTTCTGGTATTGGCGTATTCTAATTCATAGTTGTTCATTAACAACTGAATAGGGGTAACTGTCGACATATATTTTAAGAAAAAGTAATTTAAAAATATTTGCTGTTAGGTGGCGCAAAAATGTAACTTGCACCATTTTAAGTTTGGTTAAACAAAACATGTTTAATTAAATTAAAACTGTGCTACATTAGGAAGCTTTTGGTGAAAAAATGCGTTTTTAAATAGGCGATGTAATAAAAATAAATTTAGGCTCTATGAAATTTAAATATTAATACAATTTTATAAAAGTTTTGGTTGACAAAAACATACAATAAAATTAAAGTTTGTGTGTGTGTTTGCAACCTTCTCTTAATTCAAGTAAATATATTGAAATATTAAATTAAATACCTTAGTAAAAACATTTTAAGAACCCATTCTTATTTCCATTGCTTGCAAATTTTTCTAGAAAAAAATCTTCGCCCCGTTTTGGTGCTTTATTTAAAAAATTTAGCTACAAATTTAATTTTAAAATTCAAGATATAAGTTGTTTTAACGGAGTTGTCGTAAAATAGTTTGTGGTAAACCTGTTTGCGGATATACGGGTGATCTCTTATGTTTAGCCTAATGTTTTTAAGTTAACTATAAACCTTATTACGGCATAGCAAGACATTACTACTAACGAAATGCTTTTTTGGTTTCCGTAGTTAAGGAGTTAAAAATCTCTGATTGTTTTAATTAGCTTGATTTTATTTCGGTTATAAATAACTAGAGTTGTATTTTTGGTTAGTATAAATTATTAATAGTGTTCTTTTTTTCAGTGGGCGTGTTTTCTTTTTTTGGCGCCCACGAAAATTTATTTTACGTTGGTTATTGAAATAATTATGTTAGAGATCATTATATAATGTTACATGCATTTTACAATCTATATATTCCGTGAAGTCGAAATCACGATGTCTTAGCTTTCTCGGAAAATCGCTTTTCCAACCAAACAAACGAACCTACGTCAACGTCGTTATAGAAACGGGTTGCAAACCAAAAATTTGTCAGTTTATTATAGTCCTGCTAATCGCTAGTCTATTAACTTTATGCTGCAATTATATTTGACGGTCGATTGTTGTAACATGTACAAACATGTGTAATTAATGTTAATCCTCCCACACGTGCTTTATAAATATAAGGTACGTGTAAGAATTAGGCAAAGGCAAAATAATTTTGCCCATGCCGCATTTACTTGGTGTTTAAATTGTCGTTAGTGATTTGCGATGACGCAATTTGAAATCTAGGAAGCGATCTTAATACCATGTTAAGTTCCAGGCTCAAATTAGCTGTTGGCAATCGTTTTATCCGATTTAGATCTAAGAAAATTAATTTTTGCGGCGATATGACCGTATATGTACCTTGTAGCGGCCATTTCTATTTGCGGACGAATGTACCAAAATAAGACAGTTATACTTTAAAATCCTACAACAAAAAACGAGGCGAGGCGCCGTTACTATAATAGCTATACCTGTCGTTTACATAGCTAATTAATTTATTTTAGAAAACATTACATAATTTGATATTTTTGTATAATTGATAAAAAATTTGTAATAAAATATTTGTTAGATACTACACTACAGTATTTAGATCGATTACCTAACTTTGCCAAGGTATGTAGCGTTCTACAACAGTAGTTAAGCCATTTATTGTATTTAAATATTTTTCCTATTTCTAGAGTTTACCCTTTTTTATAAACTTGTAAATTTACGGGGTAAATTTCCAAGAATTCAAAAATTAACCTTTGTTAATAAATTCTAATTTTTAATTAAGCTACTCTAACATTGGTATTAAAAATCATATAACTAAACAAAAAATGCTGTTTCTTGATTTTATTTCGTAAAGTTGTTCTTAATCACGACCTCTTAAATTTCATTTTTGCAAAAAAAGCCAAAGAAAAAAAAACGAACGAACACACGTAAAGAAAGTAACACAAAAGTAACCTCAATTGATCACTGCAATATCTTGAAAGTAACTTGAAGACAGACAACGCACAAGCTTACTTAAATAACGTACGAGAAAATGATTAGTAAAATTCAAAATAAAAATCACCGCCATGTAAGACTCACTTGTTTAAGTTTGTCAATGGCGGATCGGTTTGATTGGTTAGTAAAATTTGCAATCACGACACTATAAAAAGTACGCAATCACTAGTACATATAGAATTAGTCAAAGAAAGTCACAGGCCTTAACAACAAAGCTAAGGCTGCGACTTTACTTTTCGTCAATTAAAAACAACATAAAATTAAAAATGCACGATCTTGTAAAATAAAAATTATATAAATAAAAATTTTTCAAATTAAAAATTACACGATTCGACGATTACGAATCATCTTTGTCATTAGAACAAATGTACAACGGATAAACAAGCTCATTAAAAATGCAACTTTAACGCGCTTGGTTATAGACAGCATAAGCAAGCACCCCTTCAGTGCTTAAAATTTGTTAGTGGTAGACTGTTAAAACGTTTAACATATTCAGAAGTTATAGTTCACAGTAAACCATGATGTATGTTTGTTAAAGTAAGAACAATTTCCTTTTGGCAAAGCTAAATCTGTTTGTTTTTGAACACAACAAGGGGTTATTACATAGAAAACTTTTATAATGGCCAGTAATACAATGATTGGCAAAAGACAAGGGAATTAAGGCGTTGTATAAAAATTAAAATAAAAAAGCAGCTTACTAAGCAGAAACCTCTTATTTGAAACCAAAAATATAGAATTTGTACAAGTGCAGTAAATTAGAAAAGCAATAAAGGTCATGCGAACAACGTGGAACATTACATAGAAAACTGGAGCATTGCAAAAATAGAAAATGTTAATAAATATTTCTCGGGCACTTTGCGCACCTTCGGTTGGATTTTAGTAAAAACAACAAAAAAACGCGATTTTCAACTTACATTGCAATTGCGTGTTTCAAGAACAAAAAGAGAATAAAATAAAACTCGTAAGAAATTTTGAGCTGATTCTGAGGGAAGAACCGTGTCGCCGTTTTGTTCAAAAACGTTGAAGAAAGGGCCGAACTTTTGAAGAAGTTTTGTTTTTTTCTTGTGTAAGTTTTGGAGTAAATCGAAACTTGGTTGTGGAAAGTTAGTCTTCGTCCAATGAAAATTAAAGTGAGAAATGACGCTCAGGTATTAAGCAGCACCGGTTAATAAAAGAAGCACCAAAACTGCCACTTTTTGTTGAGTTGCAAATATTAAACGTTGAAACCGATTTCAAATTTTCGTGTTCGGCTAAAAATTTCTTTTCTTAAAAAAAAGCTCCTGAATCTGGTGGTTATCGTCAGGCAAAAACCCGTCATGTGAAACCAACTGATGCACACTGTTTTTCCTATGTGGTCGCGGGCCTGCAACCTTATGCTTTCTTGCCGCACGAGCAAGTTGTTTACGCCTGATGTCTCTTCATGTGTAACGAAAGGTGATCCGAACGCGAGAAGCATCGTCCGCAAACCAAGCATTTGAACGGCTTGGCGCCGGTGTGTTTTCGCATATGGCGAGTCAGTTCGTCGGACCTCGCGAAACGCCAGTCGCAGCCTTGCCAGTTGCAGGTGTACGGTTTTTCTCCTGAAAAAAGCAAAAAAAAGAAATTAATATCATGGAATGAATCATAAAGTTGGAGAATAATATTTTGAACGATAAAATGTTGTGGGCGATCGCTAGAGTTGATTGCCGAGCGCACGCGACATAAACAACATTTAAATATATTCACAACTTTAAGAGCATCCGGATACAATTAATTGTGTGATGAACTCACGTAAACAAACCAAAAAATGTCGCCTCTAGCGTAACGATATAAGTAACATAAACAAACAGTATACCAAATTTCGTAGTTACGCCCGACCTAGTCAGTTACTTAGAGTTCTTTCCACGAAAAGTCAAAGGTTTTCGGATTCTTAAGCGGCAGTTTTAATAGGTCGATGTGTCTCATTCAAATTTCAGGCGAATTTCATGGGCCAAGGCCGGTGAAAAGGTGACGTCATAGCCTGTGAACTCTAATGGGCATTGTGACGTCAGACTTAAAAAATTGGGAAGCAGAAAATTACATAAACCTAGGAATTTAGTTTCTCCTTCAATTGTTGTCAATAACTTTTATCGCACTGACAATAACAATGTTAGAATAATAATAACGTGGTAGGATAAACACAAATGGTCGTCTGTGTGGCACGTATTCACGTCTTATAATTCATCTGAGAACTTCAACCGACAATTAGGTGAAAATAAAAAGGAAGAACTGACCGAAGCCGACAATTAATGACGTCAGGTTCCCAACTCTGACTTCACCTGTTATCTTCAGGTGGCCTTGACGCTTTTAAACCGTGTAGGCGTTAATTACAAGCATGTGTTTAGCATTTTTGCGTGTTACTTCGTTTATAAAGGGTTGTATAGTAGAAAGCGGCGAAATCGTCTCATAGCACGGATATTACGACACAGACGCAAGGTCTAATACACAATCATAAAAACGTGACTGTGCGAATCGGTAATCTAAGTGTTACATGGGCATTAGATCATCTCTAATTGGCACAATCAACTGCGTTTGATCGTCTTTTACATATTTTCAAATCGGACATAACAAAATGAATATTTTTCTTACCTGTATGTGTTCTTTGGTGGGCCTTCAAGTGAGAACTTTTCGTGTATGCTTTTGTACAGCCTGTAAAACAAAGGATTGATAAGTGGTTTTGCCTAAACCTAACCATAAGGTTATTAAGTAATATCAGCAACATAAATAGGTTTGCTTTGTTAGTATTTTTTTTGCTAGTCATATATGCACCTTCAAATTTCCAAACTTTTGTTTACGCAAGAAAACCATTATTTTAGGAGTGTATTATTTATACATGGCTGAACAGTGTGCGTCATAGATTATAGCAAGATATGCGCGATACACACTTTTTTACCTATTTAGGACGAGTCGAAAAACTACCTGCTTCGTTTCGGGGCTTAAAACTGCTAAAAATAAACCGTCTCTCAAAAATTTACATTGAGCGGTTGGTACCCTAAGCTTGAGGTACAAAGAGATAAATCGTTTGTTATTCTATGCCGTCATCTTATCCAATTTTATTGATATTTCGTTTAGGTTTAGATAAGATAGCCGGTCGCCCACGCAACGCGGTTAACACTGAGTTTGTTGATATTGCGAATGAACGAATTATTATTATCGACGATGCCGATGATCGGACACGTTTTGCCTGCAATCCAAACAAACAGAACGATCTCCTTGTGCATTTAATTTCGCACGATTATTTCCGATTTTAGAAGCGGGCAAGGTAGTTTACGAAATAAACAAAACACGATGGCAGGAGATAGCAGAAGGTGCTTTTTCAAGCCTGCCACGCGTCACGACTGGTAAAATGATTTTATAAGATCGTAAAGCTAGATTGTGAATTTAAGATCCTCTGGCTACAGAAGCTTAATTGTTTCGCCATTTTTAATACTAAAGTGCTATGCAAACTATGTTAAAGTTTGAATAATATTGTGTGTAATTTTTAAAACAAGCGAAGTGTATCCGACACATACACCCCTGTAATAACCGTTTCTTAACAACTAAAAACTCGCAGACCGTAACGCCGATGTGTCAATTACCGAGTCTCAAAAATGTTGATGATATTTTGCTGGTGGGAATTTAAGCCGTGCCGCGTTTTGGCCTGATTTAGAACTAATTTAAATACGCAAAGATTAAAACGAAAGATAAAGTCCGAGAATGTATTTCTCGTAAACTTACCCGTGTGGTTGCACTTATGAACTCTTTTCTTTTCTAGGTCGGGGTTATTTCGTCGACTGTATCTTGGTCTGTATGGAATGGTACCATTCACAGCCATGGAATAAGCAGGAGGGACCGAGAGGTAAGGGTGAGCTCTTCTGTGCATTGACATCTCTGTTACATCGCGACTCTCGTGATGATGGTTTTGGTGGTGGTGGCTCATAAAGTGAGTGTGGGACATTAATTCGTTTTCGTTTCCATCCATAACTGGTGGGAAGTTGATTTGGCTTGGTGGGAAGAATGGTTGGGAGTTTGGTTGGTATCCATTCTGGTGGTTCATGGAGGAGCAGTACGACATGTTACCGTTGTATTGGTCGTCGAAATTCTTCTCTTGTTTTGGAACCATTTGGCCATTCATGGAGAGAGGGGAAATGTTGTTTTGGGTTAGGTTAAGCCCATTGTCGTTGCTGTACCTTCGGCTGTTGTCGTAGGGGGATTGTGTTAAAACACTTCCGTTGTAATGATTGTTTTGCATTCTCGAGTTTTGCTCCGTCCAGCACTGTGAGCTAGGCAGACATTCTGCGATTTCTGACTTAATCGGATAGGAAGGGTTGTTCATCACTCTGTGAGGCGAACAGGGATGTCGGTTGGGAGACATGGCGGGAAGAGGGGAGGAGGAAGGAAGGGAGCACTTGTCGGTTGACAAACTGGTCGACCTCGATCTGTGGAACTGTTGGTTCATCGCCACTCCATTGTCTTCCGCATGTTGCGCTGCAATGCATGGAAGAGAGGTGTGTCTTCGTTGGTCGAAGCACATCATTTCGGACTCGGATGGAACTCGAGTGCGGCAGTAGGTCTCGTGGGCATGCATCACGTTATTGTTGTTGTACGAGTGTGTCGTCATTGGTGATGACGTCACGGAGGACGGAGAGGGAGGGTGAAGGACGGCTTCGGAGTTTTTAATAAAACTCGACACTGGGGGGATGTTAATCATGTTGGGACTGCTGGGTGGCGTTCCAACATTGTGGATGGGTTGTACAGCTCCGTCGTGGATCGGGGAGTGTTGTGGGGAATTGTTATGGTAGTGATGTGTGTTTTGTTGTTTGACTACAACGTTGAAGTTGACGTTGACGCACGATCCGTTGTTGGACTCGATGTTGTTGTAATTATTAGCTTGTTGAAACATACCGTTGCTCTGGGTATTTGTACTTTGACTGTTGTAACCTGCGACGTAAAGTTAGAAAATGTCAAGTGTGTTTACCTAATGATATGTGCAAAAAACGTAATCACGCAAAGGTTAATATATTAATAGCATTTTAAGTGTTGTGTACCTGTGAAGTTTGATCGAGGTGCATTTCCGTTTAGGATCTCGTGGATATCTGATGCACTTTCACGTCGGAACTGGCTCGGGTCAGAGGCAAAGGTCGGCCTCGTTGAAACGGAAGGAGGGGGCATCATGGCTTCTTCATTCTTCATTGAAGAGGTGTTGTCGCTGTTTTGGTTGAGCATGTAGTAACTGTCCATCTGGTACTGTAAAAAACAATACAAGTGAAAAGGTGTGATATAAAATTATGACTTTCAACTATGCGTAAGGTTATCGTTAAATTATGAATTACCCAGCAAAAAAATTATAAAACGAGAAAACAATCTGTTTAAACAGTCCAAGTGTTTGCTTTGGTGGCATTATTATTCCAGGCGAACGATCAAACGAAAAATTATAAAGAGCCGTAATCAAACCCGAGAAAGGGGCTATTTTTCTTTAAGTGATTTGTTTGTTGAATTTACTCAGAGTGTCATGCTGTACGTACGCTATAGCACAATGGGGTAAAGTAAATTTAAACTGTTTTACATCAAACCAGATTGATTGCTATTTCATTAAGCCACCACAGATGAAAATAAATCTTTAATCCACGTAAGATTGCGTAAAGGTTTGACTATAAAACTTTTAATAAAACTTTATACTGTTGTAAAAATTGACATAAAGATTAAGCAACGAAGTCGAAAGGCAAATATTATTTTTTAGGAGTTCAACAGCATTTAAAAACTGCTGTAAAGGTGTAGTTGCATGTGTTTGGTATGCAATCATTATGTATAAGATTTCGTGTATTTTAGTGCGTGCGTAGCGATGTTGTTTTTTCACCTTTTGGACCCTACTCCATTATCTAAATTAGGTACAACATCTTTGATTAGTTAGTTACGTAAATGACTACGCAACAGTCTATGCAATGTAAACATACGGATCACTCACCGCCGCATTGCCGTTTGTACAAACTTCAAGTGGTTATTAATTACCGATCTATCGAGCTATTTTTGATTCCGTCATTTCAATGTCACGCAAAGCGATGTCGTACATGCGATAGAAATTAGGACTTGACATAGAACAACACTTAGCGCTAAGTTGCCTTACCGCATAGGCAACATTGCGAAAGATTCAAATTAAGCAAGTCCTTGGTTACATCAAGGCGAATTTTATTGCCAATTAAATGTTGTTTAAGTAGGCTACCACATCATAATAAAATGTTTCGCTGCTTGCAAACAATTATTTTAAATGTCAGATAACTTAACTTATATATATTTTCTAACATTCGAGGTAGAATTGTGAAGTACTTTATTATATAGGAAGTGGCTTTTTGTCTAAAAGACGAATTGTTTTACACGAAAAGTATTAAAAACAAAGATTTTCGAAAAACCCTCAACTTCAAGCATGCTGCGAATTATCAGACATGGGCAAGCAGTATTCATCTTGAAATTTCAGTTTGTGTAAAACACAAACTTTGTTTGGCCAGGCGTCTCTAAGCTGGCGGTGGTGTACGCTTCAATAAGTTTTAAAAGCACTGGTTTCTATCCAACTCTATGCGAAATGGCATGTTGTAGCAGTTGTTTTCTTACTTTGGTGTGCAGACGTGTAATTTACTTTAATTTTGAAATTCCGAAGCACAGCATGTATGGATTTATAATAATAATAATATTATAAACTAAATATCTTTGGTATTAATACTGATGCAAAAAAACACAAATTTAATTAAACATTTCTAGGAAATTAAATGCGAATCAAACCGCGTGATTATAATTCGCAAACCGCAATGCCAGTTTATCCATTTGATTTAACTGAATGTTTATTTTTTTCGATATGAAAAACAAACATAAGAAATCGTTACCTTAAACCTAAGACATGAACTTAAACTGACGAACACGAAAACAGTCAAATCCGATTAATTTTTAGCGAAAATCGTCACGTTTTTTCGATTTCGGATAAGTAAAAAATGATTTTCACTAGAAAGATAAATCATAGACATTAACCTATATTCAATTTGATTGGCAACGTAGCAAAGGTGTTAAGCAACAACGACTTAATCCAAAACGACAAAACCGATATCCAAGCCTACGGGGCAATATTCAAAACAGTTGTATAACAAAAATGTGTTGTTTTCGACGAATATGCATTTGCTTTAAGCAAATTTGAAATTGAGCTTTTAAATCGTGTGTTCTACATTCTATACATAACTTGCACGTAAATGTGGTTGAACAATCTCTTGAGATAAAACCTTAAGAATGGTCGACTGGTGACTGAGAAAATAAACAGAATTAATTCGTGATTAAAGGTGAGATGACTTTGCGAAATTAGCCACCGAGATAATCCAAACAAAATTGCACGGTCGCGGTTCATTAATTACCATAGAAACAATGATGGTGTCTATTCTCTTATATGGAAGGCTGTAATCAAAATTTAAACTGCTTGGAGGCATACAGTAGTCACAGTATTCAAACTATTACGTTATAGCAAGAATGTGTATTTTTCAATCACCATTGATAAATTATTTTAATTTTTAGTAAAAAATAAATAATTTTTGGAATACTGTGTTTATTGAATTAATTCTCATAGATAACTATTAAGCATTTAATCCTAACCCCTCCCCCCAATATTAACTTTATTGAATTACCCAAATTATGTTATGATCAGCTCCAACGAAATAACGTCAAGGGTTGAAAAATATAATGAGTAAATTTGAGTGAGTCACTTTTTAAACATTTTAAAATTAACTTCAGGCTTCGAAAAATAACTAAAAAACACGCGTAGTTCCTTAAAACTTAAAATTATTTTAAGCATAGGCTTTTTATTTAAAACAAATCACCAAATCCATTGTTTTTTTATAACAAATTGACTTCCCATTGTTAAGTTGTCAAGTGGTGACGTCCGTAAAACACAAACGGGTTATCACCCGTATCCAAAATTAGCGCCAAAAATTAACAAAAAACATTGAGCGTAGTTTACACAGTAGGCAACTGTTTCCTTACCTCTAATGTGTTTTCTAATGACTGTTGATCAAAGGAAATAAACTCTGGAGACGACACGGGCGAAAAAGTCGAAGCTTCGGACGAGGTGATCGAAGTTTGGTCAAGGGATTGGGTTGGAAAATGGTTTCCTGCGGGGTTCAGGTTGTTAAAGTTCGGCGCGTGATAATTCAAAGCTACGGCAGCGGCCATTGGTGAGCTTTCAATGAGTAGTGTACTTGTTAAGCACGCTTTCCAATATACTTAAAATCGGTCACCTGAAAAATAAAAAACATTAACTCATTAACTGATATCTTAAAACAAGTTAATTTCTAATACTATATATTAATAGTTGATATATACTTGGCTTATCCTTATACCTGTGTCTTATAAACTGAACTCTGTTCTGACTAATCATTTTCATTTATACTCTACTCTGAATTAAGTTTATTTATAATTGCTCGATGAACAATCAACTTAATCACTGTGGCCGTTGTCAACCAATGCTACAAATATGGATCATTTCGTATATATAGAGCCCTGGCCCAGGTATGTTTAATACATTTTTTTCCTTCTCGTTCTTTATTTGCATTAGGCCTTCACACGCTCGACCACTTATCAACACATAACCTGTCATTCCGATAGGCTCTCTTTATTTAAACAAAGTGTCATGAAAAGAAAAGCCGATTTATTAATGTCCGTTTTTTTGGGCCCTTTTATTCTAACTTTTAATTTTCCTACGTCTTCGCATACCATAAAATGAAAAAAGCCAAGTTTCATTGGCCAGCTTTATATGCGTTTTAAAGTTTTATGTGTAAGAATTTAATGGAATTTTAAAAGTACACAAAAATACGTCACGCACAAGTCTAATGTTTAACAAGTTGCGTCAAAAACATGTCGTTATAAAAAACGCTATTTTTCTCTCGCACGCGATTTCCAAGGCAAATAGAAGTTGCCTGCGCGACGTGCATTATGCAGCTTGTAACTTTATTGAAACCCGGGCAAATATTAACTTTTTAAATTAATTCCGGTGTTTTTCAAAAAGTTGGACTTCAATTTTTGGTGCCGCGTGTTTGCCTACAGCTCTCGGCCGCACGCAAGTATACCCTTTTCCGTAATAAAGACCGCATTTCTTTTATCTCGGTTTTCAATCGAAAAACATTTGATCCTGCGCTGAACAATCATACAACGATTTGGTAAATGAAACTCAATACTTTATATTACCCAGCACACTGCAAGTCACAGTTTCTGTTTTCTAATAGCCAGTCTGAGTTTCCTCATCCTGTAGTCGGCAATAATTACAAACTAGCTTCAACCTGTGTGTTGGGTTGTGAATGGAACTGTGCGAAATTACCAGTGGCTGGTATATACTTTTAATTGCGACCTGTATTATCCGTATTTAGACAGTGTGAAAATTAAAATACTTACTGGAAATTGACGCGTAATTGCAGGGTTCGTTTTCGAGTGTTGAAATGATAATGGTAGATTATTCTTCTTGCTAAAATGACTTTAATGACACGGCTTTAAGTCGCTGAAAATGTTGATTGAACTTCTTATTATTTCGATGAAAATATCAGCCCTCGAATTGAGGAGCTTCGTAGGTAAAATATGGCGAAAAATAAGAACGTTTTCTCTTCGTTTATTGCCCTTCGGCAGTCAGCTTTGCTATGGCTTTGGCAAAAAGTAACTGCCAAAAGCCGGTCTATAAAGTTTTTTCTAAAAATTAATAAAAAAGTTTTTATTTACAAAATGTTATAGTATTTTTTATTACTTTCTATTTTTTCATGACCTCAGATTTTAGACAAAAATTTTTTCACTTTTTTTATTACTAATTTAATTTTCAACATACAAAAATACAACAGATTTCATATACCTGTAGCTAAAATATAACCTAACACATTAATAAACGCTGCGTAATTCACAATATTGATATAACCTTAAAAAAAATACTTGTTATAAAAATATTCGCGCGTTACAAAACTTGACTCTGTCTTATCTTTTGGCGGCGCTCACTATCAAGTACAATTTGATGTACAACATTGCTACGGCAAGACGAAAATAAACTGACGAGAGGCTTCAGGCTTACATCTATTCCGACAGCACCAGTTGGCTTTCAACATAGTTCTGCGTTTTTCTCGTCTTCGGAATACCAACACAAGAATTATTTCGCGTAAACAACGGCTGCCAAATTACAGGGTAAGTCTTTTTTTATACTATCTATATATTTTTTGTAATAACCATAATAAAAAATCATGAAAATAAATATATTTATTTAGCATCAAATTGTTAGGCTAAAATTTTATCTTCCTCTATTTTTCGGAGAAAAATCTAGAAATTAACTTTTTAATTTAAATAAAACACATAACAAAAGTTCTATAAAATAAAGCCTCCAGTTTACCACACAATGCCTGCTCTAATACGCCTTGATTCCTTTTGAAATCAATTTTTTGATGTGAACCCCTATTTTCCTTCATCGTCACGCATTTTACGCTTGACGGAAAACGGTTTCTTTCCTTGTGACGTCAGCAGCGTGTGTCACGCAAATTGCCTGTTGTGGTGACGGCAAACATATAGGGCTAGATTCTCGTAAAAAAACAAATAACTCCCTAACTAGTCGGTAAATATAACTTTTTGTGTTTGTGTATATATATGTATACAAGTAGAAAGTTGTGGATATTGATTAACGTACCACTTGACCAGTCCTTAACTTCACTACTGGGCACATGTTTAATTAAACTTTCCACTTTTAAAGTTCGATTTTGAGTCCCTAAACGTGGCATACTAAAAATTTAATACATTTTGTAGTTTTTTAAATGTAATTCCCTATCCGTTGGTACCAGAATGTGCAATCAAAAGTTTGTTTAAAAATTGGAACGATTTTATTTCCAAACAGCCAAAATCATGCAACTTTTTAATGAATTTATTTATTTTTTGTGTGAATATTTACAAATCCAAAAGCATATTACCTGGTACAAATCCGACGGAGGCGTTTTATTGGACACGAATCTCATACACGACTCGCCCAGGCTTAATTACATAGAAACAATATCATACGCTGTCTATCACTGGCGTTCGTATGCTATGCTATGGCGATGCGGAAAACAAAGTCGACCATTGTGTTTGCATGGGAATAAGGATCCACGTACTATACAGGTAATAAAACCTGATAATAAATTATACGATGGAAAAAGGGGTATAAAAGCGAAATGTCGCAATTAGATCGCCGCAGTTGGAAAAGTAAATGCTGAATTGGACTGTCTGGGATTAGGAAAATAATAATAGAATAAGGGTTGCAACATAATTAGGTAATAACGCATTTCTTACGTAACATCGCTAATGGTATTATGGCGTTTCTAAAGTTGGAATTTTTTCTCTTGTCTTCTCGCTTCGTTGATAATGTTTAAAATTCTGGGATTTGAAAATCTAAAAATAGGGAAATTGGCATTGTATGAGCCTGACTATTGTGAATATTGAGGTCTGGTATTTGTACCCCATATAGGTCTAAAAATATTTCTATTAATATGTTAAAAACGAACCACGCGACAATTAAAAGAACATTAAGCCAATTTATATGTGCCACTGGGCTACAATAATGGTTCTATTTTTAGAATAATGAAGAATAAATCCTGGCAATGTCACGACATAGGACTTAAATATATTCACAAACTCTAAATACACAAATACATTGCATATGTGAAAGTGTAACATTTACATTGGGTGTTTATGGTTATTCTAACGTTAACGCCCATTCGACGTATAGCGTAACAATCCTAGACTTTTCCGATCACGTATTCTGTTTATTTAGATGTCTTACGTAAACTTGTTAGTTGATTGGGAGAAATTTCAAGGTTACATCGCAAAATTTATAACGTCGTTAAACAAATGATATTGTACACGTTTTATTATTCCGTATCCTAACAAAGTTAAATTAAAACAAATTTGGCATATTTGTTACATTAAGCATGTTTGAAGTTAGCATTGCGTAATATGAATTATAAAATAGAAATCCAAACTCACAAACAAAAATTTGAGAATGGTTAGCCAAACCTCTTTTTAAATTTTCCATTAAAATCTTTTAAAGTAAATTGTTTACCATTTTATTCAACTCCATTTTTAACTTTTTTAGAATAATTTTTAGTGACATTTTTGGACATTTTGCTTTTTAGTGACATTTTTGGACAATTCCAGTTTTATATTTAGCAATAGACAATATTTTTTCTTATAAATATCATTAAAAATATTTATATATGGTTAACTTGGTTCTTATTTAAAATATGACCTTGTTTTTGTATTTACACTTATGTCTAGATATGGTTGGTTTTCTCATTGGGTAAACCGATTAAACGGTAACACACCCGCTTACGTTAATATAATGTGGTGTGGGAAAATCGAGATTTTTTCGAGTCTAAAATTCAGCACCGGAATTAATTTTGTTATAATCTTGATTTTGGCGTCTAATAGGCGCTTAATTTTGTCAAATTTGTTTGAAATTAGGATTTAAATCGAATATAAGCAAAAATGCTGTTTTTAGATTTTTGTTTGCCAATAACGCGTGTGACTTTAGACAGATTAAGATTTGGAGCTTCAGTAATTATTCTTTCCAAGTTTGTCGATGGATTTTTACTATTAAAAGGCTATATTCCCCAAGTTTTTTAATTTTTGTAAGATAATTTAAGATTTATAGGTTTAAAACTTTACCAAACTAACATATCAGATAGTCATGTGTAATACAAATGGTAACCATCATTTTTTAATTTAGAAAAAAACAAATTCTCCTGTTTATTTATTTTTTCTCCTTTAATAAATCAAATTGATTAAGTCCGGGTTAACTTTGACGATATTAACCGGAAGATCAAATAAAACTGTAACGTTAAGTAACGTCTTAAATTAGCCCACGTTCAGTATTTCACACACGTTTTTTCAGGTAATCGCTTCGCCATTTATCAAAGAGGACTCTATAGAATTTATCACGACTTCATTCTATCAGCATGTCATATCTTTACGCGTCATTTTCAACGAAAATTGAAAAAAAATCCCTAGTTAACTTATCACTATAAAAATATAGACCACAACATTGCCCTTCGTTGTAAAACAAAATTTTTGTTCTATCTCGGTTTGGAAAAGTCAACAAAAATGCATAAATTGCTCTTTTTTTAGCATCCCACCACAGTATCCAAAATAGAAATATTTCGTAAGTGATCGTGGTGCAATTATGAATGAGTTTGCATAAAATACGATCAACATCTTTCATGCACCTTTACCAAATTACAACACGAAAAAAAGTTAATTCTATGTTTAATCATAAAGCAATACATTGTGTTAGTAATATACACTTGAAGAAAAAAGCTAGGCTGTAATTACGGAGAGTTGTAATTTACTTACAGCTAGCTTGAGACGTTTTATCACAATGGGGTGGTTTTAATAAACTGGTTGAATATGCTCTTAGAAGGGAAACTTGGCGTTAAAAACGTGATCTTAGCAATGACCAAATCGACGTAAATACTTCGCGGTGTAGACGTGAGAAAATATTCACAATCGTCGTTCAGTCCAACTCGGCCTTGCAGCTTTACCAAGTCGCGAATATGGGCGGATTAAACATGTTAATTAGCCACTTCTGCATCGTGACGTTCTTAGTTGTGTCTGGCACCAGTTGTAGATTTCGGTATCGAGTCTGCTGGTGTAATGACACAACATTATATAAAGTCCCAATTTGCATTTTTTTGAGATGCTTTTCAGGTGTTGTGTCCTGTATAGGAAATCGTGGTTTAAATGATGGTGTATACATGTTAAACGTCTGGTTTATGTGTTATGATAATACACACGAGTTGTTGTTGCGCTTCAAATTCCAATAAGCATTACCCAAAGTCCATATTAAGCCCGCTTTATATTGTATATTTACGTGACATTGTAATAATTTTAAGTTGTTCAAGGTGTATTCATTTTTTCCCATATCACCACTAAAACAAACAACGTAAAGCTCACGGAGAATACTATACACACTTCGCTATAACACGTGGTCTGCTGGTGTGTTGGTTACTAGATGACGAAATCAACTGGGTAACCGAGGGGACGGCTTCTCACGCAAAGTTTACGCAAGCTCCGAGCGTAAATATAGACTTTCCAACGGGGCCATTGTTCAAGGTATACGTAGGCGTATAACGAACGCCGGGCTTGAACAAGAATAAACAAAACGTTTAGTCCGTTTGGCTGTACGAAAAAACTGTTTTTTTTTACATTACGTTATCTTTTAACCGATCAAGATAAAAACGGTTTAAAAAATAAAGACTTCTTTTGCAACGGTTTTATACCATAAAAGGCTCTATAGATCATAATTATAATCTATATATAATTGAAAGCATTTATAGTCGCTGAATCTATATTTAATTTGAAACGTTATAGACGCTTTAGCGACAAGGCGTGCTTCAATGTTATGGTGTGTTTTATATTTAGAAAAATACGCAAACTAAGAGAGCATTTTTATTGTCTTAGTTACACGCCCTTCTGACCTTCATGCCTACACACAGATTACGGTTGACGTAAAATTTAATTTTTCCCAATTTTACGAGGCTATTCTTATTTTCTTGTACAGCTTAATGTCAATCTAAATCCAAGAAAGTAAAATCCAAGAAAGGTTTTTATTTGTGTTTCTTTAAATGCCGTGTTTAACATGGAAATTCAGTTCCTAAAAATATTAAATCTGTTTTACTACGAATTGTTTGTATTGTCTGGTTGTCACATTTCATTTATCAACTTTGACATTTCTTCGTCCAAGCCAAAATCTTCTAAACAAGTCGGCAATACGTGATCCACATCATTTTTTGTTTTAAGAATTTGTGCGATTCTCTTTCGTGCCAAGCAATTACAATCGTGTAATAAACATTTTAAAAAGTTTTCCGCGCACACAGAGTACATGGAGCAACTTAACCGCCATGGGAGAATGGCTCGAGTTTTTCCCCGACTGGAAAGTTAAACAAATTAGAAATAGGTAATGACACGAATTCTCAATCTTCTTTTAGGCCGGCGCGGGCTGCGTTCCATTGCCAGTCTAAACATTCGTCGAGGTCAGAGACCGTGACCCAGCTTCGCTGCAGTCACGTGGCCGGCATTGCGAAATGAGTCGCCTTCTCACGGAAGCAGTTTGCAATCAAGCGGAAACTCGTCGTCGCGGTCACGTGTTCTAAGGGTGGGGGTTTGTTCTTTAATGCAAAACGGAGAAAAGTGGGTTTGCACCAAAAACGGGCCACACAGCGACCACGACACGCGAACAAATTGTAAAAATAGTAGAAATAAATTCTTAAAAATAAATTCTTCAATTGTTTTTTTTGCGAAAGTCAAGAACTAAAACGGTCGCTCAAAGTTGTAAAAACCCCCTGATCCCACCCACTCTGCGTTGTGTAAGTTCGATGATTGAAAACGATAAGCTGTGGCGATGCGTATTCATTCTAGTCAGCGTTTACACAATTAATCAGATTATACCAGCTCACGCAAATCGAAATGACTCCGCAAAACGTGCGCCAATATTTGCCCAAAATCTCTGGTCCGTTGTTTGGTCTGTTGTCGGTCCAAATCGAAGCTTATTGTGTTAAAACTTCGCACTCTATTTTAAGCTTCACAAATAAGGTGATGATTAGAATTTGATTTTGATTTGTATTTGCACAATATGACCGCAATCAAAGCAGACTCTGCGAGATTTATCATATGATAAGCTCACATTATGAGAAATGTGTATTTTGTAATTTAGGTAGTGGGTCATCCTACAAAGTAAAAAAAATCTTTCTGGCATAATTTTTAAATCTTACGCATTTCCAAATACTGATTTATTTAGTTAATATTTAGATTAATTGTATGAAGTATTATATTGGAATATTGGAATTTGTTTTATATAAAAGTAATCGAGTGACGATATAAAAAAGGTCATCCAACGATCTGCCAAAATGTCACAACAATTTTAAAAGCTTTTGCGGTCTGCTATTTTTGTCATATTTACGATTTTGTTCAAGATTTCGGAAAACTAACCCTGAGGAAGGGATGGGTGAAATATAATACACTACTTTATTCTCGCATGTGGTGTATTTTGCTAAGAATTTTAGCTCGAAAAAGTAAAAGTAAGACTCTTGTATCCATCTAGCGGAAAAAAGGAATTGACTTTATATTTTTATTTAGAAAATTAGATAAAGGGTAATGTTTTATTTCATGGTTATTATTTGTTAATTTACTATTTTATATTTATTTATGTATCTATAAAATTGTTTTATTAAATAATTTTAGTAATGAAAAACATTAATCCAAACAATATTTAGATACCATTTCTCATTACTCTTGGAAAAAATTAAACTAAACTTATTTTCTTGCTATTTTTTACGTCAACGTCTGTTTGTGCGATATGAGTTTAAATCAAAAATTGTTCGAGTGATATCAATGATTCAATAAAAATCTAAAAATCTTGCTTTTTAATTATCTATTACCTGGTGCTCAAGAAAGTTTAAGAGACCAACTGATCAAACAACAAACTGACAGAGATCGAGCAAACGCATCGAGTGGTTGAGGATGTTTGGTTTATGTTATTAATAAAGACAAACTCTTGAATGAAGAGTTTATTAACTGCGGTGATAATAATTCCGTCATTTTATTTACAAATCGATAAAAATTCAACTTCAAAGCTCTGGCGCTGAAGAAAAGCGGAACATCACGGCATCACTTCCGCTTTCGAATTTTCTCCTTTATTTTACGTTTTTTAAGTATTTGCCAAAGCATTAAAACAAACATTTTTTAATAAAGTCACCTATTTTTTGACCCCATAGAATATTGCGAAAGTTTCGCATTAATGGTTTTAACGTGAAAGGGGTCAAAAAAGGTTGCTGCTGAGTCACATGGGGCTTTCTCAATGAAATACGCCCACGCATAATTCACGGTTAGTTTGTTTTATTATTCAACGTAAATACATGTTTTTTATTGAATATTTTGAGGTTACTCGGCTTTATTTTCTAAAGAATGGCATTGATAGTCACATATCATTACGAAATTTATGCCGCAAAAGATCATGCTTTTTTAAAGGAATTAAAAAAATATTTTTAGTACTTTTTTTAATTTTTGGGTTTTTAATTAATTTAGAATTAAACGGTTTGACGAGATTTATTTATTACACATCAGATTCGACAAACAAATTGTCAAACTTTGTTGTTTATCAAATTTGTGGACCAACAAATTTCACGTAACATCTTTCGTTTTAATATTTAACTTGACAGTTATACGAGGTACGAGGCTAAAAATAAATGTAGTTAGTGAAATGCTTTTTTTATTTTCAATAATATTTAAACATCCGATGTAAAATTTGTTTAATTACAGTAAAAAATGCAAAAAATACACAAATCTATAAAAGTATTTCCATGAGTTCTCGTCGAATTTTTACTCAATTTTCATCACACTTAATTACTTGTTAACCTATATATGTTAATAACCAATTAACAAAAGGTCCTGTGAAGCATTATAAGTGAATAACTTTCGAATTACAACATTACGAAGAAGCATTTTAAATCGTAGTAACTCCGAATATACCTAAAGGTAAAATGATGTGAACGCCCTTGGAGCCAAAACCAAATATTGTCGTTTCTATGAAAACATCTCATTAAATTTAAGAGATGTCAAAACCATTGTTTGGCAGTAATATTGGAATCCCATTGTAAGCCTATTTACCATTATCTCAATATGAGGTTTAATGAGCTGACATCGCTGTTTGTTGGTCGATGACGTCACGATCAAACACGGCTCGTAAAATTTTAAAGGTCTTCACCTCGTTGCTTCACACCACATAATTTAATATAGAAAATACTTTAGTAAAGCTAAATTTTTTAAGTTTAATAAAAACTGATAATATTGCTACCAAACGTTTTCTAATATGTTTTAAATATTTTTTACTTGAGGCAATCTGAAAGTGCATTAGTTAGTTTGCGAATAACTTAAAAGCTAAACCTAAGTGTTGAATAATTCAACACATTTTAATTTTGATCGTTACAATTTTTAAGTGACCATTGACAATTTATTTCAAGTGAAATAAATACATGATCAATTGTCAAGTGTTTCTGTTTAGGTGGTTTGTTAAATTAGATAACTTTGAGTGGAAAATTGGATATTTCTGTTAACTAAAACAAGTAAGTTTAAATCAGTTTGATAAATATATTTTTTACTTAAATTATTATTTAACACTGCGAGTATATATTATAAAACGTTTAAAAACTTTTTTGACTAACTTTGCAATTATACAACGTGCATTTTTTGAAAAATTTATAAATTTTTTAAGATAAGTTAGTTGAAAACTAAATTTTGTATTTATATTTAGCTATTTTGCATAATTTTTTGTCTTTTCGAAGTTAATTTGAACTTTTTTAAAAAATTTAATATGGAATTTAATTAAAAAATTAGCCTAGTTTTTTTTACAAGCAAAGATAAAAATTTATTTGGTTGTTATCGTTAATGCAACGGAATGCAATAGAAAAAGTTATTTATTTTTATTTCGTTATTAATTTGCACTATAAATATAGTCAGAAGACTTATTAAAAAAAATAATGCAAATTTATTAAAGAGATGGGTATTTTGTGTATTTTTCGTCTTCAGAAATGTGTATATTTTACTACCAAAAAATTAAAACTCCCGGTGAGTTCCTCGTGTTGTTTTAGAATGATAAAAGAACACGTAAGACAAATAAATAAAAATAGTGAAATGTGAAACCTAAATATTAGTTTAAATTAGGGCACTTTAATTTAATTAAGTCATTTAAAATGTCATGTTAGACGATTTAAATTGCTAACTACACAATAGACCCCGACAGCCGTATTTGATTTTAACAAACAAAACCATTTTATTACAGAATAATTACACAAAAACTTAACCACTAGTGACGCTGTTAAATAGCTCGCAAATGTCAAACAAGCTTTCCAGCATAAATTCTGCATACCGCAGATAAATATTGATTAATAAAATATCGTTAAAGCTTGGTATAGGTAGGCTATGTTAAGTGTATATAGGCCGGTAGCCTGTACCGTGCCTAACGACAGTCAATAGCGTCACATAGTAACGCCCATTATGCCTCAAGTGGGTAAACAATCGAATGTTGACAATGGTGGAATTGTGACGTCATCGTAAAGCGGGCATTTAACAAATGAACGAGCTTAGGTCTGGACTCGCATCGAATACAGGCGATACAATGTATACATTTATAATTAATGAATTGGATTAATGTGATATGTGAACATTGTAGCGCAGTTCGCTTCCCTTTAATAAGGAAGGATGTTAATAGAATTATAGGCTTGAATTTGTAACCAACGTTCAGTTAAATCAACATGGAATGACCTATACGGCGTTATTGTATAATAGCGTGTAACGTGTTAGTCAGAATATTGCGAAATTTGAATTGTGTAGAATTTGGGCAGATAGTTGTCAACAGGCAGAAATTGTTATAATAAAGCATAAGGAAATATATGATTATTTAGTTAGGATAAATTAGTATCATGTTTTATTTTAACCAAATGTAATCAAGTAAAATTCCTAACTTTAAATTTAAGAAGCCCAGTTGACTCTATTTAGTTACAAAATAGTAATTTGCTTAAACTTTAATTATGCCTACTGTTACTGAAACTCGATGGGGGCATTGGGGTCTACCTAGCCCCACCCCTGCTTGGACAGATTCACCTCCAAAGGTAAAACAATTTTGGGAGTCTTTAACAAAACGTTAATTTAAAATATTGCTACAAAATTTGGAACAAACAAAATTGTTTAATAATGTTGTTTGTTATTACAAATAAACGATATAAATATAAATAAATCATCACTAATACTACCTTTGTTTTTAAAATTAAATTTGTGTATTTTTTTAATCTTAATTTTAATATTAGGTAAAAGAATACAAAATCATGTGATTTTGTAAAAAAATCGATATGATTACTTGAATTACTGTTTAAAAAGCGAGAACGCAAATAGTTTATTCAATGCAACTGCTTTGATGATTTTAAATTATATCTAATTTTCTAACAATACGCTTTAAGTGCGTAACAATACCTTTTAATTCACCATAAAGGTAATGTATTTTGTTGCAGTTGCATGGTGAAACTGGGGGTTTGCTTAAACATGGGTACGAAGACACTCTGAAGTGGTATTATAAACGAGCCACGAACCAATCCGACAAAGATCACTGCGTAAAACTTTTAACACAGTTTCAAGTACAGAAGGAAGCGAAGCGTATAAAGCGTTTGGAATTACCTGAAAGACCGCGCACTGCTCCCAGACGAATACAACAAGATAAAATTCCAGTGAAGCCAGCTTTAACTCCCACTGTAACCAACGTTAACTTAGAACAAATTAAGCGCGACGCTTACTTGAAACAACTCCAGTCTATTCAGCGACTGTCAAGGCCGAAATCTCGACCTAATTCTTCGAGGCAGGCTATTATTAAATCCGAGCGTGCTAAAGATTACAAAACTTGTCCGAGACCAAAATCCGCAATGGCAGACATAGGTATATTAAAATTAACTTCTTTATAAATGATTACATTCATAACTAAGTTTAACGATTGGTTTACGAAGTAAATTAGCGTAATTTTTTGCAGCAACGATTTTATTGTATTTTTACATTTCTTATAGCATTCTTTTAACAGCGAAATAAAATAGCAACAGCGAAATAAAAACCGCTTAATTTTTTTAAAACTTAATTGTTTTGGTACTCGAAATTTGTTAGGTTTTGGTTTTATTTTTTTTAAACCTTTTTATACATATTTATAATCTAGGAAGGAGACGTGTAAATGATCCTTATCTTACCACCCACGAGTCTGAGTTTTCAGGGTATCCGACTGGTTTGTATGCAGAGGCTACTAGGCCAATGTCTTCCAAGGGTTTCACAGCACCTTTTCAGATTGGTGATCCCGTTGGGGGTACGACCTGTCAGGACGAGTTCTCTTGGAAAACCTGCAAACCAGTAGACCCGATCAGATCCGGAACATCGTCTGGAAACAGGAATAATAATCCTCATCCTCACGAGGTTGTTATGATAAATGATTAAAAGTATTTGACAAGAATAAATCGATTTTTTGTTGTCTTCTTTGTTTGTCTTCTTTTTTTCCAGAAATACATCTCTGGCTTGTCAGCCTTATCATTTTTCTGTTTTTTTAAATTAAAGAGGCTATTGTTATATTCTTTTTTTATAGTCGTTTATGGTTTGGAGACTTCCAAACAAAACAGCTGATGGCATGCTAGCGGCACCAGCCAATAATCTTGGATACAAAGCTCTTTGCAATGGAGTACTTGATCAAATTATAAAAGATCAACATAAGTCTACCTATCAGAATGATTATCTTGGTATACCACAAGGTAAACTCAAACTGCTTAAACATTTTTTTTAAACTTTGACTGTTGGATATTCAAGTGTTAAGATAAATTTTTTTTTTTTAATTTTAAAACTGTTATTTGTTTAGGATTTATGGCTTAATGAAATGTTTACTTAACTTAGCGAAAATATGAAAAAACGATGTTACTAAAATATATTTTTGTTTTTAGGTTATCAAGTTAAGGAAGCAATCGATGCACCAAAAGACTGGCGACAGTCAGTACCACGACCGAAGCACACAACTGTTCGTCATTCGTACGGCAAACCTGTTCAACAACCTGAACTAGCTGGAAACACCTCAAGATATGGTTGCAATAAAAAGAAAATGATATCAGCTCTTGGCGCAGGTTGGTAAATTTGCTTTATTTTAATAAAGGGTTTTATTATTATATTATATTGATTTTATTTCATTTTGTATTTACATATGATTTCTGTATGTTGAATTTTGGCATTGGAAATGTTTGTTTTTAAATATATTACACTTGTAAGTTAAACATGAAATCTGTTTGATGTTAAATTAAAACAACTCTTTGATTCACCCTGTTTGTGTTTAGTGCCAACTGTTACTAGAGACCATGTGCTAAATCGTGAGTTGATCAAGGGAAAAACTACTTACGATACTGCTTTTAGACCAAGCTGTAGTCAGCCAGATCTTGATAAACTTTTAAAAGCTTAAACCAACCAGAGAGTTCTGGATCGATTTTTACGTTACTCTAAAGTTGATGGTATGTATTAAGAATACTTCTTACGACCAACGACATTGACAACACAAAATTTTGTGTACAAAATAAGCGATGTATACTGGCAGCATGGTGTAATGGTCAGAACTCTTGGCTCCACTACATAAAGGTCCTGGGTTTGATCATCACTTCTCTTATGCTGTAGCGGCCTTAAGTTAGGCGCTAAAAACGGTATGAACTCTAGCTGATCCAATCAGCAGTTTAAATATCAGGCAATTGTAATCTATTAAATCCCAAACAGCTAAAGGGTACTCAAAACTGGGTCGAGGTAACTAATATTACTCTATGTTTAAGTCGTGAAGCGGATCTTTCTACATCCGAGGATAAATACATGGTAAAAACTAATCTTGTAAATTTTATTTTAGTTAATCAAGAAAGGGAAACTTAGAAAAATCACGAAGCAAAATACACAAATAAAAAAATTGCTGCCCATTATAATTACACTTTTAGATTACTGATACAACTTTAAGCTACTTTTCGCACGAGATTAATTATTCATTTTATATGATTAAATTTATTTTAATAAAAAAAAGTAATTAGCCATTTGATTATAATATAATTAATACAATACAATTAATAGAGAAAATTTATAGAGTTGATGTTTTTTGGCTTATAACTTTAATATAAAAAACTTTAATTTAAAATGACAATAAATGCAAATCAACAAAATTTTAAGAACGTTTGTTTTAAAATGAATTTATAAAATCGACCTTAAAAAATTAGCAGCTTTTTTAAAACAGAATGTATAAAAACAATTAAATAGTGTGATGTAACATTTGCTAAAAAAGTTTTAAAATTATAAATTTATATTCAAAAACGATAAAATTTGAATTTTTGATTTTTAAAAAAAGTTTCGACGACTAAACAATTCGTTATGTCAGGTAATTTGTTTTAAAATTAGTGGTTTGTTTATTTTTATGCAAAAGTTATTTCTAAACTAATATAACGCCGGATAGGCTAGCCTTATTCTACTTCCTTATAAACGTTATCTAATTTAAAGCTAAACTGCTACCTCAAAAGAAGCTGTCGTCACTTGGTATAAGCACCTCACAAGACGATTACTCATGGAAAGCTCCATCTTCAATAGTTAGGTCAATTAACAGATCAAGAAATAACCCGCATCCCTTAGAAGTAAAAATGCAAAACTTTGGCTATAGGCTATCTAAGTTTTGTTAATAATTGTGCACAGACTTTACTTTTTTAGTCGTTTATGGTTTGGAGGGCCTCATGAAGTACATTAACCTCAATATCAAACTCTACGTCTACGCTTCGACCAGAGCGACAGAAAAGGTGGGTTCAAAGTGACGATATGGACCAAATTACAATCGAAGAACCGAAGACGACTTATCGAAATGATTACATTTACGAATGGATAGTAAAAAGGCCAAAGAAAAATTACAGTAAACTAAAATTTTAAAGGTTTATTTAGTTAATGTTAAATAATTTATTTATTTCTTATCATAGCCCTATCTGCCAGGCCTGACTGTCTTCGAACTCCTAAAAACCCTTTAAATACAACGACAAGAATTTCTTATGCAAAACCCGAATCATGTCTTTTATTGACAGGCAACACTTCTAGATATGGCTGCAACAAAAATAAAATGTTTCCAGCATTAGGGGCAGGTATAAATAATTAATTATATTAGGTTTAAATCAAAATACGATTAGCAAAATAAGTCATTTTTAAATTAAAATATGCCATTAACTTAGTTCCTGCTGTCACTTTGTCAAATCGAAAAAATGGTAATTTGTTTACTATGGAGACATCTTATGAACATGCTTTTCGGAATGCATTCACAGACAAAAATGTAATAAGCTTGCCCAATTTCTCTCCACATTCTAATTGCAGCACGCAATCTCTAGAAACATGTGTTTGATATTTAAATAAAATAAACTTATACATTACATTGTGTTATATTATATAAATTGAATATATTAAACTAAATATAAAAACATGTCAAACGGTTTTAAGATGACAACCTTAATAATAAAGTTTTAGATAGTTTGTAAGTAATATTTGGAAACACTGGATAGATAATACGCATGACTTAGTTCTGATTTGTTTATTTTATTGTCTTTCGTCTAATTTTTTTTTGCAAGTTTGTTGTTAAATTTTTAAAGATAAAAGTAATAAGTTCGGGTTTTTCTTAAATTTTTAATATGTTCTACGAATAAGAATTATTTTTTAATATACAATGTTGTAAAAATCTCAATAAACTTACGTTGTCTTTAGTTTAAAAGGGCAAATCCTGAGATTATATAAAGCCAAAACGCGCGAATTTTTAAACTAAGAAAATAATCTTAAAAATTATGTTGAATTTTGCAGATTTATGCTATAAGCCGTTTTAGTTAATTATTATAAGATTTTAATTTTATTAAATGCCACCAAGAAGTTTTAAAGTTTTAAATGTTGCTGAAAAAAATGATGCTGCAAAAAGAATTGCTGACATTTTATCCAACCACAGTTTTAACAGAGTAAGTCTTGGATCTCTATTAGTTTCGCACGCCCTACATAAACAGGGTGTGTAACCAAAATGCGGCACATGTAATTAAACAAAAAGGTTGCATAAATTAAACCCTTACCCTAACCCTCACATGTTCAGTTTACCCATTAACACATCTGACTCGTAAAGCGGACTAAGTTATACTCATTGAAACATATTTCAACTAATTTTTAATGTCTGGTTGAACAATTGCCATACTTTGGTTATAACGCCTTGTTAAATTCGGGCGTGCGAAAGTAATAGAGATCCTAAGTCTTTTGTTTAGGATTTAATTCTAAAAAACTTTTAAATCAATAAAAATTAAAATAATGTTTTCATTTTGCAAACCCTAATTAAATGAAAAAATTTAAATATTATAGTTAAGCCAATAACTGAATAACCTATCTTCAAAAAGAAAATTTTATTTCCACTGCTCCTATGCTGTACAGCTGTAGCGCTCTTGAGTAAGGCGTTATTAACCGTTTAAATTCCTGGTGAGCCAGCACTTAATCAGCAGCATAATCACCAAGCAATTATATTCTATATATTATTCCAAACTACTGAAGGCAACTTGAGGCTGGGTCGAAGTAACTAATGTTACTCTATGTTTAGGTTGCGCATTCGACCTTTCCACATCGAGGATAAAGACAATATACAAAAAAATACAAAAATTGAATCTAATTATATATTATACTGTTTATTAAAAATTTAAAAGTATTTTTTATTTTATTGCAGCGAGAAGGCTTTTCTCGTTTTAACAAAATATACGAGTTTGATTATTTTATGTTAAACCAACAATGTCAAATGATTATGACTTCACTTTCTGGTCATATGATGGGGTATGATTTTGAGGGAAACTATAGAAAATGGTGGGTGAATATATTCTGTGTTTTAAATTAATAAAAGGGCTTTGAAAGTAATTTGATTGTAGTGGCTGTTGTTATAATAAATAATTTTTTTTATATTGGATAATTTTAGTTGTGCAAATTAGTATATAAATAATATATTTAAACTAGGAATGGATGCCACCCTGTTAGTTTATTCGATGCCAAATTAAGAAAGCAAGTAAATGAAGGCATGGTTGATATTAAAGTAAGTTTGATAAATTAAGTATTTTTTAACTCTTGAAACAAAAATTTTCTTTCTATTATAATTTATAAGTTAGACTCGGTTTCAAAAATTGCAATAAGGCAGGTTAATTATCATCAAAAAAATTTTATTTTTGGTATGTGAAAAATGATTGGTTAACTTACCTTTGAATATGATTAATGGTAGTGTAATTTACTTATTGAATTCTTTTTAGAGAACTTTGGAAAAAGAAATACGATCATGTAAAGTGTTGGTGGTGTGGACAGATTGTGATAGAGAAGGAGAGAATATTGGTTATGAAGTGATTGATATTTGTAGAAATATTCAACCAAATATACAAATCTATCGAGCAAAGTTTTCTGAGATAACTCATAGGTTTGTATAATCTGCTTTACCTGTATAAACACAATAACAAAGATAAAGAATCTAATACTATCACTAAATATGCTTTTTTGTAAGTTAACATGCAATCGTTTTTTTTTTTTTTTTAATTTTTGTTTGCTAAAAGTATTTTATTTTTATAGATCAGTAACAGGGGCTTGTAGGAATCTTGCAATACCAGATGAAAGAGTTAGTAATGCTGTGGATGTACGACAAGAACTCGATCTTCGTATCGGTGCAGCTTTTACAAGATTCCAAACCTTGCGGTTACAAAAAGTTTTCCCCAACAAGTTATCGGACAGATTAATCAGTTACGGAAGTTGTCAGTTTCCAACTCTTGGTTTTGTTGTGGAAAGATATAAAGCGAGAGAAAATTTTCAAACAGAAGTTTTTTGGAAAATTGAAGGTATAAAATTATTTTTTTTTAAATAGTAATAACATTTCTGTTGTAAATCTGATTATTACGAAATCTAAATAGAATTATTTTTTAAGTTGACCACATATCTGCTAATGAAATTGGTGAGCAAACTAAAGCAAATTTCTCTTGGAAGCGGAATCGACTTTTTAATGAGCTCGCTTGCCAAATACTTTATGATCAATGCTCAGAAGAACCCAGGATAGCCAGAGTGATCGATATTAAAAGTAAACCCAAGAGAAAATGGAGACCTGTAGCAATGGACACTGTAGAGCTGGAAAAATTGTCCAGTCGGAAGTTAAGAATAAATGCAAAAGAAACGATGAAAATTGCAGAAAAACTTTACACGCAAGGGTGAGATGGCTTTTAAATTCATTTATTTTTTTAACATAACTGTTTAGTTGTTAGTTAAAAATTTTTTAGGAATTTTATATTTAAAGTTGTAGTTACTTTATATTTACCTGAAAGCTTCTTAAAAGTTTGTAGGCTTGTGCAAAAAATCCTTAAATCGCTACGCTATAGCCTACATAAATTTTATACAGAAAAAGTTTGTCTTAATTTTCCAGCGAATTTAGAAACTTTACTTCAATTTTTGTAGGTTTATAAGTTACCCTCGTACAGAAACCAACATTTTTCCCAAAGATATCAACTTATCCAATTTGGTCGAAGAGCAAACACAACATAATAATTGGGGAAATTTTGCACAGAGTTTACTCGAATTAAATGAAGGTCCCATCCCAAGAAATGGCAACAAAACTGACAAGGCCCATCCACCTATTCACCCAACTAAATTCACATCTAGTTTGTCTGTGAGTAGTTTGGATAAACATTTTTGTTTGTTTATATATACTTAATAATTTTTTAAAAAGGCAAGCGAGTTTTTTTATCTGTGTTATAAGTAACAAAGCATTGTATTTTTTTTTTATATATCTTTATTCTTGATGTGGGAAGGTTTAATGCTTGACTTAAACATAGAGTAACATCAGTTACGCCAACCCAGTCTCGAGTTGCCAATGGCAGTTTGGGATATAGATTATAATTGCCAAATAATTAAGCTGCTGATTTGGTGCTGGCTCAGCAGGAGTTTGTACCGTTTATAGCGCCTTACCCAAGGGAGCCACAACATGAGATCATTGGGGATCGAATCCTAGACATCATGTAGTGTAGAAAGTGTTCTGACCACTACATTACACTGCTGGTTATTTGCTGTAATATAACATAGAAAAAGTTGAATTGTAATTTATAGTACTTATAATATAAAAATTTTTTGTTAAATATCTTACAGGGTAATGAGGCCAAAATTTACGAACTTATTGTCAGACACTTTCTAGCTTGTTGTCATAGAGACGCAGAGGTATAAAACCTATTTTCCTATTAACTAATATCAATTATTCAAAAATGTTTTCTTTTATTTAAATTGTTGTTTTTCCTTCAGGGCCATGAGACGGTTGTAGAAATAGAGCTAGGTGGAGAGAGATTTACTGCACAAGGTCTTGCTATAATTGCAAGAAATTATCTGGAGGTTTATCCTTATGACAGATGGAATGCTAAGGTAAGTAACTTAATATGAAAAAAATTAAATAGTTTTGTCTCATTAAAAGTGTATAATATCTTACTTATGGCCACTACAGCATGGAAGCAGTAAGAATCAAACCCAGAATGTTTTTTTTATTGATGACTTGTTGTATTTTTCACTATGTATTGTTTTAGGTAATTCCTGTGTATTCTATGGGACAAGAATTTGAACCAACACAAATAAATTTAAGAAATGGAGAAACGAATGCCCCACCTTTACTGTCAGAAGCCGACCTTATTTCTCTTATGGATAAACATGGAATCGGTAAATTTTTTCATCATTACAAAATTTTGTAAGCTGGTTAGTTTTTTTTTAGATACATATTTTTTAATGTATTTTTTTAGGTACTGATGCTACACATGCTGAGCATATAGAAACCATCAAACAGAGAATGTATGTTGGGTTAACAAACGATCAAAAATTCTTGCCAGGAGAATTGGGAATGGGATTAGTAGAAGGTAAACTGACATTTTTTAAATTTTTTATTTTTTTTATAAACTCCTTTATATTGTATACCATTATCAAACCTGTATTCTTCAAAATTTTAATGAATACTTTTGATATTTAAATCGATTTGTCATAGTTTTTGTTATTAAATTTTTTTATACTTCTTAATTATAGTCCACCACAGCACTTTTTGACATCATAATTTATTGTTTTCTGCTACAGGATATGATTTGATGGGTTACACGATCTCCAAACCCGAATTAAGAGCCGAATTGGAGGCTGATTTACAGAAAATATGTACTGGTCAGGAACAAAAAGAAGTTGTACTTCAACGGCATATTATGAAATACAAAACTGTCTTCGAACAAGCTGTTACTAAAGCAGATAGGTAGGCAAAAATATTTAAAACAAAATCTGACTAATATTTTTTTCCAATTTTTTTGTAGTTTACTAATTAATTTTGTTTTACTTATATCGATTTAGACTTGACACGGCTCTTGCCCAGTATTTTGGAAATGCGACAAATGTTGTTCAAACTGAAGTCCTCAACCCTAGCAACATATCAGTCCCACTTCGAGTTTGTCCATATTGTGGACAAGATATGGTGGTTAAACAAAAGCGAGATGGCGGGTAATTTATGTTCCAAATAATTTTGTTATTTATTAAATACATTATATATTAAAGTGACAAAATTTTTAAATTTTTTGAGGTTCATGGTGTCTTGTATGGGGTACCCAGAATGTAAATGTGTTTGTTTTTTGCCCAAATCAGTGCTGGGAATTTCTGTTGATGAATCTATTTGTAGAAACTGTAGACCACAACCTGTACACAAGTATGTTAATATTTTAATATTTAACTCATTTTGGGAAAACAATATCACCGGCTGTGTAATGTTTAAAATACTTCACTATATGAGATCCTGGGTTTTATTCTTACTGGTTCCATTTAAGGGGGCCCTTTAGTAAGATGATATACAGTGTATGAACATCTGCCAAGCAAAAATCAATTAAATTGCTAATTGGCCAATGTATTTAAAATTATTTCAAATTGCCAATAGCAACTTGAGGCTTGATAAGTGCTACAAATGGTACTCTATATTAAGGCTGTAAAGCCCTCGCACATATTTAGAATATATATCAAAGGAATATATATATAATATTGCGAAATATAAAATAGGTGTAATCTTTTTAAGATTTTTTTTAAATTTTTTTAGTGTGAAATTGAAACTTCAGCGTGGAAGTGTTCCAGCTTATTTTGATTTAGAACAAGTTGTTTGTATTTGTGGATGTGATCAGGACATCACCAACATACTGGATATCAGGTATTTATCTTCAAAAAAAAAAAATAAGATTTTTTATTAATTTTTAAATTCCTTTTAATTATATTTATGATTTTAACCCTTTGTTTAAATATGCTTCGTGAGTTTTTTAAGTAGACAAATAAAATAAAACCTGTTGGATTGAGTAAATTATTAGGTTAGCCATTCAAGAATTAATCTAGTTATTATAAGTCATAGGAATCAGTTTTTCGAGAACCACTAGTCAATTTTAATTGTTATGTAATATACTTTTTGTCAAATTTTATTTTGAATATCGGTAAAATATGGTCTTAAGCTGGCATTTTCGCGGCAATTTCGTTACCGACCCCGCGCGTTTTTTGCAGGCCGAACCTTCTGGCCGAAGCTTCTAGTCCCCACATGGTTACAATTCTCAACTTACATTTGCTTGCAATAATTTACCTGTGCACCACAAACCGCGGTTTTAATTATCTCGTAGGCCTTTAATATGGACATATATAGATTAATATATATATCGTCCACCAAGCTTCGTTACGTATAAATGTTTAAGCATACTCTTACTTGTAGATTTAGAAACAATCAGAGTAGTACAAACACCACTACACACACCAGTCGTCGTACAAACACCAACAATACATCAAACCATGGTAACCAGAGAAGAAACCAACGACCACCCTCAGCTGGTGTTTTACAAAGTAGAGGGCAAAACACCAATCGACGCTCGCCTGGTGTGAAACGGACGTCGGATGGTAAAAAAAAGAAACCAACTACTGGTTATAATAACAACCAGCAGGAGAATGGTACAGAGGCACCAAAATGCAATTGCAACATGGTTGCGATAGAATTAACAGTGCGCAAGGAGGGTCCTAACCAAGGTCGACAGTTTTATAAATGTGGGAACACTGGAAATGAAGGTTGTAACTTTTTCTCGTGGTCGAATGCGCCAGAAAGGAATAGTTCAAGGACAAATCCACCTCAGAGAAGACAACAAAATCCATCTACGAACACTAACCAAAGGTCAGTTAGCACAATAATAAATTAAAAATTAAATATTAAATGACTAACAGTTTTTTAATTTTTAATTTTTTTTTGCAGTAATACGACAACTTCTCGTCAACGTAAACCACCAACTTGTGGAAACTGTCGTGAAATTGGACATAACAGAAGAAATTGTCCCAATAATTAAATTGCACCATTTTTTTAACTTGATTTTTTAGGTATTTTTGTTATTGTTCCGTTTTTTTAATTTTTTAAATGTTTTTAATATGTATAATGTTTTTTATGCATTACATTTTTTCTTATGTCGATTTTACTGCCTTTACTTAAAGAACTACAAAATAAGCATTTTGCTTTACAAATATATATTTTTATTTCAAATTTTGGTTTGTTTATTTTATAAAAATAGGTATTGAAATATAATTAACTATTATTTTAGATATTTTCTATAGGAAAGCTTACTTTAGCTTTTGTATACAATATCCAGGTAAAACTTTTTATATTTTTGATTTTTTTAAGTATTTTTGACACCTTTGGTAAGTGGGCCTGCCTCTTCTTAGAATGCAATTATAATCTAATCAATGTCGACAATACGATTTTAATCTCTGTCATGGCTGGTGTTCTTAAAGTAAGGCGCCTACGATCTTTTTTTTGTTGTGTCTACATAAGGATTTTTGTTTAAATTAACATAATTTTGTTAATATAAAGACCACATGCAATTACGCCTAACATATAAATACTAATCCAATTTAATTTGTAGTAGTTAGGAAAAACAGCTCGCAGGATGGCGCACAAGATCAACACAAACCTTTTTGACATTTTTTCTTCTTTTCAACATCATAAGGTAACAATTATATAACTTCAATTTAAAGAAAACATTTAATATCGTATTGGCAATAATTTAATTTTAATTATTTTATATATTTTTTAAATTTTGATAATCTCAATCAGTTTAAAAAACTTAATCTTTTTCGTGTTAACGTCTTATCTTATGTTTGTTTATATTTTCGGGAACGACCTTGGTTAACCTAAACATCCGTCTTGTATGCATTTTTTATTTTGTTCAAGGCTTTATGTAAATTCAGTTGTTTATTTTACTTTATGCAAATTCCAAAATTTTTAAAATAATTGTATTTGCATAATTTTTTAGTTATGTACTTTTTTAAATAAATATTATTTTTAGGTACTAATTTTATTTTTTTTAATTTATTACAAATACAATCAAAAATTAAAATATCGAAAATCCTCTTTTTACATTTTGGGAGTTTTTTTTGAAGACCAAATATGTATGTGCAATCAAAGTAAATCAACGCTAGTGGGCGCTCGCGACAAAACGTATTAATAGGCTACGCTCATATTTGTTTATGAGCCGGTCCGAGTTATTTTTTTCCTTTATTTTAGCCGACGGATTGTTTAGCGAGAATACTATCAGTTGTCATTTATTAAAAAGGCCTCGTAGCGGCAAGTGAGCGTAATTTTGATTTATCAATATGCCAAGAACCAAGCAACAAAAACCAAGACACATAGCCGAAACAGAGAAGGCAAATGAAGGTAAGTTTGTTTATATTAATTCTTGGTTATTTATTAAAAATTTAACTTAAAAATTTGTTGTTATTTATCTTTACAAAGTTTTACTTACAATTAAATTTAAATTCTGTTTGGTAAACTTTTTGTATTTAATTACGTTTGCGATTGTTTATATTCGATAGGAACATATAAAATTGCGACGCCATTTTTTTATTACGTTTCGGGTGATATAAATAACAAAATTAAATATAATTGTGTTATTGATTTTCGGGTGTAGTAAAATAATTACCCTTGTTTTTTGAAGCATAGTAATTACTATTTTTCGCAACCTTTATACATATATTTCAATTTTGAATTTTTGTTTGATTGATACCCAATCAATTTTGGTTTGTATTTGATGCGGTGTATGGTTCATACATTCAGAATCATAGAGATAAGCGAATAGGCATCCGGTGGTTGTAGCTATAACCCGAGTTAAATTAACAACCCCCGCCCTAGATTTGTTTTCCCTAACTCGATTGGTTACTAATTGCGGTCCCCAGTTTCCTTCATCTCCCAATAAATACACAAGGAACGACTCGGTCGGTTCACCGCAAATTAGCTTTATTGAATCTTCACTCATAACTGGGAAGGGTCGAAAAATTTCAAGTGGTTTTGTGAGTGTAGGTGAAGTTAAATACGCCCTCGTGTCAATTTAATCCGTCATGTAATCAAACCTGGCTTGTTTAAATAAAACTGTTACTGTTAAGCTGTCGTAAAATCCCGCTTAGTTATTTTAAGGTTATTGCAATGTTACTATTTTAACTGCGCTAATTTTGGGCAAGACGTTTTCGAAATTACCGTTTAAAATAAATTACACAGGACTCTTTTAACTGGACTTTTTTTGGTGTTTTTATTTTAATAAATTAAACGATTAAACGTGTATGTCTATGAAATTGCAATGTTATTTTTGTTAATGATGTTTCAAGCAACGTTAAATCAATAAGTGCACAGCATCGATGTAAAAATTCGGTAAATTTATTATATAAACAGTGATATAAAGTAGAGCAAATGCGCCTTGTAATGCCTTGTGTTGTTTCTCATAACCCTTAAAAGGATATAACCATACTTAACTCCCACTCTTTATCCTACGTGAAACTAAAACACGGGATTGCCTAAGCACAGAAATATTACGGAGGATTGGTGTTAGCTTTACATGACGTCATAATAATAATAAAACAATAAACCCGCACAACAATAAAGTAATGCTAACGAGTCGATAGATAAATAGAAATGTGACTTGGTTTGATTGGTGTACTTTGAACTAAATGTTGTGAACTCGCTGCTTTCCGATTAATTATTTAATCTCTTGGTATACGTAAACGCGTTTTGCTCTCGGTGTGGCGGTTAGTTCCTATTAATAATGTGGTACAAAGGGGCGGGTGTGAATCAAATTTTTATATAACCAAATCAGCATTAACCTGCCTTCGTGCATATGCGATTATGAATCACAAAACTAGTTCAAATTCCAACTAGTTAGGGTTTAACATTTTCGCATAAAAATCGAGTTACAAAAACGCCAGTAAATTCGGTTCAAATAAAATTATTTTTGATATTATTTACTCGGCTGTCGGGGTATAATTGGGCTTATAAAATCTTACTGTCATCAATTTTCGCTTGAGTTCCCACCGCTATTTCCACATATTAAAACCAAGTGCCCTAAGGTCTTGTTTACCTTTGCGAAATATGCTCGTTAAATAATGGGGGCCTATTCACGCTTTATGATTCGGGGTGGTAGGGATCGAGATGTATGTATACACAATTCGGGCCGAGTAGTTTATCCCAAGACTAACTAAAAGCCCTGAGCGGAAGACCGGGATCGAACCAGTGCCTTTTTAACGTCTGAGTGTTGATACCCGATATTCTGGTGGTAGGTAACCGTGCGCCATTAACATAGGGCCGATATAATTAATTCAGTATTCGTTGCAATGTGGGTAAACCGGCCTGCTCGTGTTGCAACATAATATACCCTTACACCCTTACTGACATTAGAGACGTTTTCATGCCGCGCGCACTGACGTTTACCGAGTGTTTATTTGAAAACAATCAGAGGTGATCCTTTTAGGCTAGGGTTAAATTATTCTTGTCACGTGATCTCAAAAAATATAGAGCACACATTTTTCCGTGTCAAAAATAAAATGAATTTTCTTTGAATTTATTGGTGGTACGACAATTGGCATTTTTTTACCAGCTACTGTAGTTGGTTAGATTAAATTCTATTGTTTTTTTTTATAGAGAAATACAGTAATAAATCGTTCACCATTTTGTATTGTAATTCAACTAATCAAACTTCCCTATTAAGTCGACATTTTAATTTAATACTTGCGCACAAAAAATTACGTCTTTTATTTCTAAAAATAGGTTTCTTGTTTCGTATGTAATTATGTGAACAGACGTTACCGTTGTATGTGTTTATAGCAAATAAACAACTTTAAAGATTACGATAAAATCATGACATTTAAATATTATTTTCCGCAGCTCCGTCTTCCTCAATAGCAGAAAGTTCCAAATACATTTCTGAAAAGCAAATACCGGCGACTACAAAAATGGTAAGTAAAAAAATAATATCATATTTGAGCTTTTCTTAAACACCTTTTTCTTGCACATCCAGGTTGAAACTGATGAGGTAAGCAGCTGTAACAATACATGTGATCAACGTCAATGTGACGTCATAAGCAAGGATCGCTTGACAGGTAATAAATGTAATTATAATATTCAAAACACACTGCCCGATTCCAGTCGTGCGATTGTGGTTCGGGCACTAAATTGTGAGACCTGAAGTTAATATTGTTTTTCTTTTTAGACTCACCACAGAGCCTGCCAGGCGCTTCTGTTTCTCCACATTTAATGAAACATCAACAGAACACAGAAAATTCAATTCACAAAAAACTTGACCTGCCTTCCTTTTTTGAAACTAATCTGAATAAATCACCAGTGGCCAAAAGTGAAACAAATTTAAACCCAAGTAGCTTGGTTAATGTTAAACAACCATCATCACCTTTTCAACATCAACCAGTTGAATCAGAAAACCAATTTGACACAACAAGCAATCTAAATAAACTTACTGTAAAGAACGATCAAGAAACTGCAAAAACATGTGAGTCTTTGAAAAGAAAAGATAGTGTGGATCACAATACAGCTAACAGGCCACCATATATTGGCTCACAATCTACAAACTACGCTGATGCAGCTTCAAAATACATGGAGAATCTGAGACTGCTGATGGGACAGGGGCCTACACCCACAATGTTTAATAAACCACTTCCAGATTATGCAAGGGACTATGCCTTACATAACCAAGTAACAAGTTTTAACAACAAAGGTGTTCACCCACAAACTGTTAATTATTATTTGTCTGAATTGACCGAGCGATGGAATCAAATTATGCTCCAACAGCTTTCTAAAGTACCTGGCCAAAATCTGTTGGATGGATCTAATAGCCCAAATCTAAAACCAAATCATGCTGGCTCTGGGCAACATCATTCAACTCTAGGCATTCCTTATCCTAATGCACCCAAGATATCTCCAAATCCAATTTCAACTGAACAACAGCCTGTTGATTTAAAAGTGGAACATATCAGACAAAACTATGAACCGACATCACATTTTAATCAATTTCAGCCTTGGCCTGCACATCAACGTTGGTTAGACTATCAAGCATCTTTAGCTAAATTTACTCCAGGTATGCATGGTGTTGCACCACCATTAAACCTGCCTGAAAACCAAGATAGAAAGTTAAGGACAGATCTTCACAGTTCAAGTTTAAGTACAGATATTTATTCACCAAGACCAAAAACCAATTCACCATTATCTAAATCACGTCGACAGAGTGAAGTGAAATTTGATGGTGATTTTTTAAACAGAAAACATTTGGACATACCAACTTCTATCTATCCTTCGTCTAGCATGTTATCTTCCCCTGCCCCGAACAGTGGAAATAATTCTCAGAACTTAGTTTCTCCTGGAATGCAAAATCTGTTTTCTTTACCGACTTATTCTAGCCTTAGTCCACAATCCGCAGGAGACTTTACACGGGATCCTTATTTTTCCACCTCTGGAAAAATTCCACCTGTCAAGAAATCAAGGTCACGTGGTCAACCTATTGATAACATCCATGCTGCTATTGTAAGAGAAGCTAAGGAACAATTCAAAGGTTTGGACCCGGAAAACATGTACATCCAGTGCCCGATTTGCCAGAAGAGAATCAAGCGTTTGTATCACTTTCAAAGGCACATGCGGATTCACACCGGTGAAAAGACGCACCATTGCAAGTACTGTCAATATAAATCAGTCAGAAAGGATAACCTAAAGAGTCATATGAAAACTCACAACAAGCAGAATGTTGACACAAACAGAAGGCCGGGAAAGTCGACCACATCAAGCCACCATCAGGAGCGGGAAAAGGCCTCAAGAAACGTATATACAAACAAAGAAGAGATTTCATCTTATTCATATTCAGATTCGAGTAATTCATCTACAATTTTAGGGGAAGCGCACGGTTCGCCGTTAAATTTGGCAAATGCCAACAAGTTCCCACCTAGTTATATGCCATATCCTTGTTTTCCTACTTTTAACACGTTCACGCAAAAGTTTTATTCTACCCAAGGTAGTAGTGGGATCAGAGATATTAGTGACTTAACTAAAGATGAACCAAAACTCAAAGAAAATCAACGTACAACAGAAAATGTCACATTCCATGATACCGAAACAAAAATAAATGGAGAAAGCAGTATCGTAATGTCAACAACGTCTCCAAAGTTGGCGGGCTTTGGTCACTCGCCAGGCCGCCAAACTTTCGAAAGTAATCTCGGTGTTGTAAGCAATCGTTTAACAAAACGCGACAGTAAAGTATTGGAATCAACGCATACTGAATTAAACACAGAAGTTGAGGTTTCAAAAAAAACCAAACTTTCTACTAATATTGTTTCGGGTTTAATTCGTGCAGGTGATAAGAATGATTTTACGACGAAGTCAAACGAAAACACTAACAACAACAATAAACAAACAGCAATTCATGTAGGTCTTAGCTCTGTGAATCAAACAACAAATCAAAATGATCAAAAAATAGATTTGTTTGCGAATCGAAGAAAATTATCAGTTATCGAATCTGGCCAATTTTACAAAAGGTAAGAAAACTATCTTTTTACTACGAAGCACTTCACAAATTTTAAATAAAAAAATTTAATTTGGTAAAATTTGGTAATTATTTTTTCAGGTCACCCATAAGCAAAACAACAGACTCGGAATCCCCAAATTATTATAAATCGCCATTTCAAATCGAAAAATTTCAAGAATTTTTGCCAATAAAAAAGCAAGGTAGCCTAAAGTTATTTTTTTTAATTGGATATCCATGTTTTATTTTTAATAGGATGTTGTGTATCTTATCAGATTTTTATTTAAAATAATAATTTAGTTTTAAATATTAACTGTAGTTTTTTACAACAAATGTGTTTAATTTAAACATTATTAAATTGTGTGATTAGTTATTTTGATTTTTTTTTTAATTTGAAATTCTTAAAGCTAAATGCCATCGCTTTTTCACATGTTATTTTCACACGGTTTGAAACTTAATTTTCTCTTTTAATAATATTTTTCCGCCAATCACGTACGCTCCCAAGAACAATGAACGCGTTAATTTAAACTGATTGCAATTCGGTAATGTGGGTACGATCGAACGCCCTGGGACACTATGTTTGAACGTTAACAAACAAAGCTGAGTGTCGGCCACTTAAAGTATGACCGCATCTACCAGGCTCCGGGTAGGACTCCATAGAAAGAATGCGGCGCATAACCGGTAATTTACATCGTTTTTCCGCTATGTCTTTTAAACATTTAATTGCTAAGGCGACGTTCGATGAAACACTAAAACCTGTCCTTAAGCGCCTGTATGTCAATGCACCGACTCCCAATTAATCTCTTAATAACAAGCGGCCTCGACCCGAGCGAACTTTTCACTTTAAATGACGCTTTTAAGTTCCTACTTTTTTGAATTGTTTCTTATGGCGAGCTATGTAATCAGATTACAAGTGCCCTGTCTTCTGATGTCTTGTAAACATCGTGACAAATCGTTTTGATACTTCATATTTTAAGGGTTACATCAAATATGGCCGCTTTAATCTGTCTTATATTCGATGAGACGCCGTGCCAGTGCCTTTGCTTCGGGTTAAGGATTATTTTTCTGTCCAACCTAAACTTACACGATAAGCAGAATTGCAATCCTTGCCACAAAAAATCTTAACACCAGCACTTGAAATGAAAAATTAAAAAAATTTAAAATTTTAGACCTCGAGTCGAACTCCGAACGAAGTGTGGCGTCATCGAATAGTTTGACTCCGGACGAGTTTAATAAGGAAAGTCCGCGTTCCCAACTAAGTTCAACCTCGAGCGATGACGAATACTCCAACCACAACAATGTTTCACAATGGCAAGACCAACCGTGTAATAATGTGGTAACCAGTGGTAGTGAACGCCCGTTGTACTTGCTTACACCCTACAACAAAAACGATAACGCACCTGCAAAAAACGGGGAGATGATTAAAGATTTAGTTATGAGAAAAGACTCGATTTCAAACTCCATAGTTTCAGGCACAAGTGAAAACAGTCCACTGCCTTCATCTGTCGGTATGTTAAAATTTACGTTAAATAATTAAATAATAATTTATTAGTAAATAAAATAACGTTTTATTTAAATTTGGTTTTTATTTTTTTAGGTGAAATTAACTTTACCACTGAAAGGGAAATAAATAAGGAGTTCAGTTGTCGGCTTTGCAAGTTTACTTTTAACTCAAACGTCGATCTGCAAGGTCACATGTCTTTAAACCATAAACAAGACGGTTTTTACAAGTGAGTGCTTCTTGTCATAAGGTTAAAGGGATATTTATGTTGCCTTGTTAAAATTTATTAACTACAACAATGTAGCATTATGTTTTTTTTTTTTTTTTTTTTTTCATTATATGCTCAGTAGCTTTTCCAGAATTATTGTGACTTTTTGGTGGTTCAACTTTGCGCTTGCTCTTCTATATTTACTTCTATTAATAGTATGTCTTTTTATTAAGTTCTTTTTTTAGATGTAGCGAGTGCATATACCTTGGCAAGAATTTAAGCAAGTTGGTTGAACATATAAGAATCCATACCGGTGAGCGCCCGTTCAAATGTGACCAGTGCAACTACGCTGCTAAACGAAAGGACAACCTAGCCCAGCACAAGGCTGTTCGTCACGACAAAAGAAAGGGCAAACCCTCTGGCTTATACCCCGTTTATGATCAAAACAGTGCCAGTGAGTTGCAGCAACTTGACTTCAGAAAACTGTCAACTGAGCGTTCCCCAATAGTTCAACACAAAAAATCTATAGACTATCCCCAATTTTCGAAATTCCCCTTTGACTCTAACTTTTCAGCGTTTTCAAAAAACCATCTGAATAGGTGTGATTTGGAATCCATGCCCTCACCCACCGGGCCCCTAACCCCACCTTTCCAAATGTTTAACCCCGTTATGCAGCCGAGGTCGCCCACAATGTTGCATTATCCATTTTTTGTACCCCCCTCTATTATTCACCCTCTTGGTCTTAATTCGGTTCTTAATGGAGTTGGTTCCACAAACGGAAGCGAAAGAATATCTGGAAGATATTCGCTTAACGTTCGCGCAGCCTTAATTTAATTTTTACCCTTAACCACCCTTATTTTATAACCCCATATCAATATCGTTACACTGCAAAATTAGATGGTCTGGCGTTGGCAAGGTTTTGAAATTGGATCAAGCAAAATAGTTTCATTATGAAGGTAAAAATTAAAACATTTTAAACAAAAATAACATTTGACTGAATTGTTGTAGCTAATTATTTTAAATAATTTGATCTCGCTTCTTTATTGCGATCAAAACAGCCTTGTAATTATATTCGTATAATTATATGGCAATTAGCGAGCGAGCTATTTTTGTTCGCATTTTCTTTCGATCCAATTAGGTCTCAAGTTTATAAACTCCCGAATAAGGTTTGGTATGTGAAAATTTTATAAGATTTGTGGCTCCTATGGCCAGACTAAGGGTTGCGTAAAAAAATGTAGGATTTTTCCACTTATATCACCTTTGATATAAAGCGCCTTTGGCAATAATTTATTTACTTCAAAAATTGTTATCATTTCAATTGATTTCGATATATTACATAATCATTAAAATATTTGGAAATTCTTGCATTTGCGATTTAAAAAATAAATTAAATTGGAAAATTTGTCGTTTATTAAAGTAAAATCCGCCAAAATTTCGTTAAAAATTTGCTGTTTTGCAGCGAAATCGGAGACATGCAGTGACATCGCCTTAAACTTGCCTACCCTAACATCTGTTTGGCCAAATGTTTAGAGTTGGGGAGGATAAAAGCGTATACGATGCGCGCCGAGTTTAGGCGTAAATATACAAACGAGATAACTGGTCGGCAATCGCGTTTTCTGTAAACTGTTCCAACACGGCGAAAAACATGTCAAGGGGTTTTACAAATCTATAAAAAGCAAACTTTTACAATTCAAGTCGCCATTTTGATTTTTATTTGCCTTGTCGTTAAGTGAGTCATCGTGATGTATTGTTTAACTTAAGCATGTTATTCTTTATTTGGCCACACAAATGGTATTAAATTAAAAAAGAGGATTTTTGGCGCTGTTAAACCCTGCCAAGTTAAAAACTCGGGCGAGTTCGTTTGTAAAATGAATAATTTGATTGGTTCAGGGCCAGTGACCCCTGAGCCTATTTGTAGCAAAGTGTTTAACTTTTGGACAACGACTTGATGGGCCTGCAAACAAAATATCATCTAGAATAAACAACGGACGTTTCTTTGTTGCGTCACAAACCCGCTTTGAAACGACCGTTCGATTTTATTTCGATCCCGTGCCATCGAAAACAAACTAAAAAATGGGCCCCGTACCTCAAACCCTAAGCATACACGATTTCGTTTGTTTTAGTATACTTTGTATGACCTCAAACAAAACAACGCCCAGTCAAACTCCTAACTTTCGTTGCCTTATTTTTTTTAAGTTGTGTAGTGGGCGAGCGTTATCCGTTTCAGCCTAAGAAAACAAATCGCATCTGGGGTATCAAGAAGTCAAATAACATGTTATGTCCCTTCGTTTTTATTAGTCATTGAAAAAGCTTTGCCTTCTCAGTTGTTTTTCCGTTTAATTGTACTGGCATTTTGCAACAGTGGCCATATTTACGTTAATCCCTGTGTACATCCATCATAAAAACTAAAACGCGTCGATTCATAGAAAATTCCGATGAAATGCGTTATCCTACACTTGTGTTTATATCTATTAAGATCGCTTGATTATCAACAAAAAGTCAGCTTTCGATTGCAAAGTTTGGTATAAAATCCGCCCAGATAAGCGTATTTGTTCGGGGTAATGAACGACCACTCCTGTAATCTCGCTGGTTGTTTATTGACTCGTCCTGGGAGATAACACGGTGGCGCGTATTAAATTATGAAGTTGGGGTGTAGTTTACAGCTGCGCGGGATCGCTCAACCACGCGGAAGTTATAAATCAGACGTCACATCTTAATCAAGCTGCACACAGGAGATGTATATCGAGTCCGATCAACACGTATAGCGTAATTCCAAGCGCACTCACGTACCCTGGCTTATACTTAATGGGCTTAGATCGTCTTGAAACAATAGCGAGTGTTTACATGTTTGTTAAGGATAATCTATAAGGCGATCAATTTGACCTTTTTGTCTGTCAGTGTTCGCATAAAGAACTTTTCGTACCATCCTAGTGCTGCGACCGGGCATTTATTTTTGCAACACTGATCGTACTTAATCGGCTGCAAAACCTACACGAGGCCAATGCAGGGGTATTTCCGAATTAAGTCGTCTTACAATTTTTCATTATAAACCGTTTACGTTCCGAATTCGGCCCGTCAGACGACGCACTTCGCAACGCGCTCATAAAATAAACAAAATCGCGGCGGTTGCATGTTTACAGCGCTCGCTGGTTTGTTCTTGTTAATCCGTAAAATCACGCGTCACTTTCCTTTGTTTGATTGTTTAACTGATTAAACAGAATATTTTTAACTTGAAATTACATGATATTAAAATTGAGTAAAATGAAAACACATTTATATGTGGAATTACTTATTCCATTGGTAACATGCAAAAAAATTACATTTGACAATATCGTTTAGAATAAATATATCATTTTTCGCAATTTTTTTACAGCAAAGTAATAAATTATAACAAAAGCTTTACGAAGGGCTCTAAAAATGCTTTTTAATTAACTAGCAGATAAAAAAATTACGTAATTGGGAAATGAAGGCGTTATAAAGAAAGAGTCGATTGTTTAATGAAGTTAAGTGGAAATTCACCTTGTACTTGGTGCATTAGGGCACTACCCGTGAGACGCCCCTTAACAAACAAACATGCAATTAAAACAATATTACAAATCGCTCAGCTACCCTTCGTATACCAAAATTGTGGTAAGAACCGCACAGTTATTACCAGTACAGCATGTAGCACGTTGGTTTTACTCGATAAGAGGATTGGTTCAATTCTCGACTTTATTAATAAGTTTCGGTGTATGTAATATAGAAGGTATTACTATTAATACTGGGTATATCTATTTTCGTACATAATCCGATTCTAAAGTTAACGCACTGTATTGGGGTCACGTGTTTATATGCTTTATTTAACATACCACGTGGTATTATTTTTTGCTTAAAAGAATATAACCTCGTCCAGTGAATACAATATGAAATTCAATTTATTTCGGAAAAAAATATTTTTTTACATTCATCGATGTTTTGTTTGGTACATATTATATAAACATGCAAAAATATTATGTAACTTTTGTTGACAATTTAAACAACCGATCGCATATTTGCTAAAAAGGAATCCAATTAGGTCCAACCTATAGGAAACTGCGTATAGGGTGCAATACATTTTATCAGCACACCACTTTTTCTTCCTATATCGCAACGGCTGCCAAAGATATCATTCACTTAACGATAAAGGCATTTCCCCCCTGTTTCGCAGAACCTTATCGACATCGTGTGGGGTAGAAAAGACTTTTGTATTGAGCAAAAAAGTTTTATGACTACCGGGAAAGGGAAGGCTGACTCCCCTTTAGCGAGAATACACAATACATTTTATCGAATTGGGCGAAAACAAAAACGGTTTCACATCGCAATCCCTTGCCTAATAACCGCTTTACGCCGAGTAAAAGTGCCCTCGTCTCACGCGGAAAAAAAATTTCTTAATAATTTTTTGATACACATTTCTTTGAATCGGGATAAGCAATAAAAAACCTTTGCGCGAATACTTTTAATTTTAACTTTGATGATTGTTTATCTTACTAATATTGAAACAAGGTTAATTAAGACTACGACTGATATGTATTTTAGCAAAAACAAAAAAAAATTGCGTTGTCATAGCGCCGAGCCTAATTCCGGGAAAATAAAATATAAAGTTTTTTTAAAATCCATTGTTTATTTCCATTTTCTATGGCATTACCATCGACGTGATTACTTTCGGGCCTCCATCTAAGGCTTATAGGAACTTGTTTATATTTTGGGTAGATCTCCTCGCCATGTATAGCTGCACCCGCGTTAAACCTCGTATTAATGGCACAGCCAGTGTCATGGTACTGCATATTTGGCCCTAAACACAGACTATTTAGTTATATTACTCACGCAGGGTGAGATTAAAGGTTAGGAAATATGTCCGAGAGGGAGTTTCCAAAATTTAAAACTGAAACTATTTCTTCGTGGAAACAGAAATGTTCTTGCAGATTCATTGGTCTCAGCCTATAGGGTGATCGACGCCAGCTTTGACTGGATGTTTTTGTTGGGTAGTTGCGTCATGAACAAATACCGTTTATCTGTTTCCTCGTATTTACGTTACACTTACTTAAACGGAAGCATTCTAAACGTGACTTAAGCGCTTGTAGGTGCGTCACCGAATGCCGCAATTGCGAGTTAAACGGATGCAATATTTCGACAAACGCAAGCAAATTTGTCGCCTTTCCAAACCCGCAAAACTTTGCATTTCAAAACACGAAAATCAAAATAAAATTTGACGTGTGTCGTAGTGGATCAAATACTTTCGTGTAGGCAATTTTTATTATTGACATCACTCACTAATAATAAGAACACCTTTTATTTACCGTCAATAATTATACTGCACCAGGTCAAATTTCTTATTTATTTTTAGAGACTTTGAAAACGTGCCACACTGCTGCCACCATGCGATGTTTAATTTAAACAAAATTTTGTAATGTAACAGTTTGCATAAAAGGACAGCGCTATATCGAAATTGTATTAAGTTATTTTACGTTTTTATATTTTTTTGCATTTTCTTATACACAATATGCACTTTTTTTATTGTAAAATAAATCGTATAAAACATGTAGAATATGTCATTTTGTATCATAGAAATATATCAAGTGTTTGTTTATTGGAAAACGGAAAATGCAGTAAAATTTAATCAGTTTCTATTTAATGTTATTTATTTTTATTTTTATAGCCTGTTCAATGTTGTCGAACAGCGGGTTGCTAACAAATTATAAAACCGTACTAAATTGTAACGTATGTCTATAACTTTAATTTTTCAATCTTGTATCACTATGCATTGTAGTTTATAACCACGCTTTCTAACGTTAATCCAACCTGCAGTGTTATATTGTAATCGCATATATATTTTATACACTCAACTATTTGCATGTATTATGATGTTTTTAACATACTACGTAATAAAAAAAAGTAATAACTGAAAACATGTCATTATTAGATAAATTTATAATTATAGTTAGGCCTATTATTATGTTGCTTTATTTAGTTCTTTTTTGATTATCTATTAAGCAACAATTATATCGATGAGAGGGCTTTAAGTGACAGCAAGCTTTTGGTCGACGCGTTTTTACCACAGGCAATTTCATTATCTTAAACAAAAATACTACCTTTTTTAAACGATCTTGCTAGTTCTAAAAAATATCAAAATACTTGCTTTAAGTTTTACTATTCAAAAGTTGAATTACGTAGGTTTATACTGGGTACGTTTTGTCTTCGTTTAAATATTTATGTGTCGTAAAGAAAAATACACTGTTTAATAATATTTTGTATTTTTTAAAAAGTTTTATAAAATTTAAAAGTTTTGGTAAAAAACTTTGTCTAAAACCTTAAGTATGTTTGTATTATAGACTTCGACAATCATCAAAAAAATTTGAATTTTTGCAGGAAAACAATAAACCATTTTTTTCTTATTTATTAAAATTTAAAGGTTGTTATTAATTTTTTAAATCTTGGTCAATCGTATATTATGATATTACTAACTCAAAAATAAATTAAAATTTTAATTTTTATCACTAATTACTTAATAATAGGTATTTGTTTATTAAAATTTAAAGGTTGTTATTAATTTTTTAAATTTTTGTCAATTATATATCATGATATTAGTAACTCAAAAACGAATTTAATTTTTGTCACTAATTACTAATTAATAGGTGTTTGTTTATTTAAATTTAAAGATTGTTATTGGGTTTTTAAATTTTGGTCGGTTTTATCTTATAATATTTATAATTCGAAAATAAATTAAAAAATAATTCTTGTTTGTTTTTTATATTTAAATCCTGGTTTGTTCATTAAAAATTAAAGTTCGACATTAAGCATTAAAAATTTGGTATGATGTATTTTATAATATAAGTAATTAAAAAACATATTAGAAAAATAACTTTCGTTTATTTATCATATTTAAATGCTTGTTTATTTAATAAAAATTAATTTTAAGAATTTAAAATTTACTGTAATTTATATCCTAATATCACCAACTTAAAACTGGGTTAAATATTAGTTTTTGTTTGTATTATATAAATAAATGCTTGTTTGTTTATTAAAAATCAAAGGTTTGTAATATTCTTAGTTAATGTTTATGCATATCTTTTTTTATTTATAAAACTTTATGTAAAAATAATCAAATATTTTCGAACCATATTTTATTTATCAAATAAATCTAGTTTTTTTTATTATTACAAGTGCTTACTTAAGCTATGTATACAATTTTACATCATTGAATGGTCGTGGTAGTTAGCTCAGTGCGAAAGGCCCACAACTCTCAGTACTGAGTTCTGAGGTTTGGTTCCCAACTTAGACTCCTCAAAATAATCAACTTACCAATTTTTTGTATTTTGCGTACATAGGGCCGGTCATATGATCACGTGACCTAGCACACTAGTAAAAAAGTTTTAAAAATTTTTTTTTTTTTTAAATCAAAAGATAACTATACCAATAAAACCGCACTGTTCTAACAGCCGTGCTAGCAAAAATTTTTAGCAAACATTAATATTTCCGAGAGTTATGACAAATTTATGACATTGATTTTTAAATTTTTTTAGAACTGTTTTGGTATAACTAATGCTCAAGATAAAGAAATTTTCGAAAATAATTAAAAAAACAAAAAAACATTTTTTTATTTCGCGTACATTGAATTGTTCGCGTGACCTATTGACTTAATTAAACCCAAAATAAAAATTACCTCAAACTTTTGTTTTACTGAAAATTTTCGCGAAATGTTTTATCTTAAATGTTAGTTAGGCCAATGCGCGTCTAATAAAATACAAAATTTTAGGTTTTGAGACTTCATAAATTTTTAATAAAAATTTCATAACTTTTATGAATAGTAATATTTTCGAAAAATATTTTGTAAACACGGTAATTGGACCTGTGCGTTTCTAACACAACAATTATTTTTCGATTTAAAATTTTTAATTTTTTATCAAAAAATGTGTATGCAATATCATTGGCCAAAAATATCACGTGACCTAATTAAACCCAAAATAAAAATTACCTTAAACTTTTGTTTTACTGAAAATTTTCGCGAAATGTTTTATCTTGAATGTTAGTTAGGCCAATGCGCGTCTAATAAAATACAAAATTTTAGGTTTTGAGATTTCATAAATTTTTAATAAAAGTTTCATAACTTTTATGAATATTAATATTTTTGAAAAATATTATATAAACACGGTAATTGGACCTGTGCGGTTCTAACACAACAATTATTTTTTGATTTAAAATTTTTTATTTTTTTTCAAAAAATTTGTATCCAATATCATTGGCCAAAAATATCACGTGACCTAATTAAACTCAAAATAAAAATTACCTCAAACTTTTGTTCTACTCAAAATTTTTGCAAAATGTTTTATCTTGAATGTTAGTTAGGCCAATGCGCGTCTAATAAAATACAAATATTTAGGTTTTGAGATTTCATAAATTTTTAATAAAAGTTTCATAACTTTTATGAATATTAATATTTTCGAAAAATATTTTGTAAACACGGTAATTGGACCTGTGCAGTTCTAACACAACAATTATTTTTCGATTTAAAATTTTTTATTTTTTTCGAAAAATTTGTATGCAATATCATTGGCCAAAAATATCACGTGACCTAATTAAACCCAAAATAAAAATTACCTCAAACTTTTGTTTTACTGAAAATTTTCGCGAAATGTTTTATCTTGAATGTTAGTTAGGCCAATGCGCGTCTAATAAAATACAAAATTTTAGGTTTTGAGATTTCATAAATTTTTAATAAAAGTTTCATAACTTTTATGAATAATAATATTTTCGAAAAATATTTTGTAAACAGGGTAATTGGACCTGTGCGGTTCTAACACAACAATTATTTTTCGATTTAAAATTTTTTATTTTTTTAAAAAAAATTGTATGCAATATCATTGGCCAAAAATATCACGTGACCTAATTAAACCCAAAATAAAAATTACCTCAAACTTTTGTTCTACTCAAAATTTTTGCAAAATGTTTGATCTTGAATGTTAGTTAGGCCTAAGCGCGCCTAATTAAATATAATATTTCAGATTTTAAGATTTCATAAATTTTTAATAAAAGTTTCATAACTTTTATGAATAATAATATTTTCGAAAAATATTTTGTAAACACGGTAATTGGACCTGTGCGGTTCTAACACAACAATTATTTTTCGATTTAAAATTTTTTATTTTTTTTCAAAAAATTTGTATGCAATATCATTGGCCAAAAATATCACGTGACCTAATTAAACCCAAAATAAAAATTATCTCAAACTTTTGTTCTGGTCAAAATTTTTGCAAAATGTTTTATCTTGAATGTTAGTTAGGCCAATGCGCGCCTAATTAAATATAAAATTTCAGATTTTGAGATTTCATAAATTTTTAATAAAAGTTTCATAACTTTTATGAATATTAATATTTTCGAAAAATATTTTGTAAACACGGTAATTGGACCTGTGCGGTTCTAACACAACAATTATTTTTCGATATAAAATTTTTTATTTTTTTAAAAAAAATTTGTATGCAATATCATTGGCCAAAAATATCACGTGACCTAATTAAACCCAAAATGAAAATTACCTCAAACTTTTGTTTTACTAAAAATTTTCGCGAAATGTTTTATCTTGAATGTTAGTTAGGCCAATGCGCGTCTAATAAAATACAAAATTTTAGGTTTTGAGATTTCATAAATTTTTAATAAAAGTTTCATAACTTTTATGAATATTAATATTTTTGAAAAATATTATGTAAACACGGTAATTGGACCTGTGCGGTTCTAACACAACAATTATTTTTCGATTTAAAATTTTTTATTTTTTTTCAAAAAATTTGTATGCAATATCATTGGCCAAAAATATCACGTGACCTAATTAAACCCAAAATAAAAATTACCTCAAACTTTTGTTTTACTGAAAATTTTCGCGAAATGTTTTATCTTGAATGTTAGTTAGGCCAATGCGCGTCTAATAAAATACAAAGATTTAGGTTTTGAGATTTCATAAATTTTTAATAAAAGTTTCATAACTTTTATGAATATTAATATTTTCGAAAAATATTTTGTAAACACGGTAATTGGACCTGTGCAGTTCTAACACAACAATTATTTTTCGATATAAAATTTTTAATTTTTTTCCAAAAATATGTATGCAATATCATTGGCCAAAAATATCACGTGACCTAATTAAACCCAAAATAAAAATTACCTCAAACTTTTGTTTTACTGAAAATTTTCGCGAAATGTTTTATCTTGAATGTTAGCCATGCCAATGCGCGTCTAATAAAATACAAAACTTTAGGTTTTGAGATTTCATAAATTTTTAATAAAAGTTTCATAACTTTTATGAATATTAATATTTTCGAAAAATACTTTGTAAACACGGTAATTGGACCTGTACGGTTCTAACACAACAATTATTTTTCGATTTACAATATTTTATTTTTTTTCAAAAAATTTGTATGCAATATCATTGGCCAAAAATATCACGTGACCTAATTAAACCCAAAATAAAAATTACCTCAAACTTTTGTTTTACTGAAAATTTTTGCGAAATGTTTTATCTTGAATGTTAGTTAGGCCAATGCGCGTCTAATAAAATACAAAATTTTAGGTTTTGAGATTTCATAAATTTTTAATAAAAGTTTCATAACTTTTATGAATATTAATATTTTCGAAAAATATTTTGTAAACACGGTAATTGGACCTGTGCGGTTTTAACACAACAATTATTTTTCGATTTAAAATTTTTAATTTTTTTTCAAAAAATTTGTATGCAATATCATTGGCCAAAAATATCACGTGACCTAATTAAACCCAAAATAAAAATTACCTCAAACTTTTGTTTTACTGAAAATTTTCGCGAAATGTTTTATCTTGAATGTTAGTTAGGCCAATGCGCGTCTAATAAAATACAAAATTTTAGGTTTTGAGATTTCATAAATTTTTAATAAAAGTTTCATAACTTTTATGAATATTAATATTTTCGAAAAATATTTTGTAAACAGGGTAATTGGACCTGTGCGGTTCTAACACAACAATTATTTTTCGATTTAAAATTTTTTATTTTTTTCGAAAAATTTGTATGCAATATCATTGGCCAAAAATATCACGTGACCTAATTAAACCCAAAATAAAAATTACCTCAAACTTTTGTTTTACTAAAAATTTTCGCGAAATGTTTTATCTTGAATGTTAGTTAGGCCAATGCGCGTCTAATAAAATACAAAATTTTAGGTTTTGAGATTTCATAAATTTTTAATAAAAGTGTCATAACTTTTATGAATATTAATATTTTTGAAAAATATTATGTAAACACGGTAATTGGACCTGTGCGGTTCTAACAAAACAATTATTTTTCGATTTAAAATTTTTTATTTTTTTTTTAAAAATTTGTATGCAATATACCATTGGCCAAAAATATCACATGACCTAATTAAACCCAAAATAAAAATTATCTCAAACTTTTGTTTTACTGAAAATTTTCGCGAAATGTTTTATCTTGAATGTTAGTTAGGCCAATGCGCGTCTAATAAAATACAAAATTTTAGGTTTTGAGATTTCATAAATTTTTAATAAAAGTGTCACAACTTTTATGAATATTAATATGTTTGAAAAATATTATGTAAACACGGTAATTGGACCTGTGCGGTTCTAACACAACAATTATTTTTCGATTTAAAATTTTTTATTTTTTTAAAAAAAATTTGTATGCAATATCATTGGCCAAAAATATCACGTGACCTAATTAAACCCAAAATAAAATTACCTCAAACTTTTGTTCTACTCAAAATTTTTGCAAAATGTTTGATCTTGAATGTTAGTTAGGCCTAAGCGCGCCTAATTAAATATAATATTTCAGATTTTAAGATTTCATACATTTTTAATAAAAGTTTCATAACTTTTATGAATAATAATATTTTCGAAAAATATTTTGTAAACACGGTAATTGGACCTGTGCGGTTCTAACACAACAATTATTTTTCGATTTAAAATTTTTTATTTTTTTTCAAAAAATTTGTATGCAATATCATTGGCCAAAAATATCACGTGACCTAATTAAACCCAAAATAAAAATTATCTCAAACTTTTGTTCTGGTCAAAATTTTTGCAAAATGTTTTATCTTGAATGTTAGTTAGGCCAATGCGCGCCTAATTAAATATAAAATTTCAGATTTTGAGATTTCATAAATTTTTAATAAAAGTTTCATAACTTTTATGAATATTAATATTTTCGAAAAATATTTTGTAAACACGGTAATTGGACCTGTGCGGTTCTAACACAACAATTATTTTTCGATATAAAATTTTTTATTTTTTTAAAAAAAATTTGTATGCAATATCATTGGCCAAAAATATCACGTGACCTAATTAAACCCAAAATAAAAATTACCTCAAACTTTTGTTTTACTAAAAATTTTCGCGAAATGTTTTATCTTGAATGTTAGTTAGGCCAATGCGCGTCTAATAAAATACAAAATTTTAGGTTTTGAGATTTCATAAATTTTTAATAAAAGTTTCATAACTTTTATGAATATTAATATTTTTGAAAAATATTATGTAAACACGGTAATTGGACCTGTGCGGTTCTAACACAACAATTATTTTTCGATTTAAAATTTTTTATTTTTTTTCAAAAAATTTGTATGCAATATCATTGGCCAAGAATATCACGTGACCTAATTAAACCCAAAATAAAAATTACCTCAAACTTTTGTTTTACTGAAAATTTTCGCGAAATGTTTTATCTTGAATGTTAGTTAGGCCAATGCGCGTCTAATAAAATACAAAGATTTAGGTTTTGAGATTTCATAAATTTTTAATAAAAGTTTCATAACTTTTATGAATATTAATATTTTCGAAAAATATTTTGTAAACACGGTAATTGGACCTGTGCAGTTCTAACACAACAATTATTTTTCGATATAAAATTTTTAATTTTTTTCCAAAAATATGTATGCAATATCATTGGCCAAAAATATCACGTGACCTAATTAAACCCAAAATAAAAATTACCTCAAACTTTTGTTTTACTGAAAATTTTCGCGAAATGTTTTATCTTGAATGTTAGTTAGGCCAATGCGCGTCTAATAAAATACAAAACTTTAGGTTTTGAGATTTCATAAATTTTTAATAAAAGTTTCATAACTTTTATGAATATTAATATTTTCGAAAAATACTTTGTAAACACGGTAATTGGACCTGTACGGTTCTAACACAACAATTATTTTTCGATTTAAAATATTTTATTTTTTTTCAAAAAATTTGTATGCAATATCATTGGCCAAAAATATCACGTGACCTAATTAAACCCAAAATAAAAATTACCTCAAACTTTTGTTTTACTGAAAATTTTCGCGAAATGTTTTATCTTGAATGTTAGTTAGGCCAATGCGCGTCTAATAAAATACAAAGATTTAGGTTTTGAGATTTCATAAATTTTTAATAAAAGTTTCATAACTTTTATGAATATTAATATTTTCGAAAAATATTTTGTAAACACGGTAATTGGACCTGTGCAGTTCTAACACAACAATTATTTTTCGATATAAAATTTTTAATTTTTTTCCAAAAATATGTATGCAATATCATTGGCCAAAAATATCACGTGACCTAATTAAACCCAAAATAAAAATTACCTCAAACTTTTGTTTTACTGAAAATTTTCGCGAAATGTTTTATCTTGAATGTTAGTTAGGCCAATGCGCGTCTAATAAAATACAAAACTTTAGGTTTTGAGATTTCATAAATTTTTAATAAAAGTTTCATAACTTTTATGAATATTAATATTTTCGAAAAATACTTTGTAAACACGGTAATTGGACCTGTACGGTTCTAACACAACAATTATTTTTCGATTTAAAATATTTTATTTTTTTTCAAAAAATTTGTATGCAATATCATTGGCCAAAAATATCACGTGACCTAATTAAACCCAAAATAAAAATTACCTCAAACTTTTGTTTTACTGAAAATTTTTGCGAAATGTTTTATCTTGAATGTTAGTTAGGCCAATGCGCGTCTAATAAAATACAAAATTTTAGGTTTTGAGATTTCATAAATTTTTAATAAAAGTTTCATAACTTTTATGAATATTAATATTTTCGAAAAATATTTTGTAAACACGGTAATTGGACCTGTGCGGTTTTAACACAACAATTATTTTTCGATTTAAAATTTTTAATTTTTTTTCAAAAAATTTGTATGCAATATCATTGGCCAAAAATATCACGTGACCTAATTAAAACCAAAATAAAAATTACCTCAAACTTTTGTTTTACTGAAAATTTTCGCGAAATGTTTTATCTTGAATGTTAGTTAGGCCAATGCGCGTCTAATAAAATACAAAACTTTAGGTTTTGAGATTTCATAAATTTTTAATAAAAGTTTCATAACTTTTATGAATATTAATATTTTCGAAAAATATTTTGTAAACACGGTAATTGGACTTGTGCGGTTCTAACACAACAATTATTTTTCGATTTAAAATTTTTTTATTTTTTTTTAAAAAATTTGTATGCAATATCATTGGCCAAAATATCACGTGACCTAATTAAACCCAAAATAAAAATTACCTCAAACTTTTGTTTTACTGAAAATTTTCGCGAAATGTTTTATCTTGAATGTTAGTTAGGCCAATGCGCGTCTAATAAAATACAAAATTTTAGGTTTTGAGATTTCATAAATTTTTAATAAAAGTTTCATAACTTTTATGAATATTAATATTTTCGAAAAATATTTTGTAAACACGGTAATTGGACCTGTGCGGTTTTAACACAACAATTATTTTTTGATTTAAAATTTTTTATTTTTTTTCAAAAAATTTGTATCCAATATCATTGGCCAAAAATATCACGTGACCTAATTAAACTCAAAATAAAAATTACCTCAAACTTTTGTTCTACTCAAAATTTTTGCAAAATGTTTTATCTTGAATGTTAGTTAGGCCAATGCGCGTCTAATAAAATACAAATATTTAGGTTTTGAGATTTCATAAATTTTTAATAAAAGTTTCATAACTTTTATGAATATTAATATTTTCGAAAAATATTTTGTAAACAGGGTAATTGGACCTGTGCGGTTCTAACACAACAATTATTTTTCGATTTAAAATTTTTTATTTTTTTCGAAAAATTTGTATGCAATATCATTGGCCAAAAATATCACGTGACCTAATTAAACCCAAAATAAAAATTACCTCAAACTTTTGTTTTACTAAAAATTTTCGCGAAATGTTTTATCTTGAATGTTAGTTAGGCCAATGCGCGTCTAATAAAATACAAAATTTTAGGTTTTGAGATTTCATAAATTTTTAATAAAAGTGTCATAACTTTTATGAATATTAATATTTTTGAAAAATGTTATGTAAACACGGTAGTTGGACCTGTGCGGTTGTAACACAACAATTATTTTTCGATTTAAAATTTTTTTTTTTTTAAATTTGTATGCAATATCATTGGCCAAAAATATCACGTGACCTAATTAAACCCAAAATAAAAATTATCTCAAACTTTTGATTTACTAAAAATTTTCGCGAAATGTTTTATCTTGAATTTTAGTTAGGCCAATGCGCGTCTAATAAAAGACAAAATTTTAGGTTTTGAGATTTCATAAATTTTTAATAAAAGTGTCATAACTTTTATGAATATTAATATTTTTGAAAAATATTATGTAAACACGGTAATTGGACCTGTGCGGTTCTAACACAACAATTATTTTTCGATTTAAAATTTTTTTTTTTTAAATTTGTATGCAATATCATTGGCCAAAAATATCACGTGACCTAATTAAACCCAAAATAAAAATTACCTCAAACTTTTGTTTTACTGAAAATTTTCGCGAAATGTTTTATCTTGAAGGTTAGTTAGGCCAATGCGCGTCTAATAAAAAACAACATTTTAGGTTTTGAGATTTCATAAATTTTTAATAAAAGTTTCATAACTTTTATGAATATTAATATTTTCGAAAAATATTTTGTAAACACGGTAATTGGACCTGTGCGGTTCTAACACAACAATTATTTTTCGATTTAAAATTTTATTTATTTTTTTTTTAAATTTGTATGCAATATCATTGGCCAAAAATATCACGTGACCTAATTAAACCCAAAATAAAAATTACCTCAAACTTTTGTTTTACTGAAAATTATCGTGAAATGTTTTATCTTGAATGTTAGTTAGGCCAATGCGCGTCTAATAAAATACAAAATTTTAGGTTTTGAGATTTCATAAATTTTTAATAAAAGTTTCATAACTTTTATGAATATTAATATTTTCGAAAAATATTTTGTAAACACGGTAATTGGACCTGTGCGGTTCTAACACAACAATTATTTTTCGATTTAAGATTTTATTTTATTTTTTTTTAAATTTGTATGCAATATCATTGGCCAAAAATATCACGTGACCTAATTAAACACAAAATAAAAATTACCTCAAACTTTTGATTTACTAAAAATTTTCGCGAAATGTTTTATCTTGAATTTTAGTTAGGCCAATGCGCGTCTAATAAAAGACAAAATTTTAGGTTTTGAGATTTCATAAATTTTTAATAAAAGTGTCATAACTTTTATGAATATTAATATTTTTGAAAAATATTATGTAAACACGGTAATTGGACCTGTGCGGTTCTAACACAACAATTATTTTTCGATTTAAAATTTTTTTTTTTTTAAATTTGTGTGCAATATCATTGGCCAAAAATATCACGTGACCTAATTAAACCCAAAATAAAAATTACCTCAAACTTTTGTTTTACTGAAAATTTTCGCGAAATGTTTTATCTTGAATGTTAGTTAGGCCAATGCGCGTCTAATAAAATACAAAACTTTAGGTTTTGAGATTTCATAAATTTTTAATAAAAGTTTCATAACTTTTATGAATATTAATATTTTCGAAAAATATTTTGTAAACACGGTAATTGGACCTGTGCGGTTCTAACACAACAATTATTTTTCGATTTAAAATTTTTTATTTTTTTTCAAAAAATTTGTATGCAATATCATTGGCCAAAATATCACGTGACCTAATTAAACCCAAAATAAAAATTACCTCAAACTTTTGTTTTACTGAAAATTTTCGCGAAATGTTTTATCTTGAATGTTAGTTAGGCCAATGCGCGTCTAATAAAATACAAAATTTTAGGTTTTGAGATTTCATAAATTTTTAATAAAAGTTTCATAACTTTTATGAATATTAATATTTTCGAAAAATATTTTGTAAACACGGTAATTGGACCTGTGCGGTTTTAACACAACAATTATTTTTTGATTTAAAATTTTTTATTTTTTTTCAAAAAATTTGTATCCAATATCATTGGCCAAAAATATCACGTGACCTAATTAAACTCAAAATAAAAATTACCTCAAACTTTTGTTCTACTCAAAATTTTTGCAAAATGTTTTATCTTGAATGTTAGTTAGGCCAATGCGCGTCTAATAAAATACAAATATTTAGGTTTTGAGATTTCATAAATTTTTAATAAAAGTTTCATAACTTTTATGAATATTAATATTTTCGAAAAATATTTTGTAAACACGGTAATTGGACCTGTGCAGTTCTAACACAACAATTATTTTTCGATTTAAAATTTTTTATTTTTTTCGAAAAATTTGTATGCAATATCATTGGCCAAAAATATCACGTGACCTAATTAAACCCAAAATAAAAATTACCTCAAACTTTTGTTTTACTGAAAATTTTCGCGAAATGTTTTATCTTGAATGTTAGTTAGGCCAATGCGCGTCTAATAAAATACAAAATTTTAGGTTTTGAGATTTCATAAATTTTTAATAAAAGTTTCATAACTTTTATGAATATTAATATTTTCGAAAAATATTTTGTAAACACGGTAATTGGACCTGTGCGGTTCTAACACAACAATTATTTTTCGATTTAAAATTTTTTATTTTTTTTCAAAAAATTTGTATGCAATATCATTGGCCAAAATATCACGTGACCTAATTAAACCCAAAATAAAAATTACCTCAAACTTTTGTTTTACTGAAAATTTTCGCGAAATGTTTTATCTTGAATGTTAGTTAGGCCAATGCGCGTCTAATAAAATACAAAATTTTAGGTTTTGAGATTTCATAAATTTTTAATAAAAGTTTCATAACTTTTATGAATATTAATATTTTCGAAAAATATTTTGTAAACACGGTAATTGGACCTGTGCGGTTTTAACACAACAATTATTTTTTGATTTAAAATTTTTTATTTTTTTTCAAAAAATTTGTATCCAATATCATTGGCCAAAAATATCACGTGACCTAATTAAACTCAAAATAAAAATTACCTCAAACTTTTGTTCTACTCAAAATTTTTGCAAAATGTTTTATCTTGAATGTTAGTTAGGCCAATGCGCGTCTAATAAAATACAAATATTTAGGTTTTGAGATTTCATAAATTTTTAATAAAAGTTTCATAACTTTTATGAATATTAATATTTTCGAAAAATATTTTGTAAACACGGTAATTGGACCTGTGCAGTTCTAACACAACAATTATTTTTCGATTTAAAATTTTTTATTTTTTTCGAAAAATTTGTATGCAATATCATTGGCCAAAAATATCACGTGACCTAATTAAACCCAAAATAAAAATTACCTCAAACTTTTGTTTTACTGAAAATTTTCGCGAAATGTTTTATCTTGAATGTTAGTTAGGCCAATGCGCGTCTAATAAAATACAAAATTTTAGGTTTTGAGATTTCATAAATTTTTAATAAAAGTTTCATAACTTTTATGAATATTAATATTTTCGAAAAATATTTTGTAAACACGGTAATTGGACCTGTGCGGTTCTAACACAACAATTATTTTTCGATTTAAAATTTTTTATTTTTTTTCAAAAAATTTGTATGCAATATCATTGGCCAAAATATCACGTGACCTAATTAAACCCAAAATAAAAATTACCTCAAACTTTTGTTTTACTGAAAATTTTCGCGAAATGTTTTATCTTGAATGTTAGTTAGGCCAATGCGCGTCTAATAAAATACAAAATTTTAGGTTTTGAGATTTCATAAATTTTTAATAAAAGTTTCATAACTTTTATGAATATTAATATTTTCGAAAAATATTTTGTAAACACGGTAATTGGACCTGTGCGGTTTTAACACAACAATTATTTTTTGATTTAAAATTTTTTATTTTTTTTCAAAAAATTTGTATCCAATATCATTGGCCAAAAATATCACGTGACCTAATTAAACTCAAAATAAAAATTACCTCAAACTTTTGTTCTACTCAAAATTTTTGCAAAATGTTTTATCTTGAATGTTAGTTAGGCCAATGCGCGTCTAATAAAATACAAATATTTAGGTTTTGAGATTTCATAAATTTTTAATAAAAGTTTCATAACTTTTATGAATATTAATATTTTCGAAAAATATTTTGTAAACACGGTAATTGGACCTGTGCAGTTCTAACACAACAATTATTTTTCGATTTAAAATTTTTTATTTTTTTCGAAAAATTTGTATGCAATATCATTGGCCAAAAATATCACGTGACCTAATTAAACCCAAAATAAAAATTACCTCAAACTTTTGTTTTACTGAAAATTTTCGCGAAATGTTTGATCTTGAATGTTAGTTAGGCCAATGCGCGTCTAATAAAATACAAAATTTTAGGTTTTGAGATTTCATAAATTTTTAATAAAAGTTTCATAACTTTTATGAATATTAATATTTTCGAAAAATATTTTGTAAACAGGGTAATTGGACCTGTGCGGTTCTAACACAACAATTATTTTTCGATTTAAAATTTTTTATTTTTTTCGAAAAATTTGTATGCAATATCATTGGCCAAAAATATCACGTGACCTAATTAAACCCAAAATAAAAATTACCTCAAACTTTTGTTTTACTAAAAATTTTCGCGAAATGTTTTATCTTGAATGTTAGTTAGGCCAATGCGCGTCTAATAAAATACAAAATTTTAGGTTTTGAGATTTCATAAATTTTTAATAAAAGTGTCATAACTTTTATGAATATTAATATTTTTGAAAAATGTTATGTAAACACGGTAGTTGGACCTGTGCGGTTGTAACACAACAATTATTTTTCGATTTAAAATTTTTTTTTTTTTAAATTTGTATGCAATATCATTGGCCAAAAATATCACGTGACCTAATTAAACCCAAAATAAAAATTATCTCAAACTTTTGATTTACTAAAAATTTTCGCGAAATGTTTTATCTTGAATTTTAGTTAGGCCAATGCGCGTCTAATAAAAGACAAAATTTTAGGTTTTGAGATTTCATAAATTTTTAATAAAAGTGTCATAACTTTTATGAATATTAATATTTTTGAAAAATATTATGTAAACACGGTAATTGGACCTGTGCGGTTCTAACACAACAATTATTTTTCGATTTAAAATTTTTTTTTTTTAAATTTGTATGCAATATCATTGGCCAAAAATATCACGTGACCTAATTAAACCCAAAATAAAAATTACCTCAAACTTTTGTTTTACTGAAAATTTTCGCGAAATGTTTTATCTTGAATGTTAGTTAGGCCAATGCGCGTCTAATAAAAAACAACATTTTAGGTTTTGAGATTTCATAAATTTTTAATAAAAGTTTCATAACTTTTATGAATATTAATATTTTCGAAAAATATTTTGTAAACACGGTAATTGGACCTGTGCGGTTCTAACACAACAATTATTTTTCGATTTAAAATTTTATTTATTTTTTTTTTAAATTTGTATGCAATATCATTGGCCAAAAATATCACGTGACCTAATTAAACCCAAAATAAAAATTACCTCAAACTTTTGTTTTACTGAAAATTTTCGTGAAATGTTTTATCTTGAATGTTAGTTAGGCCAATGCGCGTCTAATAAAATACAAAATTTTAGGTTTTGAGATTTCATAAATTTTTAATAAAAGTTTCATAACTTTTATGAATATTAATATTTTCGAAAAATATTTTGTAAACACGGTAATTGGACCTGTGCGGTTCTAACACAACAATTATTTTTCGATTTAAGATTTTATTTTATTTTTTTTTAAATTTGTATGCAATATCATTGGCCAAAAATATCACGTGACCTAATTAAACACAAAATAAAAATTACCTCAAACTTTTGATTTACTAAAAATTTTCGCGAAATGTTTTATCTTGAATTTTAGTTAGGCCAATGCGCGTCTAATAAAAGACAAAATTTTAGGTTTTGAGATTTCATAAATTTTTAATAAAAGTGTCATAACTTTTATGAATATTAATATTTTTGAAAAATATTATGTAAACACGGTAATTGGACCTGTGCGGTTCTAACACAACAATTATTTTTCGATTTAAAATTTTTTTTTTTTTAAATTTGTATGCAATATTATTGGCCAAAAATATCACGTGACCTAATTAAACCCAAAATAAAAATTACCTCAAACTTTTGTTTTACTGAAAATTTTCGCGAAATGTTTTATCTTGAATGTTAGTTAGGCCAATGCGCGTCTAATAAAATACAAAACTTTAGGTTTTGAGATTTCATAAATTTTTAATAAAAGTTTCATAACTTTTATGAATATTAATATTTTCGAAAAATATTTTGTAAACACGGTAATTGGACCTGTGCGGTTCTAACACAACAATTATTTTTCGATTTAAAATTTTTTATTTTTTTTCAAAAAATTTGTATGCAATATCATTGGCCAAAATATCACGTGACCTAATTAAACCCAAAATAAAAATTACCTCAAACTTTTGTTTTATTGAAAATTTTCGCGAAATGTTTTATCTTGTATGTTAGTTAGGCCAATGCGCGTCTAATAAAATACAAAATTTTAGGTTTTGAGATTTCATAAATTTTTAATAAAAGTTTCATAACTTTTATGAATATTAATATTTTCGAAAAATATTTTGTAAACACGGTAATTGGACCTGTGCGGTTCTAACACAACAATTATTTTTCGATTTAAAATTTTTTATTTTTTTCGAAAAATTTGTATGCAATATCATTGGCCAAAAATATCACGTGACCTAATTAAACCCAAAATAAAAATTACCTCAAACTTTTGTTTTACTAAAAATTTTCGCGAAATGTTTTATCTTGAATGTTAGTTAGGCCAATGCGCGTCTAATAAAATACAAAATTTTAGGTTTTGAGATTTCATAAATTTTTAATAAAAGTGTCATAACTTTTATGAATATTAATATTTTTGAAAAATGTTATGTAAACACGGTAGTTGGACCTGTGCGGTTGTAACACAACAATTATTTTTCGATTTAAAATTTTTTTTTTTTTAAATTTGTATGCAATATCATTGGCCAAAAATATCACGTGACCTAATTAAACCCAAAATAAAAATTATCTCAAACTTTTGATTTACTAAAAATTTTCGCGAAATGTTTTATCTTGAATTTTAGTTAGGCCAATGCGCGTCTAATAAAAGACAAAATTTTAGGTTTTGAGATTTCATAAATTTTTAATAAAAGTGTCATAACTTTTATGAATATTAATATTTTTGAAAAATATTATGTAAACACGGTAATTGGACCTGTGCGGTTCTAACACAACAATTATTTTTCGATTTAAAATTTTTTTTTTTTAAATTTGTATGCAATATCATTGGCCAAAAATATCACGTGACCTAATTAAACCCAAAATAAAAATTACCTCAAACTTTTGTTTTACTGAAAATTTTCGCGAAATGTTTTATCTTGAATGTTAGTTAGGCCAATGCGCGTCTAATAAAAAACAACATTTTAGGTTTTGAGATTTCATAAATTTTTAATAAAAGTTTCATAACTTTTATGAATATTAATATTTTCGAAAAATATTTTGTAAACACGGTAATTGGACCTGTGCGGTTCTAACACAACAATTATTTTTCGATTTAAAATTTTATTTATTTTTTTTTTAAATTTGTATGCAATATCATTGGCCAAAAATATCACGTGACCTAATTAAACCCAAAATAAAAATTACCTCAAACTTTTGTTTTACTGAAAATTTTCGTGAAATGTTTTATCTTGAATGTTAGTTAGGCCAATGCGCGTCTAATAAAATACAAAATTTTAGGTTTTGAGATTTCATAAATTTTTAATAAAAGTTTCATAACTTTTATGAATATTAATATTTTCGAAAAATATTTTGTAAACACGGTAATTGGACCTGTGCGGTTCTAACACAACAATTATTTTTCGATTTAAGATTTTATTTTATTTTTTTTTAAATTTGTATGCAATATCATTGGCCAAAAATATCACGTGACCTAATTAAACACAAAATAAAAATTACCTCAAACTTTTGATTTACTAAAAATTTTCGCGAAATGTTTTATCTTGAATTTTAGTTAGGCCAATGCGCGTCTAATAAAAGACAAAATTTTAGGTTTTGAGATTTCATAAATTTTTAATAAAAGTGTCATAACTTTTATGAATATTAATATTTTTGAAAAATATTATGTAAACACGGTAATTGGACCTGTGCGGTTCTAACACAACAATTATTTTTCGATTTAAAATTTTTTTTTTTTTAAATTTGTATGCAATATTATTGGCCAAAAATATCACGTGACCTAATTAAACCCAAAATAAAAATTACCTCAAACTTTTGTTTTACTGAAAATTTTCGCGAAATGTTTTATCTTGAATGTTAGTTAGGCCAATGCGCGTCTAATAAAATACAAAACTTTAGGTTTTGAGATTTCATAAATTTTTAATAAAAGTTTCATAACTTTTATGAATATTAATATTTTCGAAAAATATTTTGTAAACACGGTAATTGGACCTGTGCGGTTCTAACACAACAATTATTTTTCGATTTAAAATTTTTTATTTTTTTTCAAAAAATTTGTATGCAATATCATTGGCCAAAATATCACGTGACCTAATTAAACCCAAAATAAAAATTACCTCAAACTTTTGTTTTATTGAAAATTTTCGCGAAATGTTTTATCTTGTATGTTAGTTAGGCCAATGCGCGTCTAATAAAATACAAAATTTTAGGTTTTGAGATTTCATAAATTTTTAATAAAAGTTTCATAACTTTTATGAATATTAATATTTTCGAAAAATATTTTGTAAACACGGTAATTGGACCTGTGCGGTTTTAACACAACAATTATTTTTTGATTTAAAATTTTTTATTTTTTTTCAAAAAATTTGTATCCAATATCATTGGCCAAAAATATCACGTGACCTAATTAAACTCAAAATAAAAATTACCTCAAACTTTTGTTCTACTCAAAATTTTTGCAAAATGTTTTATCTTGAATGTTAGTTAGGCCAATGCGCGTCTAATAAAATACAAATATTTAGGTTTTGAGATTTCATAAATTTTTAATAAAAGTTTCATAACTTTTATGAATATTAATATTTTCGAAAAATATTTTGTAAACACGGTAATTGGACCTGTGCAGTTCTAACACAACAATTATTTTTCGATTTAAAATTTTTTATTTTTTTCGAAAAATTTGTATGCAATATCATTGGCCAAAAATATCACGTGACCTAATTAAACCCAAAATAAAAATTACCTCAAACTTTTGTTTTACTGAAAATTTTCGCGAAATGTTTTATCTTGAATGTTAGTTAGGCCAATGCGCGTCTAATAAAATACAAAATTTTAGGTTTTGAGATTTCATAAATTTTTAATAAAAGTTTCATAACTTTTATGAATATTAATATTTTCGAAAAATATTTTGTAAACAGGGTAATTGGACCTGTGCGGTTCTAACACAACAATTATTTTTCGATTTAAAATTTTTTATTTTTTTCGAAAAATTTGTATGCAATATCATTGGCCAAAAATATCACGTGACCTAATTAAACCCAAAATAAAAATTACCTCAAACTTTTGTTTTACTAAAAATTTTCGCGAAATGTTTTATCTTGAATGTTAGTTAGGCCAATGCGCGTCTAATAAAATACAAAATTTTAGGTTTTGAGATTTCATAAATTTTTAATAAAAGTGTCATAACTTTTATGAATATTAATATTTTTGAAAAATGTTATGTAAACACGGTAGTTGGACCTGTGCGGTTGTAACACAACAATTATTTTTCGATTTAAAATTTTTTTTTTTTTAAATTTGTATGCAATATCATTGGCCAAAAATATCACGTGACCTAATTAAACCCAAAATAAAAATTATCTCAAACTTTTGATTTACTAAAAATTTTCGCGAAATGTTTTATCTTGAATTTTAGTTAGGCCAATGCGCGTCTAATAAAAGACAAAATTTTAGGTTTTGAGATTTCATAAATTTTTAATAAAAGTGTCATAACTTTTATGAATATTAATATTTTTGAAAAATATTATGTAAACACGGTAATTGGACCTGTGCGGTTCTAACACAACAATTATTTTTCGATTTAAAATTTTTTTTTTTTAAATTTGTATGCAATATCATTGGCCAAAAATATCACGTGACCTAATTAAACCCAAAATAAAAATTACCTCAAACTTTTGTTTTACTGAAAATTTTCGCGAAATGTTTTATCTTGAATGTTAGTTAGGCCAATGCGCGTCTAATAAAAAACAACATTTTAGGTTTTGAGATTTCATAAATTTTTAATAAAAGTTTCATAACTTTTATGAATATTAATATTTTCGAAAAATATTTTGTAAACACGGTAATTGGACCTGTGCGGTTCTAACACAACAATTATTTTTCGATTTAAAATTTTATTTATTTTTTTTTTAAATTTGTATGCAATATCATTGGCCAAAAATATCACGTGACCTAATTAAACCCAAAATAAAAATTACCTCAAACTTTTGTTTTACTGAAAATTTTCGTGAAATGTTTTATCTTGAATGTTAGTTAGGCCAATGCGCGTCTAATAAAATACAAAATTTTAGGTTTTGAGATTTCATAAATTTTTAATAAAAGTTTCATAACTTTTATGAATATTAATATTTTCGAAAAATATTTTGTAAACACGGTAATTGGACCTGTGCGGTTCTAACACAACAATTATTTTTCGATTTAAGATTTTATTTTTTTTTTTTTTAAATTTGTATGCAATATCATTGGCCAAAAATATCACGTGACCTAATTAAACACAAAATAAAAATTACCTCAAACTTTTGATTTACTAAAAATTTTCGCGAAATGTTTTATCTTGAATTTTAGTTAGGCCAATGCGAGTCTAATAAAAGACAAAATTTTAGGTTTTTAGATTTCATAAATTTTTAATAAAAGTGTCATAACTTTTATGAATATTAATATTTTTGAAAAATATTATGTAAACACGGTAATTGGACCTGTGCGGTTCTAACACAACAATTATTTTTCGATTTAAAATTTTTTTTTTTTTAAATTTGTATGCAATATCATTGGCCAAAAATATCACGTGACCTAATTAAACCCAAAATAAAAATTACCTCAAACTTTTGTTTTACTCAAAATTTTCACGAAATGTTTTATCTTGAATGTTAGTTAGGCCAATGCGCGTATAATAAAATACAAAGATTTAGGTTTTGAGATTTCATAAATTTTTAGTAAAAGTTTCATAACTTTTATGAATATTAATATTTTCGAAAAATATTTTGTAAACACGGTAATTGGACCTGTGCAGTTCTAACACAACAATTATTTTTCAATTTAAAATTTTTTATTTTTTTTCAAAAAATTTGTATGCAATATCATTGGCCAAAAATATCACGTAACCTAATTAAACCCAACATAAAAATTACCTCAAACTTTTGTTTTACTGAAAATTTTCGCAAAATGTTTTATCTTGAATGTTAGTTAGGCCAATGCGCGTCTAATAAAATACAACATTTTAGGTTTTGAGATTTCATAAATTTTTAATAAAAGTTTCATAACTTTTATGAATATTAATATTTTCGAAAAATATTTTGTAAACACGGTAATTGGACCTGTGCGGTTCTAACACAACAATTATTTTTCGATTTAAAATTTTTTTTTTTTTTTTTTTAAATTTGTATGCAATATCATTGGCCTAAAATATCACGTGACCTAATTAAACCCAAAATAAAAATTACCTCAAACTTTTGATTTACTAAAAACTTTTGCGCAATGTTTTATCTCGAATTTTAGTTAGGCCAATGCGCGTCTAATAAAAGACAAAATTTTAGGTTTTGAGATTTCATAAATTTTTAATAAAAGTGTCATAACTTTTATGAATATTAATATTTTTGAAAAATATTATGTAAACACGGTAGTTGGACCTGTGCGGTTGTAACACAACAATTATTTTTCGATTTAAAATTTTTTTTTTTTAAATTTGTATGCAATATCATTGGCCAAAAATATCACGTGACCTAATTAAACCCAAAATAAAAATTACCTTAATTTTTTGTTTTACTGAAAATTTTCGCGAAATGTTTTAACTTAAATGTTAGTTAGGCCAATGCGCGTCTAATAAAATACAACATTTTAGGTTTTGAGATTTCATAAATTTTTAATAAAAGTTTCATAACTTTTATGAATATTAATATTTTCGAAAAATATTTTGTAAACACGGTAATTGGACCTGTGCGGTTCTAACACATCAATTATTTTTCGATTTAAAATTTTATTTATTTTTTTTTAAAATTTGTATGCAATATCATTGGCCAAAAATATCACGTGACCTAATTAAACCCAAAATAAAAATTACCTCAAACTTTTGTTTTACTAAAAATTTTCGCGAAATGTTTTATCTTGAATTTTAGTTAGGCCAATGCGCGTCTAATAAAAGACAAAATTTTAGGTTTTGAGATTTCATAAATTTTTAATAAAAGTGTCATAACTTTTATGAATATTTATATTTTTGAAAAATATTATGTAAACACGGTAGTTGAACCTGTGCGGTTCTAACACAACATTTATTTTTCGATTTAAAATTTTTTTTTTTTTTTTTTTAAATTTGTATGCAATATCATTGGCCAAAAATATCACGTGACCTAATTAAACCCAAAATAAAAATTACCTCAAACTTTTGATTTACTAAAAATTTTTGCGCAATGTTTTATCTCGAATTTTAGTTAGGCCAATGCGCGTCTAATAAAAGACAAAATTTTAGGTTTTGAGATTTCATAAATTTTTAATAAAAGTGTCATAACTTTTATGAATATTAATATTTTCGAAAAATATTATGTAAACACGGTAGTTGGACCTGTGCGGTTGTAACACAACAATTATTTTTCGATTTAAAATTTTTTTTTTTTAAATTTGTATGCAATATCATTGGCCAAAAATATCACGTGACCTAATTAAACCCAAAATAAAAATTACCTCAAACTTTTGTTTTACTGAAAATTTTCGCGAAATGTTTTATTTTGAATGTTAGTTAGGCCAATGCGCGTCTAATAAAATACAACATTTTAGGTTTTGAGATTTCATAAATTTTTAATAAAAGTGTCATAACTTTTATGAATATTAATATTTTTGAAAAATATTATGTAAACACGGTAATTGGACCTGTGCAGTTCTAACACAACAATTATTTTTCGATTTAAAATTTTTTTTTTTTTAAATTTGTATGCAATATCATTGGCCAAAAATACCACGTGACCTAATTAAACCCAAAATAAAAATTACCTTAATCTTTTGTTTTACTGAAAATTTTCGCGAAATGTTTTAACTTAAATGTTAGTTAGGCCAATGCGCGTCTAATAAAATACAACATTTTAGGTTTTGAGATTTCATAAATTTTTAATAAAAGTGTCATAACTTTTATGAATATTTATATTTTTGAAAAATATTATGTAAACACGGTAGTTGAACCTGTGCGGTTCTAACACAACAATTATTTTTCGATTTAAAATTTTTTTTTTTTTTAATTTGTATGCAATATCATTGGCCAAAAATATCACGTGACCTAATTAAACCCAAAATAAAAATTATCTCAAACTTTTGTTCTAGTCAAAATTTTGGCAAAACGCTTTATCTTGAATTTTAGTCAGGCCAATGCGCGCCTAATTAAATATAATATTTCAGATTTTAAGATTTCATAAATTTTTAATAAAAGCTTCATAACTTTTATGAATATTAATATTTTCGAAAAATATTTTGTAAACACGGTAATTGGACCTGTGCGGTTCTAATACAACAATTATTTTTCGATTTAAAATTTTTAATTTTTTTTCAAAAAATTTGTATGCAATATCATTGGCCAAAAATATCACGTGACCTAATTAAACCCAAAATAAAAATTACCTCAAACTTTTGTTTTACTGAAAATTTTCGCGAAATGTTTTATCTTGAATGTTAGTTAGACCAAAGCGCGTCTAATAAAATACAAAATTTTAGGTTTTGAGATTTCATAAATTTTTAATAAAAGTGTCATAACTTTTATGAATATTAATATTTTTGAAAAATATTATGTAAACACGGTAATTGGACCTGTGCCGTTCTAACACAACAATTATTTTTCGATTTAAAATTTTTTTATTTTTTTTCAAAAAATTTGTATGCAATATCATTGGCCAAAAATATCACGTGACCTAATTAAACCCAAAATAAAAATTACCTCAAACTTTTGTTTTACTGAAAATTTTCGCGAAATGTTTTATCTTGAATGTTAGTTAGGCCAATGCGCGTCTAATAAAAGACAAAATTTTAGGTTTTGAGATTTCATAAATTTTTAATAAAAGTGTCATAACTTTTATGAATATTAATATTTTTGAAAAATATTATGTAAACACGGTAGTTGGACCTGTGCGGTTGTAACACAACAATTATTTTTCGATTTAAAATTTTTTTTTTTTAAATTTGTATGCAATATCATTGGCCAAAAATATCACGTGACCTAATTAAACCCAAAATAAAAATTACCTTAATTTTTTGTTTTACTGAAAATTTTCGCGAAATGTTTTAACTTAAATGTTAGTTAGGCCAATGCGCGTCTAATAAAATACAACATTTTAGGTTTTGAGATTTCATAAATTTTTAATAAAAGTTTCATAACTTTTATGAATATTAATATTTTCGAAAAATATTTTGTAAACACGGTAATTGGACCTGTGCGGTTCTAACACATCAATTATTTTTCGATTTAAAATTTTATTTATTTTTTTTTAAAATTTGTATGCAATATCATTGGCCAAAAATATCACGTGACCTAATTAAACCCAAAATAAAAATTACCTCAAACTTTTGTTTTACTAAAAATTTTCGCGAAATGTTTTATCTTGAATTTTAGTTAGGCCAATGCGCGTCTAATAAAAGACAAAATTTTAGGTTTTGAGATTTCATAAATTTTTAATAAAAGTGTCATAACTTTTATGAATATTTATATTTTTGAAAAATATTATGTAAACACGGTAGTTGAACCTGTGCGGTTCTAACACAACATTTATTTTTCGATTTAAAATTTTTTTTTTTTTTTTTTTAAATTTGTATGCAATATCATTGGCCAAAAATATCACGTGACCTAATTAAACCCAAAATAAAAATTACCTCAAACTTTTGATTTACTAAAAATTTTTGCGCAATGTTTTATCTCGAATTTTAGTTAGGCCAATGCGCGTCTAATAAAAGACAAAATTTTAGGTTTTGAGATTTCATAAATTTTTAATAAAAGTGTCATAACTTTTATGAATATTAATATTTTCGAAAAATATTATGTAAACACGGTAGTTGGACCTGTGCGGTTGTAACACAACAATTATTTTTCGATTTAAAATTTTTTTTTTTTAAATTTGTATGCAATATCATTGGCCAAAAATATCACGTGACCTAATTAAACCCAAAATAAAAATTACCTCAAACTTTTGTTTTACTGAAAATTTTCGCGAAATGTTTTATTTTGAATGTTAGTTAGGCCAATGCGCGTCTAATAAAATACAACATTTTAGGTTTTGAGATTTCATAAATTTTTAATAAAAGTGTCATAACTTTTATGAATATTAATATTTTTGAAAAATATTATGTAAACACGGTAATTGGACCTGTGCAGTTCTAACACAACAATTATTTTTCGATTTAAAATTTTTTTTTTTTTAAATTTGTATGCAATATCATTGGCCAAAAATACCACGTGACCTAATTAAACCCAAAATAAAAATTACCTTAATCTTTTGTTTTACTGAAAATTTTCGCGAAATGTTTTAACTTAAATGTTAGTTAGGCCAATGCGCGTCTAATAAAATACAACATTTTAGGTTTTGAGATTTCATAAATTTTTAATAAAAGTGTCATAACTTTTATGAATATTTATATTTTTGAAAAATATTATGTAAACACGGTAGTTGAACCTGTGCGGTTCTAACACAACAATTATTTTTCGATTTAAAATTTTTTTTTTTTTTAATTTGTATGCAATATCATTGGCCAAAAATATCACGTGACCTAATTAAACCCAAAATAAAAATTATCTCAAACTTTTGTTCTAGTCAAAATTTTGGCAAAACGCTTTATCTTGAATTTTAGTCAGGCCAATGCGCGCCTAATTAAATATAATATTTCAGATTTTAAGATTTCATAAATTTTTAATAAAAGCTTCATAACTTTTATGAATATTAATATTTTCGAAAAATATTTTGTAAACACGGTAATTGGACCTGTGCGGTTCTAATACAACAATTATTTTTCGATTTAAAATTTTTAATTTTTTTTCAAAAAATTTGTATGCAATATCATTGGCCAAAAATATCACGTGACCTAATTAAACCCAAAATAAAAATTACCTCAAACTTTTGTTTTACTGAAAATTTTCGCGAAATGTTTTATCTTGAATGTTAGTTAGACCAAAGCGCGTCTAATAAAATACAAAATTTTAGGTTTTGAGATTTCATAAATTTTTAATAAAAGTTTCATAACTTTTATGAATATTAATATTTTCGAAAAATATTTTGTAAACACGGTAATTGGACATTTGCGGTTGTAACACAACAATTATTTTTTGATTTAAAAATTTTTTTTTTTAAATTTGTATGCAATATCATTGGCCAAAAATATCACGTGACCTAATTAAACCCAAAATAAAAATTACCTCAAACTTTTGTTTTACTAAAAATTTTCGCGAAATGTTTTATCTTGAATGTTAGTTAGGCCAATGCGCGTCTAATAAAATACAAAATTTTAGGTTTTGAGATTTCATAAATTTTTAATAAAAGTGTCATAACTTTTATGAATATTAATATTTTTGAAAAATATTATGTAAACACGGTAATTGGACCTGTGCCGTTCTAACACAACAATTATTTTTCGATTTAAAATTTTTTTATTTTTTTTCAAAAAATTTGTATGCAATATCATTGGCCAAAAATATCACGTGACCTAATTAAACCCAAAATAAAAATTACCTCAAACTTTTGTTTTACTGAAAATTTTCGCGAAATGTTTTATCTTGAATGTTAGTTAGGCCAATGCGCGTCTAATAAAATACAACATTTTAGGTTTTGAGATTTCATAAATTTTTAATAAAAGTTTCATAACTTTTATGAATATTAATATTTTCGAAAAATATTTTGTAAACACGGACGGTAATTGGACCTGTGCAGTTCTAACACAACAATTATTTTTCGATTTAAAATTTTTTATTTTTTTTCAAAAAATTTGTCTGCAATATCATTGGCCAAAAATATCACATGACCTAATTAAACCCAAAATAAAAATTACCTCAAACTTTTGTTTTACTGAAAATTTTCGCGAAATGTTTTATCTTGAATGTTAGTTAGACCAATGCGCGTCTAATAAAATACAAAATTTTAGGTTTTGAGATTTCATAAATTTTTAATAAAAGTTTCATAACTTTTATGAATATTAATATTTTCGAAAAATATTTTGTAAACACGGTAATTGGACATTTGCGGTTGTAACACAACAATTATTTTTTGATTTAAAAATTTTTTTTTTAAAATTTGTATGCAATATCATTGGCCAAAAATATCACGTGACCTAATTAAACCCAAAATAAAAATTACCTCAAACTTTTGTTTTACTAAAAATTTTCGCGAAATGTTTTATCTTGAATGTTAGTTAGGCCAATGCGCGTCTAATAAAATACAACATTTTAGGTTTTGAGATTTCATAAATTTTTAATAAAAGTTTCATAACTTTTATGAATATTAATATTTTCGAAAAATATTTTGTAAACACGGACGGTAATTGGACCTGTGCAGTTCTAACACAACAATTATTTTTCGATTTAAAATTTTTTATTTTTTTTCAAAAAATTTGTCTGCAATATCATTGGCCAAAAATATCACATGACCTAATTAAACCCAAAATAAAAATTACCTCAAACTTTTGTTTTACTGAAAATTTTCGCGAAATGTTTTATCTTGAATGTTAGTTAGACCAATGCGCGTCTAATAAAATACAAAATTTTAGGTTTTGAGATTTCATAAATTTTTAATAAAAGTTTCATAACTTTTATGAATATTAATATTTTCGAAAAATATTTTGTAAACACGGTAATTGGACCTTTGCGGTTCTAACACAACAATTATTTTTTGATTTAAAAATTTTTTTTTTTAAATTTGTATGCAATATCATTGGCCAAAAATATCACGTGACCTAATTAAACCCAAAATAAAAATTACCTCAAACTTTTGTTTTACTAAAAATTTTCGCGAAATGTTTTATCTTGAATGTTAGTTAGGCCAATGCGCGTCTAATAAAATACAAAATTTTAGGTTTTGAGATTTCATAAATTTTTAATAAAAGTGTCATAACTTTTATGAATATTAATATTTTTGAAAAATATTATGTAAACACGGTAATTGGACCTGTGCCGTTCTAACACAACAATTATTTTTCGATTTAAAATTTTTTATTTTTTTTTTTTAAATTTGTATGCAATATCATTGGCCAAAAATATCACGTGACCTAATTAAACCCAAAATAAAAATTACCTCAAACTTTTGTTTTACTGAAAATTTTCGCGAAATGTTTTATCTTGAATGTTAGTTAGGCCAATGCGCGTCTAATAAAATACAACATTTTAGGTTTTGAGATTTCATAAATTTTTAATAAAAGTTTCATAACTTTTATGAATATTAATATTTTCGAAAAATATTTTGTATACACGGTAATTGGACCTGTGCAGTTCTAACACAACAATTATTTTTCGATTTAAAATTTTTTATTTTTTTTCAAAAAATTTGTCTGCAATATCATTGGCCAAAAATATCACATGACCTAATTAAACCCAAAATAAAAATTACCTCTAACTTTTGTTTTACTGAAAATTTTCGCGAAATGTTTCATCTTGAATGTTAGTTAGACCAATGCGCGTCTAATAAAATACAAAATTTTAGGTTTTGAGATTTCATAAATTTTTAATAAAAGTTTCATAACTTTTATGAATATTAATATTTTTGAAAAATATTATGTAAACACGGTAATTGGACCTGTGCCGTTCTAACACAACAATTATTTTTCGATTTAAAATTTTTTATTTTTTTTTTAAAAATTTGTATGCAATATCATTGGCCAAAAATATCACGTGACCTAATTAAACCCAAAATAAAAATTATCTCAAACTTTTGTTTTACTGAAAATTTTCGCGAAATGTTTTATCTTGAATGTTAGTTAGACCAATGCGCGTCTAATAAAATACAAAATTTTAGGTTTTGAGATTTCATAAATTTTTAATAAAAGTTTCATAACTTTTATGAATATTAATATTTTCGAAAAATATTTTGTAAACACGGTAATTGGACAACCTTTGCGGTTCTAACATAACAATTATTTTTTGATTTAAAAATTTTTTTTTTAAAATTTGTATGCAATATCATTGGCCAAAAATATCACGTGACCTAATTAAACCCAAAATAAAAATTACCTCAAACTTTTGTTTTACTAAAAATTTTCGCGAAATGTTTTATCTTGAATTTTAGTTAGGCCAATGCGCGTCTAATAAAAGACAAAATTTTAGGTTTTGAGATTTCATAAATTTTTAATAAAAGTGTCATAACTTTTATGAATATTTATATTTTTGAAAAATATTATGTAAACACGGTAGTTGAACCTGTGCGGTTCTAACACAACAATTATTTTTCGATTTAAAATTTTTTTTTTTTTTAATTTGTATGCAATATCATTGGCCAAAAATATCACGTGACCTAATTAAACCCAAAATAAAAATTATCTCAAACTTTTGTTCTAGTCAAAATTTTGGCAAAACGCGTTATCTTGAATTTTAGTTAGGCCAATGCGCGCCTAATTAAATATAATATTTCAGATTTTAAGATTTCATAAATTTTTAATAAAAGTTTCATAACTTTTATGAATATTAATATTTTCGAAAAATATTTTGTAAACACGGTAATTGGACCTGTGCGGTTCTAATACAACAATTATTTTTCGATTTAAAATTTTTAATTTTTTTTCAAAAAATTTGTATGCAATATCATTGGCCAAAAATATCACGTGACCTAATTAAACCCAAAATAAAAATTACCTCAAACTTTTGTTTTACTGAAAATTTTTGCGAAATGTTTTATCTTGAATGTTAGTTAGACCAATGCGCGTCTAATAAAATACAAAATTTTAGGTTTTGAGATTTCATAAATTTTTAATAAAAGTTTCATAACTTTTATGAATATTAATATTTTCGAAAAATATTTTGTAAACACGGTAATTGGACATTTGCGGTTGTAACACAACAATTATTTTTTGATTTAAAAATTTTTTTTTTTAAATTTGTATGCAATATCATTGGCCAAAAATATCACGTGACCTAATTAAACCCAAAATAAAAATTACCTCAAACTTTTGTTTTACTAAAAATTTTCGCGAAATGTTTTATCTTGAATGTTAGTTAGGCCAATGCGCGTCTAATAAAATACAAAATTTTAGGTTTTGAGATTTCATAAATTTTTAATAAAAGTGTCATAACTTTTATGAATATTAATATTTTTGAAAAATATTATGTAAACACGGTAATTGGACCTGTGCCGTTCTAACACAACAATTATTTTTCGATTTAAAATTTTTTTATTTTTTTTCAAAAAATTTGTATGCAATATCATTGGCCAAAAATATCACGTGACCTAATTAAACCCAAAATAAAAATTACCTCAAACTTTTGTTTTACTGAAAATTTTCGCGAAATGTTTTATCTTGAATGTTAGTTAGGCCAATGCGCGTCTAATAAAATACAACATTTTAGGTTTTGAGATTTCATAAATTTTTAATAAAAGTTTCATAACTTTTATGAATATTAATATTTTCGAAAAATATTTTGTAAACACGGACGGTAATTGGACCTGTGCAGTTCTAACACAACAATTATTTTTCGATTTAAAATTTTTTATTTTTTTTCAAAAAATTTGTCTGCAATATCATTGGCCAAAAATATCACATGACCTAATTAAACCCAAAAAAAAATTACCTCAAACTTTTGTTTTACTGAAAATTTTCGCGAAATGTTTTATCTTGAATGTTAGTTAGACCAATGCGCGTCTAATAAAATACAAAATTTTAGGTTTTGAGATTTCATAAATTTTTAATAAAAGTTTCATAACTTTTATGAATATTAATATTTTCGAAAAATATTTTGTAAACACGGTAATTGGACATTTGCGGTTGTAACACAACAATTATTTTTTGATTTAAAAATTTTTTTTTTTAAATTTGTATGCAATATCATTGGCCAAAAATATCACGTGACCTAATTAAACCCAAAATAAAAATTACCTCAAACTTTTGTTTTACTAAAAATTTTCGCGAAATGTTTTATCTTGAATGTTAGTTAGGCCAATGCGCGTCTAATAAAATACAAAATTTTAGGTTTTGAGATTTCATAAATTTTTAATAAAAGTTTCATAACTTTTATGAATATTAATATTTTTGAAAAATATTATGTAAACACGGTAATTGGACCTGTGCCGTTCTAACACAACAATTATTTTTCGATTTAAAATTTTTTTATTTTTTTTCAAAAAATTTGTATGCAATATCATTGGCCAAAAATATCACGTGACCTAATTAAACCCAAAATAAAAATTACCTCAAACTTTTGTTTTACTGAAAATTTTCGCGAAATGTTTTATCTTGAATGTTAGTTAGGCCTATGCGCGTCTAATAAAATACAACATTTTAGGTTTTGAGATTTCATAAATTTTTAATAAAAGTTTCATAACTTTTATGAATATTAATATTTTCGAAAAATATTTTGTAAACACGGTAATTGGACCTGTGCAGTTCTAACACAACAATTATTTTTCGATTTAAAATTTTTTATTTTTTTTCAAAAAATTTGTCTGCAATATCATTGGCCAAAAATATCACATGACCTAATTAAACCCAAAATAAAAATTACCTCAAACTTTTGTTTTACTGAAAATTTTCGCGAAATGTTTTATCTTGAATGTTAGTTAGACCAATGCGCGTCTAATAAAATACAAAATTTTAGGTTTTGAGATTTCATAAATTTTTAATAAAAGTTTTATAACTTTTATGAATATTAATATTTTCGAAAAATATTTTGTAAACACGGTAATTGGACCTTTGCGGTTCTAACACAACAATTATTTTTTGATTTAAAAATTTTTTTTTTTAAATTTGTATGCAATATCATTGGCCAAAAATATCACATGACCTAATTAAACCCAAAATAAAAATTACCTCAAACTTTTGTTTTACTAAAAATTTTCGCGAAATGTTTTATCTTGAATGTTAGTTAGGCCAATGCGCGTCTAATAAAATACAAAATTTTAGGTTTTGAGATTTCATAAATTTTTAATAAAAGTGTCATAACTTTTATGAATATTAATATTTTTGAAAAATATTATGTAAACACAGTAATTGGACCTGTGCCGTTCTAACACAACAATTATTTTTCGATTTAAAATTTTTTATTTTTTTTTTTTAAATTTGTATGCAATATCATTGGCCAAAAATATCACGTGACCTAATTAAACCCAAAATAAAAATTATCTCAAACTTTTGTTTTACTGAAAATTTTCGCGAAATGTTTTATCTTGAATGTAAGTTAGGCTAATGCGCGTCTAATAAAATACAAAATTTTAGGTTTTGAGATTTCATAAATTTTTAATAAAAGTTTTATAACTTTTATGAATATTAATATTTTCAAAAAATATTTTGTAAACACGGTAATTGGACCTGTGCGGTTCTAACACAACAATTATTTTTCGATTTAAAATTTTTTATTTTTTTTCAAAAAATTTGTATGCAATATAATTGGCCAAAAATATCACGTGACCTAATTAAACCCAAAATAAAAATTATCTCAAACTTTTGTTCTAGTCAAAATTTTTGCAAAATGTTTTATCTTGAATGTTAGTTAGGCCAATGCGCGTCTAATTAAATATAAAATTTCAGATTTCGAGATTTCATAAATTTTTAATAAAAGTTTCATAACTTTTATGAATATTAATATTTTCGAAAAATATTTTGTAAACACGGTAATTGGACCTGTGCGGTTCTAACACAACTATTATTTTTCGATTTAAATTTTTTTATTTTTTTTCAAAAAATTTGTATGCAATATTATTGGCCAAAAATATCACGTGACCTAATTAAACCCAAAATAAAAATTACCTCAAACTTTTGTTTTACTGAAAATTTTCGCGAAATGTTTCATCTTGAATGTTAGTTAGGCCAATGCGCGTCTAATAAAATACAAAGATTTAGGTTTTGAGATTTCATAAATTATTAATAAAAGTTTCATAACTTTTATGAATATTAATATTTTCGAAAAATAGTTTGTAAACACGGTAATTGGACCTGTGCAGTTCTAACACAACAATTATTTTTCGATATAAAATTTTCAAACTTTTTTCCAAAAATTTGTATGCAATATCATTGGCCAAAAATATCACGTGACCTAATTAAACCCAAAATAAAAATTATCTCAAACTTTTGTTTTACTAAAAATTTTTGCGAAATGTTTTATCTTGAATGTTAGTTAGGCCAATGCGCGTCTAATAAAATACAAAATTTTAGGTTTTGAGATTTCATAAATTTTTAATAAAAGTTTCATAACTTTTATGAATATTAATATTTTCAAAAAATATTTTGTAAACACGGTAATTGGACCTGTGCGGTTCTAACACAACAATTATTTTTCGATTTAAAATTTTTTTTTAAATTTGTATGCAATATCATTGGCCAAAAATATCACGTGACCTAATTAAACCCAAAATAAAAATTACCTCAAACTTTTGTTTTACTGAAAATTTTCGCGAAATGTTTTATCTTGAATGTTAGTTAGGCCAATGCGCGTCTAATAAAATAAAAAATTTTAGGTTTTGAGATTTCATAAATTTTTAATAAAAGTTTCATAACTTTTATGAATATTAATATTTTCGAAAAATATTTTGTAAACACGGTAATTGGACCTGTGCGGTTCTAACACAACAATTATTTTTTGATTTAAAATTTGTTATTTTTTTTAAAAAAAATTGTATGCAATATCATTGGCCAAAAATATCACGTGACCTAAATAAACCCAAAATAAAAATTATCTCAAACTTTTGTTCTAGTCAAAATTTTGGCAAAATGTTTTATCTTGAGTGTTAGTTAGGCCAGTGCGCACCTAATTAAATATAAAACTTCAGATTTTGAGATTTCATAAATTTTTAATAAAAGTTTCATAACTTTTATGAATATTAATATTTTCGAAAAATATTTTGTAAACACGGTAATTGGACCTGTGCGGTTCTAACACAACAATTATTTTTCGATTTAAAATTTTTTATTTTTTAAAAAAAAATTTGTATGCAATATCATTGGCCAAAAATATCACGTGACTTAATTAAACCCAAAATAAAAATTACCTCAAACTTTTGTTTCACTAAAAATTTTCGCGAAATGTTTTATCTTGAATGTTAGTTAGGCCAATGCGCGTCTAATAAAATACAAAATTTTAGGTTTTGAGATTTCATAAATTTTTAATAAAAGTGTCATAACTTTTATGAATATTAATATTTTTGAAAAATATTATGTAAACACGGTAATTGGACCTGTGCGGTTCTAACACAACAATTATTTTTCGATTTAAAATTTTTTATTTTTTTTCAAAAAATTTGTGTGCAATATCATTGGCCAAAAATATCACATGACCTAATTAAACCCAAAATAAAAATTACCTCAAACTTTTGTTTTACTGAAAATTTTCGCGAAATGTTTTATCTTGAATGTTAGTTAAGCCAATGCGCGTCTAATAAAATACAAAATTTTAGGTTTTGGGATTTCATAAATTTTTAATAAAAGTTTCATAACTTTTATGAATATTAATATTTTCGAAAAATATTTTGTAAACACGGTAATTGGACCTGTGCGGTTCTAACACAACAATTATTTTTCGATTTAAAATTTTTTATTTTTTAAAAAAAAATTTGTGTGCAATATCATTGGCCAAAAATATCACGTGACCTAATTAAACCCAAAATAAAAATTACCTCAAACTTTTGTTTTACTAAAAATTTTTTGCGAAATGTTTTATCTTGATTGTTAGTTAGGCCAATGCGCGTCTAATAAAATACAAAATTTTAGGTTTTGAGATTTCATAAATTTTTAATAAAAGTTTCATAAATTTTTTGAATATTAATATTTTCGAAAAATATTTTGTAAACACGGTAATTGGACCTGTGCGGTTCTAACACAACAATTATTTTTCGATTTAAAATTTTTTATTTTTTTTCAAAAAATTTGTATGCAATATAATTGGCCAAAAATATCACGTGACCTAATTAAACCCAAAATAAAAATTATCTCAAACTTTTGTTCTAGTCAAAATTTTTGCAAAATGTTTTATCTTGAATGTTAGTTAGGCCAATGCGCGTCTAATTAAATATAAAATTTCAGATTTCGAGATTTCATAAATTTTTAATAAAAGTTTCATAACTTTTATGAATATTAATATTTTCGAAAAATATTTTGTAAACACGGTAATTGGACCTGTGCGGTTCTAACACAACTATTATTTTTCGATTTAAATTTTTTTATTTTTTTTCAAAAAATTTGTATGCAATATTATTGGCCAAAAATATCACGTGACCTAATTAAACCCAAAATAAAAATTACCTCAAACTTTTGTTTTACTGAAAATTTTCGCGATATGTTTCATCTTGAATGTTAGTTAGGCCAATGCGCGTCTAATAAAATACAAAGATTTAGGTTTTGAGATTTCATAAATTATTAATAAAAGTTTCATAACTTTTATGAATATTAATATTTTCGAAAAATAGTTTGTAAACACGGTAATTGGACCTGTGCAGTTCTAACACAACAATTATTTTTCGATATAAAATTTTCAAACTTTTTTCCAAAAATTTGTATGCAATATCATTGGGCAAAAATATCACGTGACCTAATTAAACCCAAAATAAAAATTACCTCAAACTTTTGTTTCACTAAAAATTTTCGCGAAATGTTTTATCTTGAATGTTAGTTAGGCCAATGCGCGTCTAATAAAATACAAAATTTTAGGTTTTGAGATTTCATAAATTTTTAATAAAAGTGTCATAACTTTTATGAATATTAATATTTTTGAAAAATATTATGTAAACACGGTAATTGGACCTGTGCAGTTCTAACACAACAATTATTTTTCGATATAAAATTTTCAAACTTTTTTCCAAAAATTTGTATGCAATATCATTGGGCAAAAATATCACGTGACCTAATTAAACCCAAAATAAAAATTATCTCAAACTTTTGTTTTACTAAAAATTTTTGCGAAATGTTTTATCTTGAATGTTAGTTAGGCCAATGCGCGTCTAATAAAATACAAAATTTTAGGTTTTGAGATTTCATAAATTTTTAATAAAAGTTTCATAACTTTTATGAATATTAATATTTTCAAAAAATATTTTGTAAACACGGTAATTGGACCTGTGCGGTTCTAACACAACAATTATTTTTCGATTTAAAATTTTTTTTTAAATTTGTATGCAATATCATTGGCCAAAAATATCACGTGACCTAATTAAACCCAAAATAAAAATTACCTCAAACTTTTGTTTTACTGAAAATTTTCGCGAAATGTTTTATCTTGAATGTTAGTTAGGCCAATGCGCGTCTAATAAAATAAAAAATTTTAGGTTTTGAGATTTCATAAATTTTTAATAAAAGTTTCATAACTTTTATGAATATTAATATTTTCGAAAAATATTTTGTAAACACGGTAATTGGACCTGTGCGGTTCTAACACAACAATTATTTTTTGATTTAAAATTTGTTATTTTTTTTAAAAAAAATTGTATGCAATATCATTGGCCAAAAATATCACGTGACCTAAATAAACCCAAAATAAAAATTATCTCAAACTTTTGTTCTAGTCAAAATTTTGGCAAAATGTTTTATCTTGAGTGTTAGTTAGGCCAGTGCGCACCTAATTAAATATAAAACTTCAGATTTTGAGATTTCATAAATTTTTAATAAAAGTTTCATAACTTTTATGAATATTAATATTTTCGAAAAATATTTTGTAAACACGGTAATTGGACCTGTGCGGTTCTAACACAACAATTATTTTTCGATTTAAAATTTTTTATTTTTTAAAAAAAAATTTGTATGCAATATCATTGGCCAAAAATATCACGTGACCTAATTAAACCCAAAATAAAAATTACCTCAAACTTTTGTTTCACTAAAAATTTTCGCGAAATGTTTTATCTTGAATGTTAGTTAGGCCAATGCGCGTCTAATAAAATACAAAATTTTAGGTTTTGAGATTTCATAAATTTTTAATAAAAGTGTCATAACTTTTATGAATATTAATATTTTTGAAAAATATTATGTAAACACGGTAATTGGACCTGTGCGGTTCTAACACAACAATTATTTTTCGATTTAAAATTTTTTATTTTTTTTCAAAAAATTTGTGTGCAATATCATTGGCCAAAAATATCACATGACCTAATTAAACCCAAAATAAAAATTACCTCAAACTTTTGTTTTACTGAAAATTTTCGCGAAATGTTTTATCTTGAATGTTAGTTAAGCCAATGCGCGTCTAATAAAATACAAAATTTTAGGTTTTGGGATTTCATAAATTTTTAATAAAAGTTTCATAACTTTTATGAATATTAATATTTTCGAAAAATATTTTGTAAACACGGTAATTGGACCTGTGCGGTTCTAACACAACAATTATTTTTCGATTTAAAATTTTTTATTTTTTAAAAAAAAATTTGTGTGCAATATCATTGGCCAAAAATATCACGTGACCTAATTAAACCCAAAATAAAAATTACCTCAAACTTTTGTTTTACTAAAAATTTTTTGCGAAATGTTTTATCTTGATTGTTAGTTAGGCCAATGCGCGTCTAATAAAATACAAAATTTTAGGTTTTGAGATTTCATAAATTTTTAATAAAAGTTTCATAAATTTTTTGAATATTAATATTTTCGAAAAATATTTTGTAAACACGGTAATTGGACCTGTGCGGTTCTAACACAACAATTATTTTTCGATTTAAAATTTTTTATTTTTTTTCAAAAAATTTGTATGCAATATAATTGGCCAAAAATATCACGTGACCTAATTAAACCCAAAATAAAAATTATCTCAAACTTTTGTTCTAGTCAAAATTTTTGCAAAATGTTTTATCTTGAATGTTAGTTAGGCCAATGCGCGTCTAATTAAATATAAAATTTCAGATTTCGAGATTTCATAAATTTTTAATAAAAGTTTCATAACTTTTATGAATATTAATATTTTCGAAAAATATTTTGTAAACACGGTAATTGGACCTGTGCGGTTCTAACACAACAATTATTTTTCGATTTAAAATTTTTTATTTTTTAAAAAAAAATTTGTGTGCAATATCATTGGCCAAAAATATCACGTGACCTAATTAAACCCAAAATAAAAATTACCTCAAACTTTTGTTTTACTGAAAATTTTCGCGATATGTTTCATCTTGAATGTTAGTTAGGCCAATGCGCGTCTAATAAAATACAAAGATTTAGGTTTTGAGATTTCATAAATTATTAATAAAAGTTTCATAACTTTTATGAATATTAATATTTTCGAAAAATAGTTTGTAAACACGGTAATTGGACCTGTGCAGTTCTAACACAACAATTATTTTTCGATATAAAATTTTCAAACTTTTTTCCAAAAATTTGTATGCAATATCATTGGGCAAAAATATCACGTGACCTAATTAAACCCAAAATAAAAATTACCTCAAACTTTTGTTTCACTAAAAATTTTCGCGAAATGTTTTATCTTGAATGTTAGTTAGGCCAATGCGCGTCTAATAAAATACAAAATTTTAGGTTTTGAGATTTCATAAATTTTTAATAAAAGTGTCATAACTTTTATGAATATTAATATTTTTGAAAAATATTATGTAAACACGGTAATTGGACCTGTGCGGTTCTAACACAACAATTATTTTTCGATTTAAAATTTTTTATTTTTTTTCAAAAAATTTGTGTGCAATATCATTGGCCAAAAATATCACATGACCTAATTAAACCCAAAATAAAAATTACCTCAAACTTTTGTTTTACTGAAAATTTTCGCGAAATGTTTTATCTTGAATGTTAGTTAAGCCAATGCGCGTCTAATAAAATACAAAATTTTAGGTTTTGGGATTTCATAAATTTTTAATAAAAGTTTCATAACTTTTATGAATATTAATATTTTCGAAAAATATTTTGTAAACACGGTAATTGGACCTGTGCGGTTCTAACACAACAATTATTTTTCGATTTAAAATTTTTTATTTTTTAAAAAAAAATTTGTGTGCAATATCATTGGCCAAAAATATCACGTGACCTAATTAAACCCAAAATAAAAATTACCTCAAACTTTTGTTTTACTAAAAATTTTTTGCGAAATGTTTTATCTTGATTGTTAGTTAGGCCAATGCGCGTCTAATAAAATACAAAATTTTAGGTTTTGAGATTTCATAAATTTTTAATAAAAGTTTCATAAATTTTTTGAATATTAATATTTTCGAAAAATATTTTGTAAACACGGTAATTGGACCTGTGCGGTTCTAACACAACAATTATTTTTCGATTTAAAATTTTTTATTTTTTTTCAAAAAATTTGTATGCAATATAATTGGCCAAAAATATCACGTGACCTAATTAAACCCAAAATAAAAATTATCTCAAACTTTTGTTCTAGTCAAAATTTTTGCAAAATGTTTTATCTTGAATGTTAGTTAGGCCAATGCGCGTCTAATTAAATATAAAATTTCAGATTTCGAGATTTCATAAATTTTTAATAAAAGTTTCATAACTTTTATGAATATTAATATTTTCGAAAAATATTTTGTAAACACGGTAATTGGACCTGTGCGGTTCTAACACAACTATTATTTTTCGATTTAAATTTTTTTATTTTTTTTCAAAAAATTTGTATGCAATATTATTGGCCAAAAATATCACGTGACCTAATTAAACCCAAAATAAAAATTACCTCAAACTTTTGTTTTACTGAAAATTTTCGCGATATGTTTCATCTTGAATGTTAGTTAGGCCAATGCGCGTCTAATAAAATACAAAGATTTAGGTTTTGAGATTTCATAAATTATTAATAAAAGTTTCATAACTTTTATGAATATTAATATTTTCGAAAAATAGTTTGTAAACACGGTAATTGGACCTGTGCAGTTCTAACACAACAATTATTTTTCGATATAAAATTTTCAAACTTTTTTCCAAAAATTTGTATGCAATATCATTGGGCAAAAATATCACGTGACCTAATTAAACCCAAAATAAAAATTATCTCAAACTTTTGTTTTACTAAAAATTTTCGCGAAATGTTTTATCTTGAATGTTAGTTAGGCCAATGCGCGTCTAATAAAATACAAAATTTTAGGTTTTGAGATTTCATAAATTTTTAATAAAAGTTTCATAACTTTTATGAATATTAATATTTTCAAAAAATATTTTGTAAACACGGTAATTGGACCTGTGCGGTTCTAACACAACAATTATTTTTCGATTTAAAATTTTTTTTTAAATTTGTATGCAATATCATTGGCCAAAAATATCACGTGACCTAATTAAACCCAAAATAAAAACTACCTCAAACTTTTGTTTTACTGAAAATTTTCGCGAAATGTTTTATCTTGAATGTTAGTTAGGCCAATGCGCGTCTAATAAAATAAAAAATTTTAGGTTTTGAGATTTCATAAATTTTTAATAAAAGTTTCATAACTTTTATGAATATTAATATTTTCGAAAAATATTTTGTAAACACGGTAATTGGACCTGTGCGGTTCTAACACAACAATTATTTTTTGATTTAAAATTTGTTATTTTTTTTAAAAAAAATTGTATGCAATATCATTGGCCAAAAATATCACGTGACCTAAATAAACCCAAAATAAAAATTATCTCAAACTTTTGTTCTAGTCAAAATTTTGGCAAAATGTTTTATCTTGAATGTTAGTTAGGCCAGTGCGCACCTAATTAAATATAAAACTTCAGATTTTGAGATTTCATAAATTTTTAATAAAAGTTTCATAACTTTTATGAATATTAATATTTTCGAAAAATATTTTGTAAACACGGTAATTGGACCTGTGCGGTTCTAACACAACAATTATTTTTCGATTTAAAATTTTTTATTTTTTAAAAAAAAATTTGTATGCAATATCATTGGCCAAAAATATCACGTGACCTAATTAAACCCAAAATAAAAATTACCTCAAACTTTTGTTTCACTAAAAATTTTCGCGAAATGTTTTATCTTGAATGTTAGTTAGGCCAATGCGCGTCTAATAAAATACAAAATTTTAGGTTTTGAGATTTCATAAATTTTTAATAAAAGTGTCATAACTTTTATGAATATTAATATTTTTGAAAAATATTATGTAAACACGGTAATTGGACCTGTGCGGTTCTAACACAACAATTATTTTTCGATTTAAAATTTTTTATTTTTTTTCAAAAAATTTGTGTGCAATATCATTGGCCAAAAATATCACATGACCTAATTAAACCCAAAATAAAAATTACCTCAAACTTTTGTTTTACTGAAAATTTTCGCGAAATGTTTTATCTTGAATGTTAGTTAAGCCAATGCGCGTCTAATAAAATACAAAATTTTAGGTTTTGGGATTTCATAAATTTTTAATAAAAGTTTCATAACTTTTATGAATATTAATATTTTCGAAAAATATTTTGTAAACACGGTAATTGGACCTGTGCGGTTCTAACACAACAATTATTTTTCGATTTAAAATTTTTTATTTTTTAAAAAAAAATTTGTGTGCAATATCATTGGCCAAAAATATCACGTGACCTAATTAAACCCAAAATAAAAATTACCTCAAACTTTTGTTTTACTGAAAATTTTCGCGAAATGTTTTATCTTGAATGTTAGTTAGGCCAATGCGCGTCTAATAAAATACAAAATTTTAGGTTTTAAAATTTCATAAATTTTTAATAAAAGTTTCATAACTTTTATGAATATTAATATTTTCGAAAAATATTTTGTAAACATGGTAATTGGACCTGTGCAGTTCTAACACAACAATTATTTTTTGATAAAAAATTTTTAATTTTTTTCCAAAAATTTGTATGCAATATCATTGGCCAAAAATATCACGTGACCTAATTAAACCCAAAATAAAAATTACCTCAAACTTTTGTTTTACTGGAAATTTTCGCGAAATGTTTTATCTTGAATGTTAGTTAGGCCAATGCGCGTCTAATAAAATACAAAATTTTAGGTTTTGAGATTTCATAAATCTTTAATAAAAGTTTCATAACTTTTATGAATATTAATATGTTCAAAAAATATTTTGTAAACACGGTAATTGGACCTCTGCGGTTCTAACACAACAATTATTTTTCGATTTAAAATTTTTTTTTTTTAAATTTGTATGCAATATCATTGGCCAAAAATATCACGTGACCTAATTAAACCCAAAATAAAAATTACCTCAAACTTTTGTTTTACTAAAAATTTTCGCGAAATGTTTTATCTTGATTGTTAGTTAGGCCAATGCGCGTCTAATAAAATACAAAATTTTAGGTTTTGAGATTTCATAAATTTTTAATAAAAGTTTCATAAATTTTTTGAATATTAATATTTTCGAAAAATATTTTGTAAACACGGTAACTGGACCTGTGCGGTTCTAACACAACAATTATTTTTCGATTTAAAATTTTTTATTTTTTTTCAAAAAATTTGTATGCAATATAATTGGCCAAAAATATCACGTGACCTAATTAAACCCAAAATAAAAATTATCTCAAACTTTTGTTCTAGTCAAAATTTATGCAAAATGTTTTATCTTGAATGTTAGTTAGGCCAATGCGCGCCTAATTAAATATAAAATTTCAGATTTCGAGATTTCATAAATTTTTAATAAAAGTTTCATAACTTTTATGAATATTAATATTTTCAAAAAATATTATGTAAACACGGTAATTGGACCTGTGCGGTTCTAACACAACAATTATTTTTCGATTTAAAATTTTTTTTTTTTTTTAAATTTGTATGCAATATCATTGGCCAAAAATATCACGTGACCTAATTAAACCCAAAATAAAAATTACCTCAAACTTTTGTTTTACTGAAAATTTTCGCGAAATGTTTTATCTTGAATGTTAGTTAGGCCAATGCGCGCCTAATTAAATATAATATTTCAGATTTTGAGATTTCATAAATTTTTAATAAAAGTTTCATAACTTTTATGAATATTAATAATTTCGAAAAATATTTTGTAAACACGGTAATTGGACCTGTGCGGTTCTAACACAACAATTATTTTTCGATTTAAAATTTTTTATTTTTTTTCAAAAAATTTGTATGCAATAAGATTGGCCAAAAATATCACGTGACCTAATTAAACCCAAAATAAAAATTACCTCAAACTTTTGTTTTACTGAAAATTTTCGCGAAATGTTTTATCTTGAATGTTAGTTAGGCCAATGCGCGTCTAATAAAATACAAAATTTTAGGTTTTAAGATTTCATAAATTTTTAATAAAAGTTTCATAACTTTTATGAATATTAATATTTTCGAAAAATATTTTGTAAACACGGTAATTGGACCTGTGCGGTTCTAACACAACAATTATTTTTCGATTTAAAATTTTTTATTTTTTAAAAAAAAATTTGTGTGCAATATCATTGGCCAAAAATATCACGTGACCTAATTAAACCCAAAATAAAAATTACCTCAAACTTTTGTTTTACTAAAAATTTTTTGCGAAATGTTTTATCTTGATTGTTAGTTAGGCCAATGCGCGTCTAATAAAATACAAAATTTTAGGTTTTGAGATTTCATAAATTTTTAATAAAAGTTTCATAAATTTTTTGAATATTAATATTTTCGAAAAATATTTTGTAAACACGGTAATTGGACCTGTGCGGTTCTAACACAACAATTATTTTTCGATTTAAAATTTTTTATTTTTTTTCAAAAAATTTGTATGCAATATAATTGGCCAAAAATATCACGTGACCTAATTAAACCCAAAATAAAAATTATCTCAAACTTTTGTTCTAGTCAAAATTTTTGCAAAATGTTTTATCTTGAATGTTAGTTAGGCCAATGCGCGTCTAATTAAATATAAAATTTCAGATTTCGAGATTTCATAAATTTTTAATAAAAGTTTCATAACTTTTATGAATATTAATATTTTCGAAAAATATTTTGTAAACACGGTAATTGGACCTGTGCGGTTCTAACACAACTATTATTTTTCGATTTAAATTTTTTTATTTTTTTTCAAAAAATTTGTATGCAATATTATTGGCCAAAAATATCACGTGACCTAATTAAACCCAAAATAAAAATTACCTCAAACTTTTGTTTTACTGAAAATTTTCGCGATATGTTTCATCTTGAATGTTAGTTAGGCCAATGCGCGTCTAATAAAATACAAAGATTTAGGTTTTGAGATTTCATAAATTATTAATAAAAGTTTCATAACTTTTATGAATATTAATATTTTCGAAAAATAGTTTGTAAACACGGTAATTGGACCTGTGCAGTTCTAACACAACAATTATTTTTCGATATAAAATTTTCAAACTTTTTTCCAAAAATTTGTATGCAATATCATTGGGCAAAAATATCACGTGACCTAATTAAACCCAAAATAAAAATTATCTCAAACTTTTGTTTTACTAAAAATTTTCGCGAAATGTTTTATCTTGAATGTTAGTTAGGCCAATGCGCGTCTAATAAAATACAAAATTTTAGGTTTTGAGATTTCATAAATTTTTAATAAAAGTTTCATAACTTTTATGAATATTAATATTTTCAAAAAATATTTTGTAAACACGGTAATTGGACCTGTGCGGTTCTAACACAACAATTATTTTTCGATTTAAAATTTTTTTTTAAATTTGTATGCAATATCATTGGCCAAAAATATCACGTGACCTAATTAAACCCAAAATAAAAACTACCTCAAACTTTTGTTTTACTGAAAATTTTCGCGAAATGTTTTATCTTGAATGTTAGTTAGGCCAATGCGCGTCTAATAAAATAAAAAATTTTAGGTTTTGAGATTTCATAAATTTTTAATAAAAGTTTCATAACTTTTATGAATATTAATATTTTCGAAAAATATTTTGTAAACACGGTAATTGGACCTGTGCGGTTCTAACACAACAATTATTTTTTGATTTAAAATTTGTTATTTTTTTTAAAAAAAATTGTATGCAATATCATTGGCCAAAAATATCACGTGACCTAAATAAACCCAAAATAAAAATTATCTCAAACTTTTGTTCTAGTCAAAATTTTGGCAAAATGTTTTATCTTGAATGTTAGTTAGGCCAGTGCGCACCTAATTAAATATAAAACTTCAGATTTTGAGATTTCATAAATTTTTAATAAAAGTTTCATAACTTTTATGAATATTAATATTTTCGAAAAATATTTTGTAAACACGGTAATTGGACCTGTGCGGTTCTAACACAACAATTATTTTTCGATTTAAAATTTTTTATTTTTTAAAAAAAAATTTGTATGCAATATCATTGGCCAAAAATATCACGTGACCTAATTAAACCCAAAATAAAAATTACCTCAAACTTTTGTTTCACTAAAAATTTTCGCGAAATGTTTTATCTTGAATGTTAGTTAGGCCAATGCGCGTCTAATAAAATACAAAATTTTAGGTTTTGAGATTTCATAAATTTTTAATAAAAGTGTCATAACTTTTATGAATATTAATATTTTTGAAAAATATTATGTAAACACGGTAATTGGACCTGTGCGGTTCTAACACAACAATTATTTTTCGATTTAAAATTTTTTATTTTTTTTCAAAAAATTTGTGTGCAATATCATTGGCCAAAAATATCACATGACCTAATTAAACCCAAAATAAAAATTACCTCAAACTTTTGTTTTACTGAAAATTTTCGCGAAATGTTTTATCTTGAATGTTAGTTAAGCCAATGCGCGTCTAATAAAATACAAAATTTTAGGTTTTGGGATTTCATAAATTTTTAATAAAAGTTTCATAACTTTTATGAATATTAATATTTTCGAAAAATATTTTGTAAACACGGTAATTGGACCTGTGCGGTTCTAACACAACAATTATTTTTCGATTTAAAATTTTTTATTTTTTAAAAAAAAATTTGTGTGCAATATCATTGGCCAAAAATATCACGTGACCTAATTAAACCCAAAATAAAAATTACCTCAAACTTTTGTTTTACTGAAAATTTTCGCGAAATGTTTTATCTTGAATGTTAGTTAGGCCAATGCGCGTCTAATAAAATACAAAATTTTAGGTTTTAAAATTTCATAAATTTTTAATAAAAGTTTCATAACTTTTATGAATATTAATATTTTCGAAAAATATTTTGTAAACATGGTAATTGGACCTGTGCAGTTCTAACACAACAATTATTTTTTGATAAAAAATTTTTAATTTTTTTCCAAAAATTTGTATGCAATATCATTGGCCAAAAATATCACGTGACCTAATTAAACCCAAAATAAAAATTACCTCAAACTTTTGTTTTACTGGAAATTTTCGCGAAATGTTTTATCTTGAATGTTAGTTAGGCCAATGCGCGTCTAATAAAATACAAAATTTTAGGTTTTGAGATTTCATAAATCTTTAATAAAAGTTTCATAACTTTTATGAATATTAATATGTTCAAAAAATATTTTGTAAACACGGTAATTGGACCTCTGCGGTTCTAACACAACAATTATTTTTCGATTTAAAATTTTTTTTTTTTAAATTTGTATGCAATATCATTGGCCAAAAATATCACGTGACCTAATTAAACCCAAAATAAAAATTACCTCAAACTTTTGTTTTACTAAAAATTTTCGCGAAATGTTTTATCTTGATTGTTAGTTAGGCCAATGCGCGTCTAATAAAATACAAAATTTTAGGTTTTGAGATTTCATAAATTTTTAATAAAAGTTTCATAAATTTTTTGAATATTAATATTTTCGAAAAATATTTTGTAAACACGGTAACTGGACCTGTGCGGTTCTAACACAACAATTATTTTTCGATTTAAAATTTTTTATTTTTTTTCAAAAAATTTGTATGCAATATAATTGGCCAAAAATATCACGTGACCTAATTAAACCCAAAATAAAAATTATCTCAAACTTTTGTTCTAGTCAAAATTTATGCAAAATGTTTTATCTTGAATGTTAGTTAGGCCAATGCGCGCCTAATTAAATATAAAATTTCAGATTTCGAGATTTCATAAATTTTTAATAAAAGTTTCATAACTTTTATGAATATTAATATTTTCAAAAAATATTATGTAAACACGGTAATTGGACCTGTGCGGTTCTAACACAACAATTATTTTTCGATTTAAAATTTTTTTTTTTTTTTAAATTTGTATGCAATATCATTGGCCAAAAATATCACGTGACCTAATTAAACCCAAAATAAAAATTACCTCAAACTTTTGTTTTACTGAAAATTTTCGCGAAATGTTTTATCTTGAATGTTAGTTAGGCCAATGCGCGCCTAATTAAATATAATATTTCAGATTTTGAGATTTCATAAATTTTTAATAAAAGTTTCATAACTTTTATGAATATTAATAATTTCGAAAAATATTTTGTAAACACGGTAATTGGACCTGTGCGGTTCTAACACAACAATTATTTTTCGATTTAAAATTTTTTATTTTTTTTCAAAAAATTTGTATGCAATAAGATTGGCCAAAAATATCACGTGACCTAATTAAACCCAAAATAAAAATTACCTCAAACTTTTGTTTTACTGAAAATTTTCGCGAAATGTTTTATCTTGAATGTTAGTTAGGCCAATGCGCGTCTAATAAAATACAAAATTTTAGGTTTTAAGATTTCATAAATTTTTAATAAAAGTTTCATAACTTTTATGAATATTAATATTTTCGAAAAATATTTTGTAAACACGGTAATTGGACCTGTGCGGTTCTAACACAACAATTATTTTTCGATTTAAAATTTTTTATTTTTTAAAAAAAAATTTGTATGCAATATCATTGGCCAAAAATATCACGTGACCTAATTAAAACCAAAATAAAAATTATCTCAAACTTTTGTTCTACTCAAAATTTTTGCAAAATGTTTTATCTTGAATGTTAGTTAGGCCAATGCGCGCCTAATTAAATATAAAATTTCAGATTTTGAGATTTCATAAATTTTTAATTAAAGTTTCATAACTTTTATGAATATCAATATTTTCGAAAAATATTTTGTAAACACGGTAATTGGACCTGTGCGGTTCTAACACAACAATTATTTTTCGATTTAAAATTTTTTATTTTTTAAAAAAAAATTTGTATGCAATTTCATTGGCCAAAAATATCACGTGACCAAATTAAACCCAAAATAAAAATTACCTCAAACTTTTGTTTTACTGAAAATTTTCGCGAAATGTTTTATCTTGAATCTTAGTTAATAATTCTTGTTTGTTTGTTATATTTAAAAAAAAATAATTCTTGTTTGTTTGTTATATTTAAATGCTGGTTTGTTTATTAAAAATCAAAGGTATGTAATATTATTGGTTAATGTTTATGCATATATTTTTTATTTATAAAATTTTATGTTAAAAATAATCAAATAATTTCGAACCATATTTTATTTATCAAATAAATCTAGTTTTAACAATTTTTTTGTAAACATGCTTATTAGGCTAACTGGGTTGTTTTAAACCGATTCAATTTAGAATTAAAAAAAAAAAATTTCAAATTTTTTGCATGTAATATTTCATATAGCCTATAGCATAAGGGTTAAAGGTCGTCTTTATAAAATTTCTATAACTTTTGTTCTATAGCATACTTTTTGAAAATGTTTGATCTTAAATGTTAGTTAGGCCATGGCGAATATATTAAGGTCACTAAAATTAATTTTTGAGAATTTGCAAAATTTAATATTTTACGTCATAACTTTTGTATATATTAATAATTTTAACAATTTTTTTGTAAATATGCTTATTAGGCTAATTCGTTTTTTTTAAACCAATTGAATTTAGAATTTTAAAAAAAAAATTGAAATTTTTTGCATGTAATATTTCATATAGCCTATAGCATAAGGGTTAAAGGTCGTCTTGAAAAAATTTTTATAACTTTTGTTATATAACATGTTTTTTGAAAATGTTTTATCCTGAATGTTAGTTAGGTCATGGCGAATATATTATATATTAAGGTCACTAAAATTAATTTTTGAGAATTCGCAAAATTTAATATTTTACGTCATAACTTTTGTATGTATTGATAATTTATCATATTTTTTGTAAATGCGCTTATTAAGCTAATAGGGTTTCTTTAAAACAGTTGAATTTAAAATTTGAAAAAAAAATGTTTTGAATTTTTTTGCATGTAATATACCATATAGCATAGGGCATAAGAGTTAAAGGTCGCCTTTAAAAAATCGCCACGATATAGCAAAACGTTACACGAACACGAGTATATATTGGGCAGATTACATTTCAATAAGCGAAAATAAATAATAAGTTGTTCGTATTTGGATGGGTTTGAACTTTAGATATCAAGAGTGACAGCAGAGAGTCTTACCTCTATACACCATTGGGCCAACTAAAAAAACATTAAGTGATGCGAATATATAAAGTGCGAGTTTCATTTAAATAAACAAAAAAAAATCGGTAGTTTTTATTTGTTTCCGATAACTGATACACCCAACATTCATGTTTGTTGACGTCACTCTATTCCATAACTTGTTTTTAAATGCCGAGAACCGTTTTCATTGTTGACATCAACTGTAATACAAACATATTAAGGTTATAAAATTGGTCTTCAAATTCTATAAAACTGCTGTAACTTTTGTTCTATTGCCTGTTTTTTGAAAATGTTTCATCTTGAATGTTAGTCAGGCTATTGCGCAAATAATAAAGTCACTAAATTTATTTTTGAAGATTCACAAAATTTAATATTTTACGTCATAACTTTTGTATATATTAATAATTTTCATATTTTTTTGTAAATACGCTTATAAGGCTAATGGTGTTTCTTTAAAACAGTTGAATTTATATTTAAAACATTTTATTAATGAATATTTTGCCTAGAGTGTTATATATACCGTAGTATAATAATTCTTAAGTTGTAACCTCGTTTCAGTTTCAGATTTGGTAACCAATTTTTCTTGAAAGGTATATATTTCCTAAAAATTAAATAAAAATTTTTTAATGTTTTCTGTAAATACATAAGTTAAAATGGCGGGTTTTAATAAGACAGATTTATATGTTAAATAATTTTGTGATTCTAATTAAGATCCAGAAATGGTGTAATAATGCTTATACACAAACTATTACATTTTATATTTTATTTAAAAAGGCAATTTTAAATTTTAATTATTTTATTTTGCTTCTTTATAATATGATACAAGGCATATTGGAAAGCAACAGTTTCACGAAGAATAAAATTGTGTTTATTGCTCTTTCAGCACAACTAAAACTTCGATTGGAATTTTTTTATTTTAACGAAAAACTTATGTTTGTTTTACTACGCCAATTTTTAATTATGCAAAGTGAAACGTTGTTTAATGAAAAATTTAATTTTATCTTAAAAATTAAAAAAGTAACTCTAACACAACAGTGGTTTGTTTTTATTTATCAAATTGACAGTTTAAATAACTAAACTCTAACCTAAAATACATTCCCACGTCGAAATTACTAAAAAATTTGCACTAATTTTTTTTAGTTTCAACCAACTTTAAATAGATATTTCTTTTTTATAAATATTTTTAAAAAAGGTCAAAAATTTTTATAACGAAGTATATACGGTAGTGCAATTTACTTACTTGCTTTTTTTTAAATTTTGTACTTCTGCGCAGGTTATTAAGAATGCCAGAAACTCATTCTGTCAGAAAATATAGATGTGTTTGTCTTGTCAGGCAGGTTATATTATCGGATTTAAGAACATCCCAAATACGTCCACCTAATTGTTTTTTTAGAATATATTGCCAATAACAGTCTGTTGTTTAAATGAAGGTACTTTTCATTGTTTGTATTGTTATTTAATTATGCTTTTTAGTACCACAACTGATGACTGATCCGTTTATTGTATTATGAAAACAAAAACATAAACTATCGGGCAGTGTTGCCAAATGATTTAGATTTTATAATTTAAAATATAATAATTTATCCTGCCTAATTCAAAATAAGTATTAGACAAAATTTTTCAGGTAAAAAAGTTTTATATGTTGTTGGTAATTTTCTTTAAATTGTAAATAAAGATTAAGTGTTATCTTAAATATTTGTACAGATCATGTTTTAAACAATGTTGTATAACATTTTGTGTTAATCAATTTTCAATAAGTAATTAGTTTATTTAAAAGTGAAAATAGTAATTTTTAACCACAAATTAAATTTTTTCACAAGCCAAAAAAATTTTTAACCATATCCTTACATACCAAGCACACCGATAAATATTGCTGGGTTGAGTCAAAAACTCGTTCAATGTTTGTTATATGTGCTCTGGTTGTTTTAGTTTAATATAAAACCCACACAACAAAAAAACTTAACGTCAAATTACAAAAAAACATTAAATGAAAATTAAACCTGTAAATGTAATATATATTTTACAGAATCTAACATATTTGCAAAAACTTTAAACGTTTACAAATTATACAGTACCAGAAAATAATAATATAATCCCATACTAAAAAAATATTAACAAAATTAGGAATTAATTGCGTTGGTATTTATTGACTTGGTGTAAACTGGAGTTAGCTATAGGATTATTGTCACTATATAGACTTCCGTTGCTACCTAATTTCGGTATATCGCTTTCCGTGGGTGTGGAAAGTCCGTTTGAAAACGAACTAGGAAAAAGACCACTGCCCGACATTGAGTTCATATTCAATAAACTGTTCTGAAAATTTGAAGATATAGGCTGTGAACCAGTTGAAGTTGAATTTAACGAGCTCTGATTTCCGGGCGTGTTACGCGATAACACGGAAAGGACATCGGCGAACGGGGTTGTGTTTAGCGGGTTTGCTACGTTGCTGTTACCGCCGGATAGTAACCAAGACACCGAGGATGCTGCTTGATGTTGCGGCCTGTGATGACCTAAATACATTTTTTACAACATTAAAAAAATATTTATCAAATCATAAAAAAAATTACCGAAGCTAATTACATTGTTGAGTTATTTCGATTTCATTAACATGCATCGTGGAGAAAATCAACTAAAAACGCTAATTCATTTGCATAATATATATTTGTCACAATAAAATACTTATTGAAGTATAATTACCACCACAACGAACCTTGAAACACGTGCTGATTATTGCTGTTATGTTGCTGAGTCATTTGAAGTTGATTATTGAAACTGGAAAAGTGTTTGGTCCGAAATCCGCACAAAGTTGAATTATCCGAGGTCGAAATTTCTTGGGTCGGAGTAGTTGTGTTAGAATCGGACAACGGACGTTGCTCAGTATGTTTTTTTCCTAGTGAAAATAAATAAAAAAAATATACTTGTAAAAATATATATATATGTACATAGAATAAATTATGTCTAATTTTTGTTTATTATTTTTATATATTTTTATATTTTCAATTAAAAAGCTGCGTGTAATTAAAAATCTACAAAACATTTAAAAACCTATAATGGAATTCTTCAACGTGATGATGTCATCGTGTATCGATTCTCGCAAACTTTCCTCTATCAACGTTGAATTACTACCCGAACTAATATTAGAACCTAAATAACAATTTACAAACGTTTTATACAACTTAAAAAATGTTCTATGTAAATATATTTGTAAAGTTCTGTTAAATTGATTTACAAACTGCAAACTAATGCAAACGAATTTAAAATCACGAAGTTAACTATTTAATTTTTCCTTACTTATGGCATTAGTAAAATACATATGAATTAATTTTATTTCTAAACAATTTTGTATAAATAAATTAAAAATGATGGATATATAAACTAAAACCTATTTTGAATCTGATTTTGAATTAATCGATTCTAATAAAATCAAGTACCTAAAACTACTGCAGTGACACATAATATAAATATTTATTTACTACCTAAAATTATAAATTCTAAAAAATTTACCGATATCTCCGATAGGACTTGATGAAGCATTGATCGAATCATTTCCATCAACCCCGGGTATTTCCTTGCTACTATCCGGCGAGTGTTCGGTTGGTGAATGTTGATGCATTGACAAAGGTTGTTGTTTTGCTCTCTCCATTTTTCGCCATTTTGCTCGCCGGTTTTGGAACCAAACCTAAGAAATTTTAAATTCAGGATAATATATTGTTTAGGAAATTTTAACAAGTTTTTAGTTGGTATATAAGTTATTTCTTTTTATAAAATATATCTAATACAAAGATAAAAAAAAATAACTTAATTTTAAAATGTTTGGTCAAAGTTTAGGAATTTTTTTTTATTTTCTAAGGCTACACTTTTTTGCGCTTTTTAAATTTTTATGTAAAACTTTTACTCGAGTTACTATCATTACATTACAGTGATAAAATAGCTCTTAAATATATCTGCTCCTTGCTATATTTTGGTTTAAAACCACAACTAATTTATTTTTAATCAGGGCACATTTTAGTACCTGAACTCTAGCCTCTGTCAAGTCAATTTTTAAAGCTAATTCTTCGCGAGTGTAAATATCTGGATAATGAGTTTCAGCAAAAACTCGTTCCAGTTCTTTCAGCTGCGAACTGGTAAAAGTTGTTCGAATTCTTCTTTGTTTTCTTCTCTCGTGTAAGCCTCCATAACCAGGATGTGATTGAGTGTTTCCATCCGAAAAGAATTTTCCAGGTATGCCTTTATAAAAGTCACAAGTAACTTAATTAGGTTTTAATAAAAAAGCACAAATTTATTTCTTTATATAATGAACCACCATTTTGTTTTAAACAAAATTTCTTAGATTAAGAATTGAAAAATCTTAACATCCCGCTGTTCAACATATCTTATTAATATTTATTATAAAACTTTAACTGTTTACCTGTAACATAAGGCGATGCATCCCGCAAGGAAGCGACCCCATAAGCCGAAGGAGAATGAATATTTTGTTGACACTGTCCTCCCACGAATGCCGAGCTTCGCATTGGAATAGTCGGGGCGTAAGCAGAAGGAAATGTCGATTGTGTGGTTTGCTTGAAAAACAAAATTAAATTTTAAACAACATAAGCAAATCATTCAATAATAAACTTAATCCCAAATAAATTAAGTTAATAAATCAAGGTTAAGTTTATGTGAATGTCTAAACCATATGTTATATAATTATAAATTTAAATAATTTTTTTTTAAATTGTATGTGTAATTTTTTTTTAATTTAATGTGGGAATTTTTACCTGATTGTGGGCACAAGAACTAAAATCAGCATAAGGTGTTGGCCCGAATGCTGAATGATTATCAGTATTACCAACTGAAGCAACCATACACGCTGTGCCATCGTAGTTTGAACCTACTCCCAAATAAGAAGGGTAATCCATCATATATTCAAACAAGATAATATCTTACAAAGACTGTAGTTAAAGTGTCTTTTATAATAAAAAAGATTTTATTGTGTTCAAGGATATCTGTAATTAAAAATAATTTTAATTTTTTTATTTAAAAAAAATAATATTGTTATTTAAGTTTAGAATTATTTAATTACTGTATCTTAATGTATTTTAATAAAACTTGCATAAAACAAATAATTTATAATAACGTTATTACAAAAATTCTCAACTCTAATTTTATAATGTCGTAAACCAGCTAACTATATTATAAGCGTAAACGAATTTTTCTGTTCTGTTTAGTCAAATAATCTATGGAAATAGAATAAAACAAAATTAAAACGAGGAATCTAATAGAAAAGCGCGAAAATTAGAAATTACATTTTCCCTGCAACTTGGAAGCATAACTGCATAATCGCAAAATTCAATTTAAAAAAAACGAAACTACATTATTTTGTTACAATGCTTTGCTTGCCCACGAAGAAAATGTCGTTATCTAAGCTGATTTCCAAAAGTCAATTGCCATTTTCCCCCTTTTTTCTTCGCTGGGAGAATTTTCGCTTAAGTGTTTTTTCCGTAAGCTTCTGGCACGCGTTTAAAATAAATTGGATTATAATTCACTTGTCTTAGAAGCTCCGAAAGTGGGAACGGGTATATTATTTTTTCGCGAACACGCTGAAATTTTGTTTGATTAGGAATTAAAGTTAGTTTTTATCATTATTTGATTACTAATAAATTAATCGATACTGGTCAAATGTGAAATGACTAATAAATGGTCATTTATAATTTCATTTTTTTACAAAATAATACAACATAATGTATGGTATAACAACTGTACTTAATATTTCATTATAACATTAGTATAGTTGAAAGTAACTTTACTAAAATCAAAACTTTAAGTTGGAAAACAAATTATTTAATTACATCATCCCATTCTGTGTTCAAACACAATAACAAAAAGTCAATACTTTTGCAATATTGCTGAAATTTGCGGCAGGTGCGCGTCGTAGTAAATGTTTAATAGACTCCACTCTTGGATCCTAATGACATTTCTAACGACCTGTCGTCCCAGGGCTTGGAAAATTTAACTTTATTAAAATCGACTGAATGTTAGCACTCACGTATAACAAGTGTGCAATCTTCAGCGAACAATGTTTAATTTTATTGAAATTTAAATTCGAAAAAAAACGGAAATTGGACTTTTGACGTTGGTTTGATTAAATATTTCAACAGCTTTAGATGGTAAAAAGTTGAATATAACTCATAATATATATAAGGGGTTACCAATGCCTTATTATAACTTACGTTTATTTATTTTAAATTTAAAAATATTTTTGGTTGTTTTAACAAAAAGTCGAAAAAATTAGTATTGTGCTTGCTAACACCCAAAACTTTGTACAAATCTTTTATAAAAAATTACAGAAAAAATTTTAAGAAGCCGACTCCAGATTTGATAAATTAAATCTAATTAAAATATAGTCAACAAAAGTATCGTAGTGCTAGGAGGAAGTGGACACGCTATCCGCTTCATGGACCACGACCTTATTGTGATGCCAATCCACATTATTTAAGGTTATTTCGGTTCAACTGGTTTGCGTAAATATATTCACAAAAACGGAAATGTCGAAAAAAAATTCGAAAAAATTACGAAAATTCACACGATCTAAATATCATAATATTTTTGCGTCTGTTTTTATTACGTAAACTTTTGAAATAATAAACAAATAAGTTTTCATCAAATTAATCCCATTTTAATTTTTTTATAATTTTTTAAAAGCAATAATTGTTATTTTTTATGCCTTTAATCAAATATGTTACGGCTTATATCCACTTATAAGCTATAATAAATTGACTGCAAAATGAACGATACTAAAGCGATAGACCGCCCGTTGTTAAACTGATATATCGTATGTTGTTGGCCAAATGCTCTACAGATCGAACTCAATCTGTTATCGTATCTTCAAAGAAAAATAAATTTATAAACATATTTATAATTTTTTATATGTAATTTTGTGTTTATTTTTTTTTATTTTTTTTTTCCATTTTTTTTGAATTTTTTTAACTGTTTTTTTTCTAATAAACACATCAAGATTTATTTTAAAATTAGTGTGTAATCAAGTAAATAATTTTTATGGACTAATTGGCATGCAATAACTTCGCTCAAATTTGAGAAAAAGTTGATAGCTTTATTTACAAATGTTATTTAAATAAAATTATTCAAATTATTTTTGATAATATTTAATTAGAAAAACATATATTTTTCTTAAATTAATTATATCAGATCAAAATTTTTAGATTGGCAATTTTAAACTGAATAAGGCCCCGTATTTAGAGTTTAATTGCGCCAAGTGTCATATATTGATTTGGTCCGTAATAAATTATACATTTTAAGAATTTTCATATTTTCACCTAGATCGATTGAGGATGAAAAATCAATGTCCTTAAATGAAAACTAATATTAGAGATTTTCTGTCCACGTGATAAATTCCGTTGCAGGCTGTTATAAATATATCAAAATCATAAAATATCAAATATTGATTTAAAACTGGGATAAAACTTTTTTTAAAAGTTTAATCTCCATTAGCACTTATATCGGGCTCTAAGAAGTATTTAAGAGTCGAATACATATAAAATAATATCATTAAAAAAATTGGACTTAAATATTAAAGATCAGAAAATGCAACTAGTAAAATATACTTATTTAACAAATCAAAAAATAAAAAATGTTATAACCATAGTGAAACTTTAATTTTTTAATTTTTGAACCCTAATGTTTTAACCGTCATTAAATAAACAGATATTACCTATCATGATACAAAAAATCACGATGCTCTACATTGCTTTAATATTTCATTGTCATATCTAAGGTCGGGGGTCAAATATTACACATCTACAAAAATGTTGAGGTAAGCAGCAGAAGGGCCTAAGCGAGTTAAACTGATGCCATAGGGAAGCTTAACGCCGAAGATTGACGCAACCTATTCCGTTAATGTCAATCTAGGATCAATTAGCCTAATTAAATGCACCAGCCTAAGCATGTTCTTTTATATTTTAACACGACTATAAAACTTGAATTTTAATAAATTATTAGAAAATTCCGCTATGCAATACAAGTTTATATTTTGAAATATTTAACAACGCCATTAAAATTAAAGTAGTTTTTTAATTCGTTTTAAGTAAGAATAGTTGTTGGCTGTTTAAACATTCACGAGGGCTAGGTTGAACGAACGTTTAGGCAGTAAACACCCATTAGATAAATTAGTTTAGTGCATCACGATTGTCGTTTAAGCGTTTGAAGCATATTGCTCGCGCAGACAAATCCTGTGGGATTAACATCCGATCAAATTATAGCGACCCGCGTTTATAGAAAGAAAGGCAAGGCCAATTAAAACAATTAGAGAATAGATAATCGACCAATTCGCTATTCAAAATTTCTGAATTTAATTCGATTATTCTCAAAATAATAGAAAAATGATAAATTGCACAGAAACTGCGATCATTTAAAACGCTTACTGTCACAAAATTCCAAATTTATACATGAAAATTGTAAAATATAACGTTGAATAACACGTAAAAATCACAAATAAATAATTAACAATTGCTCGAAATTATTAATTAAAAAGCTATAACAAATAACGCAAATCAGAAAGCAAGAACATTATTTACAAGTTTGTAAAGTATGAAGATGGATTTGCGTAGCAACAAATGAACGTGCCAATAAATCCAACAAAATAATCCAACATAGGCTTTCTTCTTTTATCAGAATTTTTTGATGTTGTGCTACTTTTTCTACGGAAGGAAAATATTGAGCTAGATCTTGTTTCTTTGATAGGTTTGTCAAGTTCTGGACTAGCAACACGTTTTTCAGAATTAAAAGTGCTTTCTTGTTGTATATCGTTTGATAACACAATATCTTCTATATGAATAGGTGCAGTGATTTCTTCGTTTTTGTCGTTGTTAGATAAACTAATTTCAGTATTTTCAAATGGATCAAATTCATCTGATTTTGATATACTGTTTTCAGTCAAATTTATGTTGCTTGATTTACTTAAATCCAATGGTTCATTGTCGGTTAAGCTTTTCTTTTTCATGTCGAAGTAGTTGTAAGTTGCCGAGTCACAAATATCCTGGGTTGGCATAGATTTTAGATTGGATCTCAAAGAACCTGTCGAATTTTTCTTCACCCTTTTTACAGGTCTATACAATAGTGACAATTTTCGCTTGTGAGAAGGACTTCCTTTATAGCCACTAAAGCGAAGATTAGTTTCAGAATCTAATTGTGCCTCTGAAACAGTTTCCATGTCTTCGAGTTTGGGAACTGCACGTTTTTTGTTAGAACCAGCATATTCAATAGATAGATTATAATTTGAATCTTCGGTATTACCTGATACTTGTTTTTCGACAAAACCATCTAAATCATCGTCAGAATTCTGTTTGTCATTTTCAGAGATTTCTGATGTAAATTGTACAGGATTTTTGTATTGGTAAGTAACAGACTTAACACTGGAATTTTTCTCTGATTCTTCCTTTGCTTTCTCCATTTTGTTTATCATTTCAGCGGATCGCCTTTGTTTCAACTCGGCTAAGGCAAGTGAGAGATTGTAACTCGAACTAGTATATCTTTTAACAACTTTCTTTTCGACAAAACCATCATTATTACTGCCGTGAGTATCTTTATTTACTTCATCTCCTTTGCCCAATATTTCATTATCAAGAGATTTTGATTCAGTAAAAGAAACAGATAAGTTGTAGCTATCTCCTACAGAATCTTGGGGTATATCTTTTACAACAAATCCGTCATCAAACATAACATCCCCGTCTTCTACATCGTATATCTGTATATCGGTTTGATCTGCAACCTGTTCAGGTACTTCATAAGATACAAATTCGTTCACGTCGTGTTCAAACGACTTTTCGTCGCACAATGGTTCCCGAAAACTCACTCTTTTCTTTTGAGAATTTTCTCGAATTGAATCTGTCTCCTCTCCGCTTAAGATATTGTCGCTGTCGTGCAAATTGTCACCGAATAAATTAAGGTAGTAGTTAAACGATGCGTCTATATCTGATCCGTCGGTCGACGAAAAACTACTGAAGTGGTTATTGTAGTTGACATTTTCAGGAGTAATAGTCTCGTCCGAATCGTCTTCGCTAATATTACCTTGATTCTCATTTGTTAAAGTTGCCTCTGACCCTGCAGAACTGTCCGAATCGTATTCCAAATCACCTTTGCTAATATCTTGGCTGTTGCTACCTATAACTTCATCAAATATGACGGCATCAAGATCGAGTTCGTCGGTCGATATGACGCCATCGTCTTCGCTCACGTTACTACTGTCTTCAGATAAAGATATATCAACCATCCACGGTTGGCCTTGTTTGTTCGAAAACATATTTTATTTAGTAAAATAATTCTTAAAAGACTCACAATAAATTCGTATTGCTCTAATAATATTGGTTGCATTGTCGCGTACCAGAAACGCGCAAAACTGCAGTCATTTGCATCAAATTTCTTCATTTCCGATTCTGTTTAGCTAGTAACTAAAACGTTTAAATAAAATAACAAATTAAATTTAAGCCTGACAAATTTACCTCTACCTAAAATATTTAAACATTTGTTTGGTAAAGAACACTTGCTACACCACATGATGTCCTGGGTTTAATCCCCACTGCTTTCATGCTGTAGCCCCTTTGAGTAAGACGCTATAAACGATATGAACTCCTGCTGAGCCAGCACTTAATCAGCAGCATAATTATCAGGCTATTGTAATTTATAACACCCTAAACTGCCACAGGCAACTCAAGGCTGGGTCGGGGTAACGGTTGTTACTCTATGTTTGGTCGCGCATTCGACCTTTCCACATCGAAGATAAAAGATATATACAAAAAAAAGTTGTACAAGTAACTTATCGAGATAAATAAATTTTAATTTTATTTGATTACAGAAATGGTAAAAATAAAAAAATGACAACATAATAATAAAAAACTAAATATAAGCGAATGCTGTTTGGCATGAATATTAAATAAAAAAATGGAAACAAATAAAGACACAGTTGAGAAAAAATAAATCCACCACAATTTTGTTAACGTCAAAATTTGAAAAATAAAAATATGATTTTTCGTTTTTTCGTGGAAGCCACGTTTGTGCTACGACTTGTAATGAATAGCACTGGAACATTTTTGCAACAAAACTAACTAACTGCACCTACTTAGAAATAACCTGAACGCAAAGGCTGCAGAAAAAAGCCATTTTTGAAAGAAGAACCCTCCGAATGGAGGATCGCCTATAGGAATGAATACCATTTAAGCAAGATTTTCCTGGACAATGGTATTTTAGACGAAGGTTTTCCAAAACAGGTAACTCGAAAAAAATCTAATACATACCCTTAAAAAGTAGTTTTAGTTACCCTGCACTCATGCCCTTTTAGGACAAGTTTTCCCCTAACAAGTAAATCATGTTTTGGAGGCTCAAGACTTGCCTAACATACAAGTATTACCCTTATCATGTATCATAGCTATTCAAATAAACTTAAAGCATTTTTGCTTGTCGTGCGGTAGCCGAGTTTTAAACAGAACCGAATCGACGCGAAATTGTGTAAACAAGAGAGGCATGTAGCCGAACGCTTTAACAAACTTGTTAATGCATTTATGGCGCTCTTCGAAATGTTCTTGTGACGTAGACAATGCAACCGGACAACCCGGGCAGCGGAATGTCCATCTTGAAGTAACCTGGTCAACAACCAAAAATTAAAATTAAATATGACTTTTCAGTAAGTTTAAAAAATTTCATATTAAATTGAGAATAACAATTTATAAACTTACTTTTAACGGTGGTTGTCTCGTGATGTGTGAAATAAGAAAATTAAGTGCAATATCTTCACAATTCATATATTCATCTATTATTTCCCTTATAACAGGGGGCATCCAGTAAGTGTATAAGTACATGTAGTGCTGTTTTGTAATACATAATGGTTGCAATAATAAATTATTTGTAATAAAAATTAAAAAAAGAGACAACTCAACATTTAAAAAGACATAACATATATCAAAAATAAAAAAATCTAATATTTTCTAAAAAAAATACAAAAAAAAATACCTAAACTAAACAACAAATTTTCTGCTTTTTATAAATAAATGCAATACATAATTATATTGGCAGCATGGTGTAGTGGTCAGAACACTTGTCTTTACTACAAGAGGTCCTAGGTTCAATTTCCAGTGCTCTCGAGCTGTAGTGCCCTTAGGTAAAGCGCTTTAAACGGTATGCTCTCCTGCTGAGCCAACATTTAATCAGCAGCATAATTATCGAGCAATTATAATTTGAATATCCAAAACTGCCAAAGCAACTTGAGATTAGATTGGGTAACTTATGTTACTCTACAATAAGGTCGTGAAGTCGATCTTCCCACATCGAGGACAAACAAACATAAAAAAAACATTTTTTTAAACGGTACATTAAAAATAAATTACCTTATGAAAGAAAGCTGCACCAGGTAATACCATAGATAATTCACAAGTGTGGTTTGAGTTATAATTCCAGTTGTGATTTTTAGAATCCCATGCATGAAATCTTCCTGGAAATCCGACCAATCGGTGACGAGCTTCACGCCACACCCTTAAAAAGTTACATTAGAAAAAGTAAGTTTACCAAATCAATGTTTAAAAAATAAATAATTTTTATTTATACTACCAAGCAAAACAGATAATGGCATATGATAAAGAATCAAATAAACAAAGATTAAAAAAATAAACACTCAATTTTTAATTCTAAAGCTACTAATTTAAAAATTAATTTTAAAAATAATTAATAACGTAATTTTATTAGTAGTAAATCACAAAACCTAAATCCAAATAAAATCTCATCATGTCTTAAATGAACATCATCATCTAATGACAACACTGCCTCTGTTTGTATCACATCATAAGGAATAAATCTGTTGTTTAAACTATTCTTTCCAGGATTGACAATAGTGACCTCAATTTCAATATCAGGCCATCTTATATCACTGTGAGGAAGGGTAGGTGAGTTCCATACCACAACAACCTTAAAAACGATTGTATATTATTATATATTCATGTTTAATTTAAGAATATACGACAGCGTGGTGTAGTGGTCAGAACTCCTGACTTTACTATATAAGGTTCTGGGTTCAATTCCCACTGCTCTCATATTAATGCTCCTTTATGTAGGACCCTATAAACAGTATAAACTCCTACTGGCCCAACACTTAATTAGCAACTTAATTATCGGGTAATTATGATCAAAATATTCCAAACTGCCGAAGACAACTTAAGACTGGGTTAGGGTAACTGATGTTACTGTATGTTTGAAGTCGACCTTCTCACATCAAGAATAAATAAGGGTGAGAAAAAAAGAGAATATAAGATCACCAAACTGCCTTCAAATTTGCCTTTATCAAATTAAGAATAATTTAAATCAGAAGTGACTAAGCTAAAAAAATTATTAAAACCCTTAGCTTAATATAAGTTTTACAAGTTTAAAAAACACTCTGAACAAACATTATAAATACCCAAATGTTTACTCAAACTTTAATTTCTTTACTAAGACGAACATGCTAATAGCACTATGTTGGTAATTAACATCACCTTGTTAAGATAAGGAAGCCCCATAAGCCTTTGTATAGCCTCAACAAGGACATCATTTCGTTCGTAAGTTAACATCACAATGGTGAATTGTTCGTGTGGTGAATTTCCACCCAGAGTTTCCTGGAAAACTTTTCCAGTCCCACCCGTTCCATCACCTGTAGGTCTATACCCATTTGTTGATCCTAAAAAAGTAGTAAAATAAATAAAATATACCAAATTGTTAAATATGTTATTTTTATATAAAAAAGTTTTGTGGACAATATGTATATTATATGTATGTCAAATTTATGGGCCTAAAAAATAAATAAAACCGTTTGTGATGCGTGGGTGAATTATCCTGAGCAATTATTAGTTAATAGTTGCCATATATTGACAACTAAAATGTCAACTGTAGTGCAGGCTAAGGACTAGTAAGTCTAAATAATGTGGCAACCAAATTTTTATTTAGTTTACATAAACTAAGTTAGAGAAATAATGAGAAATCAAAATTCATCTTTAACCTACATTGTTTACAAACTTTTAGGAAGTTGACACTACAAAAAAGGAGTTTTAACAAAAATTAGTGCTTTTTAAATAACCCCTATTTAAAATCTTAACCCATATTTAAAAAATTTTCATTTAAAATCACTTACCTATGAACTGTGCATCAGTGGAAACAATATCGTCCAACGGTAAGTTTGGATATAAGTGAAAAGGGCCGGGTAATGAGTTCCAACTTTGTTGAGAATTAAGTGTGACTCCGGTGAAGTTTCGAGTGAACTTGGGTGAGTTTTTCTGGGGTTCAGGTGGGGGAATCCCAAACTCAGATTGTGCATCACCGGGTGATGGCTCGTGGGCCTCAACTTTGTAACTTACATGAGAAAATACTTGGCTAAAAAAAAGGAAAAGCTAGTGAGTGACTCGGTTGAGGTATAAGAAATTTACTATAGCTTATAAAAACTAAATATCAATCTAATATCTATTAAAAACTTTAGAAAAATTCTTGTATAAACAATTTAAAGTATTAATTTTGTATAAAGCACTAAATTTAAACAATATAGCCAACCTTGTAGTATCTTCAATAGGTAATGGAGAAATAAGTAATCTCGATCTTATGGTGGCCAATATAGTATCAAGTACTACAGGTACAGTGGAAAGATAAGTGTCGTATAAGAATCTACCATGTCGACGAAGTGCAAGTATATCAGCATCAGGAAAGGTGGAAAGTAGATAAGATAACTCTGTTATTCTGGCCTACATTAAAAATTACAAATGATTATTTTTTTGCATTTTTTATTTTTTTTTTTTTGCACACTTTTATTATAAAATTAATGAAGAAAATTTAATAGCTTTAAAAAGCCTATATATATAAATATAAAAATGAAGAAATTATAAAAATTTTACAACTATTCTGCAAGATTTTATATTTTTCAGGGTTAAAATAATAAATTTTTAATATTTACAAACAAAAAAAGACACAACTTCAGATACCTGAGGCACAATAAGAGCCGCTCTTTCCCAGTTGATAAACTCTGAAAAAGGTAAACTCTGTTTTGATCCCAATATTACAGGAATAGCTCCTGATCTGAGAGACTCGGTCAATCGATTTAAAACAAGCGATGATGTCATAATGGAAGATTGTTGTTCAGGTAATATAATAAGTGAAAAAGTTGATTGACTAAGGATTGCAGCTCTAGTGAAATGGGAACCACACAATGACCACTCTCCACTTAAAAATAATAATATTAATTTATTAAATTACAGTATATATTTCTGACGAAATAATATTAAAAAATGATACTGATTTTAATAATTTGACAAAATAAAATTTGCCGTCATACCGTATGTTATTTTATTTTTTATTTAAATTCTTGTAGCAATTCTATAGTAACTATAACACTTGTAAATCTAAATTTGCCATTTTTAGAACACAACACTTAACTTACACTGTGGCAACCCCATTTCCATTGTTAGGTAACACTTGGTTGCAAAACCCTTCTTTTTAATTCTCACCGCCAAGTTTTTTAATCACAACTTACCTGAAACCATTTGTAATTATTCTTTCTTCAGAACATTTTGTCTGCAGCAAATATTTTTGGTTTAATTTGTTTGACTCCATGAGTTTAAAACTTTCAAGCAAAATCTGGTGAAACTGACTTGTCGACTTTTCGCCAATGACATTATCTAATTTAAAAAATACCAAAATGTAACACTGTTTAATATAATTTGCAGCAGTGCTAATTTTAATTAGTTTAAAGTACCACTACATCACACCGGCAGCGTGGTGTAGTGGTAAGAACACTTGCTACACCACACATAAGGTCGTGGGTTCAATCCCCACTGCTCTCATGCTGTAGCGCCCTTGAGTAAGGTGCTATAACCGGTATGAACTCCTGCTGAGCCAGCACTTAATCAGCAGCATAATTACTGGGAAATTATAATCTATAATATCCCAAACTTCCACAGGCGACTCGAAACTGGGTTGGAGTAACTTATGTTACCCTATGTTTAAGTCGAGCATTCGACTTTCCCACATCGAGGATAAAGATATACACAAAAAAAAGTACCTTGTAAATTTATGGGCATTTCATTATATTGGCCTTGAAACGAGAGTAGATATTCTCTATTAGCTGGAACCTAAGAGAAAATATAAAATTATTAAAATTTTAAAATATAAAAAAATCATTTGAACGTAAAATTTAAACACAGCACACTAGAAAAAAATTTCATTTTTATTTAAACATATATACAGAATAAAATTTAATACAGAAACATGACCTTCTATAGCTATAAAAACAGTTTAAATAGTAATACAATGGGTTATAGAATTATTATGACATACAATGGGTTGTGAAATTATGTTTTAAACTATTTTTAACTTGCCTGCATTGGTATAGATTTGTCATACCAGAGAGATTTCTCATTCAACCATTCTTCTTTATTATTATTATGTTCTTCCTGTTCCAACATTATAGCTCCTTCATGCTCTGTTTATTAAATTGAAAAAAAAAAACAATCAAAGTTAAATAAAATAATAAAATTGTTTAAAAAATTAAAAACAAAAATGATTTCATGTAGAATTACAAGTAATGGTATTACAAGTATTACAAGTAATTTTTAGCTTGTAAGCATTCGTTAATATGTTTTGGTAGGAAGACTGAAAGAAAGACACTCAGATCCTCAGTTTGATTCCCACAGTTTACATGTTAAGTTAGCCAATACAAATTTTAGTTTTTTTGCTTAGATTGTTAACACTTGAACACATTTTGTTTTTAAAGCTATTACCAACTTTAAGAAACAAAAATTTTCAGTTTCAATACTTACGCCTTATATTCCCGATAACGGTTAATGTTGGTACCACCAAATCAAAATCAGATCTAAATTGGTTGTTGGCAAAATTAGATTGAGCCACAATAGCTCGGCCTGTATTTACACCCAGCAAAGGGTTTTGGGTTGTGGAAGTTTTAGATAAATAAAGTAGCATGTGGTTTCTTCCATCCCCATGCCAATATGCAAGAGATTGCAACCACTCCGATATATCTTCTGTATTTAACCCAGTTTGATGTTGATTATCTGGGACAAAAAAAAAAAAAATTTTTTAAAAGAAGTTTTTATAAAATTGTTGGGTAAGTTTCAAATTGATCCTTTTTAATATTTTAGAAGAAAATTTAATAAGTTGTACAAAAACTAATTAAAATAATAGAGACATGATATACTCTGTTTGCATAACATACATTTAAAGTAATAAAACATAGCCAAAATCATTTGATCATAAAAGATATTACACCACTAAGCCAAATAAACAAAAAAATTACTGCAACAGATATTAAAGCTCTATAATTTTGTCATGGTATTGTTTTAATGACTTTAATGGTATAAGTACTATATTTTCTCCATGGACTAAAAGTTATAAGAATGTGCCAAAAAATGTAAATCCAATTAAAATAACTCCCTGTCAAGTATAAACTAAATAATGTATGACTAAAAACTAATAAAAAACAGACTAAAAATATATTTTTTAACCAATTACACAATGTTTAAACTAAATTATTTTCATATTAACCAAGCAAATAAAATAATTAAAAAGACATTAAATAATGTAACTCACCAGCTTCTACCTCACCAAGTACAACGACATACAAACAAGCATTCTCTGGTATGGTGGTTACATATGCATTTGATGAAAACACTTCTGTTGTGGCATCAAGAATAAAAGAAGTTATAGAAAAAGGTGATCTATCTGAAATATTTATTGAGACACAGAATTAAGTAAACGATTATTTTTTAAGACCCTTTTTGTGTTTAAAAATTTTTAAATAAAATATTATTTTATTTGAGTTGAAAATCTTAAATATTTGGCAAGCAGTTAAGGTTTTCAAGTTTTAGCTGTAAATGTCTAGATTTGCTATCACAAATTATTAATTAAACTTTTTAGTTTTATAGTAAAGTTTTAAAATGGAAAAGATTTACTAAAAATCCAAAATTCTAAATGATAGTTTTTACTGTTTTTCATTTAAACAATTTTAAATGATAATGCTATTAGGTGGCATTACATAAAGTGAGTTAAACTTTTTTAATTAACTTATTTAAACAAACCTGCAGCAGCAATATCAGAAGTATGGGAATAAACATAAACCGGAAATTGAGAAGAAAGTGAACACCGAGAATAATCAAAACAACTTTGCATTTGACAACTAAATAAAAACTTCATTTAAATTCAATGGTCAACATGAAAGATAAATATTTTTTGTAAAAAAGAGACTTAAAGCATATAACATTATACTAATCTTAAAAAAATTACCAATCAGTATGTAAGTTATACATTGTATACATATACTAAATTTATAAACAATTTTGTAGCCTATGTGGAAAAAATTTATTCATGAAAATATATTATTTTAAAAAATTTACTTTTGATAGTTTTTAGGTGGCTTAATGTTAACGTTATCTTCGTCAGTTGCAAGTAGTCGAGCTGGAGCAACAATTTTCGGATTTTCTGCTTCTCGTTTTTCAATCTTCATCTATAAAATATAAATAATAAAGAATTGAAAATATGAAAAATAATAAAAAATTGTTGAATTAAATGTATAGGCCCATGAGTTACATGCATTTTATTAAAATATATCTGTAACATTTTTACCTGCAAAATTTGCCTTTTAAGAGCATCCAAGTCATAATTAGCTTTCTTAACAGACTGAGATATTGAATTTAGTGAATCTTGTTGTGCCAAAATATCTTCCTGAAAATGAAAGTAAAAATCTTATTGTTGAGTCATTTTTTAAATAGTGCTAGCAACACATTATAATTTTTCTTTAAATTAAAATATATTTATACGAAGTCTTAAACTTTTTGTAAACACATTAGTCTATTGTTCAAAAATAAAATAAAAAATATTTAAAAAATAATATGGTATACTTATTAAAGATAATTTACCTGAATTTTAAATTTTTTATTTTCTAACTCTCGAAGTTCGTTTGAAACAGAAGTTTTAATTCGACTTAATTCATTTACATGTTTTAAATCTCTGCCACTACACAAAAGTAAAGAAAGTGTAAGACATTATAAAGTGCCATTAACAAATGTAAAAAAATGGCAAAAAATTTTAAATATTTCATTACAAAAAAATTGTAAATTTTTTAAACCAAAATCTAATTTGAGATTACTGTATTAAGTTTAACAATTAGTTTATCAGACTACTTACTGTTGGTTGTCATTTGATCTTATAAAATCTTCAATTGAAGGCTTTTCTTTCGACAGTTCATTGTGAAAATTAAATAAATAAAAACAAAAAACACAAAAGATCAGACATGCCCCAATTCGAAGTGGGTATGAACTCGCAAAAACTCTAAAAATAAAAATTTAAATACATATATCTTTATTCTAGTTGTGGAAAGATATAAGTGACCAAAACATAGAGTGACAACTGCTACCCCAACCCAGTCTTAAGTTGCCTTTGAGATATTAGAGATTATAATTGCCCGATAATTATCCTGCTGATTAAGTGCTGGCTCAGGAGCAGTTTATACCATTTATAGCGCCTTACTCAAGGACACTACAACATTGGAGCAGTGGCGATTAAACCTGCAACTTATTTTTTTAATGTGATAGCTAAAGTTTTTTACTCAACTTACCTTTTAAATCCACGAGTTGTATTTTCTAGCACAACGGGTAACTCAGCATTGGCAATGGATTGACGAAAGTCGTAACGATTTTGCATGGCAGTTTGGAAATTTGGAATAAGTGATACCGGTTTAGTAGACAGTCCAACAGAGATAACCTTAATAACCTTTTTTAAAGGTCAGCATGTCATTAACAACTTGATACACAAAGAATTGGTCAAAACCTATTAGCCTGGTGAGAATTAAGTTATGAATTATTGGGTTTGGTGACCATGCCATAACATACTTAAAATCTTTATGTAAACATTAATACTTTTGGCATGTTTTAAATCATTAAATTGATTTTGTCATTTTTTCCCGTCGCATTGTTGTAATATTGATTGTATATCTTATTTATTATTTAATTTTATCAATGTACGAAAAACCAAAAAAAAAAAATACAATTATAAAGTCGAAAAAATATAAAGAATATAAACGGTTGTATTTACTAGGAGTACCCACTGACCTAAGGGGCTAATGTTACCTTACTGCCTTAAGACTAACTTTAACAGACGCACCCTGTAATATAAACTAGTTCAACATTTATTTTAAATAAATAAAAAACTAGTATAGCATAAACAAAAAACTGCCACAAAAGTTTACTTAACATTAAACGAAACTTCAAAACAACAAATTAACGTCAAAAAAAAACAGTCAAATACAAAAGATATTTTCTCTTTGTCTAAACGTAAAATAACAGTTATAAAAAGGTATTGAATATTTGTTTAAAATCCTGGCTGGTTTCCTAAATAAACATTACCTTTCTATAGAAACTCAACAAAAACCCCTTAGACGGTTTTTTCACGTTCTCTTGAAGCTACTTAGTGCCCACTAACGGTTGTCAAAACAGGCTTGTGGTGACATGTTATAAAGAATCTTGCAGAAAAGAATACACAGGGAGGGATAACGTTCAATTTGAAGTGATTAAATGTTGTAATAGTAAAGGAGATTAAATATAGTATAGAAAATCAAGAGCGGCAAACCATTATGTATATATTTGAGACCACTGGAATACTAAATAAGCTTAGCCTATCTCCTGCAAATGTAACTATTTTAGCATCACAAGTTCTATCTATAACTCTTAATAAAAATCTGTTAGATTTCCATACTATCTAATAGCTGAACTATTGTTCTTAAAATACCAATTTATTCTTCAAATAGGATAAGTACTTTTGTTTATATTCGTAATATGAAATTGAAAATTGACAAAAAAACATATTTTTTTTAGTTTTTATATAATGATTGTAGCAAACACATATAGATATGCGACATACACACGTATATAAGCACGTTATAGATAATAATATACAACAATATCAAACACTGATAACCTTACGAATAAGCGTTTATTACGAATATTTGTCAAAAGTAAAATAAAGCTGAAAATGATACAAAAAACAACAATATTCAGCACCTCAAAATTCAACATTTTTAGCGTAATTCACTGATTTAATAAACAGCAATTAGAAGTTAATTCATTATAGGTATTTAAAAACAATAAAAATACATCTTTTGATTTTTGTATTTGATCAAATAAAATTTTAAAAAAATGTAACGTTTGTTTAAAATTATCTTCACTTTACAGACAATACTATAACCATGTACTGTTTATATTAATAGTGATATAAAAAACAATCTAAACAACAAAAGACCAAAAAGCAATATTATATAAAAATTTAATAAAAAACTTGCAAACACAAACAAATACAAACTTTGTTTTATAATTGAAAAGATGTTTTTTAGAATTTTATTTTCCCGATTTTCCAGTTTTCGAGTCAAATCTCTTATGAGAGCTCGGTTCTTGATTTCTTGTTTTTGTTATTTTCTCGAGAGCTTGTGTTTTATCGCGGTCTATAACAATGTATTCCACTCTCGGTTCTGTGTTTCTGTAAAGCAAAAAAAATATATGTTAAGTTTTTAACAATTTATTTTTTATTTTTTTACTGTATTATTTTTTTTGCCCAATTGAATTCTAAAATAAAACTATATTATTGATTTACATCATTCTAACTGGTACACCTAATAGCGCAACCAACAATCAGGATTTTATTTGTCAGAACATGGTCACAATGCTCAACTAACATTTGCCAGCGGTAATTTACCCACACACCACAAATTGCAGTTTTTTTATTGCGCAGGGTTATAAATTAGACATGCATTGTATATGCTGCCTACTTAACTCCATTGCATAGAGTTTTATTATCACCATAACACATTGCAATGAGTTTTAAATTTATTATTTTGCTAAACTCTAAAAAGTCTACCTCTCCGGAGCATTAACATGTTCTGGATGATGGGAGTTATTATCCTGTCCAGATGGCAAGTCCAACAACTCAATATATTTTAACTCCTCAGAAGGATTGGGAGCAGGAGGAGGAACAACACATGGTGTTTTACGGAAGAAGTGTGGACTATTTGAAAAATCTCCGGTCTATAAAAGAAAACACAATTAAGAGGCTTTGAATATAGTTGAACGTAAGAAATTCATTTTTAAAGCTATATATAAAGCCTTTGTTTGGCCGAATAATTTTGTTATTTTATATATTCAAGCAATTAGTTATTTATTACAATAAAACAGTTACAAACAATTTAAAATAGTTTTACTTACCAAATGACCACTCATAGGAGATCTTTCCCACAACAAACTACTAGTGGAACCACTTTGCTTTAAACTATCTGGTTTGGGTGGTCTATCCGGCACCAAATTTGCTGGCGATTTTTGCTGAAGGCCTGGCGTGAATGGACCTTGCACTTTCTGACCTTCATACATTGTTTTGTGTATGCCATAGGGGCTTGATCTAGGGGGTAAATTCACGGAAGGAGGGGTTCGTGGTGATAAACTCGATTGGCTGTGTTTGGGAGGTCTCTCCGGAGGTTGCAATCTTCTTGAAGGAAGAGTCTCTGAATAGCCTACCGTCCACTGTGATCCTATGTTGGGGGAAGTTGAATATTGCCCCATGGCGTGGGAGTGGGATAAGATTTGTTCCGACAACAATTGGTTAGAAATATGCATCCCATCTGCTTCATCAATGCTGCTCTTAGGATAAGGAAGTCTTTGACTAAAAAAAGGACAATTTAAAAAAAAACTACTTTAATAACAACAACTACCTTTACAATGTAGACTTTCTTATATCGTCAAAGTCTATAAATATATATTTGAGCTAAGTGGGCGATATTAATATTTATGTCCAATTTAAAAGTCTACAAAATGAAAAAAAACTGCTGCTTGTGGTAGTGGGTATCTTGTGTAAATATAAGTTGAAGTTGCAAATGTTTTTCGACAATAAAAATCTCGTTCGTATGGCGGGCCATCGTATATATATAATACACAAACAGAAACATACCTTGTATCACTAGATCCATCGGAATCCAAACTTTTTCTCGGTCCAGGTTTTAGTTCTCTTTGTACAGGGGGTGGTTCGTTATGATTTATTTTACTTAGTAAAGGAAATGTTGGTTTGTTCATAAGTGTTTTGGCTCCAGCCATGCAGGTGTACAAAGATTTATCATCAAATCCTGTGGAAAAAAATTTAGTTACCTTAACAAGAATAAAATTTGATTTAAAATATATTAATTTACTTTTAAGTTAAGTAATTACTTAATTCAGATTTTCTTAGATATTACAAACACTTTATTACAATAAATTGTCAAAATTTAGGTTTTACATATTGAATTGCGAAATAAACATAATTACATATTTTTTTAATTAAAAAAAACTTTTTTAAATATTTTTTTTAAATGTAAACAAACTTCTATCTTGAGGTTCCATCTCTGGTTGGCTCATCATCGCTTCATAGTTAGGAACTTGGTCGTTAATTCCACTTAAACCTTGCTGTTGGTTGTTGTTATTGTCGGCCATCTTGTTCGAGTTAGGTTGGATTTTGGAGGAAGATTGAACTTTTCCAGAAGAAATATCGTACGTTCCTGCAGGAGATCGACTTCTAGACGAACCTTAATAAAAAAATTATCTTAATGCTGACTTTTTTATGTAAAACTTCTATACATTTTAAATTATATAAACAATTAAAGCAAGTATATAGACTTTTATTAAGTAATACTCTAAACTAAAGTACTAATTAAATGCTCTAAAAATACTTAATAAAGTACCTGAAGCTGAAGTACTGCCACTCCCTGTGCTGCTTATGCTTACAGATCGTGACGCACTAGGCAGAGTATTCCTATTTATTTCTGAAGTTGGAATTGTATGGGTTATAGTTGTATGTTGCGGTGATGAAAAGTTTAAGTCAGAAGGTTCATTTTTCTCTTTTTCAATTACCCCTATTACCATTGTGTGAGGTGGGGAATCGGGGGGCTCGAAATGTGGGCGGTAATTTGTTTGCTGGGGTAATGTCTGGGCCACAAATCGCTTATCCATGTCATGAGGGGGTAAATTTGAAAAATTATTTCTCATATTCGACTGAGTTAAAATTTGTTTTGTGGCTTCTGATTTAGGGGGCCTGGGTGGGGGTATTGCAAGATTTGATCCAAACGTTGCAGCCGAAGAGTTTAAACCAGTGTTATATCTGTTATAACCCAACGAGTTGGCTGCATTATAGTCTATCGATCTTCGCCGAGAATAAGGATTTTTGTGTTCAATTTTCGCCGCAAGTTCGTTGGCAACTACCTCTAACTGGCCGACACTCGAACTTCTACGAATTTTTTGCATTGGCATGAGTACATTGTTAAAGGCCTTGCTAGGTGAGTTATAAATAGTCGGCGCGTTTAAGGCATGTTCGGAAGAGTACATGTTCCCATTTTGCGGGGCACCTGAAGAGTGCCCAGTGGTGTAAGATTGTCTGTTTGGCATTATTTGGGGGGACAACATTCTTTGTTTATTGTAGGCTTCACTTTCTCTTGTTTGATCGTAAAAAACCGGAAACTAAAAAAACAATTATTTTAGTTCAAAATTGTTTTTTGTTTGGTTTCCTGAAAATGGCTTTTTGAGCAGCAAATTGGTATTTATTTTTTATTTTTTTTGTATATATCTCTTTATCCTCAATGTGGGAAAGTCAAATGCGCGACTTAAACATAGAGTAACATCAGTTACTTCGACCCAGTCTCGAGTTGCCTGTGGTAGTTTGGGATATTATAGATTATAATTGCCCCGTAATTATGCTACTGATTAAGTGCTGGCTCAGCAGGAGTTCGTACCGTTTATAGGGCCTTACTCAAGGGCGCTACAGCATGAGATCAGTGGGGATTGAACCCACGACCTCATATGTGGTGTAGCAAGGGTTCTTACCACTACACCACGTTGCCGGTCATTTTAAATTAATTTGGTAAATTCTATCTTGTAAAATACATTTCAATCACCAACAATTATTTTGACACTACACTTAATTAATTTTTATATGCCATTTAAAAATGACTGTGTATATACACTTTGTTTGAAAAAAAATATTTAACCTACCTGGGTTGCTCCTTTTTGGCTGGTAGAAGAAGCTATTGAATGGCTGTGACTGCTTGAATAATGGTGGTCACTTTTTATTGGATAACCCGCTTCTGTTAACAACAAAAACATGGTGAAATATATTCAATATTGACCCAACATTACAAATCATTAAAACTTATTTATAAATTTAATTGATTTTTGATTATTTTTAAAGGGTGAACTGCAGTATAACATAACAAGAATAAAGAAAAATGTTATTTTAAGGGATTTGTAATAATTTCAAAGTGAAACTTTTAACTTTTTGAAAATTTTTTTTTAACTTTTTGATTTTTTTTTAACTTTTTTTTTTTTTTTTTAACTTTTAACTTTTTGAAAAAAACTTTTTGAAAAAACTTTTTGAAAATTTCAAAGTGAAACTCTGAGTTACAAAATAAACATATACCTGCGGATGCATCAACAGTATTAATATACTCTGTGTTGAAACTGGGAGAATTTATTAAACTGTTATTCCATCCAGAATCCCCTATAAAAACATTTAGAAAAGATAATAGAAAGCGGTACCAATAAAAATGCCAATACAAATATTTAAAATCATTTTCTTGGAAACAATAAAAAAAGGGAAAACAACATGTCTATTGTCTTATAAAAGTTAATGTATTGACTTTAACAGCACACACGCTAAATATGCCAAAAATTGCTATAAATCCACTATAAATCCACTGACACCTTATTAAACCATTTTTTGATATTCAAAAAATTTACCCTGCAGGGGATTTCCCATATCATCTACCCTGTATTCTCTCTGTAAGTTAAGGGGAACTTGTTTGAGGTCCCTGTCGTCTATTGGGCACAAACCTTGGCTTGTCTGTATAACATAATAATACAAATAAAAAAAATGTTTTTTTATGATCAAAAATTTTTAAAAAGTGAATAGGCCAACTATTTTGTTCCCCGTGATTTACGCAGCTTTGTGTTTAATTGACACACTAAATATTTAAAAGTTGTTTCTAAATAAGTCAGTGATTTTTCACAAATGGTGCACTACTTTACAAAAAAAGATAATTACTTACATATATTAATAAAAAAAAATTTAAAGAAATTAACTGTAAATTGCAAATTTTACAAAAATGAAACTTGTGCGGTATAAGTTGCACACAAATAAATATAGTTGTTATCATACCCGAGACCGAGTTCTGGCTTCAGTTACCTCATCTTCATCACTGTCATTCACAAGAGGAAGTAAGTTGTTGTAGTTGCTATCAGGTTGAATTACACCTTAACAAGAAATACCAATTTAACGTCAACATTTGATGCACGTAAAGCAGAAATTTTGTTTATGTATTTCTGCATCCAATGTGCTTTATAACAAATAATTAAAAAAATAGGAGAAAAAATATTTTAAATATTGTCCAAAATAGATCTAGATTTGTTTATAATGAACATTTCTTTATTTTAAAAGAAAATTTTGCCAATTAAAATTAAAAAAATTAAAACAGGTAGTGATACTAATTTTAAACACGCACTAACTAAAATTCCCCACATACCGTTGGTATGTTGTGTTTAAAAATAGTAACATTGCATCATAGTAACAATTCCATATCAGTGTATAAAACATAAATTAGTGTGTATACGACGCACAGGTAGAACTGTGTCTTTAAATAGAATTCGAGTGATTGTTTATTTAATACTTAATTTTAATTTTATAATAACCTAGTCAGAGTGTCCTTATATGTCATTATATCAATACAATAAACAATTTAAATGTTTCCCTTACAAACAGAATTATCATACTATATTTACCTTAAACCTATTAACAAATTGGCGCACTTAAAATATACATAACATTAAATTTAATACCTATAAAATTTGCATATTATAAAAAATGCAAATTGCATCCTTATTGGGAAATTGGCTAGCAAACCTATTTTAATGGTGAAATAATAAAGAAAGCATTTTATATCAAAAATGCGAAAAAAATTTATCAAAATTAAAACTTGTTAAAAATAAATATGTACAATATGTTGTTTAAAAATATTAACAAAGTAAATTCTACAATTAAATTACCTGGTGGCAAGGGTGGAGGGCAGTCCGGCATGCTATCCAATCTCTGTTGCCTGCGCCCGGTAATAAACCTCATCGGGTGCTTTTGAGGTTGGCTTAATATGACATCATCATTATCTGTCATGACATCATCAAGTCGGCTTTCGTGAGTAAAAACGCTGTCTGTTGATTGTCTTCTTTCATCGAGCTAGAAATTTTTTATTAGATCATCAATTATTTTTACGATAATGCCCTATGAAATATGTATTCGAAAGGTCAAGGAATTTATGAAAAAATGTCACGGAACCTAATTTATGCACCTTATGTAACACCTGTTTATTGTGTAAACAAACAAGTTGCAAGACCTGTACAAAATATGCAGATTAATAAAAAATTTCAGGAATTTTTGGTAATGTCAGTGACCTAAAACAGTTTAAGTAAAAAGTGTAATAAACAGATTAATGGTATATAACATAAAAAAATGGTTTTTAAATATTTTAAACATAACTTAGATATCTATTGCAAAAATTACTGAAATACCTTTCTGACCAATACCAAAGCCATAAAACAATAAAATGTTATTGCATTAATAAAAAACAATTAAAAAAATGTCAAGATATAGTACAACTATAAATTACATGATTTTGTGTACAAAGCCCTTTATATATTTGTTTATTTACCTTGGCACTGTGTGCAGAATGGTCTAATGTTAAATGATTTGGTTCTTCAGATGATGCAGTTTTACAATCAGCTAATAATAAATAGTCTGAACCGCTGTCATCCTAAAAAAAAAATAATTTCATTTATTTTAAGGTTTTTATATTTTACACATTCGCTACAAAAATAAATTTCAAAAAAAAAAAAATTTTTTCTTTAAAATTAATTTTTTTACATTCTATTTATTTGTTTAAATTATTTACAAATACATTGAAAATGGTATGGCTAAATATAATACTAAGTGACAAGACTTATAACCCAACATTGTCAATTTAATCCGAAATGACGCGGAATTTAGCTTATTTATTGTCACGGAGTGATAGAATACATGCAGATAATAAAAACTTTTATCGTACCGATAACAAAGGATTAACAGCATAACTGTAACCATCTCTCTCTGTCACAAGTTTGCGGGGAACCGACGGCGTACCTTTGCAATAAAAAAAATTGAATCAATTAAAATTGATTCCATTGAAAAAAGCGAAAGTAATACTAACAATAATGTTGTAAAACTTTTTTCTAGAAAACAAAATCAAAAAAGTAGTAAACAGATTATTGTATGTGGAAAGTTTTAAAAACTTTCTATGGTAAAAAAAAGTTAGTGATAAAATATAATAAAATTTTCTTTGGCACAATGTTAGCCTATTTTATATTAAATTTATATATTATAAATTTTTAAATTTTATTTATTTTTTACCTGCTGCTGAGACATGACCTGACCCAGTAGACGTTCTGGGTTCTTCGTTTAAAACTCCATTATTTTCGTGGTGGGTTAAATTTGGATCAGCAGTCCCATTACCCTTGTGAATTAGTACAGATCGAATTGACATCGTGTTTCTGGGTCGGGGTAAGGGAGCGGGTGCCCCAGCTTCATCTGGGCTTCTACAAAATTACAAAAAAAAAAAAAATTTCATCAGTATCAAAATTTTATTATAAAACAAAATAAACATTTTAAAAATTAAAACCAACCCGTTTTCGTCTTGTAAAGGAGATAGTGATCCATTATGTGGATATTTGTCTCTCTGTGCAACTGTTTGATCTGGTTTAAAGGTTTGCTGTTGCGATCCTAAATCAGTCTGATTTTCGGGCGAGTCTAAATATAATAAATTGTTAACATTAAAATAACATGTATCACCACTACGCATATTTTCAATCCACTATGTATATTTACTTGGCAATAAAAATATTCCGAAGTGCAGTAGCACCTACTATATTTACAAAGAAACTACATTAAATTTTGTAAACAAGCAGCCATGACCAAACAGTAACCTATCAGTGATGATTAATTAGTCTATTTGTGTAGTATTTTACCATGATTGAACCCGCATAAATCACACAGGTATCGCACCCAAGATGCCATCTCGAGACTGCTTTCGGCAACCAGATAATAAATCCTTGTTTTTGTAACAATGTCAAACACATATTGGTGAGAAGGATCCTTTTTCTCATATTTGATAGGAACATTTGCATCAATCTAATATTAAAAACAATTTTAATAATTTTTCAAAAACAATTTAATTAAAAAGGTCATAAATTAGTATTCAATATAGTGATTTTTTCTACCGGCAATATTAAAAACAAAACCATTTTTTTATTGTTAAGTATATAGCCAAGGACTCAAGTTAATTAAATAGCCTTGAATTCTAGTTAAAATGTAACTACAGCAAAATATTGTTATCAAATACAAATAAATTAAAAACTATAACAAACTTTAACATAATTTTTTGTTTGCTAAAATATGAACAAGAAATTATTGTTTACCCACAGGGTGAACTTACCTGTAAACATTCGTTTAAACTTATTGCTTTGATTGGTTTTTTTGAACCTTGATGTCTGAAATACTCCAGTACGTTCGAATCCCCGGAAAGGCGACCAGATCTTAAAACAAACCAGCGCTTTTTCCAAGCCTGAAAAAATTAAATGAAAAAAAAATAGTATGTAAATAGAAACATTGAATTTTAAATTTTATTTACACTAAAATAAAAATTTAAATATTTTTAGTTATTTAATTTGATTCGTATAAATATTTATATATAAATATATATATAAAATTTACATTAATAAAAATTAGGACAATTTTTAATCTGCATTAGTAAAAAAACTACTATTATAATTTGCTAAAATGTGTATCAGATATTTATTCAATAAATAACACAAAAAAACATGCAGTAACTAAAACTAATTCTTAAACTTAACATTTAAGCCAACGTTTATGTCAGTATATTCATCATTTTAAATGTTGCATTTGATAATTGATTAACATTAATTTGTAAGAACTGTTAAAATAATAACCGGCAGCGTGGTATAGTGGTAAGAACTCTTGCTACACCGTGGGTTCAATCCCCAATGATCTCATGCTGTAGCGCCCTTGAGTAAGGTGCTATAAATGGTATGAACTCCTGCTGAGCCAGCACTTAATCAGCAGCATAATTACCGGGCAATTATAGTCTCTATAATATCCCAAACTGGCACAGGCAACTCGAGACTGGGTCGGACTAACTTATGTTACTCTATGTTTAAGTCGCGCATTCGACTTTCCCACATCGAGGATAAAGATATATAAAAAAAAATAAAAAAATAAAAAAATTTTAATTAAAGATTAAATACAAACAGACCAAAGATTAAATAAAAAAAAACAAATACTTACATTTCTTCTTAATTTTCGTTCAGGGGGTGACTTTCTAAGCCACCCTGACAGCATAACACCTCCACTACTCATTATTTTCTTTTCGTAGCTTAATTAATTAAGTTGAATTAAAACTAAATTGCGATTTCACAAATCAGAAGCAGGTAACAATAAAACAAGCACCCGACAATCGCAATAAACAATCCTCATTTGTCATATTGCCTAAACAAACGAAAAATTATTAACAATTGATCCTAACATAAACACTGTCTGATTGTCAACAGACGATTGTTATTCAGTCTGAGCCAAACTAACTTGTTTGTTTGGACAAATTTGCGGACTTGCGATTAAAGCGGAGTAAACAAAAGTGTTGTCACCAAAATAGTAAATCGACAATACACTAATTTATCCTTAAATTATTGTTTTCTATAAATTTTTGACAACCCTGGTCGTCATGGCGACTGTTTTACGCTTGTTTAATTAAACTGAGTTGTAGTAAAGTTTTACTTTTAACGTGGTTGGGTTGGGCCTTGCCTGAATAATATCCCATTTATATTCAGTGAAATTTAATTGTAAGTATTGCTATTTTAATATTTCAGTAATAAGCTATCTTTATATCGGTCAGTTTAAGTACCACAAGGCACAATGTATCTAACATAGCGAAGTAGTAGCGATTCTTAACATTATTTAAATAGGCAATAGTTATTTTAATGAACCAACTTATTTTCGTTATGTTTTTAAATTGACAGAACATTTCCAAATGGCTGCATTAAACCTTATTCCGGCTAGTCTTGAGGGGCAGGAATTTTTGGCATCCTCACATTACAAGTTATCTCACGACGAACGTTTCATTCCCGCTTCTTTAAAAAGCACAATGCAAAAACATTATGTCCCACCTAGAAATAAGCTTAAGCCAGAACCAGCATTACCACCCAAGCCTTCTAGTTTTATGCACCAGGATGCTGATAAAATTAACATGAAAATATCAGAGACAGGCCAGGCCTTTCCAGCAAAACATTCAATCCACGACGACCCTCGAGATAAATACTCAGCTTTGTACAAAACTAATTTTAAAATGGATTCCGATAATAGATTGGATTTGTTTACTACAACTCATGAGCGTTATTATAAACCAAATGCGATCACAGGAACGCCCTGGAACCCGAGTCTGTCTAGAATTTGGACAAAGAGTTCTATACCACAGGGAGATAAGGAAAAAGCTGACGACCCAGTCTCTAATTATCGGTACCTCATTAGACATGATTTAGTCCATATTTAAAACACGCTTTTCAAGTTGTAATATTATATTTACTTCTCTAAAACTATAATTAATGGTCAACTTGTGGTATTTTGACTTAAATTATATGCATGAATAGAAAATATATTTTGAATCTATTTATATTTTAGCGGAAGCTATCTTGGCCATGACACATCTCAGAATAAAGTTCAAAGAAACTTATCAACAAATGTTGCAACCAGGTCAACCATAACGGGAAATGGTAGAAGATTGTTTGACACAACTCATTGTGATACTTACAAGGGAAACTGGGGTGCACCACCTGCACCAGTTAAAAAAGTAGGTAAATCTTTATATTGTAGCGAACTTTGTGCGCTTTTTGACGCTAACACCTCCTCGGGGGCTCTAACTTACCTTGTGGCTCTGATTTACCTTATCTATGAGCCACTTTTCTTATCGTTTTTGTAAAGTGTTGGTACTTTTAGTGTATGCTTTTGATCTGATAGTTTAGTATAATCTTTTAGTTAAATTTGGAATAGGGATATTATATTATATTGCGTTATTGTATATATGTATTGTGTTTAACCTTGATTCTATTTGAATAAGGACAATTAAGTTAATACAACTGTGATTACATAATAAAATTGAGTGATTTTATAACAAAACCCGTTACAATGGAGGTCCTGCCGAGATCTCAAGAAAATGTGTTGGACGATTCGGAAATTTCTTTTAAATTGCACGAAGAAATAGAAAATTTGCTTCAGGAAAAGACTAATGAAATACACAAAAAAATAATAGAAGAAGTTAATGTACAATTAAAAAAACAAATGGGAGAATTTCATGCTAAAATGCATAATAGAGTTGAAGAGGTGGTATCTGATTTAATAACGAGATACAAAAACATAGAAACAAAGGTTAAAGTCTTCATTAAAGAAAACAACGAAACAATGAAGCAGTTACAAGAAGTTATACTTCAACAAAAAGAAAAAGATCAAGACCTGCAAGGTATTTTAAATGAGGCAACAATTGACGCAGAAAAAACAGCCAACAATATGTTGCAAAGCGCCAAGATAGAGATTACAGAAGCACTAAATTTAAAAGAAACGTTGTCGCTGCCTGTTAGCAAATTGGCGGAAGGTTGTTCGCCACGTTTTGACACTGTGACAGTAGACTCATTTGATGGGCAGTCGTCGTGGGAGGATTTCATCGCTAGGTTTGAATTAGCGGCTGAATTTAACCGTTGGTCAGAAAGTTCAAAAGGTGTTAGATTGGCCCTACATCTAAGAAGTTCAGCGTCGAGTGTTGTAACCAGCCTACGCCCCGAAGAAAGAAAAAACTTTTCAATTGTTCGTGCGAAGTTAGACCAAAAGTTTGGGAAAAAGCTTATTGACCCGGTATCTCTGTTGCATACAAGAGTTCGTGGAAAAAATGAAAAATTAGTGGATTTAGCGGAAGAACTCAATAACATTGTAAAACAATGCCCCATTTACGACTGCGTAGACAAAGAGCAGCTAGACTTGTTAAAAGCAAATTGCTTCACCAATGCCCTTAAAAGCATTTGGGAACTTTAATCGACAATAAAAATGTATAGTCCCATTTCAATGGACGAAGCTTTAAAAGTAGCTTTACGACTGGAAATTGAAGGAACGACCAGATACAATAAAGAGCGACCGATTCGAGCAATAAATTCTGAGCAGGAAGATGACGTAAGCCTTACTCGCGAAATAATGTCTATGCGCCAAGCCATTAACGAATTAACGGACACCTTATGCAAAAGGCCAAGTAACGTTTATGAACGACCCCAAAGTGGAAGACGAGCGCGAAATGGCAGCTTTGGCCGACAGGGAAACGGCCAGTAGTCGAGTTTAAGGGATGGCACTCGACTTTAAATAAGAACATCCCAACTGTAAATATTAGTGCGACAACTAACAGTCGCCAAAATGGACTTTATTGTAATATTTTTATGCTCGTGGATACCGGCGCTGACGCCACGGTATTAAGCTTTAAAGCCTTTAAAGCAGCCAAACTGTCGCTTGAGCCTTCACACTTCGTTTTAAATGGAATAGGCAATGAAAAATTACCAGTGCAAGGAAGTTGTACTATCAAGTGTAGATCTAATGCCATATATTATGACCACAACGTGTTAGTGTCGGATATATTAGAAGAAGGAATCATTGGACTGGACTTTTTACAAAAATATCGCTTCAACATTAACCTTACATCGACCTTTCTTCAAAATGACCTTGAAAAAGTAAAACTTCAAGTGGTAACAAGAAACAAGCCATACCCAAAAGTGATCGAAATAGAAAACGAAGGCGTGTTTACCGATGACGACGATACCCAAAACATGATAAAAAGAGCCGTAAAATTTGTAGATTCGGATCAATGTAAAAAAGTAAAACACTTAATTGAAAGTTTTGTAAGGCATGCTAAAGGAAAACTTCCTACCAATTCTACCTTTCACCGTATTAATACCGGTAACACAGCAGCAATAAAACAAAGGCCGCGAAGGTTGCCGCAATCCAAGCAAGTAGAAGCTGACAAGCTTGTAAAAAAAATGCTAGAAGATGGAATAATTTCTCCGTCTTTTAGTCCTTGGTGCTCACCAGTGGTATTGGTGAAGAAAAAAGATGGCACAACTCGGTTCTGTGTGGATTACCGCCAGTTAAACAATATAACTAAAAAGGATTCCTATCCCTTGCCAAGAATAGATTCTTTATTAGATGCAGTCAGTGGGTCAAAATGGTTTGCCACGCTTGACTTGAAGTGCGGTTATTGGCAGGTGCTGGTTGACCCAGTTGACAAAGAAAAAACAGCCTTCTCAACTGGAAATGGATTATATCATTTTAACGTAATGCCATTTGGACTTTGTGGTAGTACAAGTACGTTTGAGAGATTGATGGAACAAGTGTTGCAAGGTATACCATCCTCTGTTTGTCTCGTATACTTGGATGATATATTAATTCACGCTAAAACGTTTAACCAACTTTATGAAAACCTGGAAGTAGTTTTTAAACGTCTAATGAACGCTAACCTCATGCTAAATTCAGCAAAGTGTAACTTATTTTGCAATAAAGTAGAATACCTGGGACACGTCATTTCGGCCAGTGGAATATCAACATCACCAGAAAAAGTAAAAGCTGTTAAGGAATGGCCACAACCAACCAGCCTTAAGCAATTGCAGAGCTTCCTGGGATTAGCATCCTACTATAGAAAATTTATACAAAATTTTGCGGATTTAGCTCAACCGTTGTATGGTCTTTTGGAAAAAGATAAAAAGTTTGTTTGGACGCGGGATTGCACAAATTCTTTCAAAAACTTAAAGCTTGGACTTATCACAGCACCAGTTTTAAGCTTTGCAACCCCTAACGGTCAGTTTATAATTGACGCTGACGCTAGTGACAGCGCCATAGGAACTGTGTTGAGCCAACGCAACGAAACCGGTAACGAGTGTGTTATTGAATATTATGCAAAAGCCTTTTCAAGACAAGAAAGAAACTACTGCACAACCCGGAAAGAGCTTTTGGCAATTGTTAGGGCCGTAGAACATTTTCATTTTTATATTTACGGTCGAACAGTGCACATAAGGAGTGACCATGGTTCCCTAAAATGGCTTTTGAATTTTAAAAATCCAGATGGTCAAATGGCTCGCTGGCTTGAAAGGCTGGAGCAATACGACATAAAAATCTTTCATCGTCCTGGTATGCAACATAATAATGCAGATGCATTGTCGCGCAGACCGTGCATAGCTGATAACTGCAACTACTGTAATCGAGCAGAAAGTAAATTTTTACCAATTGATACTTGTGTTTATTCGTGTATCTCAAACACCGTTTCCGACACTGATCTGCGTGAGGCTCAGCTAGGCGACCCTGACATAAAATGTATTCTGCTGTGGAAGGAAGCCAGCGATGTTCGACCCGACTGGTGCCAAGTGTCACCCTTAAGCCAAACAGCTAAATCATATTACCATCAATGGGCTTCGCTTGTCGTAAAAAACGATATATTGTATCGGGCATGGGAAAACTCCAGTGGTACAGAAACAACAATGCAGCTAATTGTGCCCAAGTGCCACCAACAACTTATTTTGGGTTTAATGCACGGAAATGCAAGCTCCGGACATTTTGGTATCAAAAAAACAAAAGAACGATTGCGGAGAAAATTTCATTGGAATAATAGCCAGACGGATGTTGCAGCTCATTGCAAAACCTGTTACAAGTGTGCTTCAAGAAAAGGACCTTTGAATAAACAAAAAGAGCCAATGAAATTACACCAGGTGGGCTATCCATTAGAAAGAGTAGCCATTGACGTATTGGGGCCATTACCGACATCTTATTTGGGTAATCGATACATTCTTGTGGTAATGGATTATTTCACAAAGTGGCCAGAAGCATACCCGATGCCGAACCAAGAAACTGCTACGGTGGCTAAACTACTTATAGAGCAATTCTTTCTACGGTTCGGAGTGCCTTGCGAAATTATAAGCGATCAAGGTTCCAACTTCGAGTCCCACCTGTTTAAAGAAATGATGAAAGCTTTTGACATTGTAAAGACCAGAACTACACCATATTGGCCGCAAGCAGACGGAATGGTCGAACGATTTAATCGAACTTTGGAGGCTCAGTTAGCAATGTCCGTAGAAAAAGGCCAACGCGATTGGGATCAACAATTGCTATATATATTAATGGCATATCGTACAGCAGTACATGAAAGTACAGAGCATACCCCCGCCAAACTAATGTTTGGCAGGGAAATAAATTTACCTACAGACTTTATATTCGGTCGACCGGAAATCACTAAATATTCAGCGTGGGAATTTGCCAAGAAAGCTCAAATCAACATTGATGAAGCTCACGAATTTGCTCGAACAAAACTACATTTATCCGGCCAAAAAATGAAGAAGTATTACGATCGTTCAACTGCGACAAAGTTACTAAACGAACAGGAACCTGTATGGCTGCATTGCCCCCAAAGAAAAAAGGGTCTATCCCCAAAACTGTCGTCGCCGTGGCAAGGTCCATTTAAGATAATTAAGCGTATTAACGACGTGGTGTACCGGATCAGACGTTCACCAAAACATCAATCAAAAGTCGTGAATCGAAACCGGTTATGGCGTTATAGTTTAAAGTTGCCAACCAACTGGTATCGAAACAATAATGGTCAAAGCAATACACCGGTACAAACTATTATTCCACAAATTGAAAACACAGACATCCTAGCTGATGGTATTAAATTACCAACCTCGCGCAGAGGCCGCAACATTAATATACCACATCGTTATCGTTAAAAACCTACCGTACTTTCCTTTATAAATATATATTTAATATTGTTATCGTATTTACTTCATTGTTATTATTATCGTTGTATATATCATTATTTCTCTTCGTTAAATGATAGTTGTTTCGTCTTTATAAAGTTCGCATTTTGATTATCGTTTTATTATTTGTATTATGTGGTGCGTGTTAATGTTTATGTAGTTTTAATGTATATCGCTTATGTATTGTATTGATTATCTTCTTATTTAAATATTGGGAAGGGAGGAATGTAGCGAACTTTGTGCGCTTTTTGACGCTAACACCTCCTCGGGGGCTCTAACTTACCTTGTGGCTCTGATTTACCTTATCTATGAGCCACTTTTCTTATCGTTTTTGTAAAGTGTTGGTACTTTTAGTGTATGCTTTTGATCTGATAGTTTAGTATAATCTTTTAGTTAAATTTGGAATAGGGATATTATAGTATATTGCGTTATTGTATATATGTATTGTGTTTAACCTTGATTCTATTTGAATAAGGACAATTAAGTTAATACAACTGTGATTACATAATAAAATTGAGTGATTTTATAACAAAACCCGTTACAATATAATTGGAATTTATAAACGTATATAGATAATGCATATCTATGTTAAATTTGTATGCCTTTAAAATAAAAAAAAATGCAATTTAAAAAAGCGGGAAATTACTGCAAGCCAATATCTTAATCAATTTGTTTTTAAACAATAGCACACTGGCTCAGCAATACCTGAAGGAGATAAGGAGAAAGTTTTTGAGGACAAAACAACAATGAGACATTCATTTACCCATAAGCAACTTCCCAGTCCAAGAAAGGATGACTTGGGATCTTATCACAAACTTTATGCAACTAACTATAAAGAGAAAGACGGTCTGGGCAAGTTTGGTCAATACTTGAGTACTGAAGCTGAATCGTACCAACCCATTCCAAATCCTGACAGTAAGAACAATGGGTTTATGTTCAAGTAGTAGCATTTATGCACAATTTTTTTTTAAATATACGCCATAACAAAGGGTATAGTTAAATATCGTAAGATTTTTTTAGCCTTTTTTCAATTTTTGTGCTTGGGCAGGCGGAAGAATAAAGCGTGATAGAGATCGCAATGCTAGCGATATACCTGATGGAGATATGAATGCTTACCGCGCAAATGAACGAATAAGTACAACGTTATCAAGACTACATTATCAACCAGTAATGTTTAATTTTATAGCAAACTATTTTTAAAACCTAAAACCGTAGCAACATAGTAACTAACGGAAAGACTTGCTGTTTTTTTAGCAAGTCAAGTTATGCTACAAACACTGTATCTTATAAAGTTCGCATGCTAATAAATTAAACAAACTATTTATTTAAAGCTTGACATTGCAAGGGCAAGTATGCCTAAAGTCGACGGTTCAAAATTACGAACGAAAAGCAACGTGCGTCTTAGCGAAAATAGATCAAGGTTTTACGAGACGACTTGTGATTCAACTTATCATCCTGTTACCGTTCCTTATAACAGAGCCGACTCCCATCCAAAAAGCGTGGTTCCTTTGAACTACTATGGTAAATAAACATTTATGATTAATTTAACTTAGATTTAGATATTTGAATTTTAAAGGTAAACATGATAGAGTAAAATCTTATTAATATAAACAGTATTAAACTAGGCTATAATATAACTGGTGACTTTATCCAACCTAACTAAAATTTACAAATTTTTCGCACAATGTAAAACTGTGAAGCAATAAGCTTTTTTTGTATATATCTTTTTTCTCGATGTGGGAAAGTCGAATGCGCGACTTAAACATAGAGTAACATCAGTTACTCTGATCTAGTCTCGAGTTGCCTGTGGCAGTTTGGGATATTACAGATTATAATTGCCCGATAATTATGCTGCTGATTAAGTGCTGGCTCGCCAGGAGTTCATACCGTTTATAGCGCCTTACTTAAGGGCGCTACAGCATGAGAGCAGTGAGGATTGAACTAACGACCTCATGTGTGGTGTAGCAAATGATTTCACCACTACACCAAGCTTATTTATTTGTTTAAATTTATAGGAAGCGAACGAACGAATCCAACCACTCGCAGTGATTTTCCTTCCTACGATATGGCAAGACTCAAACCTCATCATATCGCACTGGAAAATCTTCGTATGACACACTTCGACCCGCCACTGGGTCAAGAAAGATATTTTTCGACGACTCAGGATTCAAATTACACTCCGAAGAATATAGTGAAGCTCGACGTAGATCCGTGGCGACTTCAACGAAGTACTGTACCGATTGGCACGATGGGAAAATACATAAAGGGTTCTCACAACGGATGGGAATAGATAGATAAAAATATTTTTGTCAACTTTTTTGATCTTGTATATATTTTTATTTTGTAATTTAATTTTTTTGTTATGAAAGGAATGTTACTTATTATATGATATAGTGTTACTACTTGTATTCGATTGCTGGCTGTATTTTAATTATGTTCTATATGTACTGTATAAGCCATTATTATTTAATTGTGTTGCTGTCGTATTCGTAGTTTTTTAAGCCATAACTTTTCTTGATTAAGCCATTTCAAAAGCTATTGCATCTGATTAGTTCATTAGTTTTAGATTTTAGCATTACTTTTTAAGCCATACAATTTTCTAATTAGCATTTTAAAGTTCAATGTGCTATATTTTATGCATACGTAGTAATGAATTACTGTGAAATTCTCTTAGAATCTATATTCTAGTCGATTTAATTTATAACAACAATAAACTTCTATAATTTACATGTTTGTGTTTTATTTTAGTCTTTTTTACCACTAGACGGTAACCGTGAGTCTGATTCCAATTCTGTAATAATCACGTGATGCGATTTCATTTTAAATCACAAATAGAAAAGTAAATATACTAACGTTAGACTAAATCCAAAATTTAAAAATTAACATTGTTTATATAAAATTAAATTCTAAAACGGTAGGTTAATTAAATTATTGATATTTAAAAAAATGAGGACAAACTATAAAATATTGTTTAGTCATCACAGGTGTTTTCCCTAAAATTTTAATTACATCATGATTTTTTTAAACAAAAGTTAACTGCATTTTATTAAAAGTTTTGCACTAAATATTATTTCCCAATACGTCCTTATCAATTTTTATATATGTGGTTATCAAATCGTGCCATCACGTTGTTGTTTTAAACTAAAGAAACGCCTTCTGGCTTAGTCAAACTTATTTCTAGGTTCTGTACTTTTTTTTTATTTCAGCTATACTAACCCTCAACAGGTAAATTAAAGCAAAATTAAGGCACAATATGGCAGATACTGCATCTTCACAAGATCGACAAAATGCTGCCGAACAAGATGCCAGAGATGTTGGTTCTATAATGGTAATATAATATACTTCACAAAAATGTCATCAAATTTACTGACAAAAAAAAAAAAAATTTTATCCTTTATGCTGCCTATAAGATGATAAGATATCTAAAACTTACTAATACACTTCTTTTTTATCTTGAACTTGGTTTTAAAATTCATCAATTTATTTTGAAATATCACTTGTTTAATCTGGTTATTGTTTAGAACTTTATGGCAGCTCGTAAGATAGGGACAGCTATGTGGGTAATGAGATGGTACACTGTGTTTTTAAGCATCCAATACATGTTCTTTTGCAGGTTTTGAGTTTATTTTAAATATATTGAATTTAATAATATTATTTTTTGCTATGACAAATTAAAACATAAACCTCTTACTATTTGTAACACCATTGTCTTCTGTGAAATTTTTTATTTTATAACCCCTTTCTTTAATTTTCTATCTCTCAGTGCATTCGAAATGTCACAATACTTTCAACGTGCAATGCTAGCCAATGGGGTGATATGTGCATTAAGATTACATCAAAGAGTGCCTGAATTTCGACTTACCAGACATCACTTGGCTTTGCTGCTGCAAGAAGATAGTGCTCACTATTTAATCTATACCATGATATTTTTATCATGTAGTCCTATCACAAGTATTGAATTTTTTTTATAATAAAGCTTTAGTTTAAAATAGGTTAAAAGGATAATGCTAGGCTCATATATGCTGTTTTGCCGAATTCAAAAACCCAAACTAAAATACTGTAAAAAAAAAAGTTTTTATACTGATTTGCATTTAAGATCTCAACTAAAACCTATATAAAATTTATGCTAAAGTGTTAAACTGTACTAAAATGATTGTTCCCTAACTGCATAGTAAAATTTAAAATAATACATCGTCCTTTTTCGACAGTTGCCCTAATGCCAATAGCTGTTTTTGCACTACTCCATGCTTCTAGTTTTACCAGACAGATGATTGACATGCATGGCGCCAACTCTTATACAATATTAAGAAAACTTATTAACCATGTTGCCAAGAACCAAGCAACTTTGTTCAGATTTGTTGCTTTAAATGAGATCCTTATCATGCCAACTGTTGTGCTCATGTTGTTTACGTAAATATAAAAACAGTATTTTATGTTAAATTTATAAAAATTTGTAGATTTATAAGCATTTTTAACCGACTAAATATATTTTTAAAAAAATGTATATATAATTCTTTTTTTTTAATGGCCTACTCGGTGGGAATTAAAATTCATAACTAAAACACATTTTTTGATTTTTAAATTACAAATTATTTCGTTTTTTTTAGGGGACGTGCTTCTATGTTTGCACCCTTTCTGTATTACAAGTTTGTCCAGTATCGCTATTTGTCCAAACGAAATCCCTACTCGAGGTAAATTTAAAATCATATTTCATTTAACAAATTAATGCAAAAATCACATAAAAATAAATGTTCTATTGCCCAACTACACGCTTTTTGTGTTGCTTTAACAATTTACTTTTTAATTTACATATTCTTACATCGCTTTCATTTTTTTGCAAAGGTTGATATTCTACGAATTACGAATGGGATTGGAGACGTTAAAACGCCATGCTAACTGCCCAGCTATACTTGCAACCCTTATACAAAAATGTATCGATCTTTGCCACAAGTTGGCGCCAGCTGCTCAGACTCAAGCCGAAACTGAATAGAAATCACATATTTTCGAAATTTGCACCAAACACAACCACAAAAAGAGAATTGCTAATATGTTAAAGTGCCGATTTATTTAATTCTGCAGTTACAATTATTTAATACTTATATGTTGTAATGCGTATTTGTTGTACGTTGAAAAGAATAAAGTTTAATGTGTTAAAAAAATGGCCTAATTTTTTTGTTTCGTTAAAGATAAATTTATCTTAGCCTGAATCGCTTAACATAAATACCACAGCGTTCTATAAGACATTATTAAACATTAAAACCAGTTTTTTTTCGTATAATGCACATATTACCAGCGCGGTTAAGTTCAATACTAATTCTAAACACGTGTTATAGCTTCGTCAAGTCACGATGTATTTATGAAGGCGTTTAGTCAACAATCTATGAAATGTCTGGCATAACACTTTTACCCTTAAGATTTAACCAGAAAATAAACAACATGATTTGTTATAGGTTACAGAAGTAGCACAATCAATTAAATAATTCAAACACATTAAACAACTCAGATTTATTGCCTGATTGTTACAGGGAAAATCTTTAACACAAGACCATGCATATATATATATATATATATATATGTATGTATTTTATATATAACACAAATTAAATTACTGGTGAAAAAGGCATTTTAAGACTTTGTCAACTTATTTCCAAATTCTATCTAGGTCGAGCCTAACAAAATGCAATTCGTGTATCTATAATTCTTGCCAATAAAACCCACACCACTGTACCAGAAATGTCATAGCTTAGCACATTGAAGGTTATTTAAACCAGATTAAGTGCGAAACTAGAAAACGCAGTCTGTTTGTGCGATAAGATCATTGTTTTTGGTTCGTTTTCGAATTGTCATGGGCGCTTATGGAATTACAGAAAACCTTCAGATATCAGATACCCGCAATATGTTTTAGTAACTTTCTCTTTCCACATTCCTTAAAAATCGTGCTGCAAAATCGCGATAGTAGCCTAATAGTGTTTTCATACAAACAACAATTAAGCAAATAAAATGTCGGTTATCGAAAGAATTTTGTCTAATAACATATTGTTGATATTTTTAATCTTTAAATTAGATATGTTCTTGCTATGTTATGTTACTGCCCCTGGCATGTTAAAAGGTGTAAATGTTGCACTAACATGATGTAAGGCCATTGCCAATATTAACAAATACTATTTTTTCATTAGGACACAAAAACAGCGTCATGTGTCTTGTTTGTTTAGGTAAAACCGGTAAATTTTCCCATACATCACCATTTTATATTCTTTGTGTGCATTTACTTACTTGCTGCTGATAATGGATAAAAATCCAATTAGGAGTTATTAGGTTAAAGGCGGTATGGATTCATATATTTAACGGGCAATTGTAAACAATATATTCTAAGTTGTATTTGCATTAGTAACGCAATATTGTGCTTTAATAACATCAACAAACTTAGATTTAATGCCATATTGCTTTTAATTTAAACAAACATACCTCATATGGCGATATAAATAGTATAGTAAACGGTCGCTTAAAAGCAATTTAGCATTTGATATATCAAAATCTATTTAAACAGAAATTAAAAGTTAAAGTTTTTTTGAGTTTAGTTTCAGATTATCTGTTTTCCTTTAAGTTATTAAAAGCTTACTTAAAGTTGGCCGTATGTATTTTAAATTAGGGATAGCTAAGCTTCGAGGAAATAGAATTAGTGTCTTAATTGGATGTAGACGACGCATTTTTGAAAGATTTTGATCAGCCATCGCTAAACCACGGCGGGAAGGAAACAATATAGTTGCGCTAAAGTGTTATAATCTTGTTTTTTATTTCGGCATATGCTCAAATTCTATAAAATATCGTCTACAATGGAAAGTCGTGCCTATTTTTTTATGAGTCACATTGTTTAATGACTCTGCCTATAGAATTCAGCTCAAGAATGCTCGAATATAATCTGAGATGGTCGGCATTCTTATTTTATATGCATTGTATCAAGGCGTTAGAGACCCTGATAAATAAAACGATTGGGAAAGTTTGCGGAAAAGCTAATATATCTCAGCACTGCATTGTAATTGTGCTAACCGATTAACTTCTGAGCAAACCTTTTTCTCTATTTGGAAACGAACACGTTGCGAAGGGCACTATGTTTTTTTTAATATCGCATCTTAACGTTACACATTTTGTCTCGCTAATTTGTCTATATCGAAAATATTCAAGGGTAGAGATAAGATTCATATTTCAGATTAGAATTTTGCGTTTTTTTAATGCCCTCAACCAATTGCGAGTATAGGTAATGTAATTAAAACCCGAAGGGAACGATGTTTTAGTTTTTTTTCTTGTTTATAGAAAGTTTAGAGTCGGTACGTTTACGCATGCCTAACTCCAAACAAACCCATTCGAAAGGCGATTAGTTTTTTTATTTAAAAAGACCAACCGGTCAAAATGACATTTTTTCTCTGTGCAATGCAAACCTAGAATTAGTATCCATATATTACGCAGCAGCACGGACAAGAAATTAAATTGCATAAATTTATTTTTTTATTTTGAAGATTGATGCAGAAAAGTTTTTAAAGTTTTTTTGCCAGAAGTTGAATGTTGAAAAATAGTTTTATGTCGGTTATGCCACTTGGACCCACCATGCACGCTAAATGGGACACAGCTTCATTAGCCCCACCTCAAATGCACCCCTACAAGGTAAACTCAAGTTTAAAATAAAAAATTAAAGTTTTTTAAATTTTTTTTAATTTTTAACATAATCAACCCCTTAAGATAATGCTTGTTTAGCGGGGGATTCGGCAACAATTTGCCGCAGACAATGATAATTGTTACCGGCGTTTTTGCGTCTAATTATTTTTAACCCATTGTTTTATACTTATTACTTAAGACAATGGGAGCTAAGTTTAATTAAAAAACAATTTACATGTATATTAATATATTTATAGTTCAGTAAAACTAGTTAGTATCTACTAGTTAATTAGGCAAACAGGTTATATATCATTGCCAGTATTGGGTCAATTTTGTTATAGAAATATAGGTTAGTATAAGTCATATATTTTAAGGATTTTTCGTAGGTAATAAATATTTTTTGTAAATATTAATGTGTCATCGTTCAAGAATTTTTAATTCAAAATTACTTTAATTTATTTGTAATTTGTTTTAAATTTTCGTGCTACAGAAATATTACGAAAAGATGAGCATTCCCGTTATAGAATCCTTTGTTTACATGTCAGATAAAAATAAGATAAATATGTCATTTGTAGAGTAGTTTTATTACTATTCTGTTTGTGAAGAATGTTTGCCCATTACTACCGCAGAAGTCAGTGTTTAATTAAATGTGTCATCATCGCCGTATAAGAAAGGCTAAGTATTGCGATATCCAAATAATACTAAAGGTATCGGCTGAATATATGTTACATATTCCGTCGAATAACCACGTGGCGTCGAAATTCGAAGTGCGCTTCCGATGATATCGGTTTTATTTGCGTTACCCATATAAGCATTGATAGCATATGTCAATTTATATGATAAAGCTATTGTTTTAGCGTGTGTAAGAGCCTACAGAAAAGTCGTCTAATTGATATGCGACGCAATAATCGCTACTATGCGACACTACACTGTCGCGTTAAACATTAACTTCCTAATCTTTTTAACTTAACGATCACTTTGTTTTCGCGTTTATTTAGCCCATAATATCTATTCGCTACAAAAAAAATTGAAATTGTAAAAAAATATTTTTTTTTGATAATAAACTTATTTTTTTTATTAATTAAAATCGAATTATAATAGGTTTGTTATTTTTGTATCTACTTGCCAGCGGGATAATAATTCAACCCACACACACGAGTTAATTATCATGTTAAAATGGCGCGGAACCAACCTATGATATATATGGCACGATTTCGATTCTCATAAATTGTCTTAACCAAACCAACGCCATTTTAAATCAAGGCCGATCAATTTTTTGTACAAATTAATTTCAAAAGATTTAATATTTTTTTTTAATTTTTTAATATAATATTTTAACGAAATATAAATGCAATGGCATTCCTATTGTATTAGTTTTATTTAATACAGCAAAATATTTTATTTAAATTTACATTTTGCAATGGCGCTTTTCCAATAAAAATATTTAATTTTTTGATAAATTTTTTTTATTATACCAAATAAAATACTTTATTTCAAAGGGTTGGAAGCGAATCCAATTTCTTATTTAAACTTTTTGTTTTTTTACCGAGTGCTTCAATTGAATTGTTGCAATTTAATTAACGACTTATTCGTATTAACTGAATTCACACGATTCCTATAGCGAGTCCGCTACTCAATTAGGAAGTTATTTCGCCACAGAAAAAACAATTTATTTTGAATTTAATTATTCGGTGACAAATGCACACATGTTAAATTAAACTCGTTAAATTTTGCTAACTTTTTCCGAATATCAAAATTTTATTTATTTTTAACAACATTTTTTTCAAATAAACAAAGTATTTATTGTTTTAAATTTCGATTAACAAAATCCATTTAGTTTTTAGTTTTTTAGGAGCATCATTTAAAAAATTAGGAATTTAATTTAAAACCTATATTACAGAAGGTCATTTTAAAATTGAGTTATTGCAAAATAAACTAAAAAAGAGAATAAATATCTTCGCTATAAAAGTCAATTTTTCACGAAGTCGTAATTAAGAGCGCTTGAAAAATGTGCTGTCATCTATTTAACCGAATTTGCCAGACCAATACAGCAAACAGCTTTTTATGAAATTGATTTATTTCAATAAATTCCGCGATATTAGATTATAATTTTCGAAGTAGTGTTGGCTTAATCTTTTAATAGATTTTTGCTTTTCCTAATTTGTTTTCATAGCGGCCAATTGCGTATTACTTGGGTTTATCTCTACATAATATACCATAGGCGAAATAATATTATTATTGTTTAAATTATAAATATAACTAATATTATTTGTTTAAAGCAAACTTATTGTTTTTATTACATTATTGAAGGGGCGGCCTAAATTCAGGAAATCGTTTAATTTGAAATATAATAGGCAGCGTTTTAAATTCAATAAACTAATTGTGCACGTCAGCAAGTTTGTTGATAACTTATTGCAAACTGTTGGTTTAATTGACAATAAAGTGTGTTAGTCATTCGGTCTATTAAAATAATTAAAAATAGGCATCGAAAATTCAGTAACTAACAATGACTAGAATGTAAAAAGTTGCATTTAGTTATTCACGCACATAATTCAAATTTATCACTCATTGACTTGCATTCAAATCAATCCTTTTTAGGGTAGTAATTGCCTTGTGAAAAACACAACCTTCATTGGTGTCGCTTCAGCCTAGTGAATAATTGCCTCCGTTTCCGTGGGCATTAGACCTTTATTTCATTATGATGTATATAAATGTTTGTGGAATAATATAGGTAGGCCTTACAATCAGGGATTTTGGCAATTAGCTGAGGAAATAGAGTCGATTCATCACATTTTATTTCAATTTACTTTGCCCTATTACGTGAGATCATATTGCCTGTGCTAAGTCATAATTAATAACTTGCTTAAGCAACAAAATTTGTCACATGTTTTAACCTTAATATATACAAACAAACAAACAACAATGTATTTTATCCTTATACATATAAAATATAATACAATAGCTCTAAATGAGCAAGAAAAACAATAGCAGTTAAATTTAATACAAAGTTGGCAAGTTTCGTTTCCATTATTCCAATAAAAAACTCACGAAGCTAAAAGTTCAATTTCAGAAGCATAGACAACAAACTGTTGCGCATTTTTTTTACATACATCTAATTTTTTTAACTTAAAAGCCTCCAACTGTACTTTATTCAGCAGGTTGACCGCCCTGCCTATAGCACGCCCCCACCTGTCGAAAATACGCCAGCCAATAACGAGTGTCGAATGGTTGAACTAAGGGGGTCAAAGGTCGCAAGCTTTTCGCTTGGCCACGAAGAGTACATTTGTCTTCCGCAGGTAGAAAAAATTGCTTTTTAAAATGACCTTTTTATTGTAACAAAGTTGCCCTTTGTATATGTTGTTGTTATTTTTAATCAATTATTTTCATTTTGATATAATGAAGCGAAAGATATCTCTTTCAACCTGTTACAACATAGTTAATTAACCGTGCGACTTTATCTCGTCTAATTAACATCGGTTTTGTTTCGTCTAATTGCTACAGCCCTCAATCGTGTTTTACAATTATCAATATCGACAAATCAAAGCTGTCATATTCAATAAAAAAATTACAAAATTGATCATCTTTATAGTGTCTGGCAATTATACTTTCTTTTCATGTTTAAAGGCATTCAATACCCATGTTATATACCTTTGTTGTTTTGTAGGATCATTGAATGCTCAAATTGACATTGATTGTAACCCGTTTTAATTAAAACGCGACACTAACACCGATTTTATTATAACAGGCCTTTGATTTATTTCTCAAACATTTGGTCGGGGGACTTCATACCGTGTATACAAAGTTAAAGAGGTTGAGCATTTCGCCGGTGGTTTGTAACGTGGAGCAGGTAAATTAACAACAATTTCGTTTTTTATTTGTACAACGAACGTTTGAAATTAAAACACCAACTCCATATTAATTTAATGCTCATTATGTTAAAATTTTTTAAGACCATTTGCAAATTAATTTGGTTAATGAAAATTTTTAAACCATTATTTTGTTTAATAGAATACTGTAATTACCTAAAAAACTTTTTTTTAATTAAATATATACAGAGTTATATAACATTTCTGGTATAATTTGTTTACAACTTTTTTATTACTTTAAAGTTATTTATTTTTACATTTTTTTTAATAATTTAAAAAACAAATTTTTATCCTTTAAGTTAATAGAATATCATGAGGGCAATTTTGGGATATTTCAATAAAGCTTTTTGTGTGTTATCAAGGTTCGTATTCTAAGAGGGTTAGGCGCAATACAACCTGGAGTTAATCGCTGCAAGTTAATCACCAGAAAAGATTTCGAGATTCTGTATCAAGACTGCACCACCGCGAGGTACAAAAAAAATAATTAATTTAAAATTCGGAAAATTAAATTAATATTCGAAGGGGTCATGACAAATAACACAATAGTGACAAAAGCGAAGTTAATTCGGCGTTTCCAGACAATTATTTAATTACAAATTAATTTTAGCGTGATTCACGGCACGGTAAAGTTGTATATTAACATTTGCAGCAATGCGACGTTAACAAATATGCAATCATAAATTTAAACGCATTTAAATTCCTACTCAAATAAAATTATTAATTAAAAAAATGAAAAAAGTTATGACGTACTTAATAAAAAAGTAGGTCTTAATTTTATGACTGTCTACGACAATCACTGCTAACAACGCACTTACTTAAATGTTACTTATTTTGCGCGGTTTTTTAATTCCAATTAAACAAATTTACATCGTGACTTACCTAATGTATCAGATCTGTTTATTTATTTTGTTTAAATTCGATGACATTTAAAAGCACGCGCCATTTGGTCGTCCGATTCTGGAATGAAAAGTTGTGTCTTAAGAAGAAAACAGTTTATCGTTATTAGCTCGATTACAATCTGATGTGCTGTATATATGTGTGCACATGTATTTTCTCGTTTATGTTAATCGAAATATTAACACGAAGTGTTTATTTTGAAATTTATTAAAAAGATAGATATCATTTAGCTTGCGGCACTCTGCCAAACAAATACTTTTATTTGGGGCTTACAGCGACTTTAATTTATAATATGTAAATGCACATGACTGAATGTCTTCAATTGTTCATTACTTTATGATACACGTTCTAAATGTCAATTTGCCGCTAATTTAATAAATTTCGAATTCGAATTGCGGCTGGAGAATAAATTATTAAATATATTTGGAGACTGTTACCGGAACGAAATTGCCACTAATTCATTCTGTATATTTTCATTTCATTTACTTAATATTAAACACGTGGAAGGATTAATGTTAAATCGTCCGTTTTCCTTAATAAGTCGATTCATATTTTACACTTACGAAATTGGCAAAATTCGATAAAATAAATAATAGTACAATTTATTATAAAACGTATGCAAATACTTTATGTCAATTAGTTTAACCTATAAGACAATAATTGTTTAATGATAATGATTTTATTATTAGAGTTAAACAATACGAAGCATTGTTTCAAATTAGGAATATCAACAATATCTTTTAGACCGTTATGTCTACTCCAATTGTGTATTGTTGGTTAATATCAAACATCCAATTGTCCTCACGTTAACTTAAGTAATATTTTTAATCCAACAATATATTTATGTGTTCTATTAAAAAAATTTATATTTAAAAAACACGCGGTAAATTTTCTCACATTCCTGCTTAATCTGGAAAAAATCTCTGGTGTTCTGGTTGGAATTAGTTCGAAACAGGAAATCGTGTAGCTCGTCTTGTGTTATTTTCCTATACCGCGTGCCTTGTTCTTAGCCCCATATGTTAAAGAACGAAAGTAGGTGTACTTATTACTACACGAAAGCGACTTTACCCGACTTGCAATAAGGCCAATTTCCTTTTATTGTTATCCTCAGTTTTCTTGTTTTGTCATAATCATCTATTGTGAGCGAACACTTGCTTGAAATAGGATGCAAATTAGCGGAAGGGACTTTAATCAACTTGCAAGCGAAACAGGCATTGGCGTCAAAATTCAAACCGTACGGGGTTGTAAATTACACAACCCCTTTCCTTACACTTAGCCACGTTTTGTTAAAATAAAAATGAGCCCACATGTACTGTTAATTAAACCCAACCTTAATTTTTTAATTCGGTTTTACCATCCTACCATTACAGCCTAAACAAATTAATTGTTTATATTATCAACAACCTGTTTGAAATTTAATTACAAATAGTTTAAAAATGTAAGAATCCAAATATTGAGCAATAAAATATTTACAGTTCTAATTTAATCATTTTTATACGACGCGTATTAATTTTTATGTCACGTCCTTGTTAGTTCCTAATACAGCGACCCCAAATAAAAATGACTGTAAAAATTAATAATAGACTAAAAAAGTAACCGTTTTAAATTTCTGCGCAAGATACAGGTTAATACAAACAAAATTAGGGAATGACTGTACTTTTAAAAAAATCCGCGTCTGAGGTATTTTTAGATTCAACCAAATCCTCTAAAAAAACCTAACATCTCTCGTGCCCAACCACGCGTGACGGATTTGTACGTAATCCAAGACGGGATCAAAGCCTATTTTCGTTTTGCAACTTACTGGTGTATTTATATGTTCGCGAATTGTAGCTATATTATCTTTGGGTTGTTTACAAGAGGTATTGTGACCACATATTGACAGCTACCAGGCCGCCTTTATTTAACATTTTTCCTACAATTAGTTGAACTTAGCGCCGTTCTCCATGCCTCTAATAGATTTTTTTTGTTTACGCCCAACTGGGCTTAAATCACGAATGCAGGTATTAAGAACACCAAAATATCAAACCAAATATTTAAATTTTAACATTTTTCCTTCTCTAATTCGTTAATAGTCGAGATATTTTAAACCCAGGAGAAACGCGCCGAAAATTGAGGCGCCAATAAGACCCCCGTTTTATGGCAATAACGCGCATCCGTTTATAAAGTTTCACAAAATTCCAAACTATTGTATTGTTGCAGTTTGAAATTTCTAACACGGAGAGTATTATTACAAAACGTGATATAGTGATTTGATTGACAACTTATTGTTCTTTCAAAATGGAAATTAGCATTTTCCTTATTATGCTTGGTTTAGGCAAGTCTTCGGGCCTATCAGGTTTTATTTTTGTTCGAGTTAAGTTTTTGCACGTCGCTCTCCAATCGTTTTAATCAAATTAAATTTCCAATTAGTATGCAGAACATAACACCCTTTGTATTAGTACAGAATTGCGATTTTAAACTTAGACTTGCCCTCGGATTACACCGTCGAAAATTTTAAACTAATCAAATAATCTAATAATATTAAAAGAGCGTAATTTCCAATTCGCCAAGATCGAATGTTTTTAAAGTGCTTTTTGACAAAATATTGCTACTCGGTTTCGCGTTAAAAACAATTACGCCAGGCTACTCAACTTAATCAATCTGATTTAAATGCAACGTCACGCGAAGTTAAGTGCAAACCCTTGTCGCAAACTTACAATAGGAACGGCGCAGCGCCTAAGCCTGTGTCCCCTCCGTCATTTGTTACAACTTTGAAATGGTGTAATTGGCGACATTGAGTGACCACGTGATCAGATATACGATTAGAAGCCCCGCCCTTGGCCTTGCATATTAAATTTGTCAGTTTTAATGATCTCGCTTTAACATGCATTATTAATCGACGGAGCAGTGCGACATCATGTTTCAAATTGCTGTAATTTTATGCTCGTCTGCATGCTGTATATACAAACTGTCTTATCTTCTAATGTCGGGTGAATAATTAGTTGCAAAGAACAAAACGGGTTAACCACGAACGCAATTCATCTTATGAAGTCCGATTAAACATAAACTTATATTTTGCCAGTAATTTAATTCAATGTGACACCGCGCGAGGCTGGCTTTGAGATTGCACGCGTTTACTTATAGTCGGTGTATTACTTTTCCTAATGCATTGTCATGTTGGAGCCCCCGAGAGATTTCAAACTGCTAAATCGGTCACGCGTGAACGGCACGTGACAGCTTTCCTCTGTCACTTCGTTCTTAATCGGGTGTAAATTTCATAAGTCATTCTGTCAGGTTGTTTACAGAAAATATCCATTTATTTACAACGCTCTAATAAAAATCAAAAGCGCTGTATTACATAAGCTCTCTTACGTAAGAAGAATAATAAATGGGATTTTTAATCAGTTTAAATATGCACATTTTTTTTTCAGTCGGCCAGGTCGTCCACCAAAAAGATACCCGATGCTACCCCCAACTGCAGATCTAATGTCTCATCATGCAAATATTAGACCAAACAATGCAGTAAGTAATAATCTAGTTTTTGTAAAGTTTTTACTTTTAGTTAATAAATAGTGTTTTTATTACACTTACTTTAAAGTTCAAAATTTCTTTTTTTTTGTTACAGTCGTTGTTAAACACAACCGACTTGTCTTCTTTCCACAAAAGGTTGAGGTTAGATCACAACCTTGATTCACAACTAGATCAGACTGGTAAGACACTGTGATTGGTTAATTATTTTTCGCGTACAGATTTTTATTTACTTAACCTTTACTTGTTTTTCGTATTTTTTACAAGAGCATTGTGGGAACGTTATGGTGTTGGATAATACACAGTATATTTATACAAACAACTTATGCCTCACAACCAATCAATACTGTTATAATGTGTTGCACGTTTCAATAGAAGAGTTGGCTTTAATGTGGCGTTATATGTACATCGCATGTGTTTATTTAAGGCGATATCGTAGAATTTGATTTAGGTTGTGTAAGAATAATTCCGATACGAAATCCCATGATTCGCTTCCTCTATTTGACCAATAAGTTACATCAATTTTTATCGCGCTCGTTAAGCACTTGCGCAAATATGCAGTCGGGCCGATAACAATGTCTTAATTTATAACAAACAAACGGCTTGGCATCGTAAACACGCCTTTCTTAGTCGGCTCCGGGCCCTCTGACCCCGTGCTTGCGCCGTTAATTCGACCCCCTATTTGCACTGTGATAAATTTTTGGCGATAAACTTATTTGTAAGCGAAAATGATAAACGATTTCAGTAAATAAGCTTTTAAGTAAGCCTTCGCGCTTTTACGAATGGACCCGCGCTCTGAAGGAAGTCTTAGTTGTGTGGTGTGTGTTTAAGCATAATGATAAACGGCTTGTTAAGTATATGCTCCGGCCAGTATTTGCCTTCCAATCGTGAAATAAAAAAACGCTCTTGCATTTTTACGACCAGCTTTGTCGCATTTGCTATTAATCATACCGTTATAACTGTTTCTAATAATTGCTCGGGCAATAAACATTGTAATCGAAAAAACCTATAATTGTTTTCCCATTTGACATGTTTACGATCCCGTTTTCGGACATAAAATGAAATATTATTCCGCGATGCCTTTTATTTGCGCGGGAAGACATTATATTGTTAATCGTTATTCAGCAAATTTAAAATTGTTAATATGTAACCAAGACACGTAGCTATTAGGTATTTATGTAAAGCATGAGGCATAACCGAAATGATTTGTGTTTTTAGCTAGCGGTAGTCCGACCAAAGAAAATGAAAAAATGTGCCTACCGACTGAGTTTCACAACAACCAATCAACTAACCTGGCATATTTGGTAGGCTTAACACTATTAATACTACAACCCTTATAAACACAAATTGTATATATATATTCAATGTTGTTTATTTCTGTTAAGCAGCAAGCGATTCGTCAGTACCAACAGGCCAGTATGTCGGGTCTTCATAACGGTATGGATTCGTCTCAGATAAACTCAGCACTCGCCCCGTATTTGATGATGTCACATCCTTCTCTATTTGCAGGAATACCTCCTACCTCCATGGCCATGTTTAATCATATTAATCAGGTTTAAACATAAACATTAAAAACTATATGGCATGCTTTGGTTAAAAAAATATATAACCATTTATGTATAATGTTGTAATCAGTTGACTATGAATGAATATCATCATATGAAAAAGCCCAACTTCTTAACAAAATTTCCACTAGTAATATATTTTATCTTATTGCATAAAAATTTCATTATTTCTTACAATAACGGTTAACCGTGTACAACATTAACACTTCGTGTATCTTTTGTAGATTGCACAATCACATGCTGGGGGGATCTCAAATGCCGCTGTGGCTGCTGCACAACTAGCTGCCGGTGGTAGTCCAATCCACCAACAATCTATGCACAGAGAGGTAAGTTTAGATTAAATAGCAACTATGTGGTTATTAAAGGTTTAAAGCAAGCTTAACACTTAACTATTTAATAGAATTCTCAATTTGGAATGGGCGAAAAAGATTCGGATAACGAGGACGTAGATCAACCTAGGTATGTAATTCTTTCCCCGTTCCTCTATATACCAAGCCCTAAAATGACTGTATACATATTCGATACTAAGTCAGGCCTGTTTTTAGAAGTACAATGGTTAGAAACAGTGTTGGCAGTGACGAACGGACCTCACCAGCCAGCAGCATGGGCTCCATGCATGATGGAGGATCAAGTAGTTTCAGTGACAACCGAAACCGTAATAATTCGTTCGAATATCAGTGCAAAAATTCCCCGATTGGTAAGCTTATACTTAATAAACATGTATTTAAATACGACACTCTTTCTAAATTAAATAGAGCTAGTTTTCGCTTGTTAGTGCTTTAACGGGAATTTCGATTTTGAGTATTTTGAGTATGTTTCCTTCTGCTGTTATATGACCATTCGAATAAGATATCATTACGTAATGGGAGTTAATCGTGGGAAATGTGCAAATATAAGCTGGCGTGAGTGCGGTGGCTAGATTGCTGTTGAAATCGATGTTTTATTGTTCGTCTGCGTAATTTCACTTTGAAGAAATGTAACGATCCGGGCATGCCACGCATTGCGGAGATTCTCTCAGCGATAGAAGTTAACTAAGTGTATGTTTCATATGTTTATGTTGGGAGTGGTCCGCGCGAAACATTTGTAGATTCGATATATCGGTTGAGCGCCGTGGAAACTTTAATTAAATTGATGTCTTCACTTTCTTTTCGATTTTAATAAACGAGCAGTGCGTTGGCTTAGAGTCGATGATTTTCATAATCGGACCTGTCATACAACTAACAAAACATTCCAAAATAATGCTGACTATAAGAAACGCTTTATAGTCATATATGGACTGAATTAATAATCGATTTAGAGATGTGTGCATTTGATAAAACGATTCAACTCGAAAATCAAAACAATAAGTTGAAAACGTGAGAGGAATTTCCCCATTAGCGGCTTCCTTCTCATTGTTTATTGGTTGATTACTAATTCCCCATATTGCATTGCTTGTCGGCTCTCTTTCTCTTTTCCTCTTTGGATTTGCCATCTTTCAAAACTTAACAACAATCGCTCGCCATGAAACGACTTCGGACTGCGCGCAACCAATCTGCGCATATTGAAAGTCGATGATGTATTGTAAACTCTAACCGAATGCTTGCGAGAACAAAATTTCCCATACAACTGATATAATAGTTTTATCACGTTTTTAATTGTTTGTCTGTGTTGCATAGGCGCTTTCGTGGAATTTTTCTGCCAAAACAAATCGACTATTGCAACATGATAAACAATATGCCGACACTATTTTATTACAAACATTTCCGCAGTATCTATTACCATCCTATGGGTGACGTCATCCGATAAAAACTTATAAGAAAAGGAAATATTTTGGAAAATATTCCATAAAAATTACAATAATAAAATCGAAAAATAAAGTGCACTTTTTGTCAAAAATTGGTATTAAACAATTAAAAAGACTGGCCAACCCCAGACTCTTGCATTTATTTCAATTTTAAGAAGATTTGTAGGTTTACAAAACTACACTTTGATCTTATATGTTGGCAAGTAACAAAAGACATGCTAACGGCTTGCAAATCTGCTTTCTCTTCAATGACGTTTGTTTACTTATTAGCAGTAATCATCTGGCGTAAATAATTACGCTCGGTGCCCAACCAACCCTGAATAGAAAATAAGAGAATGAAATGTTAAACCCCGTTGTTTGTTTTTCTTCTATTTATATTTTTTTGTTCCAATTTGTCTTGCGGTTTATTTAAACGCTTAAATGACTATTTAGGAATGAAGATTGGCGCCAGCGATATGTCGGATGCTGTAAGGGAGCTCACCAAGATTGAGGAGTACACCCAGGGAGCATCCGCATCGGAAGAGGATGATAAAACTCAGATTGCCATGGGAGGAAATATGTCATCTCTGCAAACCTTGCTTACCAACATCCAGGGACTTCTTAAAGTTGTGGCTGATAATGTCAGCTTGCAAGAAAAACATTCATCCATCGAAATAGGTATATTTTTTTACCTAATTTAAAAAATTATTAATCCCACAAAAATTATTTAAAATATAATTTACTAATTTAGCCGACTTAAAACTGAAGTTAAACAAAGAAAAGCAACTGCGAGAGAGCACACAAAGAAAAATGGAGGAATGCGAAAAGGGGAAAGGTAAACAACCATTTACAGAATCCGTAATAATTAAACCGTCGTTATTATAAAAAAAAAGATAAGACGGTATATAGTCATGTATTGAGTTCTGTCTATCGTCTTAATGTTGCCGATATTTGCTTTTTTTCTCATTCGACCAACTTACAGGCATTTTTGTACTAAGCAGTTCTCTTTATTTACGTTGAACTGTGATCATTCGTCAACTACATATTCTATTTAAACAAGTAGTTACGCAAATTGAATTCGAACAGATAAAAACTATCCGGCCGAATGAAATTGCAAACTTCTGCTAGAAAAAATAAGGGAACGCCCTTCGACGTCCGTGATTGATGCTTATAACACTCTTGTGTTTTTAATCCCAAAAAACAACGACTTTTTCTCGGAAAGAATATAAACCGTAATCTTTTGTGGGTTGACACGAGCGTACATAAATTGCTTTTAATATTATATTTATTCAATGTTTATTTTTGATGCTAAAACCGAAGGTATGCGACATTTGCTGTTATTTATGCTAGAATGCGATTTTCTCCTGTGTTTGTATTTTTAAAGGGTTAACAGATATCTATGGAATTCAGATAGAAATCAATAAACTGTATATGCATAGATACAGATAAGCACCAAAACAGATCATTTTTTCTCCCGTCGCTGAGCTATTAATTAAATCAGAGATCTCTAGGTTGCTGTGGAAAAAACGTGTAATATTTACATCTTAGTTTGTTTTGTAAATAAATCATCGCCTCCCTTTCTACATTTTTACGATTTTCATACCAATTCGATCCCAGAGTCGTGTAACACAAATCTATTTAGTGATGTTTTTATATATATGTGTTTGTCGTAAAGGCCTTAATAGTCGCCACGGGCAATTGTCATTCGTAAAGGAATTACGCGATTTAATGTTTGATATACTAAGCATGAGAGCCATTGGTAATCGGTGCGGTTCGATTTTTCTCCCCAAATTTGTGATCTAATCTTATTTTGACAAACTCGAACATTCCGCTGCATCGCGATTTCTACCAACATCTTGCTTGTATATACTCCGCCCATCAGATTATGACGTCACAGACCATAATGCGGTATATGCTGTGTATACACTGGGAAATCAATTAACGCAAACAATTTTTTTTGTCTCCAGCCAACGCGGAAAAGTTCCTTATCAAAGAAAAAAAGGAGAACAAGAAACTTCAAACCAAAGTGGTTTCTATGCAACAGATTCTTGGTCGTGACGGAAATCAGGGTATGTATTTTTAACCAAATAAAAACAATATCAAAAATATCCATAAAATATAAGATTTTTATTTAAATTGTACAAAGCAAAAATGAGTCATAGGTTTTTGGTTTATTATCAAGTTTTGACATTTAGGACTGCGTGATATATCGTGCCCTTTAACCTACCGACTTATATAAGCGTAGAACACCTACAATAGCAATTCTTTGTCAGATTTAAAGCCATGGCCTTTTAACTTATACAAAAAACACTCAGTAGTTGCTCAATACACAATTCCTATTCTTTCTTATATTAGAAAAAAAATCCTATTTTAACGCTTATCTATTTAAATAGGTGAAGTAGCGTTAACATCACCACTAAGGTCGCCGGAGTCGCCGCCGCCAGCAAGTACACCAGAAGTTCAACTACAACCTGGTAACCCACCCACACCACCTGGCAGCATTTCTTCTCCGTCCAACTCTTATGCTGTGACGTCAACTTACGAACCGTCGGTTTTTACTGCTAGGATCGCAGCGGCAGTGCAACAAGTAACAGGTAATAAAAATAACTTTATATTTAAAATATATGATTTTGGATGAAAGCCTGATAAAAAGTATTACGTATTAAGTAATTAGGCATAATAAATTGGAATGTGTGTTACTTAACTTGTTTGTTTTTCTGTCTGGTTGAAGGAATTTTAGATTTTTAAGATAATTAACTTTTCGGAGAAAATCACTTTCAAGAAAAAAACATTTTTAACAAATTCTTTAAAATGTAGGTCAACGAACATCTCCACCGGTGTCGCCAGAGAATCACATTTCTAATGGAAATCAGATCAGCAATGAAAATAACAGCAACAATCATAACGAGCATAGCAGCGACTATGTTAGACGAAACATGCTCAGAGGTAGCATCAATAATAATATTTTCAATGAACAATAAATATATTGTTTAGTGATTTTAATATTTAAATGTGTTGTTTTTTAGACGGAAGGACTCCTGATATTGCCATTGATCTTGCCATATCTCGTCAGCAAGAACAAACTGCTTTGCAAGGTCAGCCTAAGTTGCATTAGACATTGCAATATTTTTATTATTACAACATTTAAAAACTTCTTTTTACTAAAACATTTTTTTTTAGATGCACATCTTTACTTTAAGAATTCTTTACTCTTTCAACCCGCCGCTTCGCAGTAAAGAAAACAAGTTCAGAAATCAGTGGCAATTAGAAAATTCAGCAAGGGTCTAAAAACTTGCAAGACGTTGGAGAAAAAACAAAAATGTTTTGTCTTTGAGATAATTTTTGCAACGCGGGGTGCTGCTGTTAAGGTTGCTGACATTTTTTAAAGTTTTACAGTTATACAAAGTACTGGAGCCATAACCAAGAAGCAGAATATTTTTACTTAAAATACCTCAATTTTTATTTTTAAAACGTTTTGGGCACAACTGGCAAATACCCAACTACCATTAAACAAGCACCATGCGGGACAAATAATTTTTGGCATTTTTTTTTTCTGTTTTCTATGTTATATTCACCACTGCCAAAGATTTTATTTGTATTTGCAATCATGTAGTTTAATCTACTAAAATTTTTGGTATTCTTAGCCATTTTTTATTATTCTGACTGCTGCTTTGTATTGCTATATTCATGAGAGCCTATTTAGGCTATATTCAGCAACATAATTGTCTGTTTTTACGTATTTTGTTGTAAATAATCGTCCCTGTTCAATAATTAAAGTGTGATGTTAATTTCTCCTTAGTCAGAAACTAAAATAAAAAATAAAGATTGAAATAAGTGGTTTGTTTTAAAACCTTTTTCGTTGTTTTTTTGCAATTATTATTTTGCCATAATATTGTATCAGAAATGAATATAAACTTCTGATTAATTTAAAGAACTGGTTGTTAATTTTAATTTAATTAGTGTTTCCTGTGTTGTCTGTATTCGCAAAAATAAAATTTCTTACTCGAGGACAATCACTTAGTAATTATTTCACCCAAAAGTTTTAATAACAAAAAAGTTTCAGAAAAACAAATAAGCTATTTTCAACAAAATAAATAGGTTTTAATAGCTAAATATTATTGTTTATTTGAAAATTATTATAATGCAGAAAATTTACTTTAAATAAAATCTACTTAGGTATTAAGAATATTAGTCATGTTAATCAAGCTGTTCAAAATAAAACCATTGTTAATACAAATAAAATTTTGACCTACGCTATCATACCACTTTAGTACTTACAATATTTATGCAACCACTAATGAGGTCGTGGGTTCAATCCCCACTGCTCTCATGCTGTAGCGCCCTTGAGTAAAGCGCTATAAACGGTGTGAACTCCTGCTGAGCCAGCACTTAATCAGCAGCATAATTATCGGGCAATTATAATCCATAATATCCCAAACTGCCACAGGCAACTCGAGACTGGGTCGGAGTAACTGATGTTACTCTATGTTTAAGTCGCGCATTCGACTTTCCCACATCGAGGATAAAGAAATATACAAAAAAAAAACTTTAAAATATAAATCTTAGTTATATCTACGAATTTTGTTAGCGCCTTTACGCCACCTAACGGTTACTAACATAATAAATTAAATCTGTTGTACAAGGCAAACTATTGCCTGTGTAAATGAAATTCTTCCGCTATATGGTGCACGAGAACCAAATATTAATTAATTCATTGCAGAAAATAAAATTGTTTTAAATCGTAAAATCTCAAAACAACAAATTGGACATCTTTAAAAATATTATTTACCAGTTAAACAAGTTTTTAAATATTGGAAATTAAATCCACAGGTTTAATTAACAAAATATAAGCTAATAAGGGACTTTAAATTTTGAAAAAAAATGCATTTTTCCACTTGGTTACTAAACTAAAATATTCACATCCCCAAAAAAATTCCATCACAATGATTTTAATAAACTCTACAAATAAAAAATTACAATTTTACCCCAAATAAAATTAAATTCCAAATGAACAAGTCATTAGTTCATTTATTCAAATAACATGAGTACAGAACAAAAAAACTAATAACATCCTTTTTTCTTTAACAACCTGTATTTTCAAAAGAAATCTTTCAATTCAGAGGCGATTTGTTTGAGCGAAATATTTTGCTTTATTAATAAAAATTTAATGATAATTTAATGATAGCCGGGCACGCTTATACAATGTAAAATTATTTACTGGGATAATATTAAGCAACGCGTAGCTTAACCCCGTTTCATTTCGAGCCTATAATGTTAGCTAACGTCACTTGGAGTAATAAATAATTAATATCGTGTACGATTATATGGATCCTCTTGTAAGGCAGTATGTTTCAGTGATTGGTATCCTACGCGGCTGTACCTTGAATGCGAAAACACCTGTACACCTATAACGACCACATTGTAAAAATAAAATATATTTTTTGAGTTCATACCCCAAAAAATTAGGAAAAATGATAATTTTTTAATAGCTTTTATTCAAAAGAGGATTTGCTTTTTCAAATATTGGAATTTACAGTAATTGAATTACTACGGTTTGGAATTTACATTAAAAAATATTTTAAATCGAAAAACATTTTTTGAGATCTATTCGAAAACTGTTTCTTGCTGAAAATCGAAATTTCTCACGGTCTTCCATATTTAATGAAGCTTCATTTGTATTCATTTTTAATGCAAAAAATACACACTGGGCCGCGCGTGGTCTTTTGTCTTCGAGAAATAACGTCAAATATACAAAATCAAATTCCGAATATCATAATCTGATTACTCGATTTTATTTCTCTCTATATTTGAACAACAAAGGCAAAAGCACAGGCATAATGCAAAAATGGCAAAAGCGCATCTGCTATAAGTTAAAATCGATTATTATTACCGTTCTATACGCACATTAAAATCTCTTCTTCGGTATAATTAGTCTTTTTGGATCCATCATTTTGCCCATTTTTTGTTCGACACATATGTTATCAAAAGTCGGTTCAAATGGATTAAAAAATTAATCTATATTGATCAACGTGTATTTGGCTTCATAACTTTTACTTTGTAAAGTTTAAAAAAAATATTTACAAAAAGAAATAAAAAAATTAAAAAGTTAGAGTATATATATAGCTAATTATATTAAATTGTATTTAAATTTACAAAGTTGTGTAAAGTATTTAAGATACCTTGAACTATATTTTGTAAATATATGAGATAATTTTAAAATAAATAAGTAAAATTTATGAAATTTTCCACAACAAAAACCAATGTTCAATTAACAAAAAATAGGTGTTTAAAATAAAAAGGTGTCGTATAAACTAACACGTATGATATCCTGTGCTTATATTTATTTTTGTCGTTTCACTTTTCTTGTCTTGCAATCCGGAAAAGCTTACCGACGATTGCAAACTGTAGGGCCTTGAATTCCACCTGTCGCGTAATTACGCCCGCTCCCTTTATAACTTACTGGATTTCGCTCTATGGTGTGTCATACGCAAAAGTGAGAGCCCTGACAAAGAGGCAAAAGAGAAGAAGAGGCGAGAGACAGGCCAAAACAAGTGCGGCGTGGGTTTCATTTCGAGAAGTCAGGCTAGGCGAGGCACAGTGAATTATTTATTAATCGTTCTAACCCTTTGAGACTTGAAAGATTTTATAAAATATTAATAATTTCGCACAAAAACTTTTCGCCCCGTTGTTAATTCATAAGAAATTAATGGAATTTATTAGAATATTCAGAGGTGTTAAGAATAGATAAATTATTAATTTAATTTTAATAGAGGTTCAGATATTTAGGCATAGCACAAAACAGTATTTGCAATCACGGCATTCAATTATGTACATACATATACTGCTAATTTTAAAGAATATTTTTTTAAACCAGACAATAAATAGTAATTTTAAATCATCTTTCAGATTCTTCAAAAAATTTAATTTTGAATTTTTTTTTATAAATTCGAAAAAAATGTTTACCAATATGTTAGCCCCTCACCATCACCATCGACCCCCCTCCCCCGTTTCGTCAATGACGTCACTTACAGCGGCCAGCTATGGGTCCGAACAAAAATACGCCCCACTTCATAACGCGGCCGATGCCATGCGACGTCATTGCATGACGTCACCAGTTGCATATTCGGTAATTTTAATTTTTTTAAATATAAGTATAAAAAATTAAATTTTAAAAGTTTTAAAAAAAAATTATAAAAAGATTTTGAACAAAAATGCTTGTAAGTTTAAACGAGTTTATAATTAGCAATTTTTGTTTGTAATACGGTAATTATAAAGACATCTGTCTATTGGCTCGCAACAAACAAAATGGCGCGATGCGTCATAAACCATGTAATCGTCGCTGCGACGGTCGCGCGTTTTCAGCAGTTAAAACAATACAGAAAAATTATTTTTGTTTAGGCGCATCAACAAAGCACAGATGCGAGAATTTAATAACTTTTATGACGAGTAAACTTATGTTTAAATGTTTTTCCCAGGGTAACTTGTTTGCCGGATTCGACGAGACTTTTTTTGCAAGGGCGGAGGCTTTGGCTGCGGTCGAATATCCCGGCAAAAATCAATTCAAATCTGAAACACCGAACTACAATTACTACACAACGACTGTGCCACATTATGCCTCTAACCAACATATATCGTCGACAGCTTTACCGACACCAGGTAAAATAATAACCAAGTTTAAAATATCAAAATTTGGTCATTCCTTTAAGTAGTTATTTCTAAATCGTTTTTTTTTATTTATTTTTAGCTTACAGCTCTATGCACCCTCCACCTGCGTTTCCACACACGACCGGAATACAAGGTCTTGAAAATAATGACGTCATGGATCCAATCGGGTCGTCACACAGGTAAACAAACCAAAACCAAAAAAAACACATTGTAATATGTTAAAATTTTTATTAAAACATCAATTTTTCACGTTTTTGTTAATTTTTTTCTAAAAAATTTAATTTGCTTTCTTTTTAGCTCCCTTCCAACCTACCAACCCCCCTGTTTTAACTCCCCCTCTATCATGATGCCCCCTACCGACCCCATCCCACCCTCCCACTATATTTCACAACCCAGCCCCGCGTTCAACTCAAATCATTTTCATCTCACATCGTCCATACACCCCCATATACCGCCCCCGTCAACGTCGGTACCCGTTAGCACAGAAGCAGGTAAATATATAATTTTAATTTCAAATAAAAAAAATGTTTTGGAATCTTTGGATTTGTATTCTTATATTTGGTTTTCTTGTTTAAAGGTTCGCCACATCCCAGTATTACAGCTTTTCCACCTAGCGAATACGACGCAGATCCACGAGAACTTGAAGCATTCGCAGAAAGGTAAACTACGATTCTACTTTTTCTATTACGAATTTTTGAGCATAAAAATCAATTTTTAACATGTCGTTTTCTCTTAGGTTCAAGCAACGCCGAATAAAGTTAGGTGTAACACAAAACGACGTTGGTCAAGCACTTGCTAACCTTAAATTGCCGGGAGTCGGTTCGTTAAGCCAAAGTACAATTTGCAGGTGAGGGAAATAGTCAACCTAAGAGTGTAGCCAATGTCTTTAAGTAATACTGTTTAAAATAAGTAAATATTAACTTTAATTTTTATTTAGATTCGAATCTTTGACCCTTAGCCATAATAACATGGTCGCCCTTAAACCGATTTTAATCACGTGGTTAGAGAAAGCCGAAGAAGAATATCGACGAAAAATGGAAAGTGCGGGACTCGCCGATAAAAAGAGAAAACGAACGTCCATAGCCGCTCCAGAAAAACGCTCACTAGAAGCTTATTTTGCTGTACAGGTACTAACACAAAATCACTTTAAAAGATTGGTTAAAAATAAATATATATTTTTTTATTAAAAAAATGTGCTTCTTTGCATTTATTTGATTTAAATGTTTTATTTTAGCCCCGGCCTTCTTCAGAAAAAATTGCCGCCATCGCCGAAAAACTCGACCTGAAGAAAAATGTTGTCAGAGTTTGGTTTTGCAACCAAAGACAGAAACAAAAACGAATGAAATTTTCCGCATTTAATGGGGTACGCTTTTCAAAGAAAATCGATTTTATTAAAATAAAAAAAAATCTAAAATTTCTGTTGATCATAAATCAAAGTAGAATATAAAATTAAGATTTCAAAAAAAAATTCAAAATTTTATTAAAATTTAAAAAAAAAATTCAAAATTTAATTTATTTTATTTATAATAAAATTTCCCCTTGTTTTACAGGACCCAATTTTGTGAATACCTTACATTGGTGTGTAGTATTATAAATACACGTCCCTTATTCTTCAATACCAAAATCTTCATATACCTTTAACTCTTCACTGCGACACCGTGATATAAAACGCTGCCTGGAATATTGTATGTCATTTTTATTTTGTTTAACAATTTATTTTCTTTATTGCAATTATCAAACTCTTTCCTGTGTCAGTATATGAACTGTACACCACCTATGTTAGCTGAACATAGACTTATTGATTTTTAAGTTTCGCGTTTTTAGTTCCTTTTATCTATATATATACCCGCAATAAATTATTTTGTGAAAAAAATTGTTTGATTTTTAAATAGGTTACAAAGTTTTTTGATTTTAAATTATATTCTATGGTAATCGTTACCAACAAAAGCATTATATATTCTATAAAAATATATAAAATTGTTACTTAAAAATAATTTAGACAAAATGCAATTAATAAATACTAATATTTAACAAATTAAAAAAATAGTAATTTTAAAATGAATAAACAGTTTTGTAAAATAAATTTATAGTATTGCTTTCAAATGTATCAAAACCAGTCAGCTTTAAAAAACCAACAAACAAAATGTCGCCCAAGGATTTCCCCATGCGTTCACATAATGAAATATTCAAAAATACAATTGACTAGAGTAGTTCATAAATATTAAGATTATGTAAATTATCATCACTTGCAACCGGTAAATTATTTATCGCAATGAAATATTAAGCACTATTCTCTACAGCCTACTTGACTCATTATTTATGCATTAAAGATAGGTGGAAAATTCGGTTTAGAGTCTTACTTTAGAACAAATTGAAATCCACACCGACAAGAAAAAAAATTTTGTTTTTTAAAAAGTGAGATCAATTTAATTTATATTTAAACATTGTTTTAATTTATTAATTTTACAGGATTGCCAAAATATAGTCAAAGTTAATAAAGAAAACCAAGTTTAAAACATTTATTAACCAAATAAGGCAAACTTAACATTATTATTTATCTTTGGCAACACTAACTGAAAATAGAAATCATAAAAACGCACGAAAATAACTTTGGCCCATTTTTACCAGCGCATACTTATTCAGTAAACATATGAGAAAGTGTACGCTTTGTCAAGTAACTGAATGCCCCCGTATTTAAAATAATATGTTAATGTTACACCGGGTACAAAAGAACGCGGCGTTTCCTACAATATGTTATTCTCCTTTGAATCGATTTGGCATTATCTCGTTAGTAACGATCGAGGCAATTTTTTACGAGACAGGCCATTACGGACGCGTGCCTGCACTTCGTTTGGGGAATTCGCCAAAAGTTACCTGACATAATGTCGTCGTTTAAATTGATCCGAAACCAGTGGACGAACGTAAAATACTGAACGCAATTGTGTTATAATTTTAACCTGCGTTCCTGGTGGTATACTCATAATAGCAGACAAATTGTATAAAGTGTTACGCGGTGCATGTAGTTTTGTCTGTTGTGTTCTATCCTGGCGTTTTGTTCGTGGATTAATCGGAGAGTGATTGTCGGCTGGCGGTGATTGATGTCGCACTTTTGATACATTCAAACTATATTCATTAAAAAAGTACGCGCAAACCACACTTAGCCAATTACTGGAACAAATTGTAAGAAAAACAGATTCGACAAATCCCGGGCAAAATGACGTCGTCAGATTTCAAAGCGAGAGAAAATCACATTACAATTTAAAAAAAATACAAACAACAACAAAAATCCATAACTCCGTTTAAAAGTATAGGCTATGATTATACATATAAAGTGACTAAGGGATACGTTTTTCGGCTGTTACCAACATAACATGTGCTCCCGAAAATTACGAAGCACCCGTCCACTGCATTATAAACCGTAAAATTTAACACAGAATCGCCGTCTGCGCTGCGGCATGCACCCTTAGGGCAACCAAAGTAACAGACGGCATATACGAATGACACGTGCTCAGTATAATATTATGACATTTCGACTTTAAACTGTAAATGTCGGATGCTATTCGGAAGGCTTTCTTGGCCTAAGTGATATAATCGGTCTCATTAAAGGGTTCATTTTTTTCTGCAAAATTTGGTTCAAGTTTTTATTTTAGCAATATTTTTTTGCAATAACGAATATAACATTAGAAATATTTTGACAACTTCACCAAGAAAAATGTATTGTAAATTTGAGTATTAAAATATATATATTTGTAAAATTTATTACCAAATATTAGGATAATATAATAGATTAAAGCTAAACCACGTCATATATTTTTATTTTTTAATTTTTGTTTAGTTTTTTTTTTTTTAATTTGGTTTCCCTTGCATTGCATGCACAAGCTACTTAGCTTGCTTGCAGTGGCATGGTTATAAATACAAAAACGTCATTTTCTTATAAATTATTAAGGATAATCGATCCAATCACGTGACTTGGAACCGTCGACTCGGACCAAAAATGATTTAGCAGTTCTCAAAAAAAAAAACGTAAAGTTCGATAATGAAACAATGCCTTTCCTACCTAAGATATCCTTTCTCTGTATATTGTTTTTAACGTTTCTAGGGGTGATAATTATGACATCACAATTGCAAACCGTCGAAAATTAATATTTGATGAAGAGAGTCAATTGCAAATTGCTTGAATGAAATATTTATGCAATTCCGAGCGCAAAAACAGTTTGACTGTATTGACGATATCCTATGCTATATATACATATTATGACTCGCAGCCTTAACCTTGTATTACCTTATGTCATGCAACACAACCTAAACCAAAATCATCCCAAATGACAAACAGGCAAAACCCATTTCCGAAAATAAAATTTAACCACATATTTTTCTAAAAATATCGTCAGAAATATTCAAAAAAACAGCTGGAACATCCAATAACAAGTCAGTTAATTAATAATAATTTTATGTTATCAAATTTAAAAAATCAACAAAAAAAATTAAATTAACATTACTAACCCAACCCTGAGTATATTATAGTTTTATCTGTATTTTTTAAACGCAAACATTTTTAAATTTATTTCAAGTTACAATTTAAGTATAAGCAAATTTTTCTTGAAAATGCTTCTTAAACAAACGCATAAATGAAGCTAATTCGATTCCCTGGAAGAATCGGTTCTACTTGAATGTCTTCTAAAAGGTTCCGTTGGATCAGGAATCGTTTCAGCATTACTTGTTGAGGGTAATTTTGTACCTGGCAATGTTAAAATGTAATTTATTAATATTACCCAATGGAGCAGTTTACAATACCAAAAATCTGAAGTTCCTATGCTTCCTTTTGGCGTATTTTTTAACCTTTTGGCGTAGTATTAGGTTTTATTGTAATATTTTAAAAAATCCGACCTAATACTAAGATATCACCACATAAAGCGCTAACTTCATATTGATATCTGCTGCCCCCAAGCGCCCATAGTAAACACAAAAAATCTTACATTTTCTACACTTTTCATATTTCGAAAATATTTTTATGTATGATTTTTTGTAAATACATCCTTTTACTAAAACATAGATTTGTTTTAGGTTCAACCCATTTCAAGCAATTTAATTTTTTATAAGTTTTTATCAAACAGTTCATGAAATTTTAAAGACGTAATTTTAATAAAACATAAGAATTAAAAATTAAACAAAAAATCAATTTTTTGACTTTTGGGCCACGACGTCTTCCCTTCATTCAGCAATATATTGTGGATGCATATAGACATATATTACTAACTTCTAGAGTTAAAATAAGTAGGTTAGATTAAGGTTAAGATTTAAAAGGTAAAACTCTTGGCTTTAAATGGAATAAAAAAAATTTAAAGGAATACAAGTGAAAAAGTTCTTCTGAAAAAATAAAATGGATTTTACGAAATTAACAAAAACCTGGAATACTCGTTCAACTAAAGACTAAATTCTTGAAGTGTTATTTGTGAGATAAGACACCTAATTCCAGTAAAAGAAAAAAAAGAATGTTTTTTCAAACGACTTGTGGAAAAATTTGACTGGACCTTATAGCCTACGTGATATTCAAACAACAAAGTTATTTAATTTAGGCAAGGAATTATGTTCCAAAATTTTGTAAACACGTGAGTAAAATAATAAATCTATTTTTAAACCTGAATACACAGTTTTACTCATTAAAGCTACACCATGAATAAGAAACTTATTAACTTAATTCCGTGAGCTAACAACAGGTTAACACGTAAACATTAATAATAATATTTTCAGGAAAACTCAAAATGATCAAGACCACTTTAAAATTATCAGAGCAACGAATTTTTGCCTGGTTTTAGAAAATAAATAAACAATAATAGTTAAACTAGGCTTAAAATAATAATAGGAAAATGAAAAATATTTTAAATAATAAATAAACACTTACGTTGGTTTACAGGTTTCCCTAAATCGTCAATCCTCTCGTCTTTCCAGTTGATGATTCGATCCATCATAACATTCTTAGTGATTCCCATGTTCTCCTGGAAGGCGCGGAGTAAGTGGTTTCCTCTGGCAATACCGAGTTGAACTCCAGATTCTGTACCAGTTTGATCGCCCTCATTCGTAATCTTGTAAGCCACTGAAAAGTGGTCAACTGATGACGCGTAATGTCCCTGAATTTAAAGAAAATAACAACTTTATACAAAAGGTATTTAAAATAAAGCTTTTTAATTATTATTAAAGTCGTTAAAATTACAACTTCTTTGCAGAGACCATTGGATTATGCTACAAAAATGTATAGCCTATCAACTTAAAGTAAAACAAAGGCGATAGATATGGTTACATTGTTATGATGATACAAGGTATTCATATCAGTGTAATATAAAACTGCAACATAGTTTTTGAGATCACACACGCACAATATAGCATATTTTCTGCAAAAAGCAAAATTGTGCATTATGCCACGTGAAAAAGTTAATTTTTTTTAAATAAAACCTTTTATGTTATTTTAAATATATATTTAATAACATACCAATGTGTTGTAGATCGTTCCCAGACAGTTACAGGCTTCAACCAGTTCATATTTTTGATCGCTCTGGCGCGAAGTTTCGGCAAAAAGTTCCAAATATTCGATCGATCTTGCGATGTTGCCTTGAGTCTGATGTGATCTGGCCAACGCCTTACAAGTTTCACCCACCAACGTTTTGTCGTCTATATCTTGGGCAACTTCAAGACACCGATTCAGGTACTGAAGTTTGAATATTTATATTGAATTATTTTAATTACAAACCTTACAAGTACCGACAGCGTGGTGTAGTGGTAAGAACACTTGCTACACCACACATGAGGTCGTGGGTTCAATCCCCACTGACCTTATGCTGTAGCGCCCTTGAGTAAGGCGTTATAAACGGTATGAACTCCTGCTAAGCCAGCACTTAATCAGCAGTATAATTGTCGGGCAATTACAATCTATAATATCCCAAACTGTCACAAGCAACTCAAGACTGGGTCGGAGTAACTGATGTTACTCTATGTTTAAGTCGCGCACATCGACTTTCCCACATCGAAGATAAAGATATACACGAAAGTTTATTTAAAAATTGAAACGTTAAAGTATTTAAGATGGACGAACTCTTAATAAATAGCACAAGATGGCTCAGTACGCTACCACAAAATGTACTAAATTAATTTTCACTTTTGAGCATGCCTAAATTTTGTAGTATCGCCGAATAAATTTTTAAACTCTGGCCAAGCTCAAAATTAAATTGAATGCTAATATTAAGGAAGTGCCAGCAAGTGCTTAAAATTAAAAATTTTAAGTGAAAAAAGTTAATCTATTTTTTAAAACTATGAAACTTAACCTATGAAAAAAATGAGTAAATGACATTAAAAATACGCACATCTATTGCAGATTCTGATTGGTGGGATTTTTCGTAGTTTAACCCCAGTTCTAAAGCAGATCTAGATTCCTGTAAGTTGTCACCACCTTCTTTTGCCATGTTGTAAGCACAATGTAATAAGTGTTGGGACTCTGAAAGGTCGGATTGTGATTGAGAAAGAGATGTGTAAATTCTAGAAAAATAAATTGATATATAAATTTGATGTGTTGTAACTGAATGAATGTATAGACTACTAACCAAGGCTAAACTATTTAAAATTAGCTTAATTATATATATTTTTTTGTATATATCTTTATCCTTGATGTGAAAAGGTCGAATGCGCGACCTAAACATAGAGTAACATCAGTTACTCCTACCCAGTCTTAAGTTGCCTGTGGCAGTTTGGAATATTATAGAGACTATAATTGCCGGGTAATTATGCTGCTGATTAAGTGCTGGCTCAGCAGGAGTTTATACTGTTCATAGCACCCTACTCGTGGGCGCTACAGCATGAGAGCAGTGGGGATTGAACCCACGCTATATGGTCGTGAAGCAAGTGGTATATTAACCTTTAAGTTTTCTCTGCATTTAAACAGTTAAATTTTGCCTATATATGATGCAAACAATTAAATAAAAACAATTTTAAGCAGTAAATTCATATTTTAAATGAGATCTCAATTCACTTAAGTTTATTCCAATCTTAACTAACCTAGATAGATGACGACAAGCAGCTTTGTTGTGTGTGAGTGAGTTCTCATCCAACCAGTTTCTACCATAACTTAACTGATGAAATTCTTCCATGTGTCTTGATGCAAGAGAAAAATTCTCTAAAAACATTATTTATAGCTTGTCATTTTGTTCATATTTTTGTAAAAAAAAATGTTTTATTTAGATAGTTTGTTTGAATTGTTTATTAATGCTTACTGTTTCTTTCATAAGATAACCCAATGTTGCAATGAGCCTCAGCCTCTCTTTTTCTGCCATCTAATCTTATATTTAAACTGGTTTCAAGTGCTGTTTGAAAGAAATGGTCAGATAACCAACCATCACCGGTCGATAAAAAGTACTCTGCAAGTTTGTGGCGACATGAATATACATCTTCCCATTTACCTAATAAAATAATTAGTTCATAAAAAATGGAAATCTATATAGTTACATAATATTATTTTAATAAGACAGATTTGATCTAAACGTGCTTACCATTTCTTAATGATGCTTCTGCCTTTGTAAGGTAGTGCCATATTGTGTCCAGTTTATTTGACTGTGTTTTTAATGATTTTTCCTATAAAGAAAGACACAGAAAATATATAAAAATTAATTGCATATTAAGCTTATCAAATACTAAAATAAATAAGTATTCTGTCAATACAGTAATTAAACTAACCTGCCAAAATATTGAGTCTGGTCCTGCTTCCAACCTTTCTTTATCTCTTTTATCGACCAAATTAAATAATTCAATAAATGATTTGTGGAACCCACTTCTTAACATAGCAATGCATAAGTTGTGCATATAGGAGTTTCTGTACCTGTTAACAACAAATAACAATTTGCTATGTGAAGGTCCTAATGATTTTGCATGGTCATTAATCTGCAGATTAGATCTTTTAGCCCAACAAAAAGTACCATAAGCGCATTACTCTTGGACAATATCATTACCAATTATTTTACACAATAAATTAAACCATGACTATTAATAGTATTGCGAAATTTTTTTTCACAGGCAGCATGGTGTAGACCGGCATAGTGGTAAGAACACTTGCTACACCACATAAGGTCGTTGGTTCAATCCCCACTGCTCTCATGCAGTAGCGCCCTTGAACAAGGTGCTATAAACGATATAAACTCCTGCTGAGCCAGCACTTAATCAGCAGCATAATTACCCGGCAATTATAGTCTCTATATTATTTCAAACTGCCACAGGCATCTCGAGACTGGGTTGGAGTAACGGATGTTACTCTACATTTAGGTCGCACATTTAACCTTTCCAAATCGAGAATAAAGATATATACAAAAAAAACTTACACCGAAGTATCTTGCTTGTTTATTATTGGTTTTTCTTGTCTAATTTCTTGTTGTTTTGCATTCTCTCTGTCTCTCCATGTTTTAAACCTTTTTGACTTGATGTTTGATAATCTTCCTGTAATTACAAAAAAATATGAAATATTACAAAACTGCAATACAAGAAAAAACATTATTCACAATTTATTAAAAAGGAATGTTATCCAAACTTCAAAAAGAACATTGATTTTTTACCTCCACTTTTTACAGACATTTCAGATTCATCTTTAGTTTTACTCGATATGTTAGGTAAAGTAGTCATTGTTCTTGTATAAATTTATTATTAAAAATCTATTTTTTAACTCTTGTGTTATTAATATTATTTCTAACTGAAAAATACAATTAATCAAACCCTGCAATATGGAACATATTCTAATATATATAGTACATCATAAATAAATAAAAAATACACCCATAATTACTCAATTTTTTCGTATAAGACTTATACAGAATAAATATAATTCAGATTAAAATTGATTTAATATTAGTCTGTAAGTCTGTAAGTGTGTTTTAACTTTCAGGACTTTAGATTAGTTTTCTTGAACTACACAGGTCAGTAAAAATTTTCATCGATATACTAACGAGTGTTAAATTAATAAAATTACAAAATTTAATTTTTTTTAAAAGAAATGCTAAAAGAACAAAGGAAAAAAATTATACTTAGTAAACTATGTAAAATCAAAAACTCCTTTCTCCATATTTTGAGAAACTGTTATCTGTTAATGGTTGTCATAGATACCAGTGTTGCCACTTGCTTTTTTCTACAAAAATTAATTAATAATATGTTTATTTAGTATATTTGTTTATTTAGTAAAAATTTTTTAATAATATGTTTATTTAGTAAAATTTTACCAGATTTGTTTTTAATAAATCCTATTAAACTACTTTACAAAATTTAAAAAATTTTAGTCCAATTAACATAAGTTTTAAGCAAAATTAACAAACAAATTGTCATTCTAAAGAAATTTAAAGCGTATTTTGTATTTAAAAACATTATCTTTTAGTATAAAAATCTGTCTATACAAAAACATATTTATTTAGTTTAAAAAAATGTACAAGTAGTAACAAGGCAAAACTAATATAGCCTTAAAAGCAAAACAAGGCAAGGTACAACACAGCATTCGCGAGGCAAAAAACGCGTCGACGTTTTTCCAAAAAAGCGTGCATTCCTTAACTTTGTAAGCGCTCTGTTTTTTACAGTATTAGCTCGACTTAACATGGCAGTATTATATTAAACTGATTTTTTTTTAGATACACAACTATTTAAATAAACTCTGAAGTAATTTAGGCCTTTAAAATAAGGTAATGTGTTTAAGCTATGCCTACATAAGCTTAAAAATTAAACCTTACACAATAAAATAACTTAAAATCACGCAAAACACATTAAACTAACATATTAAATGGTTCTTGTACCACGAAATAGTAATAGATTTTCCATTTTCACATATACCTCACATACACATAAAATAGATAATAATAATCTAACTAGCCCTAGTTAAATTTAAAACGTTATTGAAAAATACTTAACATAGGCCTATATCTTATTTACAACTCATTAATAACGCCTTTATCTTTAACTTTAAACTGAAAACATTACCCTTTTTGTTAACTACGAACACTAAACTAAACAACTAATCGCTAAACTGTTTTATACAAAATCTAAACTTTAAACGAGGGAATACAGTTATACCTATATGTTAACGTGAACGTCAGAGCAAGTGAACAAGAATCAAAGCTAATAATAATTGTTAGCTGATTAATTCGACTTAATTGCTCAATAAACATCCACCATATAGGGGAGTCAAGTTGGCCTCCCATTTGCGTGGGAGGCCTCCCGTTCTCGAACTGTAATTCCAAAATAAAAACTTAAAAGAAAATGCTAAAAATAAATCTAGCGTTTGTGGTGGTTTGTATTTTTAACTAACAACAGCCTTTGATAAAGTTATATGCAATTGGTCAATTATGATAGGTGGATTAGTTTAAACTTATTTGACAACAAAAAACGGTATTAAAAAAACTATATAGTTCAATATCAACATAATTAATGCACTTTTTCACCTACAAATTCAGGCTAAATGTCTTTTAATTTAATCATTGCTAGCTTGAGCACGTGCTACTATAAGGACTGCAGCCTTATTGAATCTCTTAGTTTTGTGTTTGTGCCCTAACGGCACTAGTCCAAATCTAGAATTTATCTTGAAATTTTGGTATTATTACATTCTGCCAGTTAAAAAGAAAAAGAGCATAATTATGTTGAATTAATTTCTTGCAAATTTTAAAACAAAAAAATAGTTAAAAGAAATGAGATTATTTAATTACTTGTATAAACGCCATATGAAAACTTAAAAGCACATTATAATGGATTATATTGTCATGTACTCGTCTTACGCCACATTCTTGACTTAACTACAAAAGGTCATGGGTTCGATCCCAAATGCTTTCACACTTAGGCGTTCTTAAGTAAAGTTTCATAATGATCACAAGCCTATTTTAAGCCAAAACAAATAAACAAAAAAGAGCACTGACAATACCAATATGTTTCGAAATCGATAATTTCGAACCATAAAAAAATATACTCATTCTCAAAAAAAATATGTTGTGATTAACCCAGTCAAAACCACCAATAAGATTTTTATTACTTAAGGTTCTAATATTTTAAAATTAAATATAACTTTCATTAAATATAACTTTCATATTAAAACCTGAAAAACGTTGTATTAAAAGTTTACCTTGCTGTGATGTGTATCTTAATAAATAATCCAAAAAAATAAGTCATGTTTATGGTTATTTCATAATGTTTTATTATTTTTTAAACAAATTTGTTAAAATATATACGAGTTAGTTATACATAAGTAAAAACGTTTTGATATTATAAAAAACAAACCACAAAAAAAAGATTTTTTCATAAAACAAAATTGCTAATTAATTACTCAAAATTTACAGCAAGAAAAAAAGGTTGGTATATAAATGCGTTAAGAAAAAAATAAAAGTACCAAAAAAACAATTAAGAAGCTATTAAAAAGCTGGTGAAGTGATAAAGTAATTAAAAATTATGTTTTATTTATACAGATTACGTATACAACATACTTTAAAAAAATCCATTATTAAGCATCATAATTATAGTAATCTTAATTCATTATACCGAAAAATACACTTTTAAAAACAAGTTAAAAATATTTTAATTCAATATTGTTAATTAAAATCAATTTATTCTTGAAGCAGAATTTTTATGTTCAACTATGATTGCTAATTCATAATATACAACTAATTCATGGCGATAACTCTAAAAATTACGTTTTTTTTACAAGACGGTTGATTAGCACCAATTGACAAAAAAATGCAAAAGTCGATAACGTTACAATGATATGAAATTTTTGATTTTTCTACTACATCTACTTTAATATTTCGAGCACCTTTTAAAAGTGTTTATTTCGCCTCGAAGTCTAAGATTTTGCTTTCACATAGCACAAACTTTTGAAAGGAAACAATAGATTAACAGTGGTGTTAATAATTTTTGTTGACATTATTATTATTATTATTAGATTGTGCGCTTTTAAGTTTGTGCTGATGTTAAATGTGATTGGAGCAATCTTATTCAGTTCAATTTGACATCCGAAATTCAGCTTGGCTGCAAATATAAAAAAAGAATGTTTTATATAAAATTAAAAAAATTTATTTCAAAATGTTAGTGTAAGCTACTCTTTTAATAATATCAAAAAACGGTAATTTTACACTTTTATAAATCTTCACTTAAATCAAGTACGAAAATCTTCACTAAAATTAAAAATTAATAAAATATTCTTAATTTCTGAAAAACAGAGTCCTAGTTTAATAACACCTCAAACGGAATGGAAAACTTAAAATAAGGCGTAAAAAATATCTTTTTCAACTGATATATAGAAAAAGAATAAACCAAAATTTGAAATATTTACCGTTTGTGATCCAGTTCGTTTTTGTTGCATCATTTCTTGAGTGATTACCATTTGTGCTTGAAGAGCATCAGCTTCCAGTGACTTAAACCTACGAAAATGCACAAAAATAAACTCATTACAATTTATAAAAAAATAAATGTCAAAAATGGTTTAGAAATTATTGTTAAATTAATAAAAAATATCAATGCCATAACATAGCCATGCTAGCTGTATTGGGTTTTTTCTAAATCAAAATAAATTTTAATCCAAATTCTTGTTACAACATAATTCAACACACTGATATATACCACACTTTTAGTAATAAAAAATCAATTTCAAAATTAGTAAAAAATAAAATAGAAATTAAGAAAACATACTGACTGGCTTGACAATTTTTCTAGTAACAACAACTTCTTTTACTTAACATAACTACATTCTGTGTAACATTCAGCTTGACTTATCTAAGTGCTTTTATAACTTTAGTGATAAAACTGTTTTTAAACAGTTTACATGGACTATAAAATGAGACACATTCTTCGAACAACAGTCATGCATTTAACATATTAGTGTATAACAGGTGTACAGACATAACTTCTTTTTTTTTTGATTTAAATATGCTTTTATTTGACCTTGTCGTTTTTTTTCAAACATCAATTCCCTACAGCTATTCAAATGTTAATAACTAACAAAACTAAGTGCAAACACATGCTACAACTTATTTGCTGCATCGTAAACATAAAAAAGACTACGAAAACTCTAACCAAACCAAAACAAACCATTTCTACGACAAACAAAAATTCTTATTTTTTTGCACACGGTCACCTTTCTTCGATTGAAATTGAACTGTTCGAACTGTTATGACGTTGGCTTACTCGCTTTCGCTTAAGCGTGTCGTAGTACACCGAAATATCATTCTTGAGCGTATTCATTCTTTGTTAATAAGCCAACAAACAAACAGACAGTTAGAATAGAAGTTTAGTTTTTTACATCATCTCAATAGTTTTTTAAGATTAAAAAAAATTAAAAAGTCATAAAGAAGAATAGTTTTTTTTTTAAGAAAGGTGTTGTAACTACAGTTATCAAATTAACTATGATATATTTAAGGAAATATCTAAAAATTTATTTAAGTTTAAAACTACATATAAAATTTGAAAAAAAAGAAAGCAACGGAAGAAAAAAGAAATAATTTAGAAAATTTTCTCGAAAAAAGAGCTGGTACACTTTTTTGTTAACTTTAAATTTTATATTTTTTTCTTATATTTACCTTGCTTGTCTCCATTGCTTTCTCTTTTCAGCATCTTGTGCTCTCTTCTCTGCAGGAGACAACTCATGTCTTGGATGTAAATCCCTCTTTACATCTGGTGAGGTTACACTCAGCCTTTCTTGGAAGCCTCCACTGTACAAACATGTTGTTTAAAAACAAATATAATTCAAGAATAGAACTAACAATACTTTAGTTGTTACATTTTTGAGATAATTTTTTTTTAATATAAAATTATGATTCCAAAAATACCATTTAACTATATGGTTATTTAATTGAAAACTACAAAAATTAAATCTAATTTTTTTTAAAATTTATTTTATTTTTTGGCAAACCTGAAAACTTGGGAGTCAGGTTCAACATCATCGTCAATCACATGCCTGTACTTTTCAACATCTGCCTCCAACTCCATGATCTGGATCTCATTATTTCCGGCTGTCGATCCGGAGTTGTAATGAGGATTTAATCGCTCTCTTGCACTCCTGGAAGAAAAAATAACAAAAATAAATAAAAATAATTTTTTTTTTAATTTTTAAAAACTTACAAGGTGTGAGGTGGTCGCACTTCAGGAGTGGGAGGAGCATATTTGCTCGTCGGAGTCACCACACTCTCATCCATGGGGATGCGAGACATCTCCTCAATGTATTCTTCGTCATCTTCTGCTATGTCCATCGACTTTCTAATCTCATCTCGAGTAAGAGTGCCATACTTTTTATCTAAAATTAAAGTAAATTTTGTCCCAAATTCAGCCTAAAAGTAATGTTTTTTTTAGATTTATCGTCGATGCAAGAACATTGACTTTACGACTTAAACTTAGAGTAACATCAGTTATCCTTGAGTTGCTTATGGCAGTTTAAGGTATTACAGATTATAATTGCCTGATAATTAAGCCACTGATTAAATGTTGGCTCAGCATTAGTTGATACCGTTTAAAGCGCCTTACTCAAGGGCGCTAATGCATAAGAGCAGTAGGGAACAAACCCAATAACTCAAGTAGTAAACTCAAGTGTTCTGACCACTACACCTTGTATAAAAACATGTTAAAAGACAAAGAAAGGCCTTGCGACTAAGCACAACATTAACAAATTTATGAAAAAAAAATAACATTGTTAAAATTAACCTTCTTCATTTTTGATGGTCCTCATATCCTGATCGCTGACGAGACTGATTTTCTTTTTTCTCTGAATACTCCCGCTGTTGATTTCCTGTGGCGTTGCTTGTTTAGAGAAAGATTGTTGTTTGATTTCTTGTTCGAAATACTTGCGCCGATCTTTGAATGACATTTGTTGCTCATTTTTTCCACGACTTGGTGCACTGTTGGAATTTTCTTTCTGCGAAAAAGAATAAAATAAATATCTTAAAAAATTTAAAAAAAGAATTAACAAAAAACTAGGTTGAAGGAATGAATTCAACTGATGTTAAGACATAAATAAATGTACTACAAAATAGCAACTGTTGATACATCTATTTTAACGATTACAATTTAACAATATTTTTGTTATAGAATTAGGAAAAAATGTTTTTGAAAGCAATAAAATGCCATACAAGCATGATAAATATATTGTACATATACACAAGATGTTAAAAATTTTACCTTTTCTTGACTGGGTACATTGGATAAATGTCTGTAAGAAGGTTTAGCAGGAACTGGTGGAGCTTGTCTGGTGGGGGAAGGTAAACTTGGTGGGATGTAACTTTCTTCATCCTGTGTATTCTAATATACAACAAATTTGAAGTTTATCAGAAATTAAAAAAAGTATTTTTGCAGATTTAAATTTTTTGGCTTACTAGTACCATTTTGTCAATTTTTGCATTTATTTTTTATAAAACAGTAGTTGCTAGATTTAAAGGCACAGTCAAAATTGATCAAATTATAAAATCAAAGGTTTGTCAGTATACACATTTTTTAAATCTTAAAACTTACAATTATCCCATCCTGAAGTTGATTTAACCTCTCCTCCTTCTTTTTCCTTTCTTCGTTTTCCCAATCCTCCTGTTCCTTCAGCATCAATGACTCCTTTAATTTTTTAACAAACAATTTTTAACAATTTTTTATTTACTAAGTAAAAATTGGAAAAGTTAGTAGGGTGCTCTATTTAGCATATAATATATAAGACCAATGAAAATGGTTATAAATTAATGTAAGTTGTAATACCAAATAAAAAAAGCTATAAATGGGCAAATAGTTTTAGATGGGCAATATAGTACCAATAATGCAGTAACATAATGCAACAATTAATGCAAGCTGTTCTGAGCAATATTATAAATAAGCTAAGATCATTTCAGTGGCAAACTGTTCGCATTTTGTATTTTTTTTAAAACATAATATAAATTTTGTATTATGAAAACATGCCAGTTTATAGCTAATAGATTGTGGATTTTTAAACAAATGTTTTGTTCTCACAAGCTAAAAATGCCAAATTTTGCGCCATATAAATGTTAGGTTTATAAATATTACTTCAGTATTATGGTTGACAAAAAATGTTAGTTGCTAGTAACAAACAAACTATAAACTATTTTAATTTTAAACAAATAATGAAATAAAGTCATGCCTATGTTTAGTTAGTTTTAAAAGAATAAAAAAAAAATTTAGAAATTTAAAATACACACTTCACTTAACCTAGTAAAAAAAGAAAACAACATACAAAACAAATTTTAATCTTGTTAAAAAAAAAATTCAAAGAGTTAAGAAAATAATGTTATTAACCTTTAGCAAACATCCAGTTGTAGGAAGTCAGCTATTTATTTAAATCCCTTTTAACAAGATAACACAAACCAGTTTAACAACGGATTATATTTTACCAAAAAGATTCAGAAGTAAGCCAAATCTGTTTTTTTTAACTAAAATACTTTTTTAACTAAAATACTACTAGTGAAAAATATTTAAAATCCAAACCAATTTACAACTTTTTCTTACAACATAGCACAAAGTTAGTACAAAATCAATCCCTAGAAACAACTGATTAGTAAAAAACGACAAAAATCCTAAGATTTTGACAATCGCCACATGCAAACATGCGTTGAATTGCATACTTGTTGTTGAATTGAAAATTCCTCGTTAGATAAAATTTGATCAATGGAAGTGTGGCTTCCAGAATAACCAGTATTTTTTGTGTTGGCAATCAGGCCAGGTGATTCCTTTTTTGTTATTTAACATGCAAGACAAAAAATTTGCAATAATTTGTGAATTAACAGCAATGATGATCAGTAAATTATTGGCAAGTGCGAATTTTTTTTATAGATTTTCTAGGTTTAAAAAGCAAAGCATATTAGCCCTAAAAAAATCAATTTTTGCATAATATAATCTCAATTTAAAAAAATATACAAAATTATTTTTTTTATTATAAAAACTAAATTTTAAACAATATATGCATTTACATTATTGTTATTTAATTTTATATTGAATGTTTAGTCTACCACCAAAAATAAATAATTTCAAAAAAGAAAATATTTACCGCAAAGTTTTTACCAAATAAAATCTATGATTCAGTTTTTCCTACGAGTAAGTATCTATAAAATCATTTTTACCAATTCTGCTAAAAGCTTGTTATATAATATAGTTTATATAGTTTACATACACCAAAAACTGCCTAAAAATTAGTTTATAATAAACTTGTTTTACCATTTAAAAAAAAATAAAATGCATCCAATAATGCACAATCTATATAATTTACATATTTGCTTGCTTGATTGATTTAAAAGCGTGTTGCTGGCATGCTCTTGGTGATATAACAAACAAAACTTGCATAACTTAGAAAATCAAAAAACCCCCAAAAAAAATTTAAAACCCAATTAACTAATTAATTGCATTGGGTAAGGAAAAACAATTTTAACAATAGTTAAAAGGCCTAATAAACTGGGACCATATATATTTTAAATACTTTTAAACAAATTAGAAAACAAGAACTGTTTCACCACTCTAAGATTGTTTTGGCTTACTTTTTTTACCCATTCTAAAATTTAAAAACCTTGCAATATAAATCCTCGAAATACAGTCATAGCATCAACAACCCAAATTTTCAACAACTTATACCTATTTAAAAATTTTAACCATGCATTAAAACCTTACCTCGGTTTTCATCACAGGCTCCTGCAAACCACATTCTGACACATCTGGGTCATAACCATAACACAACAGGAACGAAGCCTTGTCACCTAAAGATCTTAAAGTACTGACTGCTTCGCTGTGTGTACAACCTAACAAAGACTGATTGTTGACCTCTAGAATTCTGTGTCCGACTTTTAGGCGACCATCTCTTGCTGCAGCACCACTTGGATTTATCTAAAAATTTTAAAGAAAACAAGAAAGTTATATGTAGTTATGGATTAATGACACACTGTTAAATGAATGCCATAAATGGATTTTAGTTCTATATTTTGATTAATTTTCGAAAGATGTACAAAACAGCTAGTTGGGTATGATTCCTTTGCAAACTTCAAGAATTTTGATGCTAATAAAAAAAATTAGATCTACCTTGGAGATGAAGATTCCCTCATCTGTTTCATCCAGAGGATTTCCTGGATGACCTTTCACTCCTCCTCTGATGCTGATCCCTAACTTCTCATTTGGTAAACGCTCTAGATCAATTTCCTAAAAAAATAAAATAAAATTTTGATTATTTATTCTTTTTTTATTTCTAACATGTAAGTAAGATTTTTAAAAAACCTAATATTTAAATTATTTTTATAAATTTGTTTACCTGCATGTTAGGAGGCGGGGGGTCATGTCGCACCAACAACCTCATATTAACCCCGCTCGATAACAGAGCAGTTACCCCGTCATCATGACTTGCATATCTCAGATCTGAATCATTGACCTCCAGCAATCTGTCCCCTATTTTTAAATTACTTTCAGCAGCAGCACCACCAGATTGAATCTTAAAAAAAAAAGTTTTTTTTTTTTAATTTACTTTACGTGTTTTTCAATTTAAAAATTATATTTATTGAGATGTTCCCTTTAAAGAGCTTTTTTCTAAATTAGGTTTTGAGTGTTAGGTTTGGGTATTTATGTTGATAATTAATACAATTCAATTACAATAATATAATTAAAATAAGTGTCACTTAAAGTTATAAATATAGTAGCAATTATGTAGGTCTATTTAAAAGTATTTTTAAGCAAGAATCTTAGTAATAAATCAATATACAACAAAATTCAATTTTAAAATACATTTGCACTTTAGCTAACAAGGTATAGTAATATATACGAAAATCAGAATATAAAATAAGAAAAAACAATATGATAAAAGATTTTTAGCTTATTTTTGCTCAAAAGTTTAAAAATTAGGTACCAATAATTATTTATTACCAAATTTTTTTTTTTTACAACAAAGTATCAATTTTTATAAAGTTTACCTTGGAGACAAATATACCAGGTTCATTGATACCGAACGGATGACTATTATGATCTTTTCCACCTACTATACTGAGTCCTAATGGTCCCTGGCCTCTTACAAGGTTGATTTCCTATATAAAAAAGCTTCAATTAAAAAAAAATAACCAAGTCATTTAAACAAATAAGTAAGCATACAGCTTATTTAATATCCTGCTAGTTTAGTAATTATATCATTAATTTAAATAGACATTTCACATATCAATAAATTAAAAAAAAATAAAAATCAAAAAAAAATTTGGCATACTTCAATTTCATATTTTGATTTATTTTCTTGTTGCATAAAATCATGGTAATCTGGAAGTGGGGGGCTCATTCCAGCTGTATTATTAGAGTTTGAATTATCCGAACTCCCTTTCTTCTCCGGCAACACCGGAGGTTGGTGGTAATAAACATTTTCTCGGTAAAGAATCAAAGTAATGTCGGTGGAACTCGAAAATTCTTTTAACATTCTGACAGCTTCTTCGTGGGAAGCATCACTCATATCGGATCCACTTATCTGTGAGAATTTAAAATAAAATTTACGCACTGACATTATAACCGTGCAAATAAATAACTTTAATACTTTTGGCATGTTTAAATCATTAAATTGATTTTGTCATTTTTTCCCGTCGCATTGTTGTAATATTAATTGTATATCATATTTATTATTTACCTTTATCAATGTGCGAAAAACCAAAATGAAAAAAAATAAAAAAACTTTAAATTTTTGTTTTAGAAGCTGGCGTTACTAAAATTAAGATAGCTTGTTTTTTTTTTACTTTTTTACAAGACATTTATCTTTACACATATACAAACAAAATCCTAAATGTTAATTATTTAAAAAATTAATACAGAATTTCTTAAAATTTAAAGATGGAATAAAATTCAAGGAAAAGATTAATGAAATAGAAAAAAAAATTTGAATTTTCTGGCGTCAAAATTTACTTTTTATTTTTGATATTTTTAAACTCACCGATAAAACTTTATCCCCAACTTTGATCCCCTCTATATCAGCCAAACCTCCCTCAACAACCTTCGACACAAATATACCGGTGTCGTTAATAAGAAAAGGGGTTGAGCCAATACCCCCAGCAATTGAGAATCCTAACCCAGAATCGTTTCGGCGAAAAGTAGTTGTAAAAGTCTTAAAAAAAAAATTTTTTAAATGCAATGTAAATTTATTTACAAAAAAATTGTACTAGTTTTAATGGTTTAATAGTAAACATATAAAAATTGATAAATTTATAATTTGTTTTTTATTTTATTTTATTTATTTCTAATTCTTAAAAAAAATGACAATGTCAACTTTCCCACCTCTCCTTGTATCTTCATCTCAGGTTCCGGAGCAAAAGAGACGGTGGACTTCTTCGTTTCTTCCGGTGGCTCAACTTCTCCGTTCTCAATCACTACTCCTGTCTATTATTTACATACAACAGTTATTAATTACCAAAAATTAAAAAACGAAAATAAATTCTAATAAGCTATGTTGGATAATCCCTATGTCTTAACTGGATTTATCTGAAATTGAATAATTACTAGCCTCAAAAATAAAAACCCAAATATAAATTTCTGTTTATTGCTGTGGCACTGTAGTCGTAATATTAACAGTTTCAATGCACAGCAAGCAAAAACGAAATTTTAAAATGCTCGTGTGTTATTTATATTTTTTATATGATTAAAGATAATATCATGTAAAAACTGAATGACTATTGCATAAGCAGTGCGCATTTCAATGCATTCATTTAATATATTAACATATACGTAGCTTTTTAACATAAGTGCATTTTGTGTGTTATTAACAATTTTGCTTACGAAAGTTAGTCTGGCCCAAAGTCTTGAAATAATAACTTAGACAAAAAAAATTCAAATTGTGCTTTAAAAAAATTGCCATACCTAATTTAGGCCATCTAACTTAAGGTCACTTATCACTATTGAACAAAATAAATTTAAACACAAACTTGTCTTCGTGACCATCTTTCCACAAGCAGGTGAACTTTTTCGTCAGAATTTTTTAAAGCTTCTACAGCGACCGAATGTTCAACTGACGTCAGAACAACATCACCAACCTATTGTAAAACAATAAATAATGAAAATTAAAATAAATGTGATACATAAATATTAAATAAATGCTAAAGAATTAATATGTTCAATTTACAGCCCCTCAAAAGCATAACTAAGGCCAAATTACAAAATTTATTTATTACATTCATTTAAATATGATATATTTTTATGTTTTGAAAAAAAAATTTATTTACCGCTAATAGTTTGTCCCCAACTCTAACCCCAGCTTCGTAAGCTGCTCCATTAGGTGTCACCCTTGAGATGAATATACCATCATCCTCTTCAACAAATGGGGTTGACCCTTTACCCCCAGCTATGCTTAACCCAAGACCACCACCTTCACGATCTATTATCAACTCAATCTAAAAATACAATAAAAATTAAATAAATAAAAAAAAATGTATTAAAAATTAAAATATTTGTATTAAAAATGTATTAAAATTTAAAAAATATATATACAACTACTTTTTAGCATTTCTTTTAACTGTGGTAATATATTACTAAACTAAATTGTGTTTATAAATTAAAAATAGGGTTTAAGTATAGAAGTCATGTAACAAAAAACAAATATTATTTAATTTAAAATATTTTGCTATATTCAAAATGCTATTTATTTAATAATTACTCAATACCAAAAACAGGTCAAATGCAAAATAACTATAAGTTGTGCACAGAAATGATTTAAATCACCAAACAACACATAATGAATTTATTATTTTAATATTTATATTTACTCAACTCATATCCTTCAATAAATAAACAGCTCAAAATAAATATTTCGTGCCATAATTAGTTTAAATATTAAACTAGATATAAAATTTAAATTACCTGATCAAGAAACAATTCAGTTTCATATCCATCCTCATTTGTTTCTGAAAATTAAAAATAAATTAAAAAATTGAATATTTTTCTAAATTGACTTCTTAAGTCTTTAATATACATACAAATATTTACAATACACTTACAAAACCCTAGTATTATAATCCATATTATCTGTATTTAAATTTATTGATTACAAGATATATTCTACAAAGATTATGTTTAAAAATAAATAGCGTTAAACATGATGTAACAGCTGTAACTTTTTAAAATAAAAACAATGTTCTGTTTTACTCAAAGAACTACAATTGAAGAAGATTTTTTTAAATTTATTAAAATATTTTTTTGTAGGAAAATTCACCTTTCATGGATCGATTTCTTAATAAAGCGATGACTGAGTCGGATTTTTCTGTTTCAGCGATCCTGATATCTCTCTTATAGTGTGGAGTGTCTTTTCGATGCAGACGATCTGATCTCGGCCCTGCATCCTCATCATTTTCCGATCCGGACTGATCAAATCGAACCTCTCTTTCCTGATCCTAGACAAGAAATATTAATTTTAAAAAAAATAAAAAAATATTAATTTTATTTTAAACAAAAATAAACGCTTTTATGAAATTTGTTAAGCATTAAGTTGAATATTTTAAATATCAATCCTTTTAAATAAAGTATGTCAATTTGTAAAATCATAAAAATCATTTAATTTTGATAATAAACAGATCTTTCTTATTTGTAGATGAATTTTATAAATCTCAGCTTTTCACTATATAAATATTTCCCAATGATAATTATTTGTTAAAATAATTAATTTACTTCTTCTTCACTTTCTACTTTATTTCCTTCAACTTCCACAACGTTTTCTTGGAAAGTTAGTTTTACTTCATCAGGTTTTGTTCCTTCTAAATAAGAAAACTTATTAACTAATATATATATGTATATATATATATATATTTGGACATTGTGTTGTTGGTATTATCTTAAACCATCACCCGCAGTTTGGGTTAAAATTATTATTATTATTTTGAATTTACTAACCCTGTGTTTCGTGGTTAACTATTGGGTCATCTTGTGTTTGTTGTTCAGTTCTTAGTAAAGGTGCTTGCTCGTCAACAGTAGATTCATTTGCTTCTTTAAATTTATTTAAAATTATTAGTGAAAAAATTTTAAGAAATAAGAAAAAATAAAGGATAAAATCAATTTATATAAACTTATTGTTAGTGCAAGAATAATTAAGACAAAAAGATTCAAAATAAAACTTGTATAATTGGATTTAAAATCTGCAGGATAATTTCGTTTAAAATTTAAAGGTTAAGCTTTATGTCCATCAAATCAAATTAGTATGGATTGATATTCACAATTTGAAATACAAAACAGAAGGTAATTGATATATAAAAGAAATTTATTTAAAGTACCTGCAGCAATTTGAGCAGATTTTTGTGCATTTTGGGCAAGTTTTCGATGCTTTTGTAAAACTTCGCTTTGTTGCTGACGTTTTAATTCCTTGGGGTGAGGTGTCAGATGACGTTGTAACATACCTTGCTGCAAAATTAAAAAAAGAAAATTATATACAAACCAGAAATCCTTAAAAACTGTTAAAATTATCAAAAATTTTGTAAATTGTAAAAAACAAAAATCTATAAATAATGAACCTTAGTAGAAATGTATGTCAATTTATAAGCCTACAACAATAAAAAACTGCCATTTGTGGTGCGCAAGTGAATTATAATGTACAAACATTTGTTGAGAGTTGCGATCATATTATGACAAGTAAATTTTAGACTATACGACGAGCTCTTGACTAGTATGTCATAATCTAATTAAATAAGTTTACAAATTCGTTAATTTAAAACAAAAAGTATAACATAAATATTATTCGAGTTTTAGAATTAATTTCAAAAAGTTATGCTTATTTAATTTAATATATTAAAAAAGTAAATTTTATATTTCAAAATAACAAAGTCATCTTACTCCATCATTTTCAGTATCAGGAGGTAAATCTTCATGGAAGGTAATTCGTTTTTGTTGTTTACCGATACTACTCAGATCATCTTGTGTTGCAACACTTCCATTTAATAAGTTACCTAAATTAAAACAAAACAAAAACTAAAAAATAGCCTATATATAAAAATCAAATCTAAAAACATATTTTTTTTTCGTTTTTTTTTTTACAATCAAGGATTTTGCTAAATATTGTATAATACACAACTTTTAATTTAAATTCTTTGGAGAAAGGGTTAAAGTCTCAAAAAAAGAAATTGCAAAATCTGTTGTAATACCCAACTTAAATGACACTAGAAAATTGATGATTACCCGAAACCAAATAGTATCTATCCAATTACTTAACTCAAAATACTATAAAACGTGTACAATTACTGTAAAGTATACTGGTGGCCATTGATTATAAAGAACTTTAGTTTACTATTGTGTGATCAGTAATGTATCAAACCTTACAAAAACTAACATCACTTTAACAAAAGAGTTACATTTGTTTAACTACTGGGGGTTGCTGAAACATGTGATTGTAGCATATTACAAAATAACAAATATGTTACTTATGTATAACATAATCAATACTAGTAATACCAGATAAAAAGATTAGGCCCTTTATTAACTAATAAATTGAAATGTTTGGTTAAAGTATTTTAAATTTGCTATGTTAACTTTTTTATTGTAACTTAAATGAGTTTACCTAATAAAAAAACTTTACTTGAGAAAAAAACACACACAAAACAGATTAGTTTGACTTTTAAATTTTAAAAACTCAAAAACTATCCTAAATTTTCAATTTAACTTTTTTACTAAAATTTAAAGATGTATAAAACAACAAATTAAATTTACCCATGCTCTGGGAAGGTTGTTGGGGTAAAAGGAAGCAAGTAAGAACCTCTCCATTTCCATGGTCTTCAGTTTGAAACTTTAATAATGGGTGGGATTGATTCTCACTAAGCCACAAAGCTGTAACCAAAAAAATAAAATATTATAAACAAAAAATACAGAATATTTTCTAGAAACCAAACACCAAATTTTAAAGAACAAAATACTTTTCAGCATGTAGAAATGCTTAGACATAACAAATATATTTATAAATAAATGAGCTTAGTGGACGATATATATATACATAAATTCATGTCTAATTTATAGCCCTGTACAATAAATCAAACTGGCGTCTGTGTTGCATGAGTAAATTATCTAAGACAAATGTAAGTTAAAAGTTGCGACCCTTTTATCACAACTAAAATTTGATTAACTAGTTCTTTTAATAATCTAAAAGTTAAGCGTATAAAACTTTAAAGCCTACTGTTATTGGATTAAAAAAGTAACAACCACTTTCTCTAATTTTTTTAAACAATTCTTACCTTTTAATTTAAGTGTTGCAATAGAAATAGGCAAATGATTTAATTTGTTCCCGCTGACGTCTAGAACTCGAATATTTTCAGCTTTTGACAGTTCATCAGGGACATCCAACAACGAATTATCTCTCACCGAAAGAATGTTCAAACTGCTACATTCTCCCAACTGTAAAGAAAATCCGGTAATGATAAAGGTCGTTAATGAAGTTCCATTACAATTGTATAACGATTCCTATCTGGGTTATGAAAATAAACAAAGCATAACGCCCTGCAAGAATTCGTATTATTATAAAGTTTTAAAATAGTTCTTGCAAAAAAACAACACCACTGGTTATATAACTAATACCAATATTGTTTACTTTTTATTTTTAATTGTATAAATATATTTAAAACTGAAGAGTTTATATTGACATGATATTTTTATAGGTAAAATTTTAGATGCAAAAAAATATTGGTTAAGCATATTAAACTTAAAGCTAATTTTGTCCTGCTACAAACAAACAAGGCTTCTTTTTAAAACTTCTTTTTAAAAATTGTTCCAAAAGACTGATTCTTAAGTTAAAAATAGATATACAACACACAGTTAATAACATAAACTTACTGAATCATAGCATAAAAGATAAATCTGCAGTATAGGTTATATTCAAATTTTGTTTTTAAGTTCTTTACCTCAATAGGTAGATGCTCCAACTGGTTTCTGTCCACATTAAGAGTTGTCATATTTTTAAGTTTGCCTATCGAGGATGGTAACTCGGAAATAAGATTTTCGGTGAACATCATTTCAGTGATGGTTGAACATTTACCTATCTCCTCTGGTATTTTACTTAAGCGGTTTTGATCAACTTTGAGTATTGAAAGTTTTGACAAATTACCTAAAAAAGTGTTTGAATAATGCTGAAATTAATTTTATAAGTTTTTATTACTCCAGGATATTTTAAAATATTGGTCAAAGGGTCAATTTAATGCATTTGGTCATTTTTATGTTTATTTTAGTTTATTGCAGTCATAAAATTAAGCTTTAGTTTACCATAGCATTATTAAAATTCCACTACTCATATTAAAAACATACATAATAGTAGAATTTTTTTTTATTTTACAATAATAAATAACCATAAAAAAACTCACCAATTGAACTGGGTAGGGCTTCAATAAAGTTGTGAGAAAGACTTAGGTCGGTCACATTTTTTAACTCTCCTATAGAGTCTGGAACACCTTCCAGTTTATTTTCACTCACGTCCAAACACACCAAGTTGGAAAGTAAACCAATCGTCTACAAACAAAAATATTTTTTTTTTGTTTGTTAAATTTATATCGAAATACATGTTTCAATAAATCAATAAAAATTACCTGAGGTAGTGTTGACAAGTGATTTCCGTCTAACCATAATTCTTTTAAGTTTTTCATTTCGTTAATTGAATCAGGCAACTCTTCCAGTTCATTATTCCCAATGTCGAGTTGCTGTAGCGAAGTGATTGCACATAAAGTTGCAGGAATTGTTTGCAAGAGATTTTCACGGCATTCGAGTGCATTGAGTTTTAACAAACTAAAAAATATAAAAACAAAAAACTTAGTAATTCGTTTTAAAATCCTGTGAAGTGCGGATACATTAAAAAATATATATTTATTAGAAAAACAAATATTATTAGCTTACTGGCAAAATTTTAAACATAATACATAAATATTCCATGGAAAAACAATACGATATTCTATAACATATCAATCAATGCAGCTAATAATAGGATAATTACGTCATAAAATTTTACCGTATCTGCATTTGCAGTAAACAAATATGAAGTAAATGCATAATCAATTAAAACAAAAACAACAACAACAACTTACTTTCCAATATCAGGTGGTAGTCTTATAAGGGAAATATCATTGAGATTAAGATGAACTAGATTTACAAGTTGGGTAATTCCATCAGGCAACCTGCAAAAAAAATTTATATAAATTTACAAATCAATGTATAAATGTCCTATACGTTTCTGATTCTGTTGCACAATTATTGATTCTAAATGTAGTGCTAAGAATTAACCCACATTTGAATAATAATTTTTTAATAGAACGAAACATGGCAGATAAATATAGTTTACCACAAAGCAAATATACTTCCATTAATACAATTTAATTAAGCTTAAAAAGACCAGACATAAGTGTCTCGTTAGACTATAATAATTTTAAAAAACTATACAATATTACGATTATTTCAAGACTGTTGCTTGAACTTTAAATACGGTTTGTTTATTAAAATAAAACAACATACTTTGTTAAAGGATTGCCGCTTAAATCCAAAATTTCCAAACATTTACAAAACTTGATGTTTTCGGGAATTTCAGCCAAATCTAATTTAAACCACAACATTTTTACACTGAAATGGTATTTATTCTTAGTATGCATTAACTTTAAATCCAAACAGTTAACTAAATTATAGATATAAGTCTTTTAAAAAATTTACAAATCTTTTACATATTAATAGTTTCACAATACCCTAATTTATTAAGTTGTTTGTAAAAAAATATGGATAATAAAGCACAGTTAGTCCTTCCTCTAACATATTAATGCCAAAAAAGTAACTATCCAAATGTAAACAAACATATAACAACTTATAAATACCATTTTTGCTGATGTCAAAATCTGTAAGTGCAACTAGATGGCCAATATCATTTGACAACAGTTGAATTTCATTATCACTTAAACCCAGCTTTCGAAGTTTCACCAGGCGAAAAAATTGCTAAAAATTATAATTCACAATTATTAAAAGCCTTTTACTATCTAATGTGCAAATTTAAACTTTGCAAAAACATTACCAGCGTGGTATGTAACAAACCATATTATATATATACACACATACTTTTTTAAATGGCTAATAAGAGTAGTACTAAAATAATCATTAAAAGCCAATATTCATTATTTACCAATTAGTATTGTCATGTTTAATTTATTAGGCTAGGTTAATTAAAAACACATATTACTACAAATATAATATTGACAAAACTAAAACCTTTGGAAGATCATTCAGTTGATTAGAATCCAATAATAATTCTTCTAAAGTTCGAGAACAACGTAAAACATCTTCAGGTACAACTGCTAAACTGCAATGCCTTTTGTCAATGCTATCAACTTGTCTGTGAAAATTAAACAACCAAATTATAATGCAAAATAGATATTCTTAACAAAAATCTACACTACATACTGTAAGCGGTATATTTAGTATTTTTGATAGGTTATAGAATCTAGAAATAGTAAAAAACTACTTATATTTAATTTTGTTAGGCAATAAGAGTTGTATTTAAAACCAGGTATATTTTATACTATAGAGGTTAAGTTTATGAACTTTACCCCATTTTTTAATTCACTTTAAACACAAATACAGTGTGCATTTTTACAGTAAATACATAAAAAAGCAGAAAATTACAATAACCACTTTTTTAGTTTTAAATATAATGTAAGCTATTAAAAATATTTACATAAATATATTAATCAAACTTATAACCTATATATATAATCTAAAATAAAAATTGTTCGATAATTAAAAGAAGTATTAAACTCTATTTAATTAGTGGAAAATCTTAATCACCACTTATTTTGTAAATAATGTTCTTACCTGTTACACCGAAAACTGGGAAAACATTTAAATAATCCAGGTGACATTTTGTTAAAAAATAAAAACTGTTTTAATTAAATAAAAATGGCCATTCGACCTAAAACAAAGATAACAATATAGTTAAATTAAATCTGACACTTAAAGCATATTCGTCTATCGTTAATTAATCACTTAGTTTAACAGTTTAACCCATAAAATGCTGGCTTTATTAATATTATTTATATCATTTTAGCATAAACAAAATAATTTAAACTATTTTATCCAACTCAAGCTATTTTATTTACTGCAACTGTCTCCCGAATTTTAAACATAAATTGCAATTTTTTAAATATAAACGTAATAAGCCAGATTATAAATGTAAAAGCCACAGGGACAGGCGGTTAGGCACTTTACATCTTGCACTAATGGCGGACAAGTAGAGCGGAAAATTGTGTTTCCAAATTATTTTGATCCTAAACATAAAACATTTAAGCTAGTTGCGATCATTATTTAATCAATAAGGACTTCCTTTATTATAGAAGACTATTTGACAAAATGGACATTATTCTAAAAATTAAAACTTGAGACCGACATTTAGGTCTAAGCCTTTGGGTGAACTGGTCTTTCGCCATGACATTATTGTTTTTAGACTTATATGGTTATCGTTAAATTGTCCTCTTGGTATAATGGTTTTAAGTAAAATGTCAGTTATTTAACTTCTTGTATGATAATCTTGATTTGTTCTGCCCACATAAGAGTTTTATTTGTAAATGGCCCTTGCTATTTAAATTTAGTTAATTGTATTTTAAAATATTATTCGGTTATGGGGAGTCTTTTTTGCATTGGTATTTATTTCATCTACTTTCATTTAAATAAAATTAATTAAACCACTTGCTACTAAAATTATATAACTTGCATGATTAAACATTTACATTCTATTCCTATAGTACAAAACACATACAAAATATTTCGCTAAGCAGCTATTCAGTAAACTGTTGGAAACAAAGGTATGAAAGTGCAAAATAATTCATGTATAAAAAATGGTTTTAAATATCTTCAAGAAAAAACATTACACGATAGAAACAGTTACAAGAAATCGTTAGTTTAAAAAGCCACAGTAAATTGCAAGTTTGAAAATTAATAAATATTTTTTCCATTATATATAATCTACTATAAGCAACTACGGTAGCTGTGTTTCTATGTTATAAGCACGTTGGGTTTATTGAACGCAGGGGTTTTTAGGTAAGTAAGTCTTCGATTTCGGTCTTTAAGTTATCTTGTGATGCTTGATCATTTTGCTGTAAGTGCAAATTAATAGCATGGGCTAGGTCGTCATTGCCTCCAGTCAACTGTTGTAATTCAAGTTGTTCCTAAATATAAAAACAGCATGTTAAAAATAATGTCAAATCTAAAAGAAAAATCTAAATATTTTAATTTAACAAACTTTATGTTATAGCATTTTGCCAAGCTTTCTCTACTTCAGATAGATCTTGAAAAAATTACCTGATCAATCAATTGGTCTTGATTATCTTTAAGCGTGTTCATTTGGTCAACGGTGTCATGAATAAGTTTTTGTAAGTCACTGTCATTGTTTGCCTCTGAATCCATCAAAGATTGAATAGCACCCTAAAATAAAAAAATAAATTGCTGAATATAAAAATCATTAAAGTTTGATTTAAAAAGGTTTCGTGCTGACTTAAAAGAAGAAGAAAAACGATTGCAAACAGAGTTTAAAACTTTACCTGAATCTCTTGTTTTTGTTCTTGATCTACAGAAATTTGCTTCTCTTTATGTTCGCTTATGTCGCTTAAAACTTGCTTAACCTGATCTTCAATTCCATCAGGGATTTCAAACTGACTGGCATCACTGCCATCATTCACACTTTCTAGAAGGCTGGAGATTTCGCTCTGGAGCTGGGCTTGTACTTGTTCTTGACTTTGACTTTGCTAAAATATATTTAAAATGTTTGTTAAAATTGCTTCACAAGTTTAACAATTAAAACAATTTAATGTTTCACTTATTACTAGTATACTAATCCAGGTTGTTTAGAAGATACAAAAAAAACTTATTCTGTTACCTCATCAAGTTCGGTGTTCAAGTCACTTATTTGACTTTGAATCTGACTTTGCATGTTGGCTTGTTGTGCCCCACTTTCGTCATTCAAACTTGTGTGAATTTGATCCAATAAATGTTGCATGCCGGTGTCGATCAACTGATCTTGACTCTTAACATTGGAAATCTGTTGCTGGAATTGACCTTGGAAGTTTTCTTCTGGTGTCTCGCCGTTTAGTGGTTGAGTATCTCCCTTTTCAATGCCTTGAATGATGCTTTGTACCTGCTCTTGAATAGCTTTCACATCTGATTCAATTTCACTTGAAGCAGCAGGACAGCAGTATACGCGGACTTCGTAATTCTCACAAACTGGGTGAACAGTTTGGTCTTCTCCACGGCATAACAATCCTTGTGAAGCATCACAGCTAACAACTTGCCATGTTTGATAGGAAGCAAAGTCATCAACAGTACCACCAACAGGTCTACATTCTATGTCCTCAGGGCTGGTGCAAATGTCGCTACCATGCTCAATTATATGTGAGAAAGTTTCATTGTCATCGCGATATGGGAGTTTTGGTTTGTCCGAACTGACCCAGTCTGACCAATAACATGGCTCAGGTGTAGTGGTTGTTGGAGCTGGAGTTGTAGTTGTGGTAGTAGTTGGAATTGGTTTTTGTGTTGTGGTTGTAGTTACTGGGGCTTCAGGTGGAATAGTAATATCTCCTGAACCAGATTCTTCCGGTTCTTCAGTGGTGGTTGTCGTTGGTGGTGGGTTTGTGGTTGTAGGTGGTGGTGGTGGAGGTAAGGTAGTGGTAGTTGTTTCTTCAGTTGTGGTTGTTGTCGGTGCTTGAGTGGTTGTTGGTGTTGGTTTTGGTGGAGGAGTAGTTGTTGTTACTGGAGCCTCAGGTGGAATAGTAATATCTCCTGAACCAGATTCTTCTGGTTCTTCAGTTGTGGTTGTTGTTGGTATGGGAGTAGTTGTGGGTGTTGGTTTTGGTGGAAGAGTGGTAGTTGTCACTGGTGCCTCTGGTGGAGTTGTAAAATCTCCTGAACCAGATTCTTCTGGTTCCTCAGTGGTAGTGGTTGTTGGTGCTTGGGTGGTTGTTGGTGTTGGTTTTGGTGGCAAAGTAGTTGTTGTAACAGGTGCTTCTGGAGGAATGGTAATGTCTCCTGAACCAGATTCTTCTGGTTCCTCAGTGGTAGTGGTTGTTGGTGCTTGGGTGGTTGTTGGTGTTGGTTTTGGTGGTAAAGTAGTCGTCGTCACTGGTGCCTCTGGTGGAGTTGTAATTTCTCCTGAGCCAGATTCTTCTGGTTCTTCAGTTGTGGTTGTTGGAGTTGGCTTTGGTGGCAAAGTTGTTGTTGTTACTGGTGCCTCTGGTGGAATAGTAATATCCCCCGAACCAGATTCTTCTGGTTCTTCAGTGGTAGTGGTTGGTGTTGGTTTTGGTGGCAAAGTAGTCGTTGTAACAGGTGCCTCTGGTGGAATGGTAATGTCTCCTGAGCCGGATTCTTCTGGTTCTTCAGTTGTGGTTGTTGGAGTTGGTTTTGGTGGTAAAGTAGTTGTTGTTACTGGTGCTTCTGGTGGAGTTGTAATTTCCCCTGAACCAGATTCTTCTGGTTCCTCAGTGGTAGTGGTTGTTGGTGCTTGGGTGGTTGTTGGTGTTGGTTTTGGTGGTAAAGTTGTAGTTGTTACTGGCGCCTCTGGTGGGATGGTGATATCCCCTGAACCAGATTCTTCTGGTTCTTCCGTTGTAGTGGTTGTTGGTGCTTGGGTGGTTGTTGGTGTTGGTTTTGGGGGCAAAGTGGTTGTTGTTACTGGTGCCTCTGGTGGAGTTGTAATTTCTCCGGAACCAGATTCTTCTGGTTCTTCAGTAGTTGTTGTTGGTGTTGGCTTTGGGGGCAAAGTGGTTGTTGTTACTGGTGCCTCTGGTGGAGTTGTAATTTCTCCTGAGCCAGATTCTTCTGGTTCTTCAGTAGTTGTTGTTGGTGTTGGCTTTGGGGGCAAAGTGGTTGTTGTTACTGGTGCTTCTGGTGGAATTGTAATTTCTCCGGAACCAGATTCTTCTGGTTCTTCAGTAGTTGTTGTTGGTGTTGGCTTTGGGGGCAAAGTGGTTGTTGTTACTGGTGCCTCTGGTGGAGTTGTAATTTCTCCAGAACCAGATTCTTCTGGTTCTTCAGTAGTTGTTGTTGGTGTTGGCTTTGGGGGCAAAGTGGTTGTTGTTACTGGTGCCTCTGGTGGAGTTGTAATTTCTCCAGAACCAGATTCTTCTGGTTCTTCAGTAGTTGTTGTTGGAGTTGGCTTTGGGGGCAAAGTGGTTGTTGTTACTGGTGCCTCTGGTGGAGTTGTAATTTCTCCAGAACCAGATTCTTCTGGTTCTTCAGTAGTTGTTGTTGGAGTTGGCTTTGGGGGCAAAGTGGTTGTTGTTACTGGTGCCTCTGGTGGAGTTGTAATTTCTCCGGAACCAGATTCTTCTGGTTCTTCAGTAGTTGTTGTTGGTGTTGGCTTTGGTGGCAAAGTGGTTGTTGTAACTGGTGCCTCTGGTGGAGTTGTAATTTCTCCTGAGCCAGATTCCTCTGGTTCTTCAGTAGTGGTGGTTGGTGTTGGCTTTGGTGGTAAAGTGGTTGTGGTTACCGGTGCCTCTGGTGCGGGGGTAGTGTCAGGGGTGCATGTTGCTGAACAACCACATGCGGTAACTTCTGGGTACGTGTAATCTATTTCCGTTCCATTTTTACATTTCATGGAAACAACTTTGTTAGTTGACGCAGTTGGGTTACAGCATGAACAATGGTTTTCACTTCCATGTTGTGACCAAAAGAAGCCACCTCGACAGAATCCATCACAATACGACATTGAAACAGGTTCCAGTGAAGCACATTCATCAACAACCATATATTCATTTCTGGTGCTAATCCGCCTGCTACATTCATAGCAATCAGCTGCTTGACATTTCAAGCAACAACCATTTTCAGTGGCAATCACGGTACCACCATTGGCCTCACAGGCATCTGAGTCAAATGGAGGACAGGGTAATGGGAAACACTCCTCCACGTGAAATCCGTTTTCATTCTTATCATCACTGCATTGGCAAACTTGACAACTATCTGGTGCCCATGTGGTTCCTGGCTGTAAACATGACAAATTTAATATTACTAAGAAAATTAACTTATTTAAATTTAAGTAAAACAATAAACATAATTTTTAATGTTGTCAATGTATTTAAAAATGAACATACCAGTTTTCCTATTCCATTATCGCAACAAACACTTTCTTGAACACATTTAGCTACCGGGCAACATTCCTCCTGGTTAATCTCTAATCTGTGACAAGCTGGGCACGATGGTATGACTAGTTCCGGACATGTGTAAGCTGTTCCAGTAACAGCCATATCAATCGTACAGATGAACTCTGTGCAGTTAGCTTTATAGTTCCAACTTTCCCCAAGCTAAAAACAAGTTTTAATTAACTTTTACTTTCATTCTATTACTGTAGTATTTAGATAGAAAATAAATATTGAAACATTTTGTTAAATAATTACATCTTTGCATTCGGTGTGGCCATTGTCATTGGTGATCGCACATCCAGTTTGCACACATTCTCCACAACACTGTCCCGGTATTTCCCTGTATTCGTGACAACTTGGACATTGTGTGTGACATGTATAAGCAATGCACTGTTCGATGTTGCATGATGTTGCAGAGTCAACATTGCTAGTGCAAGTACATTCTGTACAAACATCAGGATTCCATGTTTCCCCAATCTGTTAAAACGAACATGATGTAAAAAATTTGCCAAATTTGCCATTCATTTAATACAAGCTCCAGAAAATGATAAAAAATTGTGTAAAAACTCAATACTACTTAGCATAAAAATTTCTACATGTATGTATATGTGGGTTTAAAAAAAATACTTTCAATAGTGCATGGTTGATTTGAACTTACTTGGTGGGGAATGGTGTGCATTAAGCAAATATTCATTGCAACACAAGACACATGTTTGCATCCACAGGAGTCAACTGAAACAACGGTTTGTTCACATTGTGAGCATGTGGTAGTGTCATCAACACACTTGCGACATTCTACAAAAAAAAAAAGATTTTACATCCAGAAAAATGAAACAAAGGCTATAAAATGGTACAGGTTAAAAAAACACACAGGTTTTTTTAACTTTTAACAAAATTATTTTATTTTAATCAACAATCATATTATAATTTCATGCACAAAGTAGCAGGACAAACAAAAAAATCTTACCACAAGTCTTTAAAGGACAACAATCTGTTTCCTGAGTGACAATATGTTGTAATGGTGGACATACTGGGTCTTCAGGGCATGGGTTTCTTGATTTGTTGCAAGTGCATTCGTACTCTGGAATACATTCCCCGACATTTGTTTGATGTGGAATATGACCGGGTGGGCATTTCGGAATGGGTACAGCATCACAGTTGGGTTCACCCTGGCCAAGTTCATAGTTACAAACTGTAGATATAAATATTTTAACATTAAATTCGTTTTTTGAAAAAGAAAATGAATTTTAAGTTCCAAAAATTACATATTTAAAAACTTAAAAACTTAAAAAATTGCAAAAGTCGAACATAAATATCAAAGTGCTTACCGCAATCATATTGTGGACAGCAGATATCGGATGTAAGTTGTCTAACACTGATTTCACAAGCAGAGCAAGAAGGAATGGCAGAGGAGTGACCCTTGGGGCAACTCACAGAATTACAAACAATCTCATGTCCTGCAGTACATGAACAAATTGTGCAGTTGTCAGAGTACCAATGTTCACCAAACTGAAATAAAATAAGTTTGTTTAGTTAAACATTCAGGTTAAACTAATTTTGTAAACATTTTCTTAAATGATAATACTAAAAGTTTCGTCAACATAGTGTAGTAAGAACACTTCAGCTTGGGTTTGATCTCAAGTGCTTCCATGCCGAAATGCCATTAAGTAAGGCACAATAAAACAATAAAAACTTATCCTTAACCAAAAATCTATCAACCTGGCCTTTTAAAAAAATATATATACAAAATACTACAAACAACTTACAGCATAAGTCTGATTCATGCTATCAACACATTTGTTATCACATTTCCAGCAACATCCGTCATTGGTTGGTACAGCTTGGCCACCATTCTTAGAGCACTCCACTTCATTAAATGGTGGACAATCATTTTTAGTACAGCTTACATGGTGGAAACCAGTTGAATCATTTTTGTGGTGTGTACAAGTACACTCATGACAAGTGTCTGGTGCCCAGGATTCTCCGGGCTAAAAATATTAAACAATAAAATAATTAAAGGAATATTTAATATTATCAAATTTTAGTCAAAGTGTAATTTATCAGTATTGTGTAAAAAATTATTCGAAGACGATATGGTTAACAAATTTACATACCACTTTTATTGTTGGTCCTTCCAAACAGCAGATATCATCAGGCACACATTCATATGATGGACAGCAATCCTTTACTGTTGTGCTTAATTTAAAACAAGTGGAGCAAGTAGGAGGTTGAACAAATTCACAAGTAACTTTATGCTCAACAACATGAGTATCACCAGTGTGATCAATTACACAATGATATTGGGCGCAAATATCAATGTCAACCCAGTTATCTCCAATCTAAAAAATAATAAAATTTTGATGCTGTTTGTATTAAACGTCTATAAAAACTAAATTAATTTATATTTAGTACACAAAAATATCAAACAATTTAGTTTTAACTTAGATGGGTTGATTTGCTTACATCTTTACATTCATTCTCTCCATTATCGTTTTCGAAAGTACATCCGGTGTTCACACATTCTCCACAACATTGACCTGGAATAGGTCTGTATTCAGAACATGGTGAACAGAAAACATCGCAAGCCATTACGTAACACTCATGATTGTAGCAGTTATTCTCATTGAGATAAGTTGCAGTGCAAGTGCAGGACTCGCATGGGTCACTTGTTCCCCAAGAGCTTCCAGGCTTAAAACAAATAAAATACATCATAACCACAAGGTAATCTTTATGTACAAAATAAAAAAGGTTGCATGGTATGATGGTTAGAACCCTTTACTTTTACTTCATGAAGTTAATCCCATTACTTACATGCAGTAGTGCACGCAATGTTCGATAAACAGTACAAACTTTGCCAAGCCAAAAACACTTTTAAGCATAATGCAATTATAATTAATAATATTATAAACTGCCATAATTAACTTTAGACTAGGTTGAGATAACAAACTTTGCTCTATATTTATGCTGTAAAGTTTGCCTTTTTACATCCAAAATAAATAAATACAAAAAGTATAATAATTTATTTGGGGGAAACATAACGTAAATTCTTACTTGGTAATCTGTTCCATTAAATCTACAAACTTCTTTTGCCTCACAAGTAGAATGTAAACAACCACAATAATCAGCTGAGATAATTTGTTGTTCACAGTTAGAGCAGGGGAAAACATCCTCAACACATTGGCGACATTCTGTAAAGTTCAAATACATGAAAACATAAATATAGGTTAAACCGTTAAACAGACTTAAAAAATAAGTTAAGAAACCTTTAATAATAAACTTATAGGAATATAATAACGAAAATGATAACTTAAAAATCACAAAAATGATTTACTAAATTTTTAAAAAGTAGTTACCGCAGGTGTGTATTGGACAACAATCACCCTCTGTTGTGACAACATGCTCCAATTCCCCACAAGTTGGTTTTGGTGGACATGGGTTTCTGGTGGTGTTGCACTGACATGAATATGATGGGATACAGTGGTGAGGATTTTCTAAAACTGGAGCATATCCAACATCACATAGTGGATAGGGTACGGCATCACAATGCTCACTTCCCTTTGAAAGCTCATAGTTGCAAACTAAATGTGAACAAAAATTTTTAAATTTTAAATTAAAAAATGTTTAAAGTAAAAACAATTATAGAACACAATATATATTTGTAACATTGTTCAGTAAAACAATATAGTAGATATTAGATAACAGTTTAGTAGTCAGTTTTAGAGCACAACATAATCAAAAAAGCAAAAACCAAGTCTGTAGCCAAAGATTTGTTATCAGGCCTCATTTAGTGCTATTCCTAAGAGCAGCTACAAGCTAATAACACAAATCAAGGTAAACCAATAAATCTTATTTTAATGGTAAAAAATAAAAACATTTGTGCTTACCGCAATGATACTCAGGACAGCATGGATCTGATCCCCTTACAAGTTCAGGAACATGACAATGTGAACAGGTTGTCACTTCATCGGTCCAGTCAGCTCCACATGGTTTGCTTGTGCAAATCACTTGTTGATGTTCCATGCAAGAACAAATGCCACACGTTTCATTGGCTGGGATCCAACTGTCACCATACTAAAAGAAAATTGAATAAGTTTTTAAATTTTGGCCAATAAATTTAGGGCTTTGACACTAGGTCGAAAAAAGCATAGATGTCATTATAACCTGAGCAATATTAGTATTAAACATCTAGTGTTACAGGGCAATTAAAAAAATGAACTAACTTTATACATTGCTGCACTATTACCAATGTATTGTTGTTAGTAAATTAGCCTTATCAGATATATTGTATGCAATTTTTTTATATCCGACTAATACAAAGAAAAACTTAACTCACTGCGTATATTGAACCATCAACATCCACACAGTTTGTGCAGATTTCTGGTTGCAAACATTCCCCATTTTCCAACACAGTGTTGGGAGGACAGAAACATCCTTCAACTATCTCTTCATTTTCACATGGGGTTCCATCCAAGTAGTCTGAGCACTCGTTTTCACAGTTAGGTTTGCAGGCCTGGTACACTCTGTTTTCAGGGCACTCGATGGCTAAATTTAAATTTATTAGGTAAGATAATAATATTCTTTAATATATAAGAAAAGTTTTTTTATATATATATTTATCCTCAACGTGGAAAAGATGGCTTCACAACCTAAACACAAAGTAACCTCGTAACCCCGACTAAGTCTCGAGTTGCATTTGGCAGTTTGGCATATTATAAATCATTGCCTAGTGTTAAGCTGCTAATTAAGTAATGACTTTGCATGCACCTTACACAAGGGTACTACAGCATGAAAGCAGTGAAGATCTAACCCGACACCTCATCTAGTAAAGCCAAGTTGTTTTTTTTGGGTTCTAATAAAAACCAAACTTTAAAATTCCATGGAATGTGTCAAAAAATGTGGACCATTATTACTTTTATGTAAAACAACATAATAAAAAGAGTTCTTAATACTAAACTAAACTTACGACAAACATCATCACTTCTCCAATCAACACAGACTCCATGATGTTGACATGCTCGGGCATAACCGTATACTGCTTCACAGTAAGTATAATTTCCACATCGCGATGTGTCAAATTTACAAATTTTGTAGAAGGCTTCGGGGTCAAGTACTTCATGGCATTCCTAAAAAAATGTCAAAGTTTAATTTTGGAAAATTCTCTAAGAAATAACTTCTCATATTTAAGGTTATCAAAACATTTTTTTGTCATTTTGTTTTAAGAAAAGCATATTCATTTTGCTAGTTGGGTAAATAACATCAAAAAAGAAAAACCAGTATTATTGACACAATTACCCTATTAGTTGAAAAAAAATAACAATATTAATTGTTTAAAATATTGAAAAACTGAACTATTTTTGTCTTTATTTACCTTAAAGATTGGTGACTTGATAATGTCACATTCAACTGCGTGTGGAACAGTGCAAGTTATGTTTTCGAAACATCGACCAGATTCATTAAACACAAGCCACTCATTTCCAAAGTCTTCAATATTGTCAACCACCTCACCAGTTCTATCGGTGAAGTCATCAGATTGGTCATTGTTACAAAGACCTTTAATAATATCCGAAAATGTCAACATATAGTTTTATACTGAAATATTATCAAATGTAAAAAAGTTTATTGCAGAACAGTAGATCAAATTTCCAACTTATTAAAGTAAAAAAATGACCATTTGTGGTTTGCCATTAATTTTACCTAAGACAACATTTGTTATTGGGTCAGTTAAAATACAATCTGTAAGGCTAGTTTTATACATGAATAAATTTAAATTTTTTTTATGAAAGTCTGTTTTCTTACCGCATAGACCCTCAGTTAAGTTAAAGTATCTGGAATAAGGAACACTAAGACTCCAGCTGTAATCCTGTCCAGTGTATGTTAAAGTAAGATCAATTTCAGCAATAGTGAGATAAAATAAACTGATTCCTCTCATCTCAACCTTTACACCACCAAATTCATGAGGCAAGCTTTCTTTAGCAAGAAGGGCTCCTCCATTTACAGTGTACTAAAAACAAACCTTAAGTCAGAATTATTTTAAACTAAGGTTAAAACCATTAAAAAGTTGTGCAAATATTTACCTTAAATCTAAAAATTTAAACATGTAAATTTACAAGCAATTGGAAAAGAATTTGATTTTCAAATAAAATTTATTTTTTAGTATGCTTACTGTGTAATTTCTATACAAAACGACATGAGTGTTATCATATCGAACAGTCATTTTTTTCGTGCAAGTTGTATCAGGGGCTTCTGGACAAGGTATGTTGTCCATCCAGATCTAAAATCATTAAAAATTAATTGAAAATCATCAACAACATTTTTAACAACAAAAGACGACATGTTAAAATATAGAAGAAAGAAACTTGATTTTATAAAATTCATATCAAAAATGTTTATTTATGCATGATTTGCAATTTCTATATACAATTTTGTCTAAGAACTAAGAATGCCAATTTTAATAATTTTGCAATCTTACCTCATACTCGTGTGGGTGGTTGCTGTGATAAGCATTAACATCTCTTGAGAGAACGAAGGTGCAGTTACCCTGGAAAGGATAATAATAACCATCAAATGTGAAGAAATGAGGATCTCCCTGGCCAAAGCAATAACCTTAAAAGTAAAATAAATGTTAAATTCTATTAACAAAACCAAGCAAAATTTACAAAATCTTTTATAAATGAAGGATCACTTAAACTTCAAGGTCTTGAAAAAAAAAGACAAAAATAAACTAGGACAGTAAAGTAAAGAAGTTTTACTAAAAACTTTAACAAAACAATAAAAACACTCACATTGACACTCCCATGCACAGGAACAACCGTCAGTGACGGCCACAGGTGGGAATCCATTTGCACAAGTTGGTTTGTTTTCAGTGGTACATCTAACCTCGGTGTCGGTACTTTCTATCTTACAGACTCCAGCTACTTCTTCAACACAAGTCATTGTAACACAGAGTGATTCGTCTCCACGAAGTGGCCAGCTCTCGCCAGCCCAGTGAGCTTCACCAAGCTGTATTTTATTTATTATTGTTTACTTAAAAATATTTTTAGGTTACTGAAAAAATTTTTTAACTACAAAATTTGAGTTACAATTTTTAATAACAATAAGTATAAACTGTAAGACTTTGACATAAAAGTAGCTTAAAAAATAAGACGAAAGTGTTTATCCAAAAATCTAATTATAACATTTTTTCAATTTTTGTTAAATGTTACTAACCTTTTAACATTCATGGTTTAGGTAAAACTCAAATTTTGAATTTAAATAAATATTTTATTTCGCAGAATCAATAAAATTTTACTTACGTTATCTATGCACTGACATGGCTGTGGTGGGGTTGGCTTGGCGGTGGTAACAGCAGTTGTGACTTCATCTTTGGGTACTGTGACTGTTGGAGTTGTAGTCTCAATAAAGGGGGTAGTAGTTGTGGGTGGAGGTGGGGGGCAATCGGCTTCCTTCATGCATTTCATGTTTACTGGGTCCCATACTTCATCTTTAATTCAAGTTTTTCAAATAAAATTATTTGTTAAAATATATATTTTAATTAAACTTGAAATAAGGATGTTTTAGTATTTAATATTTTTTTAAATCATCCATTATTTTTTAATAATTGGTGTAAAGATTTTTTGTAAAGATACCCAAATTGACAAAACTAAAACTTTTTTACTTTAAATCTATTTTATTTTTAACAATTTTAGGCTTAGCTTTATCAGGTATTATAACAAAAACCTACCCTCTTTGCAAGTAGTATAGCATCCTTCCACTTGTTTCCATGGACAATCGGTTGGGTTTTTATCATCACAAGTTGGTGGACATGGATTTCCACACGCTTCATATCTCCACTCACAAGTCTCATTCACTCCGGTTCCAAAACCTGGGTTGTAAACCTCACACATGATGGGGCAGATTTCGTTGTTTCGCCAGTTAATACAAACACCAGCTTGGGCACATTCCTGTAAAATTTATAAGACAAATGTTGAAAAGCCAAAAAAAATAATTTTACACAATTACTCCCCTTGAAAAAGCTATTTTATTTACAACCCTTGGATGATTACCCCTTTTCTTTTATTCTGTTTAAGTAAAATTGCCACATAATTTACTATTTGTTTAATTCTCATAGGTTCAATCCCAACTGCTCTAATAATTATTAAGCGCCCTGGAGTAAAGCGCTTTAAAATGTATGAACTTCTGCTGAGCCAACCTATAATCAGCAGCTTAATTATCAGGCAATTATAACCTATAATATCCCAATCCGCCAAAGACAACACGATACTTGGTGAGAATAACTCTTTGTTTAGGCTTTAAAGTCAAACTTTCTACATTGAGAATAAATGAATTTAAAAAAAAAACCTTAAATAGGTATGAGAACACCTGATATATTTATTAAACCATAAGATGTACCTGAGCATAGACAGCAACAGCTGTACAAAAGCAGTCGCAGTCTCCACCGAAATCACAACCGCAAGTGTCATACATACAATTTCGAATGTAGTCATCTGGGTTAACTACAGCATGGCAAGGTGCAAATGCCTCACTGTTAATAAGGTCACACTTTTTGGTTGCCCATTCAAGTCTGTCTGGGTTGGCTTCACATGGGTGAGGTTTGTCATCCGCATCTGGGCACGATTCAATAACCTTGAAGTGTTATAAAACAAAATAAATCTTTTGATGTTAGGAAAATGTTAGTGCTCATCCAAAAATTAATAAAGCCTTTTAAATATATTGTTGGGTCATAACTTAATCAACCTGTTTATTACCTTCCATTCATTTCCAAACTCATTGACATTAGCAGTCACATCACCTCCTCTCATTTGGAAATCGTTTTCCATATTACCATCAAAGTTACCGCACAGTCCACAAACCTAAGTTCAAAGACATAAAGTAACAACAGGAAATTGTTGGTGGAAAGTGATTTACAGTTACACCAATAAAACTTTACTGCATTGGCACTTAAGTTACACTTTTACAACTTAAGTAGGTATTATAGCTTAGTCATGTGTTTGTTAAGTCAACCAGGTAAATATTAAACTAGTTTATTAAAAAATATTTTTAAACAGACTTATTATATACAGACAAATTTTTTATTCGTATATTTTATTTTAACAAAATAGTTTTAGGCCTACTTACTTTGCCCATATAACTGGGTTGAAGTTGAACCTTAGCGGCATTATCTTTATTCCAAAGCACACTGAGACCAATATTAGTTTCAACGATCAAGTAAATGCTTCCCTGTCTAAAGTTGTATTCAAGTGAAGCAGGTGCCTCTGGGAAACCTGGTGTTGTGATAACAGATTCTGAAATAACCTAAACATTTGGAAAAAATGTGTTACTATCAAACAAATAAAGGCATAAAAACTATAATGGTTAAATTAAAATTCACTGAAAATAAATTTTAATACCAATAACAAAATTTTTCTAGAAACTAAACATTTTGTTGTTTTGCCTTACCGGTTCTCCTTCACCCTTTGTTAGGTGAATTGCTCGGTTGTACAAAATCACAGTGACAGATTTGGCACAAGTGACTTTGTTGTTTCCACATGGAATATTCTCGACAATTACTCGGAAATTTCCAGAAGTTTCATTTCCGCAGAAATCCTCTGACATAGTGTAAGTACAATCACCCTACAAACATATAAAAATTTTAACATAAAAACAATTCCTTTGAAAAGTTTAAAAAAATTGAGATTGTGTAGTGTCTTACTTGGAAGGTGAATTCTTGTCCATCAAAAGTTTTGTAATGTGGATCTCCAACACTAGAACACTCAGCTGGACAAGCTTTTTCAGTGCAGGCCCAAGTTCCACCAGTGCAAGTACATTTGTTGCAAGCATCTTGTTGTACAACATCACCAGATTTGTAGATATCGCCATTGAAGCGACATGAACAGTCAGACTGCTCAACACATTTATTAATGTCTTCATCTAAAAAGTAAAATGACATTTTAAATAACACATGATAGTAAGTTAATATAGTAAGAAAAAAAACACAAATTATGGTGTTCACAATTTATAATTAGGCACATAATTTTAAAGAATTTAACAAATTTACTACCAAAAGTTTTACAGTAGAGATTGGAATTTATTTAACTACCTAAATGTATTCACTCACCTTTAATCATTCCTGGTGGACAGGCACAGCCAGAAACGCATTTCTCTGAGCTACAGAAAGTCTGAGAGTTTTGACAGGTTGGCAAACATTCAACCCCAGTGCTTCCCTTTGGTAGAGTTGAGCAATCCAAATATACATAAGGGGAGGTACAGGTTTCAATCTCATGGATTTCTTCACAATTCATTTCACCGTTGGCGCAAGTGCTAAAATCACAATAAAATTTAAAAATTAAATTACAATACACAAGAAATTGAATAAAAGTTAATTAAAATTAATTCACTAAAATCCAAATTTATTGAATAAATACTGTACAATGCTAAAAAATTGGTAAGGTTATTAATAACTACTTTAATAGTAAAATCAATTTAAAAATTAAAATTGTTAAATAACATTTAAAAACCTGATTGTTATGATTAAATTAAACTTTGATTGCCTACCAAGTGAAACCAGGTTTTTCCAAAACTTCACCAGCATTATACATTTCCCCCTCATAATAACATTCACATTGACTTTTTTCCACGCAAACACTGTCGCCGTTCAAGTACAAATCTTCAGTGCAATAACAGCCTGGATGACAAACTGCTGGACAGGCTGTTGTGATTCCCTGGCAAGTTGAAACACAGTCCCCACCACATTCTCTGTATTCCATCCCCTCACCACATTCCAATGCTGAAAATATATTTAACTTTTTTAATACTAAGTAAAATCTATTATGATCTTGAGTACATAGGTGAAAAAGAAAAAAATTGGGAATTATTCCATTAATAAAACTTTTGTTATGTATTTTGTTATTAAATATACTTCATTTGATAATAAAATAAAAATGGCTAAATTTAATTAAAATAAACAATTTATTGTATTATTAAATGCATTGAAAATTAATAAACAAACTCACGACAAGTTGTTCCATTTCTCCAGTGAACAGTAACACCATGGGAGACACAAGTTCTTGCATAATCAGCAACCACGTCACAAGCACATTCCTGTCCTTCTGCACACTCACATACATCATTTCTGATAAAAAAAATTTATTAAAATCTTTAACCTGGCTCAATTTTTTTTGTATTTTTTGTAAAAAAATTGTTTAGTAATTAAAAATTCAAAAAATGTAAGGTGTTAAAAAAATCATGATATTATTAAGTCCTGTGTTCTAGCTTTTTGCTTATCAAAAATTTAACAGATGACATATTTTTAAATAAATAATAAAAAAGAGATTCTCCATAACTTAAAATACAATCAATTTACCTGCAGTTGTAGTAATAGGTGCCCCAATCAACCACTTTGTGACATTCCTTAAAAAGTACTCCTCTTATCACACCACAAACCTCGTTTGCGATTTCATGTTTGGTTTCATCCATTGAACAAGCCTCAGGAATGATTGGTTTGTGTGTGCAAGACGTATCAGCACATTCTTTATTCACCTGAGAAAGTTAAATACAAATACAACTTTGCTTATCATAGTAACGCCTTACAAAAATTAAATTTTTATTTAAAGATTAAGTAGTTAAAATTTTAACTTTAAAATTACCATTAATTTGTAATATTAAAAAAAAGGAATTTACCAAATATTTTGTTATATACTCTTACCTTCCATGAGTTGCCAAAACTAGCAACATTTGTTTCAATCAAATTTTGTGGAGTCCTCAGATCGTCAACTGATCTTGAGTTGAAGTTTCCACACATACCACAAACACTATCTCTCCATTGTGATTGAAGCTACAAAAGATATTTCAAAATATTGTAAACACGTAAACACAGTCTTTTAAATTTTTTGTGTGCATAGGTGAGAAATTTTATTAACGTTGTACTTTTTGTCATCTTTTTAGTGTAACAAAATATTTGTCAGTTACAGAATCCTTTAAAAACAGATCAGTATTTTAGTAAAGTAATTTACATTTAAATTGAGTTATACCTTGACATAAAGCCTCTTTGCACCATCCCATTCAAGTTCAACTCCATTAGAAGACTTAAGTTGAATCATCAAACTTGATAGTCTTGAAATGGCAACATTTCCTGAAAAAAAAGAACTTAACATAAGTCTTGATGAAAAAAAAATTCAATATAATGTATAAATATATATGTTTTTTTATGTACCATGTGAATATGGAAGGGTGACTTCAACACCGGCTACAGAGACAACTCCTTCTTGTTTGAGTTGGTATTTTGTTTCGGAAAGTTGATTTCTGATGACAAGTGTGGCTTCCTTTGTACAAGTTCCTTCCTCATCAACTCCACACTTCACATTCTCAGCAATAATCTGTAAAAATAAATAAAAATGAAAATCTATGTCAAAATTACAAAAAAAACACGTTAGTATCATGTTTAAATAAATATTGAAAATCCACTAGTTCTTACAGCAAAAGTAAAGTTAGCTGCATTATCACCACAACCGTCAGTAGAGAGCACATATTGACACTGTCCCATAAACTGATAATTTAATCCATCGAAAGTTTTGTAGTGAGGGTCGCCAACAACAGCACATTCACCTCCACATGGCAACTCGTTACAGGTCCAAGATCCACCATTACATTGACTGAATTGAAAAGAGTTTAAGGGTTAGTAAAAACTTTATGTAAAATTTTGTTTTAGATATTTAGTGCATAAATTACTAGAAACATTTAAAAAAGTCTGTTTAATTCACATCCAAAATATAAAAGATTTATCTAATGCATTTGTTAAAGTTTCAAAGTCAATTTTTTGTGTATACCTAAGAGTTGTCCCCTTTTTTCCAGAAAAAATATTTTATAATAAAGAGTCAAATAGGTTTAAGAAATATAAAAATAGATCAGTTTAATTAATATTCTATACATAAATCGTTCAAATAAAGCTTATACAAAAGCTTTTTATCTATGCTAAGTGTTTTATATTTAACTTCTAATACCGCAATGTAAATTTAAAACTTAAATGTACATCTTTTTTCAACGAAAAAATAAATATTGCTCAACAAAAAGTTAGATTAAATTCAGTTTATTTTCTCATTATTCACAATAGAGAAGCCGTCTTAAATTTACTTAGGGCGTCTCTGAAATAGCATTGTCAACAAGCAAACTTTGCTTATATGATAGACACAAAGAGAGATTTTGTTTGTCAAAAGAAACTTCGTCTTTAACTTAAAGGGGATTTGTTAGCACCTAGCAATTTTTCTTGTTCCTTAGTTAAATTTTAGCTTACGCTCATTATTTTAACAAGGGTTCCTAATATTCTGGTAAGCCTTTTCAAATACTAAGTATTCAATTTTTTCAATATGCTACCAATTAAACATTGTGTCAATACTCTTAAAACTTAATTTAAAGAAATTTAAATACCCTTAAACATTAGGTAGGCATCTAATTTAAAACATTTGATAAAAAAATATGTATATAACTTTTAAATAGTAAACTATGTTAAAAAATATTTAACTTACCAGCTTTCACATTCACTTTCTCTGACAGCTCCATTATCATAATGCACATCAAGATGTGTACATGGACATTGCTCTGGTAACACACATCGATCACCGTCCAAAACTGTTCCATGAGGACAGAAACAACCATCCACACACTGGGTGGCGCACAACAGGTTTTGGTTTTTGTTCTTGCAAGTTTGTGGGCATGACCCACCACATTCCATGTGCACCAAGTTGTTGGGGCATTTTTTCTCTGGTAAAAAACAAATAAAAAAAATAAATACAAACAAAAAATAAGACATACAGTCGTGTTTGATATTGGAGTAGTTAAAATGTATTTTACAGCTTTGTAATAACTACTATTTTAAAAACCCTTAAGGGAACCTGAACACCTTTTACGAGACTAAGTGTCAATACTGAATGATGACTAATAAATCAGACAAAAAACTCTTGAGACTGAGATGGCGAATTACCCAACATTTAGCTTTTAAAATTTAAAATCTTAGCAAATAGTGGTTCAATTATAACATAAACTAAACAAAATACAAAATCTTATATTTTCGTTTAGCTAATGTTTATAAAATATATATAAATTAATATTCCTATATTTCCCATATATATTAATTTTTACTTACCACAAAATTCATGTGTTCTCCATTCACTTATATCAGCTCCAGTTGCAACACAAATTTTGCTGTATTGTGTCACTGCATCACAGACACAACCTTCATAATTACCTGATGCACATTCACATAGACTTCTTATGCAAGTTTCCTCAAGCAAATTTAATGGAACGTTGCAAGTGGTGAAGTTAAGTGAGTGGGTTACTTGGTTACAGTATTCTGTCACATCCTGTTTTAAAATAAATTAAGGAATTAAACTTTTAAAGCTTGAAAAAGCATTTAGGTAATTTTTTTCCAGAAATACATAAAAACTAATTAATATTTTATATAAATAAAAACCTTGAAAAATATTTTGAATACATGCCTAACAGAAAACGTACTGAATAAATATATTTATTCTGCTAATTTTTTTTAATTTTTTTTAGCCTAATGTTTACCTTGAGTTGGTCAGGAGTAAGCATGGAACACGAATCAACATCACTGTCGGTGTCACAAGTTTCAGAGGACTCGATCGCCCAACTGTTCATTAAATTTCCAATGTTCAATGATGGGGTGTCTGAAAATTTAATTTATTAATTATACAACATAAAAAAAAATATATTACTTTTAGTGAATTATACAATATATTAATTTTTAAATACACCTTTTTTAAATTTATTCAAAAACTTTTTTAGTAAATTATAAAACTGTTAAATAATTTTTTTTAATTTTTGTGTATGAAAATTACAAAAATTTACCATCTCCAGGTAAGATCAAATCATCTAAAGTAACTCCGTTGAAGTTTCCACACAGACCACAAACCTTTCCAGCCCATTTTGGATGCAAGGTTAAAAAGAAACTATCTTTACCGTTCCATGCAATCGATCCCTCTTCAGATATCATCACAATGTAGTCAGTGTAAGGAATTCGGAAAATATTTCGACTTGGAATTGGGATTCTAAAAATGTAATCTGTATTAAAGCCTTTTACAAACTAACACAAAACTCTATTTACCTGATGAGGAAAAATCATTTTAAAATATTCAGGGGCTTGATTTCCAAACGGGACAAGAGTAACTTTAAACTGGGACAGAAAACAAAATCTTACAAAAAATGAGCTTCAAAATAAGCAATTTTAGATCAAAAATAAATAATTTAAAAAATTGCATTATTTATTACAAAAACTGGTTAATAGCTCACCCTACCATCAGGATTTTAATTGTCATAATATGATCGCCACCCTCAACTTATATTTGTCCACAATAATTTACCCAAGCACCACAACTGGCAGTTTTATTTAACTTAGACCGTCTTCTGAGCCATATTACATATAGTTGTTTACATTTACTTACTCTGTTTCTCCACTGAAGATTTTTCCATTTGACAACGAGGCAACAAATTCACCAGCAACCACTTCGACAATACTGTTACCCTCAGCATCAAATCTCAAACTCACTTGGAAAGATTTGCTCGTACAATCACTGATAAGATTGTAATGACATCGTCCTTCGTTTGCAAAGAAGGCACCGTCGAAAGTGTAGAAGTTCTCTTTGCCCCAAAGACTGCAGACTCGGCCATGTTCTTTTGCTTTAAAAAAATATATTTTGATTTAAAAAAACTAGTATATATATATCTAAATTTTCATTATTAGAATATAATATTTAAAGTAACTGTCTACATGATTAAATTATTTTTTTATAAGTACAATGATATAATTAACTTACGTTCAATAATAATATCTCCAGAGCCAATATCTAAAAATAAACAACATATTTATATTATTATTGCAAATTTATATTCCAAAACATGAAGATAAAAAGAGTTTGTTTGCAGATTAAGTCACAATTACAAGCACAATTTCTATATCACATAATTATTAACACACCAAGGCTGAATTCACAATAATTTCCAGCATAACCTTCGGGGCATAAACATTGATCATCAGCTATACAAGTTCCTCCATTCTGGCATTCAGATGAACATTTAACTATTTAATTCAAAAAAAATGGTTTGATTTATGGTTATTCCAAATAACTAAAACGATAGTATTGTATTAAACTCACATTGACACTGTGGTGTGTTGTCAGGTGAATCACATCCACCAGATATAGCATTGAAAACACTTCCTTCAGCACACTTTGTTATAAAAATTTCAGAATCGGCATTGCAAGCATAATAATGATGACATTCGCCGGGTATTTCAATGACTTGTCCAGGTGTATCACAAAGCGATTTGACTGTGATGTTAAATATATTCCAAGTTTAAAAATATCACGATTTAATTTAATTAATAACGCAAGATTTAACGCCCCTATTTACCTTTTTAAAAGTCAGGAATATGTTATTGCACAATGCAGTGTCTACATTTGCCTTGTGTTTACTTAGAGAGAAAATGGCTTCTTACCATTTACACAATAGGCGTTAGCTGTTTCTTAAAGTTTTGTATAATCAGTGTACGCCAAAGTTAAATACCAAGGCAACCGAGTATAAGGAATCCACTAAACTTACGGTGAACTCATTAAATAGGATCATTTTGTCGGTTTAGTGCGTAGGCCGGTTTGTTTTTTTAATATTTTATAGTGACACATTTAATACTCAACATAACACTTCGACATTTAAAATATTTGATTTTTAACAATTAATAAATTTAATAACCTTTCACAAAATTTCTAAAGCAACCTATTAATATTAAAAATTATACAAATTAAGAAAAAAATATATGTTTCTGATAACTGATTCACCCAATACTAATATAGGTAGAAAAACTTAAAAATTTAATTAAAAAAAACAACATTAACTTACAGTCACACTGGATTCGATTTCCTGAGTAAGAAACGTCAGGAGAACACCAAGGAAACTCAGAATCAACCATGATACAAGTTGAATAAATATTACCATCATATTCAAATGGAAATCTACACTCTGACTGAATAGCTAAAATTTGAACAGTTATATTAAAAACACTTTAATTTTACCAATTCAACTAAATAATAATAATATATATTTTAAATTATAAAAATCATTAATAAATTTTAACAATATATTTAAACCAAGAATATTTATATTGTATAAAAAAATAAAATATATTATAAATAAAATTTAAGTCAATACAGAAAAAATTAAGCGGAAAAACTTAACAGTTGCCCTAAAAATGTTTAAACAAAAAAAAAGCTTACGAATTTGACATAAAGTTCCTTCAAATCCCTCAGCACATTCACAAACATTTGGTGAAACGCAGGAGCCTTCATTGTAGCAAGTTTGTACACAGATTGCTAAAATATCAAAAAAAATATTATTTAGAGAAAAAAATTAATATTATAATTTATTTAACAAAAAAAAATTAGATTGCACAATCACCAAGTAAATAAATAAAAATAATTTATCTATGTTTTTAAATTCTTTTTTTTTAAGTAATATTTTAAAACTAACCTGAGCCACAATGTTCACCCTCATAACCATGTTTGCAAGTACAAGTATCAGGACTGGAGCACACTCCCCCGTTCAGACACTTATGTGTGCATACAGCTAAAATTAAGTAATTTATTTTTTTTTAATTTAAACTTTACTAATGTGTTGTTATTAAAAATGCTAAGATGTTGTTTTTATTTAAGAGTTTTAATAATAATTTACAAATTACCTGTTTCACAAGTTTCGCCTTGCCAGCCACTGTTACAGTCACACTGATCAGGTCCAGCACAAACTCCATGGACACAAACGTTGGTGCATTCAACTACAAACAACATGAATATTTGCCAATTATTTAAACTTTAAAAATTATGGTTTGCATTTAAAAAAATAAGAGAAATTTAACAAACTTTTCGATATTTAAACTTGATCAAAATATAAAATCTTGTTTCAACATAAATTTGTAATATTTTTAAAACAACTACCTTTAAAAATCAACCAAAAGTTTATTCTTTTAGAATATAGATTGATCTGGGTTTATTTTGAAAAATTTAAACACAACCAAATAATTTTATATTCTTATTTTTACTTACACTCATCACAACCCAATCCACTCCATCCATCAGTACACACACACTTGGAGTCTACACATTCACCATGTGAACAAGCTGGGTCACATGACGAAGTTTGACCTTGGGATTGAGATTGTGATTGAGACTGCCACTGGAATTGAGCTTGGCTGCCAGAGCTATGTTGAATTTGAACTTGGCTCTGTGATTGGCTCTGTGATTGACCCTGTGAAGCATCAACGTCAAAATCCCCAAATGATATTGGTAAAGCTGGAAACTCTCTGAAAATCAAAATAATAATCAATATAGGTTTAATATAGATTTAATATAAAAATAGAATATATACAAAGTAAAATTTTGTACTCACATGTTTCGTTTTTTGATTGCTGCTTTTTGTTTTTCGTTCAGCCCTAAATAAGATTAACTGTAAAGATGTGTTATATTTAATTTGAACACACAAAATTGAGTCCAAATAACATTTTTCTTTTAATTTCCTAATAACTCTTTGTAATATATATACATTTTGTTTATGTTAAACGCACGTGTTTTTTATCTGCGCTTGTAAATCACGTGGGTAAGCACATTTATGATATAAATAATGTGTTGCCAATTTAAAATGGTAAAGTTACTAAAAAAACACTTGCTTAAACTTAAAAAGCAAAATATTATAACCTAATTAATTGAACAAATAATAAAATAATTTGTGTATATAACGTATCTTAAAAACAATATGCCCTTAATTAAAGTTGAAAATAAGTAAAAAAACAAATATAAAATGTTTTAATGTAAATAAAAGTTTTAATTATTTCACATTCGTAAACTTAAAATTTAACGTCGATTCAAGTTTAAGTAATGAAATAATATCTCGGTACCAAGAATAGACATTCAATTTTAAAAGCTACGCAGTTCACAAAATATAAAATCTACACATGTTTGGAGACATGGATATACTGGGACAAAGTAATACTGACGTATATAGCAAATAGTTTTATATATTTTATACGTTGTTTTTATTATATCTTGCTCAAACAGAATGTAAATCTTGACCTTTCGAATATTTAGACAATATATGAAATATGGTTTAGCAATTTAAGCCTAGCAGTGTAACATAGTTTTCGCATGTTTATTTAATGTTTTAGGCCAGAATCAAAATTTTGTTTTGATATATTAACCGTTTACAAATTTTTAAATAACTTGTATTTAATATTACCTTGTGCTGCAACGAATAAACAGCAAATAAGAAACAGTGCGGATAAATAATTCTTCATCATTATTTTTCCGACTGCAATCACCCTTATCCTAAATACATATCAATTCGCTTTAAATTGTGCCGTAGAAAACAAAATTTAAAAAATAATTTGATAACTAATAAATAAAAATTTAATTTCAACCGCAATTCAAACTATTGTTATTAAGCCTACCTAATTCTCCTAGTCTTCTTTCTTCTTTACGGAGTTCGTCGAATTTATGTTCGTCGAATTTCTCTTTAAAAGTTCTAACACATCACCTCTCGGAGAAATTTCGAATTGACGTAAAAATTATTAAAATCCTTGCCTTATGATGGAGCAGGTCGGGGCGTCAAAAGCATTAATCACTAAACCACGTAAAACTTTCCTTTTCTTTTCTCAAATTTGTTTGCTCTCGTTCAATTTGGTATACGCCCGATCTTTTGTGACCTCTGCTTTATTGTATTATCACCGGTTTACTTGTCTTAAAATCCGTACGTAAGTTATGGCATAACTCTGCAAACAACGTTGTAAGAGTTATAAGGAATGTTGAAACAGCTTTGGTCTTTGCTCTTTGGTTGGCAAATATTAAACAAGTAAAGCGTGCGTCTATTTGCTTTGCGACGCCAAGAAAAGTTGGTGCATCAAATAATTGAAATCACGGCCTTCCCACGTCTTTGCCAACAAAGGAAATAACTTGTTTGTTTTATATTTTATTCAATATTTTCAACTTAGTTTCTAGGGTGAAAATTGCGTCAAAAATATCGGCAAACGTCATAATGCTTTGTGTTATTTCTCGAAAGTTCTAAAAAATATTTATTTGGGCTTTTCCAACTTTTTTTAAAACAAATACATGGGAATATTCACTGAAGGTGTTTTGCTTTTAAGTTTTATATAGCAATAAAGAGAATTGCCCCCGCCAAGATTTCTTTGTTTAACTATATATATCGTTAACGTAATAATATTTTATAGATTTATTTTGGTAAAAAATTTAAATTTAGTATGTTAATCCCCGTGATTTATTTAGACTCTTCAAACTTATATTAGACACATCAATCGGCTTTAACAGGTAAAGTTGTAGGTTCGATTCCCACTTCTGCCAAGTCACAGGGTTCTTTAATTAAGATATTAACGACGATACTTCTTGTTAAGCCAAAATCAATGAAACCAAAGTTTACAAAATATATGAGTACATAGGCTATTGAGTTTAACAAGTTTAAAAAAACATTTTTGAATGATGATCTTTTTTGAGTAGTTCTATTAAAGAATCTAGCTTTTTTAACACGTGACTTCTTTTTATTAAAATCCTGATTGTAATCCAATTGCTTGCACACATTTTTTTTATTAAATTTCATTTCAATAAAAATTCATGACATAAACTACATGCTTTTTATTTTTAGGCAAAAAAAAAACAATTCAAATAAAAAGCAAGCGCCGATCCACATAATACCTACAAATGATTTCTATGAGAATATATATATAATATTTGTTCATGCGTATCACACCCCGATGACTAGCAAGAGAAGTTAAATCCATGAGTTAACATGCAACTTGTTGTTTTGAACATAAGGCTTTCCATAGAATTGCGCACGTATTTTAACCGCTCATTTAAAACAATTTGAGTCCCTATAATTAACTTAAAACGTCCTACGCTAACCGTCAAACAAGAATATAACCAAAACAAGGTGAAATTGCGTTTCAGCAAAATAATGAAGTAGATATCGTAACTTAGAAGCACCGCGAGCCCTTAAAAATGTAACCCAATTTTTTCAAGGTTTTTTTTAAGTCGTGTCTGGATCAAAATCTAAAACCAAAAGTTTCGTTTCTTCCGTGCCGTTACGACTGCCCACCGCGCAAACTAACTTCGTTCTAGAAGCTTTGATTCTCCATACAACACCACCAGAACCACGTGACTCTAATGTCACTAAGTCGCGAATAACCTAGAGATTAATACAAAAATAATTTAAGTATCTAGATTGCCACTTTTGCTTGAAATCTGTACGGAAAGCCGACCCGACAGCTTAAGAATAAAGTAATATTCAATTTAGTCTGGAATTGATTTAGGCAGTTTTGTAGATTACTGATTATAATTGCCTGATAATTAATCTGACGATTGTTTTTTGGCTAGGTTGGAGTTTACCAGGTTACGGTTACAGCTTACTTAAGAAGTGCCTAAGGAAAAGCATTGAAAATCGAATGCAGGACCCAAGAAAAAGTAAACCTAGTGTTCTAATAAAAAGTACACCATGCCATTATGTATAATTACCTTTCCAGTATCCATATCCCACAACTTAACTGTTCCATCATCAGAGCTTGTTATCACAAACTTGTTATAAAATTGAAGACATGTCACAGCACTGAGATGCTTGTTAAAACCTAAAATACAAAATCAATTTTTCTATTTATTTTTGAAGTCATTTTGATTGGACAGTAAAAAGATGAAGTACAACAAATATTAGGCTATATTGTTTCTAAAAATATAGAATTCGATTTGTTTGTACAAATCTAATAAATATAGAAAAATAAAAGACCTAAAATTTTATTTTATTTTAAAATTGGAAAACATATTGCATTGGTGCCCATAAAAATCAGATTTACCTTCCAACGTTTTCAGACATTCCCCAGTTAAAATGTTCCATATCTTAACAGTGGAGTCCGCATTACCAGATACAAGTATATTATCTCTAAGTTCCATGCCCGATGTTAAGGATTGATGTCCCATTAAAATATGGAGACAAGCACCATTGTCGACTTTCCATACTCTAATTGAGGTATCGAGACTCCCACTTACAATGTATGCTCCATCAAACTAAATAAAAAATCCAAAAATTGATCAAAGTATACTTGAAAGTAAGTTAAATTTACTATAAGTTAAAAATTAAAAAAAAAATAATATTTTAAAATAGAACCAGTAAAGAATGTGAGCCAAGTATAAAAAATAGTTTTAAAGAACATAAATAACAATAAATTTCAACTTCAAATAAGGCTTTTATAATATTATATAAAAATTAATCAAACATTGCATAATACAAAAAGTTTTTAACATAATAAACAAAGCTTAGTTAATTAATTAAACCACTTCATAAAAAAACTTGAAATTTTATAGTAAAAAAACTAACCTGCAAGGAATAAACCCTGTTGGTATGACCCTGAAGAGTATGCAGACATTCTTCAGTCTCTGGGTCCCAAACCTTAACCATGTAGTCGTAAGCACCGGACACTACTTTCTTGCCGTCATAACACACACATCGCACTGCAGCCATGTGTCCCACCAACACGTGGAGACACTCACCGGTGTTGATGTTCCAAACACGCAATGTCGCGTCGCGTGATCCACTAACAACACTAAAATAAATATATTAATTTACAAACTAAATTTTAAAAAACCCTGTTACTACTTTTGTTAATATTTGAATTTTAATGTATGTTTTCTTTTATAAAATTCTAGCACGCCTAAGCTTAAAACTCCGCATGCCAAAGCTTATCCTGATTTAGTTTGCATGTAATAAAGGTTGTTTATTATAGTTTTCAGACAAGGTAAGGTTTTAATATTTTGGTGGCTGTTGTTTGAAAAAAAAATATATATATATTTTGCATGAACCCAAATGAGTAATGCATTGATTAAATACAATGAATGTTCTTAAAAAAAAAATGGCCGCAAAAAATAGAATGGTTTACAATTATTGAAACTAGTTAAACAAAAAGTTGACCTTAATTTATCTTTATTCAATTACTACATAGGCTATTTAAAAAAAAGAAAATTTTTAAACACTTACATGTCTTCATGTAGTGCAAGACATCTAACAGTTGAGGTGTGTCCATATAGAATGTGAACACAATTACCTAAAACAAGTAAGGTTAATATAACAAAAAATTAATAAATTAAAAAACTAAAACCGCATTCTACGTAATGTATAACTGAGAAATACCTGCATTAATAATTTATAAATAAAACATAACAATTCACAAGAAAGGGGTTGAATATAATTATCATCTATCTGTAACTTTTTATCATTAACCTGTATCAGCATTCCATATTCTTAAAGTTCTGTCGGTTGATCCACTTATGATTAAATTGTTTCGCATTTGTGATGCCCATACACCACCTGAGTGACCAGTTAATGTCCGCAAACACTAAAAAGTTGAAAAAAATTAAAATTGCTTGAAAATATTTCAGGTAAGGCCATAGTTGGCTGGCAGCGCATTGTAGTGGTAAGAACACTTGCTACACCACATGAGGTCAAGGGTTCACTATAAATGGTTTAACTTCCTCTTAATCAGCAGCATAATTATCGGGCAATAATAATCTATAATATTCCAAACTGCCAAAGGCAACTTGAGACTGGGTCCATAGTATCTGATGTTACTTTATGTTTAGGTCAGGCAGTTAACCTTCCCACATTAAGGATAAAGATATACAAAAAAAAATTAAATTAGTAAAATTTTGATAAAAAAATACATCACTAAGCTAAACAACTAGAAAAAAACAAAAATTAAAAATCCACCATAAAAATCCAAAACTACTTAATAATGCATACTGATTACATATCATTATTATCAATGTGTTTAAGCTCACTTTTCCAGAAATCGCAGACCATACTTTGAGTGTGTTATCATCAGACCCACTTACTATCCTTGATCCATTAAACTGAAGACAAGTGATCACATGATCATCATGGCCTTTTAATACCTAAAATAAACAAATAAAGTTATAACTTTGCATGTAACAGAATACATTAAGTATTTAAGATATATACTTCTTAAAAATAAATGGATAAATGTCAATATTGTTATTGGGATATAAGCTTCAATTTACAAGAAAATTATATATTTTTTATTAACTTAAAGAATAGACAAAAAATATCCGAAAATATCTTAAGGTAACGTGAACTTTATTTTTAATTTTACCTTTGATATTTTTCCGTTGCCATCTCTCCAGTTCATTTCGATTTTAGCTTGCTGCAAGAACAAAGCTTTCCATGACTTTCCTGCTCCAATTCCACCATTTCTTTTTAATCTTGAGCCCTTGGTGCGTGGTGGAACAAAAATCCCCTGCTCCGTGCATTTTTCCTTCCACATGAGGTTGTCTTCTGCTAGTATACGCCAATACTTACAAGTTTGAGCAGCAAGAAAAAGGTCACATGGTTCGAGAAAACTTAACACATACAATGCCAACTGAGGGATAAAAAAAAATTTGTTAATTACTTTGAATTGAATAAAAAAAGGCATAAGAAAATAGATAAAAATATTTTTAACATTTTTTTTAAAATCAAACGTTTAAAAAAATATTTAAATTTTAACCTCTTTTGGTAAAAGTGAAATAAAATCTCTTTGGAAGCGTGGTTTTATTATCTTCATCATGTGTCTAACTTCGTGGGGTTGACAAACATTGATTAAACCATCTATAACCTTTATCTTTTCACCTGCATTCCATTGAAGAAATCTGAAACAAATTGCAATGAATTAAAAATTACATTAAATCACTTAAGGTAAACCCGCCAATGTAAAAACCAGAATTTAGACAAGGGTCAATTCCATATTCTGACATTAAGTAAGGGGTCTATAATGTCAAGTATAAATTATTAATTTAACTAACACCATAAAATAATACACAAGTATTTACATTTAATTATTTTTTTAAAACCACTCCATTGCAGCTTTTATTTAGCATGTAAATATTTTTTTTAAAATCAATAATTTCTAAATAAGGGATATCTACAAACCTATGATCATTAGATAAAAACTACATACCTTTGTAACCACTCATCTGAACCAGGTGGTACATTAATAGGTTTAGTGGCAACAGCATCAATAATATTTACATCAGAACCAGCTGATGGTGAAACACTGTAACGTCAAATAAATATTGAACGATTATGCAAGTTAAGTAAATATATCTTTGTTTTATGCATTGTTAAAATTAAATAAAAAAAATTTTCTTAAACAAAAGTGATTTTAAATTATTGTTTTGCATATTTTTATTTTAAATATTATTAAGTAACCTTTTATTGCGTTTGAAAATCAAAACAACACATAGTTTTATTTAAATGCCTTGTGGGGGTAATTATTAATTGAAAGAGTGACAGTTGCTATTGTTTGATAACTATTTGTTATTTTATTGGGGTTCTGGTATGCATTTAAAGTTTAATTGGTTCTTACTTAAAAATTCTTTAATAGTTTTTTATCTTTTAAAGAATTAACTAAAATAAATAAATGACTTTAACAATAACCCAAATTTAATCTAGTTGGATGCATTATGTCATTAACTTTTATTTACAAAGCACCATACTTATTAGTGACTAATGGGTTTAAAAATGCATGTGTTATGACTATTAAATACTAAATACCACTGTTATTTAAATGCATAAAATTTAAATGACATCATCACTAATTTATATACATCAAATCACTTTTTTCTCTGGGGAGCACAGAACTATACCAACACTATAGAGAATAGAACATTTTGTACAGCTATGTGCGTTAAACTTTGATAAATTTAATGTGTATATATGCCAACAAAAAAATGTTGTGTTGAAATTTTAAGAAAGGGGATATTACAACTTGCATTTTGTACCTACATTAACACCCTAAGCAAAAAAATGGTAAAATATATATACCACAAATAAATTTGTGTGTATAAGAGTTTTATAAGGCATATCAGGATTTCAAATACCACACTTCCTTTTCATATACACTGTTTGTTACACATAACATTATGTCAAAATATTGTTATAATTCTTAAACATTTTTACCTTGGTGAGTTATTGCAAGCCTTTTTTCCAGATAATATTTCTGTTTCATTCACATCATTAAGTTTTCTTTTCATCTGTAACAAAAAAATTATTTTCAATTCAGAACTGCAAAAAATTGTAAAGCAAAACGCTAAAGAAAATTTCACAAATGAATGTCACATCCAAATGTGCCAACAAAATGACACAATTCACTTAACTATTAAAATAAATGAAAAACAAATTATTAAATATGTAAACGACATAAAAGTTTATAAAAAATAACTTGACACAAAGTTACAATTATTTTACAATTAAACAAGCAAGAGGCTATTGTGAAATAATAAATAAGCTAATGTAAACCCACTTGTTATTTCAAAGTATTGTGCAACATAGGAAGTGCTTTATTTAATTTGTTAACAGCCACTTATAAGATTTAAAAAATAAGAATTTAATATTACCATAAAGTTATAAATGTTATGCAACTATTAACAAATAAAAATGTAATTTAAAAAACATTAAATGGTATAGCCATATAGATAAAAATGTATTTATTTAATGATTCCTTGTACACAAGCATACAAGTTAATTAATTTAAACGCTTTTTTTACTTACCAAATGTTTCAGTTTCTTAGTTGATCTTTTTTTAGGTAAGATTTCCAACTTGGTGTGATATATGTCATGTGAATAACTTTGCTTCACATTTTTGCCCGAAATAGCTTGACAAGATTGTCTCGTTAACATACGCGAACTACCAACGTATGCTAAATGCGATAAGCGTTCATTAACGGAAGGTTTAACTATAAAATTGTTTTTAGTAGAACCATTATGAGGTAAAGAGGTCTCAGCACCGCTAGTTTCACATTTTTTTACCGTTTCTTCGACATTTTCGGCTGAAGTTGATGCTAATCGTTTTTCTGAGGAACGAGTTCTTCTGGCATTAAGCATCGAATGTTTTAGCTAAATATTTTCACGAAACTATACATTCAGTCTGTCGGTATTAGAACTCTAGCAACGGATTTCGTTTGTAATGCGACGGAAAGCAATAAAACGTCAACCGTCTGATTGACAATTACCCTAATATGTCGTGTCTGTTGGTCTGAAATGTCAAATAAAAACAAGAAAACAGTGTTGCCAAAATATTTAAACAGGCAAAAAAATAAAATATTATGAAAAATAATACTGCTAATATTAAATAAATTTATTACAGTAAGGCCACGTGTATATTTATAACTAGTTTTATATAGCTACTATCGATAACAGGAGAACTATCTTTACTGATAATAATAAGGTGTAGAAACAAGTCAGCATGGTTAAAATTGTTTATTGTACAGAGCGGTGAAACAAAAACTAAAATTCTGAGCACAAAAAATGTTGATTTGGCTACTCCAGAACAACTATTACATCTTAACAACTGTCCAAATTTTTTGTACAAAAGTCTAAAAAATATGCTTAGAGCTTAATTTTCTCGACTTTAGGAATTTGATCGAGATCGACTTCTCCTTCCATTTTTTGGCCTGCTTCCACTTCGAGAACGAACACTCCTGGAGCGAGATTTCGATCGCGAATAAGATTTTGATCTCCTATCCCCAGAGTGGGACCTAGACCTACAAATATATATAAAAGACAACAAAATAACACCTTGTCACACTTATTTTACAGCTTTAAATAAATATACAGATTTACATTAAATATAAGTACAACACTTAATTCAAGAACTGCATTTACAAACCTTGATCTGGAATTTCTACGTCTTCTAGATCGGCTTCTTGATCTGGATGCGCTCCTCGACCTTCTTTTTCGAACTGGTGATCTTGAGTAGGATCGTGAATATGACCTTCGAGACCGGCGCTCACTAAAATTTTAAAAGCTCATTTAAGTTTTTTTCTTTTTTGGAGTCATTGATGTTATCAGACATAATTGGTAACCCTTTAAGTTTAATACCACCAAGACATCCAATGACTAATGATTTTTACCCGAACTTGATTAAACAAGCTGGATAAAAATCAGGCATCGAAATGCACCTTTTTATCATGGTGGTTTTGTTTAATTTACACAAACTCGAAAATTTTAATTTTATGTCGAAGTCGAATCTCTAATGTCGCGTGGAGAGATTCTCAATCTCCAATCTCTCTCGAAATCGTGCAACTCTTCCTAAATTCACACATATTTTATGTCAATCAAAGTTAATTTAAAATGGACAAACCACATCGACTTTTTTGCACTCAAAAGTAATAAGATCTTTTGTATTTAGTAAACAAAAAAAAAAACTTTTTTGTACATAGAAAGTATGGCCTTTTAATGTTAAAAAAAATATGATAAGATGAAAATTGGATATTCTTTTACAAGTGACAACCTTGTTGAAGTTAGTTTATGTAAACAAATTTTGGGTTACCTGTTGATGTATTTATCTCCAAACTCAATATTAATTTAAAAACATAAATACAGATTCTTACTGTTCAATTTTATACTGTAGTTTTCAATCAAAAACAACAAAACAAACATCTTTTAACTCAGAAATAAGTTAAAAAAAATAATTGGAAATGTATTTAATTTGCAATAAAATTAATACTATAGCTATCTCATATTTAATAGTTAAAATGATTTGAGTATTAAATTCGATTAGGGATATTTAAATTTAAATATTAATTAAGAAACTTAACAAAATTTTTTAAATTAGGCAAACGCTATGTTTATTTTTTTTCCTAAAATTGCATGATAGCTAAATGTTTGTGAAAAAATAAGCAATAAAAATACCAACCAAATTAAAGTTAAACATTTACCTTCTATACTTTGTTGACCCTCTTCTGCGGTTATTATAGAGATCACAATCATAAGCGTAATGACCAGTTTCCCCACAGTTGTAACATCTGTCTGAGGGATGGAATGATCTTCGAAGTCCCCCTCCTCTTCCACCACCAAATCCCTCATCCCTTCTTCCACGAGGCATCCCATGGGAGCGTTCTACCCTTATGCGACGACCATGCAATTCCCTTAAACAAAAAGTATTAAGAATGCATACCAGAAAATAAGTAGTTCTAATATTCAAGAATTGATATTTTTGTAGGCAAATGTTGAGTTTAAAATAGTAATGCTGAGCCAGCAGATAAAATACTTTTGACTTGGTCCTCTGACTAAACTGCCAAAGATTTATTTTAAAAGATAAACAAATTTTTTGCAGCTTAACTAAGTGCAACAGTAAACTGATGGTTTTATACAAACACTGGTTGAAGTTAATGCAATACAAAACAAATTAAAAATGCAGGTTTTAAAAATGGTTCATGTATCTTACTTTCCATCAAGTCCTTTGATAGAATCTTCCGCGTCTCGACCGTCTTCGAATTCCACGTACGCAAAACCAGGTGGACTTTTAGCGACCCACACGTTAATTAGACGTCCATAATAACCAAATTCATGCTCCAAATCACCACGATTAGTCGTTGACGATAAGTTACCCACGTAAACCTTAGTATCTCTCGACATAGCTAAAAACTGGAACGTAAAAATCGACACGCGCGCAAGTTTTGGAAACTAAAAATGAAACAAAAATGTGGGCAGCATTCCAGGAATAATGCAACTAACATAAAAAATTAAATCGTCAACACAGAAAAGTGCAAAAAAGACTAATATTTGTAAGATAAATTAACTATCCAAAACAAATTCGTTAATTAGTAAAAATGTTGTTCACCAACATTTAATCACAAATTTAAATTTTAAAATGTTAAAATATACCTTGTTTTGTGGCGCAGTTGTTAAGCCTATGAGCCTTGTCACTTGAGGTCAACTGTTTGGTTTCCAGTGATTCAGTATAAGGCAATGAAGCTATCTCCTTTATCTGAGTCCAGAAAACAACTGCTAGTTTTAGAATGTTAAATGGAATTTAAGTTAAGTAAATTTAAAAACTGAAAAGGCAATTCGAAATTAAAACTGATGCCATCGCAATCAAAGTTACAAATACAATCTTTAAAAATAAATAAATAAATGAAAAAAATACGAAGATTTAAACAAATACTCTTAAACTCCGAGCTATGTAAAACTTATTAAAAACACCACAAAATGTTAAAACTTATGAAACAGCGCCACAAAAATTCAAAAGTAAATAAACTAACCAACTGACTTAAAAAGTAGTAGCAGTTCTCTGAAAAATGGATCAAGTGTTTATTATACTAATATGAGCCTAAAACCTTTTTAGGTTACATAAAGTGAATGGTATTTTAATTGGAATGACAAATTTTGAAAGGTAAATTGCTTTAATTAACCACTTGTTATGTGAGTGTACATATTTCAGACAACCTGTTGCGTCATTTCACGTATCTTAAATCCCAATTTGAAAAAAATTAGCGAGAAATGAAATTAAAATTTTTCAGCTTACCTGAAAAACTACCATCTGCATGAAATCATAATTACAAAATTGTTACACAAAATGATTAGTCATCCATTTTAAGTAAACCATTAATAAAAATTTTATGCAAAAAACGCAAAAATTTTTCTGACAGATTGTACCAAAAATTTTTGTAATCGAAAATATCCTAACAAAAATACAGCTAAGCTAATTAATTACACGCCAAATCGGCTTAAGAACTTTCTCGTTCGACTGAAAATGTAAATATGAGATATGTTTACGTAATAATAGCAGATGATTTGAAGCAAAATATTATTAATCGGTACATCAGAAATGGGAGATAGTCACTTACTTGTTGGTGGAAGCCGTTACGGTACTTTCGCCTTTTTCTCGTATGTAGCAGCGCAAAGGCAACAGGCTGAACTCAGTTCAGAAACTTTCGATATTACGTGGATCGTTTAGAAGCTTAGAAGTTCATAGTTGCGCGTATTCGATCCAAAAAATGTCGATTGCTTCGGTTGTAATTGCCGCTCAGTTATTTTAAGTATCTCTTTGTAGTAGAATTTTAGTGGAGAATTTTTGTCATTTTTGGCTCATAAAGTGGAATTAAAATTATTATTCTTTCATTGTCGCAAGTTAGATTTGTGACAACTTTAAGTAATTCAAACAATAGAAAGATATCGCGGCATCTATATAGTACGAAAAGGGTGGATTTTATTAATAAAACATGATTAAAGAAAGCCTTGGTCAATATTGATATAGCGAATATTATATTTACCCATGTCCTGTAACTAAGTCTGAGGCATAATTACAAGTAACAATATTTTTGAAAAATTGTAATTTATTTCAGTGACAATAGAAATTTTTGCGAGGTGAAAATTGGATTTTTATTTGGTAAACACGGCAGAAGGTCCAAGAATGACCGCGAGAATCTTGGAAAATGTTCACGTTGTAAAATGCGAATTTCCAATCGAATTTTACCTGATATGCTGGTAATTGCTTTCAAACGGGGTTACTTTTGTTGCGGTTTCATTTTACTTTACACTGTGACAGCTATGATGGCTGTTTTTTGTATGAACTGTCATAATTCGCCAGCCGACCGAAGAATAAAAAGAGCCAGCACCGGTAAGTGCTACTTTTGATATTAAAAATTTAATTACTAAAACTTAGCATATAGCAAGTTAGTATTTACGTGCATACAATACGGGAATTTCGCAACCTCATTCTAGATACCGTCTCGCTGTTTATATTTTAGTTCTAATTAATTACCCACTGACAACATGTCTGGATGTCAAGCACTTAGCCAACTGTTTTAAGTCTATTTTGTTTATATGCGTTCACTAAAGTTTGTCGTGTAACCCTGTTTAGTCAATATACATATTTTAATTGGCCTTGTTTGGCCTTCTACCTGTTCTGCTGATCTCCGATTCAACCGGTCGTGCCGGGGGCTAATCATGTCTCGCACGTTTCAGATTTTGGCTGAATTCTTTTTGTCTCAGTCAAAATCGGTCGAAAAAACAACAACGGCATTTGTGTGATTGAAGGTCATATTAGTTGTTAGGTTACTGCATGAAGGCAAACGCCGATGAATAGTTGTTCTGTACATTATATGTTAATTAACCTTCTCCCAACCAGCACGTGAATTTGACCTTAATTTAAACTTTTGATGATCTACTTCGTGAATTTGACATTCAAAACATCAAATCGCGAAAATCTTGTGTATTGTAGCCGCAAAACCGTCAGAACATTGTTCTGGTAGAGATTTAATTAAGAACGTTCATCATTGCCCGGTAACGTTGTCAATATTGGCCGATTTTTAATGATGTCAGATTGTCAACAGTCCGAGTAGGTTACTGGCGTCTATCAGCGCGTAACACGACATCTCTAAACGCGGCATCTCATATTTGTTTCACTTGAGTCTTACGTGATTTATCAGTTTTGATTCAGAGCCACCACTGAAACGACCAGCGTGTGCTTTCATCTTCATATATCTCTCTTTAGCGTCGAAATCACGCAGGTGGCTTATAAGCCGACAAACATTAAAGGGGATACGGTAAAATGAAATCGAAAGTACAATATTACATTCTGTCTTATTTTTCGAGCACCCCTCCTTTCAAAATCGAATTTTTCGTCGCGCAAGAACAAATTGAAATTGTTCTATAATTGACTGTCGCAAAGTTCAAGGTATAATCCTTTAGTGAAAAGCATTGTTCGGTTACGTGTTATTATTGGGCGAACTATAAATATAATATGCGTTTCTATTTACTGCAGCGTTTTATCGCGGCGCAAATTTGGGCATAATGCAACCTTATTGTCCTTTCATACCTGGAAATTATGCCCCATTATAGTATTTATGTAACGTTTTTTCCAGGAGTATCATAGTTGTTGTAATGTTGCTGTGTATAATAGCCGCGATCTCTCGATATTGCGGTTTGAATAATTTACCTATTGTCAGGTTAAAAACCATGTAATGAATTACGCACAACACACACTGAAAGGCATTGTAAAGAATGCCCTCTTTTAATTTTCCACTCAAAGAATATCGTAAATATAATTAGGGGTGGTATAATGGAATAGTTTACTTATATGCAGCATGCTCTGAGGTTAAGGGATTATAGAGTTTCGATCCACACGACTGCTCAGCTATGGCGTTGTGTCAGGCGGAATTAAAACAGTAAGAATTGCAGCAATTTCCCATGACAGAAAATTATTGGTCGAAACGAAAATGGTCCAACATTCTGATTTGCGATAATTTCATTACGGCAACCGGCGTCGCCTTTTTGCGGAGTAATTTGCTTAACCAGTCCCTAAAAAGTCACGTTTTTTTTCGGCTTTAAATTTTTTTGCGCGTGCATTTAAGTGACTTCTTTATTAAAAAAAACTAGTCGGACAACGCAGTATGCATTATTCAGAGAAAATATTGATTTTTTGACAAAAATTGTGAAAAATTACGCTCTATTTGTCGATTTAATGCTCGTACAGCATGTAATTCCATCCGATAATGACGAGCGCAGAGTATTTGTCCTTGCTGCGACCCTCCCTTTAAAGTTCCTTAACCCCCGACATAATTTGTTTATTATTATCAAACGCCTTTTGAGTCACCCAGCAGTTATTCGCACCGTGTTGGGTCCCTAATCCTCCGTGTGTGCTTCTGCAACTAAACAAATAGATTCTCTATTGTTTTCAATCAACTGTCGTTAAGTGTTTTTGTAGCACCTGTACAGCTACAGACGAATGCACAGCGTTATTCTAAATACCTTTTATCCCAACCAGATGTCTTGGTAACCTAATGGACTTTGATATAACTTAAGGGTGCTTTAAAGGCGCTCCATCAAAATCCATTTGATTTCGATAATATACAGGCTAACAAATTTCTTTGAAATCATCCGTAAATAATTTATACGAAATGGACACACACTTTCCGGAAGAGAATACTTGTTAAATCAATCCGACATGCCACTATGACCACTTGTTGATTGCAAAATTTAACCAGCGTTTGATTTGTATTCCTATTTCTGTAAATTGAGGTCAGCTAGACCTAATATTAGCTTACATAGTCACACATGTGTTATTATCTGTTATCTCCACGTTTCCTACAGCTCTGGGTTAATAAATCATGTTCAAATATATGCTCTCTCGGCATTTGCAATATTGACTTTAATTCTTAGAAATTTTAAAACATTTTGTGTCACCAATGAGTCACGTATTGGAGTATAACGGTAAAACTTTTGTTTTAAAAATGTTTTAAGGGTAAATTTAGATGCATTAACACGTTTGCAATGCTGGTTTTAGCTTAGATAAGCAAATGCCATTTCAAATACGTCATTACCATCTACGAGCTGGCAGTGACGTCTATTACTTCAAGTATTTATGCTTTTAAGAATCTAAATTTAAGCGTTGTCGGTATTAAAACCTAAAATAGGCAAACTGTTGTTCTAATGATGTAAATGGTGTTTCCAAACATTCGCATTTTTTCTCAACAACGGCGCATTTTTAGCATTCAGCGTTCAAAAACTGGTTATCTGATACTCTGGCGATTTAGCTACGTACGTCAGCTTATTGCAAGCAGCAAAAGAATGATCAGGTCGCATCAAACAATCACCATAATTTACGTGGAAAATCGAAAACCGATAAGAATGAAAAATGCGCGACAGCCGATAAGCCTAATGAGCATAATAACGAATAACTAAAATACAGTAATGTATGTATCGTGTAAGACTGATAACGATATATAGTAACGATCTCAACTGATAAGTAAAATATACGAACTGATCCGGTAAAGTTTATAATAATATGTAATCCAAAAAATTGTTAATTCGTTGCGCTACATATTATTTTATTTCTCCTTTTGTCTAGTGATTTGCATATTAATTATACCGAAGCACTCCACAAAGGCTTTTTAAGTTAAGACGAACTCGCAACATATTAGGCACAAATCTGTCGGATTTTTTGGCATTTGCGTCATAGCAACGATATTTAAAATGATGCACATCTGTTGGTTTTAGATTCGTTTCATGATAAACCTCGAAATTTCCCGCAAAAACATTTTAGTCTAATGCCACAACATTCTTCGATCGATTCGTATCATTATTTAAAATATTAAGGTCTTTGATTTGGTTTAATTTTTATAAGATACATTTTTTGAAAGTTTATTTAGGTTGGTTTTTGTTTTAGATCACGACTTGGGCTGCATCAGTTTCTCAGCTACAAATGGATGTATGCAGTGCCAGGCTAACTTCTTGTTCCTAATACAAGAGGGGGAATCGAGTTGCGTCGATAAGTGCCCTGACAAATACTTTGCACACAGAAAATCAGAACACAGCCAATGTAAAGGTATACCACGAGTGAATTCGTCTTGTCTATAATGTTTACGCTTCCTTGCAATGTTTAATCCCACAAAACAAACTAATAGGATACAAAAAAACGTTTCTTCCCTTAGAAGCTTAATGTCTGTACGGTTTAGCATCTTATAGGTTATTGACATTTTCTAACAAACGGTAAATTGATTTTATACACAACATAGCGTCTTTAAAACTAAGGTATGTTAATTTTTACATTGTACGGTACTAGAATAATCCCAAATTATTTGTTTTGCAACTTAAGAAAAGTAACTTCCGCCTTTTTTAAAAATAAGAATTCAAAAATTAGAATTAAAATAGTGCAAATTCAATTAAGCGTTCAGTAACCAACAAGCTATGTTAAATATGCAATACCACAAGTTTAAAACAGGATGAAATAGTCTTAAATTTGTAAAAAAATCAATTCATTAAAAAAGTTAAACAGAAAATTATTGTTTTGCAATTAATCTTTGAGATTGTTATCTGTTTGTTTTTGCCCGCTTAGAGGTAGAATATAGTTAAAACACACTCTTTATATACATACGTCACCAATTTAACCGGAATACCACGATCTTCAATAACATTTTCACAAAATTTCAATAATATTTTTAACATTTTTTAAAAATACTTTTTAAGATACTATTTTAGGCTTAGTGAATGGTATAGTGCTATTTATGTCAAATCTTTTTTTTTTGTTAATTTATTTTTAGAAGCTTTTTTGGCACCGAATAACCTAACATTTTTTGCTTTTTTTATAAAGATTGTCCTGAAAATTGTATTAGATGTTATTCCGAAAACTTTTGCACAGAATGCGTTAACGGCTTTAGATCCACAGCTCACGGAACTTGTATACCTCAAACACACAGGGAGACTACAAAGCCCAAAAACCAGAGGAAAGGTAGTTAAACCAAATTACTTTTAATTATCGTAATCCATTGAGACAATAATTTAAAGTAGCATAAATAACTCACGGCACTTAGCCTAAAACTAATTTAAAGTATTTTTTGTATCTAGTACAAAGCATAAAACAAGTTAGGAGGTTAAATAAATTCTGTTTCTACAGGAAAATGCTTCGTCAAAATCAACAAACGCTGGGGAAGATGTAGCTGTACGAGAAAAAACAAAAGAATTGTTAAAAGGAGAATCATATCAAATATAAATTCCGGTAAACTTTTTTGCCGGAAGACAACTAATAAAACTTTGTGCTTGGCAGGTACATTTATTCATATTTTACTATAAGAACTTCGTAGAAAATGCAAAAGTTTAAAATTTAAAACGAATGTGTTTTTGTTTTACAGACTTTTCAAGAGAGTCTACAAACTCTATTCCAACTTGCCGAGTTTTAGAAAAAAAAATTAGAATAACACTTTTTAAATTGAGGCAAAAATTTGTAACAAAAAATTACCGGCCTCGTACCTGGCACTCTAAATCGAAAGGTAACTGGCCCAGCCAACGCAAAAGGTACAGTAGCAGAAAAAAACATAAGAACTCACCGAATACGTGACGTTAATGAATTACTCGCCTATAGATGTCGTTAAAAAGCTGTTTCTTGAAAATGCAAGTACTCGGATATGGAAGACTAAAAGGGGATTGAACAAAAGAGATTTCGATGTTAATCTGTGAAGAAAGTGGCTCATTTGTTTACGAGTGAAAAACAATCACGTTCGACCTGGATTCCACACGCACATTATTATAGCTAAAGCGGTTGTTTGCAATCCTAGACCTGTTATGGCGGTTTAGCTTTCACTTAAGACACGCTTAATATCGTTTAAGGTATGTTTGTTTAGTTAATACGGGCCCTAGAACCAAACTTCGTCTGAACATGATGCATGAACGGACTAATTAACTATTCTGTTGTTTTCCATTTGTTTTTAACCCAAAACGCAGCCTAAGCGTGATAATCCCACTTTAAACGCGGAAGACAGTATTTGTTCGTTCATAATTACTAAAATTAAAAACTGAATTTCGATAGATGATTAATGAGTGAAATTACTTAATAAAAACTCAAATTGGTTAATAGCACAAATTAACAACTCGCTTTTGAAATTTAGATTTTTTAATTAAAATAATTAAAAAATTGCCCGGTTGGTTTTTATATTTTGACAGGTACGTCAAAACATCGTTAATTTCGTTTCAGTTTAATTCTATTCCACTGTAAAATGTTTCGTTTTTTTTATATGTGCACCTTTGTAGGAATCAAAAACTTAATTTCTTCTTCAAGTGCGAACGCATTTTCCTTGATCCTATATATTTATGTTTTGTGAGTTTGTATGTTCAAAATGGTTTAATTATTGATCGTTATCTGGTACTAAATTTTATATAATGAAAATATATTTATTGTGTTTGTCGTATAATCAACGTGTACGTCTTTTAAACAATGAAAAGGCTTAAGCATTATTTGCTTATGGTTCTAAGTTAGTTTATTGTTTATTTCGTCGGCGTGGTGTTACGAGACGCTGTTGGTATACTTAGAAAAATCAAGCTATAATTAATCATTCGTGCCTCCGTATACGTATATAGAAAAGTTCTAAAAATAACAAAAACATTTTAAACCATTACCAGTAACTTGTACCGCAAGTTTAAGAAAAAAGAGCCTACCGTAAAAAAAACTTTTTTTAAATTAAGTTGTTGTTTAGAAATGGTCCCGCAGTTTGCGGTTTCGTTGTTTTTTTTGGCATGGAATTCCGGGTATGTGCCCTCAAATCCACAAATCAGATAACAGAAATGAGATGCGCTGTCACGACGGCAGCCCGATTTTATATTTACCACGCTCTCTAAATCTATAAACATTTCGAAACCTGAGAAACGCCCCTTTCTCACCTGATAACAAGCCCACGTCACAGAGTCATGCAAAGTATTGATAAAGAATCTTTCTGTGACCACCCTTCCCTATACGTGACATCCTATTAGTGACGTCTACAAACATAAACATGACCCAAGGTCAAAATAAAGTGCTTAAAATATTGTGTAAATAGACCTATCTTGGACTCGGCTACTGGACTTTAAAATACTTGGAAAAAATAACAAGCAAACTAAATTAACAAACATTGTTATGCTTTGAAAATAATTAAGGATTATTGTTACACATTACCTAAAAAATGATAACCTTTTTGAATAAAACAAAAGTATGAAGACTTAACTAAATGCCAATGTTTTTTATCTCGCTGGAGGCGCGCGACGTCCAAAAATGGACCTGGTCTAACTTAAACCTTTTGCAAAGTTATAAAAGTATATAAATTTACATAACGTAAAAACTGTTTCTAATCAAGGGTAAATATGAAAATTTTTAAACAAAATTAAGGTATATAAAAAAATATTATAATAAATTATAAAATTTTCTATGTATTGATTTTACCATTACGTAATTTACATTGATTGTCCATATGGGTAAAGCAAAAATCAATTCCATTATTAAAATGAATTTAAAATATTACCAGTTGTGCAAAAATAATAATGCCAACTTGGTCACGTAGTTTGATATGAACGATATATGAAGTTTTGGAACAGGTTAAAACCAATCAAAAACTCCTGGGACTTGTGCATATCTGATAGGCTAAGTCGATCAGCTACCGCTGTTATATTTATAGTTTCCACTTACACACAAACACTCAGTCATAGAAGTGATAACACAAGGAATACGTTTTCCAGACCTAATCAAAAGACCAACATAATTCTGTCTGTTAAAGACATTGAAAACATAGCTCTACATTATGTAACACTAATCTCAAATACATGTATCAGTTAGTAACTAGCTTTTTTTGAATTTGAAGGGTAATTTAAGTATGAGAATCTGAAAGAAAACTTGATTTAATATAAGCAAAATGGAGCAAAGGCCAAACGAAAGTTATGAGAATATGCTGGAAAAGTATAGAAATATAAACGAAGATGAAATTCTATCTTGTATGACACAAGAAGAGTTAGAACAATTAGAGGTAAGGCTGATAGTAATAGTGGTTTAGTGCTGTTACGTATTTGTTGCGATATAGCCTTAATACTTTTAGATATCTGTATAGTTACTAACAAGTATATTTACACACTAAAATTTAACCGTTTAAATGTTAACTAAAATAAAAAAATTTTGCCATAATTCCTAAAATACAATTGTAATTTAAGTTACTTGATTTCAGGGAGAAATAGATCGCGAGGTTTTAAATCAGATCCCGGAAGAAAAATCCGAGGAAGAATCCTCCGACCACCACTTCGACACAACATCCGAATCCGACATCTCGGAGCGGGAAGAAGAAGAAGAGTTCCATGCTCCGGTACGCAAACTCTTAAATTTTTTAAAATATTCTCCGGTACGCAAACTCTTAAAATTTTTAAAAAATAAACTAAAATGATTAATTTTATTTTAGTAAAAGTTATAAATAGTGTTTATTTATTTAACTATAGCCTCCAAAATCCCCTGAAGCAAAGGCAGAACCAAAAGGAAAAAATATCCCTTATCACTACGCCAGAAGAAGATCATCAGTTGATGAAAGAAAAAGACTTGGTCAGTAAATAATAAAATATAACGTAACTAATAAACAACATATCCATTTTCATAGAATAATAGTTAGAGTATGCTGTGAATGATTTTTTTTAAACTCCCCAACAATATGCAATAACGCTTTAACTTGTTGTATAATTCAATGTAAAGTTGGATAAGTTGATTAAGATTAAGACTTTTATATTTAAGTCCTATTTATATGTATTTTCATGTAAATGTAATATTTTTTTTTTACTTTTTAAAAGGAAAAAGCCCATTGCGGCAGTTTAAAGTTCCTACTTTACGTAAAACTCCCTCAAAGGAGAAATTGAAGAGACAAAGTAGCGAAGAAGGAGGAGAATTGAAGAGAGAACTACTTCAAGCTGCTAAACAAAGATCAAAGTAATGAAAAAAATTTATAAAAAGATTGTGAAGGTCTCTATTTTAATATCTATCGATTGTGATTTAAAAACTTGATTTTCCCCTTTTTTACTTCATAAAATATATAACATAACCACTATCTAATAAACGAAATTATAGACGCAGAACCACTAGAGCAAACAGTATTGGATTGAGGCGATACACACGAAAAAACAGCTCACTACTTAAAAGGAGAAGCTCTAAAATAGCAAAAGAAGACAGAAATGGTCCAGCCGTAAATGCAAATCACATCACTTCCGAGATGCTTACCTTAAGACCAAAACTTAAAAAGGTAAACTCTTCGTGTAACCCAACCAAATTCCGGTTATTGGGAATTAGTGATATTTTGGGTAGATTACTGAATTAGGAAGTGAAATGTCAGGTTAAGTTACACGGGGTTTCACGCCAACTTATGCCAAAAAAATAAACACGATCAAAGATTAAAAATGTTTATAAGAAATGCGAATATTCAACTTCAGTTGTTTTATTTTAAGAGAACCCTGTAATGTGCTTTGAAAAAATAAACACAAAACCGCTAAGCAATCGTGTTATAAAATCACGAGATGCAATCGACTGTCGGACGCGATTAAACTGTTACATCGGGTCACATGATAAGGGCTACAATAAACACATTTAACATATAACGGAGCTACAACTAAAACAAATGGAAACATAGATTAGTTAATATGTAAATCGTATTCCCAGTAGTTCATGAGTCAACTTAATGTTTTTTAAATGGTGCCTTGAATTGTAAATTGTTTAAATTCTACTGACATTCTACTTAACTTCTACATATTGTAATGTACGTTAAAGCAACGCACACTAATCTAATCTAGTAATTTCACGCAAAAAATTTAAGCATTTTAAGTATTTACGTCAGTTAATTTTAGTAATACAGTTGAGATCAATCGTTATTAAATATTAATGATGAAATGTCAATAAAATAAATATAATTTTCGTTAGACTAAAATAACTCAAGTAAAACAAAAAATGCATTTTATCAATAAAAATGTTTGTCTTAGTATGGCGCAATTTAAAAACTATCGGTTATACTAATTTTTTTACCCTATAGCTTTACCAAATAATTGTTAATTTTATTAATTCACAATATAAATCTAAGGCTTTCTCATAAGTAAGTAGGCTAAAAAACAGAATATAACAAATATTTCGAAACAAAACATATTCAGATAATTGTATACGACCCAAATCAAAAAACTTTAAATTTAGGTAAAAACCAGAGAGCCAGCTAAGGTGAACGACGTTCTTCACGGTGTTTGCCTAAAACACGTGACCTCGGGTGTGAAACCAGCGGACGACGATAACCAGGCGACAATTATCGAGGAAAAATACGAACCAAGTGACAACGATTCAGACGATAGCGCGAGTTCGGTCGACATTGCCGTTACCGAGGCGAACGACAATGTCCACAGGAGACTTAAGGCCACGTCACGCGAAACCGATTCATGCGATGACATCATGACCGTGACGTCATCGACGACTGCGGGGAGCACGAGCGCCGAGTCGTATGACGTCATCGGTGAACTATCGATTAATCCGAACAGCGTTGAGGAGACGATGTTAAGGGTTTGGGAAAATGATCCAACATTAACGGAGGTAAACGTTTGAGTTTTATAAATAAGATGGAATTTTACATCTTCAGGACTACTTTTAATACTGGCGCACCTTTTGATGCATTTTTATGAATAACAGCGAAAATTTAACATAAAAAAACATTACAAAATGGTATGTTATATTAGATATAGGAGTAGAAATTGTTTGTAGTCTAGATCATTTAGAATTGCAAAACTAAACAGAATTGCTTTAAGATTCTTTTTTAAAAGTCTGTATATCGTACAACTTCTTTTTAAACCCAAATAGCCTTTACTTAGTTGATTTATTTATTAATTACTTTGCTTGGGCTAGACCTTTTTATAAAGAAATGTCAATATTTAAGGATGTAAGCGCTTAACTATCTTCAATCATGCAGCTGTTGACCGGTTTGTCTAAACCCTTAGAGACATTCTTATTAAAATCTATAGGTCGATAATTGCCTTTCAAGTTATAAACATCGTATTGTAGGAATGACACAATAACATTTTAATCATCTCTATAAATTATTTGATATTTGAGATAATTATGGTGTTTACGGAACAACAACTAGGCCACAATTCAAGCAAATTTGAGTTATTATGGTGAAATAAATTACCAACTAAATTGTTTGTCCCTAACTTTAAATGTATAAACCTCACATAAAAACTTAAACAAAAGACTTTTACTTACCACCAACGTTGATTTACATGCTGTTCAGTATTCGGTTATATAAGCATAGCCTTTTCTTGATACTTAAAAGTAATATTAAACTAATATTACATAGGTTAACCTCAACAACATACAAAACGTGAATATGGAAACGTTTGAAGAGCTGGCAAACGCTATGGTTGAAAACACGCACGTTAAAAACCTGCTGCTGGCAAACACTGGACTAACCGACAGAGCGGGCCGTGCGATTGCCTCAATGCTGAAGCGAAACAAAACATTGGAAAAATTAAATGTGGAGTCAAACTTTATTACAGGTCAAGATTTGAAATAGTTAGTTAACCAACCCAGGTAAAATTAATCGTATGTTAACGAATTTTAACTTGATTTTAAATCCTAGGTGAGGGAGCTTTACGTATTGTTGCTGCATTGCGAAGAAATCATGGTTTGATGGAACTAAGAATTGACAACCAACGACATATTTTCGGTGCCAAAGTCGAGCACGAATTCGCAAAGATCTTGAAAGACAACAAGTAAAAACAGAAAAACATAACATTAATCTGTATTATTTCTTAAAATCGGTTTAAAAGCTTGATTTATTTGTTGTAGGACTCTTCTTCGGTTTGGTTATCAATTCGCCAACCCAGGCCCACGAATGAGTGCTTCAAATTACTTGACAAAGAACATGGATAACGTTCGCAAGAAGAGAGTTGCAGAACAAAAACTTAGGGCAAAGTCTGGAATTGTAAGAACTTATGTTGTTCATGTCTAAAAAAATAAATCTAGATAAAGTTTACAGGGGTTATGTTATGTTAATACTAAATTGTGAATATATTCAAAAATTGTTAATGTTTATTTTAGCCACAAAGACCGCAGCTGCGTCGGCAGACCAGCAGTGAGTGGTACAGAAAGGAAAAATCAGATAGATTGCAAAAGTTAAAAGATCTCAATCTTGACAGTAACGGATTATTGCGGGAAAATGACGTTCAGGTAAGTTTTAAGAAATATACCCAACCATGTATTTATACACATAGTCAAATATTACCATGGGTTTAAAAATATTGAAATAAATATACACCAATTTTATTTAACACATGTGAATGTTGGTTTAGAACTTACTTGAAAAAATGAACCCCCACGAAGTTAAACTTCTTGAGTCCTGGTTTACTTCCAAATTACTGGGACGAGTTTCGTTGCCTGACGAACACCAAGAACAAACATCAAACAAAGAAGTCAAACCGAAAAAGAATCAACAAACAACTAAAAAGGTAATCACCGTTTTAAAAGAGTTATATCAATAGGATCTTGGTTTTAAAAAAACTTTAACTTTTATTTTACTTTCAGACGCTAAATAAGGAAAGCCAGCCTAAGAAACAAGCTATGCCCGATCCTAGGGGCGACTTATTGCATTCTCTAAGAAGCAAATCACCGATGCAATGTTTAAAACACGTGAGATTTTTACTACAAACTGCATTTAAAATGTATCAGTGCCTTTTTGTATTTTATAGCTACTGATAAGTGATAACCATAATTTATATTACATAAGGTTGACCCACCCCATAAAAAGGAACTAGCGCAAAGCGAGCAAAACGTAGAAACGAAAGAGCCGAGTATTTTCAAACGAACTTCTCCAAAACCAATATTACAAAAACAGGAGAACCTAGAGCCAGCTTCAACAGACGACGAAATAATCGAATACAAAGAAGGAGAAGAATACGACAGTGACGAATACGAGGTCGTTGAAATTGAAGTCCCGGATAGCGAAACCAGTTCTGATGACAACCCAGCGACACAAGGTTTAAATTTAAATTTTGAGGACAAACTTAAGATTGACACGAATGCTGCTTTGCATGCCTCGGACAATTCCCGCGAAAACAACAGAAGAAAGTTGTCACCTTTGATAATGTCGCCTAACGTGAACAACTCAGCTAGTTTAGACTCTCCCAGTCCTAGGCCCATACGTGAAGACAAATCTTGGATAGCTGGAAGGCCATATTATACTCTCGGATCAAAGTAAATCATACGAACAAATATACGGTTTAAGTTACACGAAAAGAATGCTCTAATATATTGTCAACAGACACAAACAATCTGTTATATTTAGAATCTTGCGTTTATGACTTGGTTACGTTAACCGCCGTCAGCCCTACGTAAGTAACACAAATATAGTTAATGATGTCACTTTGGCATAACTAAATATTAAGCTATGTATAGACCTTCTATAGACCTACTTTAGGTACCGTCCTCTATAAGTCTAAGCCTTTATAGTTGGACTTTCTCTTACCATCTAACTAATATGCAACGTGTTTAAAAAAATTTACATTTTATAATACATTTGAAAGAGAAAAAAGGACAAAGATATCATAACAAACCTTGTACTCTATACGGTCACGCATTTCTGTACTTATTGCTCGCTTGCTCATTGCTTTTAAACATTTTTTATAAACCATTATTTTAAATAAATATTAAATTTTATCATGCCTGCCTATATATAACAGTTTTGCCATTTTTAAATAATTGAACTTTTGTATAAAATACCCACATATTATTACGTTTTACTAATTTACTTACTAAAGTTACCAAAGCAATTGATTTACACATACATAATATCCGTTTACCATTTTTCTAATCTCTCGTGAAATAAATTAGCTGTATATAAAAAACATAATGGTCTGGTGTATTTTCAGTTATTAATATTTCACTTTTAACCCTAATAGTATACACCATACTAACCTTGAATACCCACAAACCATTGCGTGATTTTAGTGTTTAAAAGTATACATATTCATTTTATGTTACACGGAAGGTCTAGGGTTTAAGTACCACATGTACTTGTTGTTGTTTTTTTGTAATTTCGCAACTAGTAATGGTAATCTAGTTCTCTAAAATTAACATCTAAAATTAACAAGATAACCTTAATTTGTTAGAATTTTTCAAATACAGCCTACCTAATTAAAAATATATTAAAAGTAAAAAATGTCTTATATAATACGGCTAAATATTGTTTTTTATGTTAAGTTTGTTTTCTGCAAAAAAAAATTTCAAAAAAAGTACAACAAACGGCTCAGAAAGGACAAAATAAGGTCATTTTTCTATGTCTGCCAGCATATGATCTTACGACCATGACGTCGTGCGTCACGTGACTCGCAAGCGTTGGGACTTTCCCTATTACTTGTAAATCCCGATATCTCAAAAACTGTAAGTTGGAAAATTTTAACATAATTAAAAAAGAAACTCTGCGACCGAACCACTTCTTTAAGTGCACAATGCTTATATTGCGGTTTTATAAACCCTTACATACTTAAAATCAACCTAAAAAAAATTTAAAACATAAAAGAAAAAAAGTTTTTATTTGAAATTAAGTAAGCCAAACGTAATTTGAAAAGTTAACACGATTTTTTATAAAGTTGAAATTAGAAATAATATAAGAAGCAGTTGGAATGTCTTAAAAACCAAAAATGGAAATAAAACTGGAGAAAAGGAAGAACTTAAGCTGTTTTTTGGTGGGTTCTAATTTTTTTAGAGAAAGAAGTAAAAAACGTAAATACGGATAAAAACATTTGATACTCGAGAAATAAAAGTGCATAAAAAAGTTTAGTAAAAAATCAGAAACACAGACCCTGATACCAAAATTTAAATTTAAAACCAAAATAGGATGTTACGTAATAAAAAAAAGAACTTTTCTGTTTCAATTAAACAGCCATGAAAAACTGATTTTAAACTATTTGAATTATTAGTTAGTGAGCTCAATATTTTTTTCATATTTAAAACAAATTTCCCCCGTTACTCGAGGAGTGCCTTTTTGATCTGCTGGCCGAATTCCAAATACTTTTCAAACCAAGTGGATCATTCTTAAACAATAACAAATAAATTAATATCATCACAAAATTTAAACCAGCCTACCAACTGTGGTAAAATAAAACTAAAACTCAAAAATAAATATAACTAATCATAATTTACCAGATTTTAACTTTGGCATATGTTTATTTTATGGGGGGAAAAAATAACTTTTTTATCATAAAAAAGTGTATTAATTTTAGACAATTATTTTTCCTTTAAAACAAACAAAAACTTAACATTTTTATGATAAAAAAGAGGGTAATCGAAAATTTCAAAAACTAACCTCTGCTGTATTCCTATCTTCATCCATAGTCACTGAGTTGCTCACCGACCAAATAGCATGTGTACTCTGCGCACCTGAATTCCACATACTATTCTCACCTACAGCACTCAAAGTAGTTGGAGATTGCCTGGTTGTGTTAACACCCATGAGGTTTGTGCCTGTATTCCAAGAGGTTGTTGAAGGGTTGTTTTCGAACGCTGTAGTAGGGAATGTCCATTGTACAGATGATGGGTAACGGACTGTAGGTTTAAAGCTGGCTTGACTGTGGGCAGCATAAGATGACATCACGTCTAAAAACAAAAAATATTTTCTAAAAAAGGATATTTTTAATATTTTAAAAAAGGTTTGCAATTCTAAACAAAGTAAATTATGAAAATGTAAATCCAGAATTCTCAACTATTAATTTTTTTATGATTTTGTAATGGTTATTTTTTTCTTTTTTACTTACCCTCAGTTATATTAAAAGAGTTTTGTCCAAAGTTGTTCCATTGTGGCAGAGGATTTGTCATCATACTTAAGGGTGGTGTTATAGTCTGTGAGCTGGGAGAGTTATCTGATAATTAAATATTTAAAATATTCATTAAAACTAACAATTTTTTAGAGACAAACTACATTTTTTTATAACCTATAAATATACATATTCCCCAAAAAATCAAAATAAAAAATTAATTTGAAAGTAATGCTATTCTATGGTATAGTCAAAGTAGAAATGTATTTATTATTTTTGAGTTACATTTTCACCAAAAAATCACAAAATTCTTTTAATAATTTTAAATATTGAATTTACCCGATGAGGCAAACATAGAGAAATTAGAAGTAGGGGATTCATTGTTGCTATATCTTCTGTTGTTAGAGTTGATCGGTGAACTGTTAGTTGGGTAAATTGAGTTAACAGGAAAGGCGTCCGGGACACTTTTAGTTTTCATTAATTGACCACGAGGTCTTGATGCAGATGGTTTAGAGGTTGTTGAAGAAAGGCCTAAAAATTAAAAAAAAATTCTTTAAAAAGTATGCGTTCGTACTGTTCAGTCCTCGAAAAGAAACAAAAAACAAGAGATATTTAACAAGAACTAAAGACTACTAGAGTTTAGTTGAGAACAAGTGATTCAAAAGTAAATAAAAAAAAAACTAAATACTTTTAGAGTTTATATAAATTAAATTGTAATTAAACTTACTTTTATTGAAATTTTTTCCATTAGAATAAATGTTTGGGGGGGAGCTGGTTCTAACCATGATTTTCTGCAAAAAAAATTTTGTTTTAATTATTTGACCAAAAAACAGGAATATTGAAATCCTACCTTGCTGTAGGGCGGGGTAATTTCTCTTCTTCTTTTATCTGCTTTTTTCGTTTCCTCAACAATATTTCTCATATTTTCATCATCATCTAAAAAACACAAAAATAAATCCAGCAAATAAAATTTTGTATTTAAAAATTTGTCAGTATGTACTGACAGCATTTTTCAGCACACATTTGTTTTGTAAAATGTCGATATTTACCTTGTCTGGTGGTCTTCGAACTGGGGATTTCCCATGCAGGATCCTCGTTGCTGCTTGTATCATAAGAAGTACTATTTGATGATGACATAACTTTTAGCGGCTAAAGCAAAAAAACATATTAGTTAAAAACTATATAACAGGCAGCTGAAATAACCAAAAAAAGATGTAAAAATAGAACTTAACAATCAAATAAACTGTTTGGTAATAGACACTTATCAAAGAGGTGAAAAGGGTGGAGACTACAGTTGCTAACAGTTTATAGTAACTATTAACCAAACTATTAGAGTAGATTATTGTTAGGTTCATTTTTAGCATCACTTTTTAATATTTTTTGTTATGTTTTATTTTGAGGTTTTAGCTTCTTTAAAAATGCATAAACAAATAGGTAAATTTGACTTTAGATTAAAAAAAATAAACTGCTTATTACTTGGTTGTTGGTAATTGGCGAAATTGTTCTGACAAATTGTGGTTGGTTTTGTTGAAAGTTTTTACGATTTCTTATCCCTTCGTTATAACTATGGTTGTAAGTAGTTGGCAATTCAAACCTGTTTAAAAAGGTTTTTAGTTAAGTTATTGGTATTAGTTACTACAAATAGAAGATTTTGTATTAAATAAAAAAAATTTACTTGGTTTTGAACTTTGGTTTGCTCTCAGTATTATACTTTTTACTTGAATAATTTTTATTGTTGTTGGCTTTCCAAGACGGCTTTTTATTTTTATGAAAAGATGTCTGCAACAAAAATTTAAAAAAAAATTTTTAGGCATCTTAAAATTGTTCAAATCAACCAATTTAAATTTTTTAGGTAAAAATAAGTCACCTCTTCGTTGATATCAAAATCTTCGTTAGATTTCTCCGTGGTAGTGGAAGAGGTATCGTCATGGTAACTTGTTATTTGAGAAGGTGGAGCACTCTTTATTCTTTTTCTCTTTTTTGGAACTGGGTAAATTTTTTGACAAAACGAATTAATAAAGTTTAGTTTTGTAACAATATTACTTGCTAATTTTTCTATTTAATTTTTTTGTTTTTTATAATCAAATCTATGTAAAATTTTATTTTAAAATAATTTTTTTTTCAATGTAAAATTATTTAAAATGCGTTTAAAACAAAAACCTGAATAATAATTTAAAATTAATTTTTATTTAAATTTTTAACAACAGTACCTTCCACTGTTGGAATACTTGGTTTAAACTCTTCGCCATCTGCCCTGCTACTTGAAGAACTACATTCCCTACTTCTACTACTTTCAATACTCGACGAAATATCCGAATTATTCTGCGAGATAGAAATGTCGGAGACATTAGGTGAAGAAGGAGGGGTGACACTTTTTTCGATCACTTCCGTTTTAGTTTTGAGATTGACAGAAGGTTGTCGACCTCTTAGTTTCAAATTTCGGGCATTTTCGTAATTGTTCTTTTTCTGTTTTCGAAGTTGTTTTCTACTGAGTCGAACCGGGGGCACTAAAGCTCCGACGCTGGTCTGTCGTAAAAACTCTTCTGTCACCACTGGAGCGGGTGAGTTTTTCAATAATTTGTCAAGCTCGTTTTCTTGCGAGTTTTTGGACTCGGTTTTTGCATAGAACCACGGAATATTTTGAATAAGTTGAAGATAATTGAAATGACGAATGTGAGTAAAGAGTAATTTTAACCTGGGTAAAGTGCCAGAAGGTGGAGCTATTTCGAGTTTTGCACCGTTTATATTTTTAAATGAGCTAAAACAAAAAAATAATAAAATTTAAAAGTGTAGCTAACCATTAAATAAATAATCTCAATATATTATAAATTTATTTATGTTTTAAAAATAAATAATTTATTAGTAATATCTTTTAATAAATAATTTAAATTAAAATACCTTTTATAATTTTGAGTATAATTTTATTATAATCCACATTTAATTTAAATGCAATTCATTTTTAAACTAAAAATTAAGTGTTTCTGTATTCACTTACTTTGTTGATTGATCAGGTGACTTTACATTACTGATGTAATTGGTTGCTATTTGTTGAAGGTCAAATTTTTTTATGTTATCAGGTTGAATGTCGGTTTCAGTAAATTTAAACAACCGCACAAACGGTTCCCATATATTCATTGCCTGTATTGAAACAAAAATTTTTATTTTTAAGATGTTAAATAACTATATTTTAATTTTACCCTTTAATACTTTACAAAACTAGGGCAGTAAAAAAGGCAATACTAAAGTACGGGATAGTGCGGGGCCTTATGGAAACGCTATCAAAAATTCGCAAAATGCAGCACGAAACGTTTGTACTTTACTGCGAGATGAATGCAGTATTTACCTAAAGGGCTAAGGGATGATACGAAATTGACTATTAAGGGCAAGGAAATATCAGGAAAAGGTATAAAAATTTTGTCCCTTTCCGCATTTAGCAAATTTTTGTTATCGTTTACACACCCCATATTTCAGAACTACCCAGTAAAAATATAGGCATCAAACAATAACATATAAATTATAACTAAAGTTCTTTTTCTTATTAAGCATAACCAAAGTTCTCTTTCTTTTAAAATATAATTAAAATTCTCTTTTTTCTCTAACATTTTAGTAAAAATAAATTTAAATAAAAAACAAAACAAAATATAAAATATTGACTTACCTCTAAATAAGAAGCCAGCAAAACGCCGATAAAAAGTGAAATGATCATGATTGTGATAAAAAAATAAAGATTTTTTTCCCACGCCGGTCGCGGGATTGCTTCTTGACATACAGGTAACATGTAATGTGGTAAAGTCGCGTTTAAATTAAAAGTTAACACAGAGCCCTGGGAAGATACGATCCTTAATGTTCGAAAAACTTTGGAGCTTGTAAAATCTGGGGTATATCTGTGTAAATAAAAAGAATTTATTTATTATGATTTTTCGCGCATTAGTGACAGTGAATAATAAGATATATATATATAATAAATATTACATCAATGCGACGGGAAAAAATGACAAAATCAATTTAATGAATAAAAACATGCCACAAATAATAATATTAACATAAAAATTTTAAGTATGTTTTGGCATGGTCACCAAACCCAGTCGTTTGGATTATATATAAAATATCCCAAGTTTTCATGCAAAACATATAAAAAAGTACTCTATTTTAAACGTCCCAAACCTAGCAATTACATACTCATAAAAGAAAATAAAGCATTTTAAGGAAATTTAAAAAATGATATTTACACAAAAAAGTCTTGAGAAATCTATATATTTTCTTATTTAACTTAGGAAAAGTAATTACTAATCAGTAAAAATAATATTTAAATAATATTATATTAACACTAATCCATCATTAAATATACTTGTAATTACTGGCTAGTTTTTTTAGAAAAAACAATTTATTTTTTTAGAAAAAATAATTTTTAGAAAAAACAATTTATAATGTATATAATTAGGTTAAAAAATTAGTATATGAACTTACGCAATTATTATTGGTCTTGTTGCATTGGGTTGAAGAAGAAAGGGATTACAATCCAAAATACGAAAACCGTAACCCTCACATGGATAATTATCTATCATCATGTATAGGATTTGTAACGGTAATAAACCCAAGTTTTTGGCAGTGAACGATTTGCGGACAGTGAAAGAAGGTGAATCAGTTTTGGGTTCTGCTGAAAATGACAAAAGAAAATGAAATGTTTTAAAATTAATTAAAATATAAAAATTCTGTAAAATAATTGAGAAAAAAATTAGTCAGTAGTGACAAAAGGCATTTCTATAAAAACATAAAAATTTTTTCTTTTACTTAAATAATTGAAAAAAGTTTTAAAATTCAGTGCAATTTTTAAATAAAATTATTTAAAAACCTAATTTGAGCAACCTACGCCCTACGCAAACAAGTTAGTTTACACAAACTAAGTTAAACAAATTTGCAAACTACCTGAATTACAATCTCTAAGCAACGATTCGGTTAATTTAAACCTGAGAGACTCGCCCGGACTGTCAGATAATTTTCCACCCACTTTTAACCTTTCCGTAACCCCAGTTCCTTCGACAAAAAGATAATCCAATATTGTAAGGTTATTCCTAAAAAAATTAAAAAAAATAAATTTTTTTAAATTAAAGTTTTAAATTTAAGTGAGAAATTAAAAGTGTTGATTAGCTTATATTTGTGATTTTTTAAAGTTCAAAAGCAATATGTAACCTGCATATGATGATAAAACACACATGTAGTGATTAATAAACTTATATAAAGGTTATGACAATTATTTTATGATTTAAACATATATTTAAACATCTTATATTGCTAGTTTAGTCATCAGTTACTTTTACTATGATTTGATGACTAATTGCTTACTTACATTTATTATTTTGCATCATAATCAAATTTTATTAAAAATTATTTTATCATTTGCATGTATTTGCAGTTTAGTTAATGTCTTTATATGCTATAAAGGTAGTTAACTGCATTAAAAAATGATGTATATATATTGTTTTGCTAAAACTATTATAATTTTCATGTATTATTTTTATTTTTTTACATTTATTTATCCTTGATGTGGGAAGGTCGACTTTACGACGTAAACATAGGGTAACATCAGTTACCCTGACCCAGTCTTGAGTTGCCTTCGGCAGTTCGGGATATTATTTTATTTTAATTTTTACAAAAACATTAACATTAATACAAATTAAGGTTATTTAAATTTATTTTTAACAGATTTAAAATTTTTTTACCTTAATAAAATCACAGTGGATGCGATAGAGTCAGTTGTTGGCGAAAAAGAAATCTCAACTTTTTGTTTTTGTCCGGGATTAAGAAACATGTTGATACAGCTCCTGTTTGTTTTTCCATTTAAAGTATATTCCAACCACATCATTTGTGATAACGTGTCCTGAGTAGACTATAAAAAATTTTTTTTTTAAGAAAAATAAAAATTTACAATTGTTTAAAGTGCTATGTTGCAGAGTTTTGCAATTTTGTAAGCGATGTATATAGCATGTTAGTATGGTTGACAATGAATCATAAAATGCCTTTAGAACCTTTAAAAATGTATGTAGTACTTACAATTTAATTTTCTAAAATACTGGAAAATGATTAACATAAAAAACCAGGTTACCATATTTTTTGTGTGACATAAAAAGTACTAAGTAGCGTAGTAAATGTATACACGTTAGTACTTTCTACATCATCACAAACAGGGCTTCCCTTTTCATTTTTTTTAATTAACTTTAATTTTTTTTTTAAAGGTGAAATTATTTAAAGTTAAAATCATTTTTGTGTTCAGTTACACCAACTTTATTAATTTTTGAGTATAAAAATATCGCTAATATATGACTTTAAAAAAAACTTAAAATTTATTGTAAATTAGTTAAGAAAAAATGATTATTTTTTTGACTCTTAACAACTTTTTAAAAATTAACATAAACAATTTAAATATAAATTTAAAATATCACAAAATTAATAAACCACTTACAAAATTATTTGGCATTTTGATTTGAAAAATATCAAGATTATCGAGTATAAAATCGCATCTGTTAACTAGTTCTGATTGTTGAAGGGCATCTAATACAACAAGGGGTTGTGGGTAAAAAGAAATTGGAAGGATTTGAAGGATGATAGGAAAATCCGAAGGATTGAATAAAGTGATTTCTGAAACCTAAAAAATAAAGCAAAAAATAAAAAAAAAATAATTTATATTAGTTGACCCATAAGTTAAAAATACAAATAATAAAGTAAGTTTAATATTCAAGATTCATATTTTTGTAATGCAGAAACAAAATAAACCTGTTTGTTTTTTAAAATCTGTCATAATTTTTTTGTAAACTTACAGAAGTTTTTCCCACTAAAGTGAGTGGGAATGTGAATTTAGGTTCATCTAACAAAGAAGGCCAATACAGGGTTGCCAACGTGGAAATATCATAATTTTGAAGTAGATTTGTTTGAAGGTTGAATGATGTAGCAACCCTTTAAACATTTAAATAAACATGTAAAAAATATTAAAAGACTAATAATATCACAAATTAGCAGTTTGAATGTAAAACTAAACAAGTTATGATTAAGGTATATATATTTAAATTATTACTTTTTTATTTTTCCTAAAAAAAAAAATCTTACTTGGTTAGATTTTCTTGTTTAATTTGATTCCATCTTTCCCTCAACAACTTGTAAAGTTTAAGATCCTGCTCTGGAGCTTCCTTGCCAAGGTTTAGGGTTGTTAACCAATGATGGCCAGCTAAAAATACCATTTTTTTAACAAATTTCAAAATATATTTTTTGTACTAAGTATAGGCATGTACTAAGTATAGGCATTTAAATGAATGTAAAAAACTAACAATTTTATTTTCAGAATAGCATATAGACAATGCCATAATTATGACCAAATTATATATTTAATTAACAACACATTACAAAAACACAAAATAAGCTTTTTTGATTTTAAAAATATAAAAATAAACAAATTATTTGATTAACTTACTTGTTGTGGAAGTCGGTAGACCAACATAACAACGATCCGGTTTACAAGTTTGCCGAGAATCAAAATAAATTTTTCCAACTTTTAATTCTTTTCCCGGCTCCAATTCACTTGCCACATTCTTTAATTTTCTATCAAAATACTTGAGTTTAAAAAAAATGAATAATTATAAATCGAAAAATAAAATAAAAAAGGGTTTCCAGTGAATTTTTTTTTTCTTTAACATTTTTTACAATAAATTTATTATAATTGATATTACTGTAACCTGTAATAAAATCTTTTATCGTTTGATGTTATACTTTCAATTTTCGATACTTGTGCAAATGAACTCTCCACACTAATAGTTTGATGAACAATCATTCCCTATAACATAAAACAAAATCAAGTGTTAATAAAAAAAAATAAATTGCTTTGTAATAATGAAGGTATATAAGTCTACATGAGGTCCTGTGTTTAATCCACACTGCTTTCATGTTGTCCAAGGCAAATTATTTAGTGTATCGTTACTTTATGTTTAAGATTGGCCTTAGAACACATAGAATCAGTAAACAGAAAAATAAATAAAAATTATTTATATCAATTTAAATTCAGTTTTTAAGGTTTTACATACTGGAAACGAAGTAGGCAGCTTTAATTTTTCCGGTTTTATTGTGAATGACCCGACTGCAACTTTAGCCTCGATTGGTATTTCTAATACCTAAATATATCACAAACAGGTTTTATAAAATAACATTTACATGCTGTTGTACAAAAAAAATTTAACTTGATTTTTTTAATATTGAACAAATATAAAATTTTAAAAATATGAAAAAGATATTTAAAAACCTGATATTTTGTTTCTATGTCCAAGGACCCGTTTAATGTAGTTTCTTCATTTGGAGCTACCAAATAAACTCTCAATAACATGTAAGAGTTTTTCGGTAACAGAACTTCAGACTTTAAAATTAAAATAATAAGTTTTTATATATTAACTATAAAGTAAATAAAAACAAACAAAAATGGTTATGTAAAAATAAAAATGTTAATAATTTATTTCGTATAATTCCTTATTAAAATTATAGTAAAATACCAATTGTTTTTAAATATTAAAAAATGAAGTAAAAATCACAAACACTTAAAAAATGACTCCAAAAGTTGTTTAGTTTTAAAAACAATTAAAATATGACGCCTTAAACAAAAATAAAATCCTAAAAACTTACTTTCTGGTCTTTGTTACATTCTAGTTCATAAGGTTCACCATTGTTTAAAGTTATTGAATCAATATTTAGAGAAAGATCATCGATACTGCAGTTTGAAGATAGAATCATAATCTAAAACAATATAACAAAAAACTCATTCAAAGTTCAATTCTTTGGCCAAATAAATAATAGAATGTATATTGTACACAAAAAGGCGTTACATAATAAAACGAAAGTTACAAAACTTTATTATTTGTAAACTGTGAATTAACAAGTTAATAAGTAACCTGAAGATAAAATTGAATTAAATCCACTAAAGATAATTTTATTTAAAAGTTGGGTTGGGCGTTTTAAAAACCATATGAAAGCAAAGACAGCTTACATCGATTGGATTATCGTTATATATAGTTAGATAAAGATATCGTTTATCTAATATTCCCATTATTCCAAAATTTAGTTCCTCTGCGTCTCCGCCTTGCACCTCATACTAAAAAAAAATTAATAAACAAAAATAATTTATTTTTTAAAATAAATTCAACTGTCTTATAATACAATTTAGCAAATAAAAAAAGTAAGTACCTTTAAAAATGTTTAAATAAAAATTTTAATGCAATAAATGAACTATATACTTTTTATTAATAATTTATCTTACATTTTGAATTTAACGAATCTGAACATTTTAAAGCAGTTTACATTTTAACATCAAATTATTAACATTGAATTCCAAACCTTTAAAAGGCCCGAATACACATGTAGCGGAAGTGTAAAAGTTGACACGTTCGTATGAAGTAAAACATTATGATTATCCTCGCTTATTCCTTTAGTTAACATCTCATGTGCCTGGCTTGTGCATTGCAATGAAAAACAGTGAGTAAACTGCTTTGGTGGTAACACAATGGGTAAAAGATTATCCAAAACCTAAAAAAAAAAAATTTTTTTAATTTTTAAATACTCAAAAACCATATTAACATAATGCTTATATTAGTATTATTAAACATTCTATTAACATGTATGGACACACAATTTTGTTGCTTATTCAAAAAAGCTGCAATAGATAAAAAGTGAACTTTAAGCGAATATATAAAATACACAATACCAAAGTTTAAAAACTATTTTAAAATCCGATGCATTTTTGAATAGAAATTTATTTTAGGCAAGAACACTTTACTAAAACAGGAAGGAAAATATGACATCATGGCTATTTGCTTAATATATTAAAAGCCATAGTTATCATGGCTAATAAAAACAAATAACATTATGATTTAATTATGCTAATCAAAACCTGAGAACCTAAATTAAACAACACTGTACAGGAGTGCATAAATTAATTTTTAAAAAGTCATTAGAAACCAATTATATAATAAATGTTTTTGTATACTGTTTCAGTACAGCATTAAATTAAGTCTTTGTGTATTAAGAAATTAACTAACTTAGTTTTATTGAGTTAATTTATGTATTGTACGTTAATATAAAATTAATTAAAAATTTACCTTATTCTAATAAATAACTTTAATGAAATATTATTATTTTAATTTGATTAGGTAGTAAGAAGTTATACAAAAATATATATTACTAAATTGATTTTAAACAATATTAGTAAATATGAACTATAAATAAATACACATAAAATATTTTATTAAAATTTAATTTACCGTGTAATATTTTTTGATGTGAGTTGGTAACTCCAATTTGTGCAAAATGATTGGAAATAAAAAAGAGTTGATCAAGGTAATTTTATTCACGGAACAAACAAAATCTTTTACTTGATCGGGGATGTGAAAGTAAGTGGATGATTCAACATAACCCAAAGTTCTAAAAAAATTAAGAAAATGTTTAGTTTTTTAAAAAGAAATATAACAAAAATGCAAAAAAATTTTTTTCTTTGTTAACGAATCATGTTAAAATATTAATTGCTAAGTGGTATTAGTAAAACACCCCATTTAGTTTAATACTGGTCAAAATAAAGTAAAATAAATACCCGTCAAGTATGTTAGCTTGATATGGTATTTCAATTTTCTTGTACGATTTCTCTCTTGCTGTAACAATGATTTTCCCGCTCCATTGTTCTGAGTTCTTTACTAGTTTCACTATGTAAATAAATAAAAATAATAGTTAAATAAATGAAACAAAAGTTTATACTCAAAACTGAAATCCATTTGGAAATATAAAAATAAATGTTAATAATCAGTTATTATAAGGTTATATTATACACGAGTCATTTGACTTGACCTTTACTTTTTCTTGTGTTATCAGATTTAAAATAAATAAGTCAGTTAAAATTGCTTTTTAATCAATAGCAAGTAAACAAAAAATACTCTAGCATTGTTGACATTGAATATTATATCATTATTATAAAATCAAACACAGTAATTAATTAAATTTAATGTTATCAATTTAAAAAAAACAAGGTTATTCATTTTTTGTAAAAAATTTTAACAACATTTACAAAGACTCGTAAATAAACCCTTACTATGTGAAAGGTTAAATTAAATGTAATACTGGCTTTTATACATAGTTTATGGTTTTAAACAAATTACACAGTTTAATTAATTAAAGCATAAGTAAACGCCTGTTGACTTACCATTAAAAGATATATTTGCAACTTTTGTATACAACGCTTCAGAATAATTTAATTTAATAGATTTGAAATCAATCTTAACAGCGGGGTTATTAGGTGATACTTTTATGTTTGAAATTTGTATATTTTTGGACCCAGAGTTAAGCAAAAACAGCTCTAAAGTCTTTATACCATCTAAAAAAATAAAATCAATAAAAATAGCCTTTAACAAGTTTACCTATAATATACAACTGACAGGTTAATGATAAGGTAATAACGTCATGTTATTACTATATAATAGCATCATGACATTAATAAATTAAAACTTGCAAAGGCAACTGTATAATAAAAGTTATAATACTCAGAAGTTATAGACAAAAATTACAAAAAAAGAAAAGATAAAATTAAGGTTTGTATTCATATATTTTTCAGTCAATTTAAATAAAAAAAATTCGTTTTTTATTTTCTTAGCAATAAAAATGTAGCTTATCATTTGTGTTTAATATTTTCTTACCCTGTTGAGTTAATGTACCGAAATCGAGCAATTCTGACAAAGAAAAAATACCAGGCTCTAAAAACAAACAAAAACAAGTTAAACAATGCATACAAAAGCCACAATAACAGTTACCACACAATGGCTTCATAAAAAGATTTTTTTAACAATTTGTTTGGAGAATTTATATATTGTCAACACAGTACATGAATTCTGGGTAAGTGTTATATAGAAAATGTAAATAAATATGTGCAAGTACAGAAAATTACATTTAATTTTTAACAAAGTAATTTGCATACATATAACACAGCCCAAGGTGCCATAAACATTCATCAAGGCCATAAACACAACTAACAATGCACTTGATCAATAAGACTTACTTGATGAAACTTCGACTTCCACGGGTAATATTAGATACTGAGTTGAATCTGTTGAGTTGGTTTTTATCCTTATAAAAGCAGTGTGATTGTCTGCAACCTGACCAAGGAAACTTGCCTTCATTAATGGTTTAGTTTCATACGGGGCGATTTCCTTTGATAGAAATTTTGTATTTAATTTTTATTGTGATTTGTTATTATTATTTTTATAATGGCTTTAAAATGAACTGATTTTTAAATAGCTACTTATACTTTATTAAAGAAAAATTAAAAATTAATAGGTAGGCTTTACAAAGACAAAGCTCTTATTACTTTATAATAAATAAGTAAAGGTAGCTTTTAAAGTTGAATTAAAACATTTTAGTTGAAAAAACAAACAAATGAAATTTTTACCCAAGCTTTCTTGGTATCCTCTGTTTTTCCATTAGGAAGTTGTAAATGTAAATATCCACTTGATGAGTAAACCTCGGTTACCTATTAGTACGCATCAAAAATAATTGTCTGTTTGTTATTATAAGTACCATAAAAGTATTTTACGCTTTGTTTACAGTTAGCTTAAACGCTAATTTTGTTTTAAGTAGTACAGATTTTTTAAAATCACCAAGTTTACATAATTAAAATTAACCCCAATTTGAATATAACTTGACAATTACTTTTTACTACTTGCAAGATTTAAAAACAAAACATATTAAATTATTTACCTGTAATGAGGAGCTTGTAGGATTATAGATACTTATTAATGATGAAAAGCTGCTGTTTATTGAAACCTTTGCATCAAGATAAGGTCTTAATCTAAAAGCATTTGGTACACCAATGCCAAAAACCTAAAACAAATATAATCAAAACTTTAAATTAGTCAACAAAGAATTTTGCAAATGCAGTAATGTCAACAAAATTTAAAAGTACATGTATATATAATTAAATCAAAATTTTTGTTTTAATTTTTTTTTAAATTAGTAAATAATTTACAATAAAATCACCTTTGCAAAATTGTTAATAAGCAATAATAAAATAATATTTTATTTTTTAAGCCATGAATTTCTAAAGGCTACCACAAAGATAAACAAATAAATATTAAAAGAGCGATCAGATTAAAAGATAAACCAGGAATTTTGTTATTGCTCTTAAATTATTTCTGTGGTCACTTACATGATATGAAAACACTCCTGCTGCAGTGTTGATAAATAAAGTGTTCTCAACATTGCCCAGAATCCTGGCTAGAAATACAACCTCAAAAGATGTGTTCCCATTGGCAGGCACCACCTTATTATTAAAATTAAAAAAAAAAGATTTTTAAAACTTTATAGACCTATAATGTATGTATACATTTTTGTTACATCAAAATACTTTGTAAGTAAAAATACATTTACTGTTTTATTGTTATAAGCAATTAATTTAACCAAAATAAATTTTCAAAACAAGTTGTTCTTCATTTACAGAGAAACTTACTTTTTCATCAAAAAATGAAGAATGAAAATGTGAAGTGTGTGCAGATATTGATATTAACGGCAATGGTTTAGTTTTGTGCGGATTTAAAATGTGCACAACTCTCACACTTGGCACACCAATTGAACTAAACAAAAAAAATATTCTTAATATGATAAACTAACAAGCCCTATAAAGTTTATTGTTTTTTTAAATTAAAACTGTAAAAAAAAGATATGTTATTAAAAACAGCTGGAATACAATATATAAAACTTTTATATATTTACTTTGTATCAAAATCTAAGAATGGTGGAACAAATGTTATTATACCAGATTCTATCAGCATTGGTTGTCTGCATAAAAAAATTTTAACACATTCGTTAGTTGAATAAATATTATTTTTGAGCAAGGCTTTTGAGTGAGGGTTCATAATGATACAAACTCCTACTAAGCCAACACTTAATTAGCAGCTTAATTATCAGGCAATTATAATTCATAATATCTCAAATCGTCAAGGGGCAACTTGAGACTGGGTGGGGGTAACTGATGTTGATTTATGTTCAGGTCATAAAGTTGACCTTCCACAACAAAAATAAATAAATATAAAAATTAGTAAATAAAAATTAATTGACTCACATAACTTCATTACTGTGAACTGAAAGTTTATCAGCCATGGAATGTGTCTGTGAAATAAAATAACTATCTTGTAAGTCAGAATTATTATATAAAAAGAAAAAAATGTAATAAATTAAATAATAATGCATCCTATTTGTTAAAATATATTTTTTAATACCTCTTGTTTAGAAAACAAATCCAAATTAGGAGAACCAGAATTCGGTTGAATATTAATCTCCAAACAACCTAAACAAAAAATAAAAAAAATAAGTTGTAATTTTAAAATGTATATTCTTGCACACACGGTATTAATTAAGAAAGTAAACCTAATTGACAGACTGGCATTGACAGATTGACAAAAATCGGACTGTTTACATATTTAATTCGTTTATTTCTCACCTTGAGCTGCGATGTTTCTAACATTGTGAATAAAAATGACAATTTGAAAGAGTGTTATGGTTCTTCGCCAATATTTAAGTTCCTTTTGGCGCTTTTTAAGTTTTTCGGTCGCCATGCTTACTATTACTTTAGATTTCTACTATTTTTTCTATAAATAACATTGACGAAAAATAACAATGCATCAAACTTAGAAAATTTAAATGTTGACCAAAAACGTTACATCGACACAACAATAAACATGGTTTAACCAATTTTGACATTTTACTACTGTATTTTTTAAATAAATGTACTAAATAAAAATAGCCAGTTTTACCTTAAATACAATATAAAGATAAAGAACATCAAATTTAAATAAAATTGGAAAAAAAATTACCCTGTACTTTAGCTATTCACCCAAATATTCCTTAATGACCCCACCCTATCTTTTTAACCTACCAAAAGATTATTCACCTACTTTAAAAGAACTTTTTTTATTGCAATAAAAATAAATCTATTAAATTTTGTAGAAAGTTGATTCTCTTTATCAAAACTTCTTTAATAATAGGGTTCAAAAACAGAAGACAATAAAATTTATTTAGTATAATTTAACTGAAAATTACAAACATGTCACTTAAAAGTTTTTATTGCAAAATGTGTGGCAATCTGTAGTTTACTTAAGAGTTAAGCGTTAAGTTCATAAATTAATAAAAAAAATTGGTAAGTTTGGGACAAAAAGACAGTGCAGTTTCTTAAATTCAAAATAATTTTAGTGAGGATTAGTAATTAATAAAAAATTACCCATAAAAAAGTTACAACGACTAGTTTATATATAATACAAACAGCACACTTGCATTTTTTTCTTGATAATCTCGCAACAATATAAAATACAAAAAAAGTAATATACATAATATAAAACAAACCTAATTACAATATTGCAAATTAAATTTTTTTTGATTAAAAAGCAGTGGTTTTACAAACTTAAAATAAAATAGTTATTATTAGTTTAGAAATAAAACTAATTCATTTACAAAATTTTTAAATAAAAACACAATAAGATTTATAACCAAACATAAAAATTATTAAGTCAAATAAACAAAACACGTTAAAAAAGTAATTAGTAAAACAGTGTTTATTTGTCATTCTATGCTTTAACAGCTTTTTGAAGAAAAAAAACATTACAATATTGCACAGAAATTTTTTGCGGTCGTTGGATTTGGAAAGATATCAACGTTTGACATGATCGTAAACAGAATCCTGCATTTGGTTTTGCTGCATTCTATGAAGCAAATTCAAAATATTGTTATTTTGAGACTGTACACTTTGCCAATGCAATATAAAAATATTTACAGAATAACATAATTAATATTTATTTTAATTCAAAAAAATGAAAAATCAGCAACTTGAATCATAATCGTTGATTTTCCATTTATACACCTAAACTGGCATGATAATGTTTTTATATAAATACATATTAATTCATGATTTTCTAAGACATATCTATAAAATCAACACACCATATTTTACCTGTTAATATGGTTATCGGTAACCTCGTAGGCATTCTCATCATCAACTTGCTGGTTCCAGCTGTCATTATAATTAATTGAATCATACTCGGAATCCTGAATACCCACTCCAGGAAGATTAAGCTGACTGTACTCAGATGATGTGTTTGCTTCGTTATCATTTTTCCGTGGTGGCTTTTTAGGTCCTGATAACCCAAGCTTGTTTGGTTTTGGTTGCTTTTCTGTAATGTAATATAGAGTTAGGTATGGCAATGTACAGTATGCACTACGAGATCATAAAAAAAATTAGTGTTTTTTATTGCCAAAAACTTTTTTGTTTATTGAAATTGCATTAAGTAAAACATTTTGTAGCTCAATATTCACACATTAAGATGTAAGTTTCTGATAATCTAAAATAAAACAAACATTCTTTAGACTGTAACTAGTATTCTATTTATAAAATCTTTACATATGGTCAACCTTACCGAAAAAATAGTTTAGGCATAAATGTTGAATGTGTATATATACATATATGTTAAATTTTTTTCTTTAAAAAACCAATAATTACAATGGTAAACTTTTTAAACTAAGTTTAAAAAATATTTACGGGGTTTTCCTTTTCCTTGATGCAGCGATAATCCAATAGGTTCCGAATAAGTGTCATCGATATTATTTTTAGTAGGTTGAAAATCAATGGGGTCATCGTACACCGAAGAAGTAGGAATGGGGGTTCGTGGTGAGGAAGACTTCATGCCATCATTCTTCATCCGATGACCCAAACTCGAAGTACTTGATGTACCTGTTATCACATTAGTAAATAATTAATCTCGTTAGTTTGGTTTTGCATATAAGATTTGCCCTGAACGTTAAACAGCTTACAGTGGTTAATTAACAATTCAATTATTCATGCAATTTTTGTGTTAATTTTTATAATAACGAATATAAGGTTGGTTTCTTCTTACTTCGGTTAAACAAGACTATTTTAAGTTTTATAAATCAACAGCCTGTTTAAATTAAAAACAAACTCATAATATACCAAAACAGCAAAAATAAATTATATCTGAAAATGAAATACGTGTACATTGAAATATATTATAAGGAACTGGAATAGCAAAGCAAATAAACTACATCAGGTTTCTTTTTTACAATTTATTTAAACCTTGAAGTTTGTTGACTTTGTCTCTATTTTTAATTTCATTGTGTACCAATAAGTAATATACCGGCTAAAATTCTTTGGCCCCTTTGTTTTAAGACAAGCACTTTAGTAACATGACATTTATTTTAAAACATTGAAAAATTAAATTAATATTTGCATGGGTTAGTTTTAGCCTTAAATACAAAATACATAAATTAAGTATATAAATTTTTGTTATAAATTTTACAGTGAGTAATTATTAACTAAAATAATGAATAGAACAAATATTATTTACTTGCAACTCTACCCCTTATTGCCAAACTTTTAACATTGTCCTCAACTTTTTGAAATATTGCATTGTATTGATCAGATTTGAAGCAAAATCTTCCTGTACACCAAAAAAATAATGAATGAAAACCAATAGCCTATTAAAACTACTCATTGAAAAATTAAACACAAAAGGTTTGTGTTTTAAATAAAAAGTCTTAGCTGAACAGAATAGTTATAAAATGTTTTTTTTGAAGTTTAGTTTTAACAAATATTAAAAGGCATTATACCCGGCCCAGAGGGACAACGTCTGCCTGCTTCCAATGAAAATTCTTGTTTGTCTCTCCCATATCTACACGAAGGTAATAAAGTTGAAACTTTAACAAACAATACCGGTGCACACCACATAATACAAAAGTTATCTGTCCATAAAAAACGAAAAATGGGCAAGTTCAAGGAAATTTACTACCTTGAGTTAGCTTAACAAAAAAAATTTAATAACATATTTAGTTAAATATGTATAATAATATTAAAATATGTATAATAATATTCTATGTAGGCCATACCAGTATTTAACAATTAAGTAAAGAATATATACAAAACTATTTAAAAAGTTTTTAAATTATAGTGTCGTATTTACAAAACTTCAGTTTTTATGTATATAAAAATATTAAGTCACAATTATTTTAAAAAGTTTTTCTGCTTTTTTGCCTATAAATGTTGATGTTCACACCCCTACACATTACTTAAATTTTACAAGGTAGAAAAGCGATTCACTTTGCTGTACCACTTCCTTTTAAGCATAGGAAATGACACAAACAACCTCATTCATGAGATAATCTACTGGGCACCATAAATACTTCCCTAATCTATATAAGCCGCGTTATTATTTATAGAAACGTTTACATACTTTCTTAGAAGATGCAAGGGCCAAACCATAACCGAATCACCATTCTTTTCCAGAATGATGTCCTCTGCCGTAATAAAAAGCTGATAATATCCAGACAAATGTTGTTTTTGAGTAAGTTCGTTAACAATTATTTCAACTTCGAATGTATCTGATCAAAAATAATTTAAATTGTTAAAAGGTGGACTACATGGTAGTGCTTGCTAGAGCAACTGACAACTTAAATTCTATTTTGATTAAGCGCATTTATATTTATAGTTCTTTTATAAACCACTTAATAATTTGTTTTAAAAATTTTTCACAAACAAAAAACAAACATTTTCTGGAAACCAATTCTTATAATTTTTTTATTTCTTTAAAATCAAAACCAATTAAATCCTGTTAAAAGTGGGTGCAATCAAAATATTGTTTTAACCTAGATAGCAGCTAAGCCTGCAACATGTTTCTGCAATATTTGTAGCCTAGATTAAACATAAATATAAATACAAACCTTCTCCGTTTGTATCATTACTGCCATAAACTAATGAACTAAGATGATGCAACCAAGTATCTCGATCTTCAGAATTTTCCATTAAAAATACCTAATTTAAAACAGTGTTATAACAAGAATATTACGAATAATAATAAATTATTGCATATATACAACGAATAAATATGTAAAATTCACATGGTATCTCATGCTACATAAAAAATGTCTAATCAGTATTATTCATATCATTTTAATACACACATCATGCATCATAGTCTTAAAGTTAGGGTTCTTAAGACGGATCAAAGTAATATCATAAATTTATTTTGAATAATTCCACTTTGCAAGTTGGTACAATTAAATTTAAGCAACCTGTTGTTTTTGTCTGTCATCACTAAAGTCAACCCTCAACAAAAATTCTTTCTTTTTTCCATCATTATTGATTTCTGGTTTGACACTTGAACAATTTTCTAAGTTGATGACACTCTGAAAACATGGATAAAAATACAATCATAAAACAAAGTTATATATATATGTTTAAACTAAAATCATTAACCTCTACAATACTACAATATTTATTAAGTTAAATCTACAATACTGACAATACCAAAACTATAATAAAGTAATGAAACTTAAAGCTACAACTTAACAGCAATGCCCTTAATGTTTGATTTATTAAAAACCGTTTTTATTTAATTTTACACTAACACTACATAAACAATATGTTACTTTTTTGTTGGATTTCTTTTCGTAATTTTCTTTCGAATCAAATATTTCTAATCTTGTATCTCCATATGGGGGTCCTCTGTGCAAAACAGCCCACTTCTTTTGCCATTTCTTAAAAGAATTAAGTTAAATGAAAAATTACTAAGTTTTTTGTTTGTAATGTATTAATTCATCTTTAAGAATAGACGCAAAAAATGTGAGGTAATAAAATCCTTAGCAAAAAAACGTATCAAGAAACAGTTTATATTTAAAATTACCAAAGTCTCTGATTAGAAAATTATGATAAATATGGCATGGTACGATTATTTTTTTTTTTAACTGTTCCAATCCTAAGTTATCAAGGTACCAAAAAACCAAAAAAGGGTTTAGATAACATTTAAACTAGACATGAGACAGACAAAGTAGCAAGTATTTAACGTCAAACTTTACCTTCCCTGATTTTGAAACACTCAACAACCCCTTATAGATTTCATCGTCCATGTTTAATTAAAATATTAAAAAGGCAGTTTCATTATTAATTATAAAAATGGCTGCAGCAAAAATTTTTCAAACCTAGTAAACTTATAAAACATTATCTACTGCATAAAGTTTGCTAAAATTTACCGGAAACGAAAGTTACATACTGACATAGTTCAGAGCTTACACCATCTAAAAAATAGCCCAACCTAAGCAAATTGAAATAATCGAAGTACATAAATGGACTTGCCACAAACAACTGCAAAATTTACCACAAATATTTTTAGTTGCGTTTTAGTCTAAAATAGCAACACTAAAGTTTCTTAAAATTAGAATTGTAATATTTTTTCTTTTTTTGAAAAATATTCTTGTTGCGTAATTTTTAAATGGAAACTAAATGCGGAAGTACCAGAGTTTGTTTATACTCTCCACTGATCTTAGTAAAGTTTGGTCACATGTCATAACAATAACAAAACTGAAGCCACATGCAAAACATTTATTCAACTTTTTAATAAAAATAATTTTACCCGTATCGTATGGTATATGTTTACTAACCCCCACTTGCAGACACGGAGCCAAAGATTTATCACGGTTTATAATATACGCGTGTTTCTCCTTTTCTCTGCTGCATTTATCACGTACAAATTTTCGTTGCGTAAGTTATGTAACAGACACACACATACTAAAAAGTTCGCAGTCATGTTTTTCGTAACGACAAACAGTTATACGACCACACTTGTTTAAAAGTCAACATAAAAACACTGTATCATCATTACGCAACAACTTTTTAGTATAAAAGGACTGCAAAACTTTACAATGTTTTAAATCATTAAATTGATTTTGTCATTTTTTCCCGTCGCATTGTTGTAATGTTATTATCGTGTTTATTATTATTTAGTTTTATCAATGTGCGAAAAACCAAAATAAATAAAAAAAAAAATCTTATTTTAAAAACTTTTGTTTTTTACAAGACACGTTAGATTTAATATAATTTGATTAGGGTGCTGCTTGTTAAAAGAATTGCATAATGAAAGATTTGTTATTAAGATGGGGCATATTTTCAACTGGAAAAATTAGCAACGACTTTGCTGCTGCAATTTTGTCATTGGATCCCAAAGAACACAAGGTACAATTTCATAAAAACAATTTTTCGCAAATAAAACTATGAATAAGTAGTTAAAATGTACTAATAAATTGACAAAAATGTAACTTCACCCAGGTTTGTGCAGTGGGTGCAAGAACTTTAAAAAAAGCCAAGGAATTTGCTGAGCAGAGATCCATCCCAAAATTTTATGGGTCTTATGCAGAGTTGGCAAATGACCCTGACATAGGTAAATCTTAAAAAAACTCTCTGTTAAATCATTCAGTTTGCCTATTATTTAATATTGGTTATAATATAAAAAAAAGGTATTGACAATAAACACTTTATAATATTTTATGTTTATTTATTTTGTGAGTATGCTGACTTTATGGCCATAGTAAATGTCAACGCCATTTCAAGATTTTGTTGGTTATATTAAATCATTGACCCTTTAGTTTTTAAGTCTTGTTTATACTAGCATGAAATTGGCATATTTAACTTGGTATAATAATTTACAACATGCCACACTTTTATATTTAAGATGCTGTTTACGTGGGATCTATAAATAGTGAACATTTCGGACTGTGTAAGTTGTTAATAGAAGCAGGTAAACATGTGTTGTGCGAGAAACCTTTATGCATTACTGTTAAACAAACCGAAGACATTACCAAGCTTGCTAAGGAAAAGAAGGTCTTTTTAATGGAGGTAAGTTGTTACTAGATAGTTGGTAATTAACAAATTTTTCATGACATTGAACCTGTAAATATTAGTAATTATTTTGGCTCTATGTAGTAATTGGGTCAACTATATAACAACAAGAACTGTAACTTAATTTTTAATGTAATCATTAACATTTTTTAGGGTTTGTGGAGTAGATATTTTCCAGTCTACCAGAAAGCAAAGGAGTTAATTGCAGCAGGAACTATTGGTGATGTGAAATTTATTCAAGCATCGTTCGGTTTGGAGTTCATCAACCCCTCAGCACGAATAACAGAAAAAGAACTTGGTGGAGGCTCTATACTGGATGTTGGTATGTTCTTGTAGTTTAAATATAAATTTGTTATTTAACTATTTAAACTTTGGCCTTAAGAAGCATTTTGTCCCCAAGGTAACTTTTGTTTTTAATTTTTTATAGGAATTTATCCTGTCCAATTTGTACAGTTCTTTTTTGATGATAAGCCTATTGAACAAAAAACAACTGGAGTTTTGCATGAGGTACATACTTTTACATAACTTTGCTGTAAAATATATATTTATTTTTTATTGAAAGTGTACTCTTGTTGTAGACAGGAGTTGATGCGGGTGTGAATATTTTACTGAAATATACAAACAATCGGTCAGCAGTTTTGTCTACTTCTTTTTACAATAATTTGCCCAATGAAGGAATAATTTGTGGCAATAAGGGAATAATAAAGGTACCTTGTTTTATTTGTGCCTTATTGGTAAAAATACTGGTTGACTTGTAAAAAAAAAAGTTTTAACCATCAATCTTTTAAAAGTCAGGAGTTACATAATTATAAAATATTATTGTTGTTTTTTTTTATCTTTTTTATTTTTTTAAAAATTACTTATAATTAAACAAAACAAATTTTTGTTTACCTTAGGTTTGCTATCCAATATGGTGTCCAGAAAAACTTGAGGTCAGGTTGGATTATGGAGATACAAAAGTGTATGAGTTTAAGCTACCAACTGATCCACCACAAGAAAAGTTCAGTTTCAAAAACAGTATTGGACTAAGATACGAAGCTATGGAAGTTCGCCGTTGTATCATGGAGGGTTAGTTACTTTACTTTTATTTGTTTATTCATATTTAAAACTAAGAAATCAATTTTTCTGCGCAAAATTTGACTAACAGCAAGTCCTTAATGTAAACATTGGGTTTAAGCAAATAGCTTATTTGTCAAGTTAAAGGCATGCTATGAAAATTAATCTTAAAACAGATCTGTTAAAATAGTAAATTGTAACAAATTAAAAGTTATTTACAAGTTGTTGTTTTTTAGGGTTGCTGGAAACACCAACTGCACCACATGAATCATCAATTAAGCTTGCCCATATATGGCAACAAGCTCGCAAGGATGTGGGATATGCTTTGCCACAAGATGTTTAAAGACCTTTAAATCTTAAAGTTCTTTATTTAAATTTTTAACTAAAGTTTTTTATTTTAATTCATATGTTCAATTTTTTTAATCATGTTTTTAAAAGGTGCACTTGTTATTTTATACCTGAAATGTTTGCCTTTTTATATGCTTTTCGATTCATATAAGCAGGTATTAGCTTAATTTGTATTCCTAGAAAAGTTCTAGTGCAATTGTACATCCTGTTTTTTAATTAAAAATTTATTAAAATCTACATGAGGCTGTCCCAAGGTTGATTTGCATTTATGTTGCAGCATTGCCCAAAAACAAACAGCAAAAAAATAGTGGTAATTATTTCCATTATCAGGCAAACACGTCAGGTAAGTTATAAATTAAAGAGGCAAGAGTACACTACAAGATAGCTTAACACGTGCAACTGCTTTCGTTAAACATACAAAAAACATTGAAATTGGTAGACCTATAAACCGCAAGATTTTGTACCTGGTCATGTGTATTGGTGTTATATTACGAAATAAAAAAAAATTGACAATTCACCCCTTATTAAAGGCTGGCAAATATAGGCATATAACTACAGCACTACTTGTCCTTACCAAAAAATAAATCTATATAATATCATGCCTGCCCTAACTCTAGGTAAAATTTGAAATCAGCGGGTGTCCATATACTAAAGAAAGTCAATACCGGTAAAGCCGCATGCTTACGTGTGCACGTTGCACATTGTCCACTACCTAACCGTGCGCAAACCCGGTTATTAGTTTAACACGCTATATTGTAATCGTGGCACAAACTAACGTTAAGAAACCTATTTGCTTGAGTTGTTAAAACTAAGGTTAAACTATATATTTGTATTTAAAAAAAATTGTATTTTAACTTTATACATTTTTTATTCAACCTTTTTAATAAACTGAGTTAGGTGCTTGTTAAAACGAGTGCGATATGAAATATTTATTATTAAGATGGGGCATATGTTCCGCTGGGAAAATTAGCAATGACTTTGCTGGAGCAATTTTGTCATTGGACCCCAAGGAACACAAGGTATTTTACAACTTTCTGTTAACTGTAATATTTTGTGCATTTTTGTTCCTTGTTCAGTGCCTAAAATGGAGTATTAAATTACCAAGGTTTGTGCAGTGGCTGCAGGAACTTTAGAAAGAGCCAAACAATTTGCTGAGCAGAGATCCATTCCAAAATTTTATGGATCTTATGCAGAGTTAGCAAATGACCCTGACATAGGTTAAATCTTTTGAATTTCTTTATTTTATTCAATCTAAAATTTATTTGTTAACTTTATTGAAGGAGGTCTTGGCTTTAATCCCCACTGATCTTATGCTGTAGCGCCCTTGAGTAAAGCGCTATAAACGGCACAAACTCCTGCTGAGGAAACACTTAATCATCAGGATAATTATCAGGCCATCATAATCTATAACATCCCAAACTGCCGCAATCAACTCGAGACTTGGTCGGAGTAACTGCTGTTATTCTATGTTAAAGTTGACATTAGACTTTTCCACATCGAGGATGAAGATATATACAAAAAAAAGATTGTGCAAAGCATCTTATATTTAATACTTTTTCCTAATATGAGATTGCTGACTACACAGTCCCCAGAATAACTTTCATTTATTTTTATTTTAAAATGCCAATTCTGGATATTGTTGATCTTGTAAATTGCCAGTGCATTAAGCTTTTTAAATGTCATAACGATTTAGAGTCATTGGGAATCAAACCCAAGACTCATGTGGTGATGCCCATTTCTTTAACCACTGTCCCATTATGTAATACTGGTATATTTTAAATTGGTTATAATAGTTTACATTATAATATACAACATTTATATTTTAGATGTTGTTTATGTGGGAATCATTAATCCCCAACATTTCGAAGTTTGCAAGTTGTTGATAGAAGCAGGGAAGCATGTGTTGTGTGAGAAACCTCTGTGCATGAACGTTAAACAAACCAAAGAAATTACTGAAATTGCTGGGAAAAAAAAAGTTTTTTTCATGGAGGTGAATTACTAGTAAAAATTATTAATTTGTTATACTTTTGTAGTTAATATTAACAAATTTCCAAAAAGTTGTGTGGAGTAATTATCAAATAAGAAAAATAGCAATAGTTAACTCTTAGATATCTGATATTTGTTGGCTAAAATAAAGTTTTTAAATTCTATGATTTTTTCTCCAACCTCAATCATTTCATATATATACTAGGCCGTGTGGAGTAGATATTTTCCAGTCTACCAGAAAGCAAAGGAGTTAATTGCAGCAGGAACTATTGGTGATGTGAAATTTATTCAAGCATCATTTGGTGTAGATTTTATTAATATCCCTGATCGACTCTCACAAAAAGACCTTGGTGGTGGTGCTATATTGGACATAGGTACTGTACAACGATTTCAGTTTGGATCGCTGTCTATTTATTTTATTTTTATTTAATTATTTTTTTTTAATTTTTCTGAAATTTTGTTTCCCGAAAGGAATTTATCCCATTCAATTTGCACAGTTCTTTTTTGATGATGACCCAATTGAACAAAAAACAACTGGATCTCTGCACGAGGTAAACATTTTACTTCACTACATTATTTGTAAAATGTACTGATGTCTAATTTGCTTTTTAAATTTTACCTTTGTTATAGACTGGTGTTGATGCAGAAGCAACTATTGTATTGAAATATTCAAACAACCGATCAGCAGTTGTATCTACTTCTTGCTACACAAATTTGCCAAACGAAGGAATAATTTGTGGAAATAAGGGGACAATAAGGGTAAATTAGTTAAATGAATAAATAAACTGTTTTACTTTTGCTATTTCCATCTCTTTTTTTAATTCTAAGTAATTTTTTAGGTTTGTTATCCATTTTGGAGTTCTGAGAAACTTGAGTTAAGATTGGGTTATGGAGATCCAAAAGTGTTCGAGTTTAAGCTTCCAACTGATCCACCACGGGAAAAGTTCAATTTTATAAATAGTATTGGACTACGATATGAAGCTATGGAAGTCAGACGTTGTATCATGGAAGGTAAAAAAGTTCAGTTTATTTATTTAAATTAAATAACTAATTTTAGTGCACAAACAGGTAGAAAAAAAAGATACACAGCTAGAATAAAAAGGCTAGTATTTTAAAAATTAATTAATATATTTAATATCGTTATTTTGGCCAATTTGCTTACTTCAATATATATATTGGGTTTACTGGAGAAGAACACAACAATCTTATTCATGAATTTTAAACTAGATAAGTAAAATTTTTTTTATAAAATTTTAATCTGTAGGATTGATGGAATCGCCATCTTCAACACATAAATCATCGATTCAAATAGCTAAAATAATGCAACAAGCTTGTAAGGAGTTGGGATATGATTTAGAGAAAATTTAAAGAACTTTATTTTAATTCTCAAGTTCTTTTGTTTTTTTTATTATATTGACATGTTAAATTTTTTCCAATCAAAATGCTAAAAGGTGTTTTAATACTATATAACTCTTTTTATTATGTGCTTTATTAATTTATGTAAATATTAGCTTAATTTTGTAATTTAAAAATATGCAACCTTTAAAAAATCCTGAAGCGTGCTTTTTAATTGAATCCTGCAATTGCAATTTTTTGTGTTTTGAATTAAAAAATTTGACCACCTGGTGTATTGGTTAGAGTTCTGGGAATCTTATTTACAAAATAATAGAAAGATAACTAATTGGTAAATATTAACATTGATGTGACATTTATGCCTATTAAATGTGGTCGCCCTATAACCAGGCTTTTTAGCGGACCTTATCTTTAATAACAAGTATACATAATTACTTGATATTTATTGAGCAAAAGTTATTTGTTGCCACAACAACAATGTCGTCTGACCAGCCACAGTCTATAACATTAACAACTTAATAAACATCGACGTTAAAATAATAATATTAATAATGAGCTACACAAATGGATCACACCATACACATGAAGAATTGTAATTAAACAACGTTTGTTACCCTATATCAAAAACACAAAATAATATTAAAATCAGTACAGACAGCAGAATTATATATATTTTATATGAATTACAAAAAAAAAAAGATTCTTTTTTTTTGCAGCAAGGATTAAGAAGACATCTGCTTAAAATCCCTACAATCTGATTATTATTTACAAGAATTAATAAATATATACTGAATCATTACTAGCACCACGTGATTTCTAGATAAAAGCAAGATTAGAAACACTACAAGTGAAACACCATCATGATTTTACCACCAATATAAGTAAAAAGGAACATAAGGTTTTGGCACAATAATGCACCTGTAATAACTAGGTGCCAAAAGGTAGTGTACAGATGGGGCAAATATAATGAAAAAAAAAAGTTTGAGTTGACAGAAAAAGTGTTGAGTTGGGATCTGCGACAGTAGGTGTTTACATGGATATAGAAGACGGTTCTTTACATTCTGTATTAGGGTTACAGGTTCTTTGGGTGTTGAATCAGCCATACAATAATGATGAAATTTTGAGTTGACTTTTTGGGGCAAGAAATCAGCAAATATGATTACTTACTTCTTATTACAGTTATTCCATTACGATAAACTAGAGACTATACTCTTAACTTTCCAACCTAATGCGACGTATTTCCATTACTGAGTATAGGGCTTGCATACGCTGTATTATTTGTGGGCGATGACTTGGCGTTTCCGATAAAAGCAGGATCGACCAACGATAGTTTGGCCGCCAGGAACGCGTGGACGCAGAATAGAAGGTGGTAGGCCCGATGGCAATGAAAACTCTTTTAAAATTAAGAGGAAAAATGTTCAAGTAAAAATTTTTCAATTTATTTATAACGTACGAGTGTGACGTATAATAACCCGTTATATATATTTAAAATAATATTTTAACCACCAAACTTAACAATCGACATTAAACACTTAAAAGTTAAAATTTTAATCATAAAAATGGCATTACCTGTATGTCAGTGACGTCATTGGCTCGGTTGTGAAAAGTGAAAGTGACCATAGTTTTCCCATCATCTGAGCTTCCTTTCAACTGGGAGAACTTGTATTCCCATAACGTGACCTGTAAATATTAACTTAATTAACATGCTTTTAGGAGAATACACCTTGCAACAACAATTTTTTTTTTATTTATTGGTTCTCGATGTGGAAAAGTCGAGTTTACAACCTGAACGTAGAGTAACATTCGTTACCCCGACCAAGTTTCCAGTTGCCTTTGGCAGTTTGGAAATTATACGGTATAAATGCCCTATAATTAAGTTGCTGATTAAGTATTGGGTCAGCGGGAGTTTTATATGGTTTATAGCGCCTTACTCAAGGGCGCTACCAAATGAGAGCAGTGGGAATGAAACCCAGGACCTCATGTAGTAAAGCCAAGTGATCTGACCACTACACCACGCTGTCGGTCAACATGGTCGATTATGGATTTTATTTAAGTGGATCTAAACCCCATTATTTTAACATTTCACGCTTTGGGAAATTGGTTAAAGCTAATGACTTTTCTAATACAAATCAATAGAATAGTGTATATCATTAAACTTTTCCCTTGGCAATTGAATCAATAAACAACCTTCTCGCTTAGCACTAGGTTACTTAACCAATCAGTAAGAGTACATTAAACCTACTGGTATCATTTTCCTTTTAACAAAAATTAATATTTTTTATATAAGAAGTCATTTTTTTAAATTATTTTTTAGTTGCTTCAAGATCTAAATTTGAAACATTTTTAGTGGATTTTCGTTATATAAAAATACTGCAATACCGCGTGCTTTTCCATATTACATACGAACATTGGAAAGGCCTTATTCACCACAAACTTGAAGCTACATCCACAACAACATTTAAAACCAATTTAAATGCTCAGGGCCAAATGACACAAGCTATGTAGATAAAAACGTATAAAACATTCATATACCCCTTAACAAATCAAGTTAACATTAAAACCATTAAAATATACATAGGGTGTTTTAATTGGCGAAAGTGTTTTACATCATTTTAAAATGAACATGACTTAACTTTAGATATTCGAAATATACTTTTTATTTTGATACAAAAATCGGACAAATCGGATTTAAAATACGTCATCGCTAATAAGATTTTTTTCTCATTACTGCCTTAACGTATTGAGGTTATTTATATAATAGTAAACGCCCTAGTTACTAAATATAATTCAATATTATAGGTTTGATATAAATTTACGTAGAATAGGTTTAACGTTTAATAATTACCTTAGTTGTAGAGTCTACGAGTTTAAATCCATGATTAAAGTGAATTATGAATTCACAAACCACACCATCGTCCTTCGTGCATTCGTACGATTTAGTCTAAAACAAAACAAAAATTAATGTTTTTAATTTATTAACTTTATACAGTTAAAAAATAAATTTGAATATTTTTGGAAAATGATAAGATAGTCTTATATATCATAATATACTGTGTTAGTTGATTAAGTATCTTTTTTTACAGCGAAGCGCTTTAAATGTAGACTTGTTTGTTTGTTGTATATTAAATAACATGTTGATACTACAATATTACAACGCACGGGTATCTTAATCATGAATACGCGCTCAGAAGGCTAAGTCGTTGATATCACGTAAATTAGTTAACGTTGACCGGTGGTATGTTAATCAACCAAATAAAACACAATTATGAGTGACAAATTGGTGAAATGATGGCAACGAGGCTACCCAAATTACGTAGTTTGTTTTCATTGGCTGTCTGCGCGCAATTCAGCGAAAACTCGCTCGACCGCTTGTCGTCCGCGATTCGTTTCTTGGCCCCCGGCGATCGCAATTCTTGACGCGAAAAGCAATTTTCAATAAAATAGAATTTGTTATTTGTTATACGGTTACATTTGGTTCTGTAAATTATATGTTAATTTTGTTATACATGTATAACAATTTATATGTGTCTTAACATAGGTTAATATAAGGCAAATAATAGCTAATGCAGTACACTAGGTTTAAATGTAATATTTGGATGGAAGATTTTAAGGCAAAATAGTTACATAGTAAATGGATTATATTACAAAAATTAAAGTAACGTAATAGTGTGTTAGTTTGACATATAATATGATGGTTCTTAAACAGGTTTAACATAAAAACTAATAATAATCAATTTTTTTAGATTTAAAATTTGCTAACTTAATAAAAACACCAAATATATAAAAAAAAGTCCTTAAAAATATTCTGGAAGATATACTGAATGCTTTAACAGTAAAATGGATAAAAATAAAGTAAAACATAGGTCCCGTTCAAAAATGGGTGTTTTGCCAGTAATGTTATTTATTCTAAGTCTTGCAACTCAATCATATGGGCAAAGTACTACAGCAGCACCACAAGGAAATTGTGCCAACTACTTAAACCGATACACCAAAGAAGGACAATGCGTTTACAGGTATATAAGAAAACCACTACAAAAATTTTAGATTTTTATATAAAAATTATCTTTTAAAATAATAAATGTGTTTTATATTTAAATCGTTTATGAACAGCAATACGCATTTGTTTGAAATATGTTAAGTTAAAAATTGCTAACAATTCTTTTTGCCAATATTTTCAAAACGTTTATAGCATTTTATGGACGAAAAATTTTTAATTGTTTTTTATTGTCTTAATTATTTTACAATTAAAAAGTGTTAAAAGTTAATTTGATATCATTGTGTTGATTGTAAAAACAACAACTTCTAAAACCTGACCGGAGGCAAACGACAACAAAAAAATCGCGAAAAAATTTTATAATTCAAAACAATGACATTATTGTTTTTGTTTCAAGTTTTGTAGTCCCGAAGAAAGATCAGGACAGCTGTCCTGGGTTGGAGTCGCAAGTAGATCAACTACAACAAGATATTTCACGTAAGTTCCCGCATCGTTCGAAGTAATTAAACAATTAACTCCGTTTACGTAGAGCTTGCCCATTGGTCGAACCACAGTGTTTACAGAGTTATTTAATGTTTAGTTATAAACATTTCCTTTTACTTGATAATTAACTACTTGTACCCACGATTCTAAAGGTACAGTTTCATATCAATTTTAACTGTATATTGATTAGTAAAATTTGAAAAGATCGGCTGGATAAAATTTTACCTTTTTTTCAAATCTTTTTAAAAATTACACAAAATCAAAAAATCAATAGCCTAACCAACAAAAAGTCCATGGAAAACCCCGAAAATAACCCCCTTATATTTAAACTATACTAAATCGACAGGGTTATTGGAAAGACAGTCAGGGACCGAGGACAAAATTAAACTGTTGATGGAAAACGATCGAAACAATGTACTGCTTGGCCAGAATCAGGAAAGAGTTGCTACGCTCGAAAATGAACGCAACAGATTACAAGCTGAGAACGACAGACTACGAACCGAAAAAGAACAGGCTCAGCTCGAGTAAGTGAAAAATTTTATTTTGGGTGGCATTGCGGTGAAAAATGCGTTGTTAAATGTAAGGAGAATTATTATAAAAGACCAAGTTTAATGTATATTTGACTGCTCTACGATAGGTTATCCAGGAATAAACACTCAAAAAGCATGGCTTAAAAATCGACGTCATTTTAAATTAAAAACCCTTTTTTCATTGTGCTGGTTAAATACATAACATAGATGTCAACTATAAGAAAGCAAGTGTAATTCGTATAAAGTTGATTAAAATTTTTAAAACCACCGTATATCTTGAAATTTATTTCGTAGTTCGACCGCGAAAAATATCGATTTTGAAAACGCTCAAGATCAATTGAACGAAGCAAAAAGAATGTTAAACAACCACACTCAACTTATTAACGACTTCCAGTTACTTAAAAGACAACAAATCGACATCCAAGACAAATATGATGCTTTGAGAAGAGAAAACGAGGAATTAGCGGTAAGAAATTTTCCTAATTTAGAAAAAAATATTTTAAAAAGAGTTTTTTTAATTTTTATCTTAAAAATTTATAAATACCATTTCTTTTCCTTCTAGAAATCGAAGAATTGCTCGGATATTAATAAGCACTTGCCATCGTGTGCCATTATAAAGCAATGGGGCTACACGAAGTCAGGTTATGCCATGATCGATCCAGACGGAGAAGGCGGAGTCGATCCGTTTATGGTTTACTGCGACATGGAAAGCGATGAATCGACTGGTATTACGGTTATCAATCACAACTTAGTGGTGAGTTAACAACATCACATATAGCTTTTAATTTTTTCGAGAATTTTAGGAAAACATTTCCTCATTTTTGGAAACATTGTTGTAAATATAAATACTGTTTGAGGAAAATTGATTGAAAAATTAAAAATCGTTAATTGCGAAATTATTATTAAGTCCCATGCCTACAACAAATGCTTAAACATAATTTAATTTATGTTGTATTTGTTTGTAGAAAAACACTGTAGTCAGTGGTTGCGACACACCTGGCTGTCTTCAACTACCGGTGAAATACGATGGAGCTTCGGTCGAACAGATTACGAAACTTGTCGACATTTCGTTGGCCTGCGAACAGTTCGTCAGATACGATTGCTACGATTCTAAACTGCTCATGGATGGTAAGAAATCAACAAGAAATACTTATTTAAAAAAATTCGATAGTGTCTAAATATTATTCTTTTTACATATCAACGTAATTTTTTTTCACGTCAACAGATACCGCATGGTGGGAGTCACGTGACGGTTCCCATATGACGTATTGGGGCGGAGCACCGCCGGGAAGTAACATGTGTAAATGCGGTATCTCTAACCAATGTACTGAAGCCAACACTGCATGTAATTGCGACGCTGATAGAGAGAGTTGGTTGTACGATGAAGGTACATTAAACTTAATAAGACATAGCCTATCAAAATAATGTTGCCTTACAATTATTTAATAAAACACAGACTAAAAACGCTTTGTATTATTTGCAGGTTTGCTTCAAGAAAAAGACACCCTGCCAGTCACAAAGTTGAGGTTTGGTGACGTCAAAATCGAGGCTGGTGAGCAGGGAAAAGCAACTCTCGGCCCACTTCGTTGTAAGTGGAACGTCAATAGCTCGGTCTCGTCGTGCGACGCTTTACTTAAAGCCGGTGTACGTAAACCAGGCGTTTATTTGATCGACCCAGACGGTCAGCAAGGCCCTATCGACCCTGTAAGCACGCACTGCAATTTCGACGGCACGTGGACAAGCAATAGCACCAGCTATCGTCCTGTGGTCAAGGTTGAAAATCCAAATAAATATATATTCAGCGACTGTGGACAGAAACCGGGGATGTACGGGCCGACTGAAGAAATGTGTAACCAAACCTACACGGGTGGTAACGTTCACGTTCGAGTAAGGGAGGGCACGCAGCTGTGGCGTGTCCCCAAAAACGGTCGGTATCAGATTAGGGCTGAAGCACCGTCCGGTTATCACGTGATCCCGGCCAAGGCAGGGAGAGGAGCGATTTTAACTGCTGAGTTTAAACTTCGGGGCGGAACTCAAATGCGGGTAAATACAGAAAATGGATTCCCACATATATTCGATTTCACCAAAATGTTTAAGATAAAATCGTTTTTTTTGTGCATTTTTCAACAAAAGTTCATGTAAAAAAAGTTGCTTAAAAAAATAACGCCGGGTTTGTTAACTATAAAATGACAATTTTGTTTAGATTTTAGTCGGACAAAAGGGAACGAGTCAAGGCGGGTCAGGTGGTACGTTCGTGACCAAAATGCATGAAGTTTACACACACCATCCTCTACTTGTTGCCGGGGCTGGCGGAAGCGCTTCAGTAAGACAAACCTCCGGAAATTACGAGGCGAGTACAAATACAGATTTTTTTTATCACAAAAACCAAACCACAACCTTGTCAATAAGTAAAAATTTACCAATAAAGTAGCTTTACCAATTTTTCACGTGATATAATTTAGATAACCTACGCGAGCGAAGTTCAAAACGCTAAAGACGGAAGCAATGTCGGAACTAATTTTGGACAAGGAGGTCAAGATGGGAATGGAGGAGACAGGGGAGTCAGATTTCAGGGATCAAATACTCCAGGTAAAATCTTTGTGAGGAATTTAGAAAAAAGGTTGTATTAACAAAATATTTAAAGTGTATCTCAAATATTTTGTGTTTGTGATTTAAGGTGGTGGAGCAGGATTTCTTTCCAATGGCCAGAAATCTTCGGATAACAGATTTAACCCTCGACCTACGAGTGCGATCAAAATACAATCAGAAGGAAAGGGGGCAGAAGCCCCAGGTTTGGGCGGGTCTTACACTTACATCGGAACTGGGGGAAAAATTAAACATGAGGGTGGCTTTGGAGGAGGTGGATCCCCAGCTAAACTCGCCCCAGGTGGAGCTGGGGGGTATTCTGGGGGCGGAGGAGGAGACAGTGAAGGGTTTTCAGGGGGCGGGGGCTCGTTTGTTAGGGGTGCTGATGCAACTAAATATAATATCGAAATTAACAATATTGGAGCTGGGAGAGTTACCATTGAATATTTGGGTCCGGCTGCTGAGTTGGACAGAGAAGATAGGGAGGGAATTTAAAAAAATTAATATAATCAACTTTTTGATAGTTCAAGTTCCGACCTCGATGCAGAAAAAAATAAATAAAAGTATAATAATAAAATGAATAATATATCCAATTTAGGATTTTTTTCTTTTCTAATTATCTAAATTTTCTATTTAAAAAAAAACCAATATTTAGTAACTGTTGTTAATATTGCAATAATTTAACTTGTTTTCTTTTCATTTGATATTTTGTACATTGTGTAAAAAGAGTAATGCTTGTTGTTTAAGTGCGTTCTCTTTCGTGTTTGTTTTAATTAAAGCAACCGTAGCGTGCTACAGGTACTTAATGTGTACTGATGCTTGATTAAAAATTAACTGATATTTATTTATGATAGGGGCTTAAGTAAAATACATTTCTCTAATTTACAATCGACAAAGAAAGCCCAAGTAAATCAAAAAAGAGCTTGACAATTTGTTTGTAAATTGCTTTAAACTTTTCTTGTAAATTAAAATGTGGTTTTTATGATGACGCTGCAAAACTCTTGCAGCAAATTTACGAGTGTTTTGCAATTATTTAAATAAACTAATTTAAATAAACTAATTTCAATACCCTTAAATCGTACCTGTAGTCTGTAAACGGACTCGTGTGTTGCCTTCTGAATTTGACTTTCAATATGCGATAGGTCCTCTGCAAAAAAAGAAAACTTTAATTTTACCAAGTTTTGATTGTTTTAAAATTTCTATTTTTAGATATAATATAGACAGTAATATCTAAAAATGGGGACAAACTGAAAATATTAAAAAAAATAATATTTTTACCACGGCATTGCACCAAAAAAAGCTTCAAATAATAAAATATAAACCTGAGAAAATTCTGGCAAAAGTAAAGCAAACGAATAAAAAATTATCTTTTATCGTACCTTTGGTTTGTAGACTACAGTAGATAGGTGAGTGATTGCCATGCTGTACACTAAAACAATGAAGTCTTTTGTCTAATAACTGACGGTGATGTGCATGAGTTCGACATAAAGACTCGTACAAAGTGAAAACCCGAAGACATTTTTTCCAATCTTCCTCGCTATTCTAAAAAAAATCAAAAAAAAAATATTTTTTTCGAAAAAAAAAAAAAAAAAAAAATTTTTGTTAATGAACAAAAAATTTTAGAGTAAAATTCAAAATTATTTCTGTTTTTTCTACAAACGTTGTAAACGGAAATTCCATATCAAATAAAAACAAAAGGGAAAATCAATGAGTCAATTTTCATTTAATTTAAACTTGGTTAAAACTCCTGTTTTGGAGTTACATGATATTATAACAAGAGTAACAGAGAATAGGGAAATGGATATTGATTTTTTTCTAAATAACAAGTGCCTTGTTTTTGAATGGATGTATATTTAAGTGCTTTTAAATTCACACCACTTTTGTTTATTAAAGTGGAATACTTAAATGCCAAAATATAAAAATATTAATAAAAAAATCACCTTAATTTAATTTTTTTTTTTGGCATATTTTAATAATAAATATTTCGATTTAATTAAAAGAACAGCCTATAGATTATAACACAAAAACTTGGCACAAGCGTGTAAGGGTTAAAAATTGGTAATCTGATATTTCAGATTCTTTTTTTAAAATGCTTTGATACTTTGCTACCACACACAATTGAAACATGATATATTTTTAAACGAAAATACAACTAAAGTCCACTTTATTGTTAAACTAAACTGTATTAATCCTAACATTATCCCACTTAAGTATGAGCGCAACAAAACAAACAATTACATTAAAGATAATGTGTTTTGAACATGGGCGTCATTCCGAATAAAAAAATTTTTTTTTGGGGTGCCAAAAAATAGTAAAATCTCGGCTAAAACATACCGTTTTAATGCGCCAGACAACTGTTATTTGTTTCGCAATAATGCCAGTTTTAGACAACCTACAACGCGGCACGCAGAATATGACTTTTTATGGGGCATCTCAAGTATTTATTATCGTAAGATTTTAGAGATCGCGTACATAACTATCAATTTTACGCAAAAAATCCAACATTTGCAAACAACCTAGAGGTGCCACTTTATTCAGCACTTATTAACATTTTAAATGGGGGTGCACGCACCCCCTGCACCCCCAGGATCGACGCCATTGGCTTTAAAACCAATCATACTTTAACAACATGTTAAAAAATTCAAAAAATTATATAAAAATATATAAAACTGACTAAAAAATGGAAAATTACATTTACAACTAGTATTACTTAAAATAAATTTTTGTTTAAATTTATAAAATTAAAGAAATAAGAAATTAGACTTACAGGGGGTTGTTCGAAGATGTAAAGTAATTTACCCCTAGCTGCGATAAAACAGTGGGACCACTCAGGTGGGGTACCTGTAGTGATTTGTTTTCTTTCGTTGACCCAACCCATGGCATAAACATGATCCTCGTCTGTATGGGTTTTATTAAACTGATTTATCTGAAAAGAAGTATTTTGAGTAAATGATGAGATTTTCTGCAATTGGTGAAACGCACAGGAAGTAATTACAGAAACTTATAAGTATTGGAGTGCACTTACAACACATAAAAATACTTAAATGTATTTTATAATTCTCTGACAAAAAATTACAAAAAAAATTTAATAAAGTGCACAATTTTTCTTTTTAACTTTTAGTCAGTTAAACAAAAAAAAAAACATTAAAGTAACACTTAAAAAACAATTTAAAAAATTTTCACAAGTGTAACATTATAAAAAGCACACTTGGCACTTACATGCTTTTTTGTGGCGTTGCCGATAGCTTTGGCAACTGCGCTCGTCCATTCATTTAACTGGTCTACAGAAGAACAAATTATTGATCCAGACGTGACTCCATCGACACTATACACTTCAAATTCATTTTCTCTGTAAACAAATTGATATGAAACATTAAGTGTATTGATAACATCATGCAAATTTAATGTATGTTGTCTAGGCTATATATGGTCTGTAGCGAATAAAATTATACGGAAACTAATGATTTTAAATTGAATATTCAGGACTTAAAAATTATTCTTAATGAAATAGAATTTTTTTGTGTTTTGGGTAATTAATTGAGTATAGTGAATATTGCAAGACTAGGGTTATAGAAAATGTATCCTTATCACATATTATAGCAACTTAAACACTTTCTACTCGGTATCAAAATATTCAAAAATCCAACCTTAGTTGATCTGTGTTAGAATGATAGCGTTCTAATCTTGCAAGATAAAGCGGAATTGTCAATTTATTTTTCCACATTTTCTCTCTGTCGATTGATTCTTGTGAGGTTTTTTGTACTTCAATTGTTTTTTTATCCTCTGTAATTTTTAATTTGCTGGCCACGGAATCCTTTGGGGGAATGGCTGGGGAGGGGGAGTTATGAATGTGATCGATTTGTGTGCTCACATTTAAGTCATTAATGACTTTTGGTAGAGTTTTTATCGAGTTCTTTTCAATGTTATTGGGTGTTGTTGTTGGTGTTGCCTGTGGCTGGTCAGACGACTCTGATGTTTTACTAGAACCTAATAGTGTTTAAAAAAGCAAAATAAGTCGAAAACTTTAAAACATTTATAAGTTAAAAAATATGTCAAAGTTTCACCACCATATACTAGACAAACCAGAGAAATTTAAGTAACAATAAATCAAAAAAATTCATATAACACAAAGTTTAGCAGTTATTTAAGATTTTTACTTTAAAAAAAATTTTAAGTCAACAAACTCAACCAAATGAACTTTCACAACTTAATTCTTTAAAGTGTAATTAAACAATAAAATATATACCAATCCTTAAATTAAGGTAATCCAAAAAAACAAGTTACATTTAAACAATTTATATCAAAATAAGAATAAAAAGACTCACTCACTTGCTGAAGAAACAGGGGGTCGAAGAACGTGTCCGGCTCCCTCAAATGCACACACAGTTAGCGCCACCTCATGGCCGCATGACCTCAATTGTGCAACGACGTCGTCGTGCATCATATGTTCCACCCTTTTTTCATTGACTGCCATGATGGCATCTCCAGGATGTAGCAAATGAGTTTGATCAGCTAAGTTTTAATTTTAAAGGTTATTAAATAAAATCTTTAAAAAAATAAAACAAAATCTGCATTATCTTTTAACAAAAAAAAAAAATTTAAAATTTAAGTATAAAAAATATAATACAGCCTATGTGTTAGTTTTAATTTATTTATTTTGTCAATTTAAAATTACTTTAGAAATATTTAAGTTAACATTTTTACTTTACTGTCATTTATAATCACTGTTAAAGAAAATTGGTATTTATGGTAGATCTAATTAAATTAGTTGGCCTGAGTTTAATTGATAGGCAAAAGCGTGAAACTCTAAAAGGTGTAAATATATTCCTAATTTGGTGTAGAAGTAATTATTAAACCAGGAGATTGATCAAACAACTTCACTAGGTTAATTACACAACAAAAGTAACTTATTAGCTTTAACAAACATTATGTATGTTAAAAAAAAGTAGCTCCTTTTAGCGTCGTCTGCCGGTTTAAATGAGTAATACTAAAATGAATGCGGAAAGGGCAGAATTTACAAGGGAAGAAAGGTATAAAAATTCCGCCATTTTCCGCATTCATAAACCTAGCGGCCGACGCTAAAAAAGCTCAAAAAACAACATGTTAAAAAAAGAGCTATCTTTCACATACCTGCTTGTCCCGGAAAAACTCTTGAAATAAGAACTGGGATTCCATGTTCAGCTCCTCCCTTGACACTTATTCCCAACCCTCCTCCTGGCTGGCGCTTTATTGTAACAACCCTTTCAACTATTGGATTGTCTTCACTTGGCTAAAAATTTTAAGTTAAATATTTAAGGGGCTACCCATACAAAAGAGTTTAATGGACATATGTATGTCCAATGCAGAGGCATTACTATAAACACTTTTGATGTTCGATTACAATCAATATAATAAACATTTTAAGAAAAAATACAAACTTATAAATAAAAACGCAATTGTACAAATTGAAATTTACCATTTTATTGTCCTTCTCTGTAGTATTAACTTGAGAAGAAACTTGAGGTTTATCAGTAAAAACTCTCGGTGAATTAGAATCGTGAGATGATAAAGAAGCTGTAGTCTGCATAAACAACAATTTTAATTTAATAATCTGTCTCCAACTTTTTAAATTTTTTTAGTATATTTATATTTGATATGGTGCCAACTTCTTGACCCAAACATAGAGTAAAAATTGCTACTCCAACCAAGTCTGAAGTTGATTTGGCAGTTTGGGATATTAATGACCATGATTTCTGTGCGCCAACCATTTTTTCAGCTCTGCGGGACCTTGTATCATTAATAACTGCTTACTCGAAGGGTTACAATGATAGACCACAAAATCAATGGTGTTGAATCCAGGAATCTCTATTAGCGGCATCCGCCGAATGAATGCAGAAAGGGCGGAATGCACAAAAGAAGATTAGGGTAGGTTATAATAATTCCGCAATTCCGCATTTCATAAACTTGGCAGACAACGCTAATAGAGCTCCGAATCCAAGACCTTATGTAGTAAAGGCACTTCTTCAACATGCTGTTAGTATAAGTTCGTTTATTAGCAAATCATTTACCAACTAAGAAAAACAGAAAAATGTTTTATATTTTACGATAGTCTATAAAAACCAACCTGCCTAGATAAAGTAGGTTTCAAGTCTGATATAGAAGATGTTGAATCAATTGCAGTTGATCCCAATTGTGGATGATGCTCTTTTAAAATCAAACTATCTTCGGTTAACTGAACAATTACTTTTCTTGTTTCCAATCCATTTTTAACATCTAAAAGTGCTTCTTTCATCTGCAGTTTAAATTACGTAGAATTTTAAAAAAGCCTGAATAAAAGTAAGATAAAATTTAATTTTTTTTATTCATTGGTTAAAACTTCGACAAACTCATGATTAGTATGTAAAATAAAACAGTAGGCATACACTTAGTACACTTTTATTGATAAACAAACTCGTTGAACTAGGCCAAGTCTTTGCCCTTCGCTGGTTAACGCATGAGAAGAAATGCCTGCAAACTTTCGAAAATAAATTTACAACCAACAGACCATGGGACAAAATAAAAGCGGAATGCGAAGTTAGGCGGATTAAAGTATACGGATAAAAAAATACTTTAACTGTTTTATCCTCAATGTGGCAAGGTCGATTTTTCCAGCTATATTATACGATAACGATTATTACCCGGCCAAAGTATAACTTTTATCTTGCAAAGCGCAGTTAAAAACAAACTATAAAACTTATTTATGTAAGTCGAGCGTTATATTCATACCAAATGGCCAATTTTACAAAGTATTATAAACTGTATTAAAGCAATTTTTCGTCTAAAAAGTCATAAATATAACATCACAAGGGCGATGTTATTAAAAACAAATTTTACTCTAGAATATTTAAATTAAATGCTTCAAGTTTTTATTGCATGATATAGTATATTGTACATAATTTACAACACTTAAAAATGTAGGTTACCCGAGTTTTTTTTATATCATGTTTATAATATATATGTCATAATATTATGTAGTTTATTAAGTTTTTTTCGGCATTAAATTATAAAAATATGTCAGGAAATGTCTATTCAATTCGAATGATTTATGATTACGTTATGAGCGGAATATCACATCATTAGTATTACGATTTCGTTTTTAGTTTAGATAGATTGAAGCCTAGAAACGGTAAATTCAACCTTAATATCGTAAACTTTTACTAAAATGACAAAAGTAACTTCACTTAAAAATTAATACAGATAAAAACTATGCGTTTCTGTTAACTAGATTTTAGAATTTAGAAACAACAAACTTGTATTCACGTTAGCTTACGATTAATTTATCATCGATTAATAAAGCTACACAGTAAATAGATTTATTAATCCATTAAGGTGAACTCAGAATTATTATCAGCTGGTAATTTAACGCCCATGTGTAATTGGAAAGAAGCTGCTGAATTTGTTTTAAAGCAAAAATATTAACAATGTATATGCTGAATAATATATTGAACCACACTTGTCTGGACAATCGTTTGACCACGACGCCACGGATGCTTACAATTTGTTCCTATGCAGTAGTAGTTCTAGAGACGTCGCTGGTCCTAATTGCTATGATAGCGCGGTGGAAAATTTTTCACTCTAATCTGTACATATTTGTTGCTTCAACGCTGGTTGCTAACCTACTATCAGCAATAGCTGGAATAGTTCTTGCGGTAAGAAGGCTCAATTGCTTGATAAATCATGTTAAGGTATTGGTCCAAATAATTCATGGCCTTCTCTTGTGTCTTACAGTTTTTATCGTCATTTAATGTCTCCAATAGAGCCGTTGCATTTACAAAAGGAATCAACTATGGTGGGATTGTACTTCTAAACGTAAGGTAACGTAGTATAAAGGGTAAATAGGGTTAACGTTTTAAAATTTAAAAAGTATTATTCAATATACTGAAGAATCTGTATTTACTATTTTAGCCTATGCTTTGTTCATACGTCGGTACGATTCACATATACTCGATTTACTGACTTTGTCTCGACTTCATTTATCCCATTAGATCAGATGAAAACGCGTAATTATTGTTTGACACGAATGAGTGTTTTATTTAGGTATGAAATGACCACTTTTTTAAACAAAAAAATAGCTATGGCATGATATAGTTAACTTTTATTATGGTACATTATATTTTCCAATATCTTTTCCAAATAGAATATTCATTCATGTTTGAAAATTAAAATTTTGTCATCTATTTTAAAGCCATGTATAAAATCACAAACAACTATCGGGTTTAGTTAAACCTTTCATGCCTTGTTGATTGGACACTTTGTACTAGTTTATTTGTTAATTTTATGTTTGCTAGGAGTAAAAAAGTTGCTAATCGGATAATTATAGTATTGTGGATCCTATTTGCATGTCTTGTGATCTTGCCTACCTGGATGATGTGCTCAGTTGATAATGGGTTTTGCTTTACACATTGTATTGGTCATGTTGAAGTCTATTTTTTAAACGGAACAAAAGCCATACTACTAGCATGTGATGAGTAAGTGACAGTATGATTAATTTGTAATTTGGTAGTAGGTAAGTGATAGTATCGGATGGGTTGGCATATATGGTGTCAACCGAAGGTTTAAAATTATATTACTAAAATTCAAGATTGGCGTTTTTACATTATAGTATTACATGTTTCTTAAATTTATTGTTTTATTTATTTTGTAGGCGAAAATGCAATATGTACATGCAACCTTTATGGACTTCTTACATTATTCTTCTAATCACAATCGCATTTGTCTGCGTGTTATTTTTGATTTGGGCAACAATTTCAGCCGTGTGTGTGAAGATCAAAATTGTTCCACAACGTGGTAAAAGTTTAAATTTTCTAAAAACGCGCCCGTGTTAGGCATATTTGGCTGTTGAATATATAAATCTATGTTGTAATTAACTTGGACTAAACGATGCTACAATACCAGAGGTTAATGAACCACACAAGTTAAGTATATTTATTGTGGAATAGACAATTTGGCTGCTATGACATAAGTATTCTGGCACAAGTTTGGGCGCTCAAACACACTAACAAAAAGTAATGTTACCTTTAAAAAGTCTAATATAAAATTTAAAGAATTTCCAAGTTTCCAATAAAAACTATTTTTTAGCGAAATGTAAACAAACGATCGAACCAACAGAAGCATCTACCACAGAAAACGAATTTGAAGCAGTACCAGAAGTTGGACCAACAGTAACAACTAAAAGAGTTTTTGGTTTCAACCACGACATAATGGCAAGATTTGCCTTGTATATTACCACAGGTGTATTAATATGCTGGTTACCTATTCTGACTGGCTTAGCTTCTAGCACGATATTTAACGTCCACTTGATGTCTCTCGATGCCGCTAACTACTTAACGGTAAAATTAATTGCTTTAATGTATATGTGGCTAATTTTTTTATTTGCTATATTTTTCCCAATAAGATTTTAGGTATTGATTCCATGGTAACATTGTCCTTTGGTAAGCATTCCGTGTTGTGTGTAAATTAAAATAGGCTATTATTAGCGTTCTACAAGATGGATATACTATTTAACAAGGCTAAGAATATATTCAAACTAATTGACAAATTGTTTTTTCAAGTTAATGGCTGTTGTGTTGCAATTGTTAGTTCCATTTATATGTGCTGTTATGCTGGGTGGCATAAGGACTGCGATGCTTTCTTTCTACTCCTGGTAAATATGTAAACCCAAAATACCAAAATATGTAAGCATTTAGAAAAGGTTTTTAAGTTAAATTTTTTTTAGCACAAGAGTCGAGGTGACAACCCCGGGCGCGTGAAAATATCAAGACGAAATGTTAGAGCATTTTATTATTTTTTCTTTAGTTGAGAACACTTGAATATACCTAAACACAAAGCTAATACAATAATGTCGTTAATCAAAAAAGTTATTTAAATGTTTAAGATTTAAAATTTGTAAATTTTTTGTTGATTTGTATGATATACTAATTAAAGAAATTTTTAGTATTGTTTGACTATTAGTTATAACTTTTAACAAAGCCAAGTTGAGTTTATAAAAAGCTTATTATAAAAAATATTAATTTTATTAAATAAATATTATCTTATATTATATTATTTAATAATAACAACAACCATAATTTAAATTACTTTTTATTTGTTTTGTGAAAACATTTAAACAATCAATAAACATGCAAATAACGATTTGTTTGCAACAATTAAAATTATGGCATAAACAAGTTGCAAAAATGGAACGAAAAAAGAATTTAATTTTCGGTTAGGTACATTTTCAAACTTATTAATGGATCAAACAAATAAATATTTTTAACACAAATTTTTTCTAATTTTCTAGTGCCTAAATCTAAATTGGTTGTTTTATAGATTATAAATATGTCTTTCAAATTTGTTTTAAATTTTGCAAAAAAAAAAATAAATCAAAAAAATAAAATCAAAAAAATAAAAACACGAAATAAAAAATAAAATTAAGTAAAACTATCGAACAATAAATTAACTATACCCTGCTACAGCGTTAAAACGAACATTGCCACTTTAAAATCGTTAAAAACTAATATATATCTCAATTGTACAATATAACATACATGCAATATGCATACGCTGTTAGAACACTGTCGGCAACAACATTACGACACAGTGACATTTAAATCAAGTTGGAACAATTTATAGAATTTCTATATAGAGTTGGGAATGTGCCTAAATTTATTGTATAAGTACTATATATAAATTACACATTATTAGGGCATGTGTTAAGGACAGTTACATCAATGTTAGTAATACATTAATAAATCATTTGTATATCGGTGTACTATTTATAGTATACACCTAGTTAGTTTTTGATTTTTTGACCTGTCATTTGTATATAGCACTTTGTACACGACAATTTACAAAATTACACGGCAATTTACAAATTCATCTGCATTCTTCACACTTAACAACGAGTTTATAACCAAGGGAACGATAATATAGATGCATAATTAACCAGCACGAAAATTACGCGCAGCTAAATATTGGAAAGTGTAATATCATATGACTTTTGTTCTACAAACGGTAAAAATTACGACTTATTTCAAGTGGCCAGTTTCCACATAATCACGTGACTTTTTAACAAGGAACTGTCGGCTGCCTTTAATTTTTTATCCTCGGGGGAAATAATTCCCAGGTCGCCCTTTCTAAAATCCACATACCCTTCGCCGCCAGCCATTATCAATACGCTGTCGGTTGACGGCGTTGCCATTTTTGTTGGTGAGCTTTGCGACGTGTTTGGGGTCATTTGGACACCTAATAACATATTAAGGGTATAGGCAACTTTGCATTGAACATGCCATAGCTTAATATAGGCAAGGCTAGCCCACTTGTTAAACCGTATATTCAATAATAAATATTTTTTCTGTTATTTTATCCAGGCAAAGTTAAGAAAATCTTATTTGTTTTTACTGATACTGTAAATTTATTAAAAGTTAAGGTGCCTTTCATAGAAAATTAAAAATAGTCAGAATTAGCCTTTTCAGTGACACATATTTTGTAAAAACCCACCTGGCAACTCGACGAAAAATTTCACAGCCTCTCGAAATCCATGAAAACTCAGCTGGGCGTTAGCCATTGAGCAATAAGGAATAAAGGTTTTAGTAGAAGCCTTATCACTTAGTGGATCGTTGTACACTCGGACCACTCCACCGGGTCGTTCAGATTGAAATCGTGGCGAAGTGGATAGCACTGGCTTAGAGGTGTTGACGCGTGCCCCTTGGAAATTTTAGGTTTAATTTCTTAATATCACATGGTTTATATTGCACAATGTTAGGTCAATTACATTAATGCACGCCAAATAGCAACAAGAGGACCGGCAGCGTGGTGTAGTTGTGAGAACACCTGCTACACCACCATGAGGTCGTGGGTTTAATCCACACTGCTCTCATGCTGTAACGCCCTCGAGTAAAGCGCTATAAACGGTATAAAATCCTGCTAAGCCAAAACTTAATCAGCAGCATAATTACTGGGCAAATATAATCTATAACATCCAAACTGCCAAAAGGCAACTCGAGACTGGGTCGGAGTAACTGATGTTACTATGTTTAGGTCGCGCATTCGACGTTCCCACATCGAGGATAAAGCTGTATACATAAAAAAGAGTGATAACCAAGTTTTGATATCAAGTCAATTTGGAGGGGATTTTCAAAAAAAAAAAAAAATTGCAAAACAGCCTGCATTAAATGCAACAGTTGTATATCATATTTTTTGTTGAAAATTTAATAAACTATTCAAAATGAAAACTGTAATTTTACTTATACTTCTAACCTCTTTTGCCGAATAACTTGTTTTTTATTTTCTTTCCCGTTATTTTACGATACCTTGCTCTATTCATATTCTCACTTATCTGCTGCCTACGTTTTAATGATAACTCTTTGCATACACAACTAGCTAAACTGTCACTTTTACTCATTTTACAACGAAAACAAATTTCTTCGCTTGATTCTGCTATGTTCTTTTCAATGACATTCCACATTACTCTTTCTAGGGTATGAGCTCCAATTGTCTTTATCTCTTAAGTTAGAATAATATAAACATTACAGAATCTTAGTTTTTTAAGTATTAGTTAAAAAAGCCTTAATTTAGTTATAGTATGAGATTTAAACTACAAAAAATCTTCTATAATATTAAAAAAGTAAAATGATTACTTTCAAAAAATATCTTGGTTTTAAAGTAAAAACTGTTATACATTTTAAGCAATATTTTTAGGAAATTAAACTTAGTAAAATAATAAGTTATAATTACCCTCAGACAAAGGAACAGACATGACAACTCCATTTCCAGTTCCTATCCACAATCTACTATTTGAAGCCATGAGTGTTGTTATTCTATAAAAACAATTTTTTTACATAAAGAAAGTTCGAAAACTAAAATCTTAAAGCCACTTTTAGTTTTTACTAAAAAAAACACCAATAATAATAAAAGATTTAATATATATATAGTGAAGTTTAGTGAACATATATATATACTTATATTTATGTCCTATTTATAAGTCTACAAAATAAATTAAAACTGCTGTTAGTAGTGCGAAGTGCCACCATATTTTTTGAGTAATAAAATGCTGATCATTGGTTGGGCTTTAGTCAAATTTTACTAAGAAAAAAATTTCATAAAAATGTTATTATAAAATTTCCCTACAAAATGAATTCAGTTATTACCTCACAAATGAAAATCCGAGTTTTCCAGAGCCGAGTACTTTACTCACATAAGGTTCGACATCAACATCTTGTAAATGTTGGAGTGTTCGTGCATGATATAAACGAACTGTCGAGTCCAATCTGATCGAAACCCAAACCCCATCACCAACCCAGGCTAGTTGGCGAACTTGAGATTCCTTGCGTGGGTGAGCGTCAAAAGATTTCTAGATTTGGAATTTAAAAAAAAATTGTAATTTAAAATTAAAAATAAACTTAGTCAATTTTTGTATTGTTTAAATAAGTTTGGAAATTTTATACCTAAAAAACCTAAAAATATATCAAACCTCTGATTTTGAAATATACTATATGTCATAAAAAGAGTATTGAGAAAATTTATTTTTTAATAAACAACCATTAGATTACGTTATTGTGATAGTTTAATGATTTAATCATTAAGTTTATTGCTTTTTGAAATGTTGAATTGAATATGATTGATTATTACTCTTACTGATTATACAACAATTAGCAACGGATATTAAATTACAATGTACATCAATGGTTGAATAGTACCGTCAGTAACATTATTTAAAGTAATTGTATATTCAATAAGGAGAAATAAAGTGGTGATCAATCTTATTTAAATTTAAAACAAAAAAAGTGGTGATGATGGAAAATACCTCAATTTTCATTGTTATTGGGTTAACGATGTGAACTCTGTTTCTATACCCACACCAGACATTATCGTAAACAATCGACAAACATCTGATAGAATGATGAGGTCGACCCAAATCCAATAAATAATAATTTGATAAATCCCATACACCTTCTGAAAACAAAACAAATGGTTGTTGAAAGTTTAAATACATGTAAAGATTTGATGTACATAAAGGCTTTGCTGATATTAACATTAATGTGTAACTTGTGTGTAAAAAATAAGAAAGTTTTACAATTATCTAAAGGTTATGTAATAGTAACCTATAGAATACAAATATCTAAGCAAAAAATGGACAATATCACCAAATCAAAGGCTTCTAATTACTAATAATGACAACAGCTTAAAGTTGAGCATATTAAAACACAATTTTTAAACATAACCTTTTTTCTAAATTAATAAATCTTATTTAGGTTGGGCTTAATAATAAAACTTAGATAAATAAATTCATTTGTACCAGTGTCACGACGAAATATAGCAAGAGTTCCATCTGCAAGGGCAGCAAGTGTTCTTCCTTGAATGTGAACAATCGATAAAACCGAGTCGTTCAATCTAATCTGATGCAAACATTTTGACCAATTCTTAACTGCTGAATGTACATACACGCTAAAAAAATTAAATTAGCAAAATCATGGAAAAAAAGATTTGCAAAAAATGACCAATTAAGAATTTTTAATAAAAATATGTTAATAATTATTATATGCAATATTTACAAAAAAAAATTTTTTTTTAAATTTTTTAGATGACTCACTATCCATTTTGAGCTCCCAACCACATAGTAGGTTGCAGACTTGTAATTTTATTTTTAGGTTTTTTAGTCGGTGTTAATTCAGTTTTTAAGGCAGATTCAGCGCTTTGTATTGATTCATTGTTGGCAGTAGTTTGTTCTGATATTGGGGATTGCACTTTCTTTATATTACCAATCTAAATTTAAAATTTTATACTAAAAAAAAAGTTTTACTACAAAAATAATGTTTTTTTTTTAATATGAACAAAAATATTTCAATAAAATCATTTTTTCATATCCCCTTAGGGGGATAGGTTTTTTGTATTTTTTTTTGTATACCCACTAGGGGGGTAGATAGTAATTTTTGTATAACCCCTAGAGGGATAGATTTTTTGGAAGGGGTGTGACATTGTGATATGTTTAAGCTATCCATCAACGCTCAAACCCGAAACCTTCTGGCACACAGTCAAATGCCATTATTTTATTATTAACATAACAAGATCTTGTGCAAAATTGTGTCATCGTAAAATAAATACAAAAAAATGAAAAATGTAACAACTTTATGACATACCTTTGATGAAGATGCCCCATCAATATTAGAAGAACTTGTTTCTTTAAAAACATGCTCAGTTACTAAATTAAACATTTTAATACAGAATTACACATTCGTATTTCGAATATTTTTGTACTCTAAAACTTTGCAAAATTTAAAACAAAATTTGGCAGAAATTTTATTTCTTAAGAAATCAAATGATTTTTAATACATAGATGATTACCTCCTTGACTAGAATTTCCTTTCTTTTTAGAAACAACTAACTCTTCAGTAGCTTCAGTTGCTAAATCATTTGCACTATGAGAACTTTTAACATCTAAAAAAAAATTCCAATCAGAGATATTTAAAAAAAATTTCTTGAGAAGCTTATAATTTTACTTTGTATTGCAATATAGTGCTCATGTGATTTTAGATTTTAAAATACTAACTTAATTTACCCCCATTATATTGTCCTTCTTCTTCATCTGAAGTATTTAAATATTCTTCCTCTCGACCCTCTATTAATATAACATAGGTTAAACATTTTAAAAGTAAAATTATAAAAAATAAAAGAGTTACCAGTTACAACTAAGAACAAAGTATATTTAAAAAGTTGTATTTAGGCAATCAATTAAAACTTCAATTTTTTTTAACTAGATTTGCAACATCTTATTGTTTAAAGCTTAACCAAAAAAATATAAATGGTAGTATCTGACTATATTACTAAAAAAATATTTTACCAAATAAAAATATTTTCGAAAACCAAAATTTCGAAACCATCATTTTTACTGAAATCTAAGTTGATTTTTTTTAAATTATAAAGAACATTTTCCAGAAAAGAGCTAGCGTTAAAAAGATTCAATAGAAAATGTCTTGATGTCGGTAAAATACTGTTTTCATCAAAAAATACATTTAATAAAATAGTTTTTAATAACACGTCATTAATCTTAGAATAACATACCAGGTACACAAGTGATGCAAAGTATATTCGTGTTATTTGTTCCCACTTGAAATTGTTCAACACATTTGTTCGGTTCCCTCACGTTAAGAATGTTTATTTGACTTCCGCTGTTTGAACTACTTGATCTACCATCACATGCCACCACCCACACATAAATTTCATTTGAATCTGTATCAATTGTCTGCAAAAACTAAGTAATATAACTATATTATCTTTTTTAAATGCAACTTTATCTGTGATGGGAAGGCTGACTTTAAATGACTTCAATTATGACTTTTACCCTTGCAGAAAGGCTGACTTTAGGGCCTAAACATACTGCCTTTTATGTTACCCCAATTCGGTCTTAAGTTGCCTTCAGTAGTTTTAAATAATACCAATCATATTGGCAAATATTAACCCAGCCAATTGGTTTTTGTCTTGACAAAAATTTGTCTGGTTTATAGCACCTTTCTCAAGGGCGCTACAACATAGAAGCATTTTTTGTTATACATAGAAAAATTTGTTAAAAATATGCACAGTATTTATGTTTGAATTATTTTTAACTAACCTGTCCATTTACAAACACATCATTCGAAGAGTTGAGTGGATTAGCATCACCTGAACCCACTTGCTCCAATTTAATTTTCTCCAAACTATTGTTTAATTCAATATCAAATTTACTTCCTTTAAATGTACTTGCAGAAGCAGCACACCATAACTGTAAACAAAAAAACCTTTTACTTAAAAAAATATAATATAACTGTTTTAAAATTTATTTTAACATTTTTTTTACTTCTAAAATTTATACAGTTTTAACAGTTACTCTATAATTTTTTTTATTATTAAGAATTTACCTAAAATTCTAATAAAATATTTTAAAAATCTAAAAACTTTAACAATTAGCTTTCGTTTTACTATAAAAAAATTTTAATATATTATATAAATATTTTTATTTACCTTGGTAAGTGGAAACTTATCAGCAATAGGACCACAATAAACAGGAACAGGAACTTTTCTGGAATTTTCTTTATTTTCCTTCACGCTCGATGGACTGTTTGGTAAACTCCATCCACATGCCTGTAAAATTTGTAGCAATTATTTCTGCCTCAATTTAAAGATTTTAAAAATTCAAATAACCATTTTTAAAAAAAAAATTATTGATACTTACCTTCTTTTTCCACTGCGTAAAAAAATAAATAAAATCGACCGTTTATATAAAATTATTGCCAAAAAACAAAATATACCTTAACCACAATATATTAATTTAAATTTAGAAAGAGAAAACTTACCTGTAATCTATCTCCATCCGAGTTGATATTAAGAAGCATGTTATCTTTCTTTGTATGTTCACTTTTAAAACTGTTGTTGAAAGACCTAAAAGTGTTAGACACTATTAGATAACCCCAACAATTGCAGTAGTTGAAATATAATAAATAAATACTTATAAAATCAAAGGCAATTTGAAATCACCTAACTAATGTAAATATGCATAATCTGGATTACTCAGAATCTTTAAATAAGGTCTAAAGTTAGATTTTGACTTGTGTTAGGCATTAATTTATATAACTAAAAACCTTTGACCATACAGACATTTTCCCCCCAAAAAATTTTTTTTAAATAACAACAAACCAAAATTTAGATCCATAGAAGGATTAGGGAAAGAGTGGGTTAATAGAAATGTTTATGCTTAGTAATATCAGGTTTTCAGACATACTGTTTTAATTCAAATGTCCATTTGTTAAAATATATTTTGGTGATATAACAATAAACTATAAGGGACTACATTTATGTAAAAAATCAACATCTTAACAACTTAGTATCTTAAACAATATCTTCTTTTACTTACCCTTGCATACAATCCACACCAGGTGATCTTCCATACATTGGCAACATACTGCTCTTCGATCTTGGTATAACCTTGGCAGTTGATACATTGTAGCTCATATAACTTCCATACTCACTCCCCAGTGAATATCTTTTATCTTGGGGCGAGGAGGAATGGGTTGAGTTGGATGTGCTGGTTTCTGTGTTGCTACCTGAGGTAAACAACCGACTGAAGCTGTATGATATGTAAAAAAAATTGATTTAAAAAAATGATAAATTTTAGTGAATAAAATAATCTAAGCTGAAAATAAATAACATTTTCATAATACTATGGTAATAAAAAAATATTTAAAAATGAATTTTAAAAAAGAAAACACAGAACTGAACCAAACTTACAACGAAATGTTTGAATTTAAAAATTTTATACAACACATTCTATTTATTTTTTTATTAAACAGCCAGAAAAAAAAAACAATAAATAGCCTATAGAAAAGAATTTAAAAGGGAGCCCTTAAATTAGTTTAAAATTAATTTTGTAGGTCTCAATTATAAAACAAAATAACTTACAATTGAAATATTGAGGACTTAGATTTAGCTTTAGGTTGGTTAAGATCAGAATGTGTCCTGGATGCTCTCAATGTTTCAGTCCATCTCACAGCCTCCTGTAACTCCATTAACCTCTCCTTGTATTGATTCCTCTCCATCAAAACTCGGGCCATCTCTACTCTTGTGAAGCGTTTACGTTGGGATAATGGAAGAATATCCTAAAAAATAAATATTTTTTCGGTTTTAATAAGAAATGCTAAGTTTAAAACCTGTAAATAGGAAGTTTTTATTAGTTTGACCCAGTTTTTATTCGCCTGTATTAGTTTGTTATATTGTTGACCTGATAATATTATCTGTTTATAGGCCTGTTAATTTAAAAATAAACCTAAAATTTTGCAGGCTTAATTAAAGACTTACTGCACTTATTATAAAAAGCTTCTTTAATAAACTTAATAAAAAAAGGTATGATAAGTAAATTATTTTTTTTACAATAGTAAATTTTAGCCAAAAGATTGTAACAAATAACTATCAAACTTTTTTAAAAAAACAATTAATTTTTTTTTTAATTTTACCTCTTCTTCAGATTGTTTTGATATTGAATTTCTAGTTGATCCTGAAGAAATGTTTTTCAATTCTGATTTCAATGCAGAAATCTCTTTTTCGAAGTCCTTTAATTTTTTAAACAATTCGTCTTTTGCAATTTCTGACACTTTCAATTCCTCTCTGTTAATTTAAATAACAGAATTCAAATTAATTAAAAATAGCCAAGTTTAATAAGTTATTTTTTTTTAAATTAAAAAAATATTTGTTAATATAACACTTTAAGAAAATAACATAAAAGAATAAAATAATAAAAATTGTAATCAGCAGTTTAGTTATTTCTAATTTTTGCATACTTCAACAGAGTTTGTTGTGTTGTAAGTTGATCAACTTGTTGAATGAGATCATCTTTAACAACATTCAAGGCATTTTTGGTAGCCATCAACTTTAGATTTTCTTGGATTAAATTATCAACTTCTTTGCTCATCCCTATTAATTTTTAAAACAAAAATTTCAGATATTTAAAACAATTCTAAAAAATTACAAAACTAGCTTTGTCATTTGGTGTATAGCGGTTTTACTTTAAAAGCAACATTGTTCTTATAAAAATAATATCAATTTTATTACAAGAATATACATTTTTTTTACATGCACTAAAACAATATTGAATAAATATTTCAATATAAAAAAAATATACCGAATATATCTGCTCCTTCATCTACATCTCCCACATCAGTCTTTGACATTTCAGCAAAGAGGGAACTCTCATTCACTGTTATATTACTGTTGTCGAACCCAACATTCTCTATCCCACTGTTTAAATACAAAATTCATTGTTAACTAACAGTCAAGCACAAAAAAGTTTAAATTTTACTTCAGGCCAAAAAATAAGGCTAAAACAATTTTTTTTATTTTGTAGATATCTTTATCCTTGATGTGGGAAAGTCGAATGCGCGACTTAAACAACACATCAGTTACTCCGTCCCAGTCTCGAGTTGCCTGTGGCAGTTTGGGATATTATAGATTATAATTGCCAGATAAGCAGTGGGGATTGAACCCACAACCTCATGTGTGGTGTAGCAAGTGTTCTTACCACTTCACCACGCTGGCGGTTTTTATCAACAAAATAACCTTGTAAATTTATTTGCATCATTATCTGCAGGAGTAGCATCTGCTTTGGAGGATTGCTCAAGATCGAATCCCATGTCATCATTTAACATCTCCTTTACTTCCTCACTCACCCATCCCACCTCTTCAATATCCGGCGATCCGACATCTGCGATAAAAGCAAACAGTTTTTTTTTTACTTTAAAAAAAATGTATAAAAAACAAAAGCTTAAAAACTAGGTATGGGTAAAATTTTTCAAAAAAATAAATAAAACGAGAACAATTTTTTCTTAAGCAACAAAAACAGGTCAAGCTTTTATTTAAATAGTATGCAAATTTCTTAAAACTATTTTAAACTATAACTTCCTGTATGTATGTGCAACTTGCTCAAAACAAAAAGATTGTTAAAAGTTAAAATTTCCAATTATTTCTTACCCAAAACTTCTGACAAGTTTTTATTGTCATCCAATATCGAGCAATTATCTTGAACCGGTGAAGCAAGTAAATTGTCAGAAACATTTGCAATTTCTTCCTAAAAAAATTTATGGAATAAAGTTGATTTTGCAACTTTATTTTCTTTAAATTTATCCAGAAAATGACCTAGACAATATATTTACTGTAAACATGTTATGTAAAAAAAAATTTAAGTTTAACAAAAAAAATAAGTTTAAAAATTAAGGTTAATATTGTGATAACAATATGATTTTAGGACAAAAGTCAGACCCAAGTGTTAAAGTATATAACAAATATAATTCTCTCCATATAAAATCACTTATAAATTGACATACTTTAAAATTGATTTTCATTTTATCACTGGCTGGTGTTGATGAGACAGCAGATGGAATAACAGGAGAGAAAATTTCGTTTTGGTTTGAATCCTCGGTAATGAAACTTTGTAAAACTGGTGAACTTAAGGACAAAGGAGAAGGTGTTGCATGGCATACTTCTTTTCTAAAAAAAATATAATTTATTAAAGCATTTGTATTATTTGCAAAAAAGAGGTCTTTTTAGAACTGCTCTTCGGATAGCCTATGTATAGTTATTCCTTAGTTTCTTATATTTTCAATTTTTCAATAATATATAAGATCTTAAATAGCCAACCAACATTCTTTGATATTTGTACATTAAAATATTTTTCTAAAATATTCGACTTAGAACAAAGCAGTTAAATAAAATTAAATTTATTTGGGAAATATCTTGGTATTGAGCAATTTTTTGCTTTTAAAAACTGATTTTAAATGTATTAATCACTATAAAGAACAAACAATAAGTTTCACAATGTTATTGATTTAAGCAACTTTGCCATTTACCTACACCACAACATTGAACTTACCTGTACCAATACACACTGTAGCTAAAATAATTTATATTTAATGTAAGATGTGTCAAATTACATGAAATAATCTCATATCTATAAATTATCATATTAAAACTAATGTGATTATAATTAACGGTAGGCAAATTATTTTAACAGTAATCCAAATTAGCATAGTAATTAATTAACAATAAATTACCCTTGCAAAAGTAATAAGTAATATATAATATGTATTCCAGAAAGCAATGTAGATATGATTACTTTCTAATTTAAAAACTAGAAGAAGCAGAATACAGAATCAACACATAACATACTTAGCCTTTGGTGATTTCTCTATTTCAGAAAATGAAGATTGTTGTTGTAATGTCTTTGTTTTTTCAATGTGTTCCATATAAGATTGTATCATCTTAAAATAATTAACAACACTTCAAAAAAATATAAAAAAAAACAAAAATATATAAAATAAATTTTTTAAAAAATAATAAAAGTTACATAAAACAATAAATAAAAAAGTATGACCCCATATTAAGTTTTTTTTTAATCCTTTTTTTAGTGAACACCGATTTTTAGTTACACTTACCTCTGTATGACGCTCATGTAAAGCATTATATTCAACTTTCAATTCACTTTCTCGTTCCTGTAATCTTTCAACTTGAAAATAAACCAAAGTTAAAATTTAATAGTTAACAAAAAAGTAGGTCATTTTATGCATTTATACATAAAAAAAAAAGTTATAGTTTAAAAAAATAACTAGGTTTTTACAAAATTGTAACATTTTTAATGTGTAATAAAATTTAAAGCGCATTTTTTAACTTGTTTGCATTTAGATGCAGGTAAACAAATCGTTAATACTTAAACAAATGTTTCTATAATAAAATCAATATTAAAAAATACAACAGTTTTTATTTGACTATTGCAATATTAATTAGAACCTAATACCTCTATACCTATTTTATTTAAAAATAGTTAGATTTAAATTTGCAATTAAATTTAAAGAAAAAAATAAATAATTTATTGATTACCCTTCATAGCAAGATTATCACAGTGAACTTATTTAAATATCCTATGATAGTGAAATACTTTAAATTCTAAAGACAATAATTATACATACTTTGGTCGCAATAATTCTTGCATTTTAATTCAAGTTGGCAGTTAGAAATTTGAAATCCATCGGCTCGTGCCCTAATCTCTCTGGCGATACTCTCACTGTTATCTTCATTTTCTAACAGTTGCTGTTCTGAAGACCGACGAAGTTGTCTTTCTCTTTCAAATTGAGTGGTCAACTGTTCGTTATCGTCTTTTAACATTTCTATTTCAACAGCATGCTCTGTGGTGGAAAATTTTGAAGATTTTTTAACTAATAATTTTTTATTATGTTGTATTTTGGAAGAATGTAATGACTAGTTTTAAACATTACATTTTTTATTGTCATGCAATGACATTTTAATAAAATTATATAGGATATCTAACATATATATATATAAATAAAATGAAGTTAACTAGACATTGAATAAAAATAATATTTACAAAAAAAATAAAGTTCAATCAATATTTACCACTATTTTCTGTTAAAGAAGTGTCCAGAGCTTCAAGAATGTTAACAACTAACGGCATTAACTCCTTGATCACTCCTTCGCCATGTATTGTCATCATTCTTTGAAATTCTCCATAAATACTGGTGGCCATACCTTGTACCTAAAATCAATAAATTTTAATACTTTGAAATTCTAAAACACTTCTAATCCAAAACAAACGATTTATGCTTTTATAAGTAACACAATAAATATAAAATTCTCTGTTACACAAAACCACAATGCATTATATGTGCTAGTTTAATAATCTGAAATCAGTAAAAAGTAATTTAGTTTTTTTAAAACAGTTAAATCTTATATTGATTTGGTGTTTGATTAGTTATATATTTACCAATGATATTATTAAAATATAAATATTTTAAGACCAATAGCACAACATAGTTAACAAGTATTAACCAAATTACATCTCTTGGGAAAATTATTCAAATATTTTTAGCTGTAATACTAACATGGTTATGATTTTTTAACGATTGTAGTTTTTTTATTCAAATACAACAAATATGTAATAAAATATTGATTATAATTTTTTTGAACATCATACAACAAATGTACAAATATACAACAACAATGACAATGATTTTTACACAAGTTCACATGGTTCCTCATTTATAAATTGAATTACACTTACTTGTCGTGGCAACTCTGGACTGGGAGGCTTGCATTAAAAAGATTTATAATTTAATTAAACAAAAACATAATTTTCAAAACCCAAACATCAAATATCGAAAAGGGTTTTCAAATTTATTTTAAAAACAAAATTCTCCAAAAAAAAAATATAACTTAAATTATTAATATGTAACTATTCCATATTACTTTAAGTTATAAACGTATTAATTAAAACACTAAAAAATGTATTTAATAATTCTTTATGTTAATAATCTAGAAATAAAACACAAGACCATTTACCTTGTCCGAATTAAGTCCATTATTTATCTCTTGGTCAGCCTCGTGCATTTTTCGTATATTTCTTGACTTTCACCTATCACAGTTAAAAATCCTTTCAATCTTGTTGGTTAGGCAAAGTTATAAAACAATTGTTTGTTATCATTTATTATTTTACTGGGACACCTTTCCTAAAAAACTTGCATCAATAAAAAAACGTAAACAAAATTGCAAACAACATTCCTGTTACGGGTTTCCAAAACATTTTAAAACGGAACAAACATATTTTTAACCGTAAATAAAATATTGTAATTAATAAACAACCGTTAAATGTCAGTAGGCTTAAAATAGTTTAAATTTGTAATAACTATAATATAAACTTAAAAAATTGAGTTAATTGAGGTTTATGACCAATATTTGGCCATTTTGCGCGGTGACCTAATTTTACCATTTTGAGTTACGCGCCATTCATTTTAAGCTTCTCAATTAGAAAGGCTTTTTAAATTCTATTCAGTCTATCTCCTATCTGTCTACTGATTTTTCGAAATTAACTGTGTTTACATTTTAGTGTAGTATTCTGTAGGTTTTATTAAAAAAGTACCATAACATCATGAGTGTTTTTAAAGTCGGAGATTTTGTTTGGTAAGAGGATTTGTTTTTTTTGTAAATTATTTTTTGTGTTTTCACTAAGCTGATGAATATTAAAATACATATTTCAGTATTTAAATGTAAAATTTTATTTTAGGGCAAAAATGACTGGATATCCTTATTGGCCAGGAAAGGTAAGAGTTTTCAAAAAGTAATTTTGAATAGTAATTATCTGAATTTCAAATAAATTAAACAACAAGTGTGTGTATCCAATTATTTTAAATCTTTGGTTTTTACAGATTGCAGAGCCTGCTGATGATATTAAAAAACCCAACAAAAAAGTTGAAATGTATTTTATCCGATTCTACGGAACTGGAGATTAGTAAGCCCCTTTTAAATATGTTGCATGTAAAAAATATAATAAATATATGATGTTTTCAAAAAGTTTTTTATGCTATTTCTAAGATTAAACTATTTCTTTAGTGCCTGGACAAAGTCTGACCTGGTTCATAATTACGAGGAGAATAAAGAAAAATACTCAACAGCTAGCAAGAAAGCCGGTTTTATTCATGCTGTAAAAGAAATTGGACATGCATCGGAAAGAAGGGAAAAAGGTATCTATTTGACACATTTTTTCAAAATATAAAATTTGTTCAAAGGTTTTTACAGAAAAAAATGGCAAAAATGATGCATTTTTTTTGCACCTGAGTATTTTTTTAAAAATTTCTTTAAAGGACTTCCGGACACAAGTGAAGAAGAGTCGGCAGGTGAATCAGATGATGCAAGCGATGATGAACCGTTGTCCAAACGAGCCAAGATTGATACAACCCCAAAACAAGTAATTATTAATACCTTGTGAACAAAATTATTTTATTTAATTAAAAAAGTTATGCATGAATTTTTAATTTTTAAAGACAAAAAGAAAGCCAAGAAAATCAAAGAAAACTCCTTTGCCAACAAGAGAAGAGGTCAGTTAAAATTTTACAACATTAGTTTTTTGTTTTTTTTATAATCAACAAAAGCATGAACTTTAATAATATGTTAAATCCAAATAATAACATTCTGTTTCCTGTTTTAACAACATATTTGAACTATATATGTAACCCGATATCAACCTATCTTTAAACTGTATGTTGATCAAAATATGATACCATGATATCTGACCATTTAATTGGATTGATTTTTGGCATAAATCAATGGGTAAATATTAAGACACTGCCGTCATGTTTAGTTAACATTGAAGCATCAGAATATGTCTCATTACCTCCTAACTCGTGGGAAAACATTATCACCCTTAAACAAAACAGTGCCTTTACTTAAAGTGAGTATGTGGCTCGAGTTGCTAAGGAAATCTTTGTAAAAATCCCAATTTATTTGTTTTTTGCAGAGAAGATCCTCGTTAGATTTATCTACAGAAGAACATCATAACTCGCCTGGCACCACTGCTGATGCAGATAGTACAACTTCATTCATTTCAAAGGAGATCATTCCAACAGATAAAAAGTATATCATATTTTGCCATATCCTGACTTTTAACCTATTTTAAACAAATGTTTAGTTTTCTAATTTGAAACTTGATTATTATTTGAACAGAATTGGATTTCTTGGTCTTGGTATTATGGGCATTCCCATGGCTATAAACCTAATTCAAAATGGTCACAATGTTACAGTGTGGAACAGAAAATCTACAAGGTATTTGCAAAAAGATTGACGTCATAAAATTAATTAAGCCTAAGTAAAATTTTCCTTTTTACAAAATTTAATTAATTTTAATCTCAATGTTGTTTGTTTTAGGTGCAAGTTGTTGGTTGATGCAGGCGCCAAGGAAGGTGATTCTCCATGTGATGTCATGCAACAATGTGACATTGTATTTTCTTGTGTGTCAGACTCTGATGCAGTTCGAGATGTAAGTTCAAAATAATTTCAATTTTTTTTCACCAAAATTTTTTTTTTGTTTTATGTAGTTGTGTTTACTGATTTGACCCTTTAAATTGTCTTTGCATTGTTTAAGATTGTTTTGGGCAATAATGGAGTACTACAAGGAATAAGTACAGGCAAAGGTTATGTCGAAATGTCAACCGTTGATCCGAACACAACCAAAGAAATAGCAGAAGTAAAAATTACATTCAATCTTAAACTATATTTTATGTAACTTGCAAATCATGTTAAAAACTATCCAAATTTTTCCAGAAAGCAAAAATTATTGCTCAAATGGTAAATAATTTGTATTTAATAGGCCATATCAGTTAGAGGAGGACGTTTTCTTGAGGCCCCAGTCTGTGGCAGCAAAAAAACTGCAGAATCTGGTCAACTTGTTATACTGGCAGCTGGGGATAGGTCTTTGTATATGGACGGCTACTCATGCTTTGAAACAATGGGAAAAAAAACTTTATTTTTAGGTTTGATTGCGCTGTACCTTACTATTGGCTTAATATCAGGAAAACTGTAAAAAAAAAATTTTTTTTTAATTTAAAATTTTTTGCTGTAGGTGAACTGGGCTCAGGTGCAAACACAAAGATTATCGTAAACATGTTGACTGGGACATTTATGGCCTCTTTGGCTGAAGGTTTATCGCTGGCTGAGAAAGCTGGTCTGGATCAATACACTCTTCTTGATGTCCTTAATATAAGTGAAATAGCATGCCCACTCGTGAAGCATAAAGGCTTTGCTATTCTTGAGGTAAGCAAAGTTATAAGCATTGATGTACTAGGATTTTTAGCAAATTAGTATAAATTTTTTTGCAAATTTTAAGGGATGTACTTTTTTTAAAAACAGTTTCAAATTTTTTTTTGATTGTATTTACAAAAAAACATGCGTAGACTTTTTTTGTATAAATTTGCTTTTAAATATCTTTGTTTTAATAAATTTATGTTTTAGGGCCATTTTCCAGCTACCTTCCCAATCAAACATCAGCAAAAGGATATGAAGCTAGCCATGAATATGGGAGATGCTTTGGAGCAACCTCTATCAGTAACAGCTTCGGCAAATGAGGTAAAATATAAACATTAACCCTTTGCATTATGAGTGCAATTTAGGTGTATAAGTTAACTGACAATAAAATTTGTATTTTTGCAGCTCTACAAAAGAACAAAAGCGATGGGTTTTGATGATCGTGATATGTCCTGTGTGTATCGTGCTGTGAATGCCTAAAATGGTTTAAGACGAAACACGAACTGTCTTAATTTTTATTGGGTGAATTTTCTTTATGAACTTGTTGGTTTAACAATCATGTTTTGGAATTGTTCTCGCTAATTTTTTTTAATCATGTTGCATTAAGTTGGAATAGCAGTGTATTGTTTTGTAGTTTGAGTTGCGTTGACAAAACCCTCAAACATTTTTATTTTTCTTTAGTTTTCGATTTTTTAAGTTTGAGAGGGGCCATTTTAACAGAGCAAAATATGTTTTTATGATTGATTTCACAATATTTTAAAATGTTTTTTTTTTTTTTAAATAGCATTGCCTATAAAGCCAACAAAAAGAACATTTTAAGCATAGAACAACTATAAAATGGCAAACGTTGGTCAATTATTTTTTAACTTGTATAAAATTATGTTTTTGTAATTAAATAGCGATGTAACATTTTCACTTAAATTTCGTTTATTCGCTTAAAATGAAATGCTCAATGCTAAGTATCATGTAGAAACCAACTCAAGTTTTGCCTTACCACTGAAATCCATTATCACATACACAATTAAATTTAATTTGTTAAATTTTTGAAATTCTTCACATAGTTTTTGTTATTAATTGTAAACAATTTTTCATGTTGTTTATTTTTAAAATGTTGACAATGTCAATAAATAGTTGAAGCATTGAAAAGGGTGTTTATTAGTAGAACATTTTCCTAAGGATTTATGCATATTTTTCTAAAACCTCAATTTTTAATTTATTTTAGGCCTATATTTATTGGAGAAAAAATTAAGTTGGATTTCTTGATTTTTTTTTTCATTGCTTAAAACTACAAAATTTTAATTTTTCACTATTTTATTAATATTTATTATTAGTAAGAGTAGTAACAAAGATACGCTATACAAACATTGCAAACTCTTAACAAGACGAGATAAAAAATATAAGCTAAAACAAATACGAGACTACCTTTATTCGATCAGTAACTTTCGCTGAGAATGTTTAAGGAACTGAAAGGTAAAGAAGCTAGGTAGGATATATAATACAAAATTAGGTAATGATTAGGTAGCAATATGTAGAATTAAAAGGCTGTGACATGTGCTTGTTGACATATTTAATCTTATTTAAAGTTACAGAATGTTTAGTTTATTTCATTACGATATCTTTTGCGGATAGACAAAAAATTTAATTAACACAATAAATATGTCGCAAAAAATTAAAATGATTGGTTTAGATTGGGTAGGAAAAGTTGACTGTGTACAACATTATAATGTTGTTGATTTGTGGTTCAAATATATCTCTTTATTTGAAGAAATGGCATGGGCAGTGAGAACATAAGACTGCATGAGACATAAAAAGTGAAGTTTTAAAAAATTTAAAACCTCCAAATTATATTTGTTATGACAGATTTTACCCTAGTTCAATTTGATATCAAAAACACTTAGAAGTATACACATTGCGGCCAACTAAGGATTACTGTACGACTAAGAAGGTATTTACAAAACAGTTTTACACAAACATTTGTGAAAAAAATGTGACAAATTTAATTTTATTGCTTATTGAAATTTTATGATGTATAAAGAAAATATAAACTGTCATTTAACTTAAAGTTAACACAAGTGGTTAAACATCATGTTAGATATCAAAAATTCGTTATACAAAACCTATATAAAATTGATAAGTTTAAAAACTCTAAAACCTAAAACAATATAAAAAATTTCAAAACCCTTAGCAAGAGGAAATAAAAAGGTTAGTTGAGATTCAACTATAAGTCACTTACAAAAAATGCAATATAGTTAATAACATGATTTCAAGTAAAATTTGAAGCAAAACACATAATATAAAATATATCTTGATAATAATTAAAAGCAATTAAAAAACAAACAACAAACGAAAAATTGAAGAAATGGTAGGATCAGTAAAATTAGTGGACAATAATAAAAAGACATTTAGAAGTAGGAGGGGGCCTACAACTTAGCAAGATTAGCAAGGAATGCTTTAGAAGGGCTGGTAATTAGTTTTTGGATTTGGAATTATTTTTCTTTCATCTTCGTCGTCTCTTACAAGCAGATATGTTTTCATCATACCCTTGCCTTTAAAAAATTTTGATTATAAATTTTTCCAAAAATGATTTTTTTTTTATTTGAAATTTTTTTTTGCTCACCTTTGACGAATTTCTCACCGATGAAATCAAAGTTGAAGTGATTTTCTAATACTGACTTACTTTCTTGTGAAACCTTTTTGTGGAGTTAAAGTTTATTATATACAACATTTTAAATAAGGGTGATAAGTTATTGATAAATAATAATTAAAATATAGTCTTATCTTTTTATTTTATGCAACATTACTAAATTTTATGCAACGTTACTAAAACCCTTTTATGCAACGTTACTAAAACCTTCTTATGCAACGTTACTAAAACCGGCAGTGTGGTGTAGTGGTAAGAACACTTGCTACACCACCATGAGGTCATGGGTTTAATCCTCACTGCTATCATGCTGTAGCGCCCTTGCGTAAGGTGCTATAAACGGCATGAACTTCTGCTGAGCCAGCACTTAATCAGCTGCATAATTACTGGGCAATTATAATCTATAATATTCCAAACTGCTAAAGGCAACTGGAGACTGGGTCGGAGTAACCGTTGTTACTCTATGTTTAAGTCGGGCATTCGACTTTTCCACATCGAGGATAAAGATATATACAAAAAAAATATATATTTATTTTTATTGTTCGCATTAACAAAACTATAGCCCAGGATTCTAACTGTCGTAATTTGGTCGCAGCCCCAACTAATATTTCCCTACATGACTCTAATATATATATTTGTAAAATATTTACCTTAAAAAATTATTAAACTTTTTTATATTATTTTACCTGTACTCTTCCTGATACACCAGTAGAGTCCATTCTACTTGCAGTGTTCACTGTATCCCCCCAGATATCATAAAGTTGCTTCGTCGTTCCTATAACACCTGCTGTTACTTCTCCATGGTTGAAACCAATTCGTAAAACAAGATGAAAGTTTAACATATCCTCGTTAAAGTGGTCGACTGTGTTCTGAGTGATTTCAAAAATAACTTTTTTGGGTGTACAGTTTTGCAAAAAAGACCAAATAAATTATAAAAGAAAAAGTGTCAACTTACTTAAACAACACCAAGCTTTTAGTTCAGAAAATATATTTTTAATATAAAGTTTAAAAAAAATTAGTTATTGAGAAAAAGTTCTTTTAAAGCAAAACAACACTTTACTTCTATAATCTATAAATCGCAAATAATTGCAAATTTAAAACAAAATTAAATGGTTTTATTAAATAGTTTACCTGCATTGCTATACAGAAGTCCATCAGCATCGCGAGGTGACTTTCCTTACCAGTTGATTCTTGGTCTGCATTGGGATTCAAACCTAAAACATTAAATGGTTTTAAAAAACAAGTCAAAAAATTTTGAAAAGTTGGAACTTACCTGATGCGAACATAAATGTTGTTCCGATGGTTTTAATTTTTTCAATGTCTTTGTATTTTTCGATTTTCAACAAATCGTCAACATCGCCTTAAATAAAAAATATTATTTAAGAAATATTAATTCTGTTTTTTTTTTGTTTTTTTTGTAGTTTATTTTATGCCTTTTTGTATTTAAATATTTTACTCAAAATTGACTTCCAAAATTTCTTCAATCATTTTATCTCGAAGTATATCGAAAAACTTACTGATGAGTTCACTTAAATATCGAATAAATTGCATTCCCCCTTCATATGATTCCTCATACAATTCATTAAAGTTCACAATAGTTCCAAATATTACTCCAACTTTTTTGTGTGTTTTAGAGTAAAGTGGTTGGTCCTAAAATAAAAAAATTAGAATTTTAATATTAATATCAGAAATATTTTTTTGAGAAATTCTTTAATATTAAAATTGTAAAAAGTATAATTATTTTTAATAACACTATTTAAAATCAAAATCCTAAATTTTAATTAAACACAATATTTTGTTCTAAAGGCTAATCTTTTTTGTTTGTTTACATTTAAAGTAACCATAACCCCAACAGAAGGTTATAAATGACACCAATACAGGAAATAGGGGTAATAAATTACCATCAAAACCATGATTCATTTATTATTGTCATTTATTTAAAGCTCTCACCTGCATTGCCTTCTTGACATGCTCGGGAATAAAATTTTGCAATAATTTTTGAACTTGTTTTTGTAATTTCTCCATTTCAAGTTCAGTCATTTTAACTTCATGACTGCTGTAAAATTCAAGACGGTATCCAAGCTGAAAACATTGTTGGCATTTAATTAAAAAGGAACGGTTAATTCAAAAGGATAAAAAACTAATAATACAAAAATAAAAAACATTCAAGTTATATTGAGATTTAAAAAAAATTATATAAATCAGTTAATATAGTCAAAATTTATTACCTCAGGCCAATCTTAAAATACACCATTTAAACTTGTTAAAGTGATATGTACTAGACTAGGTTAAGGTTAAGTGGTATAAATAGAAATAGTAAATTTAAAACCGACAGCGTGGTGTAGTGGTAAGAACACTTGCTACACCACCATGAAGTTGTGAGTTTAACCGCCACTGCTCTAATGCTGTAGCGCCCTCGAATAAGCCGCTATAAACGGTATGTACTCCTGCTGAGCCAGCACTAAATCAGCAGCATAATTATCAGGCAATTATTATCTATAATTTCCCAAACTGCTAAAGGCAACTCGAGACTGGGTCGGAGTAACAGTTGTTACTCTATGTTTAAGTCGCGCATTGGACTTTTCCACATCAAGGATAAAGAAAAAAAAATATTACCTCAAAATGCCGACTAATATACCACACAAATATGAGCAGCAAAATAGAAACCAGGATAAGATCAAAACTTTTTTCGATCTCTAAAACGGAAAAAATTTTTTTAAATATTTAAATTAAAGAAGTAGAACTTTACATTAAAAAGTTAAAATATAATTTAACTTACTTGAAGAACAAGGTATGGTGTAGATAAGACACAGGGCAACGATTAGCACTACAGCAGCAAGTACACTTCTGTAGATTAAAAAATATAAAAACTTGAAATACAATTCGCAAATATAACCCCAAAAACAATTTAGAAAAATTTAAATTTTCAAGGTTTATTTAAGAATAAATAACAAAATTCAATTAGGAATAAAAAAATATGTTACATACCTATAATAAAACTAGAATTATGACCAAATTTTTTTATTAAAGGTGTAATAATAAACCAAATAACAAAAACACATAAATTAATAAATAGTATACCTCATCCAGTTAGAAAGTTGGTCATAATTAAGAAATTGGACGACCACTACACAAGAGATCGTAATAAAGTTGACAAAGAACATGCTGTCCTTACAAGCAAAACCCGAGAACAAAATAAATGCTGGAATGAGAAGCAAAAATGCCCCAAAAATGTGCCTAAAATCAAGAAAAAAACAAAGTTTAGTTTTTGTTAAGTTTTAAGAAAAAAACATAGTTAAAAAAAAGTTATTACAAATATTTATAGGTTTAAATTATTTTGCAAACATTTACCTAAATGCCCATGATGATAGAAATGTGAGGAGAGACATTATTTTAGACTTTGTTAAATCACTTTTATGAAATACATAAACCCCCAATGCTATTGCTAGAACAACCTAAAAATAGTTTTGTTAATAATTTACACAAGTTCGATCTAAGTGCATTGAGTAATAAAATAGTAAAAAATTTTTTTATTGTTTTAGTCAAATGTATTTTATTGTTTTAGTCAAATGTAATTTTCGCTGCTGAATCGAATTACCAGAATAGAAAAGAAGACCACGAATATTGCTATGTTGGCCGCACTAACATCCAACCAAGGAATTGAAGAAATAAAAATCAGGAGGCTCAGAACACAAGAAATCACAACATCCTAAAAAATAAACATATCATATTCGTAAATCTAAAAAAACGCAAGTAAAATATGAACAATATTACAATTCTTTTTATTTTAAACATCAAAAATAAAAAGAAAATTGAATGATAATTTTCTTAATATCAATTTTAATAAAGAAAATCTAAATTATGTTAAACTTTATATCAAAAATAAACAGACTTAAAAATTTTAATTTTTGTAAGTCTTTTTATAATTACAAAGTCTATTTTTTTAACACAGCTCAACTAGTATATGTCCAATCTTATAAAGTTTCAAAATAAAAAATTGTGTAAAGCAGGCAAATGTTAGTTGCCACCATATTACAACAAACGTTTTAAAAGTAAGTGGCCAAGTGAGTTAAAATACAGCTTGTAGGGTGGGGCATCTAATTAAAATACACAAATAACAGTCTAAAAAACTAAAAACCTTAAAAAATCTGTATCGTGTTGAAATGGTGACTCCAATGACATCGTCTTCTGTTGTTTCCTTCTCACATAAACCTTGAAATTCTTCTTCTACTTTCAAATTGTCGAATGTTATCCGTAGATGGTTAACTTGCTTGTTTTCATATAAATGGTCCAATAATCTAAAAATAGAATTATAGATTTTTTAGTTTTAGTACTAAAAAGATTTTAAAAGTAAATAATATTGTACTAACAATTTAACAAAAACAAAATTTTGATAGAAAAAAATTGCAATAATTTTACAAGTTGACAAAAGTTTTATTTTAAATTTTCTTTATATTTATAGCCTATTTAACTTAATTGATATTTAAAAGTAAAATATCTTACGGATCATCTTTTATCCCGTCGATAAATCTCCTGTCTTCATCTTGTCTTACTCTGTTTAATATTCCCGGAGTAGCAAGTGGACTTACATGAAAATCCAAATATTCTTTGAGCTGAGTTTCCTACCAAAAAAAAAATCCTTAAAATCAGATTTTTAAATAAACATAATAGCTGGTATTTTAAAGAATGAACGTTAATAGTGTTTAATGTCACACGAATAAAAATTCCGTTTTATTTAATAAACAAAATTTAGAATTCTACGTACAAAAAAAAAATATTTTTTCTGGGTACTTTGAAAATTGTTTTTTCTCAGTAAAAATAATTTAATTAAGTATTTTTGTTTGGAATAATATCAGGGTACATATCTAGATATTCTTATTCCCATGATTTCCCATACTAACCTGGTTAAATTTGTTTATATTTAGACTTTTGTGTTGTTCTGACCTCCGTCTACTTTTCTGCAATAAGAAATAAATATTTTTTTAAGAAATGTCATATTTATAATTGTGGTCTATAAAAATATCGGGCCATTTTAAAATTATTTGATTCAATTTTATTTGTAAACTTAAATAAATCACTTTAAAGAAGTAAAAATTTTTTTTGGAATTAAAAAATTTTAATTATTGTAATTAAATTGTTTCAGAGTAAAATCAATCCATGATCTAGTAATTTGTTAATACCAGATTAGTTACCAACACATATCTCTACATTAGTGTATGATTAATTATCTGGTTGGCAGCACCCAAATGATATTGAATTAATGGGAAATAGATTGGTCATGTAAAAAAATAAAATTATTCACATAGTTGTATATCTCGTCTAATTGCAATTTAAAAAAAAATATCAATAAAACACACAATAAAATAACAATAAAAAAACAGTGTCTACTAAACTAAAGTTCAATAATTTTTAGATTTAATTTACAAAAAAATGTTTTGAATTTTTTTTTAATTGACATTGTAACGACATTGTGGCTGGTGTTAAAGTACAGCATAACATAAATCAAAATAACTTCAATTTAGTAAGCTATTATCACATCTACTTGTTAAATCAACTCAATAACCACAAACAAACAAACACAATAATTATAAACCTTCTACTTCAATTTTTAACCATCTAAAATGATTTGTTTATATAGATTTGCTGACCGAAAACGTACAAACAGTTTTTAATGACTTTTTGGCTTTAGACAATTTATATTTTAAGTTTAAGAAAATAGGTACCTTAAAGGAAAAAATACAGCTGAAAAGCAAATACTCAAACAGTTGCTTAAGCAAATAACAATAATTTATTTTTAAAAGATATTTCAAGCACATTATTGATGAAAAACAATTAAATCAATATTAGGTTTTTTTCTTATTCATGGAATTGCTTAAATCTAATTAGTGCAAATTTTGCTGAAACATGCAAAATCAATCTCAAGCACATGCAAAAATTTAACACCATGCAACATTCAAAAAATTTTTATTAATTTTTTCCTAACAATTTTTTTGTTATGAGAAATTTTTTTACTTTTATCATAAAAAATTGCTTAACTTTACTTTTCTTTTTACCAACTGACTATGCCACGTTTTTATCAATTGTTATCGTTCAAAAGTAAAGCAATTAAAAAAATGTTTTGTAACTTTAAAATATGGCAAGAATTTATAGAATTTAAAAACAAAAAAATTAATAATTTTAGTTTAACATAGTTACATAAATTTTTAAAATTCCTATAAAAAATTGCACATTTTTGGTAGTCAACATTCAAATTAAATTAAAAAAAAAAAAATTTAATAAGAATTGTTACTGGTTCATGCAAATCATTTAAAAGGTAGTTTAATATTTGTAAAATATCAAAACCATAAATTGCTGATTAAATTTTCTACACTAGGCCAAAACCAACAGTTTAAATATTAAATTTTTTTTTTATTAAATTGGGTTAATAAAAGTGGTGAATCTCTTTATTGATTGGATAAAATTTCAGTCCTAAGATACCTACCTTATTGTGCAAAAGTGGTTGTCGTGGCGATTGACCCAATTCGCAGCTCTTTTAAAAAAATAAGGGCAATAAAATTCCATTTCATTGCAGAGTTTACAGAATTTTTTTTTAAAAAAGCAACGATAACATAAATAAAAACAAATAAAAAATGTTTTAAATTAAAAAGAGGTAACCTGTTTGTGAAAAAATCAGGATTTTAAAGTAACATATACACACTAACTAGTAAGTGGCATTTTTTGGAAAAAAATGTCAACTTTTTCTAGTAATTAAACATAGGAAAAACATGTTAAAAAACATGTTTTTTTTAAAGTTTTTGTTAAAGCAAAAGGCAATCCAACATGCTGGTTTTATTTATAGAAAATCACTTGCTTAATAATTTTTATTCGAAAAAAGTAAAATATTAGCAAAACATAGCTTGCATTTCAAAGTCATAAAAAAGCCCTTAAATACCTATGTGAAAATCTAAGTGTTTTGCTATGTAACCCTTTTGAAAGCTTATCACAATATACACATAGTTATAAAAGATATTTAAGCCAACTTATTGTCAAAAATCGAAAGTGTACTACCAAAGTGTCAATACACAAAGGCAATGTCAAGAAAGCATTCAAAAATATCAAACACACACAATGGACATTTATAGAACCCTGAACAAACGTTTTTTTTATACAACATCTATGTTCTCAATTTCCATATAATAAACGGTCACATGGTATACATATATCAAATTAAAAATAACTGCCATAACATTTATACAAATAAAAAAATATATATAAAAGCACCTTTTAGTCAGAATAAATATAATTCAAAATTACCCTAGAATTAGACTTTAAATTGGTTTACAAATAGAAACACAATAAAGTAAGAAAATGTCAATGTGTAAATATTGCTATTCCTATTATTTAAAGATTATTCTCCCTAAAACTAAAGCATACACAACAACCAATAACACTATAATAAAGATAATTTTGTTTAATCAATAAGCTACTATATTTTTAATAGCTATTTTTAATATCTTAATTTACATAGGCAATCAATACATTACAATAATTATGTTATTAAAAACTAAATTTTTAATTAGTTCCTTATTAAGCATACTTCACCATCCGAAATTTAAGATATAAAAAATATTTTTTAAGGTTTATAGTAAGCCATTGTAATTATTAAAGTTGTACTGCAGTGTTTCTACACTAGAATAACATCCATTTGTTTTGTAAATATTTACTTTTAACATGCAATCAACCAGTTTAGAGTTACTCCCCTATTATTACAGTTACTCAGTTCATTACATGGCAAACTATTGTTTTTAGTAACTCAAATGCACTATCATAAAAAATGATTTAATTAATTTTTTTTTAAATAATATAAAAATAAAAGTAAAAATAAATAAAATGTAACATTCAATTACCCTCGACAGCTTGTGATCCAGTGATTTAAGGCTTCCGGCTTTTGACTGTGAAAAATTATTTGAATAATAAATCAAAAATATTTTTTAAAAAAGTATTGTTACCTACTGTATTAATTGTTTGAAACGTAGAATTTCTTAGATTGACGATAATTTTATTTTAGTGAGACAAAAATCTTATGTGGCGATAATCTTAAATTTTCCAATTTTAAGTTTTTATTACTAATTTTTTATTACATTGAAACATTGAAATTTTACCAGTATTATCATATTTAGATGATACTTACATTTTCTTTTGCTTCTACTGCAATATGCCGATTATTTTCTGCAGTTCTCTGAACGATAAGGTAAGTTTTTCCAGTTTTTTCTAAATAAAAAGTCAATAAATTAGTTTAAACTTCATAGAAACCTTCAAATTAAATTTCAGTATTCACGAAAAATATTTATTTTTTCAAATTAAATTTGTTAAATTTATTGTTGATATATTTGCACCATTTTAAAATTTTTTAAAGGTTTTTAAAGAATATTTTACGCAAAAAATAAATATTTTCATTTTAGCCACATTTTCAAAGAATATTTAAATATCTTCCAAGTTAATGAATTATTCAGCTGTAACTGTATTTAGTGTATTGAAAAAGTTAATACTAAAATAACCACTTTCTCAAACTTAATTAAAATAAAAAAAAGGTTTTATAACAAAAAAGATCCAATTATAAATAGCACTAAAATTATTGGATTTATATCCCTTAATATTTAAAAAAATTTGTTTTGTTAAAATTCAAAATATATAAAAGCAAAAATTAAAAAAAAATTAATAATTGCAGTTACGAATAATATTTCATAGTTTTTAATATTATGACTATTGCACAAATAATGCTATGTATATATCATATTAATAACTTCCTCTAGAAAAGTGATTCGTGCAAAATGAGATGTCACATTAACACACAATAAAAAGGAAGTTAATGTTTAAGCTTTAAACAAGGCATGATTTTTCCAAGAAGAAGAACAGACATGGGGTTATTTTGATCAATATGATGAAGAAAAAATTTCTACTTGAATATATATTTGGAAATTTCAAAAATAAAACTTTTATGAAAAAAATAACTTGACCTCTTAATTCATGATTTTTATAATTTGCAATCAAAACAAAATTAATCACTACAAGTTATAGATAAATAGAAACCGATTTTTTAAATAAACTAATAAAAATAAAAGTTTAACATCTTTCAAGCAAAATTCACCACTTAAAAATCCTATTTAAAATCTGTACTAAATGCTAAAGATTTAGTAGTAAAAATAGCACACAAACAAGTATAGCCTATACATAAGTTAAAATAAACACACCTAAGACTAAAATAAAGTGCTGTTTACCCAAACAAATCTTTAAAAAAAGATCAAGTATGTTAAAAATCAAAACACCAACCCTTAAAGCCTTCATCCCTTTCCTCTAGTTTGCTATCCTCAACAGAATAATTGTTTCCCAAACAGTCAAGGGTTTGTTGACTGATGTGAATACGGCCGGGTATTCCATGTTGTTCCATTCCATTTGCTAGCGACACGTCGTTGGACCACACATCAAACTAATAAAAAAAATAAAATAACTTTTTTTGAAAAAATTGCAATGCTAATATAAGGTAAACTTAAAGTAAATGGCAAATTCTAAGGTATTTTTATGCCACTATAAAATGGTCAAAAAGTGTGTCTAGTATTGAAATTGTGTAGTAATACCAAAGCAGACCTTTGTAGCTATTTAATAAATAAATTAAAAAAACTTGAATTTAATACAAAATAAAAAAATAAAATTGAAATTTTAAGAAATGTTATAGGTTAGATCAAACTTAGTTGCAGACATTACAAACAATCTTTTTGCAACTAAATTTATTTAAAGCTTAGTCATGTTTCAATCTAATTTAAGTAAAATTAAAATAGAAATCCGAAAATATATATATTCAAGGTATCATTAACTTATTAATAGCCTACTAAAACATTCTAAAATTAAAAAAAAACTCTTGGCGCTCAAATGCGCAACCTTCTAAAGTAAACATTTCATTAAAGTGCTGTTAATACTAACTTATGGGATTAACTCTTATAATGAGATTACTTCAGTGTACCTTGTATCTTTTGGTGCCCACAATTCCACATAGAACATAACCAGTATGTATGCCAACCCTCATGTTAACGTTGATGTTGTTGGCAATACAGAACTCTTTTATGGCAGTAATCATGCCTTGAACATAAAAAAATAAATATCATTTTTACACCTTAAAATTGGACATAACAGCTACCAAGCTTATATGTATATGGATTACTTAAAATAAGAAAATTTTAAGTGCGAAATTTTGGAAGTATCCTATGGTATATTTATTGAATAGAAATTTTAAAGAAATTTAAGTTGTCCTATTGTTTATCTTACCTATTCCCATTTCAACACAACAGATAGCATGATCAGGTTTACTTTCAGGACAGCCGGCAACGCAATAATAACAATCTCCTACATAACAAAAACAACATCAAAAATTCAGCTTACCTTACAACTTCTAATAGCTCCTAGTAACTTTTAATTTAAAAATAAGAAAAAAAAACAATATTTGTCATTAAAATAAATTATTAATTTACTAAAAACAACTATTTTAGCCTTATTTAGGATTCAAAGTTTCGTTTAGCGTGTGTCGTCTTTAATTTACTTCACTTACCTAATGTGCTAATTTTCTCACAGCCTGTCTCTACACAAAGACGATCAAATCTTCCGAAAAGATCGTTTAAAAGACCGACTAATTCTGCTGCATTTTTGTTCGCACTCATTTTAGTGAAACCAACTATATCAGCATAGAGAATTGATACGTTTTCCATTCTAAAAATTTAAAAAATAAAGTAGTAATAATAATATAGTTGCACAAATCCAGCACAAAATTATAATGTTAAGCAACAAAAACAGTTTACATAAATGTTTTTTCTACACCAATTCAAAACTAAAACTAACTCAAAAAGTGTGAATTGTGATATTTCAAAATAAAAAAAAAATACAAAACAAAACTGAAAATATAATGGAGTCAAAAAATAATGATGTCATAAGTTTCTATTAATATTATCATGAAGTTTAAAAATAGTCCCAAAAAGTTTTCATATGGAGTCTTATATATATACATACTTTTTCATGGTAAAGGGTCGGAACAAGTTTCCATTAGCAGCTTCATCATTAATCATAACCTCCTTTGCAATACTTAACGGCATAACAGATTCAATCATTACATTTTTGAAATCTTTTTCTTTTCCTTTTCCAATCGTAGTTTGAACAACTTGGCATACCTATAAAACAAGAAAATTTTACCGAGAAAAAAAGTAATAAAAAATACCAAAAATTAGTTAGTTACATAACATTGTTGGAACTATTAAATTAATATACATTTGTTTTGAAAAAAAAAAAATTAATACTTTACACCTTCTAAAAACGGCCTTACTTAAAATTTATTTGTTTATATCAACAAATACCATAGATTATTTGTTAAGTAATTCCTCAAGTCATTTAAAATATAAGTTAGTTTTCCAAGCGTGGGCTTGGTATACTTTTAAGTAAAAAGATAACAAATCCCACACAACACACCACCCACTTTTTATCCTACTTAAAATAAAACAAAAAAACTTCTGATAAGAAATAACATAACAAACAGTTACACTTACATATAATTAAAATATTTTAATTTTATTTAATGCATTTTGTATGGGGCATATAAAAACGCCTTTTTATTTAACTATAGCCAAATAAAAAACTGTTTCGTGGTTGTAGGTATCCAGTAAAACTTATCTAAATATAGCACAGAACCAGCGTCAGATAAACCATAAGCCATAAAATGACATACCGATACACCTCACTAATTTTAGGTTACTTTTTATAAAAAAAAAGCTATTTTTGGAGTCAAAAATTTAAGTTTTTAAGAACGAGTCTTTAGTACCAGATAGCTAGATTATAATATATTGGCTTTTGTTTTTAACTTAAATTTGTAAAATATCTTGTTTTATTATTTTGCAATCTTGTTGATTTAAAAGACAATTTCATGTTTTCTATAAATAGGATTACAAAACCAATGCCTTGAGTAATTCATAGCTCTCAATATAGAAACAACCTTTATATAGAAACTAGTTCAAAATCAATCTGCCTAATTGAATTTACATTAACCTGGTTTCAATTTTAACAAATGACATCAGAGAAAAACATTAGGTACACAAAACTGGCTAAACATACTTTAAACAGAAAGTTTAATTGAGTTTTGTTATTTTCAATTTTACAATAATTATCTATTATTTAAACTGAAATTGAAAATCTCTTAAATAGACTATGAATGTAATATATATAATAAAAATAATAAATAAGTAATATGTATTAGAGCAACTTTTTAAAAGCAGGACAGTACTTTAACAATTAAACCTGTCAACACTTTAATGACAAAACAAACAACCTTACAAAGCTTTATATAAATTAGTATTTTTTGTAAATTTGGGCTAATTTAGTTACCAAAAAATTGCATTGTTTACCTTCCAGAATGTGCTGTGTCTTAATATTTGTAGATTGACCACAATTTGCACTCCAATAATGTGGAGAGCGATAAACAAGGTGATTCTGGTGATAAGACTGTGGGATAAAATATAACTCGAGTTCCCGATGTCACCTCGAAAATTGTAAAAGCCAACATGATGAAGAACCTTAAAATTTAAAAAAAAATAATTTAGTTGCTTGAACAAAAAATCTTTATTTTTGAAAAATATAAGTTTTTAATGGTTTTTAAATAAACTTAAATAAAAATGCTTAGTGCTTCACATCATTTTTTTATTACAAATTAAACATAGATTTTAACAAAAGTGATCTGGTTTTTAAAAACCTTTACTATATATACTTTATTTAATTCAATCCTTACCTCAAATACAACTGAAAAAGTTGCAGCCAACATGAAGGTAAGTGGAATAGAAAACGGTAAAACCAAATAAATTAAAAGAACAACTTCTGTGGCGAGAAAAAAACTGGCGGCAGTGCTCATCACAACATCAACATGATAAGCTGTCACTAATACCGTTCCCATCAACAGAACCAAAAAGGCAATTGAGATATTAAATATGTGTTTCACTGCAACTGTATCAGACAGTTGATCACATCTATAAGTGAAAAAATGTAAAGGTAAGTGCCCAAATTTTTCGGAATATTAATTTAAATATGTGTAATGAATTATGCATAGGCCCCTATGCGAAAACACTTAAATTGAACTTATTCAATATTTGTCATAAGCTTTTAAAATGGCAATTTTAAATGACAATTAAAATCTTGAGGCCATTACAACTCATTACCAAGCAAAGTAGATCGACCAATATTGATCTGTACATGATATTTAAATCCCTACCTAGACTGATTGAAACAAATTTTGAACATCCATTATGCAATACCTTCCATTAATATTTAATGATAACAGCTTAATACCAAAAGGGCAAACGACAACAGTTAGAAGCTAAAAAATGGTTTGGTATTCAAATCTAATTCAGTTGACCTGAAAAGTTCTCCTATTACCTACCAAGTATTTATAGTACAAAAAAAAAAGGGGGGCTTTTTGCAAAAGGTTAGTATGATATACAGTACTTAACGAGAAAATCAGTTGGGCTATGCATTGTTATGGTACCTACTAATCTTAAATTGTAATAAAAACAAAACATGCATCATAATAAAAAAATAAGGATGACAATGTCAAAAAAAGTGCAATTGACTTATTTATATCTTAAAAATTTACAATTTTGTATAAAAAATGGGAAAATTTAAAAGCCTCATTTGACATTGTGATATCAACAAATATTTAGTGTTTTGCTTACCTTTTTATTAACACCAAAAACACGACACAGAATATTGCAAGTACTACGCTCCATAAGGAGCTTCCAATCCACCACAAATTATTGCGATTTACAACAAAGAAAATGATCCAACAAATACAAGATAGACAAACAAACACCAAAGACTGCCAGAGAAGAGTTCTGCAATCAAAATTAAATTTTAGATAATTTAAAAAAATGTTTATAATTTTAATAATCTTAATAGTTAATAATAATATTTAATTGGGTAGGCTATTTAAATGCATGAACAAAATCACTATTATAGCCTATACCCTCCTTTTTTATTGGTAGGCTAATTTTAAAGCGGTAATATTTTAAAATATGATTCTTTTTATTTTTAAATTTTGTTTCTTTGAAAATACAAAACAATTTAATGAATGATCAATGTCCACTTAGCCTAATGAAATATTGACTTTGATAGCAATACTAATAGTTGTTAAAAATCCAATACATTAACAATATATATACAAGTTGAATATATAAACAGAATTGTTTTACCTGACTTGAGGCAGACTAGATAGTTTGTATTGATCCTCGAGAATTTTTGAATCCATCGTTATTTTTACTTTGCTTGGTTTTGCCCTTTCAAACCACAGCGGCAATTCACCTGAAAATTTGATTTTAAAATAATTTTAGTAAATTGCTTATTTTTTAATATTTTTTTTTTATTTATTTTTTTTAAATTTCAAAATCAAACTATCATATTATTGTTTTTAAGTATGTAGTCAAAAAATAATCTAGAAAATAGTTTTTTTTTATTTGAAACCTTTTTTTGATTTTTGAGTTGCATCATGCGGATGAGAATCCATCATTGCATCGTTGCTCTGATTACTTCCGTTCACGATATTTACATCAGGACTTCTGTAATCTGCATTATTGTATTCCACTTTCACCATTGTCAATGCTTAGTAAAATGTAATCTACATTATTCAATTATCGACCATCAAATTTACGAGACTAACTGATCTTATCTGTCCTTTAACTGCAAAATTAAAAGTTCATCAAAAATATTAATGTACCATAACAACAAATAACTAAGATCTACATTTAGTGTAATTTATAAACAACAGATTGGGAATAAAGTATTTTTATGTTCAGTACGCAATAAATCACAATAATAAAGGTTTTATTCCACTATATTTTGACAATTTTTAACCAATGTTTGTAAGCAGAAGTGTTATTGGGCTAAGGTAAAACCCAACGAATTACCATTCAATAAAAGGTTTCGATAAACTGCCAAATAAGTGATAAGCCCCTATCTCAACTTAACCTGCCTAAACCATATACATTTACTTAAAATTTATAAATATTCATTCGATAATTGATTTAAACCTTTATTTAACACACAGACAAGACGGGACTAACTTAAAACTGTAGCGTGACTCTGAGCTTCCTATACGCCTGTAGTAAGCAACAATAAAAACAAATATTAAACTTTATACAAAAAAATTCAAAACCATTACATCATTATAGAAGTGACTCGTTAAGAAGAATGGTACCGTAATTTATTTGTTAAATTTTTTCTTCGGTACTTGTAAATTTGATTATAAAACTACAATAACGTAAAAAAAGCGTTTCCAAACTTTTTAAATCACGTACGTAAAAACTTGCTGTCTTAAAATAAAAAACCTGGTTTAGTCTACAATATTAGCTTAAATAGATTTAAATATATTTTATCAAGTTATGTAAAATTAACTAATAAATTTATTTAATTACAACAAATTCGTTAACATAACGACAAAAACGTTCGCCGTTTAATTTGTTTACTGTTTGTTTTTACAAACTTTTATACAGTTAGTTTGTTAAACATTACCATGTGTAAAAACAAACCTAAGTTACTGACAATACTTTTAAACCATATCTTTTTTTTTATTTTAACACTGTAAAATTTGCTTTCGCGCATTTTGTTTCACCATTTTCTTATCTCTCTGTGTGCTTTTGCTTTACGAGCCAGTTGCTTACAAATAAACGCGTCGCGAGTTGTCGTCTGTTGAGAGGTTGTTGTCGCGTTTTACTGTTTGTTTAATTCATGGATTTGATTTATAATTGCTGTCATGTAATTATATATTGTAAAGTTCGATCTAATTTGAATATATATTAGCCACAAATTTAGTTAGTTGTGTTTGTTTTGCACATACAACATAAAAAAGCAAGAAAAGCAATGTATAACTGTATAAGAAAATTTTCAATGAAGTAATGCAGTGCATAGGTTATTTTAAAAATTGAGTTTCTTAGCTTGGTTCTAACTTACTAGTGTTAAAATTAATTTACAGCCTGTTTGTAAAAAATAAAGATAAATTTTGTTGTTTATTAGTTAAAAAAAATTATATGAATATGTATGTTATTTACAAACTTTGATAGATTGTAAGTTGTTGTTAAAAATAATCATTGTTCTTGGACTATACAACTACATACAACAACAACACATATACAGAAATATCAAACAAAACAGTCAGCCTTTCTCGTTTTCTGATTTCAAACCCAAGTTAAACGAAAGCGAACTAAATGTTCTAATGAAGATGTATACTCGGATTGAAGGACAGCAGCAACTTCAACACGAAGGTGGTAGTTCCACGCACTCTGGAGACATCGGGGGTGCCAACAACACAAACAACTCACTTAATCATTTGTCATACAGGTAGGGTCAATTGCTGAATAGTTTAATTAATGTACAACTTGTGTTCAGTAAGCATCAGTAAAGTCTACAATTAAAATGTAATGCTATTTGGTTTAGAAATATAGTGGTTAAATTTGTTATCTTTGTTACATTTGATATACATTTAGGCAATGTAATACTAATTATTTGAATACAAGTGTTGAACTAATATTGTTAATAACAATATATTGGTTTATTTTCATATGAAGCGTGCCATAGTTTAATAGAATTAGTATTAAATCTGTATGAGAATGTTGTTTTTAAATGTTCTGTTTCAAATATAAAAGGAGAATCGCTTTGTAATTAAGTGTTAATTTCTGTTTCTGTATGTTGTAAATAAATGCTTTTATATTAAAAATAAGTAATTCGAAAATTTGGTAAAAATTGTTTATGAAATATAATTTAAAGTTATTTTTATTTCAATACCTAAAATTGTAAGTGGAAATTTGTAAAATGTTGTTAGTTTGAAACAACGTTTATAAATTATATTAAGCTTGAATTGCAATTACCCAACTGTAAAATTTTGTAATTTAATTGCAGTGTTACCAAACCCAGACCACCTTAGTTTGTGAAAATTTTCATTGTTACCACTACACACTTATTAGGCATTTCTATAAAGTTGCTTAAAGTATGAATATTATTGACTAGTGTGTTAATAAACAGGGTGTTTTTTGTTGTGAAACCATGTAAAAAATCTCTTTTTTAAAAAGCTGTGAAGTTTAAACTTGTTTTTTTTTGTGATTTCAGTTCGTTCATATACCTTCTAATTAAATGGTTATTGCGTCATTTAAGTTCACGACTCAATTTAATAACTAATACGCGAATTAAATATGGTTCAATGTGGGTTTATTTAACATTTAAATGATTGTAATAATCGTTTTTGGTCAACGTATTTCGGAACTTGCGTTTAGGTGAAAAGGGCGTTATAGTACTTCGCGAGCTGTGGGAAATAATAGGCTTATCACATCGTGGGAAAAAGAAGGACGGTTTTCCCACCACGAGGAAACGTTTGCTGTGTTTGCGCATTCGCTATTATCAACCGTATTAGCGATAGAGAAAAATCGCATTGTGAGAACCGTACGCTGTGTGTGTGTATGTGTCTGAATTTCGGACCTATCTTCACTCTCTTAATTACCAGCCGAAGGCGTTTTGGAGCGATTAAAGAGAGTCGACTTTTTCTCTTTGACGCGGTCGTGCTTTCTTTATGGACGATAATAACGCTATCTCGCTTGACTTGCTCGCTAAACAGAAATAGTAAAGCCGCGTCGGCTAATAAAGAAACACTATTGAAATCGTGGAAAATATTTCAATGACCCTCTCTTTTTTTGGTTTTACGCGAATTTAAAATAAAGGCAGGGGGTAGAAGATTACAGGCCTTTGATTTAATGTTCCGGTCAGTGGATCACTCACAATGGTCGTAAAATCACTTTCAAATTTCCTGAATAATTTTGAGTTTCGGTGCCGACGAAATTTAATAAAATTTATCGCTGGAAAAAATGTGAGGCAATTGAGGATATTTTTACCACCCGAGGCAAAGATTCTTAACCTCATTTTACACGCGCTGTGGTAACGCTTCAGTTGTTTTCCACGAAGCGCGTCATATCGCTAAACCTATATTCCCACTGCACTAAAACCGTTGCACCATTTTTACAAAATCTCGATTCGCGGAATATTTTTTTAGCGGGCTGAAAAAAGAAATTTAACCGACCTCAAACCGCATTCAATCTCCCGACAAATTCCCAAAATAGAAATAAAAACGCCGCCAATTGCCACCTGCTCAATTTCAGGATCTTTATTTTTGTTTTTCCAAATCGTATTATTTCCACAATAAACAGCGAGTCGGTGGTACGTAAGGCGTGGGGCATTCGGCCTAGCCACCATTCCCACGATCGCTCTTCGTTCACACGTAGGTCAGCGCGGCGTTGGGTTTCAGTTCACATATTCACATACTGTTTTTTTCCGGAAAGCGAATCAATGCCACAACAACTGCTCAGCGTCGCAAAGTGGTTTACACTTTCAATAAACACGCACTGGCATGTTGTGTTCAGTGTATTCGATCCGGCACAGTGTTTGTCGGACACAATTCGCGAATTCCTCAGCTCACGTGATCTATGACACGCGAAATTACCGGGCTATAATGTCTATTGTTTTAAAGTGTTTCGGAATTTCAGAATTTTTTCTTGTTTTTTTTTATTTAACGTTATGCAATCACATATATTTTTGTACTATTTAAGACTAGTTTAAAAGTATTTTTTTTAATTATACACTATTTTTACCCACAACCTATTACTTATCATTTGAAATATACCAAAAATTTAACGCTTTATACCCCGCTTCGTAGCGAAAATCAAAAAGACCCTGCTTCGTATCGATTATTCTAGTTTTATATTTTGATATTTTCGTTCAATTTTAACTTGTCAATCACACTTGAATATTGTTGTAGATTTAAATCGGACAATAGCTTGTAAGGGTTGTTTATAATTTGTGTAAATATATTAGAAGGCCAATAGTTCGTTGTAAACTTTTTCATGTTATTTTTTAAAAATAAATTTAAAAATTTAAAATGTGCGTATTGTGTGAAATTGTTTTTTTTTTGTTGAATTACATAATTTTTTAATAAATAAATGTAAATTTTATTTAACTTAAATAACTTTTAATACTTAATGATAGATTACATTGCTCTCTTGACAAGCTGTTTTTATAATTTTTACATAAATCGTTTACGTCAGTTTTAATTGTTAAACTAATTGGTGGGTTAAAATATTTTTGGAATTTTATTTTTTTGCCGCTTCAGCGAGTTTCTTAAACGTTATGTAATAACACTCTTGGCCATTGTTTTAATTATTTTTGACATAAATCATACCATAAATTTAACTCAACATATATTACAGAGTCTATATGCTATATCATCCATTTAAAAATATATATTCGTTTATTGTTTATTTATTGTTTAGTATTCGTCTGAATGAACGTTTTCTATTTTTTGATGTTATCATAAAATTTAAGTTTATTGTTTTGATTTTAAGATCTCTACGTGAGAAATGGCCACCCAAACGACTTACAAGGTAAGAATGCGAACAACTGATACTTCGATATGTTTTATTTCGTAATATTTTATATTTTATGTCAAAATTTTGCAAAACAAAATGAATATGAACAAATTAAAACTGGCCCTACAAATATGTAGCTACTTTTTTATAACAGTATTTATAAAAATTTCCTTTTTTGATATCCAATAATAATATTTTTTTAATAGTAAATAATTTTTTGTCTTTTATTACAGAGAGGCTATGCGAAAATATTTAAAGGATCCATGTAATCAAACTTTGGTTGTGTTGCACGCAAAAGTTGCACAGAAATCATATGGAAATGAAAAAAGGTAGGTCACTTTTTGCCATTTAATTTAAAAATTTTAATTTGTTTTCGGTCTGTTTGGCCAAACATATTTTTAAACCTGTCATGTTAATTTTACCCACTTTATATTAAATAAATTAGGTATCTTTGTTTTATCTTTAATATAATTTTTTTTTTTTTTGGAAAATATATTTCTATGTTGTTGTAGTTTGTATCTTTGTTGTATTTAAAAATTTTTTTTTAGATTTTTCTGCCCTCCTCCTTGCATGTACCTCTTAGGAAATGGTTGGAAGAAAAAGCAACAATACTTGGAGGAAGAAGAAGGAACGGCGGAATCAGGACAAGTGCATGCTTTTATTGGGATTGGAAGTAGCGAGCAGGAGATGCAACAACTACACTTAGACGGAAAGGTAAAAGAGGTTTTTTATTATTCAAAATTTAAAAAATTCATAGAATAATAGTCATTCAAAATTTATTTTTATTCTAGAAAATGACGCTTTATTAAATTTTTTGTCCAATTAACCATTTTTTTTAACTTGTTGATTATTATTTAATTTCTTGCCACAAATTTAATTGTTTTCCAATCCAACCCACTTAATTGCGTTGAAAACAAAATAACAAACCCATGACGAATCGAGAATTTTTTCCAAACAGTCCGACGCTAGAGTGTTCGAATTACAGTCGGCAATATTTTGTTTGATGCGTTTTTTCCCAGGATTTGACCGACATATGAACCGGCATTATTTTCAACCTGTACCCATTCGCCGAGATAAATAAATAGCCGCCCGTCAATTAGACTGCACCATTGACGTAGCTTATTCACTTAGGTTCAGCCAATATTTATATTGAATAAATATAGTCATGGTGTAATGTAATGTGTATTGTCGACAAGATTTTTGCCTTATGTAATTTTTGCATCTGAATTTTTTCTGACATTTGTTGCAAATTTTACACACTTTCAGTAAAAGTTTCTTGAATTACAGCAAACCAAAAGACATGATTTTTTTATGCTAAATTTTTTTTTATTTTTTTTTAGAATTTTTGTACTGCGAAAACTTTGTACATTTCGGACACGGACAAGAGAAAACATTTTATGTTGAACGTCAAAATGTTCTTCGGGAATATGGGCGACGTCGGACAGTTCAGCAGTAAACGAATCAAAGTGATCAGCAAACCTTCAAAGAAAAAACAATCCCTTAAAAATGCTGACTGTAAGTTAAGATATAATTTTTTTAGCCAGTGCAAATTTAGGTACGTGCTTACTGCTTACTTACATTCGAACTTCGCCATCGGAATTGCTTTTAGTAAGGCTGTCTAGTTAACTGTTTTTAGCCAAGCTTAATATACTAGAGGCATTTTTGCAAAATTTTTAAATACGCTTTTTTTATGTAATTTTTTTGCATTTTTATTAGTGTTTTTCTCATATATTATGATAGGCTATAACAATTAAGACCTAATTATCGAACGTAATATTTATTTACGTTTTTGGGTCGCAATTAAACTTATAAATGGAAATTGTCGGTAATTTCGTAAGGGCAAAAAGTAGGAGTCGGTAATTAAATATAGACAAGGTTCTAAAAACAAATCATTTCTGACTAGGCCTTGATTTCCGCTGGCATTTTTTCGTGTGACGTAACCAGGAAAACGTAGCGGTCGAAATGTGAATGATGTGTACCTAAATGGTGGGAAAATAATTTTCGCACATTTTTTTGATTTTTTTTTTTAATGTCATTTTTGACAACGTATGCTCGCTACTGTACTTTATTAATACGTGTTTACAGTGTTACGATAATTTTTCTTTTCATTAATAATTATATAGAAAATAAACACCACAATAAAGACGGTGTGTACTTCTTTCAGATATAACCGCACGCACGTTTACTTTTTCTGACTATGTCAAAGGGCATAACTTCTATTATATTGATAGTACTGTAGGTTTTTTTGATACATACGAATACACGTGAGTTTACCTGTTTATAGAACACTGATTTTTTGGAATATTGTGTTTAGACGTTGCGATTAGTTAACGCTATGACCACCCCTGTTATTTTAAGTTATCTTTATTTAGGCTTTAAAATTAAATTAACTTGTTTTTTTTACTTTAAAAAATTATTTACAGCAGAATTTTTTTAAAAGGACAATCGTTTATATACTTAAAACCAGATATTTATTTTTAAAAAAATTCCTTAAATTAAAATCCCAATTTATGTTTTTTTAAATTCAGTCCCACATTTTTTTCATTTAATATAAGATATTTAATTTCTATTATTTGTTTTTAGTATGTATCGCATCAGGAACAAAAGTAGCTTTATTCAACCGTCTACGATCCCAAACGGTAAGCACCAGATACCTCCATGTCGAGAAGGGAAATTTTCATGCAAGTTCTATCCAGTGGGGCTGTTTTGCTATTCATTTACGTAAGTTAAATAATAGCAAAAAGATATTTGCGTATATTACTGAAGATTGTTTTACAAAATGGACATATTACCGAAAAAACAAAAATTAAAAATTTTTTTACCAAAATTAAGGTCAAATTTTGTCTGAATTTAAAGGTTTTTTTCAGAGTGGGTTAATAAAAAATGATTTATTTTTGATAAAATGGCGTTGAGGGCTTTTATTTTTCGGTGAAAGCCTATTTTGTCAAATGGTAATGTTAAAATGACAATCGTAATTCTAGCAAAGGTATTACCTTAATCTTACGGTCATTAATAGGTTTTACTAAATAAATGAACTATTAATTATTTAGTTGACGATAAAGAGCAAGAGTCGGAGGAATTTTCAGTGATGGACGGATATATCCATTACGGACAAACTGTTAAACTTGTTTGTTCTAATACTGGAATGGCTTTACCAAGGTTGATTATTAGAAAGGTCAGTGATATTTTTGGTTACATTTTTCGTGGTTGGTTAAACAATTTTGTATAGTGATAACGATTTTTTAATAAAATGACAAACTATATAAAAAAAATAACTAGATATACCTAACAGTATTCTATTTACTATTACTTTCATTTTATCATGCAATAAAATTAGCACTATTTTTTTAGCTGAACTAAAGGCTTTCATTAAATTTCTTTGTATTGTATTAGGTTGATAAACAGACGGCGATATTAGACGCGGACGACCCGGTATCTCAACTTCATAAATGTGCTTTTTATTTAAAGGATACGGAAAGAATGTACTTGTGTTTGTCGCAAGAAAAAATCATCCAATTTCAAGTAGAAAATTCTCTTCTCTAGAAAATTCTCTAGAAATTTTTTTTAACAATTTAAATTTTTTTTTGTTTTGTTTTGCAGTTTTGTTTTGCAAATTTTTCTAAACAATTTGCATTAACTTTTATTACCAATTATAGGCTACTCCTTGCCCCAAAGAAACGAACAAAGAAATGATCAATGATGGTGCTTCATGGACGATCATCAGCACAGATAAAGCCGAATATACCTTCTGTGATGGAATGGGTCCGACCGCGGAGCAAGTTACCCCTGTACCCAGTGTATTCGGTTTACACGTAAGTAAAAATAGTGGGATAAAGATTTTTACTGATCTAGGGCAAAAAAAATTATTAAAGAATTGTTCCTTTCGGGTTCCCCCTTAATGGTCCCTTATTAAAATTGGCCCAGTTAAAAAATTTCCCCCGTTATGGTACTATTTTAAGTTCTACAGATGTGTATTTGAGCAATTCTTTCTAATTAACAATTAAAGCCATAATACAGACATTATCCAAATGATGATGAGCGTTGCATTGGTTTTATTTGTATTCAGCTTTGTTAAGTTTTGCATATGAACTTAATATTAAGGTGTGTAGGTTGACAAATTAACGGTTTGTTTTTAATTTGTATCAAGTTAATTTGCTTTGTGTGCAAGTCTCCGCGTTTTTGTTTTTCTATGTTAAATATTGCACCTTAAAACAAGTAATTATAAAGTCCTTACGATTGTATATACAGGTGTGTATTGGCGCTGTTTAAATGCAAAAAAATTGCATGCACAAATACATTGCGTAAAACTAATAATAAAAACTATATTAAGACAATTCTCATTTAAAATACAACAAAGTCAACGCTATTTACCGTTTAGTGTATGGAAATTATTAGACCTACAAAAAATGAAAATTGAATTTATATTTTTTTATAAACTTTTTTGGCAAGTCATCTTACTGGCTAAAATCTTAAAATAATTGTTTAAAAATCAAAAATAATTCAACTTTTGATGATTGGTTTAGTTGAACGGGGGTGGCGACGTTGCCATGGTTGAAGTAAAAGGCGAAAATTTCGGCTCCAACTTAAAAGTTTGGTTTGGTGAAATAGAAGCTGATACCATGTACAGGTCGGACGAATTACTTCTGTGCGTTGTTCCAGATATTTGTCAGTTTAGGGAAGGATGGAAATGGATTAAAGAGTCGGTAGAAGTAAGTGGGTTATGTTTTTGGAAAATTATTTTTAGGGGTCTTTGTTTCTTTTAGCAATAAGTCAAAACTGTTTCGAAAACAAAAAAAATTAAATGTCTATTAAAATTTCAAGGTGCCCATTAATCTAGTCCGAAGCGACGGAATAATTTACCCGACCAATTTAAAATTCACTTTCACTCCTGAGCCCGGCCCAAGACAACATTGTCCCGCCGCCCTTAACATTATTCACTCCGGGAAGCGTTCCGCCTGCTCTATGCCGCCCACCCCCGGCTCAGAGGATGATTTGAGTCGGTCGAATGAACCGGACCGAACTGACCAAACCACGCCTATGAAAAGACCCGCGTTGGACGTACACGGTCGCCCTATACCGCCTGATCAAGTGAATATGAACGCTTCTAATATGAGTATGTTAAGAACTGCGTCATGACGTCTAGCGCGCATTGCGTTTGGTACCTAGCTCCAGCGCGCCCACTCGCGGACGCGCGGTTTGCGAGTTGTCTGCGGAGAAAAGTTTCATATTGAAAACAAAATGATCGCCCTAATACGTCCAGTCTGAAAATAGAGTTCAGCGCATTCTTCAAGCCTGTGTGAATGACATTATTGGTCATTTATTGTGATTTATAATAGTACAATACTGTCCGCATGGTTTGCGAAAAATATGAAACATTTTTTCTCAAAATCTCTTACCTGTTTAAGAGAGCCAAGTCGATATTTTAAATACCTTTTCCCATCACGTGACTTTATTTATATAAAAAGTTTTTTTTTAGTTTTAGCAAATGCGGATCGTAACTACGGCAGTACATGGTTCTTAAACAAATGATTTTTTGTTATTTTTTGCCTAGTAATGATTTTTCTAGCTATTTATTGTTTGATTTTATGCCTCAAAATGCATTGCTCAATCTTGTTGAGAGTTTCAAAAATTGTAACTTTTAAAATAAATGAAATTATGATTTTTTCTTGTAAAACCTGAAAATTATATCTTTTTTTGAACCCATGGCAGATAATTAATTAAATAGTTTTTTTTTATTTCTTGATTTTTAATGGTTAAAAAAAAACTGTAAAAATAAATAAAATTTGTTAAATTTTCCTTTTTTAAATTAGATAAGTATCCTACTTCTATTATGAATGTTTTTATTTTTTTCAAAAAATCAAAATCGAAATACATTTTTGGCAACTCAAGTTAGCTATAGAATAACTAGCAAAAAAATGGGCACTAAAAGATACTTTGTAGAAAGAAATAGGTTTTTAGACATTTAGTCACTAATGGCACCTAACCATTAGTTAACATTACGTGAAACTCACAAAACAAGAATTGATAAAGAAGACCAGTTACGTACAGAAATAGTGTCATATCAGTCTTCAAGTAAAGCAAGTTAACCACATAGGTTTATTTATTTATCTGCATGCACACGAAGCAGCCACCATGTCTTTGTATCTTCGTAGTACAACATAATCATTACTATCGAAATATAGAAGGTTGATGTCGTATAGTTTTTCTGGTGCGCAGCATGGCATATCGACCGGTTGACCTCCCAAGCCTAAAGTATGCATAATACTCTGCACTGTTGCATGGTTACTAGGCTTCAAGTTTTGGCTTAAAGGAAAGGCGCATTGGCCGCGACAGTGATAGGCATTATAACCTTGTGGGTGAATAATCCAGCCAGACCAGCCCATGTCTTCAAAATCCACATAAAGCGGATACCGTCGGCATGATTGAGTTAACGATGCCTCGTTTGAGAGTGTGCTGAAGGCCGGGAATTTTTCCGCGGAATCGGAAGCATAATGGGAGGTTTGTGGAAAATATTGTTCAGGTTTTGCTTTGTTATCACTGAAATCGTCGTTACCATAATCCCAGAATTCTTGATCCGTTATTTCATCCGAATCTTCCTTATAGTCAGGCCATTTTGTAACTTCGGGTTTCTCAGTGCTTTGAGGTTTTTGCATATCCGGATTAGAGACATTTTTCGACTCCTTCTTTTTGTTGTTTTTCTGTATTTTCTTTCTTGATTTTTTTTGTTTTTTTTCTTTTACTTTGTTTTGGATTTGTTCTTCTTCGGACTCCTTCGCGTTGCGCTTATGCCTGACGTTGGGTCGAGCATCAAATGTTGCTTTGACGTGACCTGATGAGCCACGTAGATTGGACATCTTAACATTATGATCCCCTTGCATCTTTTCTATAAAAAATGGTAAATTAAGATAAAAATATGCATGTTAATGTATAAAATCACGAGTATAAAATTTTACATTTAAGGAGTAAATTACTTATTTTGCTGTAGTTAACTGTTGGGCTACGTTTGTCGTTTGTAAACAAAACCAAAATCGGCTCTTTTCCTCCAACCTGATTACGTTCTATTACGTGATCACCTGTAGTGGTTGTTCGCTCAATTGTAATTCCGAAATTATTTTCACGTTCACTGTTCCATTTCTCGACCTATCAACAGATTTTTAAGATTACTTTCTGCTGGCTATTGCTTTTGTATTGCATAAGGTTGTATTTTATAGATATTACTTGCCGTAATTAAGAGTGGGAATATCTGCCAGCCATACAGATTTGCTGGAATTCGTCTTGCCGCTATCAGAATTTTACTTTCAGTTGCATTTCCTTCTGATAAAACCTAAAAGTTAAAAAGGCTGTTATCGCCATTCTATATCTACAACAAGGTTAAATGGATGACAAGTATTTGGTTCTGCAATAGTGGGCGGAAAAATTACCTGAAAAATGTTAACTGTGTAACTTGTATATCGGTTTGGCTTTGGTGTTTTGTTTGGAAAGATTGGTTTATCCTGATAAATATGAAGCTCGGCATCAAGAATTATTTCCTTGGGCTCCATTGATTTTATGTCAAAAAGGCAACTTTTGGGGCAGCGTGGATCTAAAAAAGAAGAAATGTGTAATAAAAGTTTAAAAAGTAATAAGACAGCCGCATTTAATCTTGCAAAGGCAAAAATTTATTAGTTTAATTTTTAGGTTTTCTAATTTAATTTTACCTATATTTGGTATACTTCTAACTGTATCAGCATCCAGTAAGTTAGGAGTTCTTGAAATGCCATTTTGATCCGCTATCGCGTTGTACAAGTCAACCATGTACTTGGGCGGCTTTTTAGAATTGGTTGGTGTCCCATGCTCTGAATTTATATCCGGCTCCTAAAGAGTTAGAAGGATGTTAATTTGTTTTATTAAACAGCTGACTCTTAAACGATATTTAATAAATATATAATTTTAAATTTTATCCAATTTACCTGAAGTCCGAATATTCCAAGTAGTTCATGCTTAACTTTAGTATCAACCGGGCTTGGTGCAACTTCAGCCACCGACTTAATCTTTCGTTTTATCAGGCTGCTCTTAAACGAATCCTCCTCGTTTTCCGCTCTAGATTGCAATATGTCAACTGATTGCTCGTAATGTTCTAGTAAATTTCTTCTGACAAGCTCAACCATGCGAATTTCTTTTTGATTTCTCGGTTTTGCTTTGATGTAATGTGCGGTAACAACAAGAAGAGCTACTACACAACACGCCTTCCAAGGCATTTCGTTAAAAAATTGATATTGATCTTATTGTGTTATTTACTTCATGAGTAAAATCTACTAACTGATTCTATAAAGATTTCAACATTGGTTTTAAACAAAATATTCTCTGCCACCTTTGCCGTTGTTTAATTTCCGGATGTACGAAAATTCGCAATTAGCCGTCTAACTAACTATCTTGTTCACCAAACAAGCGCACGACGGGGTTTCGGGTACAAACATATGTTGCGAACGTTTACGCCTTTAAGTAGCTATGCGAGGCTTATCACATTTAAAACTAATAAGACGTGGTCATTATTGCAAGCACCTGCTGAAATAATTGATATTGTTATTATAAGCGAATTTCAAACTTTCAAAATGTGTTAAACGTTAAAAAAAGTCGAGCTTGTCAATGATTTTTTTTCAATAGAATTTTGTGCAAGCGCAGCTGTTGCATCAAACCGCACAACAATTAAACGATCGAATCACACCTTTCTTGAAAACAATAACAACTTACGCCCCGTGCGGATTACGCTTATAACCTAATTAGAAATTTATTTATTTACCCTTTTTCTAATTTTATATATTTTCGAAGCTTACGACCACTTACTTATCAATCTGAATAAACAAGACTAATGAGTTTGGTTTTAATTATTAAACTTGTGATGTGGTTAATTAGAATTTTCCATAAACTATGTTTTTATTATAAAGCCATTTTTGTCTTGTAAAACTAAATACTTAAAAGGTTTTTTATTATTTATTAAAGGAACTGCGGGTAATAACAACAACTTTATTACATACAAATTTTCAATATTTTTGAAACAAAATTTGGAGCAATAATTAATTTATGTACATCCACAACGTCGAATTTTGGTAATAGTTTGAGAGTCTCCTTTCCCGTCCACATAGGTCACGTGATTGACTCGGATCGGTGCACAAAGGACGTCACTAGTTTCCAGTGACATCAAACACCGTTTAGCGTTTACTGATTTGGCTCCGGCTCGGTTTGCTTTCATGACACATTTTTCCATCGGTGCGCAAGTACCAGTACATTTTCCAACATCAACTATCTAAATGCAAACAAGGAAACTTCATATTAATATTGTTAAAACGCTAGATTTGACTTATTATCTCATAACTATAACTTTTATGTTTACCTTAGTTTTTAAACGGAATCCCCCTTTTGAATCGTTAACTCTTTCCGTAATAGCAACATTGAAATGTTGTCTATAACAAGTTAATTCACAATTACACTCCAATACTTGATGAATGTTAACAGGACCATTTGGGCCGATTAGAACTCGCTTGGATGTTTTTGTTGGACGACATTTTTTGTTATCTACAGAAAATAAAATAAAAAGTCATTAAAAACATAAAAATTTAGTAAATTAATTTTAAAAACTATGCATTGAAAAACTATATAGAATTTAAATTTAATTTATTAACAGTTCTTACTGCAGCCTCCTTGACATTTTCCGACGTCGACTGTTTTCGCAAATTTTGTTCCAGGAAAATAATGCACTAATTTTGAAACTCTTGAGCATTGTTTTGTAATTTTTTGACAGCTGCAATCATCGATAACATTAATTTGTTTTCGACCTTGTGAGGTAAAGACTGATTCAGTATGACTGAGTGATATTCCACATTCACCTGATTTATGTCCGAATCCTGTATTGCAAGTTGGCGAGTTCTGTAATATAATTGATTTTATATTATATATGTCTCGACATTAAAAAAACAAGACAGTAAAGAATATTAAAGCATAGCTGTGTTTTATTGCTGGTAATTCACATACCTGTTTAACTTTTATTCTTTCCAGAACACTCAGATATTGCCCATAATTGGATTTCCTTGAGCAGATTGAGGAGCACATGCCAACATCTAACTTGATATATTGTCCTGTTGTATCTGTAAATGTAGAAACAAATCAATATTAAAGAGTTTTTTATAGTAAATTTTAATTACCAAATCAAAATATATAATTTTGTAATATTTTGGTAAATACTTACCTAAACCAACGTTGACGCTGTTAGTAACTCTTCTGCAGCATGATGACCTTGCAACTATTTCTCCTGAAAATATTATATAAATAGTTAACGAATAAATTCATAGTAAATATTACAGTTTAAAAAAAGTATAATAATAAAAAAAATCTTACCATTCGCCAGATATTGTGAGGCCAAATTTAATATTCCAATGAATAAAATTTTAATATTCTTAATATTCATGTTTATTAGAACTTGTTTTATATTAAACAAATATATTTTTTATAATAGTCTTCACAATATTTTTCCATTTGATAAGTAATTTCAATTTGAAGTTGGCATGTTTCTTTTATAGTAAATCCCTTTTACGTTTTTCAAGGGGGACAGACTTGACGTCGTCGCGCCGGCTTGGTTGGCGTCCTTTGCAATTTAAAATAATGCGAAAGACAACATATTTATCACACACGAGACATTCATGCTATAAGATCAAGTATTAGGCGAGCGAGGACACAACATAATCGACGCAAAGCCTATACACCTCGTAATCTAAAGTCGCGAACTTTAATTGCTCATCTGGCCGCTTTGTCGCCATTGTTCTTCGGTGGGCGCCTACTTTATTAAAGGCCGTGCCAAATGAAAACAAAAGACGTTGTGTTGTTACAATGGCACTTTTCGTGTAATTGAACCTCTCGTTTTTGTTTGTATGCAAAATAACTCACAGCTGGCTTAGTTACCATAAACAAATTTGGGTATTAGGGATTGTTTTTACAGGTATAAAACTGATAGAATAACTGGTACATAAAAAAATTACATTTTTTTGTGAATTATAACTTTAACAAATTAAAATATTTAATTTATTAAAAATAATTAAAAAAAAACAAATATAATTTTGTTAATTACGCACATTGAGTTACCAATCAACACTTTGTGTGTGGTTATCTCATTACAGCTTTTTTACGTTTCTAGCGAAAAGATGAAAGTAGTGGGCTTTTTAAAATATATTCTAAATTTGTTTGATAGCTGAACTAAAACCTTTATTTTAATACAGCTTATATTTTTTACATTTATTATTTAATATAAACGAATAAAATCTACAAAAAATACTATAAAAAATTAGAAAATGTTTTGATATATTATACAACACTTTGGCAGGATCTTTTGAAATTAAAATAATTTTCAACAACAAATTTAAGGAATGTTAATTATGTAGAAGAGCATTTTAACCAAATTAAACATTTTGAAATTAAAAAACTATATTTCGTAAATAAAAACTAAATTGTGTAAAAAAAAAAAAAAAACTAATACTATTAATACAATTTAAATTAAAAATTTGAGTTTATTAATTTTGGATTATAGTTTTTAAAGTAAAAATTAAATAAGTCCAATTCTTTCTTGTTGAAGTTTAAACCCTGTAAAATAAAAGATTACAACATATTTTTTTATATTTTATAACATTTTTAAAAAAATTAATTTTTAAGTATACAAATATTATATAGCATCATACCATAAGGAAAATACTGTACTTCCATCTCTAAAACATCTAAAGTCTGTAGAAGCTCAACAGCCTAAACAAACAAAATTAAAAAAAATATTTATGCATCAAAATGCAAAAAATATAAATATGCTATTTTTATGGAAATAAATATGTATGAAACATTTTTGTACAAAAGCTTATAATCAAAAACTTAAACAAAATTAAACATGTCATAATTTAAAATATAAACCTCTGCATGGGGAATATCAGTAAAATCGGTTTTATTAATTTGAAGTATTTTGTCGCCTTCTTTTAACCCAAGTCTATCTGCTTCTGAGCCTTTCATTACCTATTTATATAATTTAAAATGTGAGTTATATTAAATTTACAATTTAAAACTTTGCAATATAATTGAAATTATGTACATGTCATTGTTATATTTAAAACTTAAATAATATTAAATTCATATTGCTAATTTACATTTGGTTTTTAACAATAGCAGTCAACATAATTAATATATTGCCAATAAAGGAAACAATTGGATATACAACTACAAAGAAAAAGTGCACAAATTTAAATAATGGGATGACACAAAGCTTAACAATTTAAACCATATTTTTAAATTTTCAAGTTTTTTTATATAAGAAAAAAGTATAAATGTTTTATTTTAATTTACCCTTGAAATATAAACTCCATACTCATTTGCTGAGCCTCCCCTTACATTAAATCCTAAAGGAGATTCTTCGAAACGTTCCAATCTTATTTTTCGGGGTAAAAATGTGGTCAGATTACTGTTATAATTTTTGTTGTTCCATCTTTCATGAGATGGTATCCACTTTGGGGGAGGTTCATATGGTGGCACATTTATGTCAACTGAAAAATTCTTTTTTGATTTCATAATTTAGTTTCACATTACCTAATGATAAATGCTTAAACTTTTTAACTAAGTAAGGTTATTCGTTGGTTTATAATCCAGGTAATACAAAAATATTTTTTTACAAATTACAATGGCAGAACGGTCAGATAGTTATTAATTTTTTGCTTATCAGTTAGTAAACAACATTCTGACATTTCTATTTTTTATTAAAAGTAGTAACTGCATTTAGTTAAGTGAGTAAATCAAATACTAAAACGCAAACTTAGTTTAAAAACAGAATATGATGCTATAAATCAAAACAAATAAAATCAAAAACACTGCCTTTTCTCAATATTTAATATTTAATGGAGGACAAATGGAAATTATTTACATAAAAATCATTCAACTATGACATACCGTATTTGTTTCATTTGTGCCACACGTGGTTTAAATTGTGGTTAAATTTTAGTTAAAAAATGATAAACGCTAAAAGATAAAAAAATAATGATTGCAAGGTATGTATATAAGTATATTGCTATCGATTTGTACTTAGAATACAACAAATGCATACTTAGTGTTCATGTGATTTTCAAAAGTTAGATTTTTTTAAAAACTTTTTCATGATTTGTCATTAAGTTATTTCCCACATTTTAAAACTATTACTTTTTATTTTGTAAAAATTTTTGGAGTTCAAGTAGATCACTTTATGCTTTGTCTGTGAAGCAATAGCTTTCTTCTTTAAATGTTTTTGGAAAGCAATTGCTTGATCTAAAGCTTACAATTTATTCAGGTAACACATTTTTTTTAAAAAATTCTCTTAGATTTTGTATTGTTCTAAGTATTAAGTTATTATAAGTTAGTTTGCATTCAAAAACACAATCGAATTGGATCAGAATGGGTGATTTAAAATTTAATCTCTCTTTTATAAGTTTTTATAATGATTACTAATTTTTCTAATTAAATTAGTTAACTTTTTTACATACAAAGATAATGTATTAATTATGCCAATTTTATTAAGCATACTTGTAATAAGCAACAAATAAAACATCGTTATTATAATAAAAGGTAAATAAAATATCCAAACATCTTACATATTGCAATAATAATTGTCAAGATTATATACGCCTTGAACATTTATACTTTTTTACACAAAAAGACAAGTCTTCAGGACTAATGGCAAAATACTGAACAAAGATTTTTTGTTAAAAACTGTCATGGTAAGAAGTGACTTTTTGGTGATTATTGTGATAATTTTTTTCCTAATATGTTCTATGTTGATGTGATTTTAATATTTTTAGTTCAACATTTATAAAGATGAAAGTATGGACGAAATTATAGCAGCAAAGAAACACTGGCAATGCATAAAAATAAGAAGAACAAAAAAAAAATAAAGAAGAACAAAAAACTTAAACAATCAAAAAAATTAATGGCAAAAATGTAAAAAAAACTCCAATCGGCAATAAAAAATAAAAAAAAACAGGAAAAACACATTTATTGGCTAGATTATATTATTAAATAAAGCTGCAAGTAAGCATGGTCGTATTGGGAACTTGTGATTAAAAAGCTAATTTTGCATCTAAAAAGTGTTAACCAACTTTAAATGTTTTACAGGGTTCAGTAGTCAACAGAATTATTTAATTCATGGTCAAAATTGTGAGACTATACTCTATCTATTCTGTGTTAAATTTTACTCCCCACTACGTTATGGCTACGTTTGAAGACAGGAGGTAACAAGGTAAAAATTCTAACGTGTGATTAATTTAAAAGATTTGTTTTTAGTTGGTGGAAAATGTTAACGCTTATGTGATGACGTCAGTATTTGTATGGTATGACGTCACAGAAAGAATTTGAAGCGTGCGCGGCAAACCGATGGACTACTGCATAATTCAACTTAAAGAAAGTATTTTGTCAGTGTTTAGCAATTGACAACAAATGAAACAATAATATTAAATAAATATAACATCGCTTGTAATGCTCGTGTCCTTATACAGGCGTGTTTAAATCTAATTGGTTGTAATTGTTCATTGTCATGGCGACGACAGCTTTTCCGTTATCCGTGACACCAATGCTTTTGTTTCGATAAAGGTGATCGTAACCGTTGCGATTTTTCTTCTCGATTCGAGAAGTTGTATAACGAAGACCTAATCCAACAAAAATTGTCAAAGTTAATTAAAAAAATAATACTTTCTGCGTAATAATATTAATTTTTTGATTTTTTTTACATAACTCTATTTTAAAAATTGCCATTGTAAAGGTAATCTTTTTCTAAATACACAATTTTTTTTGGTTTACCGTTAGCTCTAGTAATTCCTGGATCGCTCCCGTACTCTGGCGGTCTCCCTCCTTTCGTGCCCGGCCCGTTAACCTGTGATAACTTAGGTGGCAATTGTGGATCAGCAAGTTGATTGTTTGTTGGAAAGTTGTACGATGGTTTTCTTTTGTTCTCAGAGTTCGGCCACGACCTAGAGCTTTCCGGGTCCCCATATAACAAGTTGTTTTTTTGAGAACTGCTTCGATCGTGATTTGCTTGTTGTAATATAACTTGATCTTCATGTTCAGGTACTGCAGGATAATGTTGTTGATCATGCTGAGTTGTTGCAACGTCAAACGGTGAGTGGGAGGAGCCCGTTGATGACGAAGAAGAGCGTTGATGTGGATTGTAAGGTACGAAGTGGGGTTGACCGTTTGTAGGTGGAGCCCCATGCGGAGGGGATTGACTTCCGCCCCGCGAACGTCGCTGAAACTTTGCAGTTGGGGTAAACGAGTTTGAAGAAAATGGTGGCGCCGTTTTTGGAGGCTCCAATTGTTGTTGGGGTACAAATGGGTCGTTGTCAGAGTTTACTGAAAAATGCATGGGATGGGGGAAGGTTCCCGGTCGGGATCTATTGACCGAACGCGATCGATTTGAGTTTTGTGGCGCAAATGACGTCATGCCATTTGGTGTTGGAAATTGTTGCTCTTTACCCCAAGCATCCCCTGCATTACCCCAAAGCACATTGTTGTTTTGGGGCCAGGGCATCGTATCGGATTGTCTGCTTTTATGACTCGATACGGTCGACGCCTTCGACGAGTTACGGTTGCTATGGGTGCGAGTGACGTCATATTCACTTACAGGATCAGGAATCACCTGGTACTCGTGATCCTCGTCGTCTGTAAATATTTAAAATTAGGTTAGATAAATTATGATTTTAATTGACTCTAAGGTTTAATCGTTATTCAAGAGCTTTTCAGTATATTTTACTAAGTATTTTTTAAATATGTTACCTGTTGTATAAGATTCGCTGTCTTGATGACTTCGCGACTTAATCAATAACGGACCACTGCTCGGCCCCGCTTGATCGCTGTTCGCAGTGTAGGAAGATCGAACAGCATGCCCTTTGTTTGTTGATTGACTGCGTTGATCGTGTTGTAATGTAACGCCGCCCCTGGAGTTAGCCATCGTGCTAAACTCGTCAGAACCGCTTCCCCGCATGTAGCTGTCCATGTAGTTCACATTTCTGAAGTCATGAGGCCCCGGCTTCTTCTTGCTATCTTTTTTCGTTGTGTCTTTGCCTTTTTGATATCCGTTCATGTAACGCACTGCTTTAAAGGCAAAAAGTAAGCTTTGCATAAAAAACATGTACATTACATTTTATATAAAAGTTTGCTTGGTTGAATTATTCATTGTATACTAAATTATTTTCATATATATTATATTGCTTTTGAGAAGAGTCATCTAAATTGTTTAAAAGATTGCATTTTAACAATTAAATTAATTATTTATTAGACGATTTTTATCCTAGCCTACTATGAATTTTAAATGTGGTTTTTGGTGGAGAATAATTAATAAGCAATGTTGAAATGAATACTTACAGTCGACAGCCGCGTTGTAGGTTGCATTAGATTGGGAAGTTGGGACCATAGTTTGTTTTGGAGATTTTTTTCTATAAAAACAAATTTAAAAAAATAAGAATAATTTAAAGATAAAAACTTGTTAAATTAGGTTAAATTAACTTAATGAATTTACCTTTTTCGAACCAAAATAAGCACCAATGCTGCTAAGAGAATTGAGGTTACCGACAATGCAGCAACAATGGCAATGATAATAATGCTCGTCTCTGTTGAAAACAAAACAGAAGTTAAAATTCTAAGTCCACAAGACATTGTTTTTCACTCGGCACAAATTAGGCACAAACAAAAGTAATGACCCTTCACTGATGTCTATTTACAAGTTTTATTGTTGATGACGTCACGGGCAGGGGCGCGCGTGTTTGTTTACGGGCAACGAAGCGGGAACTTTAACCGGGCGTGACTAAGTTGCAACCGGGCGTATAGGTTTTTGAGCGCTTAATCCAACAAGCGACCATTTTTTGTTAATCTATTTAGAATTCTTGGCAAAAGAGGAATTTCAGTTTTAACCGTAACTTTGGTAATAACTTTGACATTTAAGGTTTTGTCTGTAATATACAAATTACATTCTATACATGCTGATTGGTGATCATATTTCATGGGATTATAAGTCACGCTTGTAAATTATTATTTAGAATATTGTTAAGGTGGGGTAGAACGTTATTTATTATTGATTGCATTGTTAATACATGGTTGATACTTAGATAAAATGATAAAATAAGTTGCTTATATGGATTTATTTTTATAACACTTCCAAGCACCCTATTTTAAAGTGTTTTAACAACGTTGGCCTTCCCCTATGACGTAAAGGATTACCACAAAGCGCTCGATTGTTTTACTTGACAAAAGAAAACAACCATGTAGAATGTTATGACACACATATGCCCCTTACCGAAAAACAATAAAGATCAATCAAGTAAAAACATGAAACTCTCAAGTTCAAAAACATGAATTTAAAAATTAAAATTCTTGCTTCTTAAATAAATAAAACAGAATACACATTTTTTATTTGGTCCAAACTCACCGTTTAAATTTTCTGATTTTGGGGGAACTATCGAGACAGTTGTTTTTACCTGAAAAAGAAAGAAAAATTAGAAACATTTCTTTGTATATATGATTGTCACTAAGCTGGTTTAACGTTACATTCAATGTCTACAACCACATAATATTATTAAATATTTTTAAGGTAGTCAGCATCATATGATATTGCGTGGGCGAGAAGGTAACGTTAAAAACACCGTGTGAAGTTATATAAGTTTAAGCTTTAAATATACAGTAGGGGTTTCTTAAACAAATTACACAATATTTTTAACATTTCGAATAAAAATTTTAGTTTATCCACAAGGTGAAAGCCAAAATCCAAAAATATACTTACAGAAGATCCACTATTTTTGACTGGAAAGGTTGCTGGTTGAACTGTTGTGTTTTCTAAAAAAAAATAATAAAAAAAATTAATTAAACCTAAAAACATAAAGGTACCCCAGCTTTGTAAATAATATTTTAAGTTGAAATTTACCTTTTGTAGATGTTGATGGTTCTGTTGTTGTGGATTTTGTCGTTGTTGTCGCTGTAGTTGTCGTTGTTGTTTTTGTTGTAGATTTGGTTGTTGTAGTTTTTGGCTTAGGTTTTGTTGTGGTAGGAGGGGTAGGAGGAATAGTTGGTGGAATGAATGGAATTGCTGCATCGTCTGAAAGAAAACATAAATTGTTAAAAATTCAATGATTTTTAAATTTTTCAATATCTATAAAAAAAATATTTATTAAATTTACCTGACAGATCACATCCTAACAAACCAAACTTAAGACCATATCGAAATGCGTCCTTTTTTACAGGAGTAGGAAAGATCCGAACATATTGAGCTAAGATTACCGGCCGAATAAAGTTATTCCTCACCGGTTTAAAATAGTTTTTATTTCCGTTGAACACCTGAAAAAAATTGTGATGATTAAAAAAAAGTTTTCTATGCACAATTTTTAAATCCTACATAAATTATTATTTAATTTGTAGTATAAATATTAGGAGAAAAGTTCTACCGTAGGTTCTGTTTTGCCTTCTTCTGTATAATTATGCCAGTTAACTTGATCAAAACTGTAGCGGATAGTGTAACTCGTTGTCCATTTGTAAGGTTTTAGTGACCCAATTGTCACAACACCTTTAAATACATATACACATTAAAGATAGACTTCATATGTTATTAGAATATAAAACGTCTAAACAACTAGGCTATGTTATCTTAAACCTTCCAAAATATAAAGTAGATTTACCAGTAATGTTCATAGGTTTTTTAAGGTCGATTTGAAGCCACTGTTCGACCAAAGGATTGTCAGGTGACCAGGCTTCCAGGTCATTGCTAAGTAGAGCTTTCTTTGGTAGCCAGTCTTGTTTACTGTAAAACAAATGGATTATTTTAATATAGTTCGAGTTATATACAATTTAAGATCAAATCAATTGGGCCTGTTTAGATTAATGGTAGAACATTACACCACATTTACAGTCAAAGTTAGTAAAAATGTAGCTAGCTTTATTTTTTATATATTAAAAATTTTTGTGCATAAAATATATTAATATTACATTTATTAGTTGAAATTTACAATCAAGGTGCTCTTATTTTAAACTTACAGTTCTGTAATATGGTTTTCAGTGCTCCACCACGACGAGGCAGTAAACTGGTTTCCATAAACTGTGATTTCATCGTGACATGTACTCAGTTGTTTAAATGTAAACATGGAATCGGACATTGAACCTCTGTAATAAACAAATGCAATTATTTTAATTCCTGTCGAGATAACCAGCTGTTCTGAAGTGTTTTCTATGAGTAATGTTTAATTACTTGATATTTACTAAAGCTTGATAGCCTACAAAACACTTAGAAAATGCTTTGATGTTGGGCTATGCATATACAAATATGTTTTTTAAACAAAACTTGATAATTTAAAAGCATTAACAAGCACGTACGTTTCTGCTTCAATATTGTTTGCAAATTCCCCGTGATATAAAATATGTCCTGGTTCGCGCAATACATTGACTCGACCTCCAAAGTTGTCCGAAATGACACCGGCATGCATTGCTGCCAGGCATATTTGTGAATCCTGAAACAAAAACAAAAATGGCGATCAGTAATTAGTTTTTAAGTTTGTACGAAATAGTTTGGAAATCAATCTAAGCGAATGAAAGTAATTGGAACATTTTTAGATTTTGGTATTTACTTCGTAATTTAATTTTTTAATTTTTTTTTTAATTTTAGATTTTTAAGATTTCATTAAAAGCCTTTACTTATATTAAACAATAAATTATTGACAATTCTTACATACTCTTATTAAAAAGGCATTTATAGATAAATATTTTTTTATTTTGTTTAACAACTGGCAGGAGATTTGGTAAAAATAAATTAAAATTTTTATCGTACGGAACTAATAAATCTTAGCGAATTAGAAATGCAAATGCAAAGGACAAAATCCAATTTCTGTTTTAAATCGAATTATTTTATGCGAAATTTATTGTCGAATCAATATTTGGTTTTAAAAGAAAAATTCTATCAAAACTTAAAATCCTGTAAATTAGATTAATTTATAATAGCTATTAGCCATTATTGGATAAAACATAACCTCTTTAAAACTTTAAAACTTAAGTCTACTGAATTAAAATTTAATTTACCTTAAACTTGAGCACATATTTTTAAGGGAATATAGGTTTATTCCGTTTTAATTTTTTTGTATAATTACATTTCGAGCAAATGGGATTACAGAAAGTGGTTAATTTTTTTTAAGTGAAATAGGGTAAATTTTTTCTCTTAAAAGCTTAAAATTTGGCGAATTTTTTAAATATCAGTTCCGCAAACAATCGAATTAGCGGGGATTTGGTTTCATTTTTATTTAACCCCTAAGATTTGCATTAAGACCGGGACCACCTTGAAGAAAATCTCATTCTAGTTGTAGTTAACTTTCAAACTTTAAAATTAAAAATTTTTGTCTAAAATAAAATGGTTTTTCAGATTATATAAAATACACTAATACTTTTAAAACCTTAAGTCCTATTCAGAACTCTTAAAAAATAATGATTGATTGCATTTTAATCTTGTATTTTACTAATGACGTTGCAACAGTATTGTGATTATACAGCTTAATTCGTTTAATCGTAAACAAGTGCCAGCCAGAGTAATGCTTTTTAGCTGTGATGCAAACCAAGGTAATATGAGGACGAATTTTCGAGTTTAGCGTTCGCGAAATGCACATTCTTTTTTGCAATGCGGTCTTATGTGCACGATCGGGGACCACACAAGAATTTACGGTGGCGCAGACACAACATAGATACCGAGTACGTGGTGTGAGAATTTTGGTTTTTAAGTAAACAAAGCGACACATAATTAAAGGAGTTTAGTTAAATGCGATATGTGACATTTTAATTAAAATTATATCTTCAATTTAAGTTTAAAATACGTTTTAGTCTAATTCAGAAACCAGTTTTTATTTTCCAGTTTATTTATCCAACACAGCCGTGAAATTATTTAAATTTGGAAAATTTTTGGGGTTTTTAATCTCAGTTTGTTGGTATATATTATATATAAGCGGCTAAATTCTCCTTATTAGGAAGTGTTTACAGAAATCTTTGTTATATCTCCGAAACTAATCTGCTAGAATTTGGCGCGGAATTATCAACGATAAACACTGGGTTCCGACATAGAATTAAGGCAAAATCTATTTTAGTTTTAGTAATACGATTACTTAAAAAATGAGAACATGACAAGTTACTGATGTAGAAATAATTACAAAATAAAAAACTTAGAAAAATACATTTTTAACACAAGATGGCATTTTGAGTATAAATTCCATATAAATTTATTTTTGTTGTCGATAACCGGTTTATTGTATTTTAAAGTATTTTTTTTTAGTTTACACAAAGCGAGGTACGTCCCATTTTTAAATTAAACGGTGTATATAATTTGAATGGGTATTAGCTCTGGGTTATCATTATTGGCTTTGGCTAAGCCAAGTTTAAATTCGAAATAACGTTTACTGTTTAGAATTACGATTTTCTTACAAATTTGAGATAGTTTAACTATGAAGCTACTTTCTAAGAAAATCTCAAACTTTAAAATATAACTTATCAGTATAGGTGTGTTACAACATATTTAGTCATTTTTTAATCCGTTATAAAAACCCTATTTCTCTTAACCAGTCATCAACAGCATGATGACTATATGTTAACAACACAACTTAATGTTTAGTTAACTATAAAGCATCGCTGATGTTCCGTCCCTAATTTAATTAACCTAGGCCCTAAGCCGTAATCTGACGCCTTAACTAAAACAACAGGAGAAATAGAATGGTTTAACACAACATATCATTCACCAGTTAAGTATCTGGGCAAAATTGTCGAGTAGCATCAAAAACATAACTGACAGCCATGGAATATTTTAATGCAATCAAAGCACAACCTATAACATCTGTTTGTAACAAATTAATGAGAAATCCCCGATTTGTTTATGATATTGTAAACAGCTTGATATTACCTGGTAGTTTTTATTATTGTTTTTTACTTTTTTTAATTTAAATTAATTGAAAAAGAGTACGTTACCTCTCTGTACTTCAAATCTCCTGTGATTTTGTGTTTATTTATTCCTACACAACCGCTTGGACACATCACACTAAAATAAAAACATAAAATTTGTTTAAAAAATAAGGAAAACAATTTTAAAAAGTTATAATTTCATTTTATAAACGTGAACAACGGTCTTATAATAGAACATAAGTAATTGGACAATCATTATAATTATTGTTCAAGCCCTAATTACCATTTAGATACATTTAAACATTTAACACATTCCTAGATAAAAATTTGTGTTTTCTATCCTAATGAGCTGTTGTTGTTGTAAAAATGTATAACTACACCAAATTATAGAACAACAGTTTAAACACACGGCGACACAATCTAGGTTTGGCATCGATAATTAAATAGTGATATAACTTCGAAAGCAAGAGAGATAGTGAAAAGCTATTGGCCTAAATGGAGACGTATCTCCGTTATACACAGATCTTATCTCACGGAATTTAAGAAAAAATATTAAATTTAACGTCGTTGGTGTGCCCGGGGCGATATTCGCTTCACAGAGATTTGTGGTAACACTTTCACGCGCAACTAAGATGAATTACTCGTCCATTAATTAATAAAATCTCCTAATTTCTTCCTAGATAAAAGCCGCTCTGATTTAACGCGCTGCACGATTTCAAAACTACTATTTTAGAACAATTTATTGCTAATATTGTAAGCAAAAAAACTTAAAAATATTTTTTTATTTATATTTTTTCTTTTGCTTGGAAATATTTTAGTTTCAATATAAAAAATGGCGGATTTTATTAGAGCATCTAAAAGTGTTGGGCCTTTATATAATTTATATTTTAAATGGTGTAAGCTTTGCGAAAATCTTTTGTCTTTAATATTTTGCACACGGTGGCCAAGTTTAATGTTAACGTGAAGGGCCCTAAACATGGCTGAATTGTCGTGGTCATAAATCCTCAAGAAAGATAAACCCAGAAAAATTCACGCGCGATCGAGCGCGAAATACCAGACAATAAGCGTCTGTGAATGGTGACGTCACAAGGCCTAAAAAAAGGGAATATGCGAAAACCCTTGGATTTTCGTTGTTTGCCATGCGGACTAAAATTCTCAAATTTAAGTGACGTAAGCTAAGCGAAACAAGAGATTAGGAGTCGACCTTTTCGAGCGAGAGGTCAACGGATGATGCTCGAAAACTCATGGGAAATCATCTAGAAAAACTTGGCAACCTCGGGTTTGACTTATTTTAAAACATGTTTGCAAAGTATAACAAGAGCCGTGTTAATACATTGGGTTAATTTTTATTATGTGTCATACCTGAATGATCCAACTTTAGAGTGATCAGCTCCAGTATCCGAACAGTTGACAAAATCTAAAAAAAACACAAAAAATAGTTGGGTAAACTTTTCAGGCCGGGTGCTATTTTCAATGTCTGTAGTTAAGAATTAAACTGTTAATATTTTAAGTTATTTAGACAACTTGTAATGCGCCAATTTTTTCACATTATTGTCAATATTTTATTCCACAGACACTAAAATATAAGGTAGCACCATATGCTGCGCATATAAGCGATAAGCTTATTGATATAAAATAACTCGCTCTCCGAAGTCCCATGGGGGGTTAAAACAAAATTACAAGTCACCAGAGAACGGCTTGATGTAAAAACATCAAGGAAACTAAGCTCAGACATTTGTAAAGCACATTTTCCCTCGTGTTCCTATGTTTATAAGTGATTTATTTGTCATACAATTACTATATTACATTCCAATGTATACCGCAAAGTTAATAATATTCCTGGTTATACAATTACATATAAAGCAGTTTATCTTTAAACTTGAATTGCCCCTTTTTTATTATAGTTAACTGGGTTGTCAGTTAAACAAATTTGGGGTTGTTCTATTTTTTTGGAAAAACTTTTGCCTAAAAAAGAAAAGGTGGAACTTGCTTTTCCTTTTTTTTAAACCATAATTTAACAAATTTTGTAGTTTTAAAAAAAAAATTATTTCAATATTTTTTATCCATTTGATTTATATAAGAATTTAGCTTGGGTTTTGTCACGGTGAATTGGATTACTTAGCCCCCTCTACTTCTATTGTTTTCTTACAACTAAGCTCTAGTGACGTCACAATGTCAACTAGGCTAAAGATCGAACTCGGAAATCTTAAGAGTTTTTTAGGATCTAGTTTAACGCACTAAGTAAAAAAACGCCGCCTTTGTTTAAACTGCGAAAACAGGTAAAGCACGTGATTAAGTCACGTGACTCTGGTGCAGTAAGGAACAATATATATTTTTTCCGAAAATCAGCTTTTACTTTAAAACGCGGGGGTAGATTTTAGTTATAAGGGATGCGGTATTATATCGGTTACATTCGAATTACCAAAAGCTGATTAATCTGCTTATGTGATGACGTCATTTGCATTAGTCAGCAGAAAAAGTGATGATTTTTAAGTGGGCCGAAACAAAACAAAGCCAATGTTATGTCGAACAATTTACTTATTTTTTAGTTAAAAAGTTGTTTTAAATTGTGTAAAAATTATATTCTTATTTTTTTTACTTTTTTCCAAATATTAAAGCAGTACCAAACTACCTTGACAGTGAACCGAAATCACATTAACCTAGCTAAGACACGGTCGGAGTTAAATAAATAAACTTGGAAAGAACATTTTCAAATCTTACCGTCAATCGTTTCCCCAGGCTTGGTGGCAATATATGAAATGAGAAAGCCTCGACCGTCGAACCCAGCAGGTCGTTTGAACACCACAGTTGCCGTGTTGTTCATTAACATCACTACTTTAGGATTATTCCCGCCGCAGTATTTATCTGTAAATAAATAGATAATAATTAATGTTTTGTATATTGACTATAGGTCGAAATAAAATCGATTTAAATATAAACAGTGTTTAAATAATGGTTGATAACGATATGTGGTACTAAAAATATAAGATTATATAAGGTAATGCTAATTGCTCATAAAAAGATTAGATGTTTAAAAATCTGTGTTAACTTGTCTTTCTTAACTGAGTTCATTTCCGGCTTAGCGACACTGGGGCTAAATTTGTGACAACGATGCCTATCAATGGGTTAAAAACGGTCCTTTAATTGTCCTCTCATACGCGAGAAATTTCTGTCTAATTTGTTATTATGCCCGATGCTTATCCTTTTCGTCGTAGCATAGAATGTTTCCGCTTCACAGACCCTCCAAAATGGATCACTGGCTTTAAGTAAATAACGCCTGTCAAGGGGGCTTAGTGCTCGTTTAATTTGTCTATTCTCTGCACAGCCCGCAGATTTTTGATAACGCAAGGTCGGTTAAAATTCGTCGACCTTTGACTTTAATTAATTAAACGCCATATTGGATTATTAAAATGGTTAAATCAATTGTGGATTAAAAATATGTCGACATCGTCTTAAGATAGGCGGTTTTTTATTGTGGATTATCGTTATTTGTATAATTAGAGTAGTAAAACCACATAGGCCAGCTGTTTACCAAAATATACAGATATGTAAAAAATAAAATCAGCAAATACTTGAAGAAAATTGGTTCTGTATCAAATTTCTCTAAATAATTAATTTTAAAATCCCATGACTTTAGTGTTTTTTTTAAAAATAGTGTTTTTCCCATAGTTATCCTTATTAAAAATCGGCCATTGCGTTAGTTATCGATATTTTCTATTTTGCGGTTAAACCCGATATCACTATTTATTCCAAATTCGTATTTAGCTCAAGAAACCGATCGGCGCCTCGTCCTAATCTCCCAGAAACCAACTCGAGCGGAAAGCTGGGTCCCAAAAAAGCCAACTATGACGTCACAGGAGTGGAAAGAGACCATAAGCAAATGCGATAAGCGTAAGCCGCAAATGATAGCCTGACAGGAAGCCAATTATACGTCCCGTTATTTTGCAGGTTGCAACGAAAATGAGGTAAGTTAATTTGTGACTTCCAAAAATATTTGAAAGACGTGCCAAATTTATCCCATTTGTATTAAAAGTAATGCTGAGTGACACTTAACACTATTTATAACGAAGGTGGCACTTAGTTACATATACTGATAAGCCCTAAAAGCAATTTTATTGGTTTATAAGAGTAATAAGCATCATTACTCGCTTCAAATACCATAATCCCTTATCTTGTAATGCGTGTTGTCGGATTTGATGGCCCCTTTGTCTTCAGCCGTCGAAACATTGATATATTTGTGACAGGGCATGCCTGGAATTTAGTCTTACTTGTGTTACAGCAAATCCGCCTATCTTTATGTTTTTGTCAGAAAGCCCACTCGGACCAGCGTCCCACAGCGCACGCTATACGGTCACACCTCATCAGATCTCGTCCCTGTTAAGCCAATCAGTATGCCTTTATTTTAGATAATCGTTCTGTAAACGAGCTCTTTCGACCAAAACCCGTACATGTACCGCAAAGGTCGAGAAGTAAACTAGTGTTATGGAAACACAGCTAGCAGCCCACAACGTGTTTGCACAAGACTGCTTGATTAAGTGATTGATTTGGAGACTGGTATCATTAAAAACAAGTCAACTGAAATCTTAAAAACTTTGAAAAATAGCACCCGAATATAATAAAAAATGTCAACCACAAACAAAATAATAAAACGACCTGTGATAAATTTTATTGTGTCATTAGGTGTTGTATTTCTTTGATGGCATTATCGCATTTGTTGCTATTTCTCGGAAGAAAATGTTAAGAGAAAAAAACAAATGTCCTAAGGAAATGACATTAAAAAATGCCTCAGCCTGACCTTACATTCGACCTGCTTTTAATTGTAGGCTTGTCCGTTAAGTCCACTTGTGATTTTCGATCAGCGGGAGTGAAAATCTTAAGCAAATCCACTTTGGCGCGGAGAGGCATTAAATGCTCAGGACACATTACTTGTTTTTTTGTACCAAGGCATTTTTCTTTATAACCACCTTGGTTAGTGGCGGTCTTTTCCCCCGAGCAATAACTTTTGAATGCATCAAATTTCACTGCCCACACATAGGTCAAGTAACGTCACTTTATACAACGATGACGTCAGTAGTAGCGCACATCTTGATATATTTAATGCAATAAAGAGAGGTAATATATAGTTCAAGGCTTAGACGTTATAAATAGATAAGCCAATGCGTTCTTCTTTCACTAAGCTTACAACAAGCTCTGGGAACGCAGACAAATCAAATATTTTCAAACCACAAAAATGGATTTGCTGCGAATGTGGGCTTAGTAATCCGTCAATAACCAGCCAATAACAAGACGAGGAGATCCGATAAAGTACTCGACCCTGTTTTCTCCAGTGATCATCTCAAATCACGAGGGTGCTCGAAGCTTCGTATTACCGCAAATACTTTCCACAAATCGAGATTAACCAAAACAACATGGCTGAGTAGCACACAAATAGACAAGTAGGGCAGACATAAAAAAAATCTTCAACAAACCCATTTCAATTTACCGAAATTTAAATTTAGATTAAGTTACCTACCATCCTCACCAATTTTTGATTTGAATGGAAACTACACCTTATTATTTGAATTGAGATTACCAATTGGGATTTAGGTATTACAGACAAGCAGAATTCCTTATAACATGACGTAATCGGATGCTTAAGAGGCTTGTTATCATGATAAATACTCAACGGTATCTAAGCCGAGAAGATGAATTGATAAAAAAACAAGGAGGCCTAGATTACGAATTACAAAGTGTTGAATGAATTAGAACACAAACCAATAAAAACAGAGCCTAAGTCTTCCCTTCCCGTCTGTGGGCTATGCGAAAGCGCAGGAGATAGCTGTGAGGTGGTCGGGTGATTGATTATGATCATGATATGATTCGGCAAACTCTATTTGACCCGGTATTAGTAAAGGTTAAGCCATAATTAAGGGCCAAAATTCCTTCGATGGCAAATGGGGTGTAAATGACCACAACTCTATTAATTAACCCACTGTGTTTACACCTCGTGATGATGGGGGCCAATGTCTTTCTCCCTAGGATTTAGGATAAGACCATTTTAAACCATCCCGGTAATACAATAAAAATGGAGGATTTTACGATGCATGAATTTCACTTAAGTGCGGAAATAAACAGTCGGGCTTTAAGTTCAAGTATATAAGATTTCAAAAACGTGTGAGATTTTCCATGAGTAACCTTAGGTTTTGCTGTTTTTTGTTTTTTATTGCCAAACAGAACACAAATAAAGCTCTTCTCCAGTTTTTGGAAAATCTATTTAGTGGAAAATGAACGTATTAGCTCAACCGAGTATACACAAACTCGTGCGGGTTATCTTACACAGCCCGGCAAACTTCAAAGGGATTTGATCGCATAATCTATGTCGTATATCTAATACAAGCTAGCTCGCGTCTGTGCCATTTGCTTTTAAGGAGCCACTATAATCGAAGCTTACTTAATGCAAACATAAACAGTATGCCCGTTGGTCTAATATCGAAACTGCTTTAGAAACCCAAGTACGAAGTTTATTTGGCAAGGTTTAAATATCTCAATAAAATAACACAACTGGATTGTGCAGGCCGTATAATTCACAAACACATGTCGTACCAAATTAGCGACCTCAAAATAGAGCGTTGTTTGGATAGTTGGTGTTGTAATCGGAAAATAAGTACACACTGGGTCACGCAAGGGGGGAATTTGAATGACGTAAACTCTTGTTATTAGCTTATTAACATGGAATATGAATTAAAAGAGTTCATTTGGAGGCTGTAAGGGGTTACGCGTTATGGGAATATCAATAATGGATGTCAACAGCAGGACACAAACAAATGTGGATTTGCGATGTTTTTTAATGCGACAAGTGACCAAAAAAAAATTAAATAACTTATTGACTTTAAAATGTTGTAAAATTTAAAATATATATTTCAATAAAAAAAGGTTTTTATTTTTTGGTATAGCATAACTGTGTGTGAACCTTCATAGAAATCTTACATTAATTAAATTATTTTTAATTAATCCTGTTGTAAACCTTAAAACATTCTGAACTAAACATGATCAGGTTACTTATTGGTTTCCTGCAAGCTGGAGATATGTTTATAATTATCAGCAAGCAACTATGTATCGAGTGCAATGCAAAATATTAAGTTTCGAAAATTTTTAAACACGCAGCTTATGGGATTTCTTGGTTAGCGAATTAACACATCGATAACAAACCGCCTAACTCATGTTTCGTGGTTATAATCACACGTTTTCGTGTTAGCTGACAGGTTGTAATTTAAGGATTAATTGCACACGTGGTTTTAAAAATCTTTGGCGACCAAGTGCGTGACGTCACTGGTCTAAAAACGTTCGGGTAAAGAGCCTGCAGCTGCAGGTTAAGGCCAAGATTAGTGGGATAAGCTTAAAAAGATAAAAGCAAATATCCCGATCGCTGATTTAAGTAAAAATAAAAATTAGTCATGGACAAGACGGTGAGAATTTTTAATGTTTTTCGGGCGTTGTCCAAATAAAAAATGTTTTATATTTTTATAAAAAAAAAAAATTTTAAGATAAAATTTTTATTTATTTTTGGGATAAAACAAAATATTAATGGCATTACAAAAAAGTTTTGCGTTTAATTATTGGAAATTGGTCGAATAAGGATTCCAATTCTATTTCCTCTGTATCATTAATAATAAATAAATCCCCGTGAACGTTTCTTTAATTATTTAATATCAAATCATCGAATTTGTTATGCGCCACTGACAATTTGTTTTACTTCGGTGACTGATGCTCTATTTTTATTTCTGTTCGACATTGAACGCCAGGTGTAAACTTAAAAATATTATTTTAACAAAAAAGGGAAGCTACTATTTCTATTACACAGTATATAGTTGTGAAAAAAAAACTTTAAAAACCTTAGATTTCACAACGCTAAAAAAGTTGTTATTTTTGGTGTTAATTCCAAACTTTGTGTTTTAAAACCAAGAAAAAGGACAATATATATCCAAAAAGTTTAACACCATTTACCCTTAGCCCCCGCATCGGCATTGGGTGTATGATTCATAAAAAGAAATATTCGAAAACATGTGTTCTCGCGCGTGTACTGTATGTTTTATTTAAAAAGGCGCCACTTTTGTGGTGTTAGCTGCCTAACTACCGTGACCAACTGTTTCAAACAGGACTGCTCTTACAAAAAAAGATGCCAGATGGTTAAGGTATTGTCAAAAAAAATTGTTACAAAAATATTTCGAAAGCGCGGTGGCCCAAATTATCGGCAATGCTTTAGTGATTTGTGTCTATTTAAAGCCTTCAAAAATGCAAACAGTTTATATGTAACAATTTAATAATAAAGCCACCCAAAAAGATATACCTAGCGTTCTAGTATATTGAATAAAGTATTATTTTCACTATGGTACATAGATAATAATGTATAAATATAGATTTTGGTAACAATTGTTTAAGTTTTATTAGGTCTTATTATTGTCCCAAACCCTAACTATCTCCATACAAGTGTATCGTATAAGCAACAACGTGACAAAACAAAAAACTTTATCCTGACAAACCCGAAATAGAACCTAGGTATTGTCACGCATGGCTCGAAATGGCGTAAAATTGAGAAATAATCCAAAGGTTTTCAATCTATGATTCATTATGTAAAGAATACAGGACATGGGCATCAATCTTAATTTTTACAAATATCTTAGCAGATTATCACAACCCTAGGTCAAATTCTTTACTGATTTTTGGTAGGTTTTTAAGCAAAAATCATCAATTTAAAAGTAGGGTTATTATTTGTTTAAAATTTAAGTCAAAAATAAAAAAATGATTTATTTTGAACCATAAATTTTTTTAAAATTTTTAAAGTCTTACCTAAACTTGTCTTCTTCTTTCCTACTCCGGAGTACACCTCCACCTCTCCTTCATCACACTCATCTTCCGCTGCGTTCATGCTGAAGTCCCCAAACTGCAACTGTATTCCTTTTCCCGGAGACACAATAACCTCCCATTGGCACGTGACGAAACCCCCATTGTCAGGAAAAAGCGAACTGTTTTGGTCTTTGGGTGAAGATTTAGGGGGCAGGGGGTAATTGGGGGACGTAAAAGTCCCTGAGTCCCCTTTTAAGACTCCGTTACACGACGAAACTACAAACAAAAAATAAAATATATTTAGGAATAAATATTTTAGGAATTTCAGTTTTTAGTGATCTTTTGCGCTTAGCTGTGAAATTATTTTATGGTTTTGGTTATTGCAACAATTGCAATTAAAAAGCGGTGTGAAAAAATTATCAATCTTTGTTGTGTTTTAGCACGTAACACATAAACAAAAGGGAACAAACGATTCTCTTTAGAAACCAATTACACGTGGATTGAAATCCTAATTTTATAACAGATTCCGATCGCAATAAAACCTCGCAAAACCGACGAAAATATTAAAACAAAAGCAAGAACGGGAGTTGCGGCGAACGAACGGGTGTTTGTGACGTCATAGATATAACTATTGTTGCGTTGACAAGTAGCGCAGATAAGAATGCCAGAGTTTTCCAATTAGAATGTTATTTTTATTTTAAACCCAATAACACGAATATTTTTCGATTTTAATTTTTTTTTTTTTAAGATTTTATGTAACAAAATGGCAAAGATAGTTGTGACCATTTTTTAATATTTTTTGTATTTTTAATCCTTTGTTGTTTTTAAACATTTAAGAATTTCCAAAAAAATTTTAATCACAAACGGTTTTGTATCTATTTAAAAGAAAAAGAAACATAGGAACAACAGAACTGTGTTTTAATAAAATCGACTTCAGGCTTGGTTTGATATTAAACAAAGGCCAACAATCTTACATCTGCTACACGTTGTTAACATAGCCAAAGATCGTGCCCCACACAAACATAATATAAAGAAACATCTCAAATCGGATATAGAGTTACAGGCATTCTTTTCTAACTCGCACACTGCCGGTAAGAAACTGTTGCTAAATCAGTGGCAAAAAAGTTTGTGTTTTTTACAAGCAATCATCTCCAAATATTATTTTAATTTCAACACAACGAAATGTTGGTTCTCTTAAATATTTTGGTCTAATATTTGCAATGACTTGAGCTCAATATATTAAAAATGGTAAATTTTAAAAATACCCTAGTTTACTAAGCATTTTCAAGCGGATTTTGTAAGAAAAATTGCATGTTTCTCCATACCCATATCACCCAGGTATTTCCCAATTTAGGAAAAAAATGTTTAGTTGAACAAAACTATCTTTTTGCACTGTAAAGAGAATAGCCCTTCACACAACATGTAATTCATTAAAAATGTAGAAAATGATGGCACAAATTCGAGGGTTTTAAAGTTTGTTATTTGTTATGAAGATGTGTTTAGCAGTTAGTAGTTTGTGAATTTAGAAGATATCCAATTTTGTTTACCAACGCTACCCTACTTATAAAAGCGCAACGGTATAAAATAAATAAACTATGAGGTTAAACCAATTACGACATAGGTTTATATATATTCAAAGATTAGAAACACAAGTCGTCTCTTACACGTTGTTATAATATACACTATCTTACAGTACACACCTGGTTTAAATACAATAAGTGCTTTAGGCGTATTATAGAATTAAGCACATTGAATTGTTTACAATATTGATCTTTAATTTAATCATGGTATCTGTGCTGCTGTGATGTGTTTGTAATAAAGGTCCAGACGCAGCGTATATGTTTTACGCATGGCTGCCTAATAGATTGAGCACAACGCTGCTCGATTAGACATCATAAATTACATCTTTTGTTGTCTTACACTTCGCTGATTTCAGTTAATGTAATAAATGAGTTATAGAAGTTGCGTCAAGAACATAAACTATGCTTTTCACGTAATAAAATGTAAGCCAAAATACACTTTTTATATATCAGTAGGGTAATACCATATTGATAAACGTGATATTCTATTGGTGTTTTGTTATCAAATAATAACCCAAAATCCAATAAAAATAAACAAAATTGGAACTAAGTGTTGGCCTTAATTTTTTTAAATGCAGTAATCAATCAATTGTGGTCGTTGAAGAATAAATTCTCGACATAAGGTCGAGGCCACTTGCATCTGATTCTAAAGACATTTTAGTTAAAAGCTCTACGGAAGGCCGCACGGGAATTTGGTTTAGACTGCTTTGTAATTTAATTAAACCTCGGCTAGGGACTTTGCGTTTGTCCAAATCTTTGTTTTAAATTTGTGTTCCGACGCTGACAACATGTGCTAAGGGAATAATCACTCTTTTATTTTCAAAAATTCCGTTAATGGTTTTTGACAAGCCGGGAAATCTGGACATCCTTATTATTAACAGAGCTTAAAAAGTTTGCATACTCAGCACAACAGACATCTTTATAGAATTAAAACTAAAATGTCAATGCGTGAGACAACGTAATATAAATATCTTTTTACAACTGATATGTACTTGTAGCAGAAGAACATATGGGGTAAGAAAATATATTATTTATAACAAAAAATACTCGGTTTAGAGATGTTATCCTACGGGCAGCCACATCAGATACATTTTTCTGTGATGAAGCTTTGGTATAAGTAACCCGATCACCGTAATAATGGTATTAGTTTATAAACCGGGCCGCGATCCATTAGTGACGAGCCCATTCAATTCATTGAAAGTAACATAAATTTGTGGCCGATAAAAGACGGGCCTAGCCCTAAGTCGCTTACACTCTAGCACAATAACAACAAAAACATAGAGAGATACATTCAACCGCTGGTATCTATATTTGGGGCAAGTAGTTTATCTAAGCAAAGAGGCTTTTAATTCGTGTTTTCCAGTCAATATTTTACACCAAAACAGCACACAAATGTTTTGTTTTTACCTGGCGCGAGCCAAAGCGTGATTGCGAAACGAAAATAGGTCATTTTTTTAAAGCAGACAGACGATTTCCCCCTAACGAACCTAAAATGTAATTCAAACGATCCAAATTTCAGTCAACACAGCATTAACCGAGCCTGGTCCGGTGCAGATTAGCTCAAGAAATTTTAAAAACTGTGCCAAGCGCGTTGAAGCGTGAAATCTTGGCAACCCACATCACGTGATACTCGAGATAGAACAAAGAGTTTGGCTTGATATAAAGCAGATAGGCACACAACACAATGAGGAAACTCTAAACGAAAATCTGAGAGGCTCGTTTTATATTAAATCTATGATTCATACGTTCTACCCCTAAACATTGCCAAAGCAAGACAGATGCGACCCACTTAAACGCGTCTGTACCGTCACGTACTACTACAATGGGACAGTTGAATTCCAATTTGGTTAGTTTAATCCAAAAGGGCCCCCTTGGGATCAAGAGGTGCCGCAGGTAAGTCTTCATACATAAATCATTGCAGTTATTGATCATGGCGGTCAGGAATCGATTTTTAATGTGCAAGAGATATTAAAAAAATTACTTTTTATGAAATGAAGATTGAAGAAATGTAGCGCTGTAAAAACAGTTGAATGGGCGGTGCTTATGCAATTCATTTCCGGCGAGTAGTGCTAAAAAAACAAACTTACAACTGGCCAAACGGGCCGTGTATATGTAATTGGCGGCCTCTGTTAACACAGATTGATTCAAAATATTTCTTGAATTGAGTACGGGATAACAGCCGGCAAAACACCGTTAAGAAATTTTTATTGTTTTGATTTCGATTCTCTCGCCCGTCAATTAATTTCCTTGTCCTAAATAAGTGGGAGTAGAAAATAGACTCGCTAATATTATCTCGCATCACGGGAATAAAGGGCATGTTTACATTCCGTTACCTCGACGAGAACTGTTTGCATTTTGAAACAATTATGTGGAAGGGTACTAATTTGCAGTGCATAAAGTAAACTTTAACACGTTGGCAATTATTGACACAAAGTGTTATTAGACGTTAAGCTTTTAAACTGAAACTATCCAGGTGGTGTTAACAAAATATTCTCAATTTGCATTTAGTTTTCTTTCTAAGGTAATGCAATCATTTTTTATCGTCTAACTTTATTTGCCACTTCATTATCAAAGTTCAATTTCCAGACTGTTTAAGTTAATTTGGTTTGGATGATAATTGCTTGTGGGAAAACGGAACCACGGTTGGAGTTGACGCTCGGGTGCGAATTGCAAATTAATTGATTCTTTCCTTTCATCCTCTCGACCGTGAATTTTGCCAATCAATTTAAGTGATGTTAGTTTTCGAGATGTACTGCGAACTGGCTTCTCAACAAATTCTATGCCCGGAACTGCGCTTGATTTTAATATGGGAATTTTTAAAGGCATAAATATGCACACTACTTGGAATTAGTAATAAGTAATTGGCATAACATTATCCCAAAACAGCAATGAAAATATTTTTAAATGTTAGGTGACCTTATTGGGTATGACAACAAACGTATTTTCTGTCCAAAGGTTTAAGACTGGTGCCAAGCTTATAGGCAAATGTTTACGGTGCTGTTGCCGAGGTCTCGTTTTGAGATATTATAAAAACAAGAGCGCTTTTACCTTCGGTCACGTTAATCGAATTTCGAGTAAAACCCAATTACGCGAAATTTAATATGCAGTATAATATCGTGGAAAACCTAGGCGCGTAATCCCTGGCTATATACTGGATTAAACAACGTTTTATTGTTAATAGTAAGCCTTTGGAGCATACGAAAATAGAATATATCTAATTTCTTAGTTGAAAATAGGATCTTTATATTCGTCATCGCTTAGCTGATAAATATTTTAACAACGCTTTTTCATGTGTTTATATTATTTTGCAATGGTGTTAAGGCTATCTGTGAATAGCTTATACAATTTTTTATATGTAAAATTTAAATTTATTAAGTATTAAATATTTAAACTTAGTTATTAGATAATATAGCAGGGGGTTTTTGACAATAACATTTGTTAAACAAACAAGGTAAAAATTTAAATTTTGACTAAGGTATAAATAAATCATTTCTGTAAAGTAAACACTCTGTTACAATATTTTTATTGATTTGTAAACAACTTCTAATCGTTTAAAAATTAGACAAAAAGTGAAAAAAACAAGTCTCGACTACTGTTGAATATTTTTGCTAAGCCTTCTAAAAAGTTGATAAGCTTTTCAGGCATGACTAGCCTCGCAGTGGGCCCATGTTTGTAGTTTAAACATCGTGTCTTGCGATTTAATTTTAACGAAAAATAGGTTTCAGTTGCCCAGTGAAAAAAATTCTTCGATGACGTCACTACTTTAAAAAAACACGACAGTATTGTAAAACAATTAATTCGTATACAAACGAGATGTCCGCACTGTATTGTTTACGACATTGAAACAATTGGTTTTTAAAAGCCCGTAAACAGCGAGATTCGATAATTAAATCACGGTCCAATCAACGCGAAAAGTTATCGAGATTTTGGTCAATCTTCACACGCTAAAAAATCCGCTCTCGAAATTCGTGGTTTAATTTAAGCAGGGCATTGGAGAATGTAACACGATTTTAAGCGCCCATTAACATCTCAAACCTTAATCCGTAAAACCCATAATTTTGAGTTGAATACTGACAACCAGCCCAGGCTCAGGTATGCGTGCGCTGCCGTGGGCAAAACCTAGCAGAGCGTACGGTCTGACGGTAGTATCGTAAGAGCCTTGATCTGTCGTAAGCGATGTGTGAATTCGAGGGCATTAAAGTGGCTATTTGATCACTAAACTTCGCCAACTTGTCAGACTTAGACAGGCTTTACATGCAATAATAATTCCAAGTCTATTTAACAAGCGCTACCAATTTTTTTAACTATCACTTTAACGAAAAGGTTTTTATTAAAAATTTTAGATGAAATTAAGTTAAGTTGTTGTTGTCTAAAAGGTGAGTTTAAACAGTAATCGTTCACTAAACTCATAATAAATATATATTTAATTAAGTAATCGCTGTTTACAATCTTCTCCAATGTAAACATACAGTTTCATTTTGTTTCAAACAACGATCAGATTTTAGTTAATTACTAACCGACTAGATAAATCATCACATTCTATCTTAACACAATAACATGAAATTTACATAACTTTAACCAATATCTTACTTAACGTACCTGCTGCCTTTACGAAGTTCGGTTCTTTTGATAAAATAATTAATATACATAAGATCGACGAAATAATCCTTTTCCTTACTGTTGTTATCTCCATCAGTAATTTGTTGTGGCGATCATTTAGGACGTACCACCTTTTCTGCGTGCTATCGCTAAATACGCATTACACCATTTATCAGACAAGAACACGCAGCGAAATGAGATCGTCTCCTTTTTCTTTCATTTCCAGTCGAGCGAATGATCTGTTTCGCACTCTGGGGGTTCGTAGTCTCTATACTGCCACCCAACGATTCGGATAAAGTAATTTTTTATTGCAAGCTATAGATAATACTAAAAATCAAATACGGCATGTATTCAAAAAATATCATATTTAACGCAACGATGTTATAAAAATCAGCCTATTGACTTAAAACATCGCACAGTTTTCTACACAAGGTTATATAAAAAATGACATGGTCACCAAACCAAAACTTTGTGTACATTAATTATCCTACAATGTTTTGATTGTGATTTTTAGATATTGCAAATTGTTGTTTTTAGTTATAATTCAAATCAAATAGGTTTTTATAGCTTAACTTTTCAATTTGATATGTAAGTAAAAGGTAACTATAAATAAATTCAGTTAGTTGTCAAAAAAAACTTTGTGGGTTACTTGATTGACTTACAACATCTGCTAACAAGCCATCGATTGGCAATTATGTTCAAAATGGTAAATAATTGACTTCGTTTCTTACGTGACTAAATATTTTTGTAATGACGCATAACTGATATTACAAAAATTGTGTTTATTTTGTGGTGAAGAATTGAAACAACGGCTGTTGATTAGTGCAGTAATCATTAACTTACTTCTGAGCAAATATAACACGTTGTTTATCAGAATAATCTCTTGTTCAATTGACATTTATCTCAATATTATGAGGAAAGAGTTGTGTGTTTTTTTTTATTACTAACTATTTTACACACGTTGGTGTTAACTTTATTAAGGATGCTACTTTATCCCCTTTAATAACTTGACACCCATTGGTCGAAATATTTTATTTTGATCAACATATTAAAAGCGAATAAATACTATATATATATAAATATAAACGTTTTAATTTTAAGAACTAAAAAAAAAAATAAAAAAATAAAAAATTTTTAAAAGAAACTAAAAATTACGAAAAAAATAATTAAAAAAAAATTTGAGATATTCTGCCTTTGAGGTTTTTCGAAACGCCAATTAGTCAACACTGTCGTGCAATTAAAATACAACACATATTAGTAAAAGGCAAACATCAGACAAAATTAAATACACAAAGATTTGAACTTTGATACTTTCGGTTATGTAGGTGTAATATTAGGAAATCTTTTTACATTGGCTTTTTTAAATAAAAATTATTTTGCTTTGCTTTAATTTACGAAAAATGTTTGTGTTATGATAGCGCTTGGCCAGCATGGAATGTCAATATAAACAATTTTCATAACTTTGTGCACTCTGCACTTAATTTCCACAACCTTTCTGCATTCTCGTCACTTCTACAATAAGCAGCCTCATTTACAATTTTGCAATCAGCAAAATATTTTCCTGACACTCCGTCCAGCTCGGGTGCTATAGCAACATAAATATTTGTTTGAGCACCCGCGTCTGGCTCCTTATACCCAATGTAAGTTTTAAACAGAGGAACGTAAAAACAGCAACGCATAATTTTTACCCAAGCCTTCACATCACTGCCCATGTTGTGCCTAAATAACTCGGTATTGACAATTCCTGGATGTACACTGTTCACGGTAACTCGGGTTCCATTTAATAACTTAGTAAGATGCCGAGCAAACAGAACATTCATACACTTACTTGCTTGGTAAGCTTTCCATTCATCATACTTTTTATCCCAATTGATGTCATCCCAACGCACTTTACCCGAAGAATGCAATACCGATGACAGTACAACAATTCTGCTTGGGGCACTTTTTTTTAGTAAGTCAAGTAACAAATTTGTTAGCAAAAAATGACCGAGATGATTTACACCGAATTGCATTTCAAATCCGTCTTCGGTTTTCATTTTTGGACAAGCCATAATACCAGCATTGTTAATCAAGATATCAAGTCGTTGTTCTGATGCAATGACGTCAGCTGCGAACCTGCGAACAGATTCAAGTGAAGCTAGATCGAGTTGTTTAAAAACAACTTTATCTGAATCACATTTAGCTTCTTGTATAATTATATCTCTGGCCTTTTGAGCTCGTTCAGCACTTCGGCAACCCATTATAATTTTGGCCCCTCGTTTGGCCAGGTCTATAGAAGTAGGCAGCCCAATTCCGGTATTTGCACCAGTAACTATTACAGTCTTACCTTCTAACCTGACATCGCTTTGCACCCAACCCCTTCTCGCACTTTTTACTTCAGCCATTTTTCTATAAACAAGATGCACTGTAGCAAAATTATTTATAAATACTAAATATTTTAACACTACTTGGGTAGTTGCATTTCGATTAGCTGTGATTTAGCGGTTGCCCAGTTACAAACACGTTAAAAGACAATATTAAAAGTAAAATGGTATACTGACCTATAACATTGTTTAAAATTTTGAATCACGACTTAAGGCTAACCACTCGATTATAGCTAAGTATAGGACTACTGAACCATGATTAGACATTTTTGGTTCGAGTAATATTTCGTGGAAAGTATTTTATGTACGCCTCGGGTAACTTAGCCATTCCAGTGCAAACATACCTGTAAAATGAATGACTTGAAGCCATCAACCCAATAAAAAAAGTTAATTTTTAACATTTAAAAAAAAGTTTTTATCAGTTATACAAATCTAGTAATTGTAGACGGTATGCGAAAAATACAAAAGAATGTACAATAATTGATGCAACTTCGTGATCTAACAAGCTAGTATGCAATTAAGCTTAACACAACTTAACGGAAAGACTGTCTGTACAGCAACATTTGTCGTGATAAAGTTTTTCAACAAATTTTAAGAATTTAAAAAATATTTCTTATAGATTTTTTATTTTAGCCAATGATCATATTACGAATATTTAGCCATTATGTGAAACTTGATAAAAGAAATACGTTCTAAAGAATGCCTTTTTGACAAGTTATAACTTTAATATAAATAATTTAATTATATTGTTTTTATGACTCTTTAAGACGCCATGCAGTCAACGTTGTTCAAACAAAAAACAAATTTGTAAAGCGTATCTTTAAAAAAACTACAATGAAAAGTATAAATAGTTAAACTTAGTTTATTTTAATTGTGCAGGTGTAATATCCGAAAAATTTATGTACATCAGGTGTTTAAATTCATTCCTGCTAAATCAAAAAACCTTTGACTAAAGAATAAACATGCAAAACACAGAAGTAAATCGATTCTGCTTTGCTTTGAACTGTTGAATGGTAATTTTAAAAAAGTGCATGTTTTAATAAAGCTTGGCCAGCATGAAATGTTAAATTTAACCATTTTTTGATAATTTTGTGCACTCCGCACTAAGTTTCCACAACCTTTCCGCATTTTTGTCGCTTCTACAATACGCAGACTCAGTCTTGATTTTGCAATCAGCAAAATATTTCCCTGACACTCCTTCCAGCTCTGGTGCTATAGCAACATAAATGCTAGTCTGAGCACCGGCGTCTGGTTCTATAAAACCTATGCAAGATTCAACCCCTGGAAGTTGGACACAGCAACGCAAAATTCTCACCCAAAACTTCACACCACCACCCATATTGTGTCTTAATAATTCAGTTTTGACAATTCCTGGATGTACACTGTTTACGGTAACTCCAGTTCCATTTACTAACTTGGTAAGATGCCGAGCAAACAGAACATTCATACATTTACTTGCTTGGTAAGATTCCCACTCATCATACCTTTTATCCCAATTGATGTCATCCCAACGCACTTTACCCGAAGTATGCGCTATTGATGACAATACAACAATTCTGCTTGGCGCACTTTTTTTGAGTAGGTCAAGTAGCAGATTTGTTAGCAAGAAATGGCCGAGGTGATTTACACCGAATTGCATTTCAAAGCCGTCTTCGGTTTTCATTTTTGGACAAGCCATAATACCAGCATTGTTAATCAAAATGTCAAGTCGTTGTTCTGATGCAATGACGTCAGCAGCGAACTTTCGAACAGATGTGAGCGAAGCTAAATCGAGTTGCTTAAAAACAACTTTATCTAAATCACATTTAGCTTCTTGTATAATTGTATCCCTGGCCTTTTGAGCTCGTTCAGCGCTTCGGCAACCCATTATAATTTTAGCCCCTCGTTTGGCCAGGTCTATGGAAGTAGGCAGCCCAATTCCAGTATTTGCACCAGTAACTATTACAGTTTTACCATCTAACCTTGCGTCACATTGTACCCGACCGTTTTTTGCACTTTTTACTTGAGCCATTGTTAAATAAGTAAGCTGCACTAAAACAAATAACTTACAAATTATTCTTATCTAAATGAAATTTTCACAAATATTATTTTAAACACAACTTGGTTGGTTATATTGCGACGAACTATGATTTAGCGTATTTGCTTAGTTACACATATGTAAAAAGGCAACATTTAAGTACAATAAAACGCGTACCTTACCTTTGTTTAATACTTGAGTCACCCTTTACGACTGGCACATCATGAGATAGTATTACCGAACAATGATTAGGCACTTTTTTGCTTGGTTAATATTTCGTAATAAATATTTCATGTTCGCCTTGGATAGCTAGCGCTTTAGTGCAAACAGTACATTAGTAAGTCCAACCCCAGTGCAACCATAAGGTGACTAGGCTTTACACATAATGAATGACTGCCTGTACAGTGATATTCTGGATATTTTTAAACTAAATTTAATTTTGTTCATGTCCTCTTTTACTTCTTTCTGATTTTGGCCATGTGAATATTTGCATGGTCGTTTTGCTTGTGCGCTTTGTTTAATGTAATTCAGCAAAACGCTAAGGAGTCCACACTGTTGTGCAAATTAAAACACAACACACATTTGTAAAGAAAAAGGAGCACTACTTATCAAAAAAGTAAGTGCATGAACATTTAAATAAAGTTGTTTAAAAACAACTTTATCTGAATCACATTTCCAGCTACTATCACAGTTTTACCATCTAACCTAACATCGCTTTGTACCCGACCGTTTTGTGCACTTTCAACTGCAGCCATTTTTTCCACATACAAGCTACAACAGCCCACACGATAATAAATATTAAATATCTAAATGCGTTTTTTGCATATTTTTTTAAGCGCTAATGTTTTGTTAAATTTTGGTAGAGTATACTGCAATTAACTATAAAAAAGCGGAAGTCTTGAAGTCACGAAATATGGTTTACTATGGCAAAGTATCATTACGTGTTTAAACCACAATCTTGCATTTTAGCAGAAGATTTGTTCGCCCCAGTTAACTTACCACGATACCTAAAACAAATCTTTAAAGTGTCTAATACAGTACCTCTACCTTTCCAAATAACTCACTTTGTTACGTTTATTAAACCTTTTTTGGTTATCCATACAAAACAAGTAAGTGTTTCTTTTAGAATTTATTTGTATATAAGAGTGCATGCGAAAAATGTAAACGGATAGACAATAATTAATGGAACTTGAAAATTAAGTAGATTACAATGAAAATAGGCTTATCACTACTCAAACATATCGAATGATGACTGTCTGTACAACAACATTCGACGTGACAAAGTTTTCCCGACAAAATTCGAGTATTCCAATACCTTTTTTTCTTCCTCTTTCATTTTGGACGCGTGACTCTTATCCGAATATTGAGCCATTTTGTGAAGCTTGTAAACGTTGTATGGCGTGATAGAACGCTGGTAAAGGCAAAGCGTTGACGTCACGTCGGCTACGTCACATGCGTCGGCGTCTCTGACGTCAGGGGAACCACCTAAAAAGAGGTTGAAATTAAAGCCAACTTAACGTTGTAGTCTATGTAAAAAAACAAAAAAATATTTTAGAATTTTATTTTAAAAAAAACAACAGTTGTCTTTCGAAAAAAAAATATTTTAAAAATCTCACCATTCAGTACATTCAATCTCTGATACTTTTCCTTCTCAATCTCAGGAGCACACTTTTCTAATGGAACCCAAGTGTAAGTTTCAGGACACAGTAACTCAGAGGGTTTGTATTGGCCTTTGTACATCATTTTCTTGCAGGAATGAACGTAGAAACCGAGGTAGTAATACTTAAACTTTTTGGATTCCAGTTGCATTTTTTTGACAAGTTCTACTTCACTAAAAATAAATTAAAGAAATTAGTAAAAGAATCAGAAAAAAAATAAAAAAAATTATGATGTCATGTTACCAACTCAATAAATAAATTTCTAACAAAAATATACACAATAAAAATGTTTATAAAAAATCTTTGAACTCAAAATTCTTTTACCTGAATGCAGAGTAAACTCCTAAGGACAGAAACCCATAATCTGGATCATAATAAAGATAAACAGAGGACAGACATGTCGGTAAAACATCAACCACTCCCACGGCTATAAGTTTATCATCCAACCAATACTGGTTGTGAAAAGAACCATACCCTTTACCTGGACCATCTTTAATATGCTGGAAAAAATTTAAAAAAAGTGAATTAATTCAATTTCGGTTTAAATAATTTCTAAAATTAAATTATCTACTGGCAGTAGATTTTAAAAATAAAAGCAAATTACCGTTAGGTTTAATTTATCACTTTGTAAATATTAACAGAGTTTTGGTACCAATACTAGGAAAGGCTATTACATTTAATTATTAACTGAACAAATTAGATTAGCAATGTATACTTACGTTTAATGGAGAATCAACAAGAAATCTTTGCCACTAAAAACAAAAATTGCAGATTTAACACAAGAAAAAGAGTACAAAACTTTGTACTGAAACTGTTTTTTTTTTTTAAATAGACAAAAAACAAACAAAAAATAAATAAAATAGTTTTACTTGTTTTTCACTGCATTCACTTTCCTCGTCATTATGTATAGCCACTTGATATTTTTTATACAGTGAATAAGATAGCTTTCGACTGGCTTCAAACTCTGGACTACAGGGACTCGATTGAACCAATCTTGTCTTAAAAATTTAAGTTTTTAGGTTTAAAAAGTTAAACATTTTTAAAAAAAATTTCATTTTAACAAAAACAATTTAAGCTAAAGTAAGAATTAAGTATGGTGAAAAAAGGTTAAAAAATGTTATATATAAATTTTTCAAACTGAATTTTTAAACAAAAAAAAGAACAATATCAAATAGCCAAGTCATACTTCAAGCCTGTGGTTTGCAGAAATAGGATACACAGAAAGGGGATACATATGTGGGAATGAAATCGGAGAAACAATAGATTGTTTTGAACAACCCTGCCCTTTACTTTCAGCAATATCACTTGTGTTACCTACAACAACATAATATTTCAAGAACTGAATGATTTGGATTTAAAAAGTTTATGTATTAAAAAAAATGTTTCTTACCTTTGCCTAAATTTTTCTCTTTTTTTCTTTCTAGTCGTAAAAGCTTTGCTTTTTTACATCGAGGTTTATTAGGATCAGGACCTAGACCTATTAAAATGTAGGTAACATGTTAGCAATCATGTTTTAAGTTTTTCAATACAAACATAATTATAAAATTTTGCAAAATTTAAAGATTAATGTTTGTTTTTAAGAACCTTTTTGTGGTACAGTATCTTGTTTGTTTGGTTTGGATTTTACAGTGGTTGACGTGCTTGGCACCAAGTCTTCTGGTTCAGAAATTTGCTGGTTTTCTAAATTTAATCAATTACCAAAATAAAAATTTTAAAAATCCATTCAAATAAAAGGTTGGATAAAAAAATTGCAGAGAACAATGGTTGCTATAGTAGACTTATTTTCTATACAAATATAAAACCTTTTATCTTGTCATTAATACTTTGCGTTGTCAATGGTTTTTTATTCAAAATTTGACCATTCATTACTTCCTCCTTACTACTAGACTCTTTACTTTCACGTTTTTGACAATAAATTTTCCAGTCTTCCAAATCCTTGTCCCCTATTAATACATGCACCACAAAATTAAAAAAAGCAACACCAGGTCACACATTTACATAATACTAAATAATATTTATGGGGTTTAGTTTGTGAAATGTACATACCTCCTGTAAGCAAAAAGTTGTGCATTTTTTTAATAACTTTCTTCTTTGATTTGGATGTTTTAAAAAGGGTAGCATCACATCTTATTGCATATTGAGGGCAACATGTCTTGTTCATTGTTGGTTTATAACAATATTTGCCTGGCAAAAAAACAATAACATTATTGATAATAAGATTTCATGTTCAATAATACATTTACTCATTACTTCTATATAACAAATAAATGTTATAATATACATGTTACTATATCAATAATGGCAATAGAGTTTGTCTTACCGCTTCTCCGCCAACCTCTATTAATAAGTGCTTCATAATCTTCAACATTTAAACTGTGTGCCCACATTCCTGGTTAAACAAAACATAAAATAAAAAAAAATAAATGACACAAAAACTTAGTTAAACTGTTCCCTTATTAAAAAAAAATATATTTTGCTGCATACCTTGCGAATATGCGGACGTCTTGCTTTTGCAATATCCACATTTGTAGCCATCGTGGTCAGCAAAGTATTCAACAATTGAATGATTTGACATATTTAAATACTCCTGCCAGTTTACAGAACAGGTCCTAGAATAAGGAAGTTAAGAAATTCGTTACCAACCAATAACAAATACAAAGATTGTAAAGAGAAGTGAGGTAACTAAGTGCGTAGTTAATAGTAGTCACGCCGGAAAAGTGTCATCAAAACATTATTTTTAATTGTATTGTAAAGATTTTAAAAATCTTTTTATAATAAACTAATAAATTTAATTACTAAAAAGAAATACGAGTTAAATGTTTTGCAGTTAAAAGTATATGTAATCAATTTAAAAAAATTAAATAGCTGATCAGCTGATTGTCTTCGTACTTTTCCCCGGTACTTGTAATTATCGTATGACGCAATACTGTTTAAAATTATATAACTGATAGGTAAAATTACAATCCAGATAAGTAAGTTTTTATATAAATATTTTAACAAGTTATTTATTAAATTAACTTAAGAGAAATACAGTTAATAAACTGTTGTTTAAAAACAAAAAAAATATGCTCTAGCTACTAGAAAAAAGTGATTGTATAAATAAAAGCACGTGTCGAATATTTATTAAAGCTTTTTTTGCATTAAATTGGAAAATGCCCGGTTCTTATAGACCATCGTTTGATAAAGCTCTTCCGTATCGAATTAAAAAGGTACGTTAATTTTTTTTAAGTTAAATTTATTTGTTTATTATTAGTTATTTTTTTAAATCTTACATTTTAAAATTTTGATATAGTACGTAGAAACCCATAAAATCACTGACGTTGACACAGTTACTGAAGATTTACAAAAACTATACAGGTTTATTAATACAATATTACGTTTATATGTTTATAGTAATATATACCTTGATTTTCATTAATATGTACTACCAAAAAATGCATTGTTTCTGTCATTTATTAGACATGATTATGGTAGAAGAAAGAAAAATGTATTTCGGCTATTAGTAAAAAAAGGTAATCTTTTAATACTTTATATATATATAATCTATTCATTATAGCTTGTAACTCGTTTAATATATAAATCTGTATACATGTCTAATAAATTTTTTTTTTTTGTATTTAACCCAGCTATAATTAGTTTAAGTGTCAAATAAGTGTTTGTTATGTATTAGAATTGGAGAATATAAATGGATTCACTGAAAAAATCAAAGTTGAAACAGATTCAGCAGCTGAAGATAGAAAAGAATATGTTGAATATCAGGTATATATGTGTACAAGATTTTGTAATGTTAAAATTAGTTATTAATGAATGATTTTAATTAATTAAGTATTTTTATATTTTAGTGTATATATATATATTTAATGTTTAAATTTTTTGCTGTAGGTATGAATATCTGTTTAAATTTAACTTTAGTTTTTAACATTTTAAACTAAATTGTGTTGTAGTTTTATTCATGATTTTTATTTTAAGGATATGAATATGATGAACAGATCACTATCAACAATTTATAACAAAGAAATAACAACTGTAAATGCTTCACCCTCAAGAAGTCCCCAATCTTATGAGCCATCACATAACAATGAATTTAAATCTGGTTTGTATATGTGTTATTTTTGTTTAATTGCTAATAGAAAGTTAAAATATGAGTAAGTGACCAATAATATTAATTAATATTTAAAATTTTAGGGTGGTTTATAGACAAAGGACCATTTCAAGACAGTCAGAGTCCACCCTCTTACAATGATGAAAATATAATCAACAACTCTCAACCAGATGCTGATATGAATAACAATAAATCTAATAACAATGTTACCACAAGTAAAACCATTGAACCCGATCAGACAAATGGTAAAGTTTCCAAAGATTCTTTAGACAACCAAATGGAAATCAGTGACAATGAGACTAAACAAACCAAGAAAAAAATTAAAAAGACTTCTTTAAAATCAAAAACTAAAACTAAGTCTTCAAAAAAAAGAAAACTTGAAGGTCAAAACGAGGCAGAATTTGCTCCCCCACTGGCAAAGAAATTTGATTTAGAAACTTCGGATGTGACATTTTCCGATCTTGCTGGAAATGAAGGTGTGTTAAATTAATGTTAGCCTTTAATATACAATTCTTTTAAAATTAGCCTATAGAGTTTAAATTCAAACAAAATTTATTTTTTTAAAATAATGTAACATATATATATACTAGTCAAACATCCACTCTGGATTGCATTTTAACCCATTTGGTCAGTTAATAAAATCACTTGTACAATTATCTTTCTCCATATTGATAGTCTTCTTTATTTTAAGAGCGTATAGCTTAAACATAAACATACACATATTTTTTTCCATTATAGTAACTAATTTACATTTACTTACCATAGCTGCCTTGGAAGATTTATCCCGTCTTCTTTTGCACTTGAGTCACCAGGAAATCTACACAACTTTGGGGGTCACCCCACCTCGGGGAATTCTTCTTTATGGACCTCCTGGGTGTGGTAAAACTCTGCTTGGGAATGCGATCGCCGGTCAATTGGAGATGCCGATTATTCGTTTGGTGGGGCCGCAAATTATAGGGGGTGTGTCGGGTGAAAGTGAAAAGACAGTGCGTGAAGTGTTCGAGTTGGCTATGAACAACGCACCTTGTATTTTATTTATAGGTAAGTTTATTTTAAGTAAAAATATCCAGTTTAATAATTCTGATTTTGTTTTACTAGTATTTAGTTTACCTTAGGAACTATTAAGTGTATGTTTACTTTATTATATTATCTCAAGCTGGAGTCTGGTTGTAGATTTACTGATTAATTGACTTGTACTATTAATGGCTTAAAAAAAATAATTTTACAGATGAAATTGACTCCATTGGTCAAAAACGAGATAATTCATCAAAGGAAATGGAGAAGCGAATAGTCACCCAGTTGTTATCATGTCTCGATGATTTAAATAAAGGAACCCAACAAGTTATGGTTATTGGTGCAACTAATAGACCCGACAACCTCGATTCGGCTTTAAGAAGAGCGGGAAGGTAGATAACACTATTTTAGAATAAAGTTCTTTTTTGATTTATTAATACAAAATTTAATATAATTTGTTTCTAATAAGATCTATAAATAGTATAAATATATATAGTATTTTTGGTATATTTACATTTTTGTTCTTGCTGTTATGTTCCTTTATTGTTTGTTTTTACTTTATAGATTTGACAGGGAAATTTGTTTGGGTATTCCGGATGAAAAAGCAAGAGAAAAAATTTTAAAGGTTTTATGCAGGAAATTAAAAATTACAGAAGATTTAAAATTTGACCTAATTGCAAGACTTACACCAGGGTTAGTGGTTATTGTAAATAATAGTTTAAAAGCCTTCATTTTCTTAACATTGCTTGTATTATATTATTTATATTAATCAAGTAGGTTTAGGTAAAGAAGAATATTTGTCCTAACAAATATATTTTAAACATTTAATTGAAATTTTAAGGTAGGTTTTAGTATTGATTGTTTTTCTACTTTTAAAGCTAAAGATTTACAAATAAGCATTCAACACTTTGACATATTATTTAAATATTTTAGTTATGTTGGAGCTGATCTGTTGTCATTATGCAGAGAGGCAGCCATGCAGGCTGTTACAAGAATTCTAAAGTCTAATTTGTCTATTTCAAACAATTTAGGTAAACTGTAACATTGTTAGATCTAAATAATTTTATCAACTTAAAAGTTTAACATGTTTTTAATGTTAAGTTTAAATTGCTTTGTGTAGATCAAGCTAGTGTTTTAAATCTACTACAAAACCGGGAACCAATTCCAGATGAAGCATTAGAAAGTTTATTCATTGAAACGAATGATTTTGAACTGGCAACAGGTGATGTACAGCCATCTGCAAAAAGAGAAGGATTTGCAACTGTTCCGGATGTAACTTGGGATGATGTTGGATCCTTGGAGGAAGTTAGGGAGGAATTATCCATCGCTATATTAGTAAGTTGATCATTTCATTTTTAAAATAATTTTAACATTGTCTGTCATTGTTTGAAAATAAAAACTAATATTATTTTAGCTGTTATAGGTAATTTAAAATATTTAACTGTGCCTTAGGAATAATATATAAAAAAAAGGCAAAAAAATATAAAATTATCAACAACAAAAAATCATTAAAATTAAACAAATATTTTTAGTAACTTTTTCGTAAATAATGTCTTAATAACAAAGGGTCCTGTAAGAAATCCTGAGGCCTTTTCATCCCTCGGTCTTTCAAGAGCGTCTGGAATATTATTAGCTGGCCCTCCTGGCTGTGGGAAAACTCTGTTAGCCAAAGCAATTGCAAACGAATCCGGAATCAACTTTGTCTCAGTGAAAGGCCCAGAGTTACTTAATATGTATGTTGGTAAGTAAATTAGCTAACTTGTTTTTTTTTGTTGTATATATCTTTATCCTCGATGTAGGAAAGTCGAATGCGCGACTTAAACACAGAGTAACATCAATTACTCCGACCCAGTCTCGAGTTGCCTGTGGCAGGTTGGGATATTATAGATTATAATTGCCCGATAATTATGCTACTGACTGATTAAGTGCTGGCTCAGCAGGAGTTTATACCGTTTATAGCGCCTTACCAAGGGCGCTACAGCATGAGATCAGTGGGGATTGAACCTACAACCTCATGTGTGGTGCTTGTAATATCTCTCTTTGCATTTTGTTTTAGGAATTTACCCCTCAAAAAATATTTTAGTAAGTAAAAAAATAACAAAATTATTAACCATGTACTTTTGGTAACATGTTTGTTTATCAGTTTAAAGTAAATTGAAATTCCTTTTAATATATCACAGGTGAAAGTGAAAGAGCTGTTCGCCAATGTTTTGAAAGAGCCCGAAATTCTTCCCCTTGTGTAATCTTTTTTGACGAACTTGATTCTTTGTGTCCCAGGCGAACATCATCAGAGGTAAGTCCACAATATTTATAAAAATATTCTTACTTTCAGCAAAAAAAGGTTTTGCAATAATTTAATCTTACCTTGTGAGCCAATTTAATTTATTTTAATATTTTTCTTTTTTTAATTTGGATTTCGATGACCAACTAACCATCATGTTTTATTACTTTGCTTGTTTTTCATTTAACAGTCACTAAACCAAATAAATAAAGTTGTTTAATTAATATTATCGATTTTTTGTTTTATTTCTATACAGGCAGGCTCAAGTGCACGTGTTGTTAATCAAATGCTGACAGAATTGGATGGATTAGAATCCAGAAAACAAGTATTTGTCATGGCTGCCACAAATCGACCTGATATCATCGATCCAGCGATGTTAAGGTAAAAATTTTATCAGTAAAATAAATTGTAATTTTTATTGATATTACACATTTGTTTTGTATTTTGACACTTTGCTTTAATAATTTTTTTGCTCCAAAAAGACCTGGAAGGCTTGACAAGACAATTTACATTGGAATTCCCAACCCAGATGACAGAGTGAAGATCCTTAACACTTTAACTCATGTAAATAAAACTATAATACTATTACGAACTAGTGTAATTATGTATTTCTTTATTAGAATGGCAGCAAACCACCTTTAATGGATGATGTTAATCTTGAAACTATTGCGAGGGATGAGAAATGTCATGGTTTTACTGGTAATTAAATAAAAAATATTGTAATGGATTTATGATAATGAAATTCTGATGGATTTTGTGTGTTATTTTTCAATTCAGGTGCTGATTTGTCAGCCTTAGTAAGGGAGGCATCTTTAAATGCCGTGAGGCAAGGAATGCTGCACCAATGGAAAAATATTCTTACTGAAGAAAACAAACAACATACTAATATGAAAGTGTCATTACAAAATTTTAAAGATGCATTTGGTAAAGTCAAACCTTCAGTTTCAGATGAGGTAATTTAAGTCTTGATCACAAATGTTTTTTTCCTCCTTATATATATAAATTAAAATAATAATAAAAACATTTTATTTTTAGGATCGAGTTGTTTATGAAAACATGAGATCAAGGATTTAATTTTTAAATTCGGGAATTTTTTTAGATTTATTAAATAAAAATGATAAAGTGCACAAAAACTATTGAGCTACACTAACTACAGTGATTAAAACTCTATAATACTATTTAAACACTATCACATAAAAATCATAAAAAATTTGATCTACAATTATAATAGAACGCTTGTGCAACAATAATAATACTGTTCTTAATGTGTGATGCCCTAGCATGAATTAGCATTTGGAATTTCGAACATGATCTGCTGATTAGGTAAAGTCCAATGAGCTACTGTGAAAGGGTTGGAACAGGTGCTTTCATGTTGGTTGTAAACTCATTGGAGGCATCTAAAAGGTGGTTTCTGTATCTCATAGTTTCGCCCCAATGCTCTCTTGTTTTGTGTAGAGTTGTGTTCTTATTGCATTCATAATGGAACTCTGGCCCAGCACTTTCATACCTAAAATTTAAATAATTAATAAATCTAACTTTGGTTAATTCCGTGTCATCTTTGTATTCATTTTCATGGAAAATTTAACATGTATTACCACTTAGGTTTAGGCCCTCTTATTCTTTCTAATTCTGCCTCTCTCCTTAGTTGTAACATGTATGCCTCTTCCACACGTAGCCTCTCCAAACGAAGTCTGAAAAGGATGTAAGTCAGTTAATGTCATGTAGTCATGAAATGGTTGACTGCAAATAAAAGACGTAGCTTTACTTGGCCAATTGCTGTTGGTAAGGCGAATTTTCAACAAGTGATCTTCTGGTGTCTATTTGATCGGCTGACCTTAAGAACGAAAGTTCCAAATGTCCTGGACTTGGTTGAACCTTTTAAGAAAGGTTGTCATTAAAACAAAATAAAAATATTTTTTTAAATTTCTTAGTTTATCTTCTTACGGTGGGTCTAATGTATGGTTCTCTTTTTGTTGTGTGGTAATTTTTTTCTGGCAAGGGTAAGGAGGCTGACAAATTAATTTTACTGCGGGATTTTAATTGACTTGCACTTGCTGGTCGTCTTTTCCTAAAGTTAAAATTTAAATTGGTAAAATTGCAACACAAACTTGCTAAAATAACTGTCAGCCCAATATTATCATAAATGATAAAGAAATTCTTACAAATGTACCTTGTTTTATCACTGAATTTTGGTGGTGACTGTGCACTTGCGTTAGCATGCTTAGAAGTCGGCATCCACACTGGTAAAGGAGATCTGTCCTGAGGAGGAACACAAGATTTACTTCTTCTCATTTTGGGCGAGGTGGCATAAACGTGACTTGATGTAAAATCTGCGGATCTGTAATGGATATTTAAGTTTTGATTTTCAGTGGGTTGTTTAGCCAACTTGGTTTAAAATAAATTTAAAGCACATGTTTTAATATGTGAAAAACCACATATGTTGTAGGCAACTTGATAATCTTACTAAGTCACAAATGGCTACCTTGCTACAGGTGTTTTTGACCTCATTCTATCCTGGTTACGGACTGGATATTTGGGAGGCAACAAGGAATGAACACCAACAATGTGGGGAGCTGTCAGTTTTACAGGAAAACTTCCACTTGCTGAAACATCTATTGAGGAATTGATATCACCAGTTACATCCTAAAAAGTGTCACAAACAGAATTATTTGTAGGTTGGATAAAGGAAAAAAAGTTTAGTTTTACACCCAATTTGACACTTATGTATCATTTTATGTGAAAGGAACAATATTTGCCCAATTTTAAATTTTTTATTCACCTTAGTTGCAATTTCTGCCCCAAATCTCCCCACAGTTCGATTCACGGGTGAAACTGAGCGATTGGTTACCCCCAATTCATGCATTTGTGGATAATCCCCAAAGGGTTTAGTTAAATGTTTCGGATTACTGTACCACTGGGTGTCAGTACCACGCAAATGACTCACTGACTCTGGGTCCTGTCTGGTTAAAAGTCTTGTCAGTTCTGGATCTTCATCATCTTCATAATCACTGAAAGGTTTCGTTACAACCTAGTTATTGTTTTGTTTTTTTCATTTGTTTATCCTCGATGAGGTAAGGTCGACTTCACAACCTAAGCATAGAGTAACATCATTTACCCCAACCCAGTTTTGAGTTGAATTTGGCAGTTTAGAATATTAATTAATATCATTGCCCGCTAGTTTTAACCTCTTGATTACAATTTGGTTCAACGGGAGTTAATACTGATTATAGCGCCATACTGAAGACCAGTGGGGATCATACCAAGGGCCTCATCTAGTAAAAACAAGTGTATTGACCACAACACTATGCTGCCAGTTTATTTAGCATAATTGTTTTGTATTAAATATTGATTCACAAATAAATTTTTTTAATCTTATTTGTTCCTCACCTTAATTCATTCTGTAATGGACTATTTAGATCACGCCCCAAAAAAACTTGACTTCTGGTTTTATTTGAATGTAAGCTTGCATTTAGTTCTTCTAAATCAAGTTTTAATTCGTTGATTGATCGTTCAAGGTCAGTTATGTTTGGAACAGTCTTATTGTACAATGCTATGGGAAACATAAAATAAATAAAAATCAAATTTAAATTTATTTAAGTCAAGTTGATTTAAATTCAATTTTCTTTAAGTTTACCTGGATTATATTTTGTTGAACCTAAATTCATGGATGTCGTTAAATTTTTTGTTGAAATTGTTTTTTGAGAATTCGACAAGTGTTCATCTTCTTTTACTCTAAAAATATGTCCATTAACATTTAAAAATTGCATAATTTTAAGTTACGCTTTAAAGCACCAGTCATGCTATTATAGTCACTTAATAAAATATAAAAAATTTTAAAACAGTCAGACAGTAAAACTATTTTTACTTTTTTAGCAAGAAATTAAGAATCATTTTTATATAGTTACCTTATCGGAGTTTTTTTTCCATGTAATACAAAATCTGCATCCGGATTTTTTTCGTGTTCTAACTCCATTTAAAATTTGTTGATGATTTTACAAAGGGTTTTTACTAAGTTTGCTAAATTGAATTATAAACGTGTAAAGAAACAAAGTCTAAAAATGCGCTTCCCTAGCGCCAAGGAGACGTGCAATGAGGCGTGTAAATGGTTTTCTAGGTTTATCCCCAACACGGTGCCGAAACAATTTTAAAATTAAAATGTTTTTTTTTTATTAAACGTTCATTTATGCAATTAGGGCTTTTATTAATGCGTAGAGTTGAAATAAACCATTTATATTTTGTAAATATTGTGCTATTAAAATGAATTTATTTCATAATACGTTAACAAAACCCGTTAATCAAAATCAGGTCAAATCACACAATATTACCTGTTACCTCATTCACATGCAATTTTACTTCCTGTTTATATAGAAATTGTTAAACTTTTTGCATTTAAAAAGTGTAATTCTGCAGAGAGGTTGTATATTTTTTTGACCTAAGTAATACAATATAAAAAGAAGAGGACAGACAGAACAAAAGCCTACAATGTTAATTTTTATTATTAAACTACTTCAACTTTTCGTGGTTATAGAATCAACTTCTAAATCCAGTAAGAAATTTATTTAAAATTGTCTTTTTTTTGTAACTAAGTGTTAAAATAACAAATTTACTTTAAAAGAAGGATTCCTAAATAATAAATGCATTTTTAATTATAGGTTATTATACGCCCCATAATCTTCGCTTAATTTTGCCAACCGTTGAAGATCAGGACACAGACTGGTTTCGATATTTGCCAGAGCGGGCTCCCTATATGAGTGAAATGACTCTTTGTGTTTGGGAAAAAAATCTCAACCCAGATAATCGTAGATATTTTGTTTCCTACGCAGTAATGGGTGACGCTGATCATTTTGGTGTATCCACATATGGCGGCGGGGTTAACGTGGTTGTGGACGACGATGAATACAGCTTTAATAGTGATCACGACACTAACCTAAGAGTAAGATATTTAAGACACTTCCTTACTAATGGTACGAAAAACTGAATAAATGTTATCCTATTTTTTAAGAATCACTTTTGTGTCACCTTTTCACAACCTCATGGTGAAATTTCTTTGTTTGTAAACGGGATGCTTAAGGACACTGTTGACTATGTTGGAGGTCCAACAGCAATTAAAGGAGGTGGTGTTTGGATATTTGGCCAAGAACAGGACGTTTTTGGAGGAGGTTTTGATATTGATCAGTCTTACAGGTAAAAAAAAACATCGTAATCATTGACTTGTAACAAAAGAGGTGTGACTTACAAACTAATTTTATTAACAAAATTTAATATTTTATTCAAACAGCGGGGATCTCACCAACTTTGTGATATTCAGAAGAGTACTAACTAGGGCTGAAGTATATAAGATCGCCTACCTATGTGTATATCCAACAGATCCATACATAAGCCCAACCTTTCGTCAACTGGAGTGGCATGGTATGGTGAAATACTCTTATTCGCCTTGTCCAAAAGTAAAGGGCCCCGGGGAATAAGCAACGTAGTAATAATTTTTGAAATTAGTTTGCCAGTTTGAATTGTATAATAAAAGTATCGTTACCAAAAATTGTGTTATGATATAAAATTAAAAAGAATTTTTTTTAATAAATTGTCATCTCACCTACTTGACTTTAGTAGATTAGTCTAATTTGTTAAATAAAAAATTCCTAACACGATGTGTTATAAACAATAGACTTATGAAAATTTTATCTTTTTGGTGATTACCAAAAAAAAAAAATAATTCCACTCATTTGAAATACATTAATATATATTTTATTTAATAAACATCAGATAAATCACAAAAAAAAATTATCATTCTTTTATATAAAGTTTTTTAACACAACATTATTTACATTCATGGAGGTGGAACTTTTAAACAAGGAGCAGTATAATTAAGGTAAGCGTCTCCGTGCCATTCTAGTTGAGCGAAGTGAGGACTGATGTAAGTATCGTAAGGATATTTGCACATGTAGGCAATTCTGTAAATTTCCTCTCTCGATAGAATTCTACGATAAATCACAAAATCTGTGATGTCTCCACTGTTAAAAAACAAAGCTTTTTTTAATTAGAGTTTAATTTTGGACGTTTTTAAAATTACCGATACTTTATATTTTACTTTAATTTAAGCAAAGGCAGAGCCTGTTATAACACATGAATGCGCTTTTAATTCATTTGATTTACAATATTTCATATTATTACTCTGTGCACATTTTTTACCTAAATGACTGGCCAGGGTCAAAACCCCCTCCCAAGGTATCTTGCTCTTGACCAAATATCCAAACTCCGCCTCCTCTTATCGCCAATGGACTCCCATAATACTGTTCAGAGTTTTCTATTATCCCGTTTAGGTAGAAACCAGTGCTGTCTAGAGTTTGGGAGAACCAAATGCAGAAGTGATTCTAAAAAATAAAATAATTTGCATATAATTGTTAAATATATAATAATTAACAAGCAATATTAACTTACTCTTTTTTTAACGTCGTGGTTACTTCTTAAATAATAATCTCCGTCGTCCAAATATATACGGACCCATCCTTCACTAGTAGCTATAATTAGCTGATATACTTCGCCTGGTGCCGCATATGATACAAAATATCGAATTGGTGATGGGTTAAGATTTTTTACCCAAGCACAGAGAGTCATTTCACTCATGTAGGGAGCACGCTCTGTTAAGTATCTGAAGTAGTCTGTTGTCTGGTCTGGAATAGTTGGTAAAACCATTCGAAGGCCGTGCGGGTAAAACAATTCATCTTTCTTTTGACCTGAAATTTATTAACCTTTAAAAACTATAACCCAGCAATTATTTTATTTCTTTAAAGTTTATTTTAAATAGGTAGCAAAAAAAAATTCTTAGCATCTATATTTTCTAATGCAAAATTTGTGCTCTATTGGTTTCAGCTATACGTATAAAACTAAAAATATAGCTTTAGTTTAAAATAGAGCAACCTAGATATACATACGTTATTACTACAAAACAATATTTACCGCTGCTTAAAGTAATTAAAGAAACAAATAGCTTAAACCCTAATGTTTGAATGATATTCATTTTTCATAAAGAGAACCTGTCCCGAAATGCTTTCAAACTTTTCTGGGCGAATTCTGAAATTTTTTGCTAAACAGGAAGTTGAATTATGTGTGAAATAGGCTAATAGTTTAAATTGATGTTCACACTAAACCTAAGCTTATATATAGGTTTGTTAAGGTAATATTGAAAATTATTTTGACATAATAGCCATTTCACCATTAAGGTATCTAATGGCCTATTAAATTAGGTCGTAAAATATTCAAGATTAAAAATTATTTGATAAAAAAAATTATTTTAAAAATTTTGCAAAACAAATTATTGATTAATGTCGTTAAGTATTTTGCCCACCGTCTAACTCTTTACATCTATTTTTATATCAATATAATTGATAGCAATAATACAATTTTTGTTATATAATTAACTAGTGTTTTTTTAGGCTTTTGGGCCGAATACAACGTTAAGTTTTTATAAATGTTATTATGTCCTATATTGATACCTCGTTGTCTTTTGTTGAAAATGGAAAAAGTTTTTGCTTTTGTAAAAGTTTGTGATCGGAAACTGAGTAGAAAATACAAGTTATAGGAAAAGTTATACACGATTGTGTACAAGATGGACTGGCCTAATTCACATGTTGTTATTTCCCAACTGTGAAATAAACGTGATATATAAAGTTATGGAGGTTACATTTACCTGTAATATGATTTAACGAAAGTTACAGATTTAAGTTAAAGATTCGATAAAGCACGTGACGATGCACTTAGTCTTGGGTATTTTAATTTGTTTGTCAATGTCGGAGGCAGCTAAACGACATAGTAAGGAATCAAAACAACTTTCATTGGGCTTAATGGTAAACTTTCAAATAAAATTGTTTTATTTTTTAGTCAGTTCTTATTTTCCTAATAATCTTCGGATGAATTTTCCGGTCATCGAGGATCAGGTGACCGACTGGATCCGGTACCTGCCGGAGCGTGCACCCTACATGAACGAAATGACTTTATGTGTCTGGGAAAAAAGCCTAAATGCGAGCGTCGACCGAGGTTTTGTGTCATATGCAACTCCGGGTCATGACGATGAGTTTGTTTTGGCCACGGAAGATGGAAAAGTTTTCGTGTATGTAGATGACAACTACAGCTTTCATTTTGTTACAAATCACGACGCGTCTATACTGGTAAGAAAATCGTTGCTTAAATTTTTGCAATCCTACCACTATTTTAACAAAAAAATATGTTTTAACTTTATATTCCGGTAGCGTGGTGTAGCGGTCAGAACACTTGACTTTTTTACATAGGGCCTTGGTTCGATCCCTGCTGCTCTCAAGCTGTAGTAGCCTTGAGTAAGGCACTCTAAAGGGTATTAACCCTCTTCTGAGTCAATACTTAATCAGCAGCTTTTAATTATTAGGCAACTATAAGTTATAATATCTTAAACTGCTCAAGTTAACTTGAATCAGGATGGGGTAACTGATGTTACTCTATGTTTAGGTCGTTAAGTTGACCTTCCAAAATTGAGAATAAATAAGAATTAAAAATTTTACTTTTTTAGAATCATTTTTGTGTAATGTTCTCGCTGCCTGACAACTTTGTTGGACTTTATGTAAACGGTCTTTTGGTAGGTTTTATGAATTATGATGGGGGGCCGGGGGCAATCAGGGGGGGTGGAGTTTGGCTTTTTGGACAAGATCAAGACGTGGTTGGAGGGGGTTTTGATGCACATGAATCCTACAGGTCTAATTAAAAAAATAAATAGTTCTTTTAGGACTATGTTAAGATTAGATATTTACCAACATTGTTATGTTTTTAAGTGGTGAGCTTATTAACTTTATGATCTATGCAAGGATTCTTACTGCAAAAGAGGTTTGGAAAATCGCCCATCATTGCACATACCCACTCGATATTTATATTTGTCCAAATTTTCAACAGCTTGAATGGCACGGGATGGCTTTTATTAATTATGCTGCAAAGTGTCCCAGAGTCCCCCACTAGATTTAAACGTTAATGCACTCATAGTACTTTTAATAAACTCATTGCTACTTAATCTGCATCAATTATGTCGTGTAGTTTTTATATCCGCAATTATTTGAATTTAACGACCATGGTTATGTTTTAATTGAGAAGGTTTAATTAGAAGAAGACAGTTAATAACACAACAAATTAAAAAACTCTTTCTTGGGATTACAAAACATTTCTATACTAAATTTAATTGCAAAAAATACACATTAAAAAAATAACAGTAACTAAGTTTGTATTGCAAGTTAGGCCTTGTAGGTATGCCCAAATGCCTTTAATTTCGAGCTTTTTTAATAGGTTTATTTGCTATAGTATTTGTATATGTAGCTTAACAATCCCCAATACGTTTAGCCTGAATTTTTACGAGTTAAATTCCGAGACCGCGGTTTGTGGGTTGTCACATTTCGATCGGTCACAAGCAGGTTTTAACGACATGTGGGTTCCTATGTAAACACCCGACTGCTTATCGATTTCACAATTATCTCCTCCGTTGTCTCGGCCGATTAAGCGCAACAATCTTCTGCAAGGCAGGCAACTTTTGAAGCTAGCACTTGAAAATAGCCTAAGCATTGACATAAGATGACCTGAGGTAATATCAGAGTATAATAACGGGTTGACAGCGCTGTTAATGGGTAGCAAAACAACTGCACTAATTGCATATGCGATGTTAGGGATTTGCACCCCGCCTAGTTGAAGAGTGGCCATTATGGTTAACGGCATCCAGCACAAAAAATCAGTCAAAATGAGTAACATGATTCTAGTTTGAATTTTTCTTAGTTTTTTCGATTTAGTGTTGCTGACCGCAGTTGTTCGACGAAATATGATCCAATAGGCAACACAAACAAACAAGAACGCAATAAAGTTGAATGTAACTATGCCAAAAGAATACTCCCAGCTCGCATCGCCCAAGGAAACATAAAACTTTGGAAGGCACACGCTGTTTTCGTTGTAGTAACCTACATACCCACTTAATTTAACATCATACTTTTTATAATTTTTACGAAGGTAATGACTTAATTTATCCCAGGATTCCGTCACGGGGGGTATGTTGTTAGTTGGTTTCGTGATCGCCAGTCGGTGTATAAATCTCGAAAATTCTTGCTTGTTCATCAAGTCTGAACCCGCGAAGTTAGTTGTTAAATGGACGGCAGAAATAAAATAGTCTTTGAGTGATTTTAACAAAGGTGACGCGCTCAGCACAATGGCTACTAACCAAGAAAAAACTAGGCCAACTATTGGAATGTAAATTGGCATGTTCTTTACCTTAAACGGCTGTAAAACAGAATACAATCGAAGTGATGTCAATGATACTATTATAAACACAGAAGCTTCGCTTGATAATAAGGCTAGTGCACCCAAATGGCTACACATGCTGCTTGTTCTCCACATTTTATCATGTTTGCAATATTGACCGGAAAAATATAGACTATGGTACAACAAAGTTATAAGATAAAGTCCCATTAAAAAATCAGCCATAGACAGGTTCAGTAATAAAAGATTATTTATTCGAGAAACGGGATTCATTTTAGAGTAGCCTCGCATTGCATATGCGGAACCAACGAACGTAACAGCATTGCCCAAAGTGGCTAAAAAAGCGAAAATCCAAGTCATAACGCGGAGAACTGGGGAACTTAATAGTTCTTTACGTGATGAGAAAACATTTTCGTCCATATCTTTTGGACATTCATCGCTTTGGTCGGTACAGTCTGCCACGCCGTCGGCCATTTTCTTTCTTGGGACCGAAAACGGAATTCCATTTTCACAGTAAAAAAGGTTTGCACATTCCAGCTCATCTGACATGTCGTCACATTGTGGCACCCCGTCGCAAACTAAATCTTTATCAATGCTGATTTTTCCTCTGCTCTTGCAATAAAACCTGGCCGGACAACCCATCTCTTCGACATCGATTCGGGGAAAGCAATCTGTCCACATTCCATCACATAACAGGCCGACATCAAAAAACGTATGCTTGTTTCTGTAATATATAACAATATGAATTTTAGGTTTGGTTAACACTGCAAGAAAATTATTTTAAATAACTTACTTTACGTTGCACATAAACTCAAAGGGCGGGCCTGAATTTCCCAGCTTATATTTAATGTCACAAAAAGGTAGAGTGAAGTTGCAATTTTCGCTACACTCATCAGCAAGGTCAAGGCATTCAGGCCTTCCATCACAAACCACAGCTCTGATTAATGTTGTGTTCTTTACGTTACCGGGACAGAGTATTGTATTTTCTTTTGCTATTTCATGGTTTGTACAGTGGCGTTCGTCAAGTGAGTTATCTGCAGTGTCATTACAATCGTTTACATTGTCACATATCTTTGAAATGTCAAGACAAATGCCATTTTCGCAATCAAATTGTCCAGGCGAGCACATGCACCACTTTAAAACAGATGATGGAAGCTCGTATAAAGTTGTGCTCGGAAAAAAACTGTCATGACCACTTAGATCTTGTGTTAGAGCTGTATCGTTTGAGCTACAAAATAAAGGAATTAAACACCTTTGGAATTGGGTACGACACTAAAACCAGTCAAGTCCGGTAGTTTGGCGAACCGGTCATGGCGTCGGAGCCTGGCGTCGGAGCCTGGCGTTTACGGATACCTCAAAACACGTCAAAAACAGCACACCCTTTTCCAATAAAAAATATAAAACCTATCACCTTAAGGTGATATGGAAAAAAAAACAGTCAAAAACGTAATTATTTAATTATGAACAATTCAAAAATAACGTTGTAACTTTAAGCTTACTATAAATCGTTGAGTCCATCAATCGTTAATTGCCTGTCGTAGGTGGAAGCATGTGTGCAAATAGAACTGCACGTTGAGATTGAGTGATCTTCGCAAAAGCATTCGTCCGACAAATCGTAACAATCAATCACGCCATCGCATTTTTGTTTGCCCGATATTACTAGCCGCCCATCCAAGCAGTTGAAACAGCGAAACGTTCCGTTAACGGTACACATATCGGAATGGTCTGGGCAACGGCGATATTCATCCAAGGCAACATGTTGTGGCATAACACAAGATTTCATTTGCTTACCAATGTGACATTTGAAACCCCGTCCTTGTCTTATCTCATCTGTTTTATCGTTACAGTTTGGTACGCTATTGCAAACTCGTGAAGAAGAGATGCATTTGCCTTTATAAATGTAATACGGTTAGACAAATTACAGTGTATTGTTATTACATGCCTATTTATGTTTTATGCTTGCAAATCTATGCTAGTATTTTAGTTTCTTAATTATACCTTGATCACAAGGAAAATATCCTGACTTGCAAGTTTTTTCCGCTGTGCAGGCTGACATTGGCCAGCATGGCATCTCACAACCCAATTCATCTTCTCCTCCTTCACATTGTTTAATTGTATCACATACCTCTTCCTTTTAAATTAAAATAAATGTTGTTTAATGTATATTGTAATAGTATTTAACAATTAAATAAACTGACCTGTAAAATGCATTGGCCGTTGCCACATTTATAGTACCCAAATGCGCAGTCGCCCTTTTTGCATCTAAAATAGATTGAAGCAGTCATATTGCACAAGTTAAAGTAATCATTTGTATCCGAATGTATTGGTGTAGACTACAACCTAATATAAGAGCTATTTATTACCTATGTGGTGGATAACAGTTTCCCGAACAATATTTTTCATCACTACCATCAGTACATTGCAAACCGCCTCTACATACTAAACTTTTAAAGATACATTCCCCATCATCACACATCCAAAATCTATAAAAAAATATATATATTTTAAGTTTAAATAGTTAACTTTTGATCTAAAGTTAAAACATTTTTAAGGTGTTATACTTTTTCGTGCATTTCTGATCTTGACAGAACTCATAAGGGTAACATGTGGTGTTGGTTAAATTCCTCTCTCTAAAGTCGTCGTTTACTGACCAGGAATTTTTGCATTGCGACAGTAATCTAACACACTTTCCCTCCGAGCATTGGTGAAACTTCGTTTCGCATGTTGTTTCATTTATACATTTATGAGCCGGGTAACATTGTATTTGGTTTTTGTAACTTGTTGTATTTTTCGCAACACTGCGCCAGTAAGCCTCGGATTCAGCTTTGTTTAATCTATCATGGCGTGTATAGGTAGCTCCACTAGCCGATGAAGGACATCGATCCTTTTTTAAAGTGCAATTTCCGTTGCAACACAATCTATAATCTCGCTCACATGCAAATGTGGATTTGCAGTGCAGATCGTTAACCTCATCACATTCGTATATGCAGGAAGGCAGCTGTGCCTGCTCTTGGTTTGTAACTGTACAAAAATCGTTGATTTAATATGGTAAAATAAATTAGAATAAGCTAAACTTAATTAATGTTTTTAGTCTTACCTTTAAAATATATAAAAATCAAAAATCCCAAACAAATAATTATCTTTTTCTTTTTTATAAACATGATTTGTATAGCAAAAAGAATAAATCTACATTTGCTCTGCACTTTTTTTAAAACGATATCAGTTACTCTAGATTAATTAAAAGATTGTGCGGTGTAATTATAATTGCAAGTACTTTAGGTTTGCAGGCTTGGATAATGTACGCTAATGGAACACATAAAAAGAACAATTAGGACAGTATTCACATAACTGTTTAAACTATTATATTAGAGTTCACTAGGTAATTAAGAAATTAGATAAGTGTTTTTAGACCTACGGGACGGGATTACATGTTCATAATTTAACGCTTCACACAAGGATCTAGATGTCCACTGTGTGTTTATTAAAACGCTAAAATGTCTGTTTTTTTGATTAATTCACATGTCATGTTATTTTATAATTTTCCTTACTTCTAGCTTGAATTTAAGTACAACTATTATGAATTGGTCGATTGGTATTGTATGGTCACACTCACACTTATATTTCCTTTTAAAATTTTGATTGCACAACAATTGTCATGTATTTTATAAGCCCTGTGATTTGTGCAGTTTTGTTTTAAATAGTTGTATTATTACTCGTTGCAGCTTAGTTAAAATAAGTAAAAATGTACTCATGTTGCAAAGTTGATGTAAAATTGTGTTGTAATACAGTTTATGTTTTCGAATAATAATGTTTATGTTTCTTGCAATATCCATGTCTTTAGCGGGGTTATGTTTTTTTATTTTAGAAATGTGGAATTCCTATGCACAATGTTAATAATTTTAGAAAAATTAACAAATGTTTGGGTTGGCACTTATTTTAAAAAAGTAGTTGATTTTATTTTTTTACAACAATTTTTAAAAATTGTTACCCGCTTGCAAATGTAACGTCACGAAGTAGTCAAGACTTTTGTTAGCAATTTTAATTTATTGTCTGCGTTTATTTAGCTGTTTAGCCTGTTTAGCTTCGACGACTTTGCTTTTTATATTAGATTTACTCGTGTTAAATCCTAATTAAAATAATAAACATAATATTAAACAAAGTTTGCCCCAATATGCCACGCAAAATCAGCAAGCAACGTTTACAAAACAACGACACTGAATCGCCAGGGGAATTTGATTCGAGTCCCTCTCTAAAACAAGAAGACACTCCTGATCTAGTTGAACGCTATATAGGTACAAAAAACGATATAACTTGTAATTTATTATTTGATTTTGTTAATAAGCATTTGTCGTGGTGGTTATGGCAGCCATTGTATCGTCATTAGACGGTGCGCTTGGCCTACTTGCCTGGCTACTTTCCGTTTTTAAACAGTATCAAGCTACATTCATACTGTTAGCCTACTTTCCGTTTTTAACAGTATTATTAACAAATAAATATTTGCAACTAACTAAAGTATTTTGTTTTGTAGGTAAAAGCCTTTACTATACAATAACATAAATCTAGTAATAGTGATTTAACCAAAACCTTTTCGTTATAAAGAAAGAAGCAACAAACGCACATATAAAAAACGTCGTGACCAATATGGAGACGATTCTGACGATTCAGAAGAAGGCGGTGTTACCAAAATGTAGGCATTTTTGTAATGAATCTATGCTTGACCCTTAAAAAATCTAAAACAATATTTTTTTTAACAATATTTTTTTTAATATGCACAGGGCTAAAATTTATTTTTTTACTTTAGGGAGGCGACAATGATGAAACAATTAAGTAGTGGTTGGAAAAAAACTATTTCATCGAAGCAAAAACGATTTGAAGCATTTTCAAAATTTTGCAATTCTGAAACTGCAAAAGTAGATTCAATTGTTACTAAGCAGGTACCTTAACAATTATTAAATTAAAATTAAATGCGATTTGCCGAAAAGTTTTGTATTTTTGACGTTGTTATTGTAAAAGAAACCAGTTCGAAATAAGTTATTTGCGGAATATGACAAAAACTTGGACACGGTTCTGAAGCAATGGGAAACTGGTACAAATGCTGCGAAATTTGCAGAAGAGAAAATAAACGTAAGTGGCCTTGCCTACACTTGAGTTTTAAAGTTAAAGCTCGTATGTATTGCTTAATATACGCATTGATTAGAATCTACTGGCGCAAAAGCAAAAGTACTTATCTGAGGTTCGTCTTTTGCAAGACAGGCGTGTCGAGGCTCTAGGAAAATTACACCAGCAATATATCATCAGGTATTTTGAGTGTGGTGTATTATGTCAAAGTCCTTTTACTTAAAATGTTAATACATAGCCTACGTGTTTTGACTGTTTTAGTCGAGGCCAATTAACAGACGCGCACCATGAAATGTACGATGAAGCCAAAGAAAAAAGAGATGAGTCAATCAAAAATTTACAGAGGAAATTTCTTTTGGACAAAGTAAGATCGCCGCTGCATTTGTTAAATGTGAGAAACTTTTAATATATTTTTTTTGCAGAAAAATGAGGAAATGACTAGTTTCCGAAAGTCGTTGGAATCAATGATGTTTAATTAACTGTAGTTATATTAACGTTTTTTCAATCTTGTTTAAATTGATTTTATTCAGGTTTTAGTTTCTTGTTATGTTTTTGAAAATTTAATAAATAAAACCCAAATGACACAGTCCAGTTAATAAGAGTCAGAGCCAACTTTACATTAAAGCAAATATTTTTTATAAAGAAAGGCCTGTTATTTGTTTTAGTTATTATACTTTGTTTATTTATTTTGTGCTATGTAATGTTTTAATTAGACAGCAACTCGTGACGGTTGGAAGGATCATACCGTTACGTATTTAAATAATTATCCGCGTATTTACGTATCGGATATTTCGCAATCACTAATTATTGTTATTGATAAATTACCAACCACAAACATTGCCTTAGTTTGCCAATTTAAATGATCGATTTTAGGGCCTGCTGAAGATTAAACTGTACCTATCCAATGTTGTTATTTTTAAGAATTGGCATTGTATTTAGTTTTGCTGGTTGAAACTCAAAACTGATATACATAAATCGAAATAGTAGTAAAAGGGCGAAAATCCAACATAAAAAAATCAAATTAGTCAATTGTTCATGATTACGGGTTGCATTTTAAATATATTTTTTAAACAAAAAAAAAATTTGATACCTTTCAGTAAGTTCAAATGCAACAGTTGCCTTGTTGCTATGTTTTAGTCTACAGCAAGATTTTTGCAGCCTGTTTCTGTAAAAATGGAAGATTTTCTACTGCAAATGTGTAAAATTACCAGTAATTAAAAACTAAACTGTTAATAAGTTTACTGTAAATATTCTAAATATAATAAATTTAGTTATAGATATATTATATTTATTTCTAAAATGCCCCTGCTATTTAGTGTTGGCGTACCCTATTTTTTATAATTTCTATTATTATAGATTTGCAATCGGGAGTAACCTCTAGCGCGTGAAACAAACCTACATGATTTGTAATTATGCAATAGCTCTTATTCTTGCTGTAAGCACAGTATTACTTCGTACTTGATTTAATATTGTTTTTATTTCGTTGAGCTATTTTTAATTTATATGTTACAGTGATTTCAAATGTGCTATCTATCAGTCTATCGGATCAATAATTAAATCAAGTCAATCAGTAAAAATGCAGGCGTACGCTAACGTTATATTTAATGCTGAATATAATACGCATTTACAATTTAAATAATAACTTGTATTATTTTTAGTTGATACCTTTGTTAAGTTTTTAATTATTGTAATTTGTTTAAAAAATAAAAATGGTTGTTCCACCTCAATATTCGGACCTTGGAAAATCTGCTCGGGATCTTTTTGACAAAGGATTTAGTAAGTTGTTTTAAATTTTAAAACCTATTTAAATTTTTTTTATGTATATAACTGTAAATTATTTAGAGACTTTAGCAGGTGCTTACATCTGCTTTTGTCTGTTTGTGATGCCTAAAATAGTGATGGATGGATGTTATTACACTAGCTGACTAGATTAATAAATAAAGTTTGCAATTTTAGATTACGGATTTGCCAAAGTAGATGTAAAAACTAAGACTTCAACTGGTGTTGTAAGTATTTTTTAAAAGGCTAGTTAACAGTAAATAGTTAATATTAATTTTATCCTGCTGTAAAAGCAACACATCAACGGCCTTTTATATTTATATGATAAATAGGCTATATATATATTTTTTTAACAATGTTTATATATATTTTGTATATACTTTATAAATTGCAAAGTTTTACATTTAATGATAAACGCAGTATTGTGAAATATATATTTAAGTTGTTTAACTTTTTATCTTTAATTTATTTTAAAATTGTAGGAATTTACAACAAAGGGATCATCTTGCAATGAATCTGGTAAAATTGGTGGTTCATTGGAAACAAAATATAAATGTGCGAAACATGGGTTAAGCTTGACTGAAAAATGGACAACCGAAAATAATATCTCCACAGAGGTTGCAATTGAAGATCAAATTGCTAGTGGCCTTAAAATTACTTTTTGCACAGCATTTTCTCCAAATTCTGGGTAAGAAAATATTGTTAACAATACAACAATGTGTATTATGTATTTTGCTTTACCCTAACCTAACTTATTTGATTTTGTAACTTTAATTTTGCAGAAAGAAATCTGGTGCATTAAAAGCGGCATATAAGAGAGATTACATAAATACCAATATTGATACTGATTTTAATTTTGCTGGCCCTACGATACAAGGATCATCTGTTTTGGGGTAATAATCAATAATTAATATTACTCCCAGTTAAACGAAGTACATAAATTATTCATTTCACAAGAAATATCTTAATAATGGTGACCTTCTTTTGACAGGTATGAAGGATGGTTAGCTGGTTATCAATTTGCATTTGACACCTCCAAATCATCTTTGACTAAAAACAATGTTGCGATGGGATACAATGGTGCAGATTATCAAATTCTTGCTACAGTGTAAGCATTTAAACAAAAAAAACATTACCTTGTACTTACCTACCTTTAAATTGGTTATATTAATATAATTTATCTTATAGAAATGATGCATCGGAATATGGAGCTTCAATTTTCCATTGTGCTGGTCCTGGCTTGGCCACTGGTATTCAACTTGCCTGGACTGTTGGACAAAACAACACTAGATTTGGTGTGGCTTCTAAATATGACGTTGACTCTGATTCATCTCTAAGTGTAAATACCCCTATATCCAAAATTGGTTAACAAAATCAAAACTTCAAAACAGCTAAAAAAATTTCCTTTTTTTTGTTTATAGGCAAAGGTTAACAATGTTGGACAACTTGGCTTTGGTTACTCACACAAACTTAGACAAGGCAAGTAGCAAAATTTAACAACAAACTAGTTGTGTAACTTTAATTAACTAGAATTAAAGCATTGTATTATTTTTTTACTTAACCAAATTTTTCTTCATTTTAGGTGTTAAACTCACCCTTTCAAGCTTGGTTGATGCCAAGAACTTAAACGGAGGTGGTCACAAAGTTGGATTGGGCCTAGAATTTGAAGTTTAAATCATGTTGTTTTCTCCAATATCCTTGCTTACAAAAAAAAACTTATTTACCAACAAATTTGATGCAATTAAACTATATTTCAAGAAAAGCTTATTCGTTAATTAGAACTGTTATGTATTTTAAACAACAATTTAATAATTAATGTCAAGGTACATAACAAGAATGACCGGTTGTTGTTAGTCTTGTTTATGTTGTGTTTTTAAAAAAAAGCTGCATAATGCAGCCATTGTGTTACTTGGCCCTCTTGTATTTTTATCAAGAGTGTGGTTGACATTTTAAATTCTTATCAATCAATTATAATTAACTGACGTAGCAATTATCCTGAAAAATACAAAAGTTTGGTTGTTGTTCTTGTGTAAATTTTGTGCATTCTTTCCAAAAATACTTGCTCAACAGTAAAGTTAATAAACATGTCGTAATATAGACAATTTCAATAGGATCTTTTATACTTCTTGAATTGGTATTTTAATGCAATTCAATATGAAAACAAAATAGAAAGTTTTGTTACTGTAATTTCTTTGACAAAATTTAAAATAGTGAATTATTTTTGCAACATAGGTAGGATCTGATGTAAAAACCGAAAGTAAAACTTAGGGCCTGTTAGAGTCCAATTGAGCATCAGATTTTACACTTTTTTCAACAGTTGAGACTTAGGTTTTAAGTTTACTATTACCGAATGCATATCACAATCGATTATTTTATGTTGTTTAAATGTACTAACCTACCGTCATTAGTACTGTTTTTTCACTGTATCTTCAGTCTATTTTGGTATACCATTTAAAAATAGTATTTGCAATACAAAAAAAAATTGTGCACTGTCACCGGTAAGCAGACACCTCACCCCGAATATTTTAAGTGTATTATCGTACCGTCAATGTTTAGTACTATTTTTACATGTAATTGCAATTCTTTTGGTAGTTTTTTATAATAAATTCTATTTGTAATATGGTCACAACACTGGAGACATTGCACACCACCGTTCCTTCATTTTTCGTTTCTCCATTTTCCATTCCTCCATTTTCACAGGCGACCCCTTCGCCTGTTGCCCGCCGTTATTAAATAATATTTTATTCATTGCTGTTTTTAGAAGTTGCGTTACCAATTATTTTTACGCCCAATGTAATATAATTCTGTTTCTGCACAATAAATTTACTTATTCAATTATTTAAATATCGATATTTAAAAAATGTTTAAATAAAGTCTTCAATATACAGATATAGTCTGATAGTGCAGGCCCTATTGAAATTTCGTAGTTATTATTTATTTTTTTTCACTGGGTTTGACAAGCATAATTATTACAATTCAATATCTAAATAAATAGTATAAAATTGCTTTTGTCATTTTTTTTCTTTGCACAAATGTATTAAATATAGTATTTTCTTTAAAAATCAAATAGATGCATGAAAATTCTAAAAAAGTAATAGAATGCCATTTACATTTTTGACTTTTTAACAGCCCTTGTATACCAGTTATCACACCTTTATGTAACCGAGTACTGCCCCAATATAAAAAATGAATCTTGAGGAATGTGAAAAACTTCAAAGAGCTCATATTCAGTTTTCTGGAGAAATTGAAAACATTATAAAAAAATATATAAAGCTTTCGAAGAAGGGTTATGAAGCCGAAAAAAGTACTGCTATAGAAATGGCAACAGGTAATTCGACTTTGATTCCTGATGAAGATATAACAATCTTAAATACAACAAAAATAGATATAGATTTAGACCCAATAGACCCACCTCTTTCGGCATTGAATGCAAGTGTTTTCTTAGCGGAAGAAATGTTTTCAAATTCAGGTCATTCCAATTTAAACAAAAGTTTTTCTAAAGATGATACTGATTTGTTATCAATTTCCCACTACAGAGGTGTTGCAAAATTTGGAAAATTAATGTCTGATTTAACAATGACTGAAGAAGATGATTCTGAATTATCTTCAGCTGAAGAAGGGCATGGAATAAATTTTAATAAATCTACAGATTATGAAAGTTCTGAACAATCTTTTTCAAATGATGAGAATGATTTTTCCAATGAATATATAGCTAATGATGAGAATCTTTTTATGCTAGAAAGATTACAAAATAGATTAGGCATCAGAGAAAAACACAAAAACCTACTTGCTAAAAATTATTTTTCCAAATCAACTTGTCCTAATGCTTTTCAAAAACACACTGTTGCTCGAGATATTTTATCATCAGGTTCTGATACCGACAGCTTAGTTTGTGTTACTTCATCTCCTGATATAAAATCGCCATCAAAAAAAAATCAATCGAACAAAAAATTTGTTAGTTTAGAAAAAAATGATTTTAAAAAAAAATCCCAAAAGCTAACAAGTTCATATGTACAACCAACCACATTGCTACCAAAAACCTCCAAATCAAATTCACATAGGGGTATACTACAGCTCAGTGATACTGATTCAAATGATTTAGATTGTTTTCAAACCCCAATGTCATATAAACAAGAATCAGGTTGCAGAACAATTGATTTTGAAAAAAATAAAAGATCGAAATCTTGCAAAAAGGTTAACAAAGCAGTAATTTGTCAAAACAACATCACTTTTTCCAAATCTGTTCCTTTTGAAGATAGATTGAAGCCAAAAAATCTGCAAAAAAACATAAGAAGAAAAATGAAGAGTGAATTTAGTGACAGTTTTTCTAGATCGAATTCAGATAATTATACTTCTTCGGATGAAAGTGGTTCAAATACTGAAGACAAACTAAGAGGAAATCATGTTTATCATAAAAAAGATACTGGACCACCAAAAAGAAAACAAACAAAATCTCAAGGAAAATTGGATAGAAAATTTACAAAAAGTCATTTAGATGATAGTAGTTCTTCTGATAAGAATGACTTGAGTCTTACATCCCATCTTATTCAAGTAAAAGCCAAAAATTATCGAAGAAAAAAAATTCTTCAATCTTTATCTGATGAAAAATTGCCTCCAATGATTAAAAATGATTTTCAAAAAAAATCTCAAAAGCTAACAAGTTCATATGAACAACCAACCATATTGCTACCAAAAACCTCTAAATCAAATTCACATAGGGGTATACTACAGCTCAGTGATACTGATTCGAATGATTCAGATTGTTTTCAAACCTCAATGTCATATAAACAAGAATCAGGTTGCAGAACAATTGATTTTGAGAAAAATGGAAGATCCAAATCTTGCAAAAAAGTTAACAAAGCAGTACTTTGTCAAAACAACATCACTTATCCCAAATCTGTTTCTCCTAAAGATAGATTGAAGCCAAAAAATCTGCAAAAAAACATAAGAAGAAATATGAAGAGTGAATTTAGTGACAGTTTTTCTAAATCGAATTCAGATAATTATACTTCTTCGGATGAAAGTGGATCAAATATTGAAGACAAACTAAGAGGAAATCATGTTTATCATAAAAAAGATACTGGACCACCAAAAAGAAAACAAACAAAATCTCAAGGAAAATTGGATAGAAAATTTACAAAAAGTCATTTAGATGATAGTAGTTCTTCTGATAAGAATGACTTGAGTCTTACATCCCATCTTATTCAAGTAAAAGCTAAAAATTATCGAAGAAAAAAAATTCTTCAATCTTTATCTGATGAAAAATTGCCTCCAATGATTAAAAATGATTTTCAAAAAAAATCTCAAAAGCTAACAAGTTCATATGAACAACCAACCATATTGCTACCAAAAACCTCTAAATCAAATTCACATAGGGGTATACTAGAGCTCAGTGATACTGATTCGAATGATTCAGATTGTTTTCAAACCCCAATGTCATATAAACAAGAATCAGATTGCAGAACAATTGATTTTAAGAAAAATGGAAGATCCAAATCTTGCAAAAAAGTTAACAAAGCAGTACTTTGTCAAAACAACATCACTTATCCCAAATCTGTTTCTCCTAAAGATAAATTGAAGTCAAAAAATTTGCAAAAAAACATAAGAAGAAATATGAAGAGTGAATTTAGTGACAGTTTTTCTAAATCGAATTCAGATAGTCATATTTCTTCGGATGAAAGTGGATCAAATATTGAAAGTAAACTAAGAGGAAATCATGTTTATCCACATCAACATAAAAAAGATACTGGACCACCAAAAAGAAAACAAACAAAATCTCAAGGAAAATTGGATAGAAAATTTACAAAAAGTCATCTAGATGATAGTGGTTCTTCTGATAAAAATGACTTGAGTCTTACATCCCATCTTGTTCAAGTAAAAGCTAAAATTATCGAAGAAAAGAAAAAAATTATCGAAGAAAAGAAACAATCTTCATTTGATGAAAAAACGCCTCCGGAGGAAAGCTTGAGTTTTCGTTCTTTTATAACATCAAATAAATCTCCACAAAAGACATGCCTTGATTCTCCAATACATCGCATGCAGCTTAGAGATCGTGAAGCTCCAACTACAAAAATGTCTGTCTGTTCTAACAACACTATTTTGGACAAAAAGGCTAACCTAAAATCCAATCTCAAGCAGACCGACAATGAAAACATTAAAAAGAAAACTTCATACAATTCTGTAAACACGATCAGAAAACTTCATTGCTCGGCTGAGAAAAAAAGGTTAGCCCCTTCACCAAAAAGATCAATGAATCTTCGTAGTGATGACAAAGAAAATCCTGTTATTCTAAACACCCCTAGAAAAAAATCTGCTTTAAACATGGAATTAAGGAAAACCCACTCTCGAAAGTTAAATCCAAGTGAAAATAAAATCAATGAATCTTCTGGGTACAGTTACAAACTACGAGCAAATGCTAAAAAGAAAAAAAATTTTTACAAAATTTAAATAAATTTGTAACAATAAGTATATACAATACATTAGCCTAACAATATTGTTTAATGTTACAATTTTTTTCTCATTTCCTTTGTTCTTTGTGTTTTAGATTTGATTCTCGAAAGTTCAAAAAAAAAACAGCGTAACATTATTTTTTTTTTATTTCTAGTATATGGTGTTAAATTTGAAGATACTGACATAGTAAATTTGAAAAATTTAAATAAATTTGTATTAGCGATACCCATTTGTTAAAAGTACTATGATATAGCAATCTAACAATCATGTTGAATGTTAATTGTATAAATAATAAGTTTTTTGTTCTTCTATTGGTTCTTTCTGCTTTACAATTGATTCTTAAATATTCGCTAAAAACTGTGTTAGGTTATTAACATTTTTCTTTCTTCTTTCTGTAGAGTATAATGTTAAATTCTGAGGATATTGCCATTGTAAATGAAAGAAAAACCATAAAAATTAAAAGTTTAATTTCGTGGGAAGAATCAAAATCAAGTTTACATCTTGAAAACACGAAAACAAATGGAAAAGAGTCAAATCAAATAAGATTTTCTGTCAAAACAAATTTAAATGAAAAACTTTTTTTATGGTATGATTAACCCCGAACTAAGATTTGTAAATAAGTGTGTTTATCCATAACATCAGCTTGTTGTAATATTTTTAGTGAAGATAATATTGAAACATTAGAGTGTGATTGTATTGTTTTACCAATCAATGAGATTTCCAAAGGAATATCACAAAATTCTCAGTTGATTCATCATGTAGCTGGACCTTTATTGCAGCAACATTACAAAACTATTAAAGGTAAAATATATAAATATTTTTTTTGTATAATCTTTATTCTCGATGTGGGAAAGTCGAATGCGTGACTTAAACATAGAGTAACATAAGTTACTCCGACCCAGTTTCGAGTTGCCTGTGGCAGTTTGGGAAATTATAGATTATAATAGCCCAATAATTATACTGCTGATTAAATGCTGGCTCAGCAGGAGTTCATACCATTTATAGTGCCTTACTCGAGGGCGGTACAGCATGAGATCAGTGGGGATTGAACCCACGACCTCATGTGTGGTGTAACAAGTGTTCTTACCACTACACCACGCTGCCGGTACGAATATAAAGCTATTTACAACAAAAACTTTTGGATTTTCCAACAACTATGTTAAAGTAAATTTGAAATTCAAGAGTTTAATTTTTTGAAAAAGCAGTTGCTTGAATTTTATGTTTAAAAATGTGATTGGCATTTTTTTTTTTTTTTGATAAGGTTTAAAGACTGGTTCCGTTAGCTGTAACAATGGATATGATTTACCTTCAAGGCATATTATTCACGTCATGGAACCTAGAACTAGCATCAGACATCAAACGGCTGTGAAAACTGCTTTAAATCGTTAGTTTTTAGTGGTTAATAACGTACTTCACCTAAACCAGGGTTTTAAATATTAGTATGCATAAAAAATTATTTTTGAATCAGTAAATAACATTTATTTTTGCATTTTTTTTAGGTTGTTATAGAAATGCATTTCATTTAGCTGTTGAACGAAAGTTAAACACAATTGCATTTGCACCATTATATGAAATACAAGACCAATCTGTAGCCAATGAAATTGTGTCTACAGTCTTATGTACTGTAAGATGCTGTATGGAAAAGCTTGATCAATATTTTAAAGATGTCGTACTTGTTCTAAGGCCAGAAGAAAAGGTAAGTAATATTAGTAGTAATTATGTTAAAGAAATAAACCTATTAAAATAATACCTTTTTTAGCACTAAAGCTGTGTTAATTTTGTAGGAAATTTACAACAGACTCTCAGCAGCGTATTTTCCACGAAGTGATTTAGAAGCGTATAAAAATTTAACCCTCTTGCCCCCCTATGAAATAGGAGAGTGGGGGGAAAATATTCACCCAGAGAGAACGATTCGTATATCTGATTTCACCATTGCCAAAACATTAAAATCAGAATCAAATAATGCATCAGGTAACTTAAAATATGTAATCTGTTATGATGTCACAGAATCAAATAAAAATTTGTTGGCGAAAGTTTGGTTTATTATATAACTCTCGAAAATTGATTCTATTTCCTTTTTTATTTATTTTTTTTAAATTAAAGATATTGAATCTGACACAAGTAGCAACTATGATGTTGCCGAACTACCAGAATCTCTCGGAAAGCATTCTTTTGCTGCAATGTCCGGAGATCATGACAAAAAGCGACAAACCCAACTTCAAAAAGTCACCAAAGAAAAGATTTTAAAATCCCAGGAAAGAGTGTGAGTGATGCTTTAAACTTTAAAACAATTTTAAGTCGTTTTGATTTCTAACACATGGGAAAAATTTTAAACGAATTAAATTTGGATCGAAATCTTACCTTTGTCTTTTGTGACATATTTAGATATCAAAGATTGCTTCGATGTGCCAGAACTGAAGACTTGTCCATGATCGCAGCAACCAAAGCTTTATATTTATGTGGGGTAGACAAACAGGGAAATCCCCTCGTTATTCTTATTTCTAAGTTTATCAATGTTCCACAAATTGATTTAAACAAGGTACTTTTGTGCATTTTCCCTTATTCTTAATCTAAATTCAAAAAAGTTGAACTTATTTTATTTAATTTTAGGCTCTTCTATATTTTATTCATATCCTTGATTCTGTTGTCAATGAGAAATACACCCTGGTTTATTTTCACACCTTGTCACAATCGAGTAATCACCCCTCCTCTGATTTTATAAAGAAATCTTATAACACGGTGGATGAAAGATATCGCAAAAATCTTGCTCGAATTTTTATTGTCCATCCTACATTTTGGAGCAGGGTGTGGTAAAAAATTCGGATTTGTTGTTCAAATTTTTATTTTAAAACCTAATATTTTTAGGTTTTCACATGGTTTTTCGCCAAATTTTCCGCAAGTGATTTAAAAAATAAAATCACGTCGATTAAATCAATCCCGGAGTTGTATCAACATATTAACCCACATCAAATTGACATTCCTCCTTTTATCGTGGAACACGACAGAGTCGTAAGTTTAAATGTAGAAATTTAATTTTAAAATAAAATCATTTTTTGTTACCAGTTTATTGGGGCCAGATATTTAAATCCTCTGGTTAAGTGTATAACAAATGTCAGGAAATATGTATAAAAAAATAAAATTACTTTGTAAATTTCTTGGACATGGTTTTATAAAATTAATATAATGATGAAATTAATAAACCTTTTTTTGTTTGAAATTTAAGGCCAATGCTTCATTGTATCAAAAATTATCTCTTCAACATCAGCAGCCTTCTACCTCAAATCATAAAAGCGCTTAACTAAAAAATGTTAATTCTATTTGATTACTTAGTGGAAACAAATTATTTCTAAATTGTTTTGAACTTATTTTTATTACACACAGCTAATGTAAGCTGTTTATTCAAAATGGTTTTGACATATTGCCAATCAGATAAAGTATATATATCATGTTTTTCACAATCTAAGTACCAAAATCCATTGATGTCCTTGCCCATGGATATTGACATTTTTAATCTTTAGCATGGTACTCATTGATATAAACCAATTGTTAAACAAAAAGCCAATCAAACAATAATTATTTAGTGCTTCACGTAACATTAATAAAAAGTTTTTTAACTGTATTCTTCAAAGAACAGTTTAAGGATCTAGATGTTAATCGAGTACAAAGCTTAAAAATATGTGCTTCATGTATGATTTTCCATGTTACCTATAGTACTTATAAATGTTAACTCACTAATTAGTGTTCATTTTAATAATTTCTCATCACCATTTTTTTCGAAATTCATTTATATTTTTTCTAACTGTTGTGCAGTGTTACCTAAATTAAATGTGCAATCGTTGGTAATTTTTGTTTTATGTATTTTGTTTTTGTTGTTTTCCAATCCAATTTCTTATATTAGTAAAAGATTTTAACTCATTCTAATAATGTAAGTATAGATTTGATTGCTTGCAAAAATTTTAGTTAAACTTCAAATTATTTTAAACTGAAACTCGGAATTAAATATTAAATTTTTAAAACTGTTTTTACAACTTAGTTAATTATTTATGAGTTTTTTTAGGTATAACACAAATATTTTTCCCTAATATATTTATTTTATTAATAACTTTCCGCGACTGCTGCAATAAGTGCTTTAAAAACACAAAAAAGAAAACAACAAAAATGTATCATCAATTAGCAATAAGAATAATAGAAAATTGAAGATAAAATACTAAACAAAAGTTTTATGTGGTGCTTATGACAGGTGGCATAAAACTGCAACACCAATTTACAATTTATTTCACAGTTCAAATTAAAATTAACGTCACTTTAAGATTAATAAACAAACAAAGATTGTTTTACTATATTTACAATAAATTTTTATCAGATAATATTTAATAATAGGTTAGCATCATATTAAGAAGTAAATTTGTATAAAATATTTGACAGAAACAGTTACAACTCTGATTTACCCTTTTTCCCCAAGCCAATGGGACAGGAAACCCCAGTGCCCCCTAGGCCACAATAACCCCCTGCGTTTTTAGAAAGATATTGCTGATGATAGTCTTCGGCGTAGTAAAATTCAGGAGCCTCGGCAATAGTGGTTGTGATTTTGCCATAATTTTTTGCATCAAGTTCCTATAAAAATTAAATGAAAATCATTTTTAGTCAATTGGCTGATTTTTAATTCATTAATGTTTATGTTTAAAATGCTATTAAACATTTCTGTGTTTGTTATATCATGTAGGTAAGATTATTACTCAAAATATTAGTCATTTTCATATTTTTGTTTTAAATTTGGCTAGTCATTCCTCTTGTTGAAAGAATTGCTATTTTTAAAAAGCTTATTTTAAATGGCTAGATTTCTAACAATAGAAAACTAAAGTTAATACTGTGCTTCTCCTAACTAAACTCTTTCTTTCTATATAAAATTGTTGTTTTGTTCGTGGTTCAATAAACAGGCAGCTTTTGTGCGGTGAGCTAAGATGGGTAACTTTATACGGGGAGTTCCGAGCAATATAATATGCTAATTTTTAAACATATTTTTATAGGTTGTCTTTTGTTGTTCAGTCTATAGGTTAATTGTTGAACAATTCAAAATGTATTTAAAACATTCAATAATTTTTTTAATTACTTGCACTTTCTAGTTTATGTCGGTATATTAACTTACCTTTTGGTATAAGCCCCTGGATGCCTCTATCTCAGCATGTTGTTCAGGTGTATAATAATATGCAGCTGATCTGTATTGACTTCCAGTATCATTGCCTTGCCTCATACCTTGTGTAGGGTTGTGATTTTCCCAAAATACCTAAATTTTAATAATATTAGAATGGCAAAACTGTAAAAAATCCTGAGTTAAAAAAATTACTAAAATATTCTTCTTATAAAAGCAAAAAAAAGCAAACTCTAGTAAAAGCAACTCTAGTATTTTGAAAAAAGAACTTAAATATATATTGTATAATTATTTTTCTTGAAATCAAGCCAAAAATATTACAATTGCATTTAAAATTAAGTTTCAAAAATTAAAAATGTAAATTAAACCTTTAATAATTCATTGTAAGAAATTTTGGAGGGGTGATAAACAACTCGAACCACTTCAACGTGGTTAGTTCTTCCTCCACAGACCTCCCTGTAAGTTGGGTTTTCGGTTAATCCACCACTGTATCTGTTTTTAAAATTTAATTTTAAACATGCACAAGAGTTGTTTTATATATATTTTATAAAAAAAAATTAACTTGCTTACCCCACTTGTGTGGAATAAACCCCTTTCTGTGACCAAAACTTTTTTTCTGCGCCCCAAAAACATCCCATTCCTTAAAAAAGTATCAAAGTAATTTTTAGCCCTTGACTTTGTTAAATTTTTAACTTTAAAGTGCAAAAATTATAAAAACTTACCAAACATTGCTAGTTGTGTATCTTCAGGGTAGGGTGGGAGGAGCCTATTATGATTGACATGATGCTTTGCGTCCTTATTTTTTGTCCATGATTGTGCCTATATAAAAATAACATTTATTTAAGTTACGTTAAACCTTTTTAAATTCGTTCTTAATTTTCTAATTTTTAACAATTTATTCCCCATAAAACAAAATGTTTAAAAACACCTACGTCCATTCTGCCTTTAGTTGCTTCGTCTTTTGATACTAATGTCGTCGAATATTTTGCTCCCATAACAAAATCACGTCGGAGTAGTGAACACAAGAGTAACTTATACACCGCATAACGCATAGTTTTACTGTATTTACGCCTGACTCACTCTTACGTCACGAGAACCACTGTAATAGATCATAACAAAAGAAAAAAGGCATTTGATCTACCTTACCGTGTTTCTCTATTGTGATTCAGCACATTTATCGTGACGTCAAAATTTCCTGTTTTTGCCTCTTTATTGATTTAAACAGTATTTGCGTAGACTTACAACACGACTGCTGTATGTTGAACTTATTTTGGGAAAATTGCCCGAAATGGTTCTATAAATAGCTAACGTTTTGCTGTATAATAGTTCTATCACAATTAGACACGTAAAATAAAAATATAACAAGATATTTTACGTTTTTGTTGATATACTTAATACCATGTTATATCATACTTACTATACATTTTTTACGTGTATATTTAATCAAATACATATATTTACTGCACTATTTTTTTCTACTTTAAATTAAGGAATTACTTGAAAATAACACTATTTCAATTCACTGAAACAATAAGAAACTATAAACTCTTTCTAAGTCATTTAGCATAAATCTATATTTAATACATACAAGTATAAACTTCGCATGATTAAACTACTTTGAAAAAAGGTCTTGCCTTTAGGCGCAGAGCATAATATATAAGTCAAAGCATATGTTCTTTTCCCACAGTACGCAAACAAGTAAATTGTCTATTTTAGCTTGGTTAATGTTTTATTTAAGCTTAAGCGATTTTTACTTTAATGTGCTGCTAATTTAATTGTTTTTTTCTAGATATTGAGGCTTTAATTTTAAAATCAAAATAAGTTTAAGTTATGTCATGTTAACCTTTAATAGAAAAGAATAGGGCTAACCACGTTTATTAATCTATTCTTAAAATATAAGCGAATCTTTGTATGCTACGACATAATTTACACAACGGTTAGTTTATTGGCGACAACCATTTCACATAAAATAACATCATTTTTGTACTGCAACATTTCAATGTAGAATAGTGGTTACCAAAGTTTAACAATTATGCATATGACATTTTGAATTTACACCAATAATTCATTCGTGTAGGCTTTTAAGCCACTTATTTGGGTGGCAAGGGTTCAAAATCTGCCTGTAGTTCAAACGTTCCCTTAAAAGGTATAAAAGGTGAATTTGGTTAATCTGTGATGCAAATTATTATACAAACTTTGATAGTTATTTATAGAACCTAATTATCTTACCTCATTAATCTCCAGCGAAAGATTGTTAAAATCTAAATTCAGTACACTTGGTGCCTTGACCCCCTCACTAGCAAAGTCTAAAAATATCAATAAAAAAATGTAAATTGTAAAATATTAAAATGACAGCGTAAAGTTAAAAATAAAATACACATAACACTAAAGAATTTACTGTTCAATGAGTTGATTGCAAACGGAATCATTTGGTTCATAACACCGTTCATTTTTTCGATCGGGATTTCCCCAACGTTTGAGACTCCTGCCATCATTTCCATAGACATATCTGTTAAAACACTAAACAGACGATCTCCTTTTACAGACGGAGTGGCAGAGCTGTTGATCATCTATTATAATATAATAAGACGTATTATAGTTAAACAGTACAAATAATTATATATTAGGCTATACCTTTTTTTAAATAAAATATTTTACAAAAAAGGCAATAAGCTACGACTTTCATATTTAAAAGAATCATGCATCATTTATATATCTTTATCCTTAATGTGGGAAGTCTCGAGTTGCAGTTTAGGATATTATGGAAAGTATAATTGCCCGGTAATTATGCTGCTGATTAAGTGCTGACTCAGCAGGAGTTTATACCATTTATAGCGCCTTACTTAAGGGCGCTACACAGCATGAAAGCAGTGGAAATTGAACCCACAACCTCATAGTGATGTAGCAAGTGTTTCTACCACTACACCGCGCTACCGGTCACTACACCACGCTGCCGGTCAAACTTTATCTTATTTGTAAACCTACCGCAGTCATGTACATTGCCAATTCCAAATCTGCTTCTTCTTTTATAACCATAAAACTTAAACCTATTTCACCATCCATACCAAACTTCCCATCAGCAGTTAAAGACAGACGTGGTGCTGTGACTGAGTCCATCATAACCATCATTGGCCTAAAAGAATTACATAATTAAAAAATGTCAATCTATATGCAAAAAGTTAAAATTTCCGTTATTACTTTTGCCCGAACTTTCGCAATCCTGGAACAATAAGACTAGCAATTCCAGTTGTTAATACTCCAGACAGTTGTGGGGGAAGCTAAACAATTTTGAATACAAGATTATATTTGTACTGCTAACATTTTTAAACTTAACAAATTTAAAGGTGAGATTACCATATCTTGTGTCATATTGATTGAGACTAGGCCTTGTAAGTGTAGACTTTCTAGAAACGTCTGTAGTGTGTATTCATCCCCAGCCAGTTGCCAAGTACGATCACTTTCTTGTTTGAAATCTGGTAATTCCCCGGCAGAATACCCATAACTGGTTTTAATAAAATTTAATGTATTTCAAAAACTTATTTTATAGTTTTAATTACTACATTTAAATATATTTTAAAACACATTTTTAACTAACTTTGTGCTGGGATTGTTTTGTGGAAAACAACGCCCGACAAAATTAAATAATAATCCGTTTTCGTTTCCAGTAATATTTCCTACTAGACTAGCATCCATGTCAATCCCACTGGTGTCCAGTTGAGTCACACCTGAAAAAGTAAAATTGTAAATGTCATACCCGTACCGGCAGCGTGTGATGGTGCTCAGATCACTTGGCTAACTATATAAGGTCCTTGGTTTGATCTCCACTGCTTTTATGCTGTAACGCCCTTAAATAAGGCGCTATAACGGTATAAGTAGATGGGCTAAACATGCGCCAACATGGTAGAATCGGGTGATTTAAGATAAAGTTTTTGTCGCGTATAAACAAGATAAGTTTCTCGGGTTAATAAGATTGGTTTTACATATAAAAATTATAAAAGTTTTTTTTTAATATTGTCTTACTTTGTGACATAACTCTTGCTACTTGTTCCTCGTGGTATTTGGCAAAATTTTCACACAGCTAAAATTAAAAAAATTATACATAAATTACATAAAATTCGAAATAATTGCTATTGTATGTGTATTTACCGTGTTGCGTATTTGCTCTCTAAGCATTCCACGAAATGCATTTCTTTGCCAGTCTAAGCCATCAAAATCAGTAATGGTCGATTCTAAATCCGGGTTTGTGATGTTGCAATATGTGATCTCAAACTGCAAAAATTTACAGGTCGGTAAACATACCATATCAGCGCTTTCTATTCTCACTTTATTCTTATTAATTATGTTTAAGTTAATTTTCCTCTTACCCGAAGCAGTCCGTTAATATTTGTAAACAGAATGTCGTAATCAATATTAATTTGGTTTACAGTTGCCATGAAATTTCCAGTGTCATTTACGATCACATTTCTGTTAAAAAAAGATTTTAAGGCCATATTAAATTAATTTTTGTACTTTTTTTTCAAAGTTTGAAATGTGCAAGTAGTAGACTTTGTAGCGTTTATGTTTAACTTTAATAAACTCCTAACATTGGTATTGAAGCTAATGTAATTTTTAATAAAATTACAAGGTATACATACTCCGAGGTTTGAATTAATATTAACCATTCTCCTGTAAGGATCATATTGATCAGGTTGAAGTTAGTAGTTACTGTGGCTCCTTGCAAATTTGTGTCGGTGACGGAAAAGTCCAATGATGCCGCTCGTACACTTGTTAATATCAATAAATTAACAGAATATTATAATATTTAGAACAATTAAAAAATTACACTTTTACAATATTTATTTGATATGTTGTTATTGGCAAAGGTGGGCACCAAATCGTTAATGCGTTAAACGTTAAATAACGAAGTTAATTTTTTTGTTAAAATTTAACTTTTAAGTTAATTTTAAAAATAGTTATCGGACCTGTTAACTTTCGTTAAATTGTGCTTCCGTTAAATTAAGCCCGTTAACTCAATATTTTACAAGTAAATCCATAGTAATATAAGGAATATATATGTTTAAAATTGCCGTTTATCGGGTTTAATCGTCGCAATTTTTAAACGATGTAAGTAATTACTATCCGGCCACTGTTATTTGGGCATTAGGCCTATGCCAGTTTTAAAAACTTCTTCTAAACCATTTTCGTCTAGTTAAAACATCGATTAAGAGAAAAACTATTTTTTTTAAATCTTTTTTTATAAAAAAGGTAATTTCTTTGTTTGTTTTAATTAAATTTTAACGTTAACGTTTAACGATAACTTCCGTTACACTTGGTTTAATTTACCGAAAAAACGTTAGCGAAGTTACTGTTATGTGTAACGAATAACCATTTAACGAAGTTGCTTTTTCGTTTAACTGTGCCCACCTATGGTTATTGGTAGGCCTACCTTTATTCTCTTACCTTTTCAAAGAATATAGTTGGGAAAAAAGTGCGTTTTCTTGAGCTCGTTCAAAATCACCTAAATCAATAAATTCGTCCGGACTGGAAGCAATCGCACCTCCTACTGTACTTTGGAAAGCTGCAACCAATAAAAGGTTAAACTATGATATATTATATTTGTTGAAATTTAAATAACCAACCTTGTCGAATGCCATCCAAGCTCATCCTGGCCTTTAATCCGGGCAGAATTCCATCTGAAGCATTCGTTAAGGAAAAAAGTAGAAGCAAGCAAACGATTTTGAATATACAACTCATTTTGTTTATTTCTTTTAACCTAAATCTACATCAAAATGTGTGAATTATACATCATTTACTTTTTTGTCATACTAATTTAATTTCAAGGACTACATTTCAAGTCTTATTCATCACTAACAAATTATGACCATGTTCTGGATTATATATAGCCTAACCAGATAATAATTGCAAGCCTTTTTTTAAATTTTAACTAGTTACATTTTTTTGCTTAATTCGTGGAAAAGATCGTGCGGTAAAATAAACTTAATTCGACCAAAAACATTTAAAACTCTTGCATAAAAGAAAAAGACTAGCTTGTTTTGCCTTTGGCTACTGATTAAGCTTGTAAGGTTAATCAACGATTATATAAACTTTAAGTTCAAAGATGTTAAAAATCACAAATATAAAGTTTAACTATAGGCAATTCAAGAGGCTGCAGATAATTTAATACTAAAAACAATATAGTTATTAAGTCTAAGGCATTTTAATGAATTAGCTTTTATTTTAAATTGGGCTACTTTTTGCAAACTAAGTTTTATTTGGAAATTCCGAATTGTTGAATCGTGTGTAAAGTTGTAAACAACAGGTTAATCTTCTGGGCTAATCATATAGTTATTTGACACGTTTTAAGTGATCCTGGGATTTTCGGAACAGAAGTTTTAAACCAATTTTATTTTCCACCCACGCAATGCTATGCAAAACAACTTTTGTAATTTTTGGTGAATTATAAACTTTTCTGACCCAAGAAATTTATTTAACATTTTTGCAAAGATTTAAAAATAAGATAAATAGTTTTATTCAATATTATTATTAAATCCGATTTTGATAAAATATTAAGTTTAACTTGGTATAGGTTTTAATTGTATTTAAGCTTTTTTTTATTATGTCTTTTGTATTAGTTTTGATTACTTTCTATATGTTTGTTTAAAAACTTTGCAAAAAAAAGTACATTTTGGCCACATTTTTGTAGTGCTGTGTACCAAAAATATTAATATATTGGGGTTAAATTATTTTTTTGGTTAAACTTTTTTTTACTAAATAAGTCGATTACGCTAATACCTGTGACGTTAGCTTCACGACGTGACAACTTTTAAAATCTCGTAAATTAACTTTGTGGTAATATTACTAAACCAAATAGGTAACTTTTTTATTTTTCTAGTAACTTTTCAATTAAGGAGAATTTAACACAGGGGTTTCTGTGCGTCATATTTCGGTTACTTACTTTGTGCAATGTGTATTTAATTACTACTTACCGACTTATAGCAGTTAAGGCAATTTGTGTGAGTTTTTAGTTGTTTAGCGTTAACTTTAAAATAAATTTATATGTTACGTTAGTTTTGTGCATTATAAAAACTACATTTAAATCCCCATTAAACTTTACTGTATTGCAAAAGGTTAATTATTTCCTAAAATACCTGAATATTTAAAAAACAATTTATCAGTTTATTTAACTGTAAAAAAATGGAAAATGTTGTAATTGTTGCTGTTAGTATTCTTGGAGTTGTATTTGTGGCTTCCTTTGGTGCACTTGTGTTTATATGTCGGCAAAAATATTGCAAAAAACAGGAAAGTTTAATAAGCGAAGATTCTGAGAGCGTCAATCAAAATGTTCTTTCATTCGATGAAGATGGTGAAGATCCAGATGGTCAGTTAGTTTTAGGTTCAGTGCTCGGATGTAACGATGGACGCATTCGTCAACTTTTAGAGACTGAGGAATGGGCAAATGACATTCATGGATTAATTCCCCACTGTATCGCGATCCTTAAAATGTGCCGTGAGATCACCGAAAAACTCGTGGCAGTGACCATGGACAAAAGTCAGCAAAACGTTCACCCATCACACATTTCGGAGATTGTTTCAGTAGCCAAATGTATTACGCCTCGTGTGGATGATGTGATGCGAGCTATAGCGCCACCACTTAACCCAAAACTTCTCGAGGCAAGGTCAGCTGCGTTGATCTATTCTGTCCAACATCTCGCTTTGTTGGTGAGAAATGCATGGCAATCACACACATCCCTGGATTGGATTGATGCGGCAATGGACAGCATGAGTCAGCATATGAAGATACTTCGTGATCCAATGAGCCAACGTAAAATTGTCGCAGTCGAGGAGCCCGAACCAGTGGAACTTAGAGAAGAGATTAGTGATGATCCGATAAACTTGCAGAGTTCTCAGCTGTAAACATTTATTTTATCTCGCTGTAAATATTAAATGCTTTGATTCATATTACTATATTTCATATTCTATTTGATCTATAAATTAAGCTATCACGCTGTTCAGTTTCATAACATATAACATCAGTATTTAAAAGGTGCCAGTACCTTTCGTTTAAATTCTTATTTTTTGAAAACTTTTGTGTTGACAGTATTTTAAAATCTGATTAAATATTACATTTTCTGTTGTAATTTTTTGTGCTTTTTTTTTAATTGCTATCAATCATGAGTGCTTTATTTTTGTGCTAGTTTTGTGTTCTAAAGTGCTTTAAATATTGCAGATTTTAGCTTTATAAGTATAAAAGTGTTCCATTTGTTTTAAAAAAACGATTTTCCGATTAATTTTTCTGTAAAATGTTATTAGCCTTAAGCAATACGTACTTGTTTATTTTCTACTTTTAGTATTACCATTTGCCATAGATGTTTTTATTTATAATTTTTTATCTGATTTTTGTACTTCAGATTTCACGCAATATTCCAATGTATTTTGCAGTACTTAGCCATATTATTTTGCCTTTTTGGGGTCTTAGCAATACTTACATGTTAGTTTAATTTTCACTTTTGATAATTCCTATTTATGGTTGCTTTAATTTTGTAATCTGTAAATATTTATTTTTATTTCTTGTAATGTCTGTTCATATAACTATAAGTTTTTTACCTAATTTACTTTTATTGTAAGCAACCTTTTTACTTAATGTTTAACTAATGTTTTTTTATTTATCATTTTATTACATATACAAAATTAAAAAAAATAGTTTTCTAAAATTTTGACAAACAAAAATAGTTCATTAAATAAATATTCTTGTGTTCTTGTAAATTTGTAAAGATGATAGATTAAGAACTTAAAAGTGATGTTGTGTGTAATATTAGTTGCTGGACATGGGACAAGGTTGGAAAATAAAGGTAGTCTTTTAAAAAAATTTGTTTTATGTGAAAAATGTGTTTCTACATTTTTAGCATGAAATAGTTTAGTTAATTTTAGATTCGAACTAAACATTTTATGTATTTAAACAAGGTAAATAAATCTAAACAGATTTCTGTAATTTTATTTTTTAGGAAAGCGCAGTTGAGAAAGACTTGGCGGGAATTCCGAAAGCCTTGCTTCCTGGTGTAGCAGGAAAGAAAATAATTGATTATTGGTGGAGGGTACTCAACTTGTAAGTGTATATAAATTAAAATAAAAAGATTTTTGATTGTGTAAATCTAGTTTTAATTTTAATTTATTTATTTTTCAGGCGTCATCTTTTTAGTGAAGTATATCTTGTAACAAATGCAGACAAGTAAGTCGAAATTGGCCATTTAATTGGTAAACAAATAGTAGTAATTCATTAGTTTATTACTCATTCTGTGTTGATTTGTACCAGTCTCTAGCACACACAAAGCACATAACAATACCAGCCATTTAAATAAATATTTCGTTTTATGATATCAAACATTGTAATTAAATTTTTACTTTCATAAATAACATTTACAACTTTTTTTAGGTACAAGCATTTTGAGAGATGGGCCACTGCTAACAACTTTCCAGTGGAGAATATTATTAATGATGGATCAACAACCTATGATACAAGGTTAGGGGCTGTTGCTGATTTTGAGTTATCTTTGAGAAATAAAGGAATAACCGAAGATGTAATGGTGGTATGTATGAATTAGTTGCCTTTAAAAATTCAACATTATTTAGTAGCTTAATTTTTATTTTTATGGATGGATTTATAATTATTAAATTATAAACTCCATTTTCCAGGTAGCAGGAGACATGTTATTTGAGGATCAAAACTTTGATGTTTCTCAAGTTGTCAGATATTTTCAACATAAGGTTAGTTCTGAGTTATTTTAAGTTACAATTCTATTTTTGATCTGTTACTAACCCTATAGTTTTATAGACTAAAAATATTTATTTCACTGGTAAACAACTTGGTACATTAAAAACTAGCCATATATTTACAGAAGGGGGATTTAGCAATTTATTATGAGATGGATAAATGTGAAGATGCCACAACAAGAGGAATTGTCGAAGTAGATTCTATAACTAACAGGCAAGTAAAAAGAATACCATTTTTACTTGTGATATTTAAGCATACAATATAATGTCATTTTACAGATTTAACGTTATGTGTTTTCACATTCTTTATTAAATCTAAGTGTAATTTTTTTTTTGTTGTTGATTTAATATTGTTAGTAATTTTTTTTTTTTTTTTAATTTTTTTTTGTTGATTTAATATTGTTAGTACCGTACAACAGAATGGTGAATTTTTTTTGGTTGTTGACAGAATAACAAAGTTTTTTGAAAAACCAGCCTCAGGGGTTACAGAGTCAAGATTAGCGAGTGTCGTGTTTTATTGCTTTCGACAACAAACTCTCAATAATGTTCCCAAATATCTCGAAAATTATAAAAATCCCGACGACAGAACCTTTGGAAAATACATGGTATATATATAAAAACTGTTATTTTTTACAAAAATTTTTGCTGTTTTTAAATCAGAAAATTTATTTTTTTGTTGGCGATAACAGTTTAAAATATCTTATTCAATTTTTTAAAATAATATTATTACATAAGTATAAAATGTTGTACACATGTATTGTTTTAGCATTTGGTATATGCAAATTTTTTCTTCAAATAATTATTATTTTATATGAATAATATCATAATTACTTTGTTATTGGGTATTGTAAGTATTTAAACATATGTAATTTAGAGCTGGTTAGTCAATGTTGAGAACTCTGTGGTTTTTGGAATGAAATTACCGACACGATTTCAGCTTATTGGGCAAGTGGTAAGTTGTTATTATAATTTTGATTTTCATGTTAAAATTATTCTGAAATTATTTTTCTGCAGACTTTATCTGATTACAAGAAATGGTTGGAATACTTTAAACACAAAAGAATAAAAAATGAGGAAAAGGTTCCTATTACCTGTAGGGCTTACGCAAGGTTGGATAAAAATATTTTAAAAATATTCTTGTAACTATGTTTTAATAGAATTACCAAAAAAAAATAATTAAATTTTAAATTGTTTTAGAGTTGGTCTCATGGGAAATCCAAGCGACGGCTTTTATGGAAAAACAATTTCTCTTTCCATTCAAAACTTCTGGGCTGATGTAACAATTGTTGAATCAGAAAAACTCGTAAGCAAATTTACAACTTGCAACAAACACTATAAATAACTTACATTATAAATGGGCTAAAATTAGTAAGTACAAATCTGTTTTAGTTAGGCAAAGGGTTTTATGTTTATATTACATTTTTTTAAATCATCAAACTATTTTTGTGAATTATAAATAAATTCAGCAACTATATGTTTTTTTCAGCTACTATGTCCTTATTCTGTTGTTTTGTTTTTTTATATCAAAAATATATTAAAATAAAAAAAGTGTAGTGAAATAAATAACACTCACTTTTGCATATTTTCAGACATTGATCCCCCATCCACTAAATGATCCAACAACATTTGGTAGTTTGGAAGATTTACATGGAATAAGTAGAAAGGAGGGGTATTTGGGAGGTCTGAGATTGCTGCAGGCAACTTGTAAAAAGTTTTATCAATACTGCACTGATAAAGGGTAAGCAACCAATTTTACCTTTAAATAAATGATTTATGTTGTAGTGTAACTCTATATTACTTGGTTTTTTAGTTGTACAAATTAAATATTTAGTCGCTCATCAAAAATTTTTTACTTTAATTTTTTAATAGAGCATTCGTTTTTTTTTTTTGTAGAATAGCCCTGTACAAAAGAAATTTTACTTTGGGTTATGATACAAATATTCCAAGACAAGTTGGTTTAGCTGGAAGTAGTGCAATTGTTACGGCAACACTGAAATGCCTGATGTGTTTTTACAATCTTACTGACACAGTAATATTTTACAATTTTTTATTTTATTCGTTTTGGTCACTTTGTATGTGCCTTAAAATGTAAACCTGAATTTTCTTTAAATTTTAAGTATGTAAACTTAAACCTTATTTTAAGGACATGCCAAAACAAATTCGAGCAAGTTTTATTCTAAATGTTGAAACTGATGAACTTTTTATTAACGCCGGACTACAAGATAGAGTTGTACAGGTAATAACTTGCAATTTGTTGTTAATGTATTAATAAATTATTACAAACAAAAGTTAATAGCTTAAAAAAATAAAAAAAATTTTTGATAAATAATATATAATTTATATTACATTGGGTTTTAAGTAGTTACTTAATTTTTTACTTAGCATAACAGTTACTTTATTAAATCAATAACTTTTAATTTCTATTTTTGTAGGTATATGAAGGTTTAATGTTCATGGATTTTAGTGAGAATTTAATGAAGACGCAGGGTTATGGAGATTATCAATCTTTACCCACCAAAAATTTACCAAAGTTTTGGCTTTCCTATGTTGCAGATCCTAGTGATTCAGGTATATGAAGTATAATTTTAAATCTACTTTACAGTGAAATTTAAAGAATTTACTTTTTTTAATGCTACTCATTACTGTGTAGCTATGGTAAATTTACACATTGTTCTTAATAATTAGCAATCAGGTAAATTTTTTTTTTGTCAAATTTGCAATTTTGTTGTAGGTAAGATCCACAATGATGTAAGACAGAGGTTTGACGCAGGAGACAGCCAAGTTGTTGAAGCCATGAAGTCATTTGCAAGCCTTACAGATCAGGCAAAGTATAATACTTAACAATTTCCAATTTTTTTTAATTTCTAAGACAAAAATTTAATTATACACTTTTATTTTTTATTTTTTTTTAGAGAAGCTATACTGAATGGTGATTGGGGCAAGTTGTCTGACCTTATGAACATGAACTTTGACCTTCGTCAAACCATTTACCCCAATCTTGGCGAGGTTAACCTCCAGATGGTAAAGACTGCAAGAGAGTATGGATCTTCTGCAAAGTTTCCTGGAAGTGGAGGAGCAGTGGTTGGAATGTGCAATGAAAATATGGTCAGTAAAAATTTTTCAAATAAAAAAAAAATATTTTTGAATGTTTAAAAATTGAACTTTTTGTTAATAACATCAAGAAAAAACATAAGTTTGTTTATTTAACAACTATTTTATAGTAGTAAAAACATATTGTTTTTAAAATGTTAAAATTATTTATTATTTTATTATCATTGCAGGAGGATTTGAGAAAAGCTCTTCAATCAAAGGGTTATGTTGTGTGCGACATTGTTCCATACTTCTCATCATATTAATAAATTCCCTATATTTGTTACTCTTTCTTTACATAAAAGTGGTTCTAATTTATATGTTATTACATTCTATTCTAACTATTCATAATCATGTGCCAATTTGTTTAGTTCTTCAGTATGAATTTAATTTTTATCCGGGTGTTATTTAAAAAATTAGTATTAATTTTAAATATATTTTTGTATCTTTTATAAAATCATTTTTTTATACTTTTTTAATCATGCTAACATACTGGTATATTCATGTGTACACTGCCACAATTTAATTGTTTTTTATTTTCATATCACTGTACTTCATTTTTATTATTGTGCACATTTTTTATTTAACCTTATGTAATTGCAAAATAAAATATATAAGCAATTTAAAAAACGGGTTTTTGTGCTTAATTCAGTATATTAGTTTAAGTTTTAAAAAATATACTGAATTAAAGTTAATAGTCATTAAAATAGGCCCATTTAAATCAATCATCTATATTAATGAAGGCAAGAACTGAAAAAGAATACAAAAATATACATCCACAGAACAAAACTGTTTAAGTGAAAGTGTAAATTAGTGAGATTTCACTTAGTCCAAACCTGTGACAGTATTTTTTAGGAAGTATAATCCGTTATGAGTATAATTTCATTGGTGCAATGCAGTGGATCAATCTATTTGGTGTAATTCCTTACAATCACGTCTGGGTGCAGTTAAATAAAGCCAACTATATTCACACTCCATTATTAAGACTTAAAAGAAATTAAGTGATACAAACGCTATAGACTTTAAAAAATGTAAATTAAATTAGTGCTGTTGGCACATGACTCACACTGGTAAAAATTATACTCATTTAAAAAATGTAAACAATAGTTATTTTCGCTATAACGAAAAAATGATAGTTAGATTTTTAATGCATTGACGTGCAGACGTGTGGGAAAATTAATTGTCGAATAGACTTTTAAGTTTTAACTAAATGTTTAGAACTGATAACAATACTTAATATTTATTAATCTTATATTTATAAACTAGTATATATTATATTTAGAAATTGTTATACGGAAGTGAAATGGACTACTCATAATCAAAAAAATTAAAATAAATTCATAATTGAGTTAATTAATTAACAACAAACTATTTGTTTTAAAGAGGGAGACAAGCTTTAGATCTAAACATATAAATAGGCTGATATATTCAAGTTCAACATGAACCCTTCATTGTATTATATTATCAAAATGTAATTCATATTAGTAATAACTTAATAGTAATAGTTGTCACGAAATGACAAGTTCAAGTATTACGTTTTTTGAACCCTTAAAAGAAGAAGGTTCGTTGAGAAAGTCTGGTGTGTTACAAAGTGTGCTGGGATTTTTCAATAGAAAAAGTAAATTTACAGAAAAAACATTTTTAATAAAACTTTAACTTATTTACATGTTTACTTAGTAGGCTGTTTAACTGCCCTATAGTACTGTTGTAATACTTTCTTATTTTCTTAATTAAAAAATATGGTATGTTAAAATTAAAAATTATGGGCCATATATTAACTAGCTTGTAATTACCAATTGTTTAATAAAACTGTATTCATTGTAAAGTCGAATAGATGTATATAACTCGTTTTTAAAAGGTTTATCTTCATTGCCTGTTGAAAACGAGCCGAGTTCTGTGCCAGTCCATTATGAAACTTATCCTGGAACAAATAATGTGGGACCATCAAATCCTACAGTTATTATTGATGAACGCAATTTTTCACCTAGAGCTGGTTTGTTTTTATCTTTTTGATGTATTTATTTGTCCTCGTTAAATATAAAATAACATTCATGGTTCAAGTCGAGAATAGACAGTTGCAGTCTAATATATTATTAATTATATTTAGTCAATATTTAATTTGATAATTTTTTCTTGACATAAGCCCATATCATTTATAGCATCTTACTTGAGGCAAGTGGGGATTGAACCAAAGACCTCATGTAGCAAAGCCTAATTTTCTAACCACAGCACCATGCCACTGGTATCTGTTTGTTTATATCATTTTAAAGTTTTAAATACTGTATTGCAGCATTTTTATTGCTATTTATTTTTTGTAATTTTACAGAGAATAACAGTGGGAATCAAAAAATAATAAAAAAACAATTTTCTTATTTAAATCCTGAGTCTTCTTCTTCTTCTGGAAGACCAGATACTCTTGGAATTACTCCAATGTATAAGGTGAAAAAAAATGGGCAGATAGTTTGAGCTATTTATTATTTGGCTGAATTTTGAATAAATTGTTAATGAGTTAACTTACTTTTTTCTAGCTGTATATTTTTTGTTATAATATTTTTGTTTGACATTTTTAAAAGTGTTTATTTTGTGCCTAGTTAAGGGAAGCAATACACACAGGAGCCGGCAATGAAGTTGAATTAAGATTAAGAAACTTATCAACAATATTTAGGGATTTACCTAAAATCATTGCAAGACGTAGCTCCCAAGTATGTTTATTCTAAAAATAAAATTATATATTTTAAATGTTATGTTAAAATATATAAATCTGTGTAAAAAATCTACAACTAAGCCCCCTGATTTAATCTGTAGCAGGCAGCCCTTTTTTAAATTGCCGAACGTTTACTTAAAAGTATTATAAAATAAATTACTTTTACTTATGTAATTATTAGGTGTGCAAAAAAAACATTTTTCAGTTTAGTGTAGATGTAAATTATATATGTAGGAAAATGAACCTGAAATTGGATTACAAACATCATCGTCAAGCGACAGTTTGAGACAATATTGGATGCCAGATAAGCACTGTCATGAATGTTACGAATGTGGAGAACACTTTACTACATTTCGCAGGCGACATCACTGTCGTATTTGTGGACATATATTTTGTAGCCGATGTTGTTTTCAGCTTATACCTGGACATCTTATCGGCCATGCAGGTATAACTTGTTAAAGTTATTTTTTATTTGCAACACCATTAAACCTAAAAAATTTTTGGCAAAAAAACAAAACTTTTTAAATTAGTTTTATTTGCTTTTATTAAATTGGGAGTTTCACTTTTAAACAAATATTTTATTTTAGGAATGTTGCGATCGTGCACATATTGTTTTAGTTTGTTGATGTCGTACACAAAAGGGGGACCACATCAGCGAGGTTTAACCCCACAAACCCTTTATTCAACAGAGCATGAAAGCAATGCTGAGGTAAAACAAATTCTAAATATGCATTGGTTTTTTAAAATTTGTACAACTAAACATTTTTTTATGTATTTTTGCAATTTGTTCTTTAAAGTATTGCACAGATTTAAAACCCTATTGAAATTATCCTATTTTGACATAACTATTATAAAAATGTTGTTTCTTCCAAATTTTGTGTATCAAGTAGGTTAAAAAAACTTATGTTTTTATATATTAGACAACACATGATGCTGTTGGTATGAGTAGTTCAATGCACTTTGATCATCTAAGCATAAGGTAAGTTTGCGTGTTGCAATGGGTATTTTTAATAATGGGAAACTTTTTTTAACTCTGCTTATATAAAGTTATTAATATTGGACAATATTTATACACTGCTCTATGAGGTATGTCATTAGGCATGCAGTCTGTTTTTCAACAATGCTGCGTAGGTAAGCCCCTAATGTAAGTAAATAGTTTTATTTTGTTTTTTAGCAATTTAAAGCAACAACTGAAACCATCACGGTCAAAATCATTGGTATCTATGAGAGGTTCTCCTGTCGAAGAAATGCCTTCAATGGCTTCCATTGCTTCACCCTTGGCTGGTGATATCCCTACCTGGGTATTAATTACTTGTGTTTTTATTTCTATATTTAAATACATTGTTAAAAAATACATATACCAAAATTATTTTTATGGCTGGTGATATTCCAAACTGGGCATTAATTTACTTTTGTTTCTATATATACTTAAGCAAGAATTTATATAAAAAAATCATTTTTCTATATTTATTTATTTTTTTATTTCTTTAGACATCGCCGTATGATGTCTTTGATGTAACATCAGGTACAATAAATGAACTAGACACAGCTTATGTTAACGATCAGGCTGTACTTGCTAAAGACTCTATGTTAGAACTCTGGCAAAAAATAATCGACGACACGAATGGTTTAGAATTTCGGGATCACAGGTTTAGGTAAGATGTTAAATGTTGTAAATTTTTTTGTAAAATTTTTTTTTTTCCTTGCAGAAAAGCGTATTGTTAATATTGGACGTTTTTTATAAAAGTTAATAAAAAGTTATGATAAAGTGTGTATCAATAAAATCATAAGTTATTTAACCTAAAAATATTTACCCCATCATTAACTTAACCATGTTTTTGATCAACCTTTAGGCTAAGAAAGTTTACAAATAGTATAACTGGTGCTGAATTAGTTGATTGGTTAATAAAAATTGAGATTACTAACGACAGACAACATGCATGCGTGATTGGTCAAGCCCTTCTAAATGCTGATTTAATTAAAAGTGTCGTTGATGAAAAGGTATTATAAACCTGTTAAAATATTATTTTGTTTCTTGACAACATCTTATACTAAAAAACATCATTTATATTGGGGTTTTAGAATTAGTTGAGTTAATTTTTTGTATGGATAATTTTAACTTTGCCTTTTTATATTAATTTTTGTTATAGAATAATTTCTGTTGTGTGAAAATATAAACCTTTAGGTTTCACTTAAATGTACGTAACCTGAACCAAATCAACTTCCTTAATTATCCTATCCTGTTACTTTTATTCTGACATTGATAGATTTTCCATGACGAATATTGCCTTTACCAGTACGGTCAAAACGCTGTCAAAAAACATCAAAGCAAATTAAAAATACCAACTTCAAGTCGTTCTAACAAACAGAGTCAAACAAAATTTTTGTTCGAGAATCCCTCTGTGAATACCGACAGTGAACCCAACTGGGTTCAAGAAATTTCAAATGAAGAGGAAAATATTGATGATTCGTCTTCAACTTTAGATGACAATGAAGATATTCTTTTTTGGCAAAAAGGTGGTTTCAATACTATGTTACTTTTACAATTAAGTTTTATATACAAAAGTTTTTTTGCAGAAAACTATGTTATCATTTATACGTAATGGAGCTTAGTGGACAATACATATATGTCCAATTTATAGCCCTGCAAATTAAAAAAAACCACTGTTTGTAGTGCGTGGGTAAATTATCGCAGGTAAATATAAGTTAAAAGTTGTGACCATATTACGAATATTAAAATCCTGACCATAGGATGTGCTATCTAGTGTTAAACTATGCATTTTACCCATACATAATAAAAGGATTTAACAATCTTTAATTTATTTTAGGTTTAGCAAATCAATCACATAAATACTTGCACTCTGCCACCGATCTTCATCTCTCGGAGGAGGACTCAATAACATCTTCTTCCCCTCACTCTGTGTCAAGTTTTGTGGAAATAGATAACCAAAAAAATGTCATCAAGTATAAAAGATTAAGGTGATTTGGTCTTAAAAAATAATTAAAACTGATTTGAAAAATATAAAATAGGTTAAATTTAACATTATATATTTAATATATTTTTAGAATTTTTTTTGTTTTTTTCAAGTTTATAACTATAGCCATTTATTAGTTAAGCATGGTGTAAAAACTAATTAATAAAATTGATTTTTTAATTTACTAAAGTCTTCAAAGAACCAAAGATGTAACACTGAAAAAAGAAAGCCAAGGACTTACCCAACCCCAGTTTGTGGATGACTCTTTGACTGAAATAAGTGCTGAGTATTTAAGAGGTAAAAATGTATCGTCTAGATATAAATATTAAGCAATAAAAATACAAATCACATATGTTATGTATGAAAAAAAACATAAATTAGTTAAAATAAATTTTCGAAAAATTAGTTTTCCTTTTCTAGAAAACAAAATCTCAATTTTTATTTTTTGTTGTTTAAACAGGAATTTCGTGTTTTATAGACACATGACATATTTTTATTTCCTGTACATCAAATTTAATAGATTTAGTAGTATGCATTGTTTTTTAATACAGTCATTCATTTTCTATGAACAATTGTAGGTCATTGTAATAATTTAGGCCTGTATAAATATATATAGGTTGTCTGAAATATATAGGTCATTGTAAAATTGTGAACAATATTGTATTTGTAACAAAACTGTCTGTACAGCAAAAACATTGTAAAACAAACCTACTTAAAGTTGTGGATAAGTTTTTGGCTTACCATTTGCGTTATTAGATTTGCTAAAATATTTATTCATTTTTTAACCTAAAGTTTTACTTTGTAACAACCAAATATAATAAAAATGAAAAATGTTATTTTTTCAGGTTATTTGGCATGGAATGGAACTTATTTATCAAACACCCGGGTTCAATGCAGTGAAGGTTGGAGAGAAGAGAATTTACATTCATCAAATATTTCAAATCAATCCAAGCAAGCTTTTTTAAAGTATGTTAGTAGATCATGAAATATTAATAAATAGTTTTTGCATTTTTTAATGCTTAGTAAGTTACAAAATAAAGTTTGAAATAAAAGAATTTTTTATACAATTGCGTCAAATAGTATTTTATAAAATTGCGTTTTGTGTTTAATGCGCATAGTTAAAAATTAAAGATTTAAAAAAATTGTATATAATAAAAACTTTTTTTTCGGAAATTTTTAGATTGTTTCATAATGAATTTATTTCGTAACAGATTGCGAAACATTTACTTTCAACATTCCATGAAGTTTTTACTTCAGTTGTTAGAGGCGCGAGGACTTGATTTAGCTTGGGCAGATATAATTGTTCCACTTGCTAAACATATAAGTCAAACTGTTGTTCCTAACTCTGAAGTGAACATGGATATTTGCCATTATGTACATGTTAAAAAGGTAAGAAATTGAGAGTAAGAACATCTGTAGTTGAATAAACTGATATCGTACTCTAATTTTTAAATACATAAGGTTATAATAAATTTGTTCTGTTTTTAAAAATTATGATAGTCTTTTGTTATTTAATCATATTCTGGTTTGTAGCGATAAAAAATTTATTTAATTAGTTTCATGGTTGAACTTAACATAACACTCTACAGTTAAAAGGGTGATGCAGAAATGTGTCTTTTTATTACATATTTAGTAATTAAAACCTTTAAAAAATATTTTAATTTGAAATTTTTTATTTAAATACAAGTACAATTTTATTATCCTAGTTATTAGATGGCTTACCAGAAGAATCCAGGTTAATAAGTGGAGTGGTTTGTAGCAAGAATGTTGTTCACAACAGAATGAGAACAAGAATAGATAACCCAGCTATTATGTTACTTGCTACACCGTTAGAGTATCAAAGAGTTCAATATAAACTATCTTCACTAGACCCTGTAAGTTTTGTGTGTGTTCAAATGATTAAATAACAAATTTATAAATAAGAATATTATAAAAATAGAATAAAAAATAAATTTTCATTCAATTTTGAAAAGTTAAATTTTTTTAAATTAGAAAAGTTTTCTTCGAATATAAAAATGTTTTGAAATTATTTTGAATCTTGAAAAGCAACTTACAATGTTTTGGGACACTCTAGGAGAATGGTTACCAGGCCTTTTATATTTTATTAAATTAAATATACAATTATTAATAAAAATATTTATTAAAATTTATTTATCATTAGATTGTTCAACAAGAACCCGAATTTTTCAAGCACTTGGTTAGTCGAATAGTTGCCAGGAAACCTGATGTGATAATATCGGAGTGTAGTGTTTCTCATGAAGCAAGAAGACTGTTACTTGATGCTGATATTACTTTATTAATTAAAGTTAAAAAGGTAAGTGTTGCGCTGACTTATCCTAAAATATTAATTTTTCGTGATATTTCATTAGTGTATATTTTCTGTCAAGTTATAGCAAAACATTTTAATTTCATAAATCAAGTATGTTAATTTTTTTATCAAACAATTCAAAACAATACACGTTAATGCATTTTAAATATTTGTTTTCATCAAAATTATTATTTTATAGTTTTGTTTTCTTCAAAAACTATTCTTTTTTTATTTTTTAGCGAGTTATGGAAAGATTATCAAGATGTACTGGAGCAGAAGTTGTTTACTCAATCGACCAACTTCAAAATATTAAACTTGGAACCTGTGGAAGATTTCGTGTTAGTCGACACGAGAATGGAAAGAGAAAGCTGTGTTGCGCTGATGGATTAGTCTCAAACAAAATGTAAGTAAATTAAGAATTTAGATTGTGTAATATTGTTATAAATTCAAAATATTTAATAAAATATAAATTTAAAGTTTTTCTTAGTTTTTTTCCTAGACAGATGCTAGCCTAGTTTTAAATTATTTTTTTACTAACAGGTGTTTAACTGATTCCTATAAGACTCTTATTTATCTGGATGGTTGTAATCTATCAGAAGGATGTACTGTTCTACTGAGAGATTTGCCATGTTATGAAAGCAATGCAAATAATGAAGATTACTTGACCAAGCTTAGGTTGAAAAAAGTTAAAGAAGTGTTGTTGTTTTTGGTCAGAATAATGTACCACTCAAAATTAGAGGTAGTTATTAATTTATAATGCACTTTTTAACTAAAATACAATAAAATAAATGAAATAAATTAATTATCTTAAAAAATAAATTTTTAAATATGTTATTGTATTTTTAAAAGTCTTATTATATGTTTACGTTCTAATTTGCTTTTAGATTTCATATTTATTGGACCAACAAGATTATGCTACCACATCAGTACATACATCAACAAAACTAAACACAAAACAAATTCCTAAAAGAAGAAAGTTGCTGGAAGTGAATGCACAAAATAATGAATTTTCCACTGATGAATCAGGTAAATGCTGCAATTCTTTGCTTTTTAACCCAGTTTTTATACTGTTTTAATTTAACCAACAGTCTAATTTGATGGTTTGTGCCATATTGTTCAAAATTTAAAGAAGTTTTTATAGTAATCATTCAAAAATCAACTTCTGTGTATTTAGAATAAGAAAAATGTGTTATAAAGATTACTTTGGTTTAACTTCATACCAACTAAAAAGGGGGTATTAACTCCAGCTTCACAACAGTCATATATAAGTAACAAAGTGTTTTAAATCTTTTGTTCTTATCAGGAGATGACATCTTAGACAAGAGATCGCGAACAAATACATTTGCTTCAGCAAGCAGTGAAATTCCAGACTGTTCCGACATAGAAAAATCAGAATATTTTTCCTTTTTGCAATCCCATCCCATGAAAATTAATATTGAAGATACAAGCTCGGAATCAAGCACACTGGATTTAAGAGATAAATTCAACACTTCTTCACAAATATTTGTTAATTGTTTGTCTAAGTCTATCCTCAGGTAATTGTTTTATTAATTTTTTAATTATTCTACTTTTTTTTAGTATTTTTTAGTATTTAGTTTTTAGTGATTATTGCACGATTAAATTTTTATTATATTGTATTGGTAACATTTTTTTCAGATTCTTGATTAAGATTAACTTTTCTTATATATTTTTTAGCATTTCTCCTTTTGTATCACCTTGTGTTCCATTTTTATTAACAAATAACGGTGAAAATACTGCACTCAGAAAATATTTGCCTGACACTTTGTATTGGTCTGATAGTTTTTGGCAACATAGTCAAAGTGATAATGTTCTTTGTGGGTGGGTCGGCAAGGTAAATTTTTTCAAGTTTAAAAATTTTGTCAAAGAATATTTGTAATTTTAATTTTATGAAACTTTATTAATTTATTTATTGTTTCATGTGTATATTGTTAAATGGAATTTAATGATTTTATCAATGTTACAGATGAGAAACAGGACTCAAAGTAATGATCGTTTGGATAATGGAAGTTCCGAAAACTTATCAGTTAAAAACAAGTAAGCAACATTTTTATAAGCAACCCTAGCTTTAGTACTTTACTTTAAAATAGCTTATTTGATTTTTATTTAATTATAATTGCGAAAATTTCCTTAGGTTTACTGACACTGTAGCCTTCCAAGAACAAATGTGGAGAACACCGCAACATCAGAAATCTGGTGAAATAGATTCAACAAACAATAAAGAAGATGCTCATAATTTTATTCACACTGGCGAACCAACAACTATGGTATTAACATATAGTTGTATTATAATTTAATTCCAATTTGTATATATCATTACTTTGGCTTTGTATTAATCTTAATGTATTTTTTGTAGGATTCAAAGCAAGACATACCATCAGCTAAGGAGGTTGTTAAAAATAATGCAGGTTTCACAAGAAGTTTAAGTAAACTGAGTAAACATCGACGACTAGCTTCACAAACCTCAACAAAAAGTAAATTTGTTTTCTTTATGGTTTTTCAATACTTTTGTATAGGAAAATTGTTTTTTTAAACAAAAAAAAAAAAATTTTTAACCCATTTTTCTGTAAACATTTTCAAGCCCATTTTTTTTTAAAAACCCATTTTACTGTAAACATTTTATTGTTTTCTAGTTTTATCAAATAATGTTTGTTTTTAAATTTTACAATCTTTTGAACAAAAAATATATTTTTAGGTAGTTATAAAAAATATTTTTTTTCAGGCCATTATGTTAAGGAAGAAATGTTTTTGTTGTCCTGGGAGAAATCAGTAATGCACGACATATTGGGAAGCGAAATAACAAAATCAAAACCTATAACTTCATCACCAAAAATAACACGAAAAAATTCCAAACTTCAAAACCAGAATCTGAATTTTTCGAGTAATAATGATTACACAACAAGAGAGAATATGGAATGGGCTGATTGTAAACATGTTTTTCTGACAACTGCATTAACCAAACCAGCAAGTACAACTGAAATGAGAGATATGATGGCAAATTTTAGGTAAGAAAAATTTCAAGATATATTCAAAAATTTTTAAGTTTAAACTGATTTAGTTACAAAATCCCATAGCATCAAAATATTTGATTTCTTTTGTTAATAAAATGTTAAATAAAGTTAAAATATATATTTAACATAATTTTTTTAATATTTAGATTGTTGTTTTTTTATAATTGAAAAAAAATCTACCTCTTTAATATAAAAAAAAATTTCTTCTCTCTAGAGCATATGGAGCTTGCTTACAACCAACCACATTCCAATACCTTCCTCAACCTTCCACTTCTCAACCCCATCAAGATGTAGAGGAGGAGCCAGAGATTCTGTGTGAGATCACAGATGAGAATAACCTTCCTCCACTGGATTGTTTAACTCCTCATAATCATCAGCACATCTATGTTCTATTTAGCAGGTATAAAAAAATTAAAAAAAGTTTTGTGTTAACAAAAATACGTGACATAATTCTATATTGGGCATTTGCTAAATATATTTTTAGTCTTCCGAATAAAGAATGTGTAGTTTCAACCTTAAAATTATTTTCTAAAAACTTATGACCCAAAATGCATAATATAAATAAAAATGGTATTTTAAATTAAAATTTTTTTTAAAGTCTCAACTTGATATTATTTTTTTTTTAATTTGCAGTTACAGTCTCAGATCACCAAATGCCCCTTACCCTTGTGTAATTCCATGGGCAGTAGATATTGATTATTACCGAGGAAATGATATCACTTTAGGTGGTTTTCTTGAAAGATATTGTTTTAGACCAAGTTACATTTGTCCAAGTCCAACTTGCAAAAGACCGATGGTAGAACATGTAAGAAGGTAAAACATTTTTATTTCTAGTTGAAAGGTTTATTTAATAAATGTCCTTGTTGATACTATTACACTACAAACAAAAATTTTGGGGTCTCGTATGTTGTCCGACTCTAGACAAAACAACGTGCCGTTTACCATAGGAAAGAATCCATATCTGTAGGTGATAATTCTTTTGCATCATAATTTAGACGAGAGAATTTAGGAGAGCTGTAGTGTAATTATGTTTTGTCTAGAACCAGACAACATACCTGATCAAAATTTTAATTTTAAAAAGCTTTCGAATCAATTATTTTGCGTGCAAATTAAAAATTATTTTGTGTGCAAAGTTGTTTAAGGTCAAATCGTAACTAAATTTAAGATTATAATAAATTTAGTTTCATATTTATCTATTTAAGCTCATTTTTACTTTCTTACTTACATTACTATTTTTAGTTAATTAAAATTTTTTATTAAAATTTGTTTCAGTTTTGTACATGGAAATACTTGTATGAGTATTGTGCTGAAAGAGCTGTCAAAAGCAGTCAACTTACAAAATATTCTGTCATGGTGTTGGAACCCACAAACTAAATCTTCAACAGGTCATATATATATTATTATACTAAAATTTGAAAAAAGTAATTAAAAACTTAAAGTTAAAACTTAATTAAGGTTCAGTTGGACAAAATTACATTTTTTAAAATATTTTTTTAGGTTTTTTATAAATATCTGGTATAATAGAAAAAGTCATAATATACCTAAGCTAATGTTTGTATTGTTTGCTAAAGGGCTTTTTAAAATTAAAATTTTTATAGATATAAAAGCTTTATCTGATGACGTTTGGGCGATGTCATTCGCAAAATTTTTGGAACTTCGACTCCAAACATTCAACAAAAACAACTTATCAGAAACAAATAATTCAGACAACATTGCCAAATTTTCATCATTTCAATATTTTCTATTCAGGTATTATAGTTAAAGTCCAACTAACATGATAGCTTTTTTATAGAATCCAATTAATTCAGTTTAAATAAAAAACAAATATTTTTAAAAATGATTGTCATTTGAATTTTTTAACAAAAAAATTCAAAAAAATGATAATAAAAATATATTTAACAACAAGATGCCTAATTTAAAAATTCTTAGACACTTTTTTTTCACTTTTCCATTTTTTTCTATTTTTCCACAAAACCTAAAATGTTTGCAGGGATATAGTTGCATCCTTTAAATGTTATGAGATAGTAGTATACGAAGTGGCACTACCTTCAGACCTTATCGAATTTGAAGATGATTCAACAGATTGGGGATGGTTACAAATTTGTGGCCAAACTCAGCCAAATGTCGAAAATGTATCAGAGTATAAGCAATTTGTGAACTCTATGAATAACTTGTCCAAGGTAAAATTAAAAAATTAAGATTTTGTTTATAGTTTTAGCTTCTCTAGTTTTTTTGATGTACTTACCTTTAATTTTAATATGTTTATCTTTACTTTTCTTTTAAAATATTTAATGTAAACCTCTCTTATAAAATATCTTAAACTCTTAAATTTTTTCATTTAAATTAATTTTTTAAAACTGGTAAATCAAATTAGAAATTTACTACAAAAATATTGACAATGTTTATATTAGTTCAAGGCAAACATTTTTTAATTAACTGTTAGATTGGATATGAAGCAATGGATTCTATCCATGACATGATAACTTCAGCCCGATCAAATAACCCCATAGACATCATAACATCCGATCAACCTGAAAGTGGATTAGATACAAGTGGAATTATTCAAATGAGAGAGAAATATTTTGATGATTTGTTGACTCTGTATCAGGACGATAGAAATAATTTAAGAAAAAATGTTGATGCAATACATCTAAGGTTACAATCTATGAAAATCCAGTAAGTTTTAAACGTGTAAAACTATATATTGTGTTGAACTGTTAAAAGCTTTTAAACATTAAAATGTGGCCAAATTTAACAATATTTATGCATAGTATTGAAAAAATAAAAAACTATACAGTACTGTTAGATTTATTAAGTCAATCAGTTTTCTTTTAAAATGACATTACCTTTTTTTGAAGAAAAATTGCAAACTCGGAAAAAACTTCTATAAATGAAACTTTAACAAACCATCCTGATGAAACAAGTTTGGATGATGCGGATTCACAAACAGTATGAAATAATTTTTTTTTTATAAATTATCATCTTATAATATTATTATAGCATCATTTCAATAAATAGTTAAACTATTTTTTTTAGAAAGTTAAATCTTCAAAAATTAAAGATTTAATAAATAAATTTTAAAATAAAATAACACAAATATATATATACCATTTTAGCAAAAAGAGGCTACACAAGAATTTAACATTGACAAAGAATGTAGAGTTTTGTTGTCACATAATTTGTTAGAGTTGACTTGTTTAATTTGCAAAACTGTTTCTAATTGGAATTCAAAGGTTACCTACATTACAGAACAGGTTCGTTAGAAAGATTTATTTAGTCAACATTTTTTTGATTTTACAACATATATGTATTTATACTTGGTGGCTAGATATTTAAACTCATCTATCTGAACCTCTAACACTTAAACCGCTTACATGTAAACCCTTTCCATTACCCCCCTTTACCTGAACCTTTTATTTTTGAACCCCTTCATCCGGACCCTTACATTTGATCACCTAATATCTTAACCCCATATTTTTGAGGGCTACATTTCTTTTTTTTTATTTAATTTAAATCTGTACTGGTCAATTCATAAACAATTTTTTTTTAAGATAAAAATTTTTTTAACAGGATCGGAATTTACGCAGAGGTTCAAAATCCTCATTCTATTCTGATCCACCAATGTCCTTGGACAATGCAAATAACTTTGATAACAAAACTAAAAAAGGAAGTCCATTACCTTCAGTGATGGAAGAAGTATCTGAAACCAATACCGGTAATTTTTAAACAATTTTATTTTTTAAATAACTGACTTTTTAATCAAGATATATATTTACAAAAGTTATTTTTTTGTATAACAGTCCTAAATTGTTTTTTTGTATTAAATTTTTACAACTTAGTTTTAAGTTTAATTTTTTTACAGAAAAAATTGTAGAAGAAAATGCAGCTAACTTTAAAATCGGGGATCCGTCAAATGATAAACAAAGTGTTTACCCAAAATTAAATACTGATGTAAGACTTTCTAATTGATATAAAATGTTTTACCATATACATATTTAATAACCTATTTTACTGTTTAGAACATTCAAGAATTAAAAAATCCTGATGTCAACGATATGCCAGGTAGCAAGTACTAAGTTTATTACGAAGCACAATTGCTTTAATAAATTAAGGCACTTTCTTAAGAAGTGGCTGCAAACAATATAAATACCAATAACATGGTGTTAAAAATTTGGAACAAATGGCAAAACTTATATTAATTAAATATAAAACTTTTTTTGTAACATTTTCAGTTAATAAAGAAAGTTCAGCTCCGGTTTCAATGCCAACTTCAAATCTACGTTTACCTGAGAGACAATCAAGTGGAGTAAAAAGGTTTTCAAGATCTGCTTCATCATGTAAGATCTTTTCATTTTTATTTTAAAATAAAAAATGTTTTTTTATAAACAATTTAATATTTAAATAAGTAAAACAACAATACATACCTTTAATACATAAATTTTTTTTTAAATTTAAATTAATTTTAACTTTTTTAAATTAAATACCAATGCTTACTTTACTATTTAAAGTCATAATTATTTAGTATATATTTATATTTAAATTTGTTTAGTTAATAAAGTTATAAATTTGGCATACCAACATTTAAATATTTGATTTTTCTTTAGTAAGCAGTTTTGTTAGCAACCTGCTATCAAGCAACACAAGTCTTCTTGTTGAAAATCCTTTCCCACCAGATGCCCATTTTTTGCTTACTCATTGTGCTAGCTCCAATGTTGTTGTAAATATTCTAAGATTAAAAATAAAATAAAAAGAGTTTTTACTATTATCTTTCTGTCATGTAATATAAAGTTTGTTATTATTATATTCTTTAAATTATTTACTTTAATTGTTCATTTCTTATGTTATATTATATTATTTCTTTCAGGTGCGCGATTCAGAGCCAAGTTCAATTATAGCTTATAGCTTATGCATGCCAGTTTATAAAATGTACATGTCTGCTGAGTCTAACAAGTCTTCATCATTACATCAAAAAACTCAAACCACAAATGTATCGAAATCTACATCTAAAGAAAGCCGTACACAGTTAAAGGATGTCGACTCTTTAACTTCTGTAGATGTTCCACGAGAAAATGATTACAAAATTGAATTCAAAGGAACTAAAAATTCTGGTATAAAAATAAGTTCAATATTTTTTATAATTTCGTACATTTAAAACAATTTTTTTAAATTGTTTTTTGTTTAGCTCGGAAGTTGGCGACCTTATCTGTCCCTAAATCTGCCACAGGGTCGTCTCCCGTTCCCTCTCCTCCTTCTTCACCAGGTCATCGATCTGCTCCTCACATTGAGATTCAATTTAGTGACAACACAACAAAGTTTTACTGCAAAATTTATTTTGCAATTGAATTTAAAGCTTTAAGAGAGCAGGTGAAGTGAAAAATATTAAGTTTGGTGTAAGAATATTAATAGACAAATTTAAGTTGATAATATTGTTTCTAATAATAAAATTACTAAATTTGCTATTTTTTGTCTTAACTACATAAACATATATATATATTTTCTTTGTTGTTTAATTTTTTTCAGGATTTTCATGCAAAAAAAAATTATATTTGTGAATAATAGGTTGTAAAAAATTTTAAACTAATTGTGCGTAGATCATGGTAAACCTAGAAGAGGATTACATAAAATCTTTATCAAGATGTGCACGGTGGGCTGCAAGAGGAGGCAAATCAGGCTCAGCATTTCATAAAACCATGGACGACAGATTAGTTTTAAAACAAATGTCCCGATTTGAGTTGCAATCCTTTTTGGAACTGGCTCAGAATTATTTAAAATATGTTAAACAAGCAGCACACAAAAAAGTACAGAAAATTTTTAATTTATAAAAATTTGGAATTGTTTTTCTTAAATAATTTAAGCTATTTTGGTTATTAACATGTTTTTTTGGTATTTAGTCACCCACTACTTTGTCCAAAATCTTGGGGGTGTATCGCGTTTCATATCGCAATACAACAACAGCAAAAACATTTAAACAAGATATTCTTGTCATGGAAAATCTCTTTTACAAGCGAAATATACAACAGGTAAGACCATTAAAAATTATTTATTAGTTAATTTAATCAATTAACAAATTTAATTTTTTTAGGTATTTGATTTAAAAGGTTCTGTTCGTAACAGAAGGGTGAAAACAGATGCAGAAAATCAACCCTTTTCCCATTCCTCCTTTGGTGGCTTATCAAACCAAGTTTCTAGTACAAATTTAAATTCTGGTGATTCAACTGTCACCAACAGAAATGACTTGGTCTTATTAGATGAAAATTTACTTAGCATTATGAGGGACCAACCTCTGTATATTCATGAACACACCAAAGTAAAAAATCTTTATGACTAGAAATAGTTATGTATTGAGACGTTTTTATATTAATTTTAAATTACGTATTTCTTTGCTTCAGTTGTTGATCACAAAAGCGCTCTATGATGATGCACAATTTTTGTCAAATCATTCTATTATCGATTACTCCTTGCTAGTTGGAATTGACGATGACAAAAAAGAAATTGTTGTTGGAATTATCGGTAAGCATAAAACCACATATTAATATAACCAAAAAAATAATTCTTATAACAAAACATAATTATTTAGATTATATGAGGACATTTACATGGGATAAAAAACTTGAAATGGTTGTGAAATCATACGGAATGATAGGAAGACAAGGGGCACGTTCAATGCCCACTGTTGTATCCCCAGAACTTTATAGGAACAGATTTTGTGATGCAATGGACAGATATTTTCAGGGAGTACCGGATAGATGGTACGACATGCATGCCTACCATGTCACAACACCACATTAAAAAACCTAGCGCTTATTTACTGTAAATAGGTGAAATGTGCAATATAGGTGCAACATGTGGTGTTATACTCAGATCTAAATAATTTCATGTGGTTCTATTCTATCCTCTATAAAACAAGTAACCCATAATATATTGATCATCATTTTGGATTTTAAAAATCTTTACTATCTAGCACCAACCATTAAAAGCCAATTTTAGCATTTTTTTTGACCTACCTATTTAAACTTAATTCTATCTAATTTTTAAAATAAAAACTCTTTTCAGTTATGTTACACTCTTCATGCAACTGCCATCTCTTATTTGTATATTTTAATTATTTATTTCTATTTACTTAAATGGGTAATGTGCAATTATTCCTCGGTACCTTTTATGCTTCAACAAAAAAACAATACATTATATTTGTGGCAATCGTATATTTTGAAAAGAAAAAATTTATATAATAAAAAAAAGAAATCCGTTTAGAATGGCCATGTGAACGAATCCACTTTCCTTTCAAATTTGCGAAGGTCTGGTTCACGTTTTCGTTCTGCTAAAGGTTGCCGATTAATAACCATTTCCTGTATGGCAGCTCTATTTAATTTGGTCTGCAAAATCAGTGATATTTATTACATTATATCAACGTAAAAGTACACAAATAATAATCTAAAATGAAGTTAGCATCAGTTAATGGTTTATAAGAATTTGTTACTTTTTAGGCATCATAATATTGGCCTTAATTTGCAACAATACAAAAATAAGATCATCATAATGTTTAATTTTTTATATCTATTTATCTGCGATGTGGTCGACTTCACGACCTAATCACAGAGTAACATCAGTTACCTCGACCTAGTCTTGAGTTGCATTTTGAGATATTATAGATTATAATTGCCCAGTAATTATTCTCCTGATTAAGTGTTTGCTAAATGAAGTTTATAGTCCTTTTACTCCAGGGTGCTACAGCATGAAAGCAGTGGTGATCAAACTTAGGACCTCAGGAAGTAAACCCAAATGTTCTGACCACTACACCACGCTGCTGGTTGATATTTTAACTTACACAATAAATTGCCCAAGATGACATTAGAGCTCCTACTACAATAACAGCCATTGCTGGATATCTTGGTCCTGCATAATTATCTCGGTCCAATGCAATTCTTCTTACTTGTTGTTTTTGTCCACCAACGATTTTACCTTTATTAATTTACAATTAAAAGTTAAAACACTGGCTGATTAGAATTGTTAATAAAAATTTAATATGGCACATACTGACATATGATGATATTACTTTAAATTTAACATAGCACTTATTCTTTAACTTAACAAGTGACAAATGCTTTAGTAAAAACGCTAGTAAAAAACATGTTGTTAAAATTTAGGTTTACCAAAACGGTGAAATATTCCATTAAGATTACGCATTTTTCTTTTACACTTTCGCCGCAACAGCAAAACAAAATTTATTTACTATCAACTAGAAAATAAAAGAGGAAAAGTCGTAACAACATAAGTCAAATTGTTTTTGCCACATGTGGCAGAAAATGTTACGACTTGCATTTTTAAATGATCCAAAGTAGTATAAATTTAAATCCACGAGGACGGAGCATGCGTTTAATATAAACAAATAAATGACGAGATAAAATGAATTCTTACTGCCTAATTTGTGTTCAAAGATTGTTTTATTAAAAAAAGTTAGCGTTTATATGTTATGATAAGTGTTAAGTAAGGAGATATAAATAAAGTCTGAAGATACATATATTAGTTTTTAATTATTAGATTGTAAAGTAGTTCATTAGTAATTATAAAATTAACATATTATTCAAATAACTATAGAATTTAAGTCTTTTTAATATTAGGAATTATTTGTTATTTCATAATGCAAGCCACTATCGATTCCAGTAGCAAGGGGATATTTTGGAATGCCTTGCATAAACCAACATTATCAGAAAAATGCCAGGACATTGGAAAGATTATTGATGAATCCAACAACAAGGTTCTTCACAAAAACTTTCCAATTTTAATTCAAGAAATATTTGGAGGAAATGGAGTAGCAGGATGGAAAATAAGATTCTACAGCCAGAAAGCAGCCGCACTTGAAGTTAATCTGTTGCGTGAATTTTTAGGATGCCACGGCCCAATAATGCGTATGGTGCTGCGTCTGCAAGCTGAAAGCGTTTTATTTCGCTATGAGTTCTTATGCTCAATGCTGCCACCAATTCTTAACCCAACAACTAGAGATATTGGTCTTTCATTTCAGCAAGATTTTCGTCATTTGCAATATCCATCTGTTTCTACTAACACAAGTGGGCAGCAGTGCGCTTTGGTATCTGCCTTTGAATATTACTTTTACACGTTTGCTTATGATATATATGCACCACAAATTACACTGCCAAATCAACCAATATTTAAATCCATGCCTGAAGATAGCTTATATTATATTTTAATCGATAATTACTTGACATATTTTTTACCGATTGATGGCTTAAGTCTTCCTGCCATTCAAATTCAAAATGTCAATCATCAAGCAGCTGTAAGATCACCGCAGTGGGGTCTATACAGAAGTAACATGCTTAAGAGATCACCAACAAGGAAATCAAATTCGCTTGGTGGAAATCAAAATGAAATGTGGTGTTCAGAAACTTTACTCACTATTTTGATAGAGTTTTGGCTTGGTCGATATTGTAGTAGCATCAGTGTAGACTCACAAAATGCATTGATTCCATCTGAAGATGTCGTAAGTGCAGTAAGAAGACTGATCAAACACATGCACCACTTTATGAATTCGAATAATCCATCTCTTATACATTCCCAGTTAAACGATTCAGCCATGGAAAAGTTTAAACAAGGTATTATGAATAATGGTTTGCAACCAAGACTTTTGGAATTTCTAACAGTATGCTTTATTAAATGGCCACTAAACAGTTCATTTAGGATTGTTCTTGAGACATGGTTGAGTTATATCCAGCCATGGCGATATCCCAATGTTTCACAAATGGGAAAGAATAGTGAGATGCGACTTAGTTCTGATCGAGAAATAGCAAACCAGTGGTATCCATTCATTTTGAACAACTTAATGTTTTACACAAAATTACTCTACGACTCTTTAGCACGATTTCTCAGAATGGATCTTAGCATACCGGCTTACTCATTGTTGTTGTTTCGTGTTACTAAAATTTTTAGCCAACCCAATTTACTTTCAATGATTGAAGAAGCAGAAGTTGCTCAATATGGAAGAGAGAGGGTCTCAATTTATCAAATGCAATCTCCGGGTAGTTACATTTCTCCGGGAATGATTACAGATGTCACATCAGGATATTCATTTACTCTATTATCTTCAGAAGAATTTAAAGTTATGGTCAAACAACTATTAATAGTGTGCCAGCAAGCTTTGGGAACAGTTATAAAACATTCACAACCGAAGCCAGTAGATGATTGGTCAACCAAAATTCTTAATCTTTTTGGCTTGGGTGGTTTAATAATTATAACTGTGACCAACACCAGTTTAAAAAAATCGGAACAGTATCTCAAAGATTCTATGCAGTCACTGTCTAATCTGTTCAACATGGAAATACCCGAACTTGATAGCAGTTTGTTGCTCAACAACTCACAAAACTCATTAGGTGCTGATGCGCCAGAGTGTGATATAGATGAAGAAGGAAACAGACATCTTTCCCCTAGAGGAAAGCACGACATGATGAACAACGTTAAAAAGCTTCCTGTTTACCCGAAATGTGATCCTGAACTTCAACCAATCAGGAGTTTTGAAAATGCTTGGTTGGTTAGATCCCTTTATCGCATGTCAACATCTTTTAACAATCGCTATTCTCCTACCATAAAGGCACTTTGTGACAGAACAGATATCATTGGAAAAATTTCGAAATACCATTTTCATCCAGCCTATCATTTTCATCATTCTTATAAGGACATCCCGGAAAGAACAAACCTAACTCCGCGGTTGAGTTTAAGATTTTTGGCAAATTATCGAACAATGTTTTATGTGGTGCTTTTTTTTCTTCTTTTCAAATTATATGATTACGAGTTTATACCGTCTATTTTTGGTTTTATAATTACTTGCTGTGCTTTAGTAATTCTTCAACCATTTATGTCCAATTAATGTTTTGTATTTAGTCACTTTCTAATTGTTTAAAGCAATATATAAAAGTGTTTCTAAAAGTTTTTACGTGTTTCACTATTTTTTTAGGTTGTTCCTTGTTAAAAACCAATTAGATTGTTAAATTATAAAATTATCAAAAGTCATGAGGCTTGGAAAACTTTTATTCAATGCTGTACAGGTACAATTTTTTTTCCTCACCTAAAATGTGTTACCAAATTGAAAAACAAATAAAAGTATATGTAAATTCACTTTTTTGTTCTTTAAATTTAGTTTAATTTGGAAAAATTAAGCATTGCTAATAAAGGCACCAACAACCTGCCACCACTTCCCACAGTAAGCCAGTTAGTTCGTTTGTACAAGGTCCGTGCTGCAAAGCAACTATCGCAAAACTTTTTATATGATGCCAAAATAGTTAGTAAGTGAACTATTGTATTTTTGTATTATAGGTTGATTTTTTAAATTCAAATTAGTTAACTCTTTATGTTGCTTATAACACCTGCATTAATTTTTTTAGGTCGACTAGTATCATGTTCAAAACCCGATTTAAATGGTTATCATGTCTGTGAGGTTGGCCCAGGCCCTGGTTCTTTAACAAGAGACATATTAAGCAAAGATGTTGACAGTTTGATGGTAGTAGAAAAAGACGAAAGATTTTTACCTATTTTGAAGGTATTCATTAACATTAAATCTGTTTAAATTATTTTTTTTAAATACTTTTTATTTTAATTTTTGCATGGAATTGTAATATTTTAAAATAATTTTAGTATGTAGCAGATATAGCAAATGGGAGAATGAAAATTGTACATGGAGATATATTAAAGTATGACATTACCGAAGCGTTTCCAAAAGAACTATCAAGAAATTGGAATTCAGGTTCGTAATAGTAATAAACTTATCCATTTTAAAGATTTAAAAAATTTATTTCGGTTTTCTTAGAATCTCCTCCATTCTTTATTATTGGAAATCTGCCATTTAATGTTTCCTTACCCCTTTTGTTTCGATGGCTTTCACAAATATATGAAAAAAAAGGACCCTTTGCGTTGGGAAGAATTCCTTTAACTTTAACATTTCAAAGGGAAGTTGGTGAGGTATGGAATAATATTAAAGTGATGTAATTAGCTGAAAATTGTTTTATTTAAAAAAAAAATATTTTTTATGTTTTAGAGGTTAAGTGCCCAGCCAAAAAACTTGCAAAGATGCCGAATGTCCATAACTACCCAATACCTGTGCGACGTTCAATACAAATTTGATATAAAGGGAAAAAGTTTTATTCCGAATGCAAAGGTACGTTTTTAAAAAGCAACACAAAACAGTTCAAATACCAATTCTAATTAATAAAAACAACCATATTAATGTTTTAGGTAGATGTTGCTGTGGTTAAACTTATTCCTAAAGTTAAACCAGAAATCGATCTACCCTTCAAAGCAGTTGATTATGTTGTAAAACATACAATGCATAGAAAAAGAGCATCTTGCAAGCTTAGCATAGCGTAAGTACACGTTTACTTATTTTCGATTCGACAAGTAAATAACACAGATAAAATACCATCAACTAAATAAATATATAATCTCTTAGGACACTTTTTCCTAAAATGCGGGATGATCTTGTTAGGGAAATGTTACAGATATCTGGAGTACCTGAGAAAGTTTGGCCCATTGACTTAACTAATGAACAATTTCGCGATTTATGTTATGCTTATGAAGAAATAGCAAACAAAATACCACAGTTACGCTTAGTAGACACTTACGATCCGAAAGTTTGGGCAAAATTCTTCGACGCAAATGGTGATCCTTCTTTAATTAATAATGTTGATAACGACACAAAATAAAATTACACAATAAACAAGCAATGCATTGCACAATTAACAAAATTAGAAAAGAGCATACGGTGTAAACTTTTATTCAGCTTTTTTGGTAGAGTTTATCCCTTCTTTGTTAAGATATTTATGTACCATATGACCTCCGCTTATGCACATTGAAAGGGGAGGTAACGTCATAAACCAATTCTAAAATGAAAAAGAAGATACAAATTACACTAAAAATAGACTGTTTAATTACCTATTTAGGTAGGCTTGCCAAGTTCATAAAAAGGCTATATCGGAATTGTTATTATAGTTTTTTTTTAACTTAAAATGTAGTGTATACTATTTTATTATATGACAGGGTGGTTAATAATCTTTGCACATACCGTAATGGTGTGTGGAAAATATCCTGCATTAACTCTGTACTTTCCAAATGTTTTAACTGCGCTATGTGCATAGGTTTTTGCACTTGGTGTTAAAATACTGCCTGAAATCGTCCCAGAGAATTCTACCATTCGAGTTTGTATGTAGCTTGGCTGAAGTGATTGAACATGAATGTTATAAGTACATAGTTCATGATGTAATGACTGGGAAAATTGGTCTGCAAAAGTCTACAAATACAAAAACACAGTTGAAATATATAATAACTTTGTTAAAGCTATATCAAACAATAAAAATACCTTAGTTGCAGAATAAAGTGTAATTAGGGGCATTGGAAAAAATCCTGCAGCCGATGACATATTTACAATAAGACCTTTTTTCCTTTTAAGCATGCCTGGTAGAACAGCATGGGACATATTTACCATAGATGCAATGTTTATTTGAACCATGCCTTGAACAACTTGTTTTGGTACCTATTAAAGAAATTAAATGTATTAGATTAAAACTTAAATGCCGAGTATTATGGTGTCTAAATTGTTTCTTACTAAATCAAATTGCATAGGGTATGAGTAATGTATTCCAACATTGTTAACAAGTATTCCTATATCTAAATCATTTAAGATTGCTTTAATTTCTTCCATAGACTGGGAACTAGCAAAGTTATGAACAATTGCAACAACATGGACACCATAGCAACTTTCAATATATCTGCAATTAAAATAAGACAAAAATTTAAATTTCAACTGAAACCTTACAAACAATTCCTACTTTGCCTGTTTATTCAGTTTCTCTTGGGACCTTGATATTAACACAAGATTTAGTTTTTTAGATGCAAGCTCATTTGCAAAAGCTTCACCAATCCCTGAAGTTGACCCTGCAAATAATGCAATAGGTAATAAACCTCTATTGTCAGTGAATAAAATACGTTAATAAATCAAACTAAACAACAATATTACCTGTAATAACTGCCCATCTTCCATAACTTTTGACAAGATTTTTTCTTCTTGTGGCAAGAATTAACGTTTTAATAATTGATGAGGTAAAGGTAAACGTAAATTTAAGGGTATAACATGCGCCAACAATTGCTAAAAAACTTGTGATTTTTGTTTGGTAGCTATCTAAATCTCCAGCAATTTGACGATACAACAACATAAAAGAATCTACTGCAGCCATATTTCTAAAAATATGACTACCCACACCCTACTACCTACTGCAATAAATTCAACACGCATTAATCAATAAAAATTCAGTCGATTCGCTCTGCATTTTTCGTACTCATACCTTGGGCAATTTAAAACAACAAAGCCGGTAATCGATCAATTTTTTTCGGCTTACTAAACACCGATATTTTTTAATGCTCAAAATAAAACACGAAGTTCGTCCAAAAAATAATTATTAAACAAAACTTTACGAACAATATCAGTTGTTTAAATTTTCACGAAGTTTATAATTGAAATCCAAAGTTACGTAAGTTTCACTAATAGTTTGAATAAAATTGTTTAGAATGTTTCTGGTAAAAGTCCTGGTTTACACGGCATTTCTTAATCAAGGATAATTGCCAACTTGCCTAGAGGACTTTTCTATTACTTTAATAACACAAAATGAACAGACAATGCATGTAATCAATAGAACAACGAAAGCTAATCCAACAAATCCGATAAGCTTAGCGTTTGTTAATAAAGAAAGCCAAAGTACGTCAGCACAACCTTCATAGTATATTGTATTATTAACCAAAGTGCTTTCAAACACTATGCCACATTCACTTGCTATCCCATCTATACAGCAACTGTTTGGAACAGGATTATTCCCAAGTGGAATATTTCTACAAAAGTTAAATCTTATCTTTATATTTTATCTTAAAAAAAGAAATTTAAACATATTGTAGCCTTCTTACGATTCTGTAGAAAGTTCAGCAGCCTTGTTGAGCCATGCAGGGTCGTTACTCCAATCCAAGTAGGCCATCACACCACAACATTGCATGTTAGTTTGTAAAAGATCCATTAGACTTGGACTCACTGTGTACACTTGTTGAAAATCTAATGACGATTTTGTTTAAAATGACATTTTTGACGCAATAATCGAAGTGCATTTAAATTGTTAATACTTCTTACTTCTAACTGTTATTTCCACCGCTTGTTGCAATAGTTCTTTAAAAATAAAAGCTAGGGTAGCTGTAATCACCAAAACCATAAGAATTAAAATCAGGGATGCTTTATAAATCTGTTTAAAAAGTAATTGGTTTCAGATCGTTTTAAATAATAAAAACGAAATTGGCCTAAAGTATATTACATGATTTGAGATACTTACCTGTAATAACCAAGTTTTCTCTGCGTAAGTTCCGCAGCATCCACATAACGATATAACGACGATTAACATTCCCAAAACGATAAAAAATAAAGGCGCGGTAGAAAGAAGATCGGATGCAGATTTAAATTCACCTGCTTTTCGCGTAAGAAGTGAAAATAAAGTATGGCCCTCTATACAAGGAAAATTTTACTTACCAACTGCAACTTGTTCTAAGTATTGGCCGTAATTAGCTTTTATCATGACACCCGCAGCAACAACTAGAGCGCCAACTATTAACGATGCAAAGTTTAATCCTATAAGAGAAGTTTTAGATATTTCTTCACACATTCCCATGGCGTTAAAAATTATTGTAGTTAAACCATTTAGCTTTTACGTATCTGGCAACTGGTTTACCTGGCATAGCTCAGTCCTGGTTTAAAATCCACTTTGCCTATTCGAATTGTTATTTTATTGTTTACGAAACTAACATAGTGTGAAGTCATAGTAAGACTTTCTGTTAGACATTTTGGGGTGTTTTAGTTTTTTACTGTTTCCTACAAAAACGCGCTTGTTTGCAAGAGCTTTTTAACGTAATTATAATGATCTAACAATAAATTTCCCCTAGAACTGTATTAAAAAAATCTGCACAATAATTTAAAGTTCACAAATATATTGTATTAATAAACAAAAGAAAAAGTTACGTAAAGTATAGCGACAAATGTTTTAATTTATGTCAACTAATTTCACAAAATTTTAGTTTTTGAATTTTGCATCTGGTTGAGGCAATCGACTTTTAACACACAAGGAATCAATATCATAATATGAAAATGGATTGTATTGATAATATTCTGGGGTGTTATATTTTGATGGATCACTAGAGTCTTTGCCCATATCCACAACGTTAAACGGAGTTGGTTGCGTTTCTTTTCCTGTTGCTTGGTCGCTTAATTGTTTGCAGATCAGTTGCGTTGACAATCCTGAGAGAGGCTTCAACATTCTTGGATTAAAACAAACTCCAATTTTAAATAAAGAGCAGGCCATTTTTACAAATGTAAACAAACTATTAAAACACAAATATAATACAATGTTTAGTTTATTTAATACGTAATAAATGCAAGTTAACGCTTCCGACTTAGGTCAACTACACATTATAAAATATACATATGTAGGCTGGTTGAAATATAACTTTTAAAACCCGTCTGCCCGTATTTTTACTTTTTTATTGTTGTGGAACAGTAGTGTGCTGTTCCTTTTTGTTTAACAACACTTTTGACTAACAGCGAGTAAAATTGTCAATAAATCAGTTTAATTTATACCAAATCAAATTAAGTTTAACCACAATCAAACAGTTTGGTACATGTACGCCCATTTAAAATTCGATTTCAATCACAACAATCTTTTCTTTTTTTTACAACTTTAGGTGAATGAAAAGTTTAAGCAGTGATCCGGAACGAGTTTTTTTTAAATTGTTTATAATTTTATTGTTAGAAAATAGTTACCAATTTATCCAAGAGTACTTAAAATGTATGCCATTTTATTTTGTTTCTTTTTGTGTATATATATAAAGAAAAATATAATATTTTATCCTGGCCAACAATTACGTGAAAAATTATTTGGAAACTCTTTTTTTCAGAGTTGTCAAGTATTTAAATATCAATAAAAATTTGGTTTTTATTGTTTATTGTTTTTTTCTTTATTTTGGTAAATGCTTAGTTTTTTTCTTTATTATTTTAGTTTTTATTTTATTAACTATATATAGTTAAAAGGCGATGTTTTGTGGAAACCATACTATAAAGAAATCTTGTAAAATTAACGTGATGTTTTTGCAACCTATCGTCTTTAAAGAGTTAGAAAAACAGCAGGGACCAAAATCGAGATTTTTAGCAAAATGTTAGCAACATTTTAACGTAAAAAGGAACCTTTTTAAAGCAATTAAACAGGAGTAACTTAGCAAATCAAATACATTTAAAAATGTATTATATTATTTTAATAAATTATATGAAATATGCATTTTTTATTTTAAAAGGACAATAGAATTTGATCTTATGCAACAAAATTAAAAACATAAACCCAGTTATATGTATGTTTAAAAAACACCTAATGTGCAAAATGTATAACTAAATAAATATATATTTTAACAATAACAATGTCTCATTTATACTACATGTGTCACATAAATTATTTTAGTTTTTAAGTTTTGGGTGTGTTTTGTTATTAATTTAATCACCTTAACATAAACTCATGAGTTTCTTATGTACCTTTTTTATAGGTTTATAGTTTTTTGAATCATTTTATTTTAAAAATTTGGTGAAATTATATGTGTATGAACTAGATACAAAACTATATTAAATATAAGCGTTAAGTATTAGGTTTCCCACGCCAGAAAACAGTGTTACAATAAAATATTTAAATAAATAAATTAATTGTTTATTGCAGCATAACAAAAAAGTAAAGAATACACGCTTCTAAACAAATTTTAACGCTAAATAGACCTCGCGTTTTTATCAAAAAAAAAAAAAAAATTTTATTGAACCAAAAAAATATGGTCTATACCCTATATAGTGAACACGCGTTTCTGGGCAGCAGTTTTTACTCGATATAGCCTGATGACGTATAAATACTTTATTTTTGTAATCAAAAAAATTATTTTTTTGTATTTTTGTTGAAATATGACTAGTAAACACAAAAAGGTTTGCCAAACCGACGAGCGTTCAGATATTTTTTACTTTACTAAACAAATGTTCTGAATTAAACACTTACGCAGTTGCATTTAATGTTCAAAACTATCCAATTAACTTAAGACGATCAAATAATTACTTTTTTTCTTTATGATAAGTTTTGCAAGAGTAATAAGTCAGAGTAGTTATTTAATTTTTAGTGCTTAAACTTTTTCTATTGCAGCGGCCGTTTTACGAATCAGCGTTTTTTACGAAATTTTTGGCCAAGTAGACCGACTAGGCCCTTTTTATTGTAAAAATTTTACATTAAAATTCTATAGGTAATAACTACAATATATAGATTCTATTAAAGAATTACATAATACGTATCAAAAAGCGTACATGAGGTAGTAGTTCCGTTTAAATCATGTAGATATGTACATGCTATGCAAAAACTGGTATTTTGTACTGACAAATATATAAAAATAACAGATATCTACAAATTTGTTCAAAATTTGAAACATTTTACAATTAAAAATTGCTTTTTATTTCCAAATTATGACAAAACTTTAAATTTTTAATTCTGTTTTTGGTGTATAGCCTTCAAAATGGCGATTTTCGTCTCTACGATTGTTTGAAAATTACGTTTTAATTCAGCATCACATTTTTAAAGCTTGTTTTATGACCATTTAAAAAAGTTTTTTGCTATTATTTTTATGTTTATATCATATTTCTCTTACACAGATTTAGATTATATTATTAAGATTAAGAATTGGTTCTTTAAAACATATTTAAAATCTAAAAATGTTGTACATTTTCTGCAAGAAGCAGCTTCACGCCGGGCCATATCACCGTCTCGCCATGCTGTTTGCTGTCACGTGACTAATATCAGCCCATAGCGCGGTTTTCTGTCGATTTTTCTACAGAGAAAAAGGCAACTCACGTCTGAAATTCTGTAATTTTTTATGCAAATGGAAGAAAGTAAGCTTAAATTTGGACGTGAAAAAAGGCGTTAATGAAAACAATTAAAGATAAATTGTCATCTGCTAAATAGTAAGTACTTTATTTCATTTCTTTATAATTAATCGCTGAACATTATCAGATTATTGCATATATTTATGTTTAATGTTTAGATGTTTGTTCATTTAATTAAACTGTCAGCCTTTTTATATTTCCTTTCCAAATCATTTGATTAACAATATTTCCAAATCGTTTGGTTATCATTCTGACAGTGTCACTGTACATCAGTACGAGAAAAATTATGAGATTACTGAAAAACAAATAAATCCACTTTAATATCTGAATATAGTACTAGTTTTATAAATTATTTGTCGAAATACAGCTTGTAGTTGGGTTATTCAACTTGGCACTTGACAGCTTGATGTGCTGATCTTGTTAAATTATAATTTGATTTTACAAACTTTTATTTGTAATGCAGATATGGAAGTAGAGGAAAGCACTAATATCAAAAATCCAGTTTTAGAAAATGTGAATGATGAGGCACAATGTGTCAATAATGACATGAACATTTCAAAAGATGATGTCAGTTGTCTGATTGATGACAACATGTCATTAGAAGAAAAGGAAAATATAAAACGACAAGATGAGTATGTCAAAAAAACAATATATTCTGTATTAGATCGGGTACAGAATGAAGCAAGTCGAGCTGTAAATCAGATACCTGTACAAAGTATGGGATCAATTTCATCGGATTATGGCCAGAATAAAAAAACACTTGCCAGTGCTCCGATTGATGATAAAATTGTTGAGGAAATCGTACCTATGCAAACTGATGAAGTTGTTATCGAAAAATTCGAAAATATTCCGCTTGACATAATAAATTCTATAATTGAAAAAATTCTTCATGAGGAAATTGGCTCGGAGTTAATGCAAAACAAATCTCTTGAAAGTAAGCCTGTTTTTTAGTTTTTTTGATAATTTGTTAGATTTTTAATTATATGCTGCTTTGTTAAATACTTTATAAAATTTATTTTGACTTTATCCTTACGTTTTTTTTAATTATATATATATGTAAAGTTAAGCGGAAAATTTCAAGTGAACACAAAGGTGGAAGTGAAGTAGAAGAAGTGGGATCACCAAGGTAAAATTAAAACTCGAAAAATCTTAATTTTGAATCTTGTTTCATTTTTAAAATAATATACATATTTATAAGAATCTATATATATGATAACCATATATAAATAATTTTTCGAACAACTTTAAGTAAGTTTCTTTTGAATTATGTCAATTCATTATTTTTTTTATAGTAGGTCTTCGAAACGTAAAAGAGTTCCCAAGAAAATGGATTTTAATGAATTAAAGAAAGTTGAAGATAAGATTGCGCCAATACCAGTCCGTGAAAAGGTAAAAACTAGTTTCATTTTTAAGAAAAAAATGCGAAAAATTAAAAAAGAGATTTTATATAATTATCTTATTTTATGATATAGGTAATTCTCGAAACTCCAATATTGTGGAAGTTAGCTGATCTAGTGTGGGCTTATGTACCTGGTCATCCTTTATGGCCCTGTATGGTAACCCTACATCCTGAAGAAAATGTATCCACCAAAATGAAAGGTATATAAAGAAAATTAAAAATAAATAGCCTATATGATTTGGTTTTAAAATTCTGTTTTAATGAAAAAAGCATATAATGTGATAATAGTAAGTTTTTTTTTATTTTTTAAAATACATTATTACAATCGGCAGCATGGTGTAATAGTTAGAATACTTGCTACACTACATGAGGCCATGGGTTTAATTCTCACTGCTCTGATGCTGTAGCGCCCTTGAGTAAGGAGTAAAAAAAAAATTGGTAAATTGATTGCTCACATATATATACACTTTAAATTTAATATTTTTAAGGTAACAACCAGCGTCTCTACCACATGCAATTCTTGGGTGACAGTCCTGAACGGGGTTGGGTTTCAGATCTCAGAATATTTCCCTACACCTCAGCAGATGATTATGGTAAAATAATTGCGGATTTAGCTGCAAAGGCCAAGGCGACTAAGCCTACCAAATCCAGGTATAAGGGAGCAAAAGCAGCTAACTCAAAGAAAATTCCAAGGCTTGAAATACCTGCCAGGTAAAAGCTTTTGCTTAGTGTATAAAGCTATAACTTTATATGATTTTACTGTACTGGCAATGTGCAATGTAGTTTGAATATGTTTTATTGGCAAGTTGTGGGTTATTTAAAGACTAAAAAAAAACCTGATTTTACTAAGAATTTTACCATTTTAAATTTTTAAATGATATTAACAGAAATAAAGATGATTGGGATTCAGCTGTTGTAGAAATTGCAGAAGCTCTTTCATGCACTCTAGAAGAACGAATTCAAAAATTTGCATATGATTTTAAACCTTTTCTAAAACAATTTAAAACACATTTAATGGATAATAAGGTAATTTAACAAAGTTAGGAAAGATTTTATTAAGGATATTTTTGATTTTATAATCATGTTTTTATTTCTTAAAAATTTTATGTTTATAATTACAATTGGATATTTTATTGTATGAAAGTATTACTCGTTGCAAGAACTTTTACTAATGGATATACAAGCGCTTCAACTTGAGAATAAGGCAAGACCAGTTTCACAAGAAGAACAATATGATTTAGAAATTAAAGGAGTTAGAATCAAATTTCTTGGCAACGAAAACTTAGAAGCTATAGCAAATGAAGCTGGGGACAAAATAAGTCCTACCAAAACTGTGAAAAACCGAATCAGAGTTAACCTTAAGCCAATTGAGGCCACATCCTCAACTGGCGATTTTCCATTAACTAGTGCGCCTGCTAGGATGAAGCTATGGTCAAAACCTTTACTACCTCCAATGAATATGTTGAATATTCATACCTCTAATGAACAAAATAGTGTGAATGTAGGTTCAAATAAATTGTCATTGGTTGATGCAAGGACAATTCCCTTGCACAAGTTCTCTAAGTGTCAATCACAGAACAATGCAGATAAAATCAAAAGAAATACCTCAGAATGTTTAACAATTAACCTTGAAGAAGAAGATGAAGATGTCTTAATGAGCAAAAATAAAAACCAAACTTTTAAGGAACTTTTAAAGCTTGTCGAAAAAAGTCCTGCAGATAAAAAAGAGGGTAATGGAAGTTTAATCTCTGATGTTAGAGCTAAAAATGTTGTTACTGCTCTAGCCAAACCTCCTGGTCCACCTACAAGTAATTACTACACTAAGTGTTCTTGTAATGCTTTGGATAAAAGCAGAGGTGTTGGTAGAAATTGTTATACTTTGCGCAATTTACTCGATGCAGTTGAGTCTGTAAAATCTGGTGTACCCTCTTCGTTTGTACTTTTAAATTTTAATATTCCTAAATCTGTATTGTTGGACAATGTAAATGCAAAATCCACTCTTACGATTAAACACCATTTTGATTGCAACTTGTTTGATGCTGGTAGCGCGATATTGATCCGAGGTAATGTTCACCACTTAAAAGCTATTGAAGATGTCAGATCATTAAAAATATACAACAAAGAGAGTAATCAAACTTCTTTACTTCATAAAAAACCTAAAAAAACTTATTTTCGTAAAAATTCTGGTAAATTTTCAACACAGGATTCTAGCTTAACAAAGTTACAAACCTCTACTTTTAAAAAAGGCAAACGAGGTAGACCAAGAAAATATTTTGACAACGATTATAAGAAGAAAGCTTTAATTGTTTCCGAAACATTTAAAAATAATGACAAAACTGTTAATCACTTTGTTGAGTCTGATAGCAAGAAAAATAATGATCAAAAAGCAACTACATCAATACCAAATGCAATTCTACCTCATTGTAGTTCTTCCAAAATGGATCATGCTTTTTCTGAAAAACAATTAAGGCATGCTTATTTAATTTGTCAAAAACACGATTTTGTCAATCAGAAAAATTCATCTTTTTATACAGCCTCACCTTACCATCAAAGACAGGTAAAAAAGGGTTTGCGTTTTTTCATGAATAATTCTACCAAGTCAGTAGCTGAAATTGCAAGCTGGTATGGTTTGGAACCCCACTTTTTTGCAGAAAACGTTCACTTTTTCTCACAATTAAACAACAAAAAAGATTTGAGGAAATATACACTTCGGGATATAATTCATGCGATGGACGATGTACTGTATTTAAAGCAGAATATCAACAAAGTTTGTCACAAGCTCCAGATACCTAACAGTACTTTGCGGGATTGTTTGAGGCGCAACACAGAGATCTACAACACAATTATAACTGCCAATATGACAAGACGGGAAAGATTGTTGGCATTATTTAATAATAGGCAGAAGCTGCGCGTATTTAAACGACGTCAAAATTTTTTTGAAGAATGGGACGACTCAGTCCCATTGCATCACCAACCGAATGAAGAAAAAAAGAACTTTGTACAAAAACAAACAGTTTTTGGTTCCCAACGTTATTCTATCGAAGATTTTATACAGGCCATAGATGAAGTTGTAAAAAGCGGCGAAACTCCTCATAAAGTGTCTAAAAAATACAACATACCCTTCTCTACTTTAAGAGACTGTATGGTTCGCAATTTACCAATTTATAAAAAAATTGTTAACCCCAACATGACAAAACATCAACGACTAAAAGCTTTAAATAGAAATAAGTCCATGCTTCGTATCACTGGACCTCAAACGAAGATTGTTAAAATGGATAATACATTTTTTAAAGTGCCCAAAACTATGAAAATAGCAAAAAAATCTGATAGCTTTTTGTCTAATTTATTTAGTGCTATGGATGAAATAATCACTCAAAATAATACTGATATTGCCGATGTTGCAAAAAAATACAACATTTCACACAAACTTTTGAAATTCTATGTTTACCAAGGTCGAAAAAAATTTGAGCAGTGTGTTAACTCAACGATGGCAAAATCAGAGCGTTTGAATTCACTTTTAAAAAATAAAGAAATATTTTTTATTTCGGAGTGTCCTGAACAGCATGATTGCAAAAAGCATGCACAAGAAAACTTTGAAGAAAACAATTTACCGGTTAAAACCAATATAGTTAGTTCATTTTCGAAGTCCGATTTTATTTCTGCCTTGGATGTTATTTTAACAGGCAGGCAAGGTCACGTGGCAGTTGCCAAAAGATTTAATATACCAACTAGTCATATAAGAGATTTAGTATCAAGAAACTCGAAATTGTACAAAACAACTGTTGATAAATCGGCACGAAGAAGCGAGCGCTTAATACAGATGTCTACCAAAACTTCACAGCTCGATTTTGGGGATTTAACGCTTGCACAAGACATAGAGCAATCTTCATCAGAGAATGACAATTCATTTTTTAAAGATTCAGACTTGGAATCAAAAAACACAACCAGATCAGGTCGCAACTTGAGAAATAAAATGTTTTTAAGAAATAACACAATTGATTTTACAAAAAGATCAAAATTGGCACAGTCAAAATTACAAAAAGCAAGGTTGGCGAACAGCAGTTTACCGCAATACTTTAAAACCCCTATGGAAAATCTTAACAACTTAGTAAAAGCAATTGACGAAGTTGGACAAGGTAGTACTGTGTACAAAAGTGCCAACAAGTATGGCTTATCAGCTAAGAAATTATTGGGTTACGTTAACATTCGATCTTCAATTACAAAGAAGTTAGATGACCCAGTTCATTTATCAAGGTCACAAAAAATTTCATCCTCTTTGCAATTTAATAAGGATAATTTTAAAAATATACCATCTACATCTGGTGTTCCTTCTACATCTGCAAATTTGTTTCCAACCACTTTGGTTTTAGATAAAGCTTCAGAGTCTAGAATAATAAAATCAGTTAAAGCACTCGTAGATTGGGGTTGGTTTATTACCTTGCAAAATATAAAAGATTTAATTAAAGAAATACTTAGTGATAAACTGAGTGAACAAATTAACGACAAAAGCGTGCAAGACTTCTGTCAAAACAATTCTATAATATTAACTGATATCAACAAAATGATTCAAAGAGAAAAACCAAGTCCAGTGGTAATTTTTAACTTTTTTGATAAACTTGAAGCAGTGATACACGACTTCAACCTAGAAGATAGACCTTCTCACATTTATTCAGTGCATTCGTTTTCCTTAAAATCATGTCTAAAAAATCAGGTTACAGTGGTTGCCCCAATCAATGCGCTCGGTGATCGTCTTCCCCCGCTTCTTATTTTTCAGGGTGAGAGCGTTTGGTGTTCTGGGGAACAAAATAAAGTCTACCTCGGTACTCAGTTTGCTCTCAGTAAAGATGGCTGTTTGACTCACAAAATCTTTGCGGAATGGTTTAATCAATTTTTACTTGCCGTTCCTCAAAGACCATTACTGCTTATGTACGATGGAAGACTAAACGAATTACCATCTAATTTTATAAGCAATTTGGCTGGTACAAATGTTGCTGTTTTAAAATACCCTTACTGCACCGACTTAAGCAAATTTAAAGTTCCTTATGGACGAATTGTAGCCGATTCAAAAAAATTTTATTCCTGTAAAGTCAAAAAGAAATCCTCCGATTTCAGTCAAGCTGAAATTACGTCGATTGTAACTGAAATGTGGGAAGATTGTTTAAGTCCCGATACCATTCTATCTGGGTTCGATACAAGTGGAATTTATCCAGCAAACAGAGAAAAATATCCAGCCGAAACTTTCAACAGTGTAGAACTACATGAATATTGCTTGCCTAAGTCGAAGAGAATCCTACAAGTATGTTAGTTTAGATATAATATAATAATAATACTAAACTTACTCAAGAAAAGTTAGTTTGAGCAGCTTATGTTAGCCACAGTGTTTGCAAGAAACAAAATTAAAAATGTGTAAATTTTAGCTCTTAATTGTTCTGGGACCGTATGTAACATTCAATTGTGTGCATTATGGCAAAATTATTTTTCTTATTTGGCAATCAAGTGTGCATTTATGTAAATTTGCTTCTGTTTAGCCTAACTTATGTTATTTCATCAGTGTTTGTTATTTATGTTCCAGAACAATACAGAGCTTTTGATTGGCATTCCAAATTACTTATCTGGCTTAGTAGCAAACACTGTTGGATTACATAAGAAAATAAAACTGAAATACTTTTTACGGTTTTATTTCTGTTCATTGTCTATCTTTTACTTTTATGATTGTGCATTTTAATTAAATTTTATATATATACTGTCAAGTAATCTTACATCTTCAAACTTTCAATAAATTATCAAAAAATATTATATTCATTAAAAAAATTTAATGCAAAAAAACTTTATAATTTTCTGTAATTCAACAGGGCCCAAAACCTTCGACTTCTGTTGTTAAACCAAATAAAATAACATCCGCATCGTTCTTAAAAAAATTAAAGGTGAAACCGAATAGTTTAAAAGGAGTTAGAAAAGATAACAAAGGTTCCAGTATCGGACTTGGAGACCTGGTCAAAAATTTAAAATATCAACCTGTGAAAGGTATATCTATCATTTTTTCTTAAATATTTTTCTGTCTTTATATTTTCTGAACCTTTGATTATGTTTTTATATATTCTTTGACTAAAATGTGTTTTTTTACACAGATCACCTTAAAGGCTTGCCAAAAAGTAACGCACTTATATCTACTGCCATTATTAAACCAAAGAATGATAAAGTTTTACAGGATGCACTGTTCTCATCTTACTGCAAAAAAATCAAGCCCACTGTAAGTTATATAGGTTGCTGCATGTATATATTTAATAAATGTTTAAACTTGAAATTTATTAAAAACTAATAGAGTTTAAGCAATGCGAAAAAATAAAAAAAATAAAAATCCACCGAAAATTTTTTTGTGTATTATATATCTTTATCTTTGATGTGAAAGGGTCGAATGTGCGACCTAAACATAAAGTTACATCTGTTACCTCGACCCAGTTTTGAGTTGCCTGTGGCAGTTTGGGATAATATAGATTATAAATGCCCAATAATTATGCTGCTGATTAAGTGCTGGCTTAGCAGGAGTTCATATCGTTTGTAGCGCCTTACTCAAAGACTCTACAGCATGAGAGCAGATGGGATTGAACCCATGACCTCATATGGCGTACCAAGTGTTCTTTCAACTATACCACACGGTCTGTTCGAACAAAACATGTTAAACACGAATTCTACTTAAACTTTTTAAATTTAGATGTCGACACAAAATCCGGAGTTGACACCCGAGCAAGTTGAATCTTTGATTTGGATCGAATGGGAGGCTCTATCAACCGAAGAACAACTCTTACACAAAGAACCACTCGATGCCCCAACTGTCAACAAGTTAACCCCTGTTGCTCCGAAATATCGGCAAAGGGGAAGACCCCGTAAATTGTCACCACTGCCAACAAATGTTGTTGTTACTAAAAAGGTGAAAGCAGTTTTTGATTTTTTTTGTTTAGTATATTTATTAATTTTTAGGTTTGTGATTTTATATTGTTTGATGTTGGAAATTACTATTTAACTTTTTGAAACAGGATAAATTTCCATGTTCTTCTTGTGAGGAGAATTATCCAACAATGAGTTCATTAGAACAACATAAAAGATGGTGTGCTGGTAAATATTTTTCTTCAAAATATTCCTTTTTTTGATTACTCAAATTAAAAGTGATACTTGTAGACTAATGGTAGTAATACTGATAAAATAGTATTATGTTTAAGAAATTTTCACTGAATTTAAAACTTTGCTTTAGGTCCCAGACAAAACACATTAAATGCAAAATCTCCCTTAAATCATTCCAGTATGCAAACTCGTAAGTTCATTAGCTGATACATAAGGTCAAGACATTTTTTACGCTGTATAAATCTTTTTATATTTTTAGAAAACAATAAAGTTCAAGCGACCAAACTTTCTTACAAATGTAATCAGTGCAAGGATATGTTTTACAGTGAAGTGTCTCTTGGAGTTCATGAAAAATATTGTACTGGAGGTAAAGTTTACAAAACATTTGATAATGTCAGAAAGATTTTGAATTATTAATGTGTGGTTTGAATTTATGCTCCGTGTTTTAATTTGAATTAAAAAAAAAAATTTTACAGTAGCTTCTGAAAAATCCAACAAGACCAAACAGAATGCATCAACACCCAAAACTAAGATCTTGCCAGTGTCCTCTTCGAAAAAGAAGTCAACTGTGTTATCTTCTGGACCTCAAGATGATGCAGAAAGCACAGGAAGCAAGGAGGAAGATGTCGGATTGATAAAAAAGTGTTATTTCAAAGGACCGCAACTTGGATCTGTTAAAAGGACGAATATTTGCTTGGTAAATTAAAATAAAATTTTATGTAACAATTTTTTTTAGATTTAGTTGTTAAATCTTTTCTTAAGAGGTTTAATTTAACATTTTTTTGTATTTGTTTCAGAAATGCGAATTGGTTGGTGATGATTTGTTATCATGTAATGGAGGTTGTTTACAAAGTTTTCATCCGGCTTGTATAAAACTTGAAGTTATTCCTTCTCCTGAAGAAACTTTTATTTGTGATGATTGCAAAAATGGTAAACTCATTAATAAATTGTTAATATTTTTTATTGTTTTTACGTTATTGAGTTATAGCATATTTCAATTACTTGCATTTGTGATTACTTTGTTTAGGTTTTTTTTTCTGACCTTTATCGGTCTTTTCAGCCTAGTATATCATCTGCATAACATTATTTTGGCTAAAATTAAGTTTCAACTTGTAAACCTATATTTTTTAAATTTACCTATTGCTTCATGGCTTAGCTTATGATATGATACATACTATTGCTTTTAATAGATTTAAATATAAATTGTAATTTACAGACACTCATCCTTGTTCAATCTGTGATAAAAGAAACACAGATGAAGGTTTGGGTGAGATAAAGAGATGTAATGTGTTGAAATGTGGAAGGTCTTACCACACTAGTTGTTTACAATCACGAAAACTTTCAATTATTGCTGGTGACGATGAAGAAAAAATTAATAAGGGAGAAAGGTTAATGCTTTATTATGTTTATCAGATAGAGTTTATTAAATTTAATAGAAAAATAATATTCTTTTTTTTAATTTAACAGTCCAATAATGGAGCAGTGTTGGCTTTATTATAATTTGAAGTTAAACTAATTTTTTTAGGCATTCTTTACTGAATTCTCAGCGTTGTACGCTTCATCACTGTGCTACTTGTGCTTCTAAGGGAGGGGATGAGAATTATAACAACACACAAACCAATCTTAATAAACGCCTCATGTTTAGGTAAGTCACATGACAAATTGTTAAGGGAAATGTCTAAATGTAAATTACTTGTCATATCTGATATTTATACTTATAAGAAAAAACGAGGCGAATTAGTGTGACATGGGTGCGGCTCGAACCCGAAACCTTTCGGCTCGTCTCCGACGCCATGACCTGCTCGCCACACTACCAGACAACATCAAATAATTTTGTTTTTTAAGATGTGTTCGCTGTCCAACAGCATACCATAGTGGTGATGAATGTATTGCTGCTGGTTCACTAATACTACCAGGATTAAACATAGTTTGTCCTGAACATTTTGAACCAATGAAAACCATCCCACACCACCAACCTGTTCATGTTAGTTGCTGTTTCGTCTGTTCGAAGGGTGAGCTGGCTTAAAAAATTTTGTTGCGTTATTTGTAATTTTTTGAAATATAAAAATCTGTGTTAAATTGTGTTGTGTAACTGTTTAGTTTTGTAGCAAACATTTTTTGTTTTGTTAAAGTTTATATTCTAAGTTTTTGGGTAATAAATGTTATTTAGTTTCTATTTTACTTATAATCGTAGCTTTTTATTAAAATATTTCTGTAAAAAAAACATAATGTTGTGAGCAGGTGGTGAATTAGTTTGTTGTGAAAGCTGTCCTGCTGCTTTTCATCCTTCATGTGTAGAATTGGATAAACTGCCAGAAGGAGAGTGGTTCTGCCGGGATTGTCAGTTCAGAAGGAGACCTTTGTATGGTGATATTGTGTGGGTCAAGTTAGGATCTTACAGGTGAACTTCAAATTTTTAAAAATAATATTTAAACATAATTTACTTAATGTGTAAAATTTTTGGTTTTAATCCATCTGATAAAAAAGTATTTCTGAAAGTTAAAAATAAAACTTCTTTTTTTTGTTATTATTGATATAATTTAATTTTTAGATGGTGGCCAGGTGAAATTACTCATCCTAACGAAATACCGGATAACATTCAGCGACTGCAACACAGCATCGGAGAGTTTGTTGTCAAGTTTTTTGGTTCAAACGATTTTTTCTGGCTTAATAAGAGAAGAGTCTTTGCTTATCAGGTTAATAAGAAAGTTAAATTTTTATTCTATATTTATTTAAATTTTTTTTTATTTTATAAAAATTTTTTCAAAAATTTTAAATTTTATAAACTTGAAGAAATAGGCCTTTTTTAATTTACAAAGTTATTCTACCACAGGAGGGGGACAAAGGGTCATCAAAGACGCAACGTTCACGAGGAATAAGCACTGTGTTCAACAAAGCTATCAAGGAAGCTCAAATGAGATTTGAGGAACTTTCCCAACATCGAAAAAAACTCAAAGAAATTAAAACTCAAAAAAAAAGACCTTCCTATAAGCATATCAAAGTAAGTAGACAAACTATATTAAATTTTTGGATCACGTTGTCCAGTTCTAGACAAACATAGTTACACTATGGCTCTCCCAAATTCTCTTGTCTGGATTACGCTGCATAAGAATTATCACCAAGAATTACGGATTCTCTCCTATAGTAAACGGCACGTTGTTTTGTCTAGAGCCGTACAACATGCGTGAACCAATTTTTTTAACATATATCTAGTTGCTTGTTATAAACATTTGGTTCATATCGTTTGTTGCTATGGTACAACTTAAACTCAAGATGGTATAATATTTATTAAAACTCGATAGCCCACCCTACTGTCGGGATTTTAATTTTCAAAATATAGTCGCAGCCATCAACTATTATTTGCAAGCAATTATCTACCTGGGCACCACAAACACCAGTTTTAATTATTTTGTAGGTCTATATATTGGTTATAAATATATCTATAAATATATACATCGCCCACTAAGCTTTATCATATTTAGATGATGACTAGTTATGCCTATTTTTATTATACAGGTCAACAAACCAGTTGGTAATGTTCAGGTTCACACAGCAGACCAGAGTGAAATAAACAGATGTATTTGTAAACGAACTGACCTTCATCCATGTGGTCCCGAGAGTGAATGTTTGAACAGAATGTTGATGTTTGAATGTCGCTCCGATTGCTGTCCTGCAGGTTGAAAAAATAAAGTTTTTCTGTCAAACAGTTTTAATTATGTAAAAGATTTAAGATTTGAAGGCAAAATATTGAAAAAAAAAAATTTTTTTGTGAAAACTATTCTTTTTTTGGAAATCTTCATTTTAATTAGTTTTAAAATTTATTTTTAGGAGATAAATGTGAGAATCAGAGGTTTCAAAGAAGAGATTATCCAACTTCTGAGGTGTTTAAAACTTCATGGGGTGGCTGGGGGTTAAGGACTAAAGTCAACATTAAAAAGGTAAAACTTTAATTCAAATTTTATTATCCAAAATTAATAGCAACTAAACTAGTTTTTTATGTTAGTAGCACTCGAATAGGTTTTCAGGTTCTAGAATAATTTTTTTATTAACTTTTAATCAAAGGCAAAGACATTTTCTTACGCATATCATAACATACCCTTTATTTAAAATTTGTGCCAATTTATGTTTTACATTGCTTATAAAAACAGGGTGAATTTGTAAATGAATATGTTGGTGAATTGGTTGACAATGAGGAATGTTTAAGGAGAATTGAGGAAGCTCACAAGAATAACGTCACAAACTTTTACATGCTTACTATTGACAAGGTAAATCTAGACCCAAATTACATTGCTATTTTTTCTTTGCGAATAGACATAAACCTAAGCAATAATTCACAAACAGTGTGTACTTTAGAATTACACTTACTGTTTTTAAATTAAATTTATTAAATACACTTTGTTTTTTAGGATCGTATTATTGATGCAGGACCAAAGGGAAATTATAGTAGGTTTATGAATCATTGTTGTGATCCAACTTGTGAGACTCAAAAGTGGACGATTAATGGTGATACAAGAGTTGGTCTGTTTGCAAGAAAAGATTTAAAAGAAGGTAAATTACCTGTTTTGTTTTATTTTAAGACTGTAAATAACTTGTATTTGAAAAAAAAATGTTTTGTGAAATTTTTTGGAATAAGTTTAATTAACTGCTATGTTTTTTCTTCCTTTAAACAATAGTCATTATACGTCATGTATTTTGTATTAAGGTGATGAATTGACGTTCAATTATAACCTTGATTGTCTGGGAAATGATAAAACACCCTGTATGTGTGGTTCAGAAAACTGCAGTGGATTTATTGGAGTCAGACCCAAGGTTTGCAATAAAAAATTAAATAAGAATATTGTATATAAAAAAAGGTCTGGCTGTAGATAGAAAATGATCAAAAAAAAATTTAAATAGCGAAAAAAAAAAGGATTTATTTTTTAGCCACAAATGAATGGGCAAAATGGCAACCGTCAAAAAGTCAAGAAGAAAAAACGTCTGGAAGCCAGATTGGTCCCAAAACACGATGATTTTTGTTTCCGATGTCGAGATCTTGGTACTTTGGTGTGTTGTGATGTGAGAACTTGTGAGCGAGCTTTCTGTTTGAGTTGCCTTCGACTTACTAAACCACCTTTCGGTAATTTTAATTACAATTTTGGTAAAATATTTCAATTATAATAAAATATGTAGCTATTTTGGTATAAATACATAACAACTACTGGTCGCCTGTCTTACAGTCAGCATTTCAGTTGTCAAAATATGGTCTTAACTCACAACTTAAACTAATACTTTTTAACGCTCTACAAACGGCAGTTTCACTAATTTTGTAGGTCTATAAATTAGACATGTATATATTTATATGTTTTATTATGCTTTATTATATATGGATTTCATTAAACATATTTGTCTATAAAAGTTGTTTTATTTTATCTAAAACTTTATATGTTTGCAAGTAAGTCTAACAAATATTTTTGCAGGCAAATGGGAATGTCCTTGGCATCATTGTGATTTCTGTGGCAGGCGGGCTCAAAGTTTCTGCCATTTTTGTCCCAACTCTTTCTGTGGATCTCACGTTCGCAACCAACTTTTTCCAAGCGTGCCTAACAAATATGATTGTTGTACCGACCATGATCCTAACGTAGCTGAGTACGATATGGAGGAGGCGATCTCGAATGCTGTTCAATCGATGTTGCCCCAAGAAAATTGGAACGACAGTCTTGAGGTTTAAATTTCGATACATTTAAAAAAAATTTATATTCTTGTAACATTATTAAATTTTACGTCAGTTTTAATATCTTAAAATTACTTATAAATTTAAGGATAATTTCATCTTTTAGGTTAAAGATGAATCTTCTCCCTCCCCTCCCACTCCTGTAGAAAGTTCCTCCTCAAATATTAAACCCCATCTTCTTCAACAACAACTCGTGCAAGTCAAACAAAAAAGAGGAAGACCTAAAAAGTAACAAAGAAATTTTTGTTGTTTTGCTGGTATTTAAATGGCAATGTTATAAAGGCCTTATTGATAAAAGAAAATTTCTTATTTGTTTTTTTTCTTATTTTTGTTCTTTTATAGAATTGAAAATGGAATAGTGTCCAGTCCAGCAATAAAGTCAAATCAAGAAGCTACAGAAACTGGTTCGTATTTCACTATTTTTAAAACCGATAAAAAACCTCTGTTTTTTAATTAATTGTTTAAATATTCTTTTTTAGATTCTGACGATCTTGCCCCTATGACGTCATCGCCCGTTCGACGTAAAAGAGTCAAGAAGCAATATAATAAGAAGAACAAACGCTTGAAGTCGAATTTTGCCAGCAAGGCCAAACCACAAACAAAACCACTTGTCCCTGATACAAATGACGTCACGGCAACTATAACACCGACCGTAGGAACAGTCAAAAAGTAAGTTTCTTTAACACCCACACTATATGTGCCATTTGGCCAGGTTTTTTACATATTTATAGGTGCTACTATTATAAAAATCAAGTACTGTAATAATATTTGTATTGTAGTGAAGTTCAAAATGAAATAATGGAAGAAATTACAACAATGGATACTTGAAAAAAAAACAAGATATTTAGATGAAAATAAGGAAAAACTACATTTGATCAGTTTTTGCAAGGCAAAAATGTCAGATAATTTGCGGCATGAATTTAAGACATTTTTTTTATTTCCAAATCCTAGGTGCTTTAAATTAAAAGTTTGTTTTTACAAAAAAAAACATTAGATATTTTATGTTTTGTTGTTACTGTTATCAGTTAAATAAAAATGATTATTGGTTAAGTTCTTTTAGTTTGCCTTTCCTATTATTTGTTATGAAGTTTTTTTATTAATTATGTGATTAAAAAAATAAAGCATTGTTTATGTTAAAAATTGTAGTCAATTGTAATCAAAAATAGGGTTGAGGTAGTTTGACTGACCAATTATTTTTTTAAACGTAATGTACACCAAGAATCAAAGTTAAAATATATCAGGAAAGGTAACATGACCTTTTTCATCGTTTTAAATTTGTCTCCAAAATATGAGTGTTGCAAAAAAAAATCTTCATATAATTCTCTACAATACGTAATTGTTAAACTTAGTATTATGATCTAGTCTAAATTTTGTTTATTTTATTGTTGCGCCACGTATTGTTATAGGGTTGCCTATTAAGTCAACAAGCAATTGAAAAACATGTTATGCTATTATTTAAAAAACCCTTACGTGGTGTAGTAGTTTAACCGTTATACCAGTTGCGAGAATTTGCACAAAGAAACATTGTGTTCGTTATCGTAGTTTGTTTGATGTTACGACTGCCTATTGGCTGTGCGTCATTATATTCAATTGAAAACAAACAAGAGTGCTAATGTGGCTCAATATTACGTCATTTTAAATCGCGTTATTATTATGAAACTATACTCTCGAGCGCATGAAATACTTGCTCGTATTACCTTGTTTTCATGAGTGTGCTTCAGGCGACCAATCAGCGCTAACCGTAGCCATCACGTGAGATTGCGCCAATAACATGATTCAAATGTTGTTATGATTTAACACGCCTTTGTAAAAAAGTTTCCATTCCTTCTTTCGGGCTATAAAAGGAAAAGGCTGATCAAGTTTCAGCACAGTGCAATACTACAAGATAATATAACTAGCAGCATACATTTTAAGCCTGTATTTCAATATTACCGACGGCAACAAGCAACAAACGATATGAGCAATATGGCCATTTTTGAAGCTTACTATTACGATGAGTACGACTACTATAATACCCTACCAGAAGGAAAACTGTTTACCAGATCTGGTGGCAAAGGAAGAACAAAGCGTGAATTGTTAAGAAGTCGAAGGTAACAAATCAGTTAATCGCTTTGTTATTGCTTAAATTATAAGTATTCGATACTATTTGTATATTAAATATTAATACAAATTAAGTTTTAAAATGTGTTGTTATAATTGCTTTTTAATTTTTAGCAATGCTACCCCGAGTACTTGGGCTGTTTACAACAAACTGGAAAATGAGCACAAAAATCGTGAGAGAAAGCAACGAAAGAATTCGAAGCGCTCAGCAGTTTCATCCTTAAATTGATTCTCAACAACAACAATTAAGTTAATAACGGCTAATAACGGAGGTAAGCACTTATTATCAACTCGCAGGCTATCGATTATAGCATTTTTTACCGTTGAATTATTATATTAAACCGTAATTACATCCTTGTATTGTGATTACAACATAATTTTTCTTAATATAAAATTTTGTTTATTAACTTTCTAGTTTAAATCTAATTGCTAAATGTTGTTGATTGATTAATTTGCTGATGTTGTTTGCAGAACGGACACGGAAATTACCAACATTTAAACGTTGTGTTTAGCAGTTATGTGCGTGATGTAAATACAGTAAGCAACTTGCTTAACGTAGTTTATGGATTCTACTATGCAGTGTTTATACACTCGTTGCCCTGTTTTTAATACGAAGCTTTTCTGTTTTTGTTAACTTTTTTAAAGTGCCTGGAATCGTGCTTAGTCTCAAAGTTTTAACTCTATTTTGCTTTTTGTAGACACTTGCTTATGCTTATTTCTTTCTTACCTTTCTTGTTGAAGTATGTGTTAGAATATATTTTCCCGCTTCAAGTTTCTTTTTCTATTATTGCAAATTTTGTTGATTGTTTTTTTACATAGAGATACCAAAGTATATATTAGTACCTTTGTTTCCTCTTTTAATTGAAATAAACAAGATTTTAAATAAAGTTATATTAAAGTCTATTTAATTAAAAAAGTATGCAACATATCGAAAATAAACATTATTTTTGGTACAGTTAGTTTTAATTTTAAGAATAAACTAAAAATTTAAATTTGGTAAAGAATAGCACCATCCAGTGTATAAAAAAACAAACAGACATGAATTTTTAAACACGAAAAAGTAAACAAACAATTTTAGAATTTATGCATGCCTTTTTTTTTAAATTTGTTTAAAAAAATTTATTATAAAATTAAAAACATTTGAATATTTTTGATAATTTGTCACCTAATTAATTTAAAATTAAGGTAAAACATCAATTTTAGACAGACCTAGGGCTTGCAACAATTCTTGAAATTTTAAAAAAATATGGAGAATTTTATTTTGTACGAAGAGATTGGCAAAGGTGCAAACTCGGTCGTGTACAAAGGTAGAAGAAAGGGAACTATTAAATTTCTTGCTATATTGTGTATCGAAAAAGATGAAAGAGCTGCAATTACAAATTGGGTAATTAGAAAAATAAAACAACAAACATTTTATTAAAATTCACTATGAGGTCGTGGGTTCAATTTTCACTGCTCTCATGCTGTAGTGCCCTTGAGTAAGGGGCTATAAACGATATAAACTTCTGCTGAACCAGCACTTAATCAGCAGCTTAGTTACCGGGCAAATATAATTATTATAATATCCCAAACTGCTAAAGGCAACTTAAAACTGGGTTGAAGTAACTGATGTTACTCTGTGTTTGATGTTACTCTGTGCGCATTCGACCTTCCCACATTGGGGATAAAGATATATACAAAAAAAATTATTGCGGAAATTTTTTATTAAAATTGTAAAAAAAAATTTCATTTGTCAGGTGCGCCTAACACATGAAATCGATCATAAAAATATTGTTAAATTTCATGAATGGTACGAGACCAGTAATCACCTATGGATGGTTGTAGAACTTTGTACAGGTTGAACATTCTTTTTAATTTTTAAAACAATTTTATTGTATTAAAACTGTATTAAAATATTCGATATATATGTTAAACTTTTATATATAAAAATTTTTGTTAAAATAGAATCAGTTTTATTATATTTAATTATGAGAAAAATAATTCTTATTAATTTGCAATATCAGGAGGGACTTTAGAAGAAGTGTTAAAGTTAGACGGATGTTTACCTGAGAAAACAATCTGTCAGTTTGGTCGTGATATTCTGGCGGGATTAGTTTATTTGCATAACCATGGAATTGTGTATGCAGACTTGTGCTCAAAAAAGGTAAAATGAAAAACTTTTATTAATTGTTAGGAAAAGTGTATAGGCCTATATATTTTGTGAAATTTAAAAATTATAGTATATTAGGCTGTAAATTAACTAAAGATTCTTGCTTAAGTCTCAAATTATAGTTTTTTAACACTTTCTAACAAAAAGTCACATGAAATATACAATTTATTATTATAAACTACTTTTTTTAGGTTCTTTTAGATGGTCCTGGTGTTTTAAAACTCACAAACTTTTGTTTGAGTCGAATTCATGACGAAAACTTGTTGGAAGTTTATGAGCAAGCCTTTTCCCAAAACTCACAAGATTTTGCTATAAAATACGACCAAAGTATTTTAAAAGGTAAATACTTTAAATCAAAGGCTAAGACTAATTTGCTGTTGCATAGTCTGTAAACTTAAATTGATGAACTATATATATCTTTTTTATTGCAATAGTATATATATATTTTTTTTTCTCAAATGTTGACTGTTTTAACAAACTTTTTTTGTATAGGAAAACTAGAGTTTCAATCTCCTGAACTTTTAAAAGATGGAACACCTACATTTGCAAGTGATATTTGGTCACTTGGGGTTCTACTTTATCTTATGTATACAGGTAAAAATTTTACCCAGCTTTGCTTGTTTACTTGTAAATAAAACATTAATCAGTTTAGAAATCTGCATATTTTAAGGAAATTACTGTCATATTACTAAAAATCATTAAACAAATTAGTTGTTATGCTAAAAACCATATGCTGATAGCTTTTTTTACAACAGCTTGACATTTTTAATTAACCCTATTCGCTCCTCAATCTTTTTTGGAAAATGCTTTTAAATTTAAAAAAAATCGACCTCAATTTTTTAGGTAATATCCTATGGTTGTTTTTAAAATCCTTTAGGTTCTACTCCATTCATTAGTGACAATCACTTAGATTTGCTCAACCAAGTTACCAACAAGCAGTATGAGGATCCGCAAAAACAAAAAAACAAAAATCAACATTTGATAATCGACAATAAAGATCCACCATCCGATTTGTTTCTTGATATTTTGTGTCTCACTTTGGAGAAAGATTCAGAAAAAAGGTGATTAAACACTTTTTTGTTTCAAAAAAATTTCAATATAAATTTTAATAATGCAATTTAAGGTATATACTAAAAGTTTAATCGTTTTTGTAAAAAAAACTTAGTAAAAGTTTTGTCTTAATTTTCAAGAATAATTTCAAGAATTTAAATTTTTTTTTTAAGTAACATTTTATTTTTTTTGTTTTAATCAGACCAACAGCATATGAGTTATTAAGGCATCCATTTTGGAGTCTTTATGATGAACTGCCTAATGAAACTGACAGTTTAAATTCTACTACTGAAACTTTAAAAGGTGAATGTAGTAATTATACTTTTTTTCTAAATTTAAGTTGGATGTATTTTGAACTTTGTACTAATAATTTTACTGATTTTCTTTTTTTAGATTCTCTCAAAATTACTGTGGACAGCACCTCTTCTGTTTTAAATTCTAGCACTTTTAAATTGAATGGCTCAGCAACACTCGAAGGTTTTATATTTTACCCATTCAAATAAATTATATAATGATTATAAAATTAAAAAATAATTTTGTTTATATACTAACCTTTCATATAAAACAAAATTTAAAAATAATTTATATTTACATATATATACTAAAAAAAATTTTTTTAGATACTGAATTACAAAAATCAATCAATACAAATTTGTCGATAAGATCAGAAATAATTACAGAGAGGTCACCTTCACGAATCAGTGAGGCTCCTGAAAGTGTTAGTGTGTTAGATAGCACTTTTACTTTAAGGTATTTTAAATTAATATTTAAATATTTTTTTGAGAATCCGCTTCAAAAATATGCTTCTAAAATATTGTTTGAGAAAAAAATATTATAATTATATTTTTAAATATTTTTTGTAAATTGGAATTTTTTATTGAAATGAAAAAAATTAACAATTATCTACGAAAAAGGAGCATAATGAACTTTTGTTTAAGTTATATGCCTTTAAAATAAAAAAAAAAAAATTCATTTCTTGTGTTTGGGTAAATTGCTATGGGCAAGAATTAGTTGTTAGTTTGGACCATATCACAACAGTTAAAATACAGCACATAGGGGTGCAATCCTTTAGTTATTTCTATTTATTAATGCAATTTTTTATGTAGTTCAAGGCCACATACTGCCAAAGCGTTTGAGCCTCAAGAAAATGGTGACGCTAAAATAAACAACACCACTACAATTATCAACACTGATGTTATACAGCATAACGAATTGGGCGATTTTTCTGTTCCAAAGAAGAGCGTTAAAAGTGTAACAACTCCTTCTACCACTACATTAGCTACCATTACTAGTATGGATGATCTTAGAAGCACAATTAAAGAAGGTAAATAACAGAAAAAACAATATTTAAGAGTAAACGGTATGTTAATTGTTGTGCGGTAACTAATTTAAAAAAAATTTAAGTTAAGGTTGTTTTGTTATGGTTCAAATTTAAGTTTTTACGTTTGAGAGATTTTTCAAAACATGAAGTTTTTGTTTCATTTAAAATGGATTATGTGTTATTTTTGTTAATTTGTATGTTTAGATTCAGGTGTGATTGCACCTTCCAACCAAGAAATTCGAGAATTAATTTATCATAACTCTGACCTAGAAGTTCCGATTGTACAGGATAATCCTCAGGTTAAAAAATTTGTTTTATGTTACTAACAATACGTTTTTTGAAGTGTTTATTTTTAAATTTTGTTACGTGATTGAGTTTAATAATATACAAATTAAAATTTTAAAACTATAAATTTTACACCAAAAAGCAGAATATTAAGATAGTAAACTGAATTTGGTCTTAATCAATCAGTCTTCACTCATTTAAAGTTTTTCTTAATAAAAAACTGTTACAATCTATCCCATTGTATCAACTACCGCTATTTAAAATGTGTAATTCTATATCCTAGGTTCTTGTGCTAGCTCTGTTAATTGAATAACAACTCTTTATTATTTTTTTAGGAAACTGTCTGTTATATTTATTTTTTGCAAAGGAAACAATTTTTTTTCTAGGTTCGAAAAGTTGAAGTTCCAAGATTTGATGCAAAAAATCTTCCTTTTCAAGTTTTAGTTTCTGTTAACGAAAATGCTCCTGATCAAATCTACACTCACTTAAAACAAGTTCAACAAGCTCTTACTCAACAACACAGGTGACCAAGTTATACCAAAAAAACTAAATAAAAAATATGAATTTTAATAGTCAAAATTTTAATATTTTGTATAAGTAAATTTGCAAAAGTTTTTTTTTTAATTTTTCTGTAAGTAAAAAAAAAGTAATATTTTTGTTTCAGTAACAATCAGCTGAGAGTGAAAGCAAATGTGTTATCATATTTGTCTCATTTATGCAACTGTAGTTCTACGGTGTCCAACTTTGTTATTAATTCACAACTTATTGGAATTCTAACTCAACTTGTTAAAACTTTTATACAACAGTCACCTGATATGTAAGTAACAAATGTAAAAATAAATTTAACTTTATAAATTTAATAATTGACCTTTTTTATATATATAAAAGTTTAAAAGAAATTTAGTAAAAAAATGTTTTAATATCACCATAAAATTAAACTAATATGTGCATGTTATATTTTTAGAACCCAAAAAGCTGCTCGATGTATAGGAATTGCTGCAATTTGTGCAACTGAGTTAGAACAATGCACTAGAATTACTGAGGTATTTGCCTCACTAGTGGAGAGCCTAAGGGAGAATTTCAGGTATTTTTTTTAATTATACATAATTTAATAGGACTAAACCTTTTTTGTTTTTAGTTCTTGAAAATTTTAGTTGTTATTGATTAATTAAAAGATGGAAAACTTATTTTTTCGATCTAATTTAACAAAACTTTTTTGTTTTTTTAGGAACCCTCGGGTCAAACTTGCATTGATTCCAGCTCTTGGTCAACTTCTTTATTTTGTGGCGGAGCAGGAAGAAGGTGGAGGCTACTCGGAGGAAGGTAGACCTGGGACACAAGCTCCTACACAACGAGGACACTGGAGTGTTCCCACAGCAACCTATAGCCTGCTCACTAGGTGTCTCAGAGAGGGCGTAAGTTATTTAACTTTATTGTTTTGATACTGTTAAAATTTAGTTTTAATTTTTATTTTTTTAAATATTTGTTAATTAGTATTTTGTATTTACTTCATCAAAAATAAACTAATAAAAAATGCTCTAACATTTAGTAAAATTAATATCTCAAGTGTTCATGATAATTTTCCATCATATTTATTCTATTTTTTGTGATATTTTCAGGAAGACCCACTTGTCCAGCATTACACATGCAAAATAATTGAGTGTGTAACCAGTTCAACAAGTCAGCATGGTAAAAGGTTTATCACTGCATCGACCCAGGGTTTAAGTAACTTAACATCGGGTCATGGTGGGGATGTAATTGGTCCAATGTTGTGGTCAGTGTCAGAACGGGCAACTAATGAGGCCCTTAAACATGCCTCCCTATCTGTAAGTTATTATTTGATGTATAGTTTGGTTTAGAGACTTTATTGCTTTTAAAAATATCGATATTATGATAATTCTGTTGCTTAATAAATATCAGTTTTAAATACTTTTAAACAAAAATTAACAATTAATTTACTTTATTTTTATTCATATCATTTATTAAGTTTTAAATTGAATTTTGTTTTTACAGGCAATGTGTAGATTAAACCGCCTTTCCGGCACAGGATCGGTGTTTCAAGCAATCCTTGACAGAATTGGTTTGCCAGCTTTTCTTGCTGTTCTAGCACGAGCCTCTTATAAATGTCAACAAGCAATATTAACCGCTTTCAATGAGACTTTGTTGTCAGCACCCAAAGGCCAAACCTCTAGACTAGCTAACGGAAAAGTAAGTTTATATGAATTAAATTAAATTATGTACAATTGCTATTCAATGTTAGTAGGTGTAAAAGTTTAAAAAAATACATAAATATTTATGTTACGTTAATAATATTCATATATATATATATATTTTTTTTTAGGATATTCTGCCAAGTCTAATGAAGTTACTTGACAGTCCATCAACACTTGTTCGAGGAAAAGTTATTTTAGCTCATGTTTTGTTACTTAAAAGAAATTCAAGTTTGCTGATGACAGCATGTCAGCACAGGTATTGTTATCCTAAAAAAAAAATTTAACCCTAGAGTTTTATTTTAATTTTTTTATTTTATTTAATGTTTAAATCATTTCTAAACTATCTTTCATATTTGGTCAAGTTATTTATATTGGAATTTGTTGTTTTTACTTTTTTATTGACGATTATAATTTATTTTAGATTAATAATGTACATTGAAAGAGATTGTCGTAAGGCAGCCACGCCTTCTCAAACTTTACGAAATGTTCCATCCAATTCAGAATATTTGACCTCTTGTTTAAATCTGTTAATAAGACACATGATTCTACAGGTCCCCAACATTTCAGGTATAACATATAACTAAGAACACTCATTTATTTTCTTGACTTGTTTATACATTAAAAAAAAAGATTTTAAAATAGTGTTAAAAAAACTTTGGCTATGTAAACTAAAACTTTAAAATACTAACTGTGCACAGTACATAAGCTTTATTGTACAACCTAATTAGAATCAGGCATGTTGAATCTTACATGGATTAATGCTTATTGCAATAAATTTACTTTTTAACAAACTGATTTTTTTACATATTGTATTTTTTTTTTTTTGTATTTTTTTATAGTATCTTGCATAACAATTCTTGATGAAGCTTTGGGGAGAAAACATCCTTCAACTAACCAGGTTAAACAGCTAAGATCAACCCTACCAACTTGTATCATTCTACATCATATGGTTACTAGTCAGGTGAATTTTGTAACATTTTAACACAGTTTTAGCTGTTGTAACTTAGATATTAAATCATTTTGTGAGAATTTATACGATATTTTTTTTCAAGAGTTTTATGTTCAATTTAACTTGTTGTTTTTTTTTAAGGTTTTTATTGCTAAAACATTGGTTTGTTGTTTGTTTTATCAGGTGTTCAGATCCCAAGTTGTAACATCAGAATTTGTCAACCAGTTGGGTCAACTGCTTGCTCATGCCACCAGATTTCTAAAAAAATCGAATGCTGCAACCACTGGTATTACTTCTGCTGTTGGAGATGAAATATTACAAAAATATGTAAATAGCACTTTAGATTTTTTTTTAATTTTGGTTATAAAAACTTTCAAGCCAGTAAAACATTTTAAAATAATTTGTTAATCAAAAGTAATTTGTTGATTGTAATTGATTTGTTGATTGTAAAAGATTGTTGATTGCGTTTGATTTGTTGATTGTAATTAATTTGTTGATTTGTTGTGAAAAAATTGTTGATTGTTACTAATTTGTTGATTGTAGGTTGACACAGTTTTGTCGATTGTTGAATGTTTGTCTCAACATCCCCTCGTACTCACTCAACATGAGCAAGCTTCAATGACTTCACTAGTGCCTCAACTCATCAACCTACTAGGAGTTTATGGAAGTAAGTAACAGTTCTGTTTAATAGTACTATAACTTATTAGTATAAAAATTAACTCGAAAATTTTACCTCTTTAATATTTTAAAGGTAGTTGGCTTAGGGTTGCATTTTGTAACTAACAATTCAGAAAACATTACTGTTTTTTTAATAAATGCCATTTTAATTCAACAGAAGGCGATGGTCAGGTTGTATGTGTCAAATTATTAACTGACGTGCTTGGTACCCTGCTTCACTACCGAGCTATAAGTGCAAGTAGTGAGTGGTTACCCCCTTCATTACCCACCACCCCTATGAAAACCCCGTCCACAAGGGGAAGTTCAAGGTCATCTGTCAGAAGTGCAAGAAACAGGTTAGTCATTATTGAGAAACAAACATTGAATTTTGTTTGTTTTGGGACTAATATTTTTTTTACGGATTTTACTTTTTTTCAGGAGGGAAGACTTGCCTGACCCATATGGAGTGTGTAAGATCGTGGTTGAGCAACTTTTACCTGACTTTCAAACCACTTTACATTCTCGTGAACCTCTTCCTGCTTATGCTGTCAGGTTACTTGGCACTTTACTTGAACACTGGCCAAGGTGGGTTTTAGTTTTTTTTTCTTGTTTTGTGATGTAGCATATTTCATGCATAATAATTTCCTTAGTTATTAAAACTACTGTTAGTATTTATATGTAATAAAGATTAATGGAAAATTTAGGTGGCCATGTCGAATTATGCCTTAAAATTAAAATTAACTGTATTACAATGTGATGTACAGCCCATGGGGCACTTAAATAGTTTGTAAAAAAAACTGTTGAACATCTATAACAGTATATTAAAATTTTAGTTTATTATCATTTCGATTAATAGCATATCAGCTCACTCGATTAAACTGGTGCCTTCCTTAATGACATTGTTTGATGACCAACAATCTGATATGTATGGGTCGTGTGCACAGGGTTTGATAACTGTACTTACTCACCTTATAAGGTATGGGGAAGAAGAAGTTGCTACGCTCATGTATGAAAATGGTAAGAAACTCAATAAATTAAGAACTTAATATCTTTTGTCTATATAAATTGAAATTTAATATTGAAAAATTTGTAATCTTGCTCCAGTAATAGTATCTGTTTTTGTTATTTTTTTACGCCCATTATTAATTAATAATTTTTCTTTTTAGGTTTGGTTGACACTCTAATAACTTATCTTATGGACACATTCAAGCAATATAATGAACAACAACATTCTGACGCAGATACTGGCAATGCTACCTTAATTGAAGCTTTGGGTCTTCTTTTAACCTTGTTTAAATGTATGTTAGATCGTGTTACAGTCATAGTGAAAAGAGCTTTACAGGTAAATACATTTTTTTTGATTTAAAAAAAAATTTATATTTAAACAAACATTTTGTGTTAGAACAACAGTGTGGCGGCCTCATCAAGTGGTATGAATGCAAAAGCAAGAACAGCAGGAGCAGAGAATTTACTTGTCCTTCACAAACCCTTAACAGAAGTTCAGGGAATGTGCATCACCCTTCTCAAGTGTGAAGAACAAGAGGTAAGATACAATTAAACCAATGCTACTTATTAAGTTTGCAAAATATGTATCATGTTATTGGGCAAGTATGTTAATAGAGTCTTATAGCAGACCAATAGCTAAACCAAAATAATTTGATCTTAAATTTACGTAAGAATTGTATTTTTTTAATCCTTGTATTTATAAAATTTGTTAAAAAGTATAAACTTTTGTTTCTTAGTTATGTGATATGTCACTTGCCTGCCTATCTATGTTAGTTCAATTATATGGTGGTGATCATCCTGAAACTTTTACAACCGAGAATATGAAAGGATTGGCAGATGTTTTAAGTCATTCCAACCTTAAAACACAAAGAATATTGCTCAAGGTACAGTTTAAAAATTTAGTCATGGCATAAAAATGTGATCCAGGCTTCTGTTATGTGGTATTACAGAGATAAAATACCTAAATTTGCTAATAAAAGTTAAATTTTTTGTTTCTAATAAGTTTTAATTAACCATTGCTGCTTTTCCACAGCTGATTAAGAGAATAGTTTCTCTGAATAAAAACCACAGTGATCGCTTGAATTCTAACGATGGAAATTGTTTGGTGGCAAGCATACAGAGAATTTCTTCTGCAGCAGAAAAGCATGCAGATTCTACCCTGGCCCACCTGGCGGAAGAAGTTTTACAATTCACTTTTCAAAAACGATAGTAAAATTTTTAAAGAATCAGAATTTTTTAGTTTAAAAAAATTAAAAAAAAACTGTATGTATTTAATTTATTTGAGCCACTTTGACTGTAAAAATGTACAAATAAAACGCTTTTAATTTAGTATGCGCTTAGGTTTTAAAATTGCCCATGGTGCCTAACGTTAGGTTTTAAAATTGCCCCTGGTGCCTAACGTTATTATATTTTCTGGGACCAAATTTTTTTTTATTAAATATAAAAACATTGTTTTTTTTTTTATTTTTACCTAAAGTTTCATATAGTGCTGTTTGTTGCAAAATATTTCATATAGTTAACATTGTGATGTACTTTATGATTTTAACTGTTATATATTGACCTTTTACTTTGTTGTCATTAACTTTACAAAAAATACTTCATTGGAATAAATATTCATTTTATATTTTTCTAGTAAAATATTTAAAAATAAAAATCAAACAAACGTTTTTGTTCTATGTCATTAACTAACCCAAGACTACTCTAGGTGTTTTTCTTGTAAATAGAAGTTCTTGCAAATTATAAATAAGTTTTGAAGATTTTGTAATGTGAGGTAAATATAAAATTGTAAAACCTCACTTCATACAAAACTTAAACAAAATAAACAACAAAAATATTGTTAAATTTTTTTTTGAACAAGCTAACAATAGGTATGTGTCCATTTAATAATAATATTTAAAAATACATTTATATTATGTTCATTATTGATCAGCTATGAAAATATGCGAGGATAAACGGAAAATAAGTTAACTCTCCTCTAGTGGACAAGCGTTTCGTAAAATCTGTCTTTCAGTTTAGTCGTTCTCGGAAAGCTTTGCGTTTGTTTGCTGTAATAAACTGAAAAAAGTAAAAGAAATAAATCAAAAAAGACTGGAATATATTTAAATAAGGTAAAAAATTTAACACTTATGTTATGTAGTGTTTTTTGGTCCCATAAAGTATTGTATGGCCCAGACTGTGTAATTGCCAGTGTTTTTAGTTTAAAACTTTTAGACTGTTAATTTAATTTTTAAATCTGCAATTCTGGATTTAAATGCTTCTTAACGACTTATATAATTATGAGTAATTTGGTTAAACAATATGTTACTGAATTTTTTTTTCTGAACTATTACTACAAGCTGACTGACCAGTGCTAATTTAGGTTTTATATTTTTTAGGTATATATTTCGACTCTTGGCAACTTGGCTTTAAACTTTCGGACTATGGCAGAACCTTTGTTAAGATGTAATATAAGTTTAGAAAAAATTAACAATGGCCAAGAAACGAAGACAAAATCTTGCAAAAATGGGGAACTTAGTCTTTGTCGAAATCAATTTAAAGAGATTGTTTTAGTTATCACTGGTCTTACAAAAGTGGAAATAAAATACACATTGTATGACATCAAGATATTTTGTAAGTTTATGAAGGACGGAAAAAGCACTTTAAATTTGGTGAACCATGATGTGCGTTTAATGTTATCAAACTGCCCTCCTGATAGTTTAAAGAAATTTTTTCGAATCTTGTCAGTCAAAATGGCAAGTTTTAAAAAAACTGCCCCACTTTCAATGAGAAAGCAACTGCTGCTTGGATTACCTAAATCTCTTGAAGATATTAGTCCTTTGAATGAAAAGGATATGGAAGTCGCAAATGCGAATCGACAAAAGCAACCAACAACTTCTAAACTTGCACTTTGCCAAAACAAAAAGCGTAAATTACCGTTTGCTGACCAGACCAATAAACCTTGCCCATCTGCCATCGAACCACCTAAGAAAAAAATGTTAACTTTGCCTATAAATGAGTTCAGTAAAGAGCAAAAACATATTTTAAACATGGTAAAGCAACGTAAAAACTTGTTTTTTACTGGAAGCGCCGGCACAGGAAAGTCATTTTTGTTAAGACACATCATTGGTATGTTACCGCCTGCCCACACTGTAGTGACAGCTAGTACTGGGGTTGCAGCTTGTCACATAGGGGGCACAACTTTACATTCATTTGTAGGTATCGGAAAGGGCACCGCCACAGTTAAAGAATGCATCGAGTTGGTCAAGAAACGTGCAGTTGTCCTGAAACAATGGAAAACATGCAAGCACTTGATTATTGATGAAATTTCAATGATTGATGCCGATTATTTTGACAAAATGGAAAAGGTTGCAAGAGTTATTCGATGCAGCGAGGATCCCTTTGGTGGAATACATTTAATATTTTCCGGGGATTTTTTTCAACTTCCGCCTGTAGCGAAAGGTGGAGAGAAGAAAAAATTGTGTTTTCAGTCAAAGTCGTGGTCAGATTGTGTTACACACTGCTGGGAAATGAGGAAAGTTTATCGTCAGAGTGACACAAAATTTATCAATTTGTTACATGATATCCGAATAGGCCGATGTGACGCTAATGCTACTGCTATCCTGAAAGCTACAAGATTAAACAAATTAGAAAACAACAGCATCTTGGCAACCAAATTGTGCACACACAGAGAAAATGTGGATCAAACTAATCTGGAGCACTTGCAAACATTGCCTGGGCCCTCTTTTCAGTTTATTGCACAGGATTCTTCGGATGCTTACAGCTCAATTTTGGATCGACTTTTGCCTGACACTAAACTGCTGGAATTAAAGAAAGGAACACAAGTCATGTTAACAAAAAATATTCAAGTTTCTAAAGGCTTAGTCAATGGGGCAAGAGGAGTTGTTGTCAAATTTGCGACTGTGGACCAGAAATCTTTGCCCGTGGTTCGGTTTATGGATGGTACAGAGCATGTGATTAAGCATGAAAGATGGACTGCAAAAATAACTTGTGACACCATAGCATTTCGTAAACAAATCCCTTTAAAGCTGGCATGGGCAATTTCGATTCATAAAAGTCAGGGAATGTCACTAGATTGTGTTGAAATGTCTCTTGCAAAGGTATTTGAAAATGGTCAGACCTATGTTGCTCTGTCAAGAGCTAGGTCACTGGAAGGACTTCGAGTTTTAGATTTTGATCCATCTTGTGTCCGATCAAATGTTGATGTTTTACGCTTTTACAGAGAACTACGAAACCAACAAAGAGCTTGCATGTTATAGGAATATTTTTAAGTTTAGATTTTTATAATTGCATGCATAAACTAAAAACTGTGGTGCTTGTAATCTACCTTATATCATGTTGTCAATTTTTTCTCAGGCTTATTTTGGCAATAAGTATATAATTTTTGCCTAGCATATTTTTTGCAAGTCAGCTATAATGAATTTTTTTATCATTATTCTTGCCATTAAAAAATATTTTTGTGTCATTTTTATGGTTTTTAGTATTTCCTGTTTATTTGTGTTTCTGTTCTGTGATGTTTTTGTTATAGGTAATTTCTAAATGCAATAAGTTAAACTTTTAAATGCAACGTTATCAACCTATTTTTTTAAATATTTTATAGGAGTAAGCTACATTTTTTAAAAACAGTTTTAAATTGTATAAAAAATGTCTTTTCCACCCGGTGTTCCAATACAACGATCACTTTATGCAACAACTACTGTACCTTCAGGTAATTTTAAAAGACTTTATTAATTTTAAATATTTATTTCTTTTATGTTTAGGTTTAAAATTTTTTTGTGTTTGTTTTTATAAAAACTTGCCTTTTTTAAAATATTTTTTGTTCTTTTTCAGGAGCTATGGTTGTACAAATGGCACCAGTCAGACAAGTAGCCATGGTAAGATTTCAAAGTTTCCTCTGTTTAAAAGTTTAAAATAAGGCTTAAGTTAGTTATATGGAATGGCATTGTTAATGTTAATAAACTATTATGGGCTTATATACCAAAATTAAACAAATTTTTTTGGCAATTTTTTGTGCCTATATTGTTAAATTATAAAGTATATGTCCTTGGCTAATGTTAATAAGCCTTAAAATAATCCAATTTGCTCCTATTTGATTTGAACTCACAACATGTATATATAGCTTGAGTCTTGATCTTATTTTTTGGATTGCAATTTTTAAACTTTCAACATTATTATAAACAATTCCAGCCGACGTTGCCAGATCACAAAGTAATTTTACCAGTGACTTCTGCAGTCTAAGTTTTCTTTGCTTTTCATTAATTTCAGCATGGCTTTGTTTTGTGCAAATAATTTTTGTGTTTGTCAAATTCGTAGTTGTGATTGAACGATTAAATTTTCAATTTACGTTCAATTGTTTAGTTTGAATAATTTTTCATTCATTTTTAGATTAAAGTTCTATTCCTTGGGCATTTTGATCCGTGTTAAATTTTTATTTTTTAAAAAACTTTTATTTTAGCATAAAATGAACGATAAAAATCAAATTTCAAATTTTGGGGACTTACTTTTAGACAAATTTCTTTTTGATCCAAAAAGAAATATTTGATAACTTTTTAACAAATAAATATCACTGCATGGTAATTCACTTTTTAATTTAAACCACTGGGTAGAAAATTTAAATCAAAAATTAGTTATTTGTCAATGATTGAATTAATTTAGAAAAACACTGCTTAAAGCTTAGCATGTTTATTGTTGAGTGTGTTGTGAAAATGCTTAATTTGTTGTTTGGTTTTTAACATTACTAAGAAAATCTAGAAACTTTGCAGATTTAAATATAAACCAATGTTAACTGTAGTAGGTGAATAACAATAACTAAAAGTGCATTTAACATATTTAAAATTTTAAGTCAAAAATTCTCAAAGAATCAGTATAATTGTAAACTATAGAATTATGCATTATAGAAAATCATGTGCATTATTACAAATATTAGAAATTTTAAAATTGAAATGATTTGATAATTTATACATTTCAATCGTGTGTAAAGGTTTCTCAATACTCACAGCCGATGATGGTTCGTCCTGTTATGCAGCCTGTGATTAGTCAGCCACGACCAACATTTGTTTCCATTCCACAACAAATTCCACAAATAATGAACCCAACGCAAATAATGCAGACCCAAGGACAACCGGTAATTCAAATTGATTTTTTTATCAAAATAAAGATCACACAGATAAAAAATTTACCTTGTATATATAATTAATTATTGAAAAGTTAAAAATCACTATACATTAGGTATACTTTTAATTTAAAAACATATATTTTTAGCTTTAACTTAGGTTTTGAATTTGTTTATTTTTATTTACCTTTAATTTGTTTAAAGATTTGGATAAACTCAGCAGTTGCAGCTTCTTCAGGACCAAAGTTAACAACTGATGAAACAAACAACGATAATGTGCGCTATAATGTTATTCTCGTTTTGTGTTTTCTTAAAATTGGGAATTACAGAATGTTGTTGTAGTTTAAATATTTTTTTTAAATATTTTTTTAAAGAAGTGTTATGTTGGATTTTGTGGGTTTTTGTAATTCAAAAAAAAATGTTTTTTATAATAATTTTACTTTTTAGAATGAAACATCAAATGATAACAATGAACCAGCTATTACTTTATTTATTGGAAATATCACAGAACGTGCAACAGACACTCTTGTGCGCCAAATCTTAATGGTAAGCAACAAATCTTATGCTAAAACAAAATGTAATTTCGAAAATTATAATTAAATTTTTTTTTTGTAGCACTGTGGTGCTGTTCATTCATGGAAGAGAGTACAGGGAGCATCTGGTAAACTACAAGGTATTTTTGGATATTTTTTGCAAAAAAATGAAGCATTTAAATATATCATCATAAATACCATTAAAAATGTTTGAGTTGCAAAATGCTATATGTTACAAATACTAGCAAAAAATTTTAAAAAGTAATATTGTATATACAATATATTAAAAGTTAAATAGACCAAAATAATTTAATTTTTTTTTTTTTTTTATTTTAGCTTTTGGTTTTTGTGAATATAAGGATCCAGAATCTGCTTTAAGAGCAATTCATATTTTGGGAGATCGTCAGCTTGGAGACAAAAAGTTACTGGTAATTTATTCAAAAAATTTGGATTACAAGCAGTTATGATGAATAAATTGTCACAATTTAGTGTATATATATATTTATATTTATTAAATTAATTAAAATTTTTTTACTGTTAAAGGTAAAAGTTGATGCGAAATCACAAGATCTTATTGACGAGTGGAAAAAAGAAAAAGGATCAGAGGTAAGTAATTTTTTTGGTATTGATGTAAATTGGCATAGAATATGAATAGTTTTTAACAAAAATTCACAATTTATTTTTTTCTGTTCCTCCCGTTGTATCATTTCAACTTTTTAAATAACATGAGTTACACTTGATAAGGAAAGCAGGCAACCCTTTTTTATTTTTAAAATTTTAATCCACTTTTTACATGAGTTCTTATTACATATTACATAGGTTGAACTCGATACAGTAAGTATGCATTTACCCCTTTTTTTAATACTAACTTACTCAGAATGAAGATGAAGATGGTTCGAAGGTTATTCCACAAGGCATCGAACAAGCTCGAGCTAACATCGAGTTAATGTTGAACGAGTATGCATCGGAATTAAACACGATGAAGTTGCAAGTTGAAGAAAAGGAGGAAACTTTGGCGTTGCCTGCTCACCAACAAGAATTTCCAACAGTGAGAGAGTCAAAGAATGTGGAGGTACTTTAAAATAATATTTTTTTAGTTTAAAAGTTACAAAAAATAACTAAAATAATAAGAGATACAATATAACATCTTGTAAGTAATTTATGTTTTTTTATGGTAACCTACTAATTTTTTTATTTAATATAAGAATGCAAACAAAATTTGATTTGTTACTTTAACTATTAATTTTAAATGGAAAATTATTTAGTGTAAATATGTTTCGCATTATGTTGTAGTAGCATTAGGTTTATTATTTTATTATCCTCTGAGGTGTTTGGGTTTTTTAATTTTTTGTTTTCTATTTGTAGGAAAATTTGGAGGAGTTATCGCTGGAAAAGGACACAAAAGAGTTTATCAGTAAAGAAATTCGTTCATTTAGAGAATCACAAAAGGTTTGTGTTTGCACTTAACTTCTGTCTTGCTTTATTGGTTAATATTTTACTTAGCTTTTCTTATTGGTGTGTTGGCAATTGATGGTTAAAGGAAGGGATTGGAATTTTTTGATGGATTATTGTATTGAGAGGAAGTGGGTACGTATTAAAAAATCAAAGACTTCGGTTTTGGTTTTTATTCAAAAGAAATGTACTTTTTGTGAATGTTGATTAGCTATGTGCACTTATAATTAATAACAAAAAAATATATTTAATTCTAAAGACAAATATGCAAACTAATAATGTTATTTACTGTTAAACTAGACTATAGAATATTTAAAACCATGAAAAATTTATACAACCGCTAAATGTGTCACTGACTTTAGTTTTAATATCACAAATTTCAGCTGATATTACCTAGCATTTAAAAGTGTATAACAAAACAGAAAGTTGCTGGACTAGATAGGCAACAACAGCTGAAATTTTACTAAAACAAAAGTTACATTTGGATATTGTGAGTACCAGTTATGAGCTTTCGGTGTGATAATTTTTGGATTGTATAACTTTAAAACACTTTTTGCAGTTAAATTTAAATAGTGTTTATTAAATTGTTCGTCTAAAAATAGGTATGTAGGTTATTAAACTTTATAGGTTAACGTCAGAATTTAATTTTAACTGAAGACTTTTTTTGTAACCATAAAAAAATACATTTTACTTTATTTTAAACATAATTTTTTGTTAGAACTTCAAATTTTACCGCCACAACTTATTGTTTAAAGCAGGCCCACCAATACCTAGTTTCGTTTTGGAAAAATTACCTGTATATTTATTATCATTTTGTGGTAAAATTTAAATTCAAAAATCGTTAGTAACTTAAATACCTTTTATTTGGTAGGTCTGCTTTAAACTTATTCATCAAATTTATTTAACTTACTAAGTAAAATATTTTAAAATGTGTTTGTCGATCTGTAGGATAAGCAATTAAGTATTTTTTGCCAAGTTTTTTATTTAAATCATGTAGCAAAAAAGGTAAGGCCCTCGTCAATAAACAACAAGCAAAACTCTTTATGGTCTTTACTATAGCAAGAAAGAAACTCCAAAAATCTGTTACTACTTCTGCATCTTAAGATGTAATGAAGGTGAAATATATCATCTGGCAAATATAGCTTTTCAAACTTTTAATTTAAAACTCTGTAAAAGTGTATCATTTTATGTTTATTTTTTGCAAATCTGTTTTGTTTTTGTCTCTGCTTTTTGTTTTCAAATGATAATTTCACAGGTCTTCAAAACAGCTTATCCTGCTCTCATTCACCGTTCAAGTCGCCAAAACTTTCTCTACTGTTTGACTAGTACTACTTAGGATAAAGTTAGATATGATTTACAGTGTTAATTGATATGCAAATATATATGATAAATTGTACTTAAAATATTATTGAGTTCTAGTGTAGGCTTTTATCAATTTCTTGATTATTCCCTTATTGTAATATTGTTGTTTAAATAAAATCTATAAATAACCAAAACATAAAAAAAAATTTTTCATCAATAATATTAAAATTGGGGCATAATTCATTAGCTAAATAAATAAACTCTAATAAAATTAACCACTTTTTTACAGGTTTTAAATTAACAAATACTTATTTAACCATTTGTATTAAACCCTAACATAGTGTTACCTATAAAGTTCACATATTTTTATGGCAACCTTCTGTTTTTCAGATCCAAGAAGAGCAGCACAAGGAAGAGAGGGAAGAAAGAGAAAAAGAAAAGGTGAAAGAAAAAGATAGAGAGAGAAGCAGAAGAAAAGAATCAAGGGAGAGAGAAAGGGAAAAAACAAGAGAAAGGTATGTTAAATTTTTGTTTTGGTTAAAGTGTTTATTTTCTTTGTAATTTTTTTTTGGGTTTTCTCAACGATCCAAAATTGAACTACAGTTGTAACTATTTTGTATTCAGAGAGAGAAGTCGACGTCGAACGAGGACTCCACCTCGACGTAGCATTACAAGAAGAAGTAGAACACGATCACCGAGACGAAGATCTCCTCCAAGAAGACGGAGCCCTAGGCGGTAAGTGATAAGCTGAAAAATAATATTTTTTAAGATGGATTAAAAAAGATTTTGAAAGTAAAAACTAAAAAATGTAATTTTTAAAAATTATAATTTTTTTGTGATAGATCACCACCAAGGTCATCAGCACGACGACCAAGTCCTCCTCCCCGAAGGAGAAGAAGTCCTTCAGGGAGTCCATCTTGGAGAAGAGGAGGAGGAGATGATGAAGAGCATGATGCTTCGGAGCGAAGAAGATTGGAGAGAAAGATCAGAGAAAAGGAGGCAGCATACCAAGAGGTAAATAAAATAAAAAAATATAAGGAACTAAAATAAATTTTAAAAATAAAAAAGGCAATTTGTAAACTAATTTTTATTATTTACTAAGTTTTGTTTCTTTAGCGACTTAGAGCCTTTGAAATGCGCGAGCGTCGAAAAAAGAGAGAACTAGAAAAAAGGGATGAGAGAGATATGCAACAACGAAAAGATATGATCAGAGAAGCAAAGAAAATTCGAGAGTTTTTGGCTGATTATGATGATGATCGAAGTGACTCAAAATTTTATGCGTGAGTTAAAATAAAGGTTGCTTTGGTTTTTTAAAATAGTACTTAAAATAAAACCTTTTTTTAACCGAGATAGCACATACTTTAAACATAATATTACAGCTGTTTGTATTTATTTTGATTTTTAATATATTTTAAATTATAATTTTTTTTATTATGTGTTAAATCTTTATTCAAATGTGTGACTTTTTAGTGGAAGTGCACTGACGAAGAGACACAGAGAGCGAGAACGTGAAAAAGATTTGGATGAAAGAGATCGAAAGAAGGAGCAAGAAGAGGTCGAAATCCTCCGGAAGAGATTACTTCAGGAAGATCACCCTGAACCAGATGCTGCAATCGCTAAGGTTGGTTTTTAAAAGAAATTGAAATAAACCCAAGCTATTGTTTAATAAAAATAAGAATTTATTTTGTAATGCAAGATAAGGCAATAAAGTCATTTTGATTTTTAAGGTGATCCTTGAAACCGAAGGAATATGGAGACCTCTGATTGAACCCGACACTCCTCCTCGTAAATCTCCTACTCCCAAACCTGCTGAATCCTCTTCCGGATCATCTAGTGAGGATGATTCTGATGACTCAGCAAATATGGTGGGATACGTTGAAAAACTAAAAATATTTCTTGTAATTTTTTATTAAATTTAAATTCTTGCAATGGAAAATATTAAAAATATGAATTTTGTATTTTTGAGTTTTGTCTTATAAAAGTATATTAATTTATTGTATTATTTTTTTTTTAGAAATCAGATTCCAGTGATAGCGATTCAGAAAATGAGAATAACAAAAAAGCTGAACAACAAGTAAACTCACTATTTTAACACTTTTATTATAGTTTAAATTAAGAATAAATTACTTGATAAGTAAAAAATTCATAGTAATTAATTTAAAAAAAAATTAAAATAAAACATTTTTAATGATTACTATTATTTTTAATCTACTTTCTATTTTAGATGATTGCCTCTTTACAACCAATAGAAAGTAAAATCAAGGTCGAAGAACTAAATAATGGAAATGAGGAAGTTGGCTCTGCAGCTGTCAAAATGGATTTCTTTAACCATGCCAGAGCTTCCCCTTCCACCCGTAAACTAATTAAATCTCTTTTTATTTTATTTAAATTTTAGACCGGACATTAATAAATTTTTTGAAATATTTACCTTACTGATGGTTCCTCCTAAAAAAAAATTCAAAATTAATTTTTTAGCAAATTCTATTCCACCTACTATAACTAAACCTATGTTGAGCCAAACGAATATATTTGAAACTAAAATGGAAACCAATCATTCCAATACAACACAACTAATCAAGTAAGAGGACAATATAAGTTTAGCTTACCATTATAAGACTTACTTCTAAAATACATTTCTGTAACAACTAATTTGCTTCAACCTTTTAGCAACCAGAAGCGTAAAAAGTTGACGGTCTCGGATGTTTTCAATCAAGATGAGGAGGAAGATGAGTTACCAAAGAAAAGGAAACTTGTTCCTCTTCAGTACACAGATGAAGAGAGGAAGGCTCTTAACCCATTAAAGTAAAAAAATGTTATTTTTCTTTTTTGATTAACTTTTTTTAACTTTATGTGATGTTGAATTTTAAATCAAAGTGATTTTATAAGATTACATACAATTTTTTTGTTGAAGAACTGCTGAAGATGAGAAAAAACAAGCAGAGAAAAAGCGAAAAATGGTCCGAGCTCTCATAGAGAGAATACCAACACAGAAAGATGATTTGTTTGATTACACTTTGGATTGGACCATGGTGGATGATGTAAGATTTTAAATTATGTTAAAATTCTGTTAAAATGTTAAATAGTATAATGATAGTATATCATTTTTTTGTTTGGATAATTGGAAAAATTATTTCGTTTTAGGCTCTTATGGAGAAACGAATTCAACCTTGGATAACCAAGAAAATAATGGAATATATTGGTGAAGAAGAACCCACTTTAGTTGAATTTATATGTAGTAAGGTATTGACTTCTTCAATTTTCTTTAGCTCATACATATAACATTATATTTATTTTGTAAGGTATTTTTAATAATTTAAAGCTTGCACAACAGTTGAATTTAAAAATTATTTAAAAATAAACTAACGATGAAAATGTGTTTTTATTTTTTTTTTTGCTTTATAATTTATTTCGTTTTTTAATAACAGATTATGACCAAAAGCAGTCCAGAGAAGATTTTAGAAGATATTTCAATGGTTTTGGATGACGAAGCCGAAGTATTTGTGGTAAAAATGTGGCGACTTTTAATTTACGAAACAGAAGCTAAAAAGGAAGGCCTAACCAAATAAAAACAACAGTCAAATAGAATTTTTGTTTTTTATTTTGCATTTCTTTTGGTTTGCGAAAGAAAAAAATTAAAAATGTGCTGCCAAAATCCATGCTAACCCAAGACTGTAAAACCCTTTTTTGCAGGAAACTTTTTGTAATTGTACATTTTTGAATGAAACTAATATGTTTTGTGTTGCTAAAATTAGCACTTCGACAATCGAAGTAGTTTCACAAATTGTGATATGCTGTTAATAAATTTGAAATCAAACCATTTTTGTGTTTATTTTATTAACAGTTAAAGCAATAGTCTGCAAATAAAATTTTGTGACGCATCCAAAATTTGTTTTATTTATCTTAAAACCTGACGACATTAACTCACCCACCTGCTTTGCGATGAGAGTTAGGGTAAGCAAAGTTAGAAATTTTAAAAAGATAGTAAGAATTTTTATTGATATTTTAAGTATGATTTTTGTCATGTAATCAAAAAAACTAATATTAGTGCCTTATTTAAAAACCCGTCACTCCTAAACATATTATTCTTTGCGACATCATGCGGACATAGGATTATTGACATGTGTTCTGTTTTTAAAATTTATAGTTTTGCAACTTTTTATGTTTCTTCGACGATTTGTTAACCCGTTTTTAAAAATGTCAGGAGAACTTTCAGCAAAAGCATTCGAGGAAAGGTCGCAACTTGCGGACCAGAAGATTTTGTACTTGAAAAAATATCTGGAGACGTTGAAACAGCGCAAAGGTTAGAAGTGTATTATTTTAATGTTTAGTTGTTTGGTCAATCTGTCAATTCGTTAGACACAAAAAGGTTGTTATTTTTGAATTTTTGTTTTTATCTATGGAGGTATATATGTTTATATATGTACATACCTTTGTTGGAAATTTTATAAAATGTTAGTTGATAATGATAAGTATATATATAATTAAAATTTATGTTTTTTTTTATAAAATTTTACATTATTTAAAATGTATATTATAATATATACTTTTACAAATAGCTGCAGAGACCCAGGAATTGTTTAATGAGAACACAAGATTAAAACAAAGAATATCTGATTTAAAACTAAAGTTGCGCTCTGCTGAAATATTAAATGGAAAACCACAAGTATATCAAATTAATTTAATATTTTTTAAACAGTTAAAAATATTTTATTTGTTTAAATGTAAAATCTATTCAGGTTTTACCTATAAACAACTTTAAACCAGCATAATATTTTAAACTGTTTTAAAATGAAGTAACTTAATGGTTCTTTTATGTATATATATTTTTTTGGTTAGATACCTATTCCCGGGAAAAGTTCTGCTGCTGGGGATGCCTCAGTTCCACATGTAATAGTAGAAGACAAAATCAAACAAACATCTCCGAGTAATGTCCCTGAAAGTGATAACAAAAAGGCAAAAAAAGAGAAGCAAAAAGGTGAATTAAAAAAAGTTTAACCTTAGAAATATGTACAGTAGTATAACTGTGAGATACTGTGTTATTAAATAAAAGGAAAACCCAAAGAAACAAAAGGGAAAAAGGCTCTGGCAGTTGAGCTTCCTGTGGATGTTTCAAGATTAGACATGAGAGTCGCACAAATCATCTCTGTGCAGAGACATCCGGATGCGGACACCCTGTATTTGGAGCAAATAAATGTGGGAGAAGCAGAGCCAAGACAAGTGGTTACAGGAGTTGTGAAATATGTCCCTATTGAACAGGTGAGTCATTTTTTAGTAAAAGAGCTTAATAAAAAAATGGTAATTTATTTTGTCATGATGATACAACTAAGTTCTGGTGTAGATAATTGTGTTTTTTGTAGGTAATGATTTTTTTAATTTAAAAAGCTTTTTCTTGTTTAACGAATTATGTATATGTTCAATTTTCTATCAAAACTGACTAAACTTCAAGATGGAGAATAGAATGGTTATTCTGATGTGCAATTTAAAACCTGCAAAAATGCGAGGAATCTTGTCGCAAGCGATGGTGATGTGTGCAAATGCTGGAGATAAGTTGGAAATATTGGATCCACCAGCTGGTGCAGTTCCTGGAGACAGGATTGTATTCGAAGCTTACCCAGGTCAATAGCCTATACATATTTTTTCAATACCCTAATTATTTAATAATGGTACTTGTATAAGCTATACTTAACTTTCGTTTGTAAGATGTAATTTTTGACATTATTTTGAAATCTAGGTACACCCGACACCCAATTAAACCCAAAGAAAAAAGTTTGGGAGAAAATTCAACCCGATTTATCCACAAATGCTGATTGTGTGGCTTGCTATAAAGGTGACCCCTTTATAGTTGCAGGAAAGGGAAAATGCACAGTTAAGAGTTTACCAAACTGTGGTATTAAATAATTAAATGCAAATATAGAGGAAACTAATATGTTTATGTACAATAAAAACAGATTCTTTATTTTGTTTGTTAAAAAAAAGGTTTTATGTAGCTTTGTAGTACAACCTTATATAGCAATGCACAGACAAAATGCAATTAAAGTAATTCGATTTACTATCATCAAAGATATGGTGAGTATATAAAAACCACAAAAATAGTAAGTTAAAAAATAAGTTTAATTCTTCTCCACAAGAAAATAAAAGATTTTTAGATGAAGTTTAATTGATAAAAATAAGGTAAGTTATTTATAAAAACATTTCTTTAAAATTCACATTTTGTTTGCTCCCAATAATCAAGTTGTTTTTAGGAGTACAATCATGAGGTTGCATGGTCAATAAATGAGAATTATATCTTTGTTCCTTGGCATGAAAAATTCGATCTTCATCCAACAAGTTCATGCATAGTTTGCCTAAAATTTATACAATATTATACTGAAAGGCCCATTTTAAAAATTTATTTTGGTACTATAATCAAAATTTTATTGCAATATTGGGAACACCTTGCTGTGCTTTTTCGCTTTCGAAATTCCAAGAAGTTTGATCGCCAGCATGTCCCAAAAGCAGAAGTTCTTGAAATGATAATGGCATCTTCCTGAAGTGGCAGCTAAAAAAAAAGTTATTTGTAATGCAAAACTTAGGTGGTACGTTATTCAATTGAGCAGTATCATAAAAACGTTTTCCTTGTAAAATGTACCCACAATTTTATTTTGTATTTATTACCTTTGTGGATAGGTAATAGAGTGAGCATTCTGTACTCTTCCATAACAACAAGGAGAAAGCACGAACGAAGCTGAAGTTTGAATACATTTATGTAACACCATGTCGGTTGCAACTCCACAAGCATGTAAAGCTACCCCAACATCAAACCTTCCCCTAAAATATTTAAAAAGTGGTAAGGTCAAAGTTTGTGTTTGTTTACCGTTGCTATGCAATAATAACATTATTTTAGTCGCCCATTAAAAATTATGAGAAATCAACCATTTTAATATTTTACAGATTATATATTAAGAAAAATGGCGGTTACTTGTAGTGTTCCAAGTTGCACTGGTAAATTGTTATGTTCTTCAACTTAAGAGCTTGGATTCTTGCCCTTGCCCTATCCAGTGATTCCTCTTTATTTTCCACTAACACAACATGACATTTTGGAAGCAAATAAGCCAATACAATTCCTACATGGCCCTAAAATATTTAACACAATGTTTAAAGTGGTGTACTTGATTGGTGTTTAAAATAACAATGTTATGTTGGTACTTACACCACCACAACAGAAGTCGACAATTGTATCTCCATTCTTGCACAATAATTTAACTGCTGCAGATAAATTTTCTATTTGATGGCATTTTCGTTGAGCTCGAGCTGAACTTAATTCACCCTAAATTTATGACCTTACATTATTAACAATAAGATTCTTGGTTATGATGTATTCTAATAACAATCGCAATCACCATAAGTTGCATGGAAATTTACATAACCGAGTGCCATTTAAATGGAATGGTAGTTTAAACTTAATTTTACTTTTGTTGGATGGACATCTTCTGGTAAACTTTCCCACTTGATGATAATATTGCCAGGAATAAATTTTTCTACTTTGGGTTGAATGTGCTGCATAACTTTTTCTAGAGTAGAAGGTAAATCACGCCGAATGGTAATTTCCAAATCCTTTCTTAGAATAAAATTAAATACCATTATACAGAATGATTACACAAGAATAGTGAATGTATTAACCTGTTTAAATTTAATTCTTTGCGATTTACATCTAATCCCAACTTCAGGATTTGACGAGTGCCTTTTTCCATTTCGAATGTGTTTTTCTTGACGAATTGTTCAACATTTACAAACTCTGTTCCACAAACTGTTACTGCTTTCGTCATTTCGGGCATATGTTGCAGCATATTATACCAAGCCAAAGTTAGTGGAATTACTTTGCACAAAAATTGTAGTTCATGTTTATAAAACTGTATAAATGAATGAACACATGAGAACAAAGCAATATCAGAGAGCATAAATTCCACTCCTTCAACAAACACATGCTGCAACTCTGGTAGGTCATTCGTCATGGTAACAATCTTTTTCTTCCGATAATTGTTAAGTTTTTGAAATTTTTCCGGTTGGGGAGGTTCCATTTTCGGCTTCATTCTTTCCAGAATCACACGTTGTTGTTTATCCATGTTGTGAATTATAACTGGATTGCTCATTAGTGTTTCAAATTCTATAATAGCCTTTGGTAAATTTTGGGTAAATTTTTTACTTGCACTTGTGAGATAGTTGTCTATTATATTTGGTGCTAAAATTTCACAAAGTTTTGTTCTTGAACTAACTTCCGAGGAGGCTTTTAAGCAACATTTCTTATGTCCCAAAAGATGCATTAAGTTGGATCCATTTTTAGGACTTTGTCCCTTTATTATATATCGCAAAACATGACATAAACCAGAAACAACGTAACTCTTGTCACCAGATAATATTGTTGGCAAACCACAATTTAAAACTTGTTGGGGTTGATTATTTTCTTCAATTACCGAAAAATTTGTAATTCCATATTTTGGTGTTTTTATTCCAATGTCTAACAGTTTGTTAACAGTTTCCAATGTTATATCTTCGGCGTATTTATTTCTTGGAATGACCAAATTTATGTTAACTGTTTTGTCATTACAAAATGCAACCAACAGCAAGGTAGTTTGAGTTGAATTTGTGAAACTTAATCCATCACAGTTTTTGATGAACTTTCCATCTAACCACAAGTTATTTGTATCCATTAAAAATTTTAAATCTTAATATTTCTATGATGTAAAATGATAAGAATTATTGCATATGATAACAATTTGTTATTTACAAAATTATTAAATTAAAAAAAAACATAATTTATGCTTATTAAGTTGAAGCAGTGTAGAACAATTAGGATCATTTGAATTGACTTGCAGCAAAAGGTAGTTACAAAAATAAGATAAATAAAAATACACCATTTTTGATTACAAAACACTAAGCATTATGAAAAACAATGCTTTTTCTATGTTGCACCATTAAACGTGAAATTTGAATGTGAAGGTTTTTATATATATTTAAGAAATTAACTCCAAAAATTAAGTGAACCAATAGCCAGCTTTATGCCATTGGGAGTTGATGTGCTGCTGCATATCTTCCTGTAACAAAATGATATAATTGTCGTTCAATGTCCACCAATAAAGACGAAGCACCGATCCTGAAGAGATTTGACCGCATCCATTCATCTCCAAGCTCTTCTTTCATCAAAGCAAGCCATGTGCATGCATCTTTTGCACTTCGTATTCCACCAGCTGGTTTAAAACCGACTTTGTATCCAGTTTTATGGTAGTAATCCCTTATAGCACGCACCATAACCAAGCCCACGGGTAAGATAGCATTGACTCCTTCTTTTCCAGTTGATGTCTTGATAAAATCTGAACCAGCCATCATTGACACTAAACTTGCTTTGTAGACATTTGTCAACGTTCCCAAGTCTCCTGTTCCAAGAATGGTTTTCATATGGACTCCATCACCACATGCCTTCTTACAAGCTTTCACTTCTTCATAAATCTCAACCCAATCACCATGAAGAGCTTTCGATCTTGAAATAACGATGTCAATCTCTGTGGCTCCCATTTCAACCGCTTTGATAATTTCCTCAATTCTAGTTTCCAATGGAGTTTGACCGGAAGGAAACCCTGTCGCAACTGAAGCGACAGGAACCTCAATAGATCCTGCTTCTTTTAAACAACTAACAGCATCCGGAACCCGGGCAGAATAAACACAGACTGCTCCAACAGTGATCCCTGCATCTTCCATGCCCATTGCTGTAAAAATAACGAAAAATGTATATTTGTAGATGAAAGTACATGCAAGAATCTAGATGTAAAAAAATGGGAGCTCTATTGGCGTCGTCCGTCGGTTTAAACGGGTAGTACTAAAATGAATGCGGAAAGGGCGGAATTCACAGGAGAAGATTAGGGTAAAGGTTATAAAAATTCCGCCACTAATAGAGCTTGGATTAAAAAAAATGAAATAAAAGACAAGTAAGAAATCGTTTAACCTTTTAGCAGATCTTCCCTGATTGGATGTTTAGCTTTGTAGCACAACCTTTGTACATTGCTATGTGTGTCATCACCAGACAATGTTGTCAAATCGATACAAGTCACCGCTCTTAATAACCATGCTGCTTGCCATTGTTTTTTGACAGTTCGTCTCTTCGGTAAACTCTCAGCTCTTCTTATGACAGCTGGAAGATTTACATTGCAGTTCTGCACCCAGCCCAAATCCAATGGAATACCAGGATTATACATTATTTAAAGTTACCTTAGCAGCTTTGACTGTAATGTTTATTCATTATTTAAATATAGAAAACTTGATAAACAATTTTTTATATTTTTAAACGAATCAATTTTGTGTAATGTGCTGTTTTGTTTAAAAAGCGAAATATTTCATTGCAAACATTACTGCGTCTGCAATACTGTATATTTATTTGACAAGCAAAAAGCGCTAATCGGTAGCATGACGTAGTTAATAAAACCTGACGACATTTTTAAACACGAATTTCCGGCCATAGGCATAATGCGGAGTCCATAAGCGAAAGGCGAGTTTTTTAGGGACGTTACCCGGTTTTAGTGACGTCACTAGCCTATTATATCACGTCGTTAAAATATAATTCAATGGCCTGAAACGTTAATATTTGTAAGTAACTATAACTTTACCGCATAGAAAATTGGGCTTTTTTGTATAGGAATTTAATAATTTTAGTAGGCTGTCAACAGAATTTATTAAAAAAACAACACCAAACAAAAGTTTACGAATACACAAATTTCCTAATTATTTTCATGCAAAACGATCTGAACAAATATTTGGCTATTAAATTAAATGTATACATTTTTGTTTATTTGTCGGTATTAATTTAGGTTTCGTGTAAAATAGCACCCTCTAAATAGTTTCCAACTTCGTTATTTGCAATCTAAATTAATAAATAGTTAATGGTTTTTAAATTAAGCTATTCACAAAGTAAAATTGGATAAAATGTGACTTATTCCAAAACTTACCTTATATTTAACCCAGTAGAAAATATTAAAAATAATAAAGACAGCTGGGAATACGAAGCGTGAAACAGTGTCAATATACTGCGCCTTTTGGCGATAGACCCTAGCCAAGTTTTTTGACTGTTTAGCCTGCTCTTCATTCTAGATGTAAAATATGTTTAATAGCACAAAAATCTCAAAACTTAATTTTAAAAAAAATTAGTGCGATTTAATTTATTGCAACCCAAATTTGATTTTTAGTAGTAGTACAATATTAATCTTACAAACTAAGTAATTAGTTACATTTAAAGGAATTTGTCCAACAATGCAATATTTGTTGGCACCCGTTTCCGAATCCACATCGTCAACGATCTCGTGATTTTCATTTACATTTCGTTTTCTTACTTCATCAAGTTTGTCAAGTTCGTTTAAGTTTTTCTTGCTATGTCCGGCAAATATCTTGGCAGAAAAATATATAAATTAATATAAAATTGAAGCAGCATTGGTATAATTTGATGCAGGAAAAATGGTTTTACTTTTTGTTTCATCATCCAGTTCATGTTTAAATTAATCAACCGTTTTTCTTGTCTTGAAAGAAAGTTGACTCCAGCGAATTCCAACAATGCTGCAAATACGAAAAGTAAGCAAACCGCCATCCATACATCGATAGCTTTTATGTACGACACCTGTAAAATATAATCAACATTGTATTGGTTTTCATTCAACCTCGAAAGTACGAAAACAAAATTTAAACAAGAATAAACTTTGACTAGCATGACTTTACCTTTGGCAGTGAAGCTCTAGCACCTGAACTTTGAGTTGTCATAGTCAATACTGTCGTGATTCCAAGAGCCGTTCGTGCAGGGGCGGCGTCCATGTTTATCCAAAAAGAAACCCACGACAAAATCACAATCATAGTAGAAGGAACGTATGTTTGAATGACGTAATAACCCATTTCACGTTTGAGAATAAACGCGACTTCAATGCAAGTAAACGAACCTGGAAATGGGTTAATCAACATATAAAAGTTATATGGATAATGTTTTTTACAAAACGAAAAGTCTCATATTTTGTTTAACATAACTTTGCATTCGTTGACTTTTTCAACACACCGGTTTTAAATCTGTTAATTATGTAAAAAACGAGTAGTGTTACATAAAAAATTTAATAATTTAAAGCATACCTGTGCTATATACTTTTGTGCAGTTTGCTAGTTTGTATCCGAGAATTTTAAATTGCGGTAAGGTGACACTTTTTGGTACCTGAACAGCTATGCCGCGTTTCCATTGAAAGGCTAAATCTTTCATATCGTAACCAACTAAAATTTTGCAACAAAATAGGTTTTATTACCACAATAGGAATAGTTTAAGTAAATCTAACACTCAAGAAAAACATAACATATGATATTAATTTTAATATGTGTTGTATTTTTTATCAATGTACAATATTAAAGATTAATACTGTATATCGAAAATTAAAAACAATAATTATATTTACAGCTTTCTAATTGCATCTTGCAAGCTTGAATATCCATGGGAAAATTTTGTAAAAACATGGCGCACGATAAGGTCAAACTAAGTCGAATACTCGAGTAAATGTCGCCGTTCTTGTAGATTCGTAACAGTTTGTTTTCTGTGGTCACCTATAATTTAATAAATTACATTTACTAAGGTTTTACAAATCAGTTAAGTAAATAATATTTGCCTTTTTATTCTTGTTTAAATTTAAATATTTTTCCGGTAATTCTCAATTTATGGTTACTTTGTGGAAGTTCGCGTGCTTTTCGTTGGCAAAAAAGAGATCCGGCTTCCATATTCCAGCCAACATAGAAGGATGAAGAGCAACTGCATCCTCTTCGTAATCCGGGAATGCCAGTCTCGGATCGTTCCAGCGACATCGAAGAAAGATGTTTAAACGATAATCCTTGGAAAAATTAAGATAAGCGTTATAATGTTTGAAATATTATCCTAGTGAACTTTCTTTGAAAAAACTTAGGAGCAAAATTATTAAAAATTGTAAGAATCAATCAACACAAAAATCCATGCACATAACATAAACAAGTAACATGATGTTTTAGATAAAATAATTAATTTTAGTTTTAGGTTTATTTAAACATGCAAGCTAAAAATCTACATAAAGGTATATTAATTCCTTAATAACGTCACTCAAAATTTATTTTTGGGCTTTATGTCTTACCATCGTGGTTTCCATAATTGAACCAAAACTGTTTACATAAATCGAAACTGTAACGTTCACTGGTACTTCTGTATAGCAAAGTTAAAATATAAATGGAATTATTAATTAACAGACAAGTTGTAATTAGGGTATTTTTGCCAGTGTTAAATCTATTTATTTTGATAGAGCAGCCATAGGCCTACATGTAACATGTTTTAGTAAAAAACCAAACCTAAAAAAGGTGCTGTCAGTTAAAGTGACAAAAAAAATGTTTGGATATTTGATGATAAACCCATTTGTATCGAATTTTGATTATGATTAATTTAGGATACAGGACATTGTACTTTTCGATGGCCATTAACGTTGTTATGTTGTGATTAGTTAATCAATATAACCAAATAAAACGCTAAAAAGTTTAAGTAAATTAAATGTTATGGAATGCCAAACTCCATAATTTTGTTTTTATTTCAAAACCTTTTACTTATTGTTGCTGACATTCTGCATTTTATCAAAATTTTATTATAAATTTACATGAGAAGCTACAATAAAGTGCAGTAGAGCATGTTTACATTGCAGTGCTATAGCAGTGCGTAAAAACAAAGCATTTGAGATCTGCTAAAACAATTATAAAGCTTTTTTCTACCAAGCACAGGCTTACCATATTCTGTTCATTAAAGCCGTACATTGTATTTATATACATTGAAACTGTCACATTAACTCGACGACCTGTATACACATCATCACTTTCATGTTAACTTAGGCCTACTTTAATACAACTAGTGGTATAAGATAACCTACGAGATCTACTTGCAAATTAAATTGTTTACTTTAAACTCACGTTTGTTATGAGGCCGAATTCTTTGGTCATAACCGTTAAACAAGTTGTCAAGAAAATAAGTTGCCTTTTGCTCTTCTGAATTTCTACTCTCATGATCGTTGGTTGGTGATTCCGTGATCTAGTTTTTAATATTAAACCACGTTTAAAGATTATTGTTACAGAAATCATGTTTTATTAACACTGGTATTTATTTATCGCTATTAAAATTAACAAAAAAATTTAAAAAATGTTTTTTCCCACTAACTTCATTTCCATAATCGTCATAATGGTATTCGCTGAATGACTTTGGCGGGCTTGTGTTATCATATGACATCATCAAATGTTGAGGTTGTTGGTCATTATTTTGTTTCTGATTAAAATTGTGCTTCGTCCTTAAATAAAAGATATTGTTTACTAGACAATAGTTTTAAATAGGGTTGTTGTGTAGGCTTAATTTATTGTTTTTTTTTAGTATACACTAAGTAGTCGCAAAGGAAAACACATTATCAAATAGTTTACTGTTTTAACTTTTTACATAATGTGCCAAAAATATTGACCAATGCGTGAAATAATCAATAAAACAGAGCTAATTTTAAGTAATTTTCCTTGGGGAGCGTTTTAATCGAACCGACAACTTTATAGATAATTGACTGGGTTTATTTAAAGTGGGGCAACAGGTCTGGAAATTTTTAATTATTAATGTCATTACCAATCCAAGTGACATATTGACCAAAACTTTAATTCAATATTCGGATATGTATCTTGGGAGATAGGCAATTAGCATATTACGTCAATAGTTACCACGATTCGCCCATGCCAATTACAACATTATAACACGCAGGAAATTTTTTTTCAAACGTAAGGTTAACTTTTAAACCTTTAATGGCCCATTCACAAATTTTTTTAATAACTTTTATATTAAAAAAATCACTTTTTTGTGTCGTTTACTTTTTTTTTAGGTTTATGTTTTTTTAATAATTTAAACTTGGTTTGTGACCAAATATTTTAATATATAAATTATTTTATTCTAAAAATTAAGGCAAATTAATAAGACTACATTTTAAGAATAAATAAATTCAATACCATTAGGTATGATTTTAGATTTAATAAACTTTCTTCACATATAAAGTTTACTTACTTTTGTAAAGACTTTGAAAATCGTACTAAGTAAATCAGAATCCCAAAACTTATCAATTTAATTGAGTTTAATTTCTTCATTATTTTATATTCGTTAATATAGAAAATACTAAATTAAATACACTACGTATACTATTAGCTAAAATGAATCAATAAAAATTAAATATAAAAAGAAATATTATACAAAATTATCTTAATATTAAAAGTCTATCGCTTTCGCTATACTAAATGACGTTTATTTCTAATTTAATTAAGAAATGTTACAACAAACTTGTCACTACTTTTCATTTTACTTTGTGAACCTAGTCTTTCTCTTTATTACGGAAGTATCTAACTGAGAAAAAGGGTAACGTTTAAGTAAAAAAAGAAAGAAATGTAGCAGTCCGTTACGCAAAACTTAAAAAAGAAAATACTTTATATAGCAACCATATACAAAAATTGTGTTATGTCAAAGAAAGTTTCACAAATAAACATATCTATTCGAAGTTACTTACCACCGCTACTAGCGGATCCAAACTTGAACCTTTTAGGTTACATGAGTATGCTAAAGAGCAACACCTTGAGTTTCTCTCTGTATGTTTATGAAGTCACGAGTTATTTGCATGTTTTATGTACGTAAAAGGTAAACCCAGAATACTTTCTTCTTATCACTATGACTAGTTCGCAGGATGTATTTAAGCAAACAGAACGATTTTGTAAGGCTGTTGAACTTATAAACGATATAGATTCTTCGAAATTATCGAAGTTAGTTTCAAGAATTTCGGAAAAACTTTTTTCACACGAAAAGGCGTTTACCCAAGAGGAGGAAATTAAACTTCAAAATGCATTTGACCTTTCTCCGGCTATTTTACATTTGGTACTGGAAACGATTCAGTTTATTATACAAACAGCAGCTTATCATGTCATGAAGGGTAAAAATTTGTACCAAAGTTTACTTGAGATTAAAATGAATGAAGGGCCTGCCGAAATTTTGGCAAAAGGGTGGAATGCCATTGAAAAAAGTACTATCAAAAATCTCAAAACTACATCTTTTGCTACAAATCAACTTACCGATGTTCAATGGCAATTTAATCTTCTTTTGGCCAAGGATAATAAGTCACATCTTAAAGAAACAAATGCTGTGTTTCACTTAAACTTGAGTGATAACCGAGATGTCCTGCTGGAATTTAACCATGAACAATTGCTGAAATTTTATGAACAGCTTGAAACAATACAAGGACAATTAGATTCACTAAGTTGAAAATACTGAACTTTTTTTATATTAATGTGCAATATTTTCAAGTGTTGATAACCTTAAATTGTTTTAATTGGTAATTTTTTTTATTGATTCGTCCCCCTTTAATCCTAGTATCAAATGACAGTCATGTTAGTGTGATTATTTAAATGTATTACATTAAATTATTATTTTTTTCCTTAAAATTCACATATTATACTTTACAATGATTAGCTTTAGTTGGTTATCTATTGTAGGTTGTGATTTAACATTTAAAATTACCATTATTTTAATTGTCATTTAATTTTTTAGAGACAATAGGAGTAAACTTAAAATATATAAAATGGATCGTGTGCAGTCAATGTTCGGTAACCCTTTCAACTCCTTAGCTGGAAGTGCTGTTGAAAGAGCAACTTCAGCTCAATTACACACTGAAGACTGGACAATGAACATAGAAGTTTGTGATGCCATTAATAGCTACCAAGATGGACCAAAGGATGCATTCAAGGCATTAAAGAAAAGATTAAGTGGTGGAAATAAGCACATTAACCAAGTTCTCCTATCTTTGTCTTTAATTGATTCCTGTGTAAAAAACTGTGGAATACAGTTTCATATGCTGGTCACAACAAAAGAATTTTGTAATGATGTTTTGCTTAAAACATTACAGCCAAAATACAACCCGCCAATTATTCTACAAAACAGGGTTCTGGGAATGATTCGACAATATGCAGAAACATTTGGCAATTCTCCAGCAACAGCAGGTGTAGGACATGTTTATGCAGATTTAAAAGAGAGGGGCTACGAGTTTCCAGATGTATCTCCACTAAAAGGTGAACTTGTTAAACCAAATGCTAAGGTGCACAAACAAAAAGAAAGACGATCAAAAGATACATCAAATCATCATCAAAGATCAAGAGAGGGACATTCATCTTCCGCTACACGAAGTCATGTTATTAACCCCACACCAGAACAAATTGCAAAGCTTCACAAAGACCTACAAATTGTCACAGGAAACATAAAAGTTTTCTCGGAAATGTTAACAGAATTAAATCCCTTAAATTGTGATCCTGCAGATTTGGAGCTCATGCAAGAGTTAAACCGAACATGTAGGGCAATGCAACAGAGGACTGTGGAACTTATTGGACAAATTGGGAACGAGGAAGTCACAGTCGATCTACTCCGAATAAATGATGACCTTAACAACATCTTTTTACGGTATGAAAGGTTTGAACGCTATCGTTCCAACAAAGAGTCTACTGTAGGTTCCACGTCTTCACATAACCCTCATCTGGCCGGGGGTAGTCATCCAGCTGAAAATCCCAGTTACAGGTCTCCGCCAGTTGCAAGTTTAACTGTAATGGATGAGCCCCCACCAAGTTATTCAGACACAGAACAACCCACACCAGAAGTTAACGACTTGATTGATTTCACAGCAGATAGTAGCCCAGCTGTTCCATCCTCTTCTTCTTCAAATCCAGCCATTCTTTCTAATGATCTTTCGGGTCTTAATTTGGGTTCTGGTCCCACAACAAGTTCCCACTCACCCCAACTTTCTATGAGTGAGCAACTTGATGCATTCACAGGTGACCCTGGAAATGAGATAAAAGAGCTTGGTGCATCTGAAAGGGAAATAGAACAATGGTTAAAAACTGACGGCGCAGCACTTGGATTTGATGAACCCACTAGTGCGACCCAGTCTTCAAATGACAATGTAACAGATGAGTTTAGTGCTTTTTTAAGTGAAAGAGCAGTTGCTACACCACAAGTTTCTTCTGGGCAAAATTTGCCGTATCCCTCAAATCATTGAAGTGGTTTTAAATACTAAAACCATTAGACTTTGTTTAAAGGGCCCATGTTATAAATTCCGTTAAAAAAATAAATTATATTAAAAAATAAATTGTCATACAACCTAATTTGTTTAAGTAACTGACATATATTATTATGACTTTTTCATGTTTTAATTCTAAAAAATTGTGTTTATTATTTTAAGTATTCATTTTTTGTTAGTGCTTCTATTTTAAATATTTTTTTAAGAAATGTGTTATGTTATTTCAGCTTTGTGGGCGATCCATGATAGTTCAATCATTTCTATTCAAAGTGTAAATGGCTTACAATGCAAAATAGATAGACTATTTTTGTATGTTGATAAAATAGTTGCAAAATAAATAATTTAACAAATTGCTTATATTCAAGTTAAAATTTTTGTTTTAATGTATATATAGAATTTTTGGTATGCACCTACTAATTTTTATAATTCTTTTTATCTTCATTATTTTATGTGCCCTCGACAAGTTAACTTTACACTAGTCTTTAAATAATCAAAATTTTAATGTTTATATTATAATGCGTTGTCCGTTTTACTTATAATTTTGAAATAAATTTCTTTTATATAATTTGTTTATGGTATTAAAATAACAGAACTCAATGATTAAACAAACTGCATTTTTATAACTATTTAAAAAAACATAAAATAGTTTTTCTAAAATTCATAAAATAGTTCTCTTAATTGATAAATATTTTTTTTTGATTAAAATTGTTTGGACCTTCTGTTTACATAAACACAGTACAATATGAACAATTACCTATGAAAACAAAAATATATTTCCAATATGAAATTATTTCAAAAACACTAAATTAGCGTATTAATTAAAAATGTTGTGTTTTTGAAATATTGTCTGGTTGTGACATTAGTCAAATGTTTATACTTTCAACATCAACTTTTAACCCACTGGGCATGACACAACCAATTTAATCTGCGAAAGCTAACTCCACAATGCAATACCACCAGCTACTAAGTGACAAGGTACAGGCAAAAGCCTCCTTGAAACTATACAAGTAACTGAAATTAACCAATGGGTAATTTATATTGCATAGTAGTAACAAAAAATTGCAGAAACACAAGAAGTTGTTCGGCTGTGATGTAAAACAACATAAAAGTCGAGTTGAACAACTTCAAACCAAGCTGACTCAACCAAAATAAGAACAGTTAGGGTTAGGGGAGAAAGCGAATCTGCAATTTGTGACAAGCTTTTGCAACTAATCAACTTTAAACATTCATTATTATTTGGATGTTAAGTTAAAAAGTGCTGCAAGAAAATTAAAATGTGAAGCCATTTATTGTAATTTAAATCAAAAGAGAACAGAACTTTTCACACAACCTACGCCAACATCAAAAAAAAAACTAAATGATTCATATAAAGGTCAGTCATTCAGTTAAAAAAGAAAAAGGTTACAAAATAAGGAAGCATAAAATAGAAGAATTGTGACAATATTTGATAATTTATGACATGTTTTATTATTTCATAAAATTAATTAAATTTCATGTATCAGATCACCTAATTTAATGTAGTTAACCCAAAAAATTAAATTTAATTCAGTGACCGCAAAACAATGCAAACCGGCAGAGACAAATCGCGACGCAATCGCAAATCGGTTATGACGTTCATCTTTATTTCGCGGTTTCTTTATTCATTTCAAGAAACCAGTTTTTTGTGGTTTTCAATTTTTAAAAATAACTTTTTATTAAAAACCAGGTCACCGAAGTTCTAAAATTTATATTCATTAGCACTTTTTAAAAATCAAGGAAGATGGAAGTATCAGAACCGCAAACGTCAAACACACATTCAGGATCTGAAAGTGAACCTGAGGTAAAATTTTTGATTTCTATATTCCATTATTAAATTTAAAAATTAATTAAACTTTTTAATTTGCTTTATATTGTTATAGGAAGAAGAAACTGTATCACCTAAAAAGACAGGTTCTGCTTATGGAGAAAGAGTTGTAAGTCTTGGATTTTGAAAAAACTATCAACCAATCATGTTAAAATATTTTTTAATGCATTTTTTAATAAGGTTTTTAATAGTAATGAAATTTTAAAATTTTAATTTTTTTGTTTTAGGAAGAAGATCATTCCAAACGTTTTGACTTTTTGTTGCGACAAACTGAGATTTTTGCTCATTTTATGAATCCCAATGTAAAGAGCAAATCACCATCCAGTCCTCTTAAGATGCGAGGAAGACCTCGTTTAACTTCTAAAGAGGATCCTAATGCAGCAGAGTATGTTTCTGTTAACTTTACATTTTGTTTATTAATATTAGTACTTTTTGTCATTTTTGATTTGTTTTAGCCACCGGCATCGGAGAACAGAAGAAGATGAGGACGAAGAGTTGATGTCAGATGCAAGAAAGTCTCATGGAGTAATTACAAGATTTGAAGTTTCGCCTCGTTATATTAAAAATGGAGAAATGAGGGATTATCAGGTTTATAAATTTTTTTTAGTGATATAAAAAATTTTTTGCATAAAAGGTAACATTGAGTTATTTCTGTTTTAAATGAATGTGTAAACGTTTTTTTTTTAAATAAATATAGGTTAGAGGTTTGAACTGGATGATTTCTTTGTATGAAAATGGAATTAGTGGAATTCTAGCAGATGAAATGGTAAAGCTTTATTTATTTAAAAAGATATTTAAAGTGTATCAATTTTATTAACTTAGGTTACCAATAAAAATGTTACGCCTATAAATATCCCTTATTTGAAATTTTTCAATTATTGTTTCAGGGTCTTGGAAAAACTTTACAAACCATCTCCTTGCTTGGTTATTTAAAACATTACCGCAACATACCAGGGCCCCACATGGTTATTGTACCAAAATCAACCATTTCTAACTGGTCCTTAGAGTTCGAAAGATGGTGTCCTTCGATTCGAACTGTTTCACTAATTGGATCTAAGGACAAAAGGGTAGGAACTTTTTATAAATTTGTTTTTTAAATAAAAAATTCAACATTTTTTTGTATTAAAAATTAAACAACTTTAATACATATATATATCTTTTTTTTTTTCAGGCGGAGATAATCAATGACATAATGATGCCTGGTGAATGGGATATTTGTATTACATCTTATGAGTGTGTTATTATTGAAAAGGCATGCCTTAAGAAATTTAATTGGAGATATGTTGTTATTGATGAGGCACATCGAATTAAGAATGAGAAATCAAAGGTAACCAAAATTAAAAATATGTTTAACTAAATTCGAAAAGGAAAAAGTTTAAAAATTTGAATTAAAACTTATTTATTTTTTGTAATTTTAGCTCTCTACGATAGTGCGCCAGTTTCGAAGTACCAACAGATTATTGTTAACAGGAACTCCATTACAAAACAACCTTCATGAGTTGTGGGCTCTACTTAATTTTTTACTTCCTGATGTATTTAATTCATCAGATGTAAGTATGAACAATATATCTTATATACAATATATTACCGCTCCATTATTTTGTAAGACATTTTAAATTTTTTATTAAATTAATTTTTTTACAGGATTTTGATTCTTGGTTTAATGCTAACAAATTGGGAGATGAAAAACTTGTATCACGTCTACACGCGGTAATTTGCCTTAAATTATTTGTTATTAACTAAAATGTTTATAAACTATACATATTAAAAATATTGATTTTATTGAACACTTCTCAAAATTTTTTGCAAGGTACTTCGCCCTTTCTTGTTGAGACGTTTAAAAAGTGACGTGGAAAAATCTCTACTTCCTAAAAAAGAAACAAAAATTTACACTGGACTTAGTAAAATGCAGAGAGAGTGGTGAGTCAACTTTTTTGCAAGACTGCTTAACAAAATCATTTTTTTAAAGATAAAAATAAGTAAAAAAATTAAAAGTTTAATTTGAAAACTTTCCTGTAAAACTACTAGTACCCCAATTTAAAATTTTTTGTGTATAAAAGGTACACAAAAATACTGGTCAAAGATATTGACATCATCAACGCAGCTGGCAAAACAAACAGAGTTCGCCTTCTTAACATTTTGATGCAACTTCGTAAATGTTGCAATCATCCCTACTTGTTTGACGGAGCAGAACCGGGACCCCCTTACACAACAAATGAACACTTGGTGGTAAACTCTGGGAAATTAAATTTGTTGGATAAATTGTTGCCAAAGCTACAAGCTCAAGGTAATCAAACATAAAGTTAATGTTTTTATTATGTTTATATTTTTATAGTTTTTAAATTAATTTATTTTTTTTATCAATTTTTGTTTAAAGTTTTTTATTTTGTTTTTCCACATGTAAAAAAGTATTGAATATTTTTTCTGATGTAAGTTTAACTTTTTTCGTTCTGTAGGTGACAGGGTTCTTATCTTCAGTCAAATGACCAGGATATTGGACATCTTAGAAGATTATTGTATGTGGAGGGGTTATAATTATTGTAGGTTGGATGGTCAAACTCCACACGAAGATCGACAACGACAAATCACTGAATACAACGCACCTGGTAAGTAATACATAAGTAGAAAAATTTAATTTTAAGTTTTTTTTTTTAAATTTTTTTTTTACAATATATAGATGTAAAACTTTTCAAACTTTTCATGATTTTGTATATATTGGTTTAATTCAAGATTTTTTTTTTGTTATTCAGGTAGTGAGAAGTTTATCTTTATGTTATCCACCAGAGCAGGGGGTCTTGGTATTAATCTAATGACAGCAAATGTTGTCATTCTCTATGATAGTGATTGGAATCCTCAAGCTGATATGCAAGCTATGGCAAGTTACTTTTTTAAATTTAAAACTGATTTAGTTTGGTTTAAGTCGATAGTAATGAAATCATAAAAAAATATTTAATTAAATAGGATCGAGCACATAGAATCGGGCAAAAGAAGCAAGTAAAAGTGTTCAGGTTGATTACACAAAACACAGTGGAGGAGAGAATTATCGAGAGAGCTGAAATGAAATTGCATCTGGATAACATTGTTATTCAACAAGGTCAACTTAATTTTAATTTAAAAGTTGGATAATAAAATTGATTTTAATTTTAGTAACTGTAGACTCTTTTTACCTATTTTTTTAACTATATCTTAAAACTAGTTATATACTTAAAATTTTATTTTCAACATTTTTTTATTTTTAGGTCGGCTTGTCGATCAGAGTCAAAAGTTGGGAAAAGATGATATGCTGAGTATGATTCGACACGGAGCAAACCACGTGTTTGCATCCAAGGAAAGCGAGATCACTGATGAAGATATTGATGCAATTATTGCTCAAGGAGAAGCGAGGGTAAAATTTCAATTTTTTAGTTTAAGAGTTACATACATTTTAATAATTGTATAAAAAAAAAATTTTAATTTTAATTATTTAATCTTTATCATTTTTTTTTCTTTTTATATATTTAAAAATTTATATTTTTCATAGACAAAGGAAACGCAAGATAGGTTGACGAAACTGGGTGAAGGAGCTTTAAAGAAGTTTACTCTAGATGAAGCAGAAGGTCCATACTCTGTTTACAAGTTTGAAGGTCAAGATTGGAAAGAAAAACATTCAGAGGTAAACAGATTAAATTTAAAAGTGTTTTTAGAAAGGATAAAATTATGTATATGTAAAACTAAATTCTATTTTTTTTTTTTTTTAAATTTATTTAAAATTGTTTTAGAACATTTATCTTATAAATTTAATTTATCTTTTTTTTTTGTTATTCAATCAGAGTGGATTGCTCCCCTGGATAGAACCACCGAAAAGAGAAAGAAAAGCAAATTACGCAGTTGATCAATATTTCAGGGAAGCCCTGAGGACTTCTGAGCCCAAAACACCAAAGGTACTAATTTATAAAGGAACCCTAAAAAATAAATCAATTTTTAATTATTTAAAATTTAACAATTTTGTGTGTATATCAGGCACCAAGACCACCCAAACAACCAAGTGTTCAAGATTTTCAATTCTTTCCACCGAGACTTTTTGAACTTCTTGAGAAAGAAATTTTCTACTTCCGAAAAACAATGGGCTATAAAGTAAAAATCTAAGTTTTTGTTTTTTAAGCTATATGTATTTGCATATTTAAAGCCAATAAATATTGGTTATTAAATTCTTTTTCTAGTTTATTTTTTTTCTTTTAAATCTAAAGGTTCCAAAAGATAATGACTCGGAGGCACAATTATCGCAACAAAGACTGATCGACGAAGCAGAACAATTAAATGAGGAGGAACTCGGAGAAAAGGAACAACTCCTTCAACAGGGATTTAACTCCTGGAACAAACGGGACTTTAATCAGTTTATTAAAGCAAACGAGAAATTTGGAAGAGACGACATAGAAAGTATTTCTAAAGAGGTAAATTGAAAAAAAATTATTTTTTGTAATTTTTTCAAAATTCTACATTTTTTTCTTTTATTAATAAGGTTGAAGGTAAGACACCTGCAGAAGTGATCGAATACTCTGCAGTGTTCTGGGAAAGATGTAATGAACTTCAAGATATTGAGAGAATAATGGCTCAAATTGAAAGAGGAGAAGCAAGAATTCAAAGAAAAATCAGTATCAAGAAAGCCCTTGACCTTAAGGTAATTGATTGTATAAGAATTAATATAATAAACTAACTCACCAAAATTGTTTTTTAATTTTTTTTAACTTAATTTTTGTTTATATTTTCAAGATTGCCCGATACCGAGCTCCTTTCCACCAACTTCGCATCCAATATGGAACTAACAAGGGAAAGAATTATACTGAAGAGGAAGATCGATTCCTTATCTGCATGCTCCACAAACTTGGATTGGAGAGGGAAGCTGCATATGATGAGCTAAGAGCAGCTGTTCGTCAATCTCCGCAGTTCAGATTCGACTGGTTTATTAAATCCAGAACATCAATGGTAATTTACTTTCTATTATTATTGTTTACTAAGTCTGGCGCAAACACACATTTTATATTTACTTTTTTTGCTCGATTTTGTAAGCATTTTTTTGTTATCATTTGACCAAATTATCGTTTTACAGGAATTACAAAGGCGCTGTAACACTCTCATCACTTTAATTGAGCGTGAGAACCAGGAAGTTGAAGAGCGCGAGAAGCACCACGGAGCAGGAAGTAAAAAACGAGGGGGCAAGGTCCAAGCTGCTATGACCCCACCTCCACAAGCAGCCAATCAGAAGAGAAAGGCTTTGGAAGAAACAGTAATTAACGGAAGCGCGGATTCAAAAGGCAAAAAGAAGAAAACTAATTGATGTTCCATATATTCTTGATTTTATAATAAACTGCTTTAAAAATTCTAGAAAAATTAAATAAGTCTTCATAGCAAATAAAAGAAATTTATTCTTATTAACTTTTATCAAAGTAAATGAATAATATTATACTGCCACTTGTTTTTTTAAGAAACTAAAACAGTAAAATTTGTTGATAGTTGTATTTTGACTATCGTAATCAATTCAATATTTTTCGTGCTTGTACATTTACCTTTTATAAATAAACTAGTAATGTCGCAATTATTTGTTTGTAACAGTTATTTCAAAAATTTTTTTTTAGGAAAGTTGGTATATAAAAGTACTTTGCTTACGTAAAGCTATTGAGTGTGTAAGTTAAAAACACGAAGTCACCTTTTTTATGACAACCCTGACTTTCGGGAAAGTCCCGTAATGGCGGTAATTTTTATATTTTATAACAAAACGAAGTGATTTGCACTAACACACAATCTAAGAAATAAAATGAGTACTTCAATGTCTATGTCGATATTACAATGGTTGAAATCTCAATATATTGTCGTACCAATGGACTGGTTAGATGCCTGTGTGCAATGGATAACCGAAGAGAACGAAGTAAGTAAAATAATACTTGTATAAATAGAATTGCATTAGCAGCGGCTTTAGTAATTGTAATTTACCATAATTTTTTAGGGTCGTAGACTTGATAAATCTTTTCTTCAAAAACAAGTTTATGAACAGTGGTTGACTGCAGATTTAAGTGAGTTAAATACTCCTGTTTTACCACAACAAATTATGGAAACTAAGTTTACTTTAAAAGGAACGTAAGTATAACGTTGTTACTAAAGCATTTGACTTAGGTACAAAGAATGTTTATCTATTTTAACTGTAACTATATTAATTACTAGGAGGATTGCCTTGTATTAAATAGTTTATGTTTATGTAAATTTTTAGATTTTGTCTGCAAATAAATTCCATATTAGACATTTCTCAACCCTGTTATGCTCAGTTAAATAAGATTCAAAATGTCAATGACACGAACACAATGGTATCGGCTGAAACACAAGCTACCCAACATTTACCTGTAAGTTGTGCAATATCTTTTAATCATAAATTTATTGTTTTTGTTTAATTGATTTAACAAAATATATATATATGTTCTGATTTGCATTTTTAATCTTTTTATATCTTTTTATTAAAAAATTAAATAAGGGTCAAAATTAAAAGTTTATATCTCTTTTGTGTAATGGCCAATGTTTTACGAATTAAATAAATGTTCAGGCCTGGAAAGAAAGTGCAAACAGAATGTTGATGATGAAATTAACTGATGGAGTCAATGAAATAAATGGGATGGAATATCAAAAAATCCCATGCTTTTCTGATACAATTACTCCTGGAACAAAGGTATACAAATTAACTCTGTGTTATGGAAAATAAGCTAACAATTCAAATATTCAAAGGTTCGAATAAAAGGTCCAATAATGTGTAGAAGAGGAACATTGATGCTTCTTCCCTGCAACATCCAGATGTTAGGAGGAGAAGTGGAAGATTTGGTGGAAGTTAATCGCAAGGAAGCTGTTCTTTGCCGGGCATTGAATCGACCTGTAAGCAAATGAAATTTTAACTTTAAAAACTAATTAAATATTTTGGAACATTATTTTTACAACGTTTTCCTCTTGTTTTAATATTAATGCCTTAAGGTTCCTGCTCCAAATAGTAACTTCTCCTTAAACATACACCAACATCCCACTACCAATAATCAAAATGGTAATTTGTTATATGCAAATTTATACCTAACACTTAGTTTTAAGAATCTTTTTTCATACATAACTACTGGTAACATTAACATCTAATGACAAAGTAGATTATTAATCTTCTCTTTTTAAATTTTTTGAAGATTTTGAATTACCTGATGACCTGATTTCACAATTAACAGAAGATGATTTTAATATCACTGACTCAGGCTATCAAACCATGAGTCACAACCCTTCCACAACCAGTAACAACATTTCCTCAAATAGTTACAACTCCCATATCAGCAGCAGCAACCTTGCTGTAAGCAATAATAGTAACAATCCTTACCAAAACACAAATATTTCCCGGAATACCCCTTCAAGTAACATCCCCTCCTCTGGAAAAAACAATGATGTTGTTGTGATTAAAGATAGTAATGAAATGGAGGAATTGGTGGATTTAGATGATTTTGAAATGATGTTGGAGATCGAAAAATTAGAAGTAAAATTTATTTTTTACATTCTTTTGATTTCAACTATATTTTAAGATGGTATATTCTTGTGTTTCACTGGCTTACAATAATTTTATATTGAGGGTTTTTATATTTAGCAAACTAAAACGGGTCAAAGATGTCATAGTCCTGTTATTCCTGGATCAAAAGTCCCTCCAAAATCCAATAATCAAGTTTCTACTAGTTGCTCAACATCAGCACAAGTTCTGTCAGGTAAATAAAAAATCAGTATAAAAGTGATATTTAAAATACTTATATACAACATAAATATTTAAATATCTTTTTTTAGTGTCAAGGCAAAGTAGTAACCCAAAAAACAATTTACATACCAAACAAATTTCAATCAAAGATGCATTTGAACAGAAATTTAAAACTGCACCAACTGTTACACACCCGATAAAATCAACAACAAAAACAGCAACAGTAAGACCTATTTCTGCCGTCTTGTCAAAACAAATGTTAAATTCTTCAAGTAAAGATGATTATGATTCGGACAATGAGTGCCCATCAATATTTTCACGGCTTAAAAGGGGTGAAAAGTCTAGTTTAACTAACCCAAGCCCAATGACTAGTTGTGATGATCCTGATAACATTAATACAATACCCACATCAGTGGATATATCACCAACATGTAATTTGTCACAGGAGTCATTCAAATACTTATGCCAAGCAAAAAAGAAACTGCAAAATGGAGAGGTAAAAAATACTTACATAATTTTTTTTGGAGATAATTAAATTTTTAGTACTTTTAAAATATTTAGACAAGTTTTATTATCACTGTGGAGGCATTTATCTTAACATTACTTTCCAAACTTCAAATCGAAGAAAGCATTTTAAAAGGTTGGTTACTAAAAGCAAGAATTTGTGATGGAACGGATAATTTAGATGTTCAATTCAATGACCAAGTTTTAACACAGCTTATTGGATTTACAGCCCTTAAAGTAAGTAAGATTTCAAATTAACTACTCTTTTTTTTGAGTGTAATTTTATTTTATTTTTACACATTTGAACTATTTTTCATTCTTTTATTGTGTATACATGTTATATAAATAGGAAAAAATTGTTTATGATTTTGTAGGTAACAAGGAATATTTTAGTAAATCTAGTTTGTTTTTTATTTAAGGCAAATAAGATTAGAAAAGAAAGAAATCCCAGTGAGTTGTTGCAGTTAAAACTAGGAATGGAAAATTGTAGAAACAAAATTATCGAAATGTGCAAATTAATGAACATTCGATTTTCTGTAACCAGTATCCCTGTTATTACAAAAATATTGGATGGTGAAACATAACTTACAAAAAAATTTCTTTGCAACAAATAATATATATATTAAACTTTATTTTAAACAAAATGGTTAACAATTTTGCTTGTTTAATAAAACAAAATTTTTATTAGTTGTTTAGTTTATTTTTTGCTACTGTAATTTAAATATGGTCAACATTGTATATGAAGGTTTCACTTGGGAGTGTGTCTACGTTTAAGTCGTGAAGTCAAGTTTTCCACATCAAAAATAAATAAATACAACAAATAAATGGAGGATACTTTATTAATTTTAAACATTTTTAGTTTTTTTAATTTTTGTTAATAATGACGTTGTAAAAACAAGTACTTCGCTTTTGTCACGTGATTCCGTGACGTCATCTTAAAGCTATTATTGGTGCCTATGACGTCACAAATTAGCCCAACCACGCATCTGAGAGCTGTAAAAACGTCATTGGAACGTCATTTTTTAGTTTATTTTTTCACTTCCATGAATTTTTTCTCACGGCTCTTTCGCCTTTAAGTAAGGCGCTATAAACAGTATAAACTTCTTCTGGGCCAATACTTAATCAGCAGCATAACTATTGGGAATTTATAATCCATAATATACCAAAAGTCAATATCGTATAAAAAATGCAACATTCTTTTACCTAAACCTTTTATTAAACAAAGCATTTAAGTATAATTAACGAAATAAATTAACTTTTTAGTTTAAGTGGTATGTAACCAAACAAAATTTATGTTTTTACTGAATTTAAGTGTTTATAAATACAAAAAAACCTTATTAACAATTATTTTGTAATTTAATAAACATTATTTTTTGTTTGTTTTTTAGAAACAACTACGATAGTCTGTTGTACAGTCGGCATTTTAAGAGTCATAATATAGTTGCAACTTTTAACTAATTTTGCATGTGATAATTTACACTTCTACCACCACATATGGCAGTTTTTATTTATTTTGAGGTCTTCTAAAATAGACATGCATAAATATCATGATCACTAAGCTCAATCATATATATAGAAAATCTACTTACGATTTATTAATAATTTCAAATTATTGTTAATATATGTTTTAATTTTCTTGTTTCTTAGTTTGTCAAAAGCCAGTTATGTATAGCTGGTAATGTTACGATAAAATGAAAAAATAATTTACTTGTCATTTTTGTAAAAATTAAATTGAAAAAAAATTTTAATAAGCTGAATACTCAAAGATGTTTTATTTGTATGATTTTTTACTTCTGGGGGTCTGCGTATGTAAAATTCTACTTAAAAGGATCACCATTTAATTAATTGTCATTCAGTTTTAATGCATCACTAAAAGTGCCATAAAAATAAATTTCCAATTAACAATATGTTAGTAGACAAAATCATTAAAACATAACAGTATAAAACAGCATTGGTATATTATTTATTAAAAATTTAGCCAATAAAACTTTTTATTACTACCAAAACAAAAGCTACATTAAAACTTAACTAAATTAATAAAAATGTTGTGAATTGAAATATTCAGAACCATAATAATAAACCAAAAACAATTGCTAAAAATGTTTTAATTAAACAAGTTGAAGTTAAACATTTTTAAAAATTTAAATGTAAGGATTAAAAAACGTACAATCAAATAGTATGATACATTTTCAATATTCAACTTAAAATATGGGAACAAATAATAAAGATTTTAAAGGGCCAAAAGATTTGACAAATATAACCTCTGGTTTTCAAATCCTGAATTAAGAAATCAAATATTTTTATAGAAAAGTTACAAAATTGTGAGATGTTGTTTTTATGCATTCAAATGTTGTTAGTAAGAACAAATATGAAAAACAGCAGCCTGTTTTTATTTACACAAAATCGTTTATATATTTACTTCATACAGCTACAACATTTAATAAAGTTGTACAACAGATAAATGCATTTAGGCAAAATGAATTTAAAATATTATTTACACACAAAATTTAATGTCTAAATTTTCAAATTTTAGGGATAGTTTAAAAAAACAAGGAGACATGCTTATGCACATCTAAAATCATTTGGTGTCTAATGGTCCTGTGGTCAGGTAGTGACGAATCTATTGAACTCAGCCCCTTGATCTTTGGTTACTTTGTATGTGTTGGAAGTCCCTGTTAAATTATTTAAGGCCGTAGTGTTGGACATTGCATTCTAGAGATGGGTTCTAACATTGTTGCCTGGACATCAGTGCCAGCTAGTACACAGGAGTTTCATGTGTTCCTTGAAATTGAAGTGTTTATGCTACTTGACTGCTTAGACAAGCTGTGCTAGGTTTTACTCTGAAATAAACAACATTGTTATATATTTCACTTGGGAAACTAGGTCGGGATTACTAATGTTATTTTACGTTCAAGTCGTGAAGTTAAGTTTCCCATATCAAAAATAAATAAATGCAACAAAAAAATGGGGGATACTTTATTTGAAATGAGTTAAATTATGTCACATGGTCATAATGGTACCCTGTTTAAGTAAGATATAAATATTTTCCAAGTTGTTACTTTTTTAAATATTTCTATTTATAATGTTTTTTATTAAAATTAGAGTAAATGTTTACGTTTATACGGTATTTCGGTTGCTAATTAATTATTAAATCGATTTTTAAGTACGTGAGAATGTTTCTTGTTGGGGATAAAACGGGGGAATCACCTTTACGTAACCGGAAATAGAGTAGAATAGCAAGTTATTGCGTTTCAGAAACCACGTCATTTTGAACAATATTACATTTTCAGACAAAAAATAGAAGTGGGGACCGTAATGACATTTTTTTTGTTAAATAGTTTTTAAAAAAGTATCCTGTTAGTTTTTAAATATCAAATATACCTTCTGATAATGAAAGCATTGCACTTACTGCATTAACAGCTTAGCGACAATTATTCAATTATTTTTTTGTATAATTTGACACTGTTTTTTTAATTGCACTAACCTTTTTTTAGTTTACCAGATTACTTGCGCTTTTGTAGCCTAGCACCTGAGAAAAATAGTTTTTTTAACATGGATGCAAACCACATTGATTTGAGTTCACATTTGTTAAACAAATGGCAAAATCTCTTACACTCACATGCTAGAAGATTGGCCTACTACTTTGTCCACATTACATTCTTCTTTGCTCGAAGAATGTATATTTTCTTATCCTACTTATCTTCTGTTAAATTGGAATTACCTAACAGCAAAATTTTAACAGCAAAATCTGTTATCAACGACGGCAAAAATTTGAAAAAAATACCGAAACATTTAGCTTTAATTTTTGGAGATAACACTGATAGTAGTTTTATTGTTAATGCTCTTGTTTGGGCATTTTTAATTGAAGTTCCTTGCATTACAATTTACAATAAATCAGGTAGGTTTTAATTTTTTAAACTATTTTACTTGCACATTATTTTAAGTAAAATATACTTTAAAGATATATATAAATTGATTTGTAGGCTCGCTGGAGAATAAAAAAAGTATTATTGAGTCGAAATATAAAGAAAAATGTAAATTATTTAGTCTTGATGCGAAACCTATTTTGTTGAACACAGCTTTTCATAAAGGGTCATTTAATGGTAAGTAAACTTTTAATGATATGTGTATGTTTTTAGTTTAATTTGAAGCTGAATGCTTATTTTAAATAATATATTTCCATATTAAATTATGTTATTTTAGTTTGTGTATTATTTTCCAATTTTATTTAAAACTAATTTTTATTAACAGAAAATGAAAAATCGAGATATATTGTTGTAGTAACATCGTTTAAGTCAATGCAAAATCAGTTTCTTGAAGTTGCCAAGCACTTGTGTACAGAAATGGCTAAAGAAAATCATAAAATAAATGATTTAGACAAAAAATTGGTAGATCGCTCATTAAGAGGTAAATAATACGACTTACCAAAGGGTATTATAAAAAATATAATACTTGTTCAACAAACATTAATTTTTTTTTTTTAGAACATTGTCCATGTTTGGTGGACCCAGATTTAGCAATTTGTTTTAATGATTATTACACATTTGCTGGTTATCAGCCCTGGTCAACAAGATTAACTGAAATTTTGTAAGCTTTGTTATTTTGTTTAGTTTATATAAAGTTTTATTAACCAATTGTTAAATATAATAAAATTTTAAGCTATCACTGGCATTTTGTTGAGATAAATATTACACTAAGTTTTGGCTAAAAAATTATAAAAAGAAGAGTTCTTTGGTATTGATTTAAACTTTACCACATTTCTTAATTCTAGACATTTAAAATCAACCACTAATCTTTCCTACCCTAAATTCCTCGAAGCATTACAGAAATTCGCCCGCTGCCAGCAGAGATTAGGAGCATAACCTTTCTTTTTATTATTTCATTCCAAATATATTTCAAATATTTAGTAAGATACTAGGAAATTTTTAAATTGCGAAAAGGCCTACTGTATTTCAATTTTAAATTTTATTTATCTAAAAAAGCAATCACTATTAGAGAAGTACTTTTTATTGGTTGACTTGCCTATATGTTCAACCATAAATGTTTTGTATGTTTATGAATAATTGTTGTTTATCATGTTTAAGTGAGATTTCGTCATTTTAATAAAAAAATCCTAAATTAAAAAAAAACAAGATGTAAAATTATGTTAAGTGTAAACCATAAATTGTTTTTTTTGCGAGTTTTAATATATTTTGTTGTAATGAAATAGTTGACATTTAATTACATTGGGAGATAGTTATTGTTATGTATCTACAGGACGATTGAAATACAGGATACAGTGATGGTCACGTGACTTCCTTATGCAGATACCCTCTCGAAATAATTAATAATTTAGTTAAGGTTATCATATAAGCTAAGTGTCAATGCGAACTGTCATAAAACGATTTAAATGTAAACATAACTTTTTAGTAAAACTGTATATTGAAAATACAAACAAATGGAAGTATTATTTTTAAAGAAAAAACGCAAATAGATGGTTACCAATATTTTTAACATTTCGTCTTGACCTGTCCTTTAGTTAAGATAGGTTTTAATGTGGGTTTGTTTGAAAATGTTTTGTTATTTCTTTGGCTTTGCATCGATGGGGACTTAATAGCTCTGTTAAAATAAAACTGTTAACTACCAACTATAAATTACCACCAAAGTAATACTCTTTAGTTTTTTATAATTCATTTTATTACTTATATGGTGACCATTCAATTTAACGCGAAGAGTTTAATTTATTGAAATAAACGAAAAGGAAAAAAATGTTATTAGATAAGTTTGACTGGGGATAAGTTATCGCCGGGCTAAGTTTCCCAAGGTTAAATCAGCTTTGGGTTCAAATTTAATGAATTAAACGTATGTTTATAAAACTAAAAAAAACATACAAACTTACACTTTTGGAAGAGCATTTTTGTTCTTTTTTCCATTGAGCAAACTAGTACCATCTTTGCTTAAACTCTTTCTTCGAGGTTGATCGTTGTCCTGTGTTGTTTCTTCTATGTTTGGTAATAATTTGCTAATGCCGCGCAGTTGATAACCAGCTCGCCTGTAAATCTGAGCAATCGATTCCTAAACAAAAAATAAAATCTTAGAAAAGTGTTTATTAAAGTGGTGCTAGGAAAATTAAAAAAAAATCTCACTAAAGTGACTTTATTGATTTTAATTTTTAAAATCACATATTTATGCGTTCTGTTTAGATTTCAAAGTTTGAATTGACATTATGTCCTTGCATATCTGCTATTACTAAATTTGACCTGTGCAATATTTGCGATCGGGTAGCCAAGATTATGTAATCTTCTTTCTTTGATTGGATCTTCGCAAATTTTTGTCAAGAAATTTTTCTTTTTTAACTTTATTGGTTTACGGGCTACAATTTCATTCACCGTCTTTTTTTAATACAATGTTAGCATTGGTTAGTTCAAATAACAACGACCAGCATGGTTTCCACCACTACTTTATATATATTTTTTTGTATATTTATGTTAACCTTTTTTTTAAAGTTTTTCCACCTTAAGTTTGTCATCCATTTTTCAAAGGCCTCGGCTTCGTCCAACAATCGCAATGAGGCAGTGTTAAGCATATTACGCATTGTAACAGTATGTCGTAACTTACTGCCGCTTACATTTACTACAACATTAAAAACATTATTAGTAACCTTTTTGCCTACATGTTACAATCACACTGGAGTCCAGGCCTTGGTTATGAGATAACTTACAAGCTCGTTCTATGGCGATCAATGTATGTCTCGGTATAGTAAGGCACTCGACACAAGAAGATGACAAAATATAAGTTGACTTTAGGTTTTCTCCAACCCCAAAGAAATCTCCCTTTTCAAATTGACCTGCATAAATAAACACAGCAATCAAAGTTAACCCCAACTATTCAAGTTTGTGAATAAATTGACTGACCAATAACAAGAAAATGTGAACTCATGTGTCGACTTTTACTCTGGCAAGCTTTAAGCGCCTCCTCTTGGGAGGGGAGTGAAAGCATTGTTTGTCCCTTTTCCAAGTGTGATGTTGTCTCCAATATTGCCACTTTCTACATGTAAATAGTTAAGTAATAACTTGGGTGTTTATGTTACTATTTTCAAGTGTCAATTACTCTAAAGAGAATTCAAAAACGTGAAATAGCAACTTTTTCACGTACAATGCGTAAAAAAGTTAGATGTTTTCTACATAAATCAAGATTACGATATACCTTGATTAGTTTACAAATTCCGGACACAATGAAGTAAACATGTTCAGTAACGCTGTCAGTGTCCCCTAATATTACTTTGCTTGGAAGGTAGTCACAAAGGCGACAATTGAGATTGACATTTCTAAGTTCTTCTTCCCGCCAATTGCTTTATCAAAACAAAATTTGGGTTTACATACATTTTATATAGGTACAGTGTAGTTTCGCATAGCTTCTGTTTGTTCATTTTTGTACCCTGCCTTTTTTGGGGTTATTTAAAGGGGTTTTTCGTGTAAAAATTTATACTTACGAGAAAAACGGAAGGGATTTTAGCGTTTGGTCTTTGTCTTGCCATTCCTGTTCGTAACTACTACGTAAAACCATATCAAAATCAGGTTTGTCTACCCGTAAAAACTGCGAAGTTTCTGTAAAAGTAAAACTTTAGACAAATTCTGTTTGATATTACCAATTAAACGCTTTTTTAATCTTTTATAATCATGATGTTTTACAATATTGTAAAGATCACTCTAATTTTTTACATTAAACCGCACCTTTGCACACAATTGTGGCTGATCTTTTGCAGTCTTGAATAAGTGCAAGTTCGCCAAACGAACTACCAGCAGGTATTTCACCTACAACGTGGTTTTTCTTTTCTCCAGTCCTGTTGTCGAATTGACTAACCTTAACAAGGGTTTACAAAATTTGTAATATAAACATAGACATATACTTTACTATTTGTAAAGTAAAGTTGCTGCGACTTTAGGGTTGAAATACCTGTACTATCACACTGCCAGTAACGATAAAATACATCGAGAAACCGTGGTGGCCTTCTTGAATAATAACTCTTCCTTCTTCAAAGGTTTCAAAGTGCATTACTCTTGTTAGCTCATGTCGTACCAGGTTGGAATATTTGTGAAAACACTTAACATGTAACGATATGTATTATAAAAACTGTAAAATGAAGCATTGCAAAAAAATGCGCGGATTTTAAAAGTAAAAAATATTTTACCTTCATTTGGGTAACAACAGAATGAATTAACTCCAATTCCTCTTCGGTTCTTTCCCAGGCATTTTTCATTAGAATGAAACGAGCTCGTTTTGATAAACCAGCGTTGCCCGAACTTCCAGCTTTGAATGCATTCACATTAAAGTGCAAAGTATCTTTATCTTCGTACCTGGAATAAATTTTTTAAACCAGTTTCAATTTCAAACTTTAAAAGTTTAAAATTTTTATTCACAAAATATTGATAAACTACTGTTCTACCATGTTTTGTTAAGTTCGTCCGAACTATCTTCTTTCTCGCTTACTAGCGGAATCATCCATCGACTGGCTCGAATAATTGCCCGCACAACATTTCGAAAACTCGTCTTAGCGTTGTTACTTTTCCAACGACTCAGAAACGGATTTACCTTTAACACCAAAATTTTGTTAAACGTCTAAAAAACCGTTAGTTGCTAAATCTAATTTCTGTATTCTTTAAGCTTAAAGGGGAATTTACTACGTACCTTCCTCACTTCTACTTCTTCAAAGGAATCTTCCGATTCTTCGGCTTCATTGGCGTCTGTTTCACCACAAGACGGCACAGGCGCAACATCTAGTAAAAAAATAAAAAATAAATTAAAATGTCATGTAGTGTGGTGAACCGGTCATGGCGTCGGACTACGAGCCGAAAGGTTTTGAGCCACGCGTTTACGGATAGCTTAATCACGTTCCAACCGCACACCCTTACCCGAGAAAAACATTAAACCTAAGGGAATATGAAAAAAAATTTAAAGCAGTTAGGTTACTGGTATGGCACCGCAATACGGGGCCAAAGGTCTAGTTTAGGCCTCCCGAATGCCATGCTCTTAAGTATATAATATTTATACACAAGCCTTACCTTTGAGAATATTATTCGGTCTCTTTCTTTGTTTTCTATTTGAATAGAATGGTCTGATATCTGGTAAAACTAAATCGCAATATCTGGGCTCGTGTTCCGCCATTTTTGTTATTATTAATAAACTTTATAAATTTTATATCAAAATTAAGTTAAGACTTGTGACGTCATAAGAAAAGATTAAGTTTTTTTTTAAACTGGCTTTCACGAGTTATTTATGTGTTATTTTAAATAATTTCTTTCTTTGAGTATTTTAAAACCAAGAAAAACTATTTAATATTTATAAATTTGTGCTCACGTGATTGATTTATTACTATATTTAAATAATTTAATAATTTAACACAAATGCAATGGTGCAATGGGTGTCTAAAGCAATTGAAATAGCCTAGCGAAGTACATTTTTACATACAATTACATCATAGTTTGGTCTGTTCTAATTCTTTGTCAAAACAATAATTTATTTGGCCACCGGAAAGATTTTCAGGTTCGGTGTGAGATTGACCATTTTTCAGATCAACATTTTGCAGGTTTTCATTTTCTCTTAATACCCGGCCACCGTTAGCCAAGTTACATTGAAGAAAGTCGTACTTTGCTGGTATAAGGCGCCTTTTAAACATATACTTAAACATATATGAAACTACGACAAGTGTTATAAACGAAATAATCATTGAAAAGGTTTTGTATGGAAAGTTCAGGCCTCCAGGGTAGTTAATAAAAGGTTCCAACCCAAATACTGGTTCTCCGCCTCCTAGTCTTAATATAAGACCAACAATGTAAGCTGCAATCGATCCGTACGTGTTTGGGTCTCCATAAATAACATACGTCAACTAAAATAAAAAGGTTTAATATTTATGGCTGCCAAAAAAGGAACCACACGTTTTACAAAAGGTCCAAGGTCCGAATTAAAAACTTTTATAGTGCGTTTTAATACTGTAAAACGAATTTAATGTCATAAGTTAAACAAACCAGAATTTACTTAGCTGTACAATTTTTTAAACACGTTTTTCAAGAAACTAATTTAACATATTGCAATTTTACATATTCACCTGTGGAAATAGAATGACGTACACGAAGTCACCACTTAGAAACCAAAGTGCGTACACGGACTTTATAGTAAGCGCAAGCACAGTTGCTATTGCTCCGTTTATGATAATAGATACTCTCATTACCCAAACTAACTCTGCATCTTTAGCCTGTAGATAATATTAAAAATGTACGGTAACCAATATGCAAACCATTTTTTTAATGCAAACTTTTTTTTATATTTTTTTTCACAAAATATTATTATTATAGCCCAAAACTTACATGTAATGTGGACAAACATGTAATGTGGTTTATTATTCCACTTTTACTAGAGTCTGTTTGCGGAATATTAAAATACAGCTTGGCACAATAGTTAGACGCTACAGGTTTCATTTACCTTTTGTCGAAATGTTTGATGATAAATGTTATGGGTAAACATGCTAGATGCTGACAAGATACTAGAGTCAGCTGACGACATTACCGCAGCAGATACGGCGCCCAAACCTATAACAGAAACTGCAATCGGGGTAAGATATTGAAGAACTATTGGTAAAATCATCGACGCTTGGTTATTTTCGAATGGCGTTTGGTTTCCGTAAGCAGTTGCGTTCCAGTCTAAATGTACATACACTTTTGAATAAATAAAGCAACTTACAAATATATATTTTAAATACCAATGCTTCTACATAGTTTTTGTTTTAAAATTTAGTTATGTAACTTCTTGATACCTGTAGAAAACGCTATAGCACCGATAAGAACTGATGGAATTGACATAATAAGACAGCCCGCTGAAGCAATAAAGGAAAGTAACTGGGCATGCGCTACACTGTCGGACGAAAGAACTCTTTGGAAGTATACCTGCCACGGGATTCCGCCAAACATCTTAAAAATATGTTTTTGTAACTAATATCGTTAAAAGGTTTTACAAAAAAAAAGACTAAGGAGAGACTATAGGTGTTTACGTTCTCACATAAATTCATCGATAATTTCGATTTTATTCAATTATAAACACTAGTTTATAAAATGTTACCAGTAATAGCATAGAATCTATCCATAATCCTGTCACTTCGATATCCCACATTCCCAACCAACTGTTTTCCCCATGAGCAGTTGCAGATATATCGCTTACAGCCGGATTGGTAAACGCAAACGGTATGCTTACCCACTGCATAACAAGTACAACCAATGTTTAAATCTATGTACAACTTATAATGCCACAATATTACAAGTATTGTTCTTACCAATCCGACAAATATACAAAACAGTTGTACAACGTCTGTATAAGCAACTGAGTACAGGCCTCCGACCAAAGTATACATCAAGGCAACGCATGCTGATATAATAACAGATATATTGACGTCCAAATCAAGAACCACTGATAACGTTCCACCTTAGGTTAAAACAATTTAGTTTTGTACGCATTAGGTGGATAACTAAACTTAAAAAAATCTTGCTAATTACCGAGGGCAGCTAAAACAGCAGCAGACCAAAATAGTTCGCCCATTAGTGCAGGTAGATACAAAAGACCTCCCATTCGACTTCCTAATTTTTGTTGCAAGGGATCAAGCATTGTGACATATCCCTGTAATGTAAATTTATAGTTAAACCAAATTGTTTTTTATTAAGTATATTGTAAAAGCAAAAACTTAAGTAAAATTCATTTTTACTTTGGTGCTGCCTTTAATAAAAGTTAAGCTGATTACTTAACACGAGTGGCCTAACATTTTAGTTTTAAGGTTATTTATGTTAATCAACAATTGCTTACCTTGCTTCGCATTTGTTTTGCATAAAATAACCCCCCAAGTGCAAGGCTAATCGCGTAGCCGACAGGGGCTTGGGTCCACAAAAGCCCATATCCCGGCGTATAAACATACTCTGCTGTTCCATTTATAAATCCGCCTCCAACCCAAGTAGCTTCAAAAATATTTTAGTTCATTGTATAAAGCACATTACCAAAAACGTTTAGTTTACATGTATGTAAAATGTGTTAAAAACTTTTATATCGGTCAATAATAACATCTATATTGGGCATAATACAAGACAGTGGTTGTTTAGGGTTTATTTCATCTAAGAAATAGATTGTAAAAAAATTGATAGTATATTACAGAATGCGTAAGCCATTCATGATAATTAATCAACTTTTTTGAATAAAAATTACCTGTCATCGTAAAACACCCAACAAACAAACCAATGTCTCTTCCTCCAACCATTATTCTCTCACTTCCCCTCTCTTCCTCTCTTTTTCCTTTCTTTTTCCAAGCCGCCCAAATTCCTATTCCAAGTATTACGAGGTAAAACACAATGATAGAAACAAGGCCAGGCACGTTTACCGCCATAGTTTATCAAGCACGTAAATCACTTTTTAACGACTGTTGAATTAGGTGTTAAAAATCAAATAAAAAAAACTTCATATATTTGACAAACAATAAAAATTTTTATCATTCTGTTTTTGTTAAAAAAAGTTTTTAATCGCACTAACTGATAAAATCGTGATATGCTTATTCAGTAAACTGTATGCAAGTTAATGGTCATTGATTATGTTCAGTTTGACCTAATGATACTTTAAATATAAACTTTTAGTTTAAGACAATAAAAATCAACAAACATGTTCACTTTGACTGCATCTAAATATATACTGATGGTCGTTTTTTAAACGTCCCGTATTTTTATTTTCCTTTCTATTTGTTAAATTAGTGGGCTACTTCATTTTTAATTTCCTGTGTTATCGACAAAAATCAGTTGAATGTAATGAATTCCATTGTTAGGAAGAAGTTGTAAAAATCCAATATTGATATAAAAGCGTGTGTACAAACAATAACACGTAACTTCACAACGGGAGGTCAACAGAACCAACCTCAACACAGTTTAAGTTTTACTTAATAAAATTTACCTTATAACTTTTGTTAAAAATTTAACCGTATTTTTTGGTTGTAAAATATATCCATAAATAAATATTGAAAGTCGTATTTTTATTTACATGTGGTAAACCGTAGGTGGGCACCAAGGATCACACGTAAACAACAACATGCGGAAAAAAACAACATTGAACTATAGCAGGGTAACACTAAAAGAAGGAATGAGGAAAACGAGGAAAACGAGGAATTGACACTAAAACGAGGAAATCGAGGAAAATGAGGAATCGAGGAATTATGGCAATACTAAAAGAAGGAATGGGGAAAGTGAGGAAAAGAGGGAAATTTTTTTCGCGGAAATCGGGGAAATAATTTTTTTTTATGTTTTAAAAATTAAATATAAAATTAAAAAAGCAGAAGAAAAACAAAACAAAAACAACGAAAACAAGTAAATAAGAAATCAAGGAATAATGAAAATAGTGAAACCGAGAAATAAGAAAAATAGGGAAACCGAGGAATAAGGAAAATAGGGAAACCGAGGAATAATGAAAATAGAGAAATTGAGGAATAAGGAAAATAGGGAAACAATAATAATAAGGAAAATAGGGAAACAATAATAATAATAAAACAATATATATGCATATATATTAAATGACACTTTGATAAAATAACTTTTATTATTTAAAATTAGAATAAATATTCTATTGATTGACAATAAAAACTTTTATAAATATTTTAAACAATTTCAACACTCAAGAACGAAAATAATTAATACAGGTGTTATTATTTCTTCTTTCTTTATTTTTTCTATTTATAGAACCATTTAAGATAACTATTTTGATTTGCTTGATAAAATGAAATAAAGCATAAGTAAAACGTATATGTTAAGTAGGGAAAAACATTATTTTTTTTGTATTGAATATTTCTATGACAACCTATAAGAACACAATATAATGAAATGAAATGTAAAACCACAATTATAATTAATTTATGTGAATGACAATGGCCAAAGTAATTTATAATAAAAGTGTTTATATAAGTTTATGTGGTATAGGGTTTCCTTTGTAAAGAGGTATATAATGGCAATGTTTTGTGCTAGTAGTGTATAATTTTTTTTAATCAGACCACCTACAAGAATTTTTTATTAAGTAATACAAGTTTACTTTTTTAATAAAGTAAAAGTTAATTTTTAAAAGGTGTTTCATCATTTTAGAATATTATCAACAAAAAAATTTATAATATTGCAGAGAAATGGATGACAATTCTGAGCAGATTCTTGCAGAAAATTTCCATCAGTACCTAAATGAAAATGGAACTGAGAAAAATCCAAAAGAAACTGGAATCCTACTTCACCAACTCGGTTTGGTTTACAAAAACAAAAGCCCTGATAAACTAAGCTTACTTAAAAGTGCTGTTCTTCTTAATGGAGCCTTATTAAGAAAACCTGAAAATTTAGAAGATATTACAAATGATTTGCATCTATTTTGCAAGCATATCTTGGAGTTGGCTGGTGCAGAAAACAAAGACGCTGATTTAATTTCTGCCTCAAGTGATGTCAAACCCAAAATTGATAAGATGAGAGAGGTGGCTAAAATTGATGTTAATCAATCATTAAAATTGCCAGAAATTAAAAATGATTGTGACCCTAAAGAAAGGCAAGATATGTTGGTTTGTAAAATTGATCACATACAAGGTATTCAAAACAAAATTACTTCTGATTTTATTGAAATAATGGACATCTTAGCTACATTTACTCGTAAAACATTGGGAAAACCACCTTGTCGATATGCTTTAGTTGGAATGGGCTCATTGGCTCGAAAAGAAATAACCCCATACTCTGATTTTGAGCAAATGATTATTCTTGAGGAAGGAGTTCAAAAAAGAGATGACTATAAATATATTTTGGAGTATTTTCGCTGGTTTGCAGTAATTTTTCTTGTAACTTTAATCAATCTGGGAGAAATGATTATTCCATTTGCGGATATTAAATCTTTTCAAAATTTTAAACCAAAGTTTCGAGATCAAGTTGCAAAGGTTGGAATTTGCCCAGATGGATTTAACCTTTCAGCAGGTAAAAATGCAATTTGTGGTAGCATCGAACTGATCAAAACACCAAGTGAAATGAGTAAATGCCTTAGTCAAGATTTTCTACAAAATTTTTTTCCAGATCTTGTCTCAGAGAAAACAGCTCACTTTGTAAATGTACTTTGTAAGACAAGGTTTGTATCTGGAGACCGAGAAGTACATTATGAATTATTTGAAAAATCCCATCAAGTTTTTGTTGACAATTATGATTTACACATGAAATTACTACAAGCTACAATTGACAAGGAATATCTAGAATTTGATATATTGCACAAGCTACACAATTATGTGCAAAATAACAAAATTGACATAAAGCGTTTGGTATATCGTACATCTACATTATACATTGTTGCAATGGGAAAACGATACAAGTGTAAGGCAGCCTCTTGTTCTGAAATTTTGTCTGAGTTGAAGGAAAAAGAGTTACTCTCTGAAGAAAGTCAAATCAATTTAAAGTACATCCTTGCATTGGCCTGTGAGGTAAGATTAAAGATATACAAGGGTAAGGAAGAACAGCAAGACAACATTAATGATGTTAATGAAGGAAATGTTGAAAAGTTGAAACTTATTGAAGCCATTGGTTTGCAAAGTGCTGTTGATTATTTTTCAATAACTGATTCCTTGCAGGGAAGTGCTAGAGTTATAATAAACATCAATGAAGAACCATTTAAGCTACACCCAGAAATAAGGTTTTCGGTTGCAGCCATGTTGACAGATGTTGTAACAGCAATTGGGTATTTGGATAGAATTTACGGTTCAGCTTTTGAACTATCCAAAAATCATTTAAATATGCTGGAGTTATTTAAACGAAATAACATTTTTTATGATGTGATTAAAACAAATGAATTGGCGGCCTCTCATGCTAAACTATTACCTTTTTGGGACAAATGCATTAAGTCTGTAAAAAATAAAAATTCTTGTTCGATTATAAACAAAGAAATATCAACTAAAGTAATTGAAGCAACCATGAACCAACTTCAAATTGAAAGCTCTAACAAAACTGAGGAAATTACAACACTTGCGAACAAAGTGTTTGATGGTTCTAAGCAGCAGCAACAGTGTGAAGATCAAGCAAATGAAATTTTAAAACCATTGGAAGAAAGTTTGAACCAGGACAAGTCAAATAAGCAATCAACTGAGCATATAAAAAAAGACCAAAAAAGGGAAAGAAAACCTGACACTAACTCAAATATAAACAATTGCGAAAAACGACAAATTAAGGAAAATTTTATTGAACGTGCAAAGGTTGTTTGTAATGCTTTGCGAAGTACGAATGCAAATGAATTTATTCAAACTGACCATTCGGCAATGATACATCAAATTTGGAACAATGCTACGCCGGAAAATCAGGAAAAAATTAAAACTGAAGTAAAGAAATGTAAAAATTTTGTTTCCAAAGCGAACAAATGTGTTGATCAAGAAGAAATTAAAGTAATTCAAAAGTTAGATGATCTTGGTATGAGACCATTAGTTGAAGAAGCATTTAAATCCGATCAACAACCTAATGAAAATATGAAAAAGTTTAATATGAAAGAGTTTTTAGGTTTTTTTGGTATTCCAAGTGTGGAATATATGAATGAAATAATTGAAGGATTGGCAAAAAGAAATTTAAATGACATAACCTTAGAAGGACTTGTGCAGGTAATAGGAGAAGAAATGATGCAAATTGGCTTCCGTAGGGGAATAAAGTATCTTGAGGCATTTTGTAATCAAATTAGTGACAATGTTGCAGAACTTGGTCACCAACTCACAACAGCGCAAAAACCATCACAATGTGCAAATGATAATACACCACACTGTAGCAAAACCGACAAAACAAGGTTTAAAGAGGACACAGAAAGTCGAAACAAGGAAAGAAGCAATTCGAATAAACCCAAATTGTCGGATGTTGAACATCTATCAGAAGAAGATAAATCACTATTTCAAGATTTGATGAAATCAGTTATTCACTTTAATGATTCAGAATATGAGGATGACTTGGACTAATAATTTTTTTTAAAGTTTTGTTGCACTGTTTTATAATTGATAAAACTGTTTTTTTAGATTTGTTTTTTTTTACCTATGATTAAAATAAGGTTTTATTTAAAAAAAATTAGAGCTGTTGATTTTTATGTAATTTTTATACCCTCGTATTTTTTGCATATTATATATTAAATTTAAATATTACATTTTTAGTGGTAGAAAATAGTCTATCTGTAATGTAGTTTTCATAATTCCGGTAAAACTTATGTTACTATGGTAATGCATGGAATGAAAATAAATAATTAAGTTTATACAAAAAATCAAAGCTGTTTAACCAATTTTTACTAATAATTAGATTTATTTGATATAGTTTCTTAACACTTACATACACATATATTTACCTTATCTTATGATACACAAATTTTAACAAAATTTAAACACATAAATAGAAAAGTGCTGTTTAATTTTAACTCTCATAAGGTATAAAACCAATTATTTACACAAACATTGAAATCTTCATCTTTTAACTTCTTTTTTTTTAAATGTAAATGTAGTTATAATGCATAAAGAAATAAATTTTTTATTAATCTGTTTTTATTATTTATTGTTATAACTGTTAAGCTAAAAACTTACAAATATTAAAATAAACCTCTGATTTTACTAGTAATATAATTTAATAAAACCTATCATATTTAGTTTACCAAATTAAATAGCTTATTGGAAAAAGTTAATACCAATTTATTGAAAATTTGGTATTGAATTATTGTTAACAAACATATTATTTACAAGGGAATATTGTAGTGTTGTTACTTGTTTGAAAACGTATTTTTACAAAACATTAAAAACATTTTTACAAATAAAGAAATAGTAAACTGCAGCTTTTATTCGTTGTACTTAGCCAGTAGGTAACAAAAACTAAATTAAAATTTAGCTGCCAAATTTCCTTTAAACAAAATCCAAGAACTTAATTAAAATTTGTAATGTTTTATTGTTTTTTTATTGTGTAATAAAGTGACGGTAAGAAATTTAATATGCAAATATTTGGTGGAACATTAAATCGGAACTCATAAAATCTAAGTAGTTAACTAATTTTAAAAGTCAAAGTTGTAAAAAATCAGTTTCTTAAAACCGAAGTGATTGTAAAATCTGTTTTTATTAAATTTAAAAGGAACCAAAAAAAATTCTTCGAAAGGTTTTATTGTTAAAGCAAGTATCTAGTGACTACTTTATATGTAAAACAGTTGCAGTTTAAAGTATTTGTTTTTATATAAAATTTTATGATGAAATATAAGTGAGTATATAAGAATTTAAAATTGTTGTTTTTAGGAAATTGTTGGAGTTTTTATTTGTAATAATTACTACAAAGATGACTAATGATTGTGAACAAATTCTTGCTAAAGAATTTCACCAGTACTTAAATGAAAATGGAGTTGAAAAAAATCTAAATAAAACTGGAATCTTACTTCACCAACTTGGTTTAGTTTACAAAAATAAAAGCCCTGATAAATTAAGCTTACTTAAAAGTGCCGTTCTTCTTAATGGGGCTAAATTAAGAAAACCTGAAAATTTAGAAGATATTACAAATGATTTGCAACTACTTTGCAAGCATATCTTGGAGTTGGCTGATGTGGAAAACAAAGATGCTGATTTAATTCTGGCATCAACTGATGTTAAACCCAAAATTAATAAGATGAGAGAAGTGGCTAAAATTGATGTTAAACAATCATTAAAATTGCCAGAAATTAAAAATGATTGTGACTCAAAAGTAAAAAAGGATTTGTTAGTTTGCAAAATTGATCACATACAAGGTATTCAAAACAAAATTACTTCTGATTTTATTGAAATAATGGACATATTGGCTACATTTACTCGTAAAACATTGGGAGATCCTCCTTGTCGATATGCTCTTGTTGGAATGGGCTCATTGGCTCGGAAAGAAATTACCCCATACTCTGATTTCGAGCAAATGATTATTCTTGAGGAAGGAGTTCAGGAAAGGGATGATTATGAAAATATTTTGGAGTATTTTCGCTGGTTTGCAGTGATTTTTCTTGTTACTTTAATCAATCTGGGAGAAATGATTATTCCATTTGCTGACATCAAATCATTTCAGAATTTAAAACCAAAGTTTCGAGATCAAGTTGCAAAGGTTGGAATTTGCCCAGATGGATTTAACCTTTCAGCTGGTAAAAATGCAATTTGTGGTAGCATCGAACTGATCAAAACACCAAGTGAAATGAGTAAATGCCTTAGTCATGATTTTCTACAAAACCGTTTTTCAGATCTTATTTCAGAGAAAACAGCTCACTTTGTAAATGTTCTTTGTAAGACAAGGTTTGTATCTGGAGACCGAGAAGTACATCATGAATTATTTGAAAAATCCCATCAAGTTTTTGTTGACAATTATGATTTACACATGAAATTACTTCAAGCTACAATTGATAAAGAATATCTTAATTTTAATGTTATGCAGAAACTACACAATTATGCACTGAATAACAAAATTGACATAAAGCGTTTGGTATACCGAACATCCACACTATACATTGTTGCAATGGGAAAACGATACAAGTGTAAGGCAGCCTCTTGTTCTGAAATTTTGTCTGAGTTAAAAGAAAGCGGGTTACTCACTGAAGAAAGTCAAATCAATTTAAAGTACATCATTGCATTGGCTTGTGAGGTAAGATTAAAGATATACATGGGTAAGGAAGAACAGCAAGACAACGTTAATGATGTAAATGAAGGAAATGTTGAAAAGTTAAAGCTTATTGAAGCCATTGGATTACAAAGTGCTATTGATTATTTTTCTATTACTGCTTCTTTGCAGGAAAGTGCAAGAATTATGGTAGATGACAACAAAGAACCATTTAAAATGCATCAAGAAATAAAGTTTTGGGCTGCATCTATGTTGACAGATTTTGTAACGGCAATTGGATATTTGGATAGGATTCATGGCTCACCCTCCAAGCTGCCTCAAAGTCAACCTGATATGCCGGAGTTATTTCAAAGAAATAATATATTTCATAATCTCATTCAACCCAATGAATTAGCAGCAAGTTATCCCAATCTATTAAAGACAGGTGAAAAATACATCAAACTTGCAAAAAAGGGGAATTTCTTGGAAAGTCTTAATTTGGAAATGTTAAGTAAAGTAGTTAAAGCAACCATGAAACAACTTCAAATTGAGAGCTCAAACAAAACAGAAGTAGCTAGTATTCCTAGCATTACACCTGGCAACAAGGTGCTTAGTAGCTCCAACCAGCAACAGTTGTTTGAAGATAATGCAATACAAATTTCAAAAACTTTAGGAAAAAATGTAAACCTTGGTAAGCCAAAAAAACAGTCAAATAAGCAACCAGATGAAGAACAAAAGAAGAAAGGTAAAAATGATCACAATCCAAATTCGGAAAATTATGAAAAACAAAAAATTAGGGAGAATTTTATGAAACGCAGTAAATTTTTGATCAATCATATGCAAAGTATGAATGTAAATGATTTTATTCAACATGACCCATCTGCAACAATACATCAAATGTGGAACAATGCTTCACCAGATGGTAAGGAAAGAGTAAAAACTGAGGTACAGGAAAGACAAGCCTTTGTAGCCAAGGCTAACATAATTCTTGATCAAGAAGCTATCAAACTAGTTCGAAAGTTAGATGATCTTGGGATGAGACCTATAGTTGAAGAAGCATTTAAGTCTAATTCAATGCCTAGTGCAAAGCCTTTAAATATGAAAGAATTTTTAAAATTTTTTAATTTGCCAAATGTGGAAGATTTGGAAGAAATATTGGAAGGACTGGAAAAAAGAGATTTAAGTGACATAACTTTAGAAGGACTTGTGCAGGTGATAGGGGATGAAAGTATGCAAGTTGGCTTTCGCAGGGGGACAAAGTTACTGGAGATATTCTGTGAACAAATTAGTGACAATGTTGCAGAACTTGGCCATCAGTTTGCATCTGCTCAAGATTCATCACAAAGTACAAATGTTACTACACCACATTGCAGTAAATATAAAAATAAAAGTTTTGAAAAAGACATAAATACTTTTAACAATGCCAGTACCAATAGCAATAAACCAAACCTGTCTTCTGTCAATAATTTATCAAAAAAAGATAAATTACTGTTTCGTGATTTAATGAAATCGGTTATTCATTTTAACGATCCTGAAGTGTTATTGGGACAAAATAATAATAAGTGTTCACAACCTGGGGTTCAATTTGCATATGCTCTAGCCCCACTAAGCAGTGTGAATCTTAATAAACCACACTGCAGCCAAACTGTGAAAAAAACAGTTAAAGAAGACACAAAAGATAGAAAAAGATGCAAAAGAAATGAGGCAACATTATTTGCCCTCAGAAATTTTTTCAAAAAAGATAAATTGTTGTTTCAAGATTTTATGAAATCATTTATTGTTTCTAAAAAATTAGAATATGAAGATGATTTGGACTGATGATGCTGTTTTAATTTTGCTTGCATTTTTATAATAGATAAAAGCAAAAGAATAAAAATGTCGTTTTTTAACACAAATGCATAAATAGGAATTAAGGCTGTTACGGATTTCAATGATAACTACTGCAAATGTAGTTACTTTATCTTTACTAACAACTTTTGTATCATTTCTAGCTTTTTGCGCTTACAGATAATGAGATACAAGTTTATTTTTAACAGTTACTTGAAAGAATCAAAAAGTAGAGATTTTATTTTTTTATACTTCTTATTTTCCAATAATATTTTACTTAGTTAAAATAACACTTGTTTTTGTATAAACAAAAAGCAAAACTTTGGTTAAAATTGTTATGTTTTAATGTTTGTAAGAAACCCTTTAAGATTGTTTTATTATCAAATAATAAAGTTGTGTAATATGATTGTAAATAATTTTGTATTGAAGAAATGTTACAGTTTTTTATTAAACTTTTTAAAAATGTCATGAGCCCAATTTATTACATTTAGGTTTTTAATATCAAAGTCGTAAAATTCAGTTTAATAAAATTGAAGTAATCATAAATTTTTTTATTAAGTTTTAATATAATACAAAACTGTGCAAATTAATGTCAAAAGTGTTTTTTATTAAAAAAAATTTAATGGACATTGTAAACTGTTTAAAAAATATAATTAAAATTTAATAGTTACTGTAAATCAGAGTTAAAGATCAAAAAAATAATTAAAATTTTAATGTTTAGCAGAAACCCTTTTTTATTATAGTGTAATAACAATTTTAAACTTAACTGTAAAAATGCAATTTATTAAAATTGAAGTTATCGTAAAATATGTTTTTATAAAATTTAAAACTTTTTATTTTTTTTTATTAGGCCTGTATTTAATGACTAAGGTGTTTATAAAAGAGTGGTTGTTTTAGATATTTCTTTAGTAAAAAAAATGTACAAAGAAAATGGATTGTGATTGCGAACATTTTCTTCCTGAAGACTTTCACCAGTACCTAAATGAAAATGGAACTGAGAAAAATGTAAATAAAACTGGAATCTTGCTTCACCAACTTTTTACAAAAACAAAAGCCCTGATAAACTAAGCTTACTTAAAAGTGCCGTTCTTCTTAATGGGGCTAAATTAAGAAAACCTGAAAATTTAGAAGATATTACAAAGGATTTGCAACTACTTTGCAAACATATCTTGGAGTTGGCTGGTGCAGAAAACAAAGATGCTGATTTAATTTCTGTATTAAACAATGTCAAACCCAAAGTTGATAAGATGAGAGAAGTGGCTAAAGTTGATGTTTATAAATCATTAAAATTGCCAGAAATTAAAAATGATTGTGACCCTAAAGAAAGGCAGGAGATGTTGGTTTGTAAAATTGATCACATTCAAGGAATTCAAAACAAAATTACTTCTGATTTTATAGAAATAATGGACATCTTAGCTACATTTACTCGTAAAACATTGGGAGAACCACCATGTCGATATGCCCTTGTTGGAATGGGCTCGTTGGCTCGGAAAGAAATAACCCCATACTCTGATTTTGAGCAAATGATTATTCTTGAGGAAGGAGTTCAAGAAAGAGATGATTATGAAAATGTTTTGGAGTATTTTCGCTGGTTTGCAGTAATTTTTCTTGTAACTCTAATCAATCTGGGAGAAATGATTATTCCATTTGCTGATATCAAGTCTTTTCAAAATTTTAAACCAAAGTTTCGAGATCAAATTGCAAAAGGTTGGAATTTGCCCAGATGGTTTTAACCATTCAGCTGGTAAAAATGCAATTTGTGGTAGCATTGAGCTTATTAAAACACCAAATGAAATGGCTAATTGCCTTAGCCAAGATTTTCTACAAAACTATTTTCCAAACCTTATTTCAGAGAAAACAGCCCACTTTGTAAATGTTCTTTGTAAGACAAGGTTTGTATCAGGAGACCGAGAAGTGCATCATGAACTATTTGAAAAATTTCATCAAGTTTTTATCCAGAATTATGATTTACACATGAAATTACTTCAAGCTACAATTGACAAGGAATATCTAGAATTTCATCTAATGCAGAAACTACACAATTATGTGCAAAATAGGAAAATTGACATAAAGCGAATGGTTTATCGAACATCCTCACTCTACATTGTTGCAATGGGAAAGCGATACAAGTGTAAGGCAGCCTCTTGTTTTGAAATTTTGTCTGAGTTAAACGAAAGAGGGTTACTCACTAAAGAAAGTCAAATCAATTTGAATTACATCCTTGCATTGGCCTGTGAGGTAAGATTAAAGATATACATGGGTGAAGAAGAACAACAAGACAATGTTAGTGATGTTAATAAAGAAAATATTGAAAAATTGAAGCTTATTGAAGCTATTGGCTTACAAAGTGCTGTTGATTATTTTTCGCTTACTGCTTGTTTGCAGGATAGTGCAAGAATAATGATAGATGACAAAGAACAACCTTTTAAAATGTATCCAGAAATAAAGTTTTGGGTTGCTGTTCTACTAACTGATTTTGGAACAGCAATTGGATATATGGATAGGATTCAGGGTTCAAAGTATGGGTTGTCTGAATTTCCACCCGAACTGTTGGTAGGTGTTAACTGTAATCAAATTGGCGATAAAAATTGCAAACCAAAATTTATGCCTCAGCATGTAAATTCCTTACCTTTACTTGAACCACTTTTAAAGTTGGGAAAAAATAATGAACTTAACCATACCAATATGTTAAAATTAAAACTGAATGATGAAGTTCTGGAGAAATTAGCCAATGCAACAATGGCACAATTAGGACTTGATACCTCAAGAAAACAGGAAATGATGCAAGGATATAAAGATGCATTTGAAGGCAAGTTAAACTGTTCCCCTGATGAACAACCACTTAATGAAACTACAATTGGAATTCTAACGAAATTAAAGGAAAACTTACACAAGAATTCACCAAAAAATAAAACAAATGAAAACCCGAAAAAGCCACAAAATGAAAAAATAAATTCTAATGCCAAACTGAATCTTGAAAAAGAAGATAGTGATAAGGAAAAAAGCAAAAAAGAAAAGGTTTACCAAAATTATTTACGAAGGGCTAAAATTTGGAGTGAAGCAATGGAAAGTATTAAAGCTCCTGAGATTTCTAAAATAGATTTTGGACCGATCGTACAAAAGGGATTGCCTGACGAAACACCAGAAAAACAACAAGAAACTTTGAATAAATTGATAAAGTTACAAAAACTTTCTAATGATGCAAATAGTTGTATTGATGGTGAAGTTCCAAATTTGATTAAAAAACTAGATGATTTAAATGCGAGATCTGCTATAGAAAATGCTTTTAAGGCAAATCCTAATAGTACTGAAGGTGTATTTACTATGAAAGATGGAGTAAGGCTTTTAGGTTTCCCAACCGATGGATTTATAGGCGAAATACTGGATGGAATGCAAAAAAAAAACCTAACCAACATTACTATGGAAGGACTTGTAGAAGCTACTGGGGAAGAATTTCAGGAAATGGGAAAACGACAAAGTTTGCAATTCTTATTTCAAGTTGTTGAACAATTTAACCCAAATGCTTCTGATCCTACTTTAAAGTTTAAATCTGATCAACAAAGTGGTGAAAGCATCGACCCTAATATACCAAGCTGTAGTAAAGCTGGAAACCAATCTCCTCAAACAAAAAAGAGTTAAATTAAAATAAAAATATAGGTAAAATCATGCACAGAATATTCAAGATGAATAAATGCTAACACTATAAAACAAAAAATGAAGTTTGTAAAAGTGCTTTAAAAATGTAAACATAGACAGTAACATTAAGAAAAAACAAAAGTAATGGTATTGGAATTTATCACGCGATTCTAGATTATTGTGTTAAAATTTTATACAGATTTTGTATTTATCTTAAAAAAATTTAAACATTAAGATAATTTTGACTAATAATTGATTTTAAATTTTACTTACTTTGATAATATTGATAAAAATGTTAATTTAAAGTTATATTATTCAGAATTAACATAATTCTTATAATTAACATGTTTTTACTTATGTTATTATAGAATTTTCATTTATTTGTAAAAAGAAAATAATATAAAATTATTGTATATATGTTAAATTTTACTCTGTACAATTTTATGTATTTAAAAAATACTACTTCAAAAATGTATTTTTTAAAACAAATGTAGTTTACAAATTAACAAAAAAATTATTGCTTAATTTTAAAAGTATTTTATTGTTTATATTTACATGTACATGTATTTTATCTGCTTAACAATTTTTGTATCTTGTATAAAATGTTTTGTTTGCAGATTTAAAATAGTTGCATCAATAAATGTGATTTACCATGAATATTAGTATATTATTTTCAATAATTCCCTGAAATAAATAATATTTGGTATGAGATATAAAGTTACTGTTATTTTATTTTTAAAATAAAAACAATTTTTGGTAAAAACTCAATATTAAAAAGAATTTAATTATTTTAACATGTGATATTACAAAAAGCTAAACTAGTTTTTATTTATAATTAACTTAAGTTTAAGATATACCTTCCCAAGGGTACTGATAGAAATATTAAAGAAAGTTGTCATTAACTAAAATTAGTAGTATAAGTTAATTTATAATATAAAAATGTGGTGTAAGATAAAATCCCCAAAATTTATTTTAATAACCCAAATTTAAAAAATGCTTAATCATGAGGGTGCAGTAAATAAATTTGTCAAGTAAAATATTTTGTCTGTATTTTCATGTCATAAATTTAACTTTTAGCAATATTGATTTCGTTGTTAGGAATGTAGAGATATTTAAGTATTGTACCCACCGTTAAATAATTTATATATTGTTTTCTGTCATTCTACGTCATAAAGTCTACTTGTTAACAATAAAAGGGAAAATAGGATTTAAAATTTTTAAAAATGTCGCAAGTAAGTTCATTAAATTTGTGTTACCCGCCCCATGTTTAAAAAGCACAGTCATTAAAACTATATTTAAGAGATTTCATGAACATAAAATATGTTATTTATTAGTTTTAAAGCATTATATTTTTTTTCCACCTTTTTAGACCACAATTAATGACTCATTAATAAAACAGTTTTAAGTGGGTACAGTTCATATGATAGAAATTATGTATTTTAATTAATAAGATTGCTAAAGGTTTTTAATTAATATTGTTTATATTCGATTATGTTAAAAATAAATAGTTTAAACATTATGACTGCTTTTCAATATAATATATCATTAAACATTTTTTTTATAAAACATATGTAGTGTATGTCTATATAAATAAATACTGTTGCGCATTTGTAATTTTTTTTTTAGTTTAAATGACTGCTGTCAAAATGAATGAAAACTGTGAACTAATTCTTATAGAAGAATTTCACCAGTACTTAGATAAAAGCGGTGTTGAGAAAATCCCTAATAAAACTGGAATCCTACTTCACCAACTTGGACTAGTTTACAAAAATAGGAGACCTGATAAACTAAGCCTACTTAAAAGTGCCGTTCTTATCAATGGGGCCATATTAAGAAAACCTCACAACCTGAAAGATATTAAAAATGATTTGCAATTACTTTGTAAGGATATATTGGAGCTGGCTGATGCGGAAAACAAAGATGATAATTTAATTCTGTCATCAAACGATGTTAAACCTAAAGTTAAAGAGATGAGAGAAATGGCCAAAATTGATGTTCAAAAATCCCTATTACTGCCAGAAATTAAAAATGAATGTGACCCCAAAGAAAAGCAAGAATTGTTGGTTTGCAAAAGTGATTATATACAAGGTATTCAAATCAAAATCCATTCTGATTTTATAGAAATAATGGACATCTTGGCTACGTGAAGCTTCAAATCTAATTCAAAAACTAGATGATTTCAATGTGAGACATTTTATAGAAAATGCTTTTAAGTCAAATCCTAATAATAATTCAGGTATATTTACAATGAAAGATTCTCTAAAACTCTTTGGTATGCCAACTGATGGATTTATGGGTGAATTAATGGATGGATTGCAAAAAAGAGACTTAACAAACAGCAGTATGGAAAGTCTGGTGCAAGTAATAAGTGAAGAAATTTAGAAAATTGAAAAGCGACAAGGTGAACAGAAGTTAAATCAAATGTCTGAACAACCTAAGAACCCTATTGCTGGTTCTTCTTCTAAATTTGAATCTGGTCAACAACAGGCAAATATTATTGACCCCAATGCACAAAGCAGTAGTAAAACTAAAAACCATAATCTCCCAATGAACAATTTAAATAAGCCTCACAAAAACGATTAGTTTTAGATGTGACAATTAGAATGACATTCTATTAACCTAAATTGACGTAATTACATTTTATCATATCACCAGGGTGTGGGTGTTAGATACCAAATTTAATTGTATTTTTCATTAAGTATTTAGCTTAATGGTGGCATTTTAAAAGCCTTACTGCCTTATTATGGAATTTTATTTTGTTAAATTCTTATAAAATGTTTTATTTAAAATGTTTATTTTATTCTGTGATTTGTTTTTAGAGAATGACATAGGTGGCAATCATTTTGGGGTAAGACTACATGATTTTTTACCTGTCATAGGTAGAGATTCCACTTAGGTCAATAACCTTGATTACATTGTTCCTAAAAAACATTCTTTTCTTTACAACACAACTAATTATGATGATAGACAACAGAGTGAAAAAACTTAAACAGTATTTTTATTTCTACCTTTTGTTCGAAGTTTTAAAGTAATACTACGTGTTTTTAAAAATTTTTAAGAAAATTGCTATTTGTAATATGTGTTTACTTTTTTATTGTAATAAAAGTGATTTATCTTACAAAGGTAACTTAAAACAAAAAAAATCACTTCGTTTTAATTATTAGTTCTTTGCCTAGGAAAGGTTATAAAAATTCCGCAATTCCGATTTTTATAAACTTAGCAGGCGACGCTAATAGAGCTCCAAATATTTATCTTATATAAAATAAATTTGCGTGTTTTTTAAAAAAATGAATCGGTCTCAGTGATGTTCAATCGTATTTCATTATACGCTTCTATATCAAAACTAATAATTAGCTAAAAACGTCAACGAAAGTTTTCTGTAATTAGCCCTTCCGCTTTTTAATGTTTTCCGCGATTTCGTTCCTACTTTTCCCCTCTTTTACTATAGTAGGAGCAGTCAATCGCTTACTTACATCAGAACATCTAGGTACCAGCCTGTGCTTTTATTTATAGGAAATTACAAAAAAGGCTTAATTTAAATTTTTTTTTTAAAAGGTTTTTAATTTAAAATTTAAAGAAATTTTATTTAAAATACAGACTTGAGTTTTTTCTAAACATTCTTACACAATACGGTATTAACTAAAAAACTAGCAGAAAAATTATTTTATGCAACTAAACTAATCTACCTGCTACCTGTGTTGTTAAAAAAAATTTTTCATTTGGATCTATTTATGGAATTATCAAGTGTGAAACAATAAATTGAAAATGGCCAGTCGGAAGGAAAAGCAACCTTTGCTTGACTGTGATGCAAGGATAAAAGGTAATTGAAAAGTTTATCCATTTTATTATTCCTTTTGTCAGTTTGTGTCTGTTAAAGTTTTTAGTTATTTCAAGTTATGGGTATTTTCAGCAAATATATATTTTTTTTACTTTGTGGTTTTTCTTAAGTTTTGTAATAAGATAATATTATATAACCAGTAAATTAAATAGTTATTTTTACTTTTAAGTTTGTTTTGCTATTAGTTAGATAGCAAAAATGGGTTACATTATGGTACCAAGACTTTGTTAATTAAAATTTGTATTTAGCTGACTTTTTAAAACAAACAAAGGGTTATTGTATTTATAATTTGTTGACTAATCGTTAAGTTATTATAAGAAAGGTGAATACATTTATTAGAAATAATGCAATGATGTAATTATTTATTTTGTAATGAAATATTTTTTTCAGTTCCCAACATTTTCGTTCCCGTTTTGTTTGTTTGCTAGGCTATATTGTTTGCGACCCTTTAATGTCACACCCAAGAAAAAATAATAGAATGGTTTCAAACTAAATCCAAAACATTTTTTGTAAAGGAATAATTGTATATATACAAAACAGGATAAAAATGAAATCTTGCATAAATAAATAAAGTAAAAGGAAATGCAGTATATTTGTTTGTTGTTCCTAATTGACATTGTTATATTGTTCGGTTAGTTTAATTGCAATGGTTACCAACTCTTGTGTATATATATACACATTTTTTACACAGGGTTGGGGTTGTTTATCTTAATAGAAATGCAGTTGGATGTGTATTGCCACATTGTTTACATAAAGTTAAATAAACAGACTGCCTGGGAAACTTAGTCAATTATATTTATTTTAGAATTAGCGATACAAAAACAAATGAAATTTTATTTGTTATTATACTTGGGCTAACACAAAAACTGGTGATACAAAAAATGCTTTGTTGTGTATGTCAGCAATCGCCAGGTAATTTTAACACACGGTCCATGCTCTATGGTTAGTAAGATTTCTTGAAGTAACCCAAACTACCAGTCCGGTGTAGTAATTCTTTTGCTTGTTTATAATACTTCAGCGTTGCCCCCTTTTATCGCGTTTACTTGGCGTGACCGCCGCTATACAAACCAACAAAACCCTATTGTCATTCGTGACGTGAGCATTGCTGAAATTATAACTCGAAATTCCGGGCGTAGTTGGCGCATAGCCAAGATAAGCCTCTGTGAAAGCGATTAGGGGGGACACGTCATAATAGTGGACAGCCCGCGGTATAAATCAAAGATTGCATTGATTTGCATTGCTACATGCATGTGACGTGTGTCAAAGTGATCTAAATGCTTAATAGATTGTATTTGATGTTGTGGAGACGTGGATATATACTAATTGAAACTGCATGTGGTACTTAATTATCTTTCATTTTCACACAAATTAATTTTACCGTAATACCCAACCATAATGAACATTTATTTAATTAATTGTGTGTTATTTAGAAAAAACCTAAATTTATTGTTCCTCGTTTTTTATTTCATGTAAGCGGGAGTCCAAAAACGTAATCGCTGTTTTCTTTTTTAGTTTTTTTATTATAGGAGTTGATACTGCATTCACATTCTTTCGTTCTCTATTACAATAAATCAATATCGCGTTTATTATGGCTTTCTAAAAGCGATTTCAATGCCTGGCATTATGGTTTTTAACTGTGCACAGTCGTTTTATTTTGTGTTCAAATGTCAGGCCCTGGAGAATCGCTGCCGGAAATTCTAATATTGGCAAGGATATTAGGTTTTTGTGTGTGGATAATGTAAAACTGTATACGGAAAATCCAATATTTTTGTTGAAACTTTAACAGTATTTTAACTTTGCTATTTCGTTTGCTTTATTTTTTACGTTTGTGGTAAAGGTAAAACAATGTTCTTATTAAATAATACTTTTAAATGTTAAAACTTTAAGTTTTATTCGTAAACTTAGAAGGTTTAAATGACCACAGGCATATGTAGATTCGATCGATAACCTCCACTTTAAAGTAGGTACCGTTTGTCGTCAATACATACTACGCATTTCTGGGTGGCCCCACTTGTATACCTGATAATAACCACAGCGATTAGGTTGCTTGCTTTGTTGACACAACGTTATTGAGTCTATTAGAGTTTGACGGACAGTTTTGGAAATGGGCACCAGTTCATGTTGCTCATAATTTAAACACGTTTTTATCAAAAGCTTGGTAAACATACAGGTCTTGTTCAGTCAAAAGCGAGAGTTGTACAGGAGATAAAATCGTTACTCATACGTACGGTAACCGAGTTGGACATTACAATTTCTAAATATAAAGTAATTTAGTTTCTTATCATGCCGGAATTTATATTTTTTATGTACTACAATACCTTTATAATTTCATTAAAAAAGGCCTTATTGGAGGGTATGGTCCATTGGCTTAGGAAATTTCAATTGAGAACTGTAATTGACATTCTTGTGACAAACCCTCTTTTTTATCTATGGCGTACGCCAGGGCACTTAACTGTCCTTATATTTTTAAGTTTATTGTATTGGCAAATTGTCAAGGGCGGATTTAAACTCAACATTGAGAGAAAACAATATTTAAACATTAGTTACTTGTTTATTGTAAGTCTATATCAGTAAAAAATGTTTTGAAGTGTTTGTAATTCTCGGATTGTTTATCGTTTAATATAGCATTGGAACGTAATGGAATCCGATTTTTTTCTTGTCATATTTAAAGAAAAATTGTCTACTATAGTCGACTATTTTATTTTTTTCAACACCCATATTTGGACAAAGACAATACATACATGTTACTTCAAAATTGCTTGTGTAGTCTTTAAGGTTTTTATAGCCTAACGCATGACTTTCAAACAATTGTTTAACAAACCTATGACCGGACACGTTAATTTTATGGTTAGGAAAATGTAAATTTGCTACCCGCAGCTGTTAACCAAAGAACGACCGCCTTAACCTATAACTGTACGACATTATTTTAGTATGTTATTAAATGACATTAAATACTGATACGCCACATTTGACACGTAATTAGAAATCCTGTTGTGCATCAGATGACATAATAAGGAAATTGCCAATCAGTCTTTTTGGTATTTTTGTTCATTGACATGGAAAAGCATTCGATGGTTGTGTAATTGGTTTGTAATGAGTTGACGCGGTTCATAATATATGTCACTACCGCAAAACTACTGTCATTGTGACCTTTTAAAATCATATCATTCTTATTCATAAATTAAGCCGTAATTTGGGACAGCGTTTAAAGCTGAATTTCGGCAATTTTTATGATTTGAAATTTAAAATAAAACTAATTAGGAAAAATAATTTGTTGCAAATTTCCATTCATAATAATCAAATTAGAGATCGATAAACGTTATTCATTATTAGAACGGAAGTTTTGAATGCGTTTTAATGACGTACTTTAATTTCCTATGCCACGTGTTGGTTGATTTTTATGTTAAAATTCTCGAAACTAAAAAAACACGCGATCATGAAACCATATAAGGAAGTAAAAAATTCAAAATTTTCTGTGCTATTTTTTGATTGTTAAAAATGTTCCTAATTATACAGGAAAAGCAGTCAAGCTTTAGTTTAATATGGAACTTTAATAACGGTTATAAACCCATTGTAAACTTCTTCATAAGGCTTTAAAAATCACTCAAAACGTCCCGCGACAATTCCAGGTCGTGACCGCCGCTCCTGAATTGCTATTAACCGGGAATCATAAGCTTTTAAGGACATTTTCTACTCCCCTGGGACGCAATGGAAAGTTGTTTAGTCGTTTTGGGCAGGTTTCGGGTTACATTGTAGGAATGCGAAACTGCGCTGGTTTGCGATATAGCGTGACCGAAATAACGACTTGTGACGTCACTTGTGTGAAAGACTTTTAGTTTCCGAATTGCGTGAAATTGTTTACTTATGCAAAAACACTTTTTATATTAAATTGTTTTTTTTTTATTAAGTGGCTCACGCTATCGCATCACGAGTAGCAAAGTATTTAAAGTGAGTTAATATTGTGTAAACTTTATTTGACACAATTTTACAATTTTTTGGAGCAATATCTAAAAAAATTGAGTGACACTTCAGAATTATGTCCTTTAAATTTATTTATAACGCATCAAATCTTTTATGTTATAAATTGATTGACTACATTGTATATACGTTATCGTTGAACTAATTCTTACATTTTATCCAATGTGCACGTTGTAGTTGATGGATTATTATTAATTCCATAGCGTGGTGATGCTACTTTTTTGTGTTGATTTATTTATTTTCTAAGTTCAAGCTGTGCGTGATGCCATTATCGATTTTGAATTTTTTCGTGTGATATATATACCTATTTCTGTGGTGATATATATACCTATTAAGTATTTTTTATATGACAATTAATAGTATGACAAACAAAATTCGAAGAAATGTTTAGTAGACTATACATTGTTTTTGTTATAATTGTCCACGATTTGGGTACATTTTAATACATTTCTGTGTAAATTTTATTTCCTACGTTTATGTTTTACTTTAAAACGTTAAAATTTAATAATTAAACGAAGCGTATATAGTTTTAATACAACGTACTTAAAATGTTTTTGTAAATGTGGTTTTATTCCCTTGAAAACAAAAGCAATTTCATTCCACTATCTGCTTCTGTTTTAAATTCAAAGTAAAAATAGGTTGAGTTGTTTACAAACACGGCCAATTTGTTTTAAAATAGTTTCAAAAGTTCAATAATGTGCTCGCTCATAAAGCGATTCAACAGCTTTTACGATGGACCATAAACCGTTGTTAAACGCTAAGCTAAAGTGGTTTTTAAACACTTAAAATGCTTAAGTACAATCAGTATTAGTAAGTTAGGCATCTGTCCTTGTTTAAAATCTAAAGCATGTTATTATAAGAACTTAAATTGTTTTTATAATCGTGGTTTTACTTTGTTTTTAATTTGCGAAATCAACGTATCGCGATAATATATGCTACAATTTTTTGTTAAAATGATAACCTTAATATTATTTATTTTGGTTCGGATGCGTTGTCTTAGAACAGTGTTTAATTGTATGCACAACAAGTTCAAAGTGATCGGATATTTTTGATTTTATCGAAAAGCACCATGATTTTATTCTTATTTCGTGAATGAACGTTTATATTGCCCTTTATAAACCGTTATTTTAATATCGCCTTTGGTTTATTGTATTATTTAACTAGTGTGACAAAATACCAATAGTAATTTCCAGCTATACCATTCATAGCACACGCGCGTGTGGTATTTTGATTTAGATTTTTGTTGGCATGACTTTTTATTCAAGGTCAAATAACCTCGTGCCGTTGAAATATTTTTCTTTTCAAGATCATATCTTTTTGTCGCTCGAACTTTTACGATGAGGTTCCCACACACCAGGAAATGACGTCATTTCAACGATGTAATGCCCGCGGCTTTACATTTGGTCGTATGCGAATTTCATATCCCCTGCTTCTACGGAAGACAATTGCGAATTAAATTAAAAATTGTTGTCTAGCTAAAAATGACGTGTGATGATTAATGTTTATGGCAAAATAGGGAAATATCACATCCAAAACTTACATTTTTTGCACACCATATTTGGTATTGGCTGGTATTTACTATTGATGACTATCAACATGAACACCAAACCTACAAAGGTTAAAGTTGTCTTATTTACAGACAAGTTGTTAAATTTTAAATGTGTGCAATCGCATCATTGCATGATTTAATTTAATCATGTTGAAGTTGTGAAGTAGTGCATACATAATCTCTTAATACTAGCCACCATTGAACTAACTTGGTACATTGTATTGAACTGCTGTACTAAAATGTTGACTATTACTATCCAAAAATTTGTGTGGCAGAATTTGTTGTTGTAAAATATGCTTTGATGCTCCATGTACATAGTTAAATCATAAACTAAATATAAGGGTTTTTTTAAACTTTTTTATATTGAAACAATTAGTTGGCTTGGGTTATTGTAGTAATCGCCTAGAACAGCGGTTATCAGGTAGTTTTCTAATTTTTGTTTATTTTCGGTAAACCTACTCAAAATGTATCATAATAAATCACTTAACTGACTTCAAATAAACTCGGATTATTTTAACCACGGTTTAATCTACCTTAACACAAGGGAATTGTGAGTCAGTAAAAGCGAAACAATTAGCTGTCTGATTTTTTATTATTTTGTGAACATATTGTTGGGTTGAAATCAGAAGAAATGTTAATTGTTCCACAAGAATGACTGATGTTATTGTTTGTTAAGTAAAGTAGATAAGGGACGATCTTTATTCCCGTAATGATCATTTTGTTGTTGTTTTTTGTCGTCAGTGTCTCTCTTGATAATTACTGAAAATTGATTTTTGACAATTTGAAACGTTAATTTGTGTTTGTTTGGCTTTTTGTTATTACTTTGTCAAAATAAATTCTAAATAATAAATCAAGGAAGATTTCAAAAACTAAACTATAGTAACCTTTTATTAACAATCTTTTTTAAAATTTATATCTAAAATTTTCTCCCCCCAATTTTTTTTTAATTTTAATTTTTTATTTTTAGAAATCCGTCTACAACTAAACGATCAAGTAAAATGTTTGGATCAACATACTGAATCTAGAACATCGCTTATAAATGATATTCAAGATTTCTTTAAACGAAAATCTGAAATTGAATCAGAATATGCAAGGAAGCTTGATGTCCTGTCAGAAAAATATTTGACCAAACAAAGAAACGTGTACGCTCTTAAGTAAGACTTGGTTTTATTTTTAGTCTTCTATATTATCCAACGCAATTTTTATATATTTTTTGCCAAATATTTCTGATTTTGTAACAAATTTATCAATAATTTTTGGTTAATAAGGTTCAAAATCTGATAGTTATGTACATTTATGGTTGGATTAAATAAAAAAATTCATTAATAAATATCAATTCTTTACGAAATTGTAATAAAGAATTTATAAATAAACAATTACAACATTCATTTTATTAAGTAAACATCGTCAAGACTTAAAATTCATCACTTCAAAGTTGTTTATCAACAAATTTATTATCATTACCAGGAAAGAACAACCAGACCTCGGCCTTCAATCACCAGTGTTGTGTTGGTTTCAAATGTTAGAACAGTGTCAACGCGAGAGCAAAGATCATGCCATGATATCAAATATTTACGTCAATCATGTGGTTCCTAGGTTACAGGGAGTGGTAGAAGATTGTTCGAGACTACATAAACAGGTTACATTTTGTTTGTGTGATAAAAAGACTGAAAGATTTAAACAGCAATAAACTGTTTTAAATGATCTTGTACCTTAAGCATCGGTTGTCATCTCATTTTGTTCAATTGTTTACAAATAATTTGATTTATGAATTTTAATTAAATTAGTTTATTATATTTTAGACAAGGGAAATAACTTTAAGTTCTCACGAAGATTTACTCAAAGATTTGCGCAAGTTATATCAAGCCATGCAGCTTTACCAAGTTTATTGGATTGAGTGTGTTCAAGCTGAAAACAAACTAAAACAAGTGGAAAAACAGGTTAATCTAACATTTAATAAAAACATTTTAAGCGTAACAGTTAAATTTTTTAACACAATAATTTTAAACATTTGATATTAAAATTATACAATAGAAAGAGTTCGGCTTAAAAGCCCTAGCAAATTTGGAGCATGTATATATACTTTGTTTTGTTTTGAAACCTTTTTCTAAATCAATATAATATTTAATTTTGTAGTTTGAAAAGCGAAATGAAAAAACCTTAGACTCCCCAAAAGTTGACAACAAAGTCAAACGATCAACTTCGTTTCGAAAAATGGAAAAACTAAAAGAGAAGGTAAATTTTTGATAACACATAAGAACAAAAGACCAAATGTTTAAATGCGAATAAACATTGATTGTCGATGTAATCTGTATGCACTGAATGCATGTTATGAATAATGTATGATATAATTTGTCTGCTGCCATGCATATTATAAACATGGTTTTGCATCTCAAAAGTTTATCAAAATTTCGAGTTTTTTTTATATTAAGTTTTAATGTGTAAGAGGTATATATATGCAATTTAAACTAGGTTGAACTATAAATAGAATTTGTGGTTTTCGTGGGTGTTTATATAGACACATGCAGGATGTACAGTTGATTTACAGCTCAACTGTCAAACTAATTGGCTGACTCCATTAAAGTATAATTAATGAAGTTTTCAACTATATTACTCTACTCATTATTGCAACTAAAACTCTGTTTTTAGTTAATCTTATTAAAGTTTATTTTTAACCATGTGGTTTTGTTTAAATTAAACAATAAACAAATCAATCACCAAAATTACCATAACATTCCTACCATCTATCTAAATTAAACATTTACTTTTATCTGATGCTCTGCTATTCAAAAAATATATGTTGCAATGGTTTTAACATGTAGTGAGGTAGCTTAATATAAAACATCATAATCTGTTAATCCCTATGTTTATTTACAGGCATTTAATAGATTGTAGAACTTATGTTTTAAGGTTATGTTAATGTTAAGTTGTAAACAGTTTTATATACATGACACAACCTATCTAACTTTTCGTTTTTTTTGTTACAGAGACTTGTAAAATATTCGGAGAGCAAATTAAAATCAGTGAAAGCAAGAAACGAATATATTCTACAGCTCGAAGCCACAAACGCTGCATTGCAAAAATATTATGGATCAGACGTTGGCGGAATTTTGGATGTAAGTGCATTACAAATTTCCACTTAAAAAATTTTATTTAAATTTGCATAAATTTACCGTTTTAGTATTTTTTCCTAAAATGAGTAAAGTGTCTGTAATTTGGCCTGTAATATACACTTCAAATCTCAAGGGTTGTTTAGAGTTGTAAAATAGCAGGTACTTCCTGTTTAGCAGAGCATGGAAAGTATACACAATGACTTGTTTAGCGTGAAGTTTTTAAGCTTTTTAACTTTATCATTATTAGTCACCTCAATAAGCCGGTAACTGCTAACCTATGCACTTTTATTAAAAAGTGGTTACTAAAAGTTAATTGTAATTATATACAGTGTAATTAGATGGTCCTTTTATAATTCTCGTTTTTTTACATTTAAATGTTAATGATAAATCAGTAAGTTTAACTAATAGTGTTGTACAACAATTTAAAACTTTATTGATTATATTTTGTTTATAAATAGGTATTTAATATTAGTGTTTTTAAACACTTACCTAATGTATTTGCTAGTTAATCTTGCATCAAATTTGTTTTTGCCAATATAGCAGTTTAACATTGGCAAAAAAATAAACACATTCTTTTTACAGTCTAGCAATTTGAGAGTAAATATTTTCTTAGAATTTTGTTTTTTATTTAGACAATGGCAATCGGATATCACAGTTCACTTGAACGAATGTGGCAAACTTATTGTGGTGCCGAGAGATCAGCTCAACACTCCAGAGTTGATGGCATCGAATTATTACGAAGGACCGTGAAGGAACTTGACCATGACACCGATAAAAAGAAGTAAGTGTTTTCTAGCTTGTTTCTGATTGGGACATAATTTTGTATTGTATTTATGGCAAAGTGGTGCATAAAATTTGTACAAAATTTGTACAAAATTTAGACAGATAGTATCTTGAATGTTTTCTAAAATTATTTTTTATTTTTTTCCTGTAACTTAACAAAAAATATTTTTTCAGATTTTTGGATAACAACAACAACTCATTTGCGACACCTCCGTCGTTCCAGTTCACTGGTTACACAGGTGATGAAGTGCGCCGAGTCTCTCTTGCCCTTCCCCAACTTCACAGAGAGATTGACAAAAGATGTTCTGAGATGGAGAGCACTGTTCATCAGATGAATACAGACGAAGAGGAGGTAATAATTTAAAATTTTTTGTTTTAAAAATAATAATTTTTTTAATTCCATTTTATAGTTAAGTTTTTAAAGTATGGTAGCTATCACAGTAATTGTCTTATTTTTTTAAACTTCAGATTTAGTTAATAATTAGGATGTTAATTTGAGAATTTTTCCTTATAATTTTAATCATACTCTTGTTCAGTTAAAAAAGACTGTTGGTGCTACTCATAAGTCCATTGAACAGTTATGGTCCACAATTCCAACCGATATAACAGCCTCATTTATTCACATGCATCATGGCAAGGATTTATCCCCATTCTCGGCTCTTAGATTTGCGTCACCTCCTCCCGCTTATATTAACAAGGAATTTCAAAAGACTAAAGCAACACTATTGGATACGGAAATTTTTTATATGGAGGTAAAATTTGTTAAACACTTGTTTTTATTTTCTGCTTAAAGAAATATTAATTTTTTGTTAATTTATTTTTATGTGATTTTGATTAAGTTTTTTGTTGATTTTTTTAGAAATTTGAAGAATACTTGCAGAAAAGTAACCAGTTAAATCGACTGCAAGCTCGTCATAGAACTTTAGAAAAAGCTCTTAATGAAGGTAAAATATATTTAATATGTAATTACTAAACTATATTTTTGTTATAATTTTTAAGTATAAAATATCTTTTTACTTGTTTTATGTTAAATAGTCTTGAACTTTGGGTATTGATTTATTGTACTAGTGATTTAAATATAACTTATTTATTATATTTTTAGAAGTCCCTGTTGCAGACACCAACACATTTTCAAGGTATGTTTTTTAATATAATAATTTTAAAATTTAAATGCCTTACAAGAATAGGTTTAATTTTATCAAGAATATATATATTAAAAATATTTATGTGACCCAAATCATTTACACAGTGTAATATTGGAGTGTTATGAAATGCATTATTAAAATGTAATGATTGATTTGTTGGTTGGTTTAATAGATAAACTAAACCATATAAACAATATCAACATGTTTTTCTAAAAAACAATAAGTCATGTCGAAAATTAGGTTTTGATTTTGTGAAATCATTTGGTTGAGTTATATAGGACAGTTTTCATATATTAATTTATATACCTTTAAATAATGTTGCAATCTGCAATGCCATTTCGGACATTTTTAAATTAAAAATTTTCAAACTTAAAAATGACAAAGTTGTTTATAAACATTTCTATCCCCTTGGCTTGTTTTATGTATGTCACGTTGATGTTAATGTTTGTTATTAATATACCTGTGTATGTTGTTAAAGGCATTATATCTCACACTGATTTAAACCTTGAATCTAAATATAGGCATTCGTTAATTGTCACTTGGTTATTAAACTGCTTGGGCCAAATGTAATTGGTGTATTAAGTTAACCCAATGCATGTGTTACTTATTAATTAACAGAGGTTATATTTTAAAGCTTTTGCAAGGACTAACTAGCAACTTTGTATAATTAAGTGATAATATATTAACTCTTGACTTTAGTTTTTGAACTTGATACATTTGCTATGCAATAAAATGTTGAGTAACTGCCTATTGCTTAATGGTTTTATTGCCTTGTAAAAGTGAAAAGTTCACAGACTTAATATTTGAACAATTTTAAGTGTTTTATTGCAACAAATATTTAATCACAATTTTAAACTTTTGTTTTTTAAAAATAGTTTCAAAATTATTTTATTTTATTAAAAAATAAATGTTTACATTTAATTTATGTTGTCAATTGTATACAACTGTGTTGTGCAAGTGTAAGATTTAATATTGCATGTTGTTTATGTGCTTTTATTCTAACCCCACAGAAGTACCCCTTCTGTCGCACCCAAACCCAGAAAAAAGGGGTTTGGACGTCGCAAGCGCTCAAAATCCAGCAATTTAGTTCCGTCATTGGGCCATTTCTCCACTAACCTACAATCTTATTTAAAGGTATATTAGCAGTTTACTGCACCAAATATTGCTCACGAATTACCAACATTCAAATGTTACTGCTATGAGTCTACTTGTTTTGCAACAAAAAATAAAAAATACCTAAAACTTTTTAATTAAATTTATAGTTTTTGTTGAGATTACAAAATTTTAGCAATTGGCTGCGTCTTTTGTATAATTTTGCAAAAGATTAAGGCCTAAATCTCAAGTAGCACTTTTGTTTGAATGTTGTTATTTCAAGGCAATATTATTGTCATTAAATTGACTTTAAATTATATTGTTATTTTGTGGCCAGGCCACGCAGGTCTATGAGGAAATTACAGGTATGATATCGCATGACCTTTTGCCTGTAACTAACTTTATTTAATATTTTAAAATATTGTTGTATAAATGTTTTAAATAGTATATATCTAAAAAATAAAGTTTAATTTTTAATATATATCTACACACTATAATCTTTAATTTCAAAAATTAGGTAAAAAAACACATATACTATTTTTTAAATATTTACTTACTTAAAAAATTTAATTAGGAATCTGGACGTTCAATCCCTCTAGTGGTTGAAAGTTGTATTCGAGTGATCAACTTGTATGGTTTACATCATCTTGGAATATTCAGGGTTCCTGGCTCACACCAGGTTTGTTTACAGAATTTTAAAATTGCTTTGAACAAATTTTTTAAGTTTTTTTACCAATTGTGAGTGCTTTTAACTTGGTTTGTATAACATCAAAATATGACCCTTGCAATAATAGTTTATCTTTTTTTAAATAAAGAAAGTAGATTTATGTCATATAAAATATTATATATAACAACTAATTTTGGTTTTATAAAATAATTTTATTGAATTTTTTGATTTAAATTTCTTATTTTTCAATTTTTTGTTTATCTCTAACTTTTTATATTTCTCTTGAATATTTAGGAAATCACAGAATTGAAGAATTTGTTCGAAAATGGAGAGGATCCAGTGAGTGAGAGGGAAGATGAAGTTGACATCAACTCTGTTGCTGGTTTGCTTAAACTTTACTTCCGCCAACTTGATGAGAAATTATTTCCAAGATATGTGTTCGATGATCTGGTGCAGTGTGCTCGTAAGTTACATAAATTGTAAAATTTATGAAAATTCGAAAATTTTGTGGTTTGCATTTTCTATTGGTTTTTAATTAAAATTGTCAAGCAAATACAGGATAATCTACAGAAAATATTGATTTTTTATATAAATAAACTAGAATTATAAATAAACTAGGATTTTTAGAAGCCTAATAGATTTTTGCTTAAATTGTGTTTTGTCATAGTTATCTGAGGAAATTAATTATAAACTTTGTGACTTAATTAACAAGAAAATTTTTATGAGTCACACTAAGTAACTACCCAAGAGTGTTATTTTTAATTCTAACAATATTTCAATTATGTAACTAATATTTATGGTCTAATTTAATTCTTATTCTAAACTTGTGCAAGTTTTGTTAACCCAATATGATTAGTTACTTTAAAAAATTTGTATTTCTAGACACGGCAAATATGGATGACAGAGTACCGAAGATTCGAAAAATAATTCTGAATATTCCGGAGTCTGTTCTTATTGTTATGAGATATTTATTCCAATTTCTTAACCAGTAAGTTCTAAAATTTTTTTTGGCAAATTCCATAAAAAAGTGCTGTAATATTAATAAATAAAAATGTATTGTTTGTACTGTACAAATAATACATTTTATTTTAATGATTTTACACTATTATGCATTTTAATGTGTTCTTTTGTTTACTGTTTGATATCTCAATATTTTAAATGTAAAAAAACTGTTCTATTACTTAACTTACTTAAAAGTATGTTATACTATTTAAAAAAAATGTTAATGCAACAATATTTTATTGGAATATTTATTTTAAATTCTTCAAAAAAATAATTTTTTTTTAAATTTTGAGAATAAAATATGTGAAAAAATTATTTAACTGTTCAATTTTTTTTAGTTTATCACAGAACAGTGATGAAAATATGATGGATGCTTACAACATTGCAGTTTGTTTTGGTCCCACATTGTTACCAGTACCTGATAATTATGACCAAGTTACATGCCAAGCCAATGTCAATGAAATTATTAAGGTAAAAATGCTCTATGATTATAAAATAATGTTCTATACTGCCTTACGTTTTCAATAATATTTTTCAATATTTTAACATATAATTTAATTTTTTTTAAATATAGTATGTTGTAAAATTACTTTATTTTTACCAAATTTTTGTATCAAATTTGTTATTTGTTATGTTTTGAAGACATTTTTTTTTGATTTTGTAACCAACTAAAATATACAACTTTTTTAAATAGACAATTGTTCTTTACCACGAGGAAATCTTCCCAGCTGTCCTGGATGGTCCAGTTTATGAGAAGGTGATGGCATCGGAGGAGTTTGTTGGCGATGAAACCACGATTGTTGACCCAAACACTGACCAAGATCATCCCTCAACTGAACAGCATAGCCCTTCAGCTCATTCCAGTATAAGTGATGATGGTAAAAATTATAAAATTGAAGTTAAATTTTTCAATTGTTTGATCTATTTAATGCACAAGTTTAATTTATTTATTAAGGCCTTTGTGAAATTTTTTCATGTAAAATTGGGTTTCTTTTACAGAATTATTATCTTAAAAAGTTTTTTTTCCATTTTTTTAATGAAAAAAGAAGCTGAATTTTTTGGCTATATGACAATCTTTTTGAAAATTTTACTAAAAAATATATTTTTCTTCTAATATTTAAACTATTTAACCTTTAATTTTTTTAAAGATTCAGAGCAGTTTCTTGAAGGTATAGCAAGGTACGATTACAAGGGTCGATCAGATAGAGAATTAACCTTCTTCAAGGGAGACGTTCTAACTTTGTACAGAAGAGCATCAGAGGATTGGTGGGAGGGAAATAATAAAGGAAAAGATGGCCTGGTCCCTCATGCGTATATTGCTGTGCAGGATATAGTGTAAGTGGGAGTTGGATTTAAATATATGGTTTTTCTTTTCATTATAATGATTCTTTTATTTAAAAGGTCAGTAAGGTTGTTTATGTATTAAAATGTTTTTTAATATGCCAGAAGGTATAAGTTTAATGTGTTTTTCATTTATCATAATATTCCAAAAAATTGACCCTAATAAAATTAACTTTATTTTTGTTTTTATTTGATGTTTTTGACTTGTGTTTAGTGATTTGGCATCTGATGTAATGTCCAGTCGAGCAGAGTCAGAAGTTAGTCTTGATAGCGGAAGCACAACTCAGTCTCCCACTCACAAAATGTCGGCTTTTGTTCCTAACAACAACAGGTAACTTGATCATTATTTCAATTTTTCAGTAATTTCTGTTAAGCAATATTTTTACTACAGCTTAGTTAATGTTTTTGGGCTGTCCTTCTTTAGGGTATGAATTTTTCGACTTCTTCAATTTTTCTTGTAAAAGATTATTTAATTTCTTTGCTGTTTGTGTTATATACAATTTTTATTATTTGGTAACATAATTGGATCGCTTGTTAATTTTATAGGAGGTTGAGTACTGAACCAACAAAATCAGAAACCACAAAGTTTCCAATGAAGACCAAATCATTGGATCGATATAATAATGTACAAGATTATATTAAACAACAAAAAGCTATGGCTAGTCTTGCCAGTAAAGCTGCCAAAACTGGCACAGCAGGTTTGTGAAATTAAAAATTCAATTTTATAATTTCATTGAAAATATGTAAATATAATTTCTAAGTTAAAACTAGCTGGGTTCTGGGTGCCAAGTTATTTTTTAGTTTTGTTTTATTTTTAAACTTGAGTTTGTATAATTTTTGTAAAACAATTTAAAAAACTGATTTTTGAACAATAAAAAAAAAAATATAAATTTTTGTCGAAGGTTTAGTTAGTACTCCAGAAAGCTCCAAAGTCTTACGATCTGGGAGTGTCCGACATGAGAAGAACCAAGAGCAGGATGTCCAAGGAGGAGTAGATCCCGCATCCATGAGTGTTGCTCAGAGGATCGCAAGATTTCATCGGAGTAGTAGTTCAAGTTCGGGAATTGATCACGAGACTATCCAGGTAAAACATAATTTTTCTAATTTAAAAAAATATTTTAAATGGTATTAAAGACTTTAGTTTATTTATAAAAATGTTGCGACAACAGATTTTTTGTTGATTTTAAATATTAATATGTAGATAAATTTTTAAAATTTAAACCTTTTTTGTGATACTTATATTGTTATGTATTTACTATAGGTTCTAACAATAAGCCAATCCCTATTTTAATGTATACATGTGAAATACATGTGTTAATTTATCATGCTGTCTGATATGTTTAAACAAATTTATCATTAAGAAGTTCAAAGACTTGTTCCTTCATGTGTATTATATAAATAATATATGTACTGTAGTTATTGACGTATGGCATGGCTTTAGTATATGGTGTTAAAATATAAAAACTAACACCTAGAAAATGGTATGCAAAATAGAATGTGCTATTAATATGATATATACTTGACTTGTTGTGTTTTTTTTGATTTTCTTCACGATTTTCTGCAAAAATTGGTGTGTTTTTCAGAAAAAGGGTTTTGGCACGATACCTCGTATTATAATACCGGAGGGCGAGGAAAAAGTAAGATGGTCACGACATGATTTTAATTTCAGCTTTTTTCATGTTTTTCTTATATTACGTCTGTTGCAAATTTGTTCGCATCAATTGTAATTTGTCTCAGTTTTATACCTTGTAAAACGGTCATGCTTGCTTGAAAATCACTTAACTGTTTTTATGCTTTTCCAATATAAGTGTGTTTTTGCATGCAATGTACAAATAATGTACATGCTTTTTAAAGTTTAAAGCATACAACTGTGGTATATGTAAACTGATATACATTTTGCATTGCACAAATTTAACATCACTTAATATTTAATATAAAGAAAACATTAACGCACATCTGGAAATCTTAATCCTAATATACAAGGGTTTTTAGTAAATTTTGTCTAACACATTTATAATGTTTTATGTTTATTTTTAAGACTGCATGTAGTCATGGTTTAATTTTAATATAACTATTGCCTTCATGACATGCAAATGTAATTTTAAGACACATGTTTGAATTTATTTATGTTTTATCCATAAACTAAAAGTTATGCAATATTTGTCATTTTGTTTCTAAACATATGTTAAGGTAACTATTGTCAGACATTCTTTACATTGCATGATGTTTTGCTATGCAGCTTCTATTGCATGATGCAAGCTATATTAAATTTAATCATTAATAATAAAAAACATTTTACGTAAAAGTTAACCTGTTGAAGTTTTTTGTAAATTAATTTTTTTAATATTTCAGGATATTGATGACACAATGAAGAATGCTTTGGACCAATTACAAGCACTTGATGTATCAGGAAACATTCATAAAGCTACACCTGATGTAGTCTTGGACACTCTCGAGAATAGATCAGGTAGAAATACCGGTAGGACTTGTATTAATGTTGTTTGTCCTACCATGATAATAATGGTGGTTTTAATTTTTTAAAAAAAGATTACAATTTTATTCAAATATTTGTTGAATTAAATTTATTTTAATCTCCTGTTTAACTATTAAGGACAAAGTAATGACTCGACTTCTGATAAATCTCACTCGAACAGCAGCACTTTGTCATCCACTGACAGCAAAAGTGGATCGAAGGCAAGATCAGGGAGTTGGAAATCAAACGGTCGAGGATCTTCTCCGTCGGGATTTGAGCCGAAGAGAACATTCTCCATGAAACAGCCAGCATCCAATAACAACAACAACAACAACTCTCACTACCAAGTACCAACAACACGCTACCCTGGGATGACAAGAATGTCTGGAAGAGATTTTAGTTCTTCTGCACCCAGGCCTGCAACAGAACCACTTAGACTGTCAACAAAATATGTTCAGCAACATCCAATAAAACAAAGTGTCAAGAAAACTGCCCTGTGAACAAAAAGTTGATTGTTGTGACATGCATTAACAAAAATTAATTGGAGACGTGATGTTTGCGAAAGAATTGTTTAATTGTCTAAGTGTTTTATGTTCTTATAAAATGTTATTTTACACAAAATTTATGCGAATGCTGGGTTCATAAACTACGAGATATCTAAATAACGTTTAATTTTGTTTTTCTTTGATTGAAAGTATAATGATGTTGGTACATTTTGTTGCAATCATGTTAATGTGCTGCTTACTAGCCTTTATGTAAGCTGTTTACCTACATTAAGTTGAACTAATGAATAAATTTCTTAGGTTTTAATTCTTTGGTATTGCCATGCCAGTACTGCCACATTTTCGTGTCAAAAATTTTATTTTTCTGCATAAAAATTACATTAATTTGCATTCTCAGTATATTGCTGTATTTTCTTGAAAAGTACATCATTTTTTCTGGTAATTTAAACTTGCTTCAATTTTTTTTTGATGTTAAAACTATTTGGGAAGGCAAGCTGTTAAAATTATGTTTTTTGTTTTTAAATATGCTATGTTTTCCCTTTTTTGTGTATTTCATTTTTAAAGCGAATATTTATTCAGAAAGAATATTTACAATTAAGTATGTAATGAAATATAATATTGTTGTTTACAGGCACTTTGTTCACACAAATAAAATTTATGTAATTTTATGATTTTAAATTTTGCAGTCAAGAATACTTTAATATATATTAAATAATTAGCAAATATCTTGTAATTAAACATAGGCAAACATTTTTATATATAAGAAGTCAATTATAAACTATTATAGCTATTACTTTGATTTTACTAGAAAATTGTTTATCTAATTAACCAAGTTAAATATTTTTTTAAAATTTTAGGGATAAACAAAAAATTTAAATCAATCATGCGGATCAAACTTGTTAATTTCTTCACCACTTAAATGTTGCTTACAAAAAATATTTATTTTTGGGAAAAGTGTTTTGCAAAACCCAATAAAATATGTCAAAACCTGGTCAAAAATCGTTTGAAAACAAAAAGCTGGTGAGTAACCTTACAAATAGTTATTACAAAAATGTAATTAGTAACGTAACATATGGCCCAGTTTAAATTGTCTGACTAATAAAGTTAACGTTATTGTTCTTGACGTATGGTCAGTACAGGTGATATTTATGTTGATGACCTACCTAGTAGTTTGGTGGTGTTGTTACTTAGTCTAGTTTATTTTTTAAATCCGCATAATTAATGCTAGAATTATGCGTTATCAGTTTATGGCAGACTAAAAGGCACTTATAAATTAAACACAGAAATAATAATAAAAAATCAAAAGCGAATTCTGAGCATGTTTACCTATACAGTATGAACTTCTGCTAAGCCAGCACTTAATCAGCAGTATAATTATCGGGCAATTATAATCTATAATATTCCAAACTGCCCCAGGCCAAGACTGGGTTGGGGTAACTGATGTTACTCAATGTTTAAGTCACGCATTCGACTTTCCCACATCTAGTGTAAAGATATATATATACAAAAAAAAATGTTGCTATGTCGGCATGTTGTAATTATGTTCCTGTAAAAAAACAATTTTAATCTTTTGTGTTTTTCCAATTTCTTTTAGGTTGGAGAGTTGTTTACGCTTACTTATGGTGCTCTGGTATCACAATTAATTAAAGATTATGACACAGACGAGGAAGTAAACAAACAACTCGACAAAATGTAAGTATTGCTTTGATTAAAATTTATAAATGTTTATATGAGCTTGTGTTACAAATAATTTTGCTGTACATATTTGTAGTGCGCAAGATATTTTATGCTAGTAAACATTTATATTTAAGTTACAAAAAGTATGGCTTTAGCTATAAGTTTACTATAATGCTTAAAGGGGATACAACATAGGAGTTAGGTTAGTGGAAGATTTTATGGCAAGATCTAACATGGCAAAATGCCAGGACTTTCGTGAAACTGCAGAAGTTTTGTCAAAGGTAAACAATTTTATGTGGAAACAACTTAAACTTAAAATTAACTAAATTATTATTTTAACTTACAGAATGCATTCAAGATGTATTTAAATGTCACACCTGCAGTAACAAATTGGTCACCAGCAAATGATGAATTTTCATTAATACTTGATAGTAATCCACTTGTTGAATTTGTTGAACTACCCGACAATCACCAAAGTTTGGATTACTCAAATGTGTTATGTGGTGCAATAAGAGGTGGTCTTGAAATGGTATGTTACGGTTTATTTTGGGGACTTAAATTTTTTGAAATGTAGCCTATTTATTTTTGTTCATTTTTTTAAAGAAAACTATATTGACATCTTGCACTTAAGCTCTAAAAATAATATGGTGTTATTTATGTGTTTTTAGCTTCAAATGGAAGTGGAAACTTTTTTTCGTAAAGATGTTTTAAAAGGAGACAATGTAACTGAATTAAGAGTTAAATTTATTAAGAAATTAACAGATGCTTTGCCTGCTGGGGAAGATTAAATTGAAAATATTTTGATTGAAAATTTAACAACAAATTAGTGCAATACAATAGCAAGAAATTACTGTAGTTCTTGTATCATGTATGGCCATGTGTCACTATAAAATTGCAAAATAAGGTTTACAAAAAAATTGTGCAAACATTATTTTTTGATCCTACTATTTACTTATTAAACTTTTATTCATATTCCCTTAAGGGGATAGGTTTTTTGATATTTTTATCAGGTAAGGGTGTGCTATTGGACCTGTTTTTGTTAAAATTCGGGTAAATAAAAAAAAATATCACAAAATTTTAGTAAATTAAAAAAAAAAGATTTCCCATGTTACCTTTTTGTAATATTTTTTCCCCTTAAGGTGGAGCTACAGAGTAAAATTATCAACAGCAATGCCGACGCTTTATTTCTTTTAAAATAATAACTTTTCATTCTACTTATTGCCACAACCGTTTTTCTTACTTTTTGCTCTTTTAACTAATGTGGTTATGGCATAAAGAAATTTTAAATACTCTTGTGATAATTATGTTATTACAATATTATATTTAAAAAAGTTCAAAACCCCCATGTGTATATAAAGGCCTTGTGTTGTTTTCAAATTTAATTTCTGATAATAATGCATAATATTGATTAATTTTCAATCGAACATATTAAAATTTAAATAGCGAAACTATTATTTACATGTTAACACATGGTCTTTAGTGATAACGATAAAATAATAAAAATTTACAATTATATTAAAATTATGTATATGATTGCTTTTTTTTCGTTTTTTAATTGTCGTTTCGAGAAAGTGTGCTAATGAGATGGCCATTAAGATATTCCAGGCGTTAGGAAAAAATCAATTATTTATAGAAATGCAATATATCATATACACCTTTAATCATATTTATTTCAAAACACAGATTAAATAACCATTTACTATTTTTTCATTAATAATTTTTTAAAATGTTGTTTTTTAAGACAAATCTTTTGAAATAAAAAAAATTATTTCGCAAGATTTATCGTTCGAAACGATTCATTTTTATTAATTATTTATTCCGAAAAATTCGATTTCATTTGTCTGTGGATTGTTTTCTACATTTAATTTAAACACACTAAAAATGTAATTATCCCGAAGGGGTTTAATTTTATAGCCTAAGCCTTCCCTTATTAATTATATAACGTAATTGGAATAATAGTAAGTGCTTTCAATTTTATTATTTTAGTTTTGACCTTTCTCATAGACTAAAACATAACAACAACAATTTTCGATTTAATTTAACAGCTATATTACATCAAATTTTTATTTAATTATGGCTGCGTTTTTAAAACAATTACTGAATTAAAAATAACTCCAATGCACAAATATTGGATCGGCTTAAAGGCTTATGGAACTCAAATTTATTGATAAAATATACCACCCTATTATAGATCATGTCTCGGTAAAATTAGGCGCTTTAAAGCAAAATTTAGAGATTATTCAGAATATTAAATTTTAAATCAATATTAAAAAATATTTTTTTTTGTTTCGATTTAATTTTATTAAAAAGTGCAGGATTTAGTAAATTAGTCTTATCTGTTCTTTTGTTTTTCTATTTTGAATTAACGAACGGCTCGGTGGATGTGTGGATTGTGCGGTGCATAAATAATTAACCAAATACTGATCATCAGTACATTTCCATTCGCGATTCGAGAAAATAACTTCCCCTCTTTCGCCAAGCGGTAAGTGCTAATACCGGTCGCTGTACTTTTCTCTCATTCTTCGTTCGAATAACTGACTGACTAGTGTATAGCGTGGTACTTGTGGAGTTTCGTTGATTTTCGGTAGAGTAGAGAACTAGAAGTATTGTTACGTTAAACAAGGTGTAGTCAGTTTAATTTTAAACACTGTTGTGATTTATGTATCGAAATAGTTAATTTTTTTATTTTTTTTTGCAAGCAAGTGAATATTTAAATGAAATTTTATTTTTTTGGAATGGACATTTAGTCAATCAGATCCTTTTACCTTAAAGGTTTTTTGTTGCAGTAACATTTAATTGTGGGTGACAATCTAGTTGACTTATCGATTGGAAAGTGGTAAAGCGGAATATTGAGTTTTGTTCGTGGAAAAGGAAAATCGAATTAACGTACCAACTAAAATTGCAACGTAACAAAAATCAGAAAAGTTTTAACGCAAAAATGTAGGTCGACATAAGGAGAATCTTTGTTAAAAAAACTTTGCGCTAAGATTTGAAAATTCACATGTTTGAGAATGCTCGAATGAACTTGAATTGGCAAAGGTCATGTCAGCGTCGGTTTGCTCGTGGTACCCAACGGCCTCACCAGAGGGTTTACGGAGCGGTAATCAAAAACGATTAATGAAATTTTTATATTGTCGCACAATTTTATCCTTGGTGATTCGATTCCCAGAGGTTGGAATTACAGAAAAAGTACATAAGTCATTACGTTCGATTGCATATAGCGTCAGTGCGCTACGTATGTGCAGCAGTATAATTATACGATCGAATTTTTGTACTAGTATAGGTGCGCTTACGTCACCATAATTACAGCCTTGATGGTCGATGCGAAATCTCGATTAGAACGTAATAGAAATTGCCGTGTTTAGATCTGCTTATGCCGTGAGAAAATTGAGATTTAAATGTTTTAACAATCTGCTGATACTATATTGTACGACATAGAATACAGGTAGCATTTTAGGCTTGAAAAAACATTAGGTCTATATAGCGTTTTATGGTCTATTGGCTTACGATTGTCAAATTTTTTAAGCTTTTATCTCTGTATTAGTCTGTCGGCGTACAATATCATAAAATAGGTAGGGCTCAACATTAAAAATAAAGGAAATGGAGGCGTAATATTCGCCCGACATTTGCCTAATTCCTAGGAATCGCGCGACGTCGAGTTTCTCAGACAGTAAAATTACGAGTACCGCTGATTTGAGAACTATGCCATGGGCTATATGTTATGTCAAATAGTCGGAAAAGTAGAGTTAAATAGCTAACGTTGCCTGATTGGCCCTGTGGTTGTTGGTGGAAATACAAACCGAACCTGCCCGACGAAAAGAAAACGAAGTGATTCATTGTTTGCCTCGCGCTTACGAAAATCAAGTTTAAATCAAACAGAGTGTAGAATACTAAGTTGTACTTGATATCTTTATTTTATTCGTAATAGTAAGTGAAATTTAAGGCTTTCACAGTTATAGCGTAGTAACTTGCTTAAAGTCTGATCAGAAGGTTTAAAAAATTCTGCAAGGTCTTGCTATTTTAATTACAAATAACAAATTAAAATATCAGCATTTTTTTGGTTAATATTGATCAGCATTTATTTAACTTTGCATTTTCTTATCTGAACAGAATAGTGTTTAACTTAAAAGTGTTTATTAACTTAGATTTAAATATGAGATAAACATGCTACTACAGAAGCGGCACAAGAGCAATCACGTTTTTACTTTCACGTGACTTTGAATAAGTGCAAAAAATGTCGCAAGTCACGGGAAAAACAGTAGCTTTCGTACCGGACATTACATCGGAGCCTAACAGCGACACTGAACAAGATAATTCTGTTGATTTTTCTGAGAAATCCAACGACGATGAACCTCATTTGTTCCCGGGGTTAAATCCAGTTGTTTTCGTTTGCTTGAAGCAGGAATCGATTCCGAGAATTTGGTGTCTGAGACTGGTTGCAAATCCATATCCTTTTTATCACAAATTTTTTTTTAATTTAGTAGTTATTATAAGAAAAGTAACTGTGAATATAAATATAGTTATTTTTAATAAGTTTATTCAGACGTATGTAAATTTATTTGATTAAATTTGGATATACTTAAATTAGTTACCTTTTGTAAATTCTAGTTATGGAATTTTAGTTATACCCATATTTTGTGTATACGGTATGTTGTTATGTATACCTCGAATATCGTATATTTTAACAAAGCGCTGTGGGAGAAAATTCGTTAAGACATTTAGACTTTAACATTATACTTCCTACATGCAACGGAAATGTATATAGGCCCTAAAGCGAATTAAAAACGCGATCATGTTGGTAAAGTATAGGGTTGAGGGTTACAATAAACTTACTATTCGGTTCATGTTTGTGATATAAGGTATGTGATGTAATAGTGTTAATATGTTTAATTAGCTTGGGTAGAATATATGGAGACATACATTTTTTTGTCGACACACGTTTTGGCGTTTAAAGTTACATGTTACTCAGTCGTGCTTTAGTAGGCTTGGCAAATCTAATTACAGGAGTTAATTATCGTGTATTCTGCTTCGGCAATTATACGTTTTTACATTTAACGTTAAACAACGGGAATTGACTGTAAATCGAATTATTTCGAAGATGTTTAGATAGATTTAAGCGTGTAGAGAGTACATTACATGTTATCGCTAAATCGTGAGTTTTCGAAAAACGATTCAAAATCGATATTTTGTTTAACTAACGAACTGTAAAAAATAAATCGCGTTTTGTGTTGACCTTATAGTAAAACTAAGGTTATAATAACATTAATTGTTATGCTGTAAATGTTTAGTTTTTTTAATCATATGTTGAATTCTGTACTGTAAAATTTTTTTTTATATATATGGCTTGCATATATATTTTCAATATTTATTATCAATTGATTGGCACTGCATATTGAAAAGACAGGGTAGATTAAAATTATAGATTGTTTGTTCTTTATCCAATTCCAATACATTTATTCTTTATTAAATATTGATTTTTGTTTTTCAAAATTATAAATTAATTATCAGTTTAAAAAATTAATTTTCCTTAACCTTATTTTCTTTTACGTGGTTTGAAAGAATTAGCATGTTGGTTATACTGTTGAACTGTGTTACGCTTGGTCTTTATCAACCCTGTTCAAACGGCGAAGAGACTGGCTGTGTAGCTCAGCGTTGTATTTTATTAGAGGTAAATTTACATTTTAATTCGAAAATATGTTTCTAAATTGAATTATTAAGCATTTTTTCCAAATTTTACTCTATTTATTTTGTTGTTTTTTTAGTCTGAACAAATAGGCTTGGCTTTATATAACTTTTTTTAAGGTCTTGTGATCTTTTAACCTTTTTATTCAATCATAAAGAATGGAAACCTAAATGCTACATAAATTTAAATATATATTATTATTTTAAATTCATGACATATAATTGTGTAATTCAAATATAGTTTTGACATTTTCGTTGACCTCAAAAACAAACACTTTACATTTTAACTTGCGGTTTTTAGGCCTATTCAACTGAAAGCCCGAACAAATAATAAATTTCATTATTAAGTTATTTTAAAGAATTTAAATTCATATTTAGTTGATTAATTGAAATGTACATACATTGTTTTATATTACCACAATCATATTGAACAATGTTTTAATATATTTTACCAAAACCATATTGTATTTTTTTTATTATATTTACAGGTTTTTGATCATTTTGTATTTGCATTTTTTGCCATCGAAATGTTGATTAAAATGTTGGCAATGGGCGTATGGGGGCGACTTGGATATCTTGGCGAGGCATGGAACAGATTGGACTGCTTTATAGTCGTTTGTGGGTAAGTACACATTACTATTTTTACTGTAATTGTTCGGAAACTAAATTTGGCTTGATTAGGTGATGTTTGTTTGACTATGATCAATATTTGTGTTAATAAGAATTGAAGTAAATGGAATTAAATGAATATTAACGAAACGGTAGCTTGCTTTATTACTTGGTCTTAACATTCTCCTGTTAAAAATTCTTTTTGTCGGTTTTTTGGTTAGAAAATTTTAAGAATACAGCCACATTTTATAGTCTTCCGTCTCCAGGTGTGTTAACAACAATATTTTGTTGCCTACATTACATTCCGTGAGATCAATAAATAATACATGTGACATTGTCTGTGGTTTTGTGTGAACCTTAGTTCAAAGTGCTTGCGTTACAAGTAAGTGGGTTTACTGTAAAATGTTTTTCTTACAGTCCGGACTAAAAAGAATAATATTATGTTTGATAATCAGGCTTCGTGGCTGGGTCAATGGCGAAATCTTTTGTTGTTATGATTCGCAACAAACTTATTAAATCGGTCTCTTAGGATGAAAAAAGATTGATGTGCTTGATTAAAACGAACTTTAAAAATATATTTTTGGTATGCAATAAAAAGCGTTACTTAAATATCATTTAAACTATATTGGTTTTCGTTTATTTATTGTTATTTTTAATTTACAATAAGCAAATAATTATTGATTCGAATTTACAGAATTACCGCTGCTTTATCGAAAATCGGTCGTTGCCTATCACGTAGCCATCGACTACGTAGATATTAAATAATTTCTAATGCGAATATAAAAGAAAATGGCAGGTTTTTTGTCCGGTAACTGTATATATATAAAGTGGATTAACGTTACATGAATTATTAAAATCTTAAATTGCAAATTAGGGTTCTTTGAAAGGACTTCTCCATTACGATATGAAATGAACTGAGCTGTAAATTAAGGGATGACAGCATTCACTTGGCCTGACATTTGTGCCTATAATAATCAAGGAATGAAGCTCCAGTACTTTGTTTTTTAATAAACAAATGTTAAGTGTTTATAGACTAAATTCCAAAACTTGTTTAGAATTAGTTCAAAATGCAGTTTTAAACATTTACTATGTTGATATCATTTGCCTTGCTTTACATATTAACCGGGCCATGAAAAAACATAGTTTCGTTGTTAACAAATAAAAGATGCCCTGTTAAGGATGGCTCCATTAAATTGAAGTGACCTAGTTTTTCTCCTTAAATGAATTGTCTTTGTTTATTTAACCCCGTGATTTGTCTGAAATCGAAACTAAGTTTTTAAAGTGTGGTCTTTTAAATAAGGGCTTAATTCTGACTATTCTACAATTGTGGTTTGCGGAAGTAGTAACATAAACTCGATATACAAAACACTTTTATGGATTTTCTTTTATTTAAAGAATTTTTTCTGAGAAATATTGACAAGACTAATGTAAAACTTTGTTGCTAACTCTTTTGCGAATATAAATCACAATTTGCTGTTAAATTAAACATAAAAATGTGCCTTCTGCCTGACACAGAGTTTACGAAACCCCGTTTTCTTGTTTTTTAACTAAACAGCAAAAATTGTGCTTATAAAAATGATCGAACGTTAATATATTAAAATTTTGTTTTAACAGTATGATTGAGTACACCTTGCAAATGGAAGATGCTGTCAACTTTACAGCAGTTCGGACGATTAGAGTTTTACGACCACTTCGTGCTATTAACAGAGTCCCAAGTAAATATCATTATTAAAAATTATTTTTTGTAACCTGTTTGTTTTTTACACAATTTTGCAAATTTGTTTTAAAATTTTTTTAAAAACGTTACGACTTTTATTTAAACGCTTTGCTGCTAATGTTGAAATCGGATTTTAATGTGAATATAGTTCAAAAAATGACATAACGCTATGGTTAAAGGGTCAGATAACGGCTATACGAAAAACAAGCACAAAAACAAGCACAAACAAAACACAAGTGGCGTTTACACATTGTCTACACCATTTCATATTTAAAATTTGCTTATACTGCAGAATTAAAATCGTGTAAATTTAAATTTCAATCTTATTTATACATTCGTTACGGCTGTGGTCATCTTGATATTATCAAACTAATACGTTGCTTTGTTTATCTCTTAAGCCTTAAATAACATAATAAAGACTTAAATTAGTAAACTCTTGTGTTTAAGGTATGCGCATTTTGGTGATGTTGTTGCTTGACACCTTGCCAATGTTGGGAAACGTTCTTCTTCTCTGTAGCTTCGTGTTTTTCATTTTTGGAGTAGTCGCCGTCCAATTATGGGAAGGAACTTTAAGACAACGTTGTTTTCTTAATTCAAGCTTTTTTAACACCGATAGTGGCCACGTGACGTTGCTGGAAAGCAACACAAGGTACAGAAAATATAAAAGTAAAAAAAAATTATAATGTATTTGATATTAAAAACTTAAATTGGGTTGCGTTAATTTAAAAAAACAATTTTGACATAACGCTAATGGTAAATTAATAATTTTTTTGTTTTAAAATTTAAAGTGCTTTTTGTTGTAAGTTGGCTTAAAGATTATTTAAAGTAAGTACACATAAACAAATATGACCTATTACTCATTAATCTACTTAACTTTTTGAACTTGTCGTCTACAATTATTTAAAATCCACAAAAATCTCATCTCGTTATAATTACCAACATTTAAAAAATTAAAAAAATGTGTATGACATATTAATATTAATTATATAGTTGTAATTTAAATAAAATAAATAAAAAACCTGAGCTAAATTAAAAAGAGAAACTTAAGCATATTTGCTTTAGTAAAAATAAACAAGCTTTTATATTGATTTTAAATAAAATAATGAAACCAATGTAATTGTTGGTTTTATAAGCTGTTAAAGATTATTGGGTAAATTTTAACAATATTTGCGTTTTTTTGAATTTATTTTATGATAAATTTCTGACAAGTAACTTAAAACTATAAACAATAGCTTAAAATTCTATTAGGTGCAAACCCATTAAATTCAGTTTAAAACTTGATATGATTGTCCTTTAAAAAGTTCACCACGTACTTATCTAAATTACAAATGCTTAGCTTGTAAGAATAGTTCATATGCATTTGCAAAGGCACAAATAGAATTAAGTGTATTGTGGTAACCGGTTTACTATATTTATCCCTTTTTTTAATTTATAATTTGAGTTATGCTGAATGTTTGTTTTTAATGAAACTAAGTTTAAAACACTTTTAATGTAACCTAAACATTTAAAAATTGCACGTGCGTTGTTTTGTAAATTTTGTATTGGGTATTTTTGTTGACCAAATTTCAACCGCAAAATGATTCACACTTTATCTTGTTGTTTATAATTTATTGCAACTCACAGAACTTGTTTTTGGTTTTGCCAAATTTATAGGGTGTCAATTTTCGTCACTTTGCAACAAAAAATCAAGCATTTGAATTAGCTTATATATTTCACTTGCCTATTAAGTGTTTTATAGACAATAATTAAGTAGCAAATTTCAAACACGCTTTAAAGTAAGTTAAAATTAATGATTTTTAATTTTTCTTGTGGTTCTAATGTTTTTAGCTTAAACTTGAATCGCTATTTTTCTGAACACGACCATTCCGGTGGAGCCACAGTTTGTTCACTTCCCTACAACAACGGTGAACTAAGATGCAACGATCGTGAAATTATTCAACCTACCGAACTGGACGGTATAACTTGCAGTCTAAATATTTCTTCCTTCGTCATTGGGGATTTACCTAATACGTTATATATAGATAATTCAACTATAAATGGTAAGTATTTTATATTGGGTTGAAACTGTACATAAATAAAATAGATATGTTTTTCATAGATAATAATCGAAATTTATTCCAAGTTTTAAAATGATTTTCTGTCGTCAGGAACGAACTGTATAGACTGGAATCAATATTATGACACATGTCGAGCGAGTGACGTCAACCCTTTTCAAAATGCCATAAACTTTGATAACATTATGTATGCCTGGGTTGCAATTTTTCAGGTAAAGATATGCGATTCTATTTAAAAAGTTTTGTTTGGTATATAACTTTATATATTAAACGATTTGTCAAATAAAACTTTTTAATATGCACTGTTTATTGTTTTACATTATATAGCTTACACATAAATGTATTTATATTTTTGTAAAATTTTATTCTTAATTTTAAAATCTAATTATAAACTTTGTCAATATATTTAATGTTATAATTACTTGCAAGTTATGTTGTATTTCAAAAAATTGTGAACATTTATTTCTTAGGTCATCAGTTTAGAAGGATGGGCAGATATAATGTATTATGTTATGGATGGATATTCATTCTATAGTTTTATTTATTTTATTTTTTTAATTGTGGTAAGTAAATTTTTTAAGTTTTTAAAAAATAAAAATACCTGTTAAATTAGTTTTTTTTTAACATTATTTGTAGTTAAAGTATTTTTATTTGTCACTAAATTGTATATAATTATAAACATCTATTGATATTCTTATCTACCTTTTTTCAATGCAATGTTGCATGTATTTATTATTTTTATACCTGTATTCAGATTGGTTCGTTTTTCATGATCAACTTATGTCTGGTCGTAATTGCCACTCAGTTCTCTGAAACAAAGCAAAGAGAGCAACGTCTTATGGAGGAACAAAGACTTAGGTTTAAGTCGAACGATAGTACTCTAGCTAGTTACGCACCACCTGGTAACTGTTACGAAGAGTTATTAAAATATATTTCACACATTTGGAGAAAGAGTAAAAGAAGATTGAAAAGGTAGTTGTTTTAAGATGGTGTGCTTAAAGTTGTAATAAATCTGGTTATCTGAAATTTAATTTAGGGATTACGATTGCAATTTACATGCTTTTCCATCGATTTAATCAATTATTTAAATTAATTGTTTTTATTTGACCTCTTTTAAGTCTCTTCTTTTTTAAGTTTAGGTAAATTTTTTTTGCAATTAGTTATATAAACTCACACAAAAAAAGTCTTCACAAGTAACTTGACTATTTATGTGTTAAATGGAAGTTATATTTTAACTGATATTTTATTATGACACAAAGTGCAAATTATATATATCTTTAGAAATATTGTTAATATTTTTAAATCTATAAATTAGATTGCTAATTGAGTTTTAAATACTTTATTAGTTTTTTATTGCATTACATTTCTAACATTTTAAAATATTTAGAAAATGGTTTAACTACAAACAAAAACAACGATCCAATCACGATGATGTAATGGGTCCGATTGAACGCAAAACTAAAAAAAAGAAGATGATCCATTTTCATCATCACCACCACCACCATCATCATCATTACCACATCTCGGACCCCGTAGACACAACAGTAAGCATCGAAGTTAACAGAACCTCACCGGTACTCGAACCAACGGTAGGAACACCAAGGTTGATGATAACAGATTATGATTCCGAATCGATCGAGATACCAAATTTAAAGAATTCTATTAGGTAGGTTTAATAAATAAGTTAAACTCTGTGAAATGTTCTAAATATATAAAGAAGTCATTTATCAAGGGGGGTTAGGATTAAATAAAATAACTTTATTAGGAAATTTGAAATAAACTTGCTGTACATTAAAGTTATCACTTTTTAAACTTTATCTTATTTCAGCCTAACAACATTTAGATAATTCTTATAATTTTTAATTTTGTGTTTTTATTTCATTTTTTTAATAACATTTAAACATTTTTCTTTTTGCAGATTAATGATTCAATCTCCTTCCCAACCTTCCTCATCCACATCCCAAATATCAATGTCGATTACCCCTGAACGACGTAACAGTGGTGACGTACACATTACGTCACAAAGCAGGGGTGAAGTACTGTTTAAAATGACTCCGCTTAAATCGGGGATAGATTATTTAGATGTACAAAATTTATCGCCTTCTTTGTTTAACGTCAAACGACAAATCCAATCTGCTGAGAATGACGTCATTGATGCAGGTTTAAAGATGTTAATAACTGTAATATATATCTCGCGCTTACATATTTAGATTCGAGCTATTATTGTATTCTTATCGAGACGAGGATCACGGACCACGTTACATGAGTCATTGGCTGTGATTTGGGAATGGAATAACCGAACGCAGATGACATTTAACTTGCTCGCTTTAAATATTTATAAACTTCTGTTATTCAAATAACGTTTTGCTCTTTTACCTTTGTTGTTTTTGTAATAAATATGCGTTTATGCAACATATTAACAGATAGAAGAAAGTCGTCGCTGTTTTCTTCGTTGCCGCGTAGCCGCGTGACGTCAGATCTCGATTGTTCGTGTTCGGTTTATGACATCAGAAATGCGAATTGTTTTGAACCAAGCGCAGAAGACGCGGTCGGAGAAAAAATTTCTCGTCGAAAAAAGAAATCGCGATGCTGCACATGCTGTTCATTAAAACCAATTAAGGTAAAAGTTGTATTAACTTATTTTTACTTAACAGTCTAATACCTAGGGTCATTAAATAAACACACAATAATTCTATACAGTATATCCAACCATTTTGATAGATTATGCAAGGCTGATGCATTTATATTTAAATATAGGCAAAATGGACCCAATTTAATGATGCTATCTCGGCTTTCTCGGCTAAAATGAAAGAAATAGTTGACAGCAAATACTTTAACCGATTTATTATGATTGCAATCTTGATCAATACATTGAGTATGGGCATAGAGCATCATAACCAAGTAATTTATGTTTATTGGTAAAACAAATTAAAATATGAGTTTAATAATTTTAAAATTATTCTTTTAAAAGTTTTATTAGCTAATATGCTATAATTGTTCATAAATTATGCAACAAATATTGTTTTAAATATTTTTTTTTACCAAAATCGTATTGTTAACTTTTTATATGTTATTTGTCGGAAAAATTTTGGTAAATTAAGTAAATAGATAGGATTTTTATATTTCCGTTGTATTGTACAGAATTACATCAATGTTGGTTTTACCATATTGTTGTTTTTTTTAGCCCGATACGTTAACTGATATTCTGGAGATAAGTAACATTGTGTTCACTACGTTGTTTGCCCTTGAAATGGCATCTAAGCTTATAGCTTATGGAATTCTGGGGTACACAAAGAACTTGTACAATATCTTTGATGCGGTCGTTGTTATAATAGGGTAAATCTTAAAGCCTTTTATACTTGATTTTGATTAAAAAAAAACTTTTTTAATAAAGTCTTTGATGTTGAATTACGTTATCATGGCAAAAGAAAACCTATTCGAACTTGAATTTTTTTATAATTAGGTTAATTGCATTTAATTAAACCTATATCGCTTTAACCTCGAGATATCTATGCAACTTATTAATTATTTATTTGTTTGAATACATAATTTAAAATGCACTATTTTTTCATTGAGTTAATTGATAATGAATGGGAAAGTAAGATGAGTAAAGCAAATACACATTTTGAGTGATTATTAAATATAATGTAAAAGTGTGTTGGGTACAATAATTATAAATAAAATTTCGTGTGATTACTAAATATAATATATTTTTGTGTTGGTTGAAATACTTTTGAATATAATAAAGTATGTTAATAATTAAATCATCACTTTTATATAAAAAGATTTAAATTGTTTTTTTGGTGGTTTTTATAGAATATGGGAGATAGCTGTTGACACCGAAAATGGCGGAGGATTATCAGTTCTCCGGACTTTTCGTCTTCTTAGAGTCCTCAAGCTAGTTCGATTTCTTCCTGCGTTACGTCGCCAGCTAGTAGTTTTAATGAGAACAATGGATAACGTTGCTACATTTATGATGCTTCTTACTTTATTTATTTTTATCTTCAGGTAAAGCAAATACTCTAATTTGTCAGTACTTTTTTAAGTTTTCACCTCTATATACAAATATTTCTCCAAGCCAGTATTGCTTACAATAACACTGTATTAGTTGTATTAAAACTGTATAGGTTACAAATAACGTTATTGCATCTTTCAGTATTCTGGGAATGCATTTATTTGGTTGTGAGTTTTGTTGGGTGGATGATTATGGAATCACTGAATGTGATCGAAAGAACTTTGACTCCCTGCTATGGGCTTTTGTAACTGTATTTCAGGTATAAGTAAAATATTACATTTATTAGGCTATTGCAAAGCGCCTTTTTCTGCTACTAATAATTTGGTTTTGTGAAACATTTATTAAAAATGCTAAGTTTTTATATAGATTTTAACACAAGAAGATTGGAATATGGTTCTCTACAACGGAATGTCATCTACGTCACCGTTCGCCTCAATTTACTTTATTACGTTAATGACAATTGGCAATTATGTTCTGTTTAATCTATTGGTTGCTATACTTGTTGAAGGTTTTCAAGCTGAGGTATTTTTATTTTTTTAACTTAAAATTTAAGTTTGATTATGAATAATAAATTTTGTATTTTGTGCACTTGAGTTGAAAAAAATAGATATTTTTGCATGTAAAGTGTGGTTTATTGATTGATTTGCATTTATAGTAAAGGTTAAATAATTGGGTTTAGCTAGTGCCGTTTTTTAGTATTTAATAAAACGTTGTTAGGCGAAAAAGCGTACAAATATGATTATTATAATATTATTTTGTTAGAATTGAATTTATTGGAAACTTAAATACTTACTATAAAATTGCTATGTGATATTGGTGTGCACGATGTTTTCAACCATTTCATTGTTGCCACCACGTGTTTACTGATTTATGTGACGTAGTGCTACCCGGATCCTGTCGTCATTGACGACGCAACAGATTCGAGCAGCGACGAAGACGCTGAGGAAGACGATGACGTCATAATGTCGAGACAGGTCGGAGAAGAGTACACAAAGAAAATGGCGAACGCACTGGGATTAAGACAACCCCTGCCAACTCGTCGTAGAAGGACGAAGCCAGCACCCTCGCATGTTCGTTTTGTTGTTTTTTAAATCACCCTTTTTGGCATGGACAAAATGTTAAAACGTTTAGTAAAGAATGATCGGTTAAAATACTTCAAAAGTAAAAATAAAAATTAACTAAACTTGATAATAATATAATTTAAGGATAATATTAATATTTTGCCAAATATATAGGGTGCAAGCGAGGCTGAGGATCGTAACAACTCGAGTGACTCTAGTGAGAGCGAGGAGGAAAAGGAGCAGGTGGAGAAGAGAGAAAACGAAGAGAGAGTTGGTTTACTCTCAAAAATGCCTAAAACTAAACAGAAACTTGGTAAAATCTTAAAACTGAATAAAAATAAAACAAAATTTACGATCGAACACCGACTAGTAAAACATTTTTTTAAATTAATTCAATCACAGATTCTTTCGAACCTAAGTTTTCTGAGTATCTTTCAGTCAATCAAGAAACAACTCTTCCTGTTATAACAAGAACTGCGGCCACGCCCTTGTCTACCCCAGTTTTACATTTGAATCCTAATTGGCCGGGAACCAAATCACGTGAAGAAAAAATTGATCTTGCAGAAGATGACGAATTTTTAAGCAAACAAAAACTTTCGCATGTTTTGCTTTCTAGAAAATCTAGCGAAGAGGTAACATATTTAATCTTTAATTAAATTTTGCAATATATACAAAATTAAAGGCCATGTTAATTACTATTTGTAATGTAAGTAAAAAAACAACCTAATCTTATTTACATCAACATTATTATAAACTTTGTTTTAGTCAAACTTGAGCGTAAACCACAGAGAACTTAGCAGAACTGGATCAAGAAGGTTACTGAGATGGAGAAAGATTCCTTTGGAAGAACAGTCTCTCGTATCTAATGAAGAAGATAGCGATGGTTTGTATTCAAAATATATTTTTTAAACTATTTAAAATAATGGTAATTTCAAAACATCAATATCTGTACTTTGCGTTTAACAAATCAAGTAAGCATGAATTATTGTTTAGGTCATTGCGACAACGATGATATGTATAGTAATTGTAGTTATGATGGTAGTGATGAAACATCTTTGAACAAAGTTTTAAATCCAAGTAAGAGATATTCATATATATATGTTTAAAGTGAAGTTTTACATAAATGTTAAACTTGTGTAAATTATTATTTTTGTTGGTGTTAAACTTTTAATTTATATTTGTTTATCAAAAGGTTATTCTAATTTTAAAGAAGATGCTTACTATCAAATAAAACCGATTAAATCTGTTAAAACGAACAACTTTGAATCTACGCTTCCAAATAGCTGTAAAGAAAAAAGTAGAAAAAGGGTAACTTTTTTAATTTGTAAGATCTTTTGTACTTGATTAGTAAAAATTTGGATTTCCACAAAGAATAACTGTTATTTTTAGGTATTAATAATGATTAATTTTATATATATTTTTTTTCTACGTTTATGATTTGTAAGAATTAATGCTTTAAATTGTTTTAGACCAAACTTTGTTATTCTTGCTGCTCTAATTGCAAGAAATATACCAAAAAACACAAGGACTGGTCACTTTACCTATTTGCACCAGATAACAGGTTATTATGCATTCAAATATTTCAATAAAATGTATTACTATTTCTATGTTTAAAAATATTTTAATTTATTTTATTTTTTTTACAGTTTTCGAAAATATCTGCTTAAGATTGTACAGAGTCAGATATTTGATAACATTATTTTGTTATTTATATTTGGTAATTGTATAACAATTGCCATGGAAAGACCTTCATTAGATCCAAACGGCCAGGTATAAACAAATATAATAATAAATTTTAACGTAAAAGTTACTGATAAGATTTTGTTAATGCATTAATAATGTTTGTTAAAAAACTATTTTACAAAATTGCTAAAAATAATGTTAAACAGGAAAGGCACACAATAGATATTCTAAACAACATATTTACTGCCGTTTTTACTGTTGAATTGATGCTTAAAGTTATTGCAAAAGGTTTATGCATTGGTCCAAACACCTACCTTAAAAGGTAAGATATCAATATGTTAAATTCAAATAACATTATAAGTTGTTAAATGTAATATAAGTTGCATAACAGTTTAAATGCTATTTAAATCTACGCCAGTACTATATACTTCAGTTGTTTTCTGTTTTTAGTTCAGTTTTTTGTTTTATGTTTTTAGTGGATGGAACGTTTTGGACTTCTTTCTGGTTACGACATCGTTGGTCGATATTATTATGACATTAACTTACAGTGGCGGCTCGAAACTATTAGGAATTCTCCGTATTTTTCGTCTGCTTCGTGCACTTAGACCTTTAAGGTAATCTATGATTAATTATTAAAACTATCCATGGCCATCAATGTCATTTCACACGCTTTTACTTATAATGATATCGACCTTGCCAAGAGAAAATTGATCTGATTTTTTTACGCGATAATGATATGCATTCGCTATGCACGTGATATGGTCATTTTATTTAGGTGAACAAAAACTTTTTTTGCCAAAAATTATAAGAAAAAAGGATTTCTGAAGCTGCACTTCTTTAAATGTAAAAATGGGGATTTTAACCATTTTCTGTATTTTTCTATAAACTTGTAATTAACAAAGCTTTTTTACTTCAGAGTTATTAACAGAGCACCAGGGCTTAAACTTGTTGTGCAAACCTTAATTTCTTCATTAAAACCGATCGGAAATATTGTTCTAATTTGCTGCGCATTTTTTATTATTTTTGGAATTCTCGGAGTACAGGTTACTGTTTAATCTTATATTTTGTAATTGTTTAAAATTTAAAACAATGAATATTGGTCTCTTTTTTTGAAAAAGTTTTTTTAAATTCTGTTAAAATTTTAGGTGTTCAAGGGCAAATTTTATTACTGTGAAGGCCCATATATTCGAAATATCACAACACAGTACGAATGCCTCCAAAATCCGCAAAATCAATGGCTTAATCAGAGGTTAATTTGTAATTTAATAATTATTGTCTTTAACATGTATTTGTGTTAATCGTAAACTTAAATAAAGTTAATAAATAATTTGAATTTGGTTTAAGATATAATTTTGACGATCTTGGTCAAGCTCTTATGTCATTATTTGTTCTGTCATCAAAAGATGGTTGGGTAGAAATTATGTATCACGGAATTGATGCTGTAGGAGTAAATATGCAGGTGAATTATATTTTTCTTTAGCTATAGGCTTGAGCTTTAAGCCTAAATATTGCTTTTGTAACTGGAAGAATATTTAACGTTTTTAGAAAAAGTATGGTCATGTTTGTTTTTTTTTAGCCACAAATAAACTACAATCCGTGGATGTTAATCTACTTCATTTCGTTTTTGTTGATCGTTGGTTTCTTCGTACTTAATATGTTTGTTGGAGTTGTGGTGGAAAATTTCCATCGGTGCAGAGAGGAACATGAGCAGGAAGAGATGAAAAGAAGACAGGTAGCTACTTTTGTATAGCTGTAAACTCACTGCACGAGCTTCAAGATAATTAATAAGTTACTAGTTTAAAGAATTTATAAATATGGCTTAAGTACTAGATTTTATGTTATAGTCACGTGCAATTAAATTGAGTGGGTCTGTATGGAATAATGAATACAAATTTTTTTCAAATCTGTTTATCTTAATTTAAATTTTTAAAAAATAATATTTTTTGCAGGAGATGAAGCGTCGCAAGGCAGAAAAACTTCTCCAGAAACAAATTTTGCGAAGAAGTTTGCTAGAGAACGGAGAAGCGTCTTACGTTCCTTCCAGCAGAAGAAGAAAAACTATTCTCCAAGCGAAGGGTCACGTGAAAGGAATGAAAAGTGGATGCTGCTCAACGTGGACAAAGTGGAAGTCGATTGTGTCTGAAAAGTTTACTTTTAAAGGTAAAACATATGTTATCATGCCAAATTAAAAAATAACTTTTAAAAATAAGTCAAATTTAAAAAGAGTTAATCATTTTATGTTATTTAAATAAAAGAACTATTGCATAATAATCTAGTCAATAATTTTATTAAAATTTCATACCTTTTTTATAGATGACCCACAGTATTTTGAGAAATATAGTCGACCTCGCAGAATTCTGCACTCAGTTTGTATGAGCAAGTATTTTGAAGTCGGGGTGTCGATTATTATCGGGATTAATATTTTTACTATGGGTGCTGAACATTATCAACAAAGCGAGGTGTGGACCACAAAAATTCTTAGATTTTGAAAACAAGTTATTTTTAATTACAAACCTTATACTTTAAATGTAAATAGACATTAATGTAAAAATGTTGCCTATTTTGTAAGCGCATTTTTATTTAGTCAAATTCTTAAAATCAAACCTAATTATGTATAAGTTTTCAGTATAAATGTAATATATTACTTAAGCGCATTTTTTTTAGTCAAATTGTTAAAACTTAATGTAATTTTGTATAAGTACTTTATAAAATGTTTCTATAGCACTCTATAAAACGCATCTAAAAACAGTTTTAGTTTTAATAAAATAATTTGTTTTTAGACGTTGACCTTAATTTTAAAATATGCAAATTACGGATTCACCGCCGTGTTTGTACTAGAAGCAATCCTTAAAATCTTGGCACTCGGTGTTCCAAGATATTTTAGTGATAAATGGAATCAACTCGATATGTTGATAGTTATATTGTCTTTGGTGGGGATCGTACTAGAGGACCTAAGTACAGGAGAAAATCAAGGTTTACTCATCAACCCAACTATTATAAGAGTAATGCGTGTACTCAGAATAGCAAGAGGTAGCACAAATTTTATTGACTAAAATTGAAAAAGTTTAAATATAAAAATTTTGAAACTTATTTGGTGTTATTTTTTCATAGTGTTGAAGTTGCTGAAAATATCGAAAGGAATCCGATCTTTGTTGGAAACAGTTGCTTGTGCTCTTCCTCAAGTTGGTAATCTTGGAATGCTCTTTCTTCTTCTTTTCTTTATTTTTGCTGCTCTTGGAGTGGAACTGTTCGGTACTCTAGGTAAGTTAATGTACCAAGATTTTTTTGTAAAAGGAATCGACATGCCACAAGTTGTACCTAATTTTGAACATTTTAGCGCAACTCTAAAGAATTTGTACATAATTTGTGTAATATTTTTGTTATTGGGCTTGTTGTGCCTTAGTGTTTAACTATATTTTTATACTTCACTTTATTCAGTATGTGATGAGGAACATCCTTGTGAAGGGTTGAACAGACATGCAACATTTGCTAACTTTGGCATCGCTCTTCTCACCTTGTTTCGGATTTCAACAGGTGACAACTGGAATGGAATTATGAAGGTAAACAGTGGCGCAAGTCTATACGTACCTGAAATTTTTTAAATTTAAATTATATAAAGTTAATATAGTTTTTTTTAATAACGTGCCTAATATATCTAGTAAATCTAAAACACGTTTTTAAGTAGCTTAATAATTGTTTGGTGTGTTTAGCCCTAAATGTTAAGCTTATCCAACTAAATACATTTTTTACTAAATGCCTAACATGTGATTAAACTTTTTTGCAGGATACTCTTCGTGAAGATTGTGACGACAGTGGAGAATGCCGAGTTAACTGTTGTCCAAGTCGGATAATATCACCCGTGTTTTTTGTAGTGTTTGTAATGATGGCCCAATTTGTACTTGTTAACGTGGTGGTAGCTGTTTTAATGAAAGCAAGTCAATTTTGAATATTTTTATATAAACTTTAAACTTGAATTATTTGAATTGTAGTATATATTTTTGTTTATTGCAATAATTACGATAAATTGTTTGCTGTGTTTACAGCAATTGGAAGACAGTCGTGCTGAATCAAGTGAAAATGGAGATGATAACAGTGCGGAAAAGATACAAGAGGTAATTTAATTATTTTTTTCCAAGTAATATAATATTCTGATTGAGTAGCTATTAATTTTATTAAATCGCTTTTGCAGCTAAATGAAAGCGACATTACTACAAAATCAGAAATGATAACTTCCACGGATGTTAAAGGCATGATAAAATGTTATTGACATTGTTAAAATTCATTAAATATTTTTATTTTATTTGTTTGGTAAAATATTTAATTTAATATTATTAATTTATAGAAGCAAAGTCTTACTCAGAAACTTCCCCAATAACTGAATGTGACTCAAGACAAGACTTATCTGAAAAGGTAAGTTTAACAAACCGGAATATGATCTTGAATTTGTTAACCTAACATTTTTTTAAAATTTAACAGGGTTTAATTTCTTCCCAAAAACCATGCGAACTTTTTTCAACACCTGATATTGTGACGTCGTTATATGATGACGTCACTACTATAACATCTATCAATACATCGACGAGTATTGACCCAACTATGCAATTAGATCCATCTGATAATGAAGCAAAACCTTTATTGAAACTAAATGACTTTGGTCCTTTTTCATTTGTTGAAACTAAATCTCTGAACTCGTTTCATAAAACCACAGTCCCGAAATCTATGTCATCAACAATATCTTTAAGCTCAAATCAGTTGCTTAAAAGACAAAACCTCTCACTTCCCATATCAGGTAAACTTTGCTTTAAATCATTTAATTTAAACCTGATTTGTATTCGTGTTGTTAAGTTTAACATGTATATTTTACGTTAGATTTTTCGTCAGCACCTTTACTTACTTGTGATGTTACAGCTCCTACCTATGTAGTCACATACGCTCTTCCGCGTCCAACTGTAAGTAGAACGCAGTCTTACGACCGAAAATTTTTCAGACCTTACCTGTCTCACGAACCCTTGCAACGAAGGTCGAGCGATTGTACCAACTGCGGTACAGTACAAAACCAAAACTCTTGCCATAATATATCTTGTAAACAGGAAACTGTTTCAGTTTTAACTTCAAACAAGGCTATAGAACAAGTATTTCCAATTCAACTATGCAACGAAACCTCTAAAAATCTTAGCGACGGCTTTTTAGATCAAAGTCCTAAGCTGTCAATGAATCACCCAATGTTTAAGCAATCCAGTAAAAACGATTTAAATTTTATTGACATGGACGATTCGGATTCAGTTCGTTTTGAAAGGTTGTCAAAAAGCGTTGATAGAATTAATACAGTAGAACGAAATAGTTCTGAAACACTAAAAAACAAAAATAACGTCAATACTTTTCCAAACAATCTTAATAACTTACCATTAAGCAATTCAAATTCACTGATTTTAAAAGAAAAGCAAAACAAAAATATTTCATTAGGCAAACCTCAATCTTTAAAAAATCTCGAAATTGAGGATAAACACATTTCTGAAATGCCAGTGTCGTCTGACATGAAAAGAAAAAGGTTTTCTACTAATGTTTGGCCTGCTTTGAATATTAGTGAAGACCAACACGCCAAATTTGTTTAAAAGTTGTTTCTTTTTTTTATTTTACACATTGTGGTAACGTTGTTTACTCTCAAAATATTTTAGACTTTTTATTTAAATTTTTTTAACCAATTTTTATTGATCAATATTTTGTTAATATGCATTCTGTTCTTGTTTTATTTTAATTCATTGATCAGTGTTAGTAAATATATTTTTGTTAGATTCTTTTGTTACAACGTACTTAGAATCCAGTTTAATAAATTATAAACCAAAAACAAGGTACACAAGCACTCTGATAGTTAAAAACCACAATGTTGTTTAAACTCTTCACAATGATGTGCAATCTATTATCTGTCTACTGTCTTCAGTTTTTTAAAACTAACATGGTTTAATGATTAATAACGAATGCGGTTTATTGGTTAAGTACCCTTTGGAAATAAGCAGGATCAAAGTATATTTCGCATATGATATTGTTAGGTGTTTAACTTATAAAAAAATTGTAAATTGGAGACGAAGCATTGACAATAAACCTGCCTTAATTTATCAATAAGGAAAGTCAGTCAATACATTACTAATAGTTAACTAAATATAGAAATACTGGGCATCAATTAAATGTTAAATCACTACGTTTAGAGCAATAACAATACTGGTTCAGCAGACTAAATCAACTATAGCTAACACCTAAACAAACAAATGTCGTAAAAAAACATACCACGGGCTTTAGTTATGACAGAATTATTATTACATATAGATATGCGAACATAATTTTAAAGGTAACGTTGAAATCGTTTGGCAACTCTGGATAGTTGTGGTGTAAGGTGACGTTGCGAACAAACAAATTGAATTGTAATATTTGCAGCTAAATGCATTTATTTTAGTAAAGTGTTGATTGGTTATTTGATTAATCAACTATAGAAAAGTTTAAAAATGTATAGAAAGCTAAATTTAGTCATTTTTTTACCATAAATGTCAGTTAAAATTAACGTACTTAAAATACGAAACCTTCCCATTTTGAATATTACTTTTATTAGATGGTTAATAAAATCAAAGTTTCATACAGATATCAATGTTTGGTTATTACCGCCACCTTATATATTCACATTAAACATACAATCTCGGCGGTTGTGTGTTGGTAGGGGCCGCGTGGCATTGTGACGTCATAAGAAAGCCAAATGTTAAGAAAGGGAGCGCGAATAGATCCGGTTGAAATAAAATTGCCTTGCGTTTACCGGTACAATTTTTGTATGTCGTTCAGAAAACGAAGGTTCGTATTGGAATATTATTAAGCCTAATTATTTTTAAACGTTGTTTAGTTGTAATACAGTTTAAACTTTCCAACGCAATATATCAAAAGAGTAGATTTTAGTGACGCCCGGAAAATGACTCAAGTGGCTCTTATAATATATTCAAGTATAACTCAATGAAAGATTACCACGTATGACTTTCATTCGATATATCGAGGCAACCGTAAAACCTAAACAAATAGGTTCATGGGCTCAGTTATAGAAAGGCCTCAAAGTTTAACGCTATAGTGTTAAATATAAAACAATACAGTTTTAATGATTTAAAAATGCGCATGTCGCACAGTCAGGAAGCTCATAAGCAATACAATAGACTTTGATTATTAAAAATTGTATTCAATTGGACATACTTTGTCCGTTGTTCGAATTTGCTGGTCTAGAATAAATTTGCTTCCTTATAACATTAAAATCGATCTGTAAGGGATAGTGTCGATAGTAATTTAATTATTTTGAGTTAAAAAGTTTGGAATTAATTCTTTAGCGCTTATATAATACGATATATATAATACGCTTATATAATACGATATGTAATTCGAGGAATACGTAAAATGATAGGCATACGTTAAACAAATTTTCTTAAAAAAACTTGAACAACCAATAGCATTAGATTTGAACTTATAAGTTCAATAACGCAGAAAAAAAAGGATAGGGTTTTGTATATTTTTTGTTCAAGCATATCGGTTTTTGTAAATCTGTTTTAAAACTAAAAAAACTGGATTTGTATCATATTCAAATGAAAGTTATTTTTATTGTGACGCCATTTTTAAATACAGTGAAAATTTTATAATTTTTTTTAGACAGAATTGGTATAGCGTTATTTTATTAAACCCTTCCATCTTAAATATTTTAGCATTTAAGATACTTGTCTTATTTAAATGAACGGTTTAATTATTTTAATTTTAATTTCAATGTATATTTAATCAAGCAATCAGTACAATGAGAACACTGTTACGGTACATACCTCGCAAATACAGAACTATATTGCTACGAATTTTCTTAGGCATAGCATGCGTGGTTTTTTTGTATTATATCCTAAGAGAAAATCAGTCCACAGTTGGCACTGGAAAAAGCGACGAATCCATATTCCAGTTCGAGGATATTGAGAAAGACCACGTGGCGGACGAAGTTTTAAGTTATTTCGATCCGGGGCATGAGCAAGCCATACCACCAGCCAAACAAAGAGAGGATATAATAAACGATGGGAATTTTACAGGCGAAGCTCTGCTTAAACCAGAAGTAAGTTTGTATATTGTTTAAGCATTCAAGTGTTATTAAAATTATGGTCAGCACATTATGAATGTATTGTTGTTATTTTTGGAAAAAACGCTTTTGTGGTTATTTTATTTGGTTTTAATATATACAAATACGTCTGATATTTTGTTTAAAATGTTGTTTAAAATACTTGTACATTTATAAGTTAGATAAGTGTAGCGTCAGTAACGTACAAATATACTTTACTTGTTGTGGTTTTATTCTGTATGTTGGTATTTAATTTTAAAACAAAACATTTTTTTTCGGGCAATATGCCTAAAAATACCAAGTGTTAATTAAAAGTCTAGAGCCCAAAGTTTTTAAAGGCGCATCAAAACCTCAGGCAGTTTTTAGTTTGCGTTGTTGCTTATCAAACGGTTTACGTCTTTCAGTTTAATTTGCTGCGTTGTAGCACTAGCGTTAACTTTTTGTATTGGAAATAAATTTAAAAGGTTCTTGCAGACAAATGTTAAGCAATTAGTTATATACAGAGCACTATTATGATAAAATTTTTGCAAATTATTAACATTATAATTAAAATTAAAGGTTTTGGAATATTTTAAAGACGAAGAACTGCAGCCAATATTTCCGAAACCCGAATCAGACCCGTCGGCCCCGGGCGAATTCGGAAAAGCTGTTAAAATTACGGACAACTCAGTCGAAGTTAAAAATAAAATAAAAGAGGGTTGGGATAAGCATGCATTTAATCATTACGTTTGCGAGAAGATATCTCTACATCGTCATATTGGGGATAAGCGAGACAAAGAGTATATTGATTGAGTTTTTATAGTTTTTTTAAGGGTAAATGTAGAAATAACCGACAGCGTAATGTAGTAGTCAGAACACTTACTACACTACATGGTTTTGGGTTCGATCCCAACTGCTCTCATGCTGTACCATTGAGTAAGGCATCATAAAAAATATGTACTTTAGCTGAGCCAACACTTAATCAGCGGCTTAGTCTTCGGGCAATTATGTACTATAGTATTTTAAACTTCCATCGGCAACTCGATACTGCGTAACTGGTGTTACTGTATGTTAAGGTCTCAACCTTCCCACTTCGAGGATAAAAATGTAAAAAAATGACTCACGGTAAAATATTTCTTAGGATTAAAATTTAATATATAACTTCTGTAATATTTTTTTAAGATGCAAGAACCGAAAATGGAGAAAACCGCTTCCCAAAGCTTCGGTCATAATTATTTTTCACAACGAAGCGTGGTGCGCTCTCTTGCGAACAGTGTATAGTGTGCTGGAATCGTCACCAGCTGTCGCATTACAGGAAGTTATTTTGGTGGATGACGCTAGTACTTTTCGTAAGTAATTTAGTTAGTAATTGTTTTAAATTATTGGAAATCATTAACTACTAGTGATCCAAATACTATTTTTACTAACATAGTTTAAACAATGTTTTTTTATAGCTGAACTGCATGGTAAATTGGATGAATACATTAAGGATTTGAAAATAGTTCGAGTACATCACTTAAAAGCACGAGAAGGGTTAATTCGGGCGAGATTGGCTGGCGCTGAAATGGCAACGGGCGAAGTGCTGGTGTTTTTAGATTCCCATTGTAAGTATTTGTAACGTAACTTTAACTGCCGTTTCTTAATGGTTATTTATAAACTTTTAGAATAGCCTAAAGTTCGGCATTAACAGATTTATTTGTGAGAAGTTTATCAAAAACTTATAAGCCAAAAATACAACCGTTTATAAGACTGTCCAAAACGCAACTTCCAAAAAGTAATACATTATTATGCAATCAGTAATTTTGCGCTAAAAAACAACGGGCCTTATCAGAAGGTGTTAAGACAGATAGATAATAATTCTTTTTAAGGCGAAACCTAATATGGACCGACTGTGATATTAACGCTATTTGTTGCAATAAAAAACTATTCCCCCAAATTATTGAGTCATTATTTAACATTTTTGTAGGGTTAATTTCACTTGGTTTTGTTATTCGAAGTTAAAATCCTTTCTACCTTAAATTTTTTAGAGTTTAACGCGATAATATGCAATGTATAATAATATATTATTTTACATTGCATACATAATTTTATATGGATTTTATTCAGCTATTAGGTAGTACAAAAATAGTAGAAATATAATAGTATTTATTTTGAATCATATTTTTTAATATTCATTTTGAATCTTAATTTTGACTTTTTAGTCCTAAAATTTGTTTTTTTTGCAGGTGAGTGTGCACCTCACTGGTTGGAACCTTTACTGGAGCGAATAGCAGAAGATCCAACCAGGGTCGTTTGTCCTGTTATTGAAGTCATCGATTCAGACACTTTTGCAATGAGTATGACGTCATCAAGGTAATAAATATTATTTTTTTTGTTTCTGTGATTAATAAATATATTTTTAATCTTTCAAACGTATAAATTTGTTGTTAGTTTTTTTAAACAGGTTATAAGCTAAAACCAGTAAGAACATTTTATTTTTTTGCTTTTCAACATGGGTTGGGTAGAATACAATATTAACAGTCAATTTAATACTTATATCACTTATGTAGATTACAATATTATTGCTCATCCTACATATCAAAAATAAATATAAGCAATATATTTATTACTTAAAAAACTAAAAAATATTTCATAAACAACTAAAATTTATAAATTTCAAGACTTTATGTTAATTATTTTATGACGTCATAATTATATATTTCAAATGCGTATTTTGTGACGTCATGTTACCTAGGTCAGTTCAGCGGGGCATTTTAGGGTGGAACCTGAATTTCAACTGGGGTCCGCAAATAAAAGTACCCGGGGTCGTAAAACACGCTGATGACGTCATAGAGTCACCCACGATGGCCGGGGGCTTGTTCGCAATGGATAAAAAGTATTTCAACCACCTGGGGACGTATGACCCAGACATGAAAGTGTGGGGTGGAGAAAATATCGAGATGTCAATACGGGTAAGATTTTTAATAATTTTTACAAAATTAATAAAAATATTGGTTTTAAATTGTTTGTGTTTTGCTTTTAAAAATAGGTGTTAATCATACTATATACTAAACTTAAAACAATAATGTTCTAACTTGCCAAAGGCAACTCAAGACCAGGTCTGGGTAACAAATGTTAATCTACGTTTAATTCGTGAGCACAACCTTTCTACATCGAGGATAAATATTTTAAAAAATATATACCCTTTAATAAAATTTGTTTAACTTGATAAGTTTACTCAAACCTTTTTAAGACCACCATATAAATTTTCTTCTTCAGATTTGGACATGCGGGGGGAAACTTGAGATTCACCCATGCTCCCACGTCGGTCACGTGTTTAGAAAAAGAGCGCCGTATACGCATCCAGGCGGAACGAGTGTGATCACGCGGAACAACAAAAGAGTTGCAGAAGTTTGGATGGACGAGTACAAGGAACAATATTATAAGAGAGTCCCAAAAGCTAGACAGGTAAGATCATTTGTGAAGTAGTATTAGCTTTATTTTAAAGCAGAAGTACCCTAGTATAGAATACAGTTTACAAGACTTTCCTTTTTTAGTTGGATGCTGGTGATTTAGAAGGCAGAAGGTCATTACGTAAAAGATTAAAGTGCCAGAGTTTTAAATGGTATCTAACCAACATTTATCCTGATTTGTATGCGCCAGCTGTTGAAGATATCATTAAAGAAGGAGAAGTAAGAGAAAAAAGTTGCTAAATTTAATAAAAAAAACTGCAATATTAAATATAGTAAACACTGACAAACGTTCGTTAAAAATTTTAAAAAGTTAAGTTATTTTAAGCGGCAAAATTTTTCTTTTTTGTGTAAAATAAAAAAAAAATTTCTACCCTTTACGTGTGATAGTTGTTTATATAGCTTATTTGAAATACCATATATATGTCTTGGTAACATAAGGCTATTATACATAATCGTACATTTTACTTACAGTGGCATAATGGCGACAGAGGAGGGAAATTTTGTTTGGATAGCGCAAATCCAGATGGAAAAGCAGGGGTCGTTGCTAATATGTATGCATGTCACGGGATGGGTGTAAATCAGGTACATAAATACACTTGAATTTCTGCCACTATGTAGTATGTATTTAAAAATAAATACAAACTTAAGTTTTATCCTTTAACAATCTTTCTGTTTTAAGAACTTTGAGCTGACTCAAAAAGGTGAATTACGACACAACTATGTAAGAGAGTTATGTATGTCGGTCAACGGTGTACACATGGTTGCCCGAGATTGTGTTTACCCTCAAGGCGATGTACCAGAGGAGCAAAAATGGGAATATACGAACGTAAGTAAAAATATTTTATCCTGATTGCAATTTTGGCAGTAAGTTATAATTTAGACAATAACTCGTGTTATTTAACATTACTGAATATTCGAGCTTATTTATTTAATAAACTCTGTTTTTTTTACAGAATTCGCACATAAAGCACACGCAAACTGGAAACTGCGTTGAAGCCATCCAAATGGAGGTTTTACTTCAGCCTTGTTCCGATCGACTTTCACAGCAATGGTCGGTAAAAAACCTCATTCACCGATAAGTAAAAAAATTAAAATTGCGACACCTAACGTGCATAGTGAGCGGAAGACCAATGTAGCCAAATTGTAGTAGACATAGGGTGCGACTACGGTCCTCTATAGCTTATGCTATAATGTTCATATGCAATAGTAGCAATATACATGTATGTAGTCCAGGTGGTAAAGATGATGCTATCATGTCATACTAATATTGTGTATATAATTGTTAAGCAATTTATATAAGACATTGTAATTTATTTACGCTTTTGTTTATGGTATACTTATTTAGCCAAAGAACAATATGTTATATTGTATTAGTACTGAACAAAACTATTTATTTTTACATGTTTGCCAAGAGATAGCACTATCAATTCTCAACTGTTATAATTTATAAGTTGTTGTTAAATTATATTGTTCGCACTTACTCTCACTAACATTTTCACTATACCAAAGCGAAATCTATTTATATTTTAAAATTAGTGTTACCTGTTATCGGGAAATTGCAATTTTAGATAAATTGATTCAAAATAAATTTGATATCAATTAAGATCATGGTGTTTTTATGGTGACAAAGCAAAAAATCCAAATGAATAATCTTGAAATCTACAGAATTATATTACAATTTTGATTTTGACATATATGTTGTTTACATTACGTCATCACAGAAATGTACCACTTGGCACATTTGGTTGGGGCTTGGAATTTCATTGGGCAACTCAACCTGGCAACCGAGGAATGGAAATTCAAACTCACACAAGGGACCAATCTTTTACGTAAGCACCGTAATATTCTTTTTTTTTGATTTTTTTTAGCTTTAAATTACTTCGGTTTTTGTACTGTTTGCGTTTTTTTATGATTTACAAAACAATTTTTATCTCTTGATAAGTTTAGATAAAATTTAATCTCTGTAACTATTGGGTCATTTTTTGTCAAACTTGTTTTATTTATTTTAGAACACCAGCTATGGCAGGTGCATGTTATGCGACGGAGAAAGAATATTTCTTTCAGATGGGAGCTTATGATTATGATATGACTGGAATTGGATCCGAAAATTTGGAGCTTTCATTTAGGGTAAATACATTTAATACAATTATTTTAAAGTCTATTAAACAAATCTATGTCAAACTACAAATATGCTTTTTACAGGGTTTGTTTAATTACGATTTTTACAATAATTTGCAAACCGTTCATGTTTCTTGAAAACTCATTTACTTTAAATATGTTATGCGCTTTGCTAAATATATGGTTCTTGTCTGATTTGATTTTTTGACTTGATTTTTGGCATGTAGATATGGATGTGTGGCGGTTCGGTTGAGATTCATCCTTGTTCGAGAGTTGGACACATCGGACGTAAAAGAAAACCATACCAAGATCAAGGCAAGCTTTACCGCTCCCTATTATACAAAAATGTGTAAATTTTAATTAAATGTGTTCTTTTTTTCTTGCAAAGGTATAACCATACTTCTATTTTACTACAGAGAAAGACAGAAAAATTGTTGAGAATAAAATGAGAGTTGCTGAAGCTTGGATGGATGATTATAAATGGCTCTTTTATAAAAGAACACCAATGGTATAGTTTTTTTTACTTGTTTTTAATTGTATCTTTAAATAAATTTGTTTTGCCAAAATATTGAATCTTTATTTAAGTTAAAAATATAACAACAGTTTTGGTTTTGATGTTTTTTAATAATTTTTGCAAGATTGCAATACTTTTAAACTACTAAATTATTTGTTCTTACAGGCGCGTAAATTAGATGTGCCAGACGTTAGTGAAAGGTTAAACCTCAGGAAAGAGTTAGGTTGCGGAAATTTTGAGTGGTATGTAAACGAGATCTTTCCAGATCTTTATGTTGTTTCCAACAAAGATATTCTTCTACATGGAGAGGTAAAATTTTATATCACTTAGTCGTATTTATGCCACTTTTACATTAAAAGGATAGTGGAGTGAACTGATTTTCAACTTTTGTTAGGTTAAAACATAAACGCTTGGTTTATGTTATTAGGTTCGTTGCTCGACGGATGAAAACTTTTGTCTAGATTCGAATAATATACACGGTAACCCTGGGTCAGTTGTTGACCTAAGTAAATGCACAGGATTGGGTAGAGGACAGGTAAACATATGTCAATATTTTATAATAATTGTATAATATGCTACAATTGTTTTTTTTTAAATATAACAGTATTACGAAGTCACGGAGCAAGGTGAATTACGACAAAACACTATAACGGAATTGTGTTTGGCTGCAAAGGATAGTCAAGTATGGACAGCAAGATGTCGATATCCTTGGCACGATGTCCCTGAATCACAAAAATGGATTATCATGCCGGTAGGTCATGCTTTAAATTATTATAATTTGTGATTAAAGACCACGTCTAATAAAAGTTCTGTATAAGATTTTCCGATAGGTCTATTAACAGCTAGCTATTTATAAGTGTGATTATTGTCGATTTATGTTTTATGTATTTGTATTGCAAATGTAATAATTATGTTTTGTTGGTTTGATTGACCTGTAGGATGGTCACATATATCATCCTGCTACACATATGTGTCTCAGTGGCAACCCACGTAAATTAAGTGTGTCACTTTTAAAATGTGTCGGCAAAGGAACACTACAGCTGTGGAAGATCGGTCAAAAAGATGGCTTTGAAGAAGGTAAATATAAAACTCTGTTGTTTCAAATATTCTTCAAGTTTTAACAAACTCTTATTCTTGCATTTATGTAGATATTAATTACCTGGAGGCCAACGCAACTACAACAGATACTACGTGAACTTATTCTCTAAAAAACTAAATCTATACAAACTTTAGTAGTTTTCGCGACGTAGTTAACTGTGCAATAGACTTATTAATCCAAATAAATCAAATTAAGCTATACAATCCAATTAACAGTGTTAAACTTGTTAGCCCTATTTAGCAAATTAAAATATCAGCCAAAACAAAAAAGAATTGAACTTTAAAACTGGTTGCGTTTATTATTTTATTAACACAACAGTACTAACTAGTCATCATTTAACATACATTTTTGTGGAAACTGTGTATTCCTGGGCGATACAACGCCCAAACCTGGGGCAGCATGTGAAACAAATTCGTATTCCTTGTTCGATAACTTTGATTTGTGTCTGTCTATGACATCATCGACTATATCCTGTTCCTGGTATCCCCCCAGATCAAAGCTGTCGTACTTGTATCCGAATAACTGTTCAGAATAAAAAGAATTTCGAACGGTCCATACGTTGGGATGTGACGTCACTCGGTTGTGATTCATTGTGAGATTGCAAAACGGCGATAATGGCCAATCAAATGCGCCCGTTATATCTGACGTCATGTTCCAGTCGCTCTAAATAAGAAAAAAATGACGAAAACGAAAATTAAACCTGGGTTTATAATATTCTATTTCTATATTAATTTACAGTGCTAATATATTACCAACTGGCTAAGGTTAAATAAAGAACCTTTTTTACTCTTTCGTAAGAATCCACAAAGCTTGACTTTGTCCAATCCAAAACACCGGCATCTTCTTGCACTTGCTTATATAGTGCATACAGTCGATCAACTTGACTGTGGTGCACTAAAAATACTGGATCAAATGCTGAATAACTATATTCTACCATGCTGAACTCACACGCTTCTTCCATGAATGTTGTGTTTGGTTGGCAGGTGCAAACATGAATCTAAATGTTTAGCAATATATCCTTGTTTGTTATATAATTCGTGGACATAAATGTTCAAGAGAGTAAATGTTTTGGAGTAACTACCTGATTATGTGAATTTTCAAAATTTTCGTCCATATTGGCATATCCTTTTGTTGCCATGGATAATAGCACACTGCGTAACAATAACTTGTAATTATGAATTCCCTTGCTAGATACTGATCGGTAAGTTCTCCTTTAAACATAGAAATGTTAAAGACAGGAAAAGAAAAATTATGAAAATTACATTATTAAATAAATACTAGTGAAATGAATGATGCTTACAAAGACTGATTGTTAAACTTAATGTCTTTAGAAATAATTGTTTGATAAAACGGGTTGTGAACTTGTTTCTTTAACTTTGGATCGAATATCTTTGGACGGAGAAACATATCGGGCAAATTTGTCCATCCGGGTTCGGTCCAGTCCCAGTACGGAATACCGAGTGCTTTATCTTTTAAATGTCGATTAAGTCCTAAAACATAATGAGTTTCGTTTATACCGGCTTAAAAGCGTATTCTAACTACTACACCACTTAAATTATGAAGCCAAATGCTACTACAAAGCCAAGTGCCTAACAAAATTAGTCTATTTATACCTAGTTCAAGTTGTAAGGTAAACAAGCGATGCCAAGCCAAAAACATTGGGTGTTCATGCCAGCTACAATGTCCGTCTTCGTGGCCTCGTATGCTCTTATACCAAGGGCACATATATGGCCAACCATGCCAGCTTACTATGCTCTAAAAAACAAAACAGTTTTAATTGTTCCTGTTTTAATCACTTAAGTCAGCTTATCATAACAAGGTAACCGTGTAAGTAAGACTAGGTCTTTACTTTAAAGTATAACTTCCTGAACAAAGATTATAGTGTGTATATTTACATGGTATCCCGTTGGTGATTTATCCGCCTTGAATTTGGTGAAACCTTGAATTAAATCATGTAAATCGTCGTCTGTGAGGTCGCGTATATTCTTTCGAATGCGAAAATCTGAAAAAAATATATATAGTTAGCTGAAGTTTCTTATTTTTTGACTATTGTTTACTACTACCCGCTGCTTATGGACTATTTAAACAACTACAAGATAAAACAATTGGAAAATTAGTAAGACACCTTTAATAACTTTCATGCATTCTCTGCTGTTACTTCCTACTCCTTTACATTGCCCTGCGTTAACTTTCCCAAATAAGTTAGTACATAATCGTTCTCTGGTTTGTAAACCTCCCCATTGAGAGAATATACAAGAACTCCAGTGGGACCAACTGCTCCACGAATCTTAACAAAATTAAATCTAAGTTTTTTTATCGCTTAAACTAAGTTATTTTACATGCCTTGAATAATTATTAAATTAAACTATTTTTTATACTTACTAAAATTTGTAAAAAAAAGCTCGATTTCTGTTATTTTATAGTTATATTTTTTAGCAACAGAAATTTGCAGAAAACTTAAAATTATAATCACTAATAACTTCATATCTCTTTAAAAAATCTTGTTGCATTGCAATAGCACTCACTCGATATAAAATTACGATTTTTATACTCTCTTTAAAACAAATATTTGATATTTTTGCAATTGGTTTGCATCAAATTAATGAAAGCCGAACTAATATAATTTGTGTTACTAATTTACAACGAAATTGCCTGATTAAATTTGCAATCGATTGTAGACGGGTATTTTACAAAGCATGTTTGTCTCTACATTTCTTGTTATTTTTTTGAAATGAATCAGCATGTTATCGAAACTAGTCTATTATTTTAAGGCAAACCATTCTTTATTTATCTATCCTTACTTTACTAAATAACAGAAAAAATAACTCAACTACATCGCATTGCTTTTGCAACGTTTCCATTTAATATTGTACAACTTTTGCTGAAGGCATGGTTTGGTAACACTTTAAATTCACTTACAGCTTGCTTGATCAAGCCATAGTTCTGTTTTTGTGCATTTGGCTACCTAGCCTTTAAAGTAATTTCAGATCTACTGAGTAAAATTTACTGAGTAAGTAATTTCAGATCTACTGGTATTTATAACAAATCTACAACACCATTTAACAAAGTTAGAAAGTTACATTTTAATCGACACAACTTTAGAGGTACGTTTGAATATATGATTTTGGTAATTATGGTTTGTGTTTTGATATAATTGTTTGAGTACATATCACAGCAATACCTGCTTAAAATAATATAGAATACACCTTCTTGTTTCCAAAAGAAAACAAACTTGTACATTAAGGTACAACAATATAGATTGTAAGACAAGCAATATATTTTATTATAAGTTAATACTTTTTGCATATAGTAACGATAAAACAACACTATGGTACAAATTGGTTGTCTAAGTAGAGCATACATTGTGTTGTATAAAACATCAATGCATAATGAAAATATGCAATATAAATTGCCTGTTAAACTACAATGGGTTTGGGGTAAAACATTAAGAAATTGCGTATTATTACAGATTAACAAAAAAAAATATGTGCATATAAATACATAACATTGAGGTCACTTTGTAATATAGAATAAAAGATAAATACAAAATTGCTTTTTTGTTTTAAGTAAAAATTTGTACTTATGAATATATGCACTTTCCTGACGTTACAACAATTTTGGCAAGAATGAATCCATCAACATTTTAGATAGATTTTTGTTCACAAATCTTTATTTTTAATGAGTTTCCACAGTAAATTGAGCATTAACCAAGCTGCAAAAATGTTATATGGTTTTATTTTTTTCATTTCACTAGTTAAAAGAATTTTTTGTTTTACTTTTTAATCCTACACATACTATTTTGCATGATACGAGAAATGCAACATTATCAAATTAAAATACCCACTTATAATACAAGCCCTTCTTTTCCAATAGTTCAGCATGTGTTCCAGATTCCATAACTCTGCCACTTCCAAGTACAGCAATCTTATCAGCGTTTTTGACTGTTGAAAGCCGATGCGCGATAATAAGGCAAGTTCTTCCTGTGCTTGCACGGTTTAGAGCCTTTTGTACTATCTAAAAAAACACATAAACACATAAAGTTAACTTAGTTTTGGCGTAAATTTTACTTAAGAGAAGTAAACTTTATGATTAATAGTTGATTCTATGAGTAGAATAAAGGGGCTGATGTTGCATTAGAACAAAATATTATTATTGCCTTAAAAAATTTGTACAAAAAGTTAAAGAAGATTTTTGTTTACCCGCTCACTTTCCGTGTCCAATGCTGACGTAGCTTCGTCCAGCAGCAATATTTTTGGGTTTCTAAGCAAGGCTCTCGCTATAGCAACTCTCTGCTTTTGACCGCCCGACAGTTGGCTTCCATTAGCACCCAAGTGGGTTTTATAACCCTAAAAAATTGTCAAATAAAGACAAATATTTTAACTAAGTTTAAAAAACACAGCATTTTTAATATTATCTATATCACTTGGTATTAGTTTAATTTTCAAAAGTTACCTACCATTGGTAAACCCTCGACAAAGTCATGAATGTTTGCATCTTTTGCCGCTGATTGAACATCATCTTTACTATATTCATTCTGACAATCTCCATATCTTTAATGAATAAACTATATGTTTCCCCATTTTTTGTTTAATTTCAAAAATTTTACACTTAGGTTAACTTACTTTATGTTTTCTTCGATAGTTTGGTTAAATAAAGTCGGTTCCTGTGACACTAAACCCATTTGTTGACGTAACCAAGATACGTTTAATTCCTTGATGTCTACACCATCAATTGTCTATAAACGTAACAAAATATTATTTTACAAACATATAGTACCAATAACAACAAAGCACTTTTGCGTTTCACTAAATAGCATCTATTTGTTTATTTTTTAATATAACAAAACTTTTACGTAACATGCTATCTTTAACTTGTTGTCATTTATTCAAAAATGACAAAATTACCAATTTTCCTTCTTGTGCATCGTAAAACCTTTCTAGTAACTGAACAGTCGTTGATTTTCCACTTCCAGATTGACCAACCAAGGCCAGGGTCTGGCCACTTGAAACCTTAACACTACATCCCTTTAATACTTTTGCATCAGGACGTAAAGGATAACTGAAGTGAACATCCGAAAGAACCACTTCACCTTTGCAATGTTCCTGTCAAAACAAATGTAAATCTTTATAACCCAAATGGCCTATTTTTAATGTTTCAAATAAAAAAATATTCTAGCGTTCTATAAATTTGCTATGTACTTGTATATTTCATTTGAGGCCAAATTTGCAAATATCGTTGTCTGAATCTTTTAAATTTTAATCCTTTTTAGATATACAAAATATGTCTATTTCAACACAGATTACACAATTACCGGTTTGTGTCCTTTATCGCTATATACATCAATGTTTGGAACTCGGTCAATAAGATTTATGATTCTGGATGCAGAAACTTTTGCTTCAGCATAGTCTGGAACAAATGTACTGTTCTGTCCAATCGCTGTTGCTCCATATAAGACTGCCATCATAACCCTTTAAATAATTAGAAGAAATAAGCAAAACCATGGTGGCAGAACTATTCTGCATAAGTATCCATATCACATGAAAAAAATGCAAATTTCTAAAGAACCATTCCTACTTGAACACGCTTTCAAATGCAAGATCGTTGTTCAGAATAAGAAATACCCCAAGTCGAAACACGGCGGCAAATACAACAAATGGCATTAGTTGAGAGTAGCCGTAAGCAAATCCAATAATCCAAGCCTTACTCATATCCTTTCTAAACATAAGTCATTTCACATTGAATTCCTTATCGGTGTACTACTATATTACATGGCTTATATAAATGTGTACTTGTATTCTGGTTCTAGACTTTCGTTGTATATTCGTATAATTTCTGACTCTTTTCCTAGCAAAGCAACAGTTCGAATGTTGACAACAGCTTCGGAAGAGATTTGATCTAACAAAATATACCATGTTAACTAAATTTTTTGTGTGTGAAGCACTTAAACAATCATTTTCTCTTATTGACTAACCAGCTTGCTCATCATTTATCGAAGAGTTCAAGGTGTTAAGATAAATGTCAAGAAATCCACCAAGTACAATAAAGGGCACGCATAAGATTAATAACAACGTCAACTCCCAGCTGAAAATAAACCCTATCACCAAAGAAGCGCCTATAATTAAAAAAAAATATTTTAAGCTTATACGTCTTTAACAAAATCCTTTAAATATAATATTTGGGTAGGAAAAATCTTATTTGGTGTTGTAGTAGTAGGAAGAAACCTTAAGTATTACATTTTTGTATAGCATTAAATTTTACCCAGGGAGCTAAAGTTTCTAAGCATTACTCCGACTCTTATTCCAGTTGAGCCATGAACTTTAGACGCATCTGTGGCAAGGTGGGACGTAAGAACTCCAGTACTATTTTTGGGGTCATCGAAATATGATATTTCCTGTCTTAGCATGGCTCGAAATGCAGCCTTGCGTAACCTTACTGTTAGCTCCATACCGGATTTGGCAAACAAGGAAGCCTGTAAAAACAGAATCAAATTTGTAAAAACCTCTTTCAAAACGTTGTGATGGTTCTCACTATTTAAAAAATAAGGTAACCTTAGCCGACACGAACATGTTATTTTTAAAAGTTAAATTTCAACCTGTAGCTTAGTTAGTTAACCTTTACCTCCAACGCATATGATAAAAACGCTGCCACACCAAGGGCAAAAAACATAAGACCATAAAATGCTGCTTCATTCTCTTTTTCGGTGTTATCCGCTAATGTAAAAATTTGCAGGACTTGGCCGAATATAATGGCTAACAAGGGGTCTACAGCTCCAGCAATTAACGAAAAGAAACATCCAACTTTTTTAATTAACAAGATAAAATTTTAACTTAAAAGGTTATGCTAATTAAGAGTTAAAGTATTTTTATTTGTACATAACAATGATTTTAAAAGTATTTAATGTTAAAAATTACCAATGATATAGCACAACTCCGGTTGGTTCATTGCGAATACTCGAAAGAACGAAACTTTTGGTAAAATTTCCTCGTTTTCGGGGATGTTAATGTCATCTGTGTTTGTTTCATCTTCCTTTGCCTTGCTCAGTTTTTTCATTTTAATAGAATTTGCAGCGACCCCAAGTGACGAAACTGAAGCCCTGCGCCAAGTGGAAGACGATTTTCTGACTGTTCTTGTTTTAATTTCAGATCGAGTCATAGTAGGTCGCTTGTGGTGATAAACTAGAAAGAAATTAAACGTTTTATATATATTTTGGCCTATACATATTTATTTTAAAATAATGAGATATATCCTTTAAAAAAAATTAGCAAAGCAGTTAACACTGGCCATAAGTTATTAGGGCAATATATTTAGGTATATTACCTTGTCGTGGTTCGACTTGAACTTGTGCCGAAACGAGCGACTTATATATTCCTTCCTCCATTTTCATGAGATCATCATGGGTGCCTTCTTCAATTACTTTTCCACCACTGATGGATACAATTTTGTCAGCGTTTCTAACAGTTGATAGACGATGTGCAATAACCAACGTCGTTCGTCCTGTTTCAGAATCAAATTTAGTTTTTTTTCAAATGAACATAATCCATGTCAGGAAGCCATTTACTATTGCAAATTTAAAATTATCTTTATGTTTTACCATCTTAATTATCATATTTACCATATGATGCAGCGTCCAACGCACGTTGAACGTTTTTTTCGCTTTCAGCATCTAAAGCCGAAGTTGCTTCATCTAAAAGCAATATCATAGGGTTCCGCACGATGGCGCGCGCGATTGCTATTCTTTGTTTTTGACCTCCGCTCAACTGAGATCCTCTTTCGCCAACCAAAGTGTCAAATTTCTAAAATCAGAATCAAATAAATTAAATTTAAAAATTATAGCTTTTAATATAATAAAAATAAATATGCACTTACGAGTGGTAGGTTTTCAATAAACTCCAAAGCGTTTGCTTTCTTTGCAGCCAACTCAATCTCTTCTTGCGTAACCCCTTCTTTTCCCCATCTTATATTCTCTCCTATTGTAGTAGCGAATAAGACAGGCTCTTGTGAAACAACACCAATTTTTTCACGCAACCAACGAACGTTTAAGTCCTTAATGTTATAGCCACCAATTTTTACCTCTCCACCCTACATAAAAATGTGATTTTATTGTTGTTAAAATGAAAATTTAATGGCTTACGTTATATAGCCACGACTTAAAGAAATTTTTATACGTTTTTTTAATATTGGAAAAAAAAAATTATTTTTAAAGAGCCACCTATGGCCACTACTGTACCATAACTGGGTGTATAGTTATAAAATAACAGCACACTTACTTATTATTTATTTTATAAAAATGTATATTTACCGGTGAATCGTAAAATCGTGTAAGCAGTTGAAACACTGTGCTTTTTCCACTACCGCTTTCTCCTACAAGAGCTATCCTATCCCCCTTCTTTACATTTAAGTTGAAGTCGTTTAATATCGTGATATTGGGACGCGAAGGGTAACTAAACTTAACGTTTTCCAATGTTATAGAGCTTGAAAAGTCTTGGGGCTTTAGACCGTCATCTGATAAAATGTCAATAGTTGGAATTCGGTCGATAAGTGAAAATACTTGTGACCCGGCAGCCTTGGATGACGAGAAATACTCCACATAACTGAGCACCTTAAAAATAGGTTTATAAAGTTGAATATTTGCCAAGTTAGTATAAAAAGCAGTGATCAATTTTCGCTTAAGTTAAACTTTTGATGCTTAGGTTAAACTAAAATGTGATCAAAAGTGTATTTTACCGTTCCGAGAGCGAAAGCAACGTAAATAATGGCAAAGAAAGAAGAAATAAAGTCTCCCGGGGTTATCTCATTCGCGATTACAAGAGTGGTTCCGTACCAAAACGAAATACCATACATACTGAATACTATAAATCTTATAGAGGCTAGAGAAGTTCCGGATAATGCCCCTTTTTTAATTCCAACTATTTTGGCCTCGTGCAAATTTTCTGAGTACCTTTAAACAGTAAATAACAGTTAGTACCTAGTTTTACAATATGTAGTTAAGCAGTAGGTAGTGTTGCTACTAGGTCTAAAAATTAACAGTTGAAACTGAGTTTTAGGGAGACCTTTTAATTTCTTTATCCTGGCACCCAAAAGCGACTACAGTTCGAATCGCTGCTACAGTTTCTTCAGCTATTGTACCTGCTGCTGCATACGCTTTGGATTCCTTTTCTGCATATATGGCTGAAACCTGGGGATAGAAAATGTTGTATATAAGACCAATACGTATAAAATTAAAAACTACTTTTATTTAAACGTAAGTGTAAGATTTTCAATATAATGTCTTAACCAAAATACAAATCTTCAAAAATGCTTTAAACTAAACAAATTTTTGACACTTTGTTATTGAAGTGTTACAAATAAACGTGGACTTACCTTGTAAAACAATGCTGTCATGAGACCCAACAATGGAGTGACTGCTAAATTAATAAGAGCTATCTTCCATGAGTTAATAAAAGAAATAATTAAACAGCCAATTATAATGCCAAATTGTTGAAGGGAGAGGCCAACTTTGCCACCTATACCGTCGCTAATTTTTTTGATATCACTACAAAAAGGGACAATAAATAAAAATTCAATTTTTTTTTTTTTTTATGATTTGCTTACTTTACGATGCGAGCATTTAACTCTCCAGCTGGTGTGACGTCATGAAAGGTAATGTCCTGTCGCATAATCGACTGAAAATACTTTTTCCTAATAATAGCTGTTTGTCTGTTATAACGAATTTAAAAATATAATTGATTAGTTAAAATAACAATGATACTTTTTGGGCTATTTTAAAATGTTAACAAATTTATATATATATATTTTTTTTGTATATTGCTTTATCTTCGATATAAGAAGGTCGAATACGCGACCTAAACGCAGAGTAACATTTGTTACTTAGACCCAGTCTCAAGTTACCTTTAAACGGTTTTGGGATATTATATAAAATATAATTGTCAGGTAAGTATGCTGTTGATTAAGTGGTGTCTTAGCAAAAGTTCATAGCGTACTCAAGGGCGATACAGCATAAGAGCAGTGGGAATTTAACCCACTATCTCATGGTGGTATAGCAAGTGTTATTACCATTAGACCATAAAATATTGTTTTTTTTACCGTGTTGCGATTCGGGACCATATCGTTACTTGAAGAGACGCAAATATCAGAATTCCTGCAGCCACGTACAACATACGATATACGACTTCGACCGAGTCAGTCTCAAACGAGCCTATTAACTGCGCTGTCATCAAATTAAAAGCACTAAAAAATAAAAATATTACATTTTTTGTAAGCTGAAATGTACCTTTAAAAGTATGGAAATATTTCTGTTACAGTAAAAAGATTACTTACGATTCGCTTATATTGCCAACCAACCCAACTTGCTGGCACGCTGCATAGTTAAAGCCGCAAGCTTGAAATATTCCAATACTGGTAAATTGTGAGGTCAGATCCCCGAAAAATAAAAATAAAAGTGGAAACCCTGAACCACTTATTAGGGCTGAGATGGACCCAATTACAATGAGAAACCAATCATTGCAACGTGCATAACGAAACTAAATATAAAACATGGTTATCATACAAATTAAAACAGCGTTTTTGTTTCAATTGTATACCGAAAAACACTTTTTAATTGGTATTTAGTTTTGCCCAGGGCGGTAAAACAACTATTATAATAATTTCATGTAAGTTAGTTAGTGTTTGTCTGTGAATAATGTTTTAAATTTTTTGTCTTTTTTAATTGTTATTGATAAATAATGCATTAGGTCAAGCTAACATGGCAAATTCAACATTAGTTCTATTCATTAACTTTTTATTTAAGCTAAGTTTTAAGCTTCTTGTAATTGTACCAATTTTATGTAAGGTATTGTTAAGGTCTCTTTAGATGGTTCATGTAAATTAGTTTGACTTTCTATTTTTCCATCAGTTGCAACAGGTTGGTGTGGCTCGTTTTTGTTATTATATGCTTCATTGGAATGACCGTTTTCAACGCCATTTTCGTTTGCACTAAACATTAATGTTGTTCTGTGAATATAGCTTAGTAACATTAATAACAAATTGCAGAAAACAATATAGAAATACATTTATTTTATACCTGTCCATATTCCCGTTTTAAATGTCAACAAACTGTTCGCATGTTTCAACAACTAAAAAATTAAATTGCAATCTAACACTATAACATTTTGTCTATATTAGAGTTTATATAGTATATAATGTAAAAAAAACAGTTAACATGTTATGTAATTTAACGAGCTTCCTGTTATAAGTAACGTGACCAGACTGAACTAAGTACAGATTGTATTTTAACGCCTGTACTGAACTTTTAATCAATATTTCCTACCTTTAACTCACTACAATTTCTAAATTACAACGTTGTTATTATAAAATAACATTACAATGCATTTGTTGTTGCCTACTGTCAACAAAAGTACTGGCAGCCTATCACGAATACTTGTAAACGGAAATGATCCATACTTTATTTCTGCATTTTAATAATATAAATATATGTGCGACTACTTTTTATTCCAAATATGGAATAAAATGTATTACTTTTTTATTTTTATAATTCTGTATTTACGTTTTTTTAACTTAGTTTAGCTATCTTAGGCTACGAGTTGTCACGAACTTTATCAAAAGTTAAGAAAAATATGTCATGCTACTATTAATTAAAGTATATAAGATGGGGTTGTTTTTTTAACTGTAAAACGCCAAAGGCATTTTAATATTATTTTGTTTGTGCATAGTAGAAATAAAAGTTGTTTTGAATTTTTTTAAATTAGTTAACATATTTGTTGAAATTTTATAGATTAAATAATAACTAAAATGTTAATCTAATTTTGAAAAATATCTAACAACACGCTATCCATTTTTTACTAAATTTGTATTCAATGAGGATAAACAAGTTGAATTACATGAAGCGATGTGTAATTAACGAACTGAAGAGGTACCAAATTCAAACGGGTAAGTGCGAGAGAAAATTCTCTTTTTTGTTTCTTTATGCTTTTTAGATTTTAACTTAACAATAGTAAACAAAGATTTTCGTTTTATCCTTTCTTAAAAAAGTTTTGTGAAAGGATAAATAAAAGGTTTGCAAAAATAAGTAAAAGTGAGATGTTGTGGTTAGCTTTATAGTTAAGCATACTGACTGATAATAGAATATTAACGTTAAAACATTCTGACACTTTACAATATTGTTGGAACTGCTAAAAACAAAAAAATATGTTACAGATTTATTAAAAATTTTAACATTTGTTAGTACTTTACTATAATTTTTGGTTCTAGAGAAGCAAAAACTGAATAAATTGAAAGAAGTCTTCAGGTCCGGACAAGTTTGCTTTCTTCAGATGTTGGAAGATTTCTTCATTTTTATGAACTATTCACAGAGTGAATATGTAGACTGCACTAAAGAAAAAATATAAATACATATTTAAATAGTTTAAAGGTTTGTTTTTATTTTAACACGAAATTTTTTTTTCGATTTTAGATTATATCTGAATATTGCTTTTACAAAGTCAGACAGTAACTTTTATGTTTATTAGTTTATGTGTGATATGAGTCTGTTAGTTTATTTTATACATCAAAAGTTTGAAGTGATATAAAATTTTATATAAAAATGTTTTATTGTCTGAAATGTGGTTAAAAGATTTCACTGATTATTTTGGAAAATTTGGTGAGTAGAGTAACAAAAAAGCTTATTACCACAATGTGTTCATTTATATACATTCTACTATATATATTTTTTGGCAAACCTTAAAAATAAACTTTTTAACAGGAGGAACAACCTACCGAATTGTTGACGATATTCTTAACATTATAGTAACAATGCCTCACCGCATTGCAAGTTTGACCTCGGAGAATTTGCCTCAAAATTTTGGAAACTCAATTTCCGAGTATGAGGTCTCAAACCTAATAGGGCGCGGAGCATTTGCTTGTGTGTATCGAGCAAAGTGTAAGATCACAAAGCGAGATGTTGGGATCAAGATGATCGATAAACGGAGCATGAGAAAGTCCGGGATGGTGGCAAGAGTCAGAAGTGAAGTTGAGATTCATGCTCAACTGAAACATCCTTCAATTCTCGAGCTTCTTCACTGCTTTGAGGATGCAGATCATGTTTATTTGATCCTTGAGCTTTGTCTTAAGGGGGAGCTGAACCAGTATCTTAAAAGTCATGGCAACATTTTGTCGGAAAATCAAGGTAATTTCTTTATGTTTTGTTATTATTAGCAATATGTAAGTTTTTGCTAAAGTACCTGGCAATGAAAAGATTATAGTGACCAACTGACCAGAGCATTTTTTTAGGAATAATTTTGGTATCCTTATTATAAAATTATTTTTTAAAGGAAATTTATTGATTTTTTTTTAGTGAGAGAGTTTATGGTGCAAATAGTTGAGGGAATGTTGTACCTTCATGCCCATGGTATTCTACACCGAGATCTTACACTTGCAAACATGTTACTTGATGATTCCTGTCATATTAAGATTGCTGATTTCGGATTGGCAACTAAGTTAAGTTTGCCAACTGACAAACATTTTACGATGTGTGGAACTCCTAACTTTATCTCACCGTAAGTTTTGCATAAAAAATAAATATTTTGTATTTAACATGGTTTATTGGACTAGAGCTTACCCCAATTTTAATAGTTGTCAGTGTATGGGTTTACTGCTTAAATGTCACAGTTAAAATTAATCAATTTTTTTAAAATTATATCTATTATGTTTTTAAAAATGTCATGAAAAATTTAGGCTACAAAAATTAAAAATATTTAAAAAAAAATTTTACAATTAAAAAAAATCAACATGGTTTGTTTTTTTGTAATTTTATTGTTTACCTAAAAATCTTGAAAGAGATTTTACTTCCCACAGTGTATATTTATTTTTGCTACAACTCAAGTCATTCAGTTCAGGTTTGTTTAAAAAGATCTAAATGAAACCGTTCTGTTTATTTAGAACCAAACCGTCGGCTTGCGCAACTTAATCTTTTTTTGTACCAAGAAAAATAATTACCTCGTATATTAATTAATCATGATTTATATTCGACAGTTTGTCATTTGTCAAGTGTCGGAATTTAACCGTTACCTTTAAATGGAATAATATCCATGTTCAATATTTACTTAGAGAGCAGGTTGTATTTAAAGTGCGCTTGCGATTTTAAACGTATATGAATACACAGCCATCAGTAGAATTAAAATAAAAAAATAAAAAATATTTTAAAAAATGATGGCATTGAATTAAAAGTGAAAATTTAACATTGATAAGAGTGGGTTTAAACCGGTAACAATTCCACGTGGTCTTACTTCCAAATTTCAAACGCGCGAACATTTGGCGCCGTTAGACTACTAAGATATTCATTACGATTTGCCCATAAGACTAGTCCAGGCATAAACCATATCATTTTTAATCGTCGATAACGTCATTACGCTGTTACTTTGTCCATTGTTCGTTTCCCCTTTCTATTATGACGTCACATTGGCACCCGGTAATGCGAGAACAAATAGTAGGCATTGTGGCAATGGTCACGTGACTAAAATCGGTCGCGTGTGTCGCCCGGACCTGCCCGGGACATTTTTTTGAGACAGATATTCGCGGGTTCGAACCCACAATTGATTTTAAACGGTTTAAATGTTGTTGGTACAATGTTGTTTGTGTGTGCTTTAACATTGTGGGATTTATTCGAATATTATTATTTAGTGAATTTTTGAATGGTATGGCTAAGCGTTTGGTATGCTTTTAATTGGATTTAAAAAAATTGCTTTTAATTATATCTTTGTTATTTTTTTCTATTTTTAAAAATTTTTAGAATTATAATTTCATGACACTTTTTTTATTACTTTATTAAATTTTTTTTTTTAAATATGATAAATTTTTTATTGGATGGACTTAACTTTTACGATGCCTGGACTTGTTTAAACTAAACCCACTTAAGTGACTTAATTCTCTCTTTATTTAGCCCAATTACTTAACCATGGTCTTGTATTTGAAGAATTCTTTTGTCTGTCAAATCGTAAGCCCTTACACTTCGAGGTGTTTTAGCCTAAAAGGCACGTATTTAAACTGAAATAAACACATCAATTTGCTGCGTTATGGCATTTGTATTTGATTTGCACTTTGCAAAGCAAATAGGAAGATCTGAGAATAAATCGGCCTGTTTTTAACTTTTTTTTGGCAACGCCCTGCACAGTTAAACGTAAAGTAAACAGTTCTATGTAACCGACGAAAAACTTGAAAATTTTATTGTGCTTAATTTTTTCCGTTGGTTATGATTTTTGGTCCTTTTTTTTATTTCTGGAAAATTTTTTTGGAAAATGTAAAAAACTATAATTGTAATGTAAAAAAACGAAAACAATTTTTTAAAATATGTATAGTTTCTCATTTTTATTTCTTTAATATCGGCAAAAATTTTATTTAAAAAAAAATTATTTCAATTTTATTTACAAATTCAACACTTTAATTTGCGGCATTTAAAATACCGCTATTTAAATACTAACCCCAAATAACAATTAACACACCTCGCAATTTTAACCAATCAAATTCCAACTAATCACGTGTGTTTTAAACAAGCGCGAAAATCGAACATGCCGGGACTCGAACCTCAAACAACAAACTCGGGAGCGTCCCATGGATATCAAATTAAGCGATCAAAATGCAATTTATATTGTCTTGATAGATAACTGATAGTGTTTGCGTGTAATCTGTTGTCGCAGCGGTTTATTTGGCAGAGTTTGAATTAGTAAAGCGAGGTAAATAGATTTTGAGTATTGTTATTTTGGTTAAAAACCGCATATTTTACATTAGTATTATGTAATTTAATGTATAGATTATGTAAATACTTTCGCTATCGAGGGATAGTATATTACGTTTAACGACTTACCATGTTAATATCGTAAAATATGTAAATTTGTATTTATTTAGCGTAGATAGGCTTTATTAGTTCTTAGTAAGGCCAATACTTGTACTTCAATGTAATAACATGTAACTTATTCTAAATTGTGTTTGTTTATTTAAAATTTAAATAACGGTTAACATTCTTTATTTAATTTTAGAGAAATAGCGACTAGGAGTGCGCATGGTTTAGAGTCAGACGTATGGTCGTTAGGATGTATGTTCTACACATTTCTCGTCGGTACTCCACCGTTTGACGTAAGTATTTAACCCTTATTTTATATTACTTTGCTAAAAGCACATCTTTGTATTGAAATAAACTTAAATTTTACTATATTTTGTATGTAGCTATAAACAATCATTATTTTATATACAGCATTTGATTTCTTAATTTTGGTTTTTAATTTTTTTGTACTTTTTAAAAAAAATTATACAAAAACTAATTTACTACGTCATAGATTTTCATATGACGTCATAAATTTACAATCATAACGTTATTACTTTACAGACCGATGCTGTAAAAAGTACTTTAAACAAAGTGGTGTTGGGAAATTACCATTTACCCGATAGCTTGAGCAAGGAAGCAAAGGATTTGATTGACAGGATGTTGCAAAAAGATCCCAGGGAAAGGATTTCACTTTCTGCAGTACTCAGTCATTCGTTCATGGTAACTTAGCAACATTTAAATTTGTTTATTTATAAATAACATGTTTGTTCTGATAACTTTTTTAATTTTTTTTAACTTGATTTTGGTATTGGCAGTAATTGTAAAATTTTCTTTTCAAAAAAGAAATTTTTTTTTAAAATTTTGTCGTTTAGAAACCAGATACTTGGAAGGAAAGAGAGGTATCAGTGGATAGTGGTCACCACACAATGACCACTAATTCAACCAACAACTATAGTAGACAGGGCACCATACATTTAAACCAGGACAGTGGGGCTGGTCGATTACCTCCAAGAACCAGACCCATAGTTGCTTTGCCCCCAAATAAACTTGAAACTGTGTTAGATGTGGGGTCGACTGAAATATATGAGGATGCTTACAGTGAAATGGGTGAGCCCCCATTTTTGGGTAATCCAGCCCCATTAGCTACCAATAAACTACAAAAATCTAGATCAAGACAAGAAGTATATAATCGCCATGAAGGGTCAAATAACAATAGTAATGTGCAACAAAAAGGTGACAGCGACAGTTTATGGGCATCCAGGGCATATGATATGCCAGGTAACAGGCCACCAATGTGGCGACAAACCAATAAAAATGACAATGATTCTCGAAACAATGCCCATGGTTACGACAACAGTGTAGATAATAAGGACCCTAGATCAAAATCTTCTCGACATAGAGTTGATCAGTCGGATGTTAGTTTGTTGCCATCTAAGCCCCTGATTCGAGGAGGAGGTGGACATCATCGACATCAAGGCCAGCCCTCAGATCAATCTGGAAGTTACTCCAGGTCTCGGAGAAATCCTTATAACTCGGTCGACAGTGGATCAACTGGAAGTATAAGGAAACATGGAACTCGATACACAACATCAACAGATTCAACTGGATGCGACGACACAAGATGTTATCCTGATGTATCGGGATTGCAGCCAGACGATCTTTTTTATCCTCCTGGAGGAAGTTTTCAACCGTATCAAGCCAAGTATGAGCCTGGATGTTATAAATCAAATAACAGCGGATGTGGAAGACCTAAACATCCACCCTCCCCTCCTGTAAGAGATAACCATTCCTCTAAAGATGATCATTATGATAATAACAACGACCAGCATTCAACATACAAAGATTATAATAATCACAATGAAAATAGATATGGCAACCAAATTAAAGCAATATCAATGCAAAATATATCACAGTGTGAAGATCAAAGTACACACAGTCAGGTTCTGAGTCGGAGGCAAACAAGGTCTGCCTCTGCAAGGCGTAATCACTCTAGTTATCGAAGACATGAACCTTCAAACCAAAGTTGTGATCGCAACAAAACCTCTAGGTACGAAGAAGCATATCATTTAAAAGACAATCCAAGAGGTAGACCATCTTCAAGAAAAGAAGACAAGGATTTTTATAGCGGAAGTTCTGATCAGACTAAGTCGGAAAAACACAGTCAAATTTCTAAACATGACAGACAATATGAGAACTATGATAGGTCCCGAAATGATACTAAAAGTAAAGATGGTGTTCGTGATGATCATTTAAACAGACATCACAACAACCAAGAACAACAAAGTAGATGTGAATCTAAATCACTGAACAAAAAATATCAAGGACCTGATTATGTAAGTTTAAAAATCAAACTAATCAGTGCATTATGCCTAACATGATTTTTTTTAAACTCAAGTACATTGTTTAACAATATCAAGCACTTGGCTAAGTGGTTAAAATCACTTCATAACCTAATTGCTAATATAAAATGTTATTGTGAAAAAATTAAAGTTATTTAAAAAATTTTTTTTATGTAAATTATTTTTTTAAAAATTAGGTACGTAGTAAACCACCATCATCTTACACAAGTAACAAGAGTCAACATTCAACCACCTCCTCACAAAACAAATTAAGAAAACCCCTCCCTAATATCAACTCTCAAAGGTTAAGGCCAATCAGACAAAAAGCTAAAAACTCCATGGTAAATTTTTTCCTTTCCAACGAGCGTGCTTAAAAAGATTTAAATTATGTTAAAATTTTTTGCACCCAAAAAAAAATTTTTTTTGCTTTAAATTCAAGGTTTTAATTTAAATATTTTATTCTTACTTATAGGTTAGTATATTGGGTAGTGGGGAAGTGTGTTTGGAGATAATAACAAGAAAAGAAGGGAAGGATTATGTAACTGAGGTGTTGTGTGTTTCTGGTGATGGAAGTACAGTTAAGGTAATACAAAGTAAAAGTATTTTATTTTTTTTAAACATTTCAATTAAGCCAAATTAAATTTTTTTTAAAAAAAATTTTATCAACTTTTTACAGATTTACTCTCCTAGCAAAACAGACCAACTTGGCTGTATTTTGTCAGGGAAACCACCTGACGAACCAGAGAGCACAAGAATTTATGTGAAAACTCAAATTCCTGATAAATATTGCAACAAATACAAGTACCTCGCAAGGTAAGAAAAATTTTTGTTTTTAAAATTGGAAATGAAATAAATAAAATAAACTCTTTTTTTTTTCGATAAAAAACCTCATTTTTTTTTTAATTTTTAAATATAGATTTGTAGGACTAGTTCGATCTAAAACACCCAAAGTAACTTTGTTCACCGATTTATCAAAATGCATGCTGATGGAAAATGATCCCGATGCTGATATGGAAATCAGTTTTTACAGCGGTAAGTTGCATTTAAATTTGTCCTCAAATTTTTCAATTTTTAATTTATAACATATCGTTCATACATTTGAAACTGCCTATTGATAGTAAAATTTAGACTTTAAAAATGATCTAATTGTTTAAAAAAAATTTTGCTAGGTGCCAAAATTCAACAAACCAAAGGAAAAATCTTAATTATTGACACATCTGGAAAACTCATAACCTTAAATGCAAGGTCACTTGATGATGTGACGCCTGCCGAGGTCACAAACCTCGAGCCAGGCTTACAAGCTTTGTTGCAACATGCTTTGGAGGCCAGAAAAAGGTCACTTGCAATCGAAAAGTCGATGAAAACAGTTGAAGAAACGGCAGGTGGAAATATTCCTTACTTTCCAATCACAGTTTCAAGGTTTGTGATTTAGCAGTGAAATTTATAAAAAAAAATTCTTGTTCTAAAAAAAGTGAAATGCATATTTCTTACAGTTTAGGTGAAATTATTATAAATATAATTTTAGTTAAAAAATCACAATTAAAAAAACTTAAAATTTTTGTAAATTTGTAGGAGACCAGCAACAACATCAACAAAAATCCACCCCGACAACAATTTTACCCTCAAAAATTTACCCCAGACTCCAAACCACAGTAATAACCCCACCACTAGTTGTCTGACCCCTCGTACTCCCGAGAGTTTACCCTCTGTTGCTCCGACAACGACGTCTCCTAGTATTGCGCCACCAATTCACTTCACCGAGTCAGTTTTGTCATATCGCTCGAGTGCAACTCAAATGAGTAGAAACGCAAACTTGACTCCGAATTCTGTGAGGAAATTAGGAAATCTGAATTCTGTAAAGGCTTCACCAGGTAATGTTTAGTTTTGTTAAAAAATATTAAATATTTTTACAGAAGTTTTTGTAAATTTTGCAATAATATGTCTATAACACTATAAACCCATTCATGCTGTGTTAAATTTTTTTTATTTTTTGTAATTTTAGAATTGCGCAGAAGAATAAATCCCTTAGCTGACGAATTGAAAGTGTCAAAGTCGGTTGAGATTGCTGGTGTGGGAAGAGCCTCACATTTAAGTACTGGAGATATATGGGTGGTGTATAAGGATAATTGCCAGATACTGGTCCAGTCTTCTACTACCACAGTAGTGTATGCTAACGCTATGGGACAGCAAGAAAAGTAAGTAAACCTTAATTTTTAATTTTTTAGTGTTTGTGGAAATAAAATTCAATTTTAATTTTTTTTTAAATAGATTCGGGCAGTCGGCGAGGTTGCCGGAATATGTAAAGGAACGTTTATCTGAGCTTCCAGCCATTGTTGAAATGCTGGTCAAAGCAACAAGAGAACAATTATCAAACCAATAAAAATACATTAATCTTAATTTTAAAGCATTAAAGGTACTAATTTTGTATATTAATGTATGTTTTCTAGGATTTACAAAACATAACCATAATTTTTACTGACATGATTTTTGCTTGTTAAAAAAATTTACAAAGATATGTAAGAATTTAAACACCTTTAACATTCATTTATTGTTTTATTATATTTAGCTGCTAACATGTATTTTATATTTAGTTCCTTCGTTATTATTGTCATGTAAATCTTATCTATTTTATATTAACTAAATGCTATATTATATCTTAATACTATATAGAAAATATATTTTTTACTTATTAAGTGCTGTAAACAGATTAAATAAATGCTTATTTAAAAAAATGCAAACCAAGTATTATAGATTTTGATATTTGAAAATGTTAATTTCATATTGAAAATAAAAACGTATAACCATTCGTTTAACCTTTTAGAATTTACTTGTTTTAGTTTTTTGCTGCTACTGATTTTATTTCTATTTTATATACAAGAATTGTTAATAAATTTCTTTTTTTCAAAAATTATGAGCCATATTTATAAGTATATCATAGCTTAAGTAAATCACTTGTAATATTGTACAACGATTTATATTTAATAAGAACAGTATACACTAAAAAATCTTGTGCGCAAGATATAAAACAATTATCTTTTATAAATCATTCGGATAAATTGTAATTTAACACACGCAATTCTGTAAAATGTGGTCTGATTTGTTTACATTTTTTCATGTAAATTAAGAGTAGAAGGCGTTAATTAGAAAGGTTGTTCCGCAGGTACTACGCCTGAACTAAACAAACGTTTACACCGTCATTTGTAAAACGAGTTCACAGCGCCACTAGTTTTGCAATATAATAAATATGGCAAAGATTATAATATTTTTATTTAATACCTAAATCAGATAGTACAGCATACAAATAGCTTTTAAGAATTAATATTTTCAATACTAGATTTTAAATAAAAAGAGTTTATTGTTATAGACATAAAAGGTCAAGATAGAGAAATAAATGGTTTTTGCTGTCCTAGAGAAGCGAGGGTAATTTTAGGGTAAATAATTTTATCTTAACTTTTCTAAGATTTCGAACCATAATGATAACATTGACAATAACAATATGTTTTGAAATCAAAGTTTTCGAACAATAATGAAATTTTTTGCGCCCTGAGCTGGATTTGAACTCGGGGAGATCAATCGAAAGTCGAAGGTAATAACTTTCAAGCTATGAGAGTGGATGGTTAAGCTTTACATTATTGCAACTACCATTTTTTCAAAAAAAATTAAAACCAAAAAAAAGTTTTTATAATTAACAATAATATCAAGCTTAAAGGTTATAGTTTTTAATTCTGTTTTAATAAAATTAAAACGCTAAAAGTGTCAATAATGCGATTAAAATACGTTAATATCATATTTCCAACCCTTTTTGTCACTCAAATGAAAATATAATTGATTACAAAGCCATATGACATAACCTAACTTAATAATATACAACTAAAAATTAGCTCAAACTTTTGATAAAAATCAAAACAAAATATTTTTTTTAAATATTAATATTCATAAAAGTTATGACACTTTTATTACAAATTGATAAAATCAAACCTTAAATATTATATTTTATCACACGCGCATTGGCCTAACTAACATTTAAGATGAAAGAATTTGCGAAAATTTTTAGTAGAAAAAAATTTCAGCTAATTTTTATTTTGGAGTTAATTAGGTCACGTAATATTTTTGGCCAATGATATTACATACAAATTAAAAAAAAGTAAAAAAATTTTAAATCAAAAAATAATTGCTCTGTTAGAACTGCATAGGTCCAATTAACGTCTTTACGAAATACGTTTTAAAAATATTATAATTCATAAAAGGTATGAAACTTTTATTAAAATTTTTTGAAATCTCAAAACCTAAAGTATTATAATTTATTAGACGAGTATTGTCCTAACTAACATTCAACATAAAATATTTTTTAAAATTTTTTAGTAAAACAAAAGTTTAGGCTAATTTTTATTTTGGGTTTAACTAAGTCATGTGATATTTTTGCCAATGAATGATATTGCATACACATTTTTTATATAAAAAAATTTTAATTTCAAAAAATTTTAATTTCAAAAGTAATTGTTCTGTTAAATCTGCACAGGTCCAATTAACATGTTTACAAAATGTTTTTTTTAAATATTAATATTCGAAAAAGTTATGAAACTTTTATTAAAAATTTATGAAATCTCAAAACCTAAAATTTTATATTTAATTAGACGCGCATTGGCCTAACTAACATTTAAGATTAAACATTTCGCGAATATTTTCAGTAAAACAAAAGTTTGAGGTAATTTTTATTTTGGGTTTAATTAGGTCACGTGATATTTTTGGCCAATAATATTGCATACAAATTTTTTGAAAAAAAATAAAAAATTTTAAATCGAAAAATAATTGTTGTGTTAGAACCGCACAGGTCCAATTACCGTGTTTACCTAATATTTTTCGAAAATATTAATATTTATAAAAGTTATGGGTCAACTGAAAATGAGGGAATGGAAATTGAAGGAACGGAAAATGAAGGAACGGAAAATGAAGGAACCGGAAAATGAAGGAACGGAAAATGAAGGAACCGGAAAATGAAGGAACGGAAAAATGAAGGAACCGGAAAATGAAGGAACGGAAAATGAAGGAAACGGAAAATGAAGGAAAGCAAAAAAGGAGAGTGCGTAATCTTAAATACTAAAACGCGGATATACCGTTGACTGTTTATTTAGGTAAAATAGTAAATCATTACGCTAAAAATTGATAAGCGATAATGAGTTAATTTTTATTACCCCAGAATACCCTAACTCTCTTCTATAAAATGCCCGTTTATTTCTAAAATAATATTGACTTAAATACAAATAAACAGTCAACGGAATTTCCGCGTTTTATTTTTTTAAGATTCCGCCTCTCCTTTTTTCACTTTCCTTCAATTTCCGTTCCTTCATTTTCCGGTTCCTTCATTTTCAGTTCCTTCATTTTCCGGTTCCCTCATTTTCCGTTCCTTCATTTTCCGGTTCCTTCATTTTCCGTTCCTTCATTTTCCGGTTCCTTCATTTTCCGTTCCTTCAATTTCCGTTTCTTCATTTTCCATTCCCTCAAATTCCGCGTCCCCAAAGTTATGATACTTTAATTAAAAATTTATGAAATCTCAAAACCTAAAATTTTGTATTTTATTAGACGCGCATTGGCCTAACTAACATTCAAGATAAAACATTTCGCGAAAATTTTCAGTAAAACAAAAGTTTGAGGTAATTTTTATTTTTGGTTTAATTAGGTCACCTGATATTTTTGGCCAATGATATTGCATACAAATTTTTTGAAAAAAAATAAAAAATTTTAAATCGAAAAATAATTGTTGTGTTAGAACCGCACAGGTCCAATTACCGTGTTTACAAAATATTTTTCAAAAATATTAATATTCATAAAAGTTATGAAACTTTTAATAAAAATTTATAAAATCTCAAAACCTAAAATTTTGTATTTTATTAGACGCACATTGGCCTAACTAACATTCAAGATAAAACATTTCGCGAAAATTTTCAGTAAAACAAAAGTTTGAGGTAATTTTTATTTTGGGTTTAATTTGGTCACGTGATATTTTTGGCCAATGATATTGCATACAAATTTTTTGAAAAAAAATTAAAAATTTTAAATCGAAAAATAATTGTTGTGTTAGAACCGCACAGGTTCAATTACCGTGTTAAAAATATTTTTCGAAAATATTAATATTTATAAAAGTTATGAAACTTTTATTAAAAATTTATGAAATCTCAAAATCTGAAATTTTATATTTAATTAGGCGCGCATTGGCCTAACTAACATTCAAGATAAAACATTTTGCAAAAATTTTGAGTAGAACAAAACTTTGAGATAATTTTTATTTTGGGTTTAATTAGGTGACGTGATATTTTTGGCCAATGATATTGCATACAAATTTTTTGAAAAAAAATAAAAAATTTTAAATCAAAAAATAATTGTTGTGTTAGAACTGCACAGGTCCAATTACCGTGTTTACAAAATATTTTTCGAAAATATTAATATGCATAAAAGTTATGAAACTTTTATTAAAAATTTATGAAATCTCAAAACCTAAAATTTTGTATTTTATTAGACGCACATTGGCCTAACTAACATTCAAGATAAAACATTTCGCGAAAATTTTCAGTAAAACAAAAGTTTGAGGTAATTTTTATTTTGGGTTTAATTAGGTCACGTGATATTTTTGGCCAATGATATTGCATACAAATTTTTTGAAAAAAAATTAAAAATTTTAAATCGAAAAATAATTGTTGTGTTAGAACCGTACATGTCCAATTACCGTGTTTACAAAATATTTTTCGAAAATAATAATTTTTATAAAAGTTATGAAATTTTTATTAAAAATTTATGAAATCTCAAAACCTAAAATTTTGTATTTTATTAGACGCACATTGGCCTAACTAACATTCAAGATAAAACATTTCGCGAAAATTTTCAGTAAAACAAAAGTTTGAGGTAATTTTTATTTTGGGTTTAATTAGGTCACGTGATATTTTTGGCCAATGAGATTGCATACAAATTTAAAAAAAAAATAAAAAATTTTAAATCGAAAAATAATTGTTGTGTTAAAACCGCACAGGTCCAATTACCGTGTTTACAAAATATTTTTCGAAAATATTAATATTTATAAAAGTTATGAAACTTTTATTAAAAATTTATGAAATCTCAAAACCTAAAATTTTGTATTTTATTAGACGCGCATTGGACTAACTAACATTCAAGATAAAACATTTCGCGAAAATTTTCAGTAAAACAAAAGTTTGAGGTAATTTTTATTTTGGGTTTAATTAGGTCACGTGATATTTTTGGCCAATGAGATTGCATTCAAATTTAAAAAAAAAAATAAAAAATTTTAAATCGAAAAATAATTGTTGTGTTAGAACCGCACAGGTTCAATTACCGTGTTTACAAAATATTTTACAAAAATATTAATATTCATAAAACTTATGAAACTTATATTAAAAATTTATGAAATCTCAAAATCTGAAATTTTATATTTAATTAGGCGCGCATTGGCCTAACTAACATTCAAGATAAAACATTTTGCAAAAATTTTGAGTAGAACAAAACTATGAGATAATTTTTATTTTGGGTTTAATTAGGTCACGTGATATTTTTGGCCAATGATATTGCATACAAATTTTTTGAAAAAAAATAAAAAATTTTAAATCAAAAAATAATTGTTGTGTTAGAACTGCACAGGTCCAATTACCGTGTTTACAAAATATTTTTCGAAAATAATAATTTTTATAAAAGTTATGAAACTTTTATTAAAAATTTATGAAATCTCAAAACCTAAAATTTTGTATTTTATTAGACGCACATTGGCCTAACTAACATTCAAGATAAAACATTTCGCAAAAATTTTCACTAAAACAAAAGTTTGAGGTAATTTTTATTTTGGGTTTAATTAGGTCACGTGATATTTTTGGCCAATGAGATTGCATACAAATTTAAAAAAAAAATAAAAAATTTTAAATCGAAAAATAATTGTTGTGTTAAAACCGCACAGGTCCAATTACCGTGTTTACAAAATATTTTTCGAAAATATTAATATTTATAAAAGTTATGAAACTTTTATTAAAAATTTATGAAATCTTAAAACCTAAAATTTTGTATTTTATTAGACGCGCATTGGACTAACTAACATTCAAGATAAAACATTTCGCGAAAATTTTCAGTAAAACAAAAGTTTGAGGTAATTTTTATTTTGGGTTTAATTAGGTCACGTGATATTTTTGGCCAATGATATTTCATTCAAATTTAAAAAAATAAATAAAAAATTTTAAATCGAAAAATAATTGTTGTTTTAGAACCGCACAGGTCCAATTACCGTGTTTACAAAAAATTTTTTTCAAAAATATTAATTTTTATAAAATTTATGAAACTTTTATTAAAAATTTATGAAATCTCAAAACCTAAAATTTTGTATTTTATTAGACGCACATTGGCCTAACTAACATTCAAGATAAAACATTTCGCGAAAATTTTCAGTAAAACAAAAGTTTGAGGTAATTTTTATTTTGGGTTTAATTAGGTCACGTGATATTTTTGGCCAATGAGATTGCATACAAATTTTTTGAAAAAAAATTAAAAATTTTAAATCGAAAAATAATTGTTGTGTTAGAACCGCACAGGTCCAATTACCGTGTTTACAAAATATTTTTCGAAAATATTAATATTTATAAAAGTTATGAAACTTTTATTAAAAATTTATGAAATCTCAAACCCTAAAATTTTGTATTTTATTAGACGCGCATTGGCCTAACTAACATTCAAGATAAAACATTTCGCGAAAATTTTCAGTAAAACAAAAGTTTGAGGTAATTTTTATTTTTGGTTTAATTAGGTCACCTGATATTTTTGGCCAATGATATTGCATACAAATTTTTTGAAAAAAAATAAAAAATTTTAAATCGAAAAATAATTGTTGTGTTAGAACCGCACAGGTCCAATTACCGTGTTTACAAAATATTTTTCGAAAATATTAATATTCATAAAAGTTATGAAACTTTTAATAAAAATTTATAAAATCTCAAAACCTAAAATTTTGTATTTTATTAGACGCACATTGGCCTAACTAACATTCAAGATAAAACATTTCGCGAAAATTTTCAGTAAAACAAAAGTTTGAGGTAATTTTTATTTTGGGTTTAATTTGGTCACGTGATATTTTTGGCCAATGATATTGCATACAAATTTTTTGAAAAAAAATTAAAAATTTTAAATCGAAAAATAATTGTTGTGTTAGAACCGCACAGGTTCAATTACCGTGTTAAAAATATTTTTCGAAAATATTAATATTTATAAAAGTTATGAAACTTTTATTAAAAATTTATGAAATCTCAAAATCTGAAATTTTATATTTAATTAGGCGCGCATTGGCCTAACTAACATTCAAGATAAAACATTTTGCAAAAATTTTGAGTAGAACAAAACTTTGAGATAATTTTTATTTTGGGTTTAATTAGGTGACGTGATATTTTTGGCCAATGATATTGCATACAAATTTTTTGAAAAAAAATAAAAAATTTTAAATCAAAAAATAATTGTTGTGTTAGAACTGCACAGGTCCAATTACCGTGTTTACAAAATATTTTTCGAAAATATTAATATTCATAAAAGTTATGAAACTTTTATTAAAAATTTATGAAATCTCAAAACCTAAAATTTTGTATTTTATTAGACGCGCATTGGACTAACTAACATTCAAGATAAAACATTTCGCGAAAATTTTCAGTAAAACAAAAGTTTGAGGTAATTTTTATTTTGGGTTTAATTAGGTCACGTGATATTTTTGGCCAATGATATTTCATTCAAATTTAAAAAAAAAAATAAAAAATTTTAAATCGAAAAATAATTGTTGTGTTAGAACCGCACAGGTTCAATTACCGTGTTTACAAAATATTTTTCAAAAATATTAATATTCATAAAACTTATGAAACTTATATTAAAAATTTATGAAATCTCAAAATCTGAAATTTTATATTTAATTAGGCGCGCATTGGCCTAACTAACATTCAAGATAAAACATTTTGCAAAAATTTTGAGTAGAACAAAACTATGAGATAATTTTTATTTTGGGTTTAATTAGGTCACGTGATATTTTTGGCCAATGATATTGCATACAAATTTTTTGAAAAAAAATAAAAAATTTTAAATCAAAAAATAATTGTTGTGTTAGAACTGCACAGGTCCAATTACCGTGTTTACAAAATATTTTTCGAAAATAATAATTTTTATAAAAGTTATGAAACTTTTATTAAAAATTTATGAAATCTCAAAACCTAAAATTTTGTATTTTATTAGACGCACATTGGCCTAACTAACATTCAAGATAAAACATTTCGCAAAAATTTTCACTAAAACAAAAGTTTGAGGTAATTTTTATTTTGGGTTTAATTAGGTCACGTGATATTTTTGGCCAATGAGATTGCATACAAATTTTAAAAAAAAATAAAAAATTTTAAATCGAAAAATAATTGTTGTGTTAAAACCGCACAGGTCCAATTACCGTGTTTACAAAATATTTTTCGAAAATATTAATATTTATAAAAGTTATGAAACTTTTATTAAAAATTTATGAAATCTTAAAACCTAAAATTTTGTATTTTATTAGACGCGCATTGGACTAACTAACATTCAAGATAAAACATTTCGCGAAAATTTTCAGTAAAACAAAAGTTTGAGGTAATTTTTATTTTGGGTTTAATTAGGTCACGTGATATTTTTGGCCAATGATATTTCATTCAAATTTAAAAAAATAAATAAAAAATTTTAAATCGAAAAATAATTGTTGTTTTAGAACCGCACAGGTCCAATTACCGTGTTTACAAAAAATTTTTTTCAAAAATATTAATTTTTATAAAATTTATGAAACTTTTATTAAAAATTTATGAAATCTCAAAACCTAAAATTTTGTATTTTATTAGACGCACATTGGCCTAACTAACATTCAAGATAAAACATTTCGCGAAAATTTTCAGTAAAACAAAAGTTTGAGGTAATTTTTATTTTGGGTTTAATTAGGTCACGTGATATTTTTGGCCAATGAGATTGCATACAAATTTTTTGAAAAAAAATTAAAAATTTTAAATCGAAAAATAATTGTTGTGTTAGAACCGCACAGGTCCAATTACCGTGTTTACAAAATATTTTTCGAAAATATTAATATTTATAAAAGTTATGAAACTTTTATTAAAAATTTATGAAATCTCAAACCCTAAAATTTTGTATTTTATTAGACGCGCATTGGCCTAACTAACATTCAAGATAAAACATTTCGCGATAATTTTGAGTAAGACAAAAGTTTGAGGTAATTTTTATTTTGGGTTTAATTAGGTCACGTGATATTTTTGGCCAATGATATTGCATACAAATTAAAAAAAATAAAATAAAAAATTTTAAATCGAAAAATAATTGTTGTGTTAGAACCGCACAGGTCCAATTACCGTGTTTACACAATATTTTTCGAAAATATTAATATTTATAAAAGTTATGAAACTTTTATTAAAAATTTATGAAATCTCAAAATCTGAAATTTTATATTTAATTAGACGCGTATTGGCCTAACTAACATTCAAGATAAAACATTTTGCAAAAATTTTGAGTAGAACAAAAGTTTGAGGTAATTTTTATTTTGGGTTTAATTAGGTCACGTGATATTTTTGGCCAATGAGATAGCATACAAATTTTCTGAAAAAAAATAAAAAATTTTAAATCGAAAAATAATTGTTGTGTTAGAACCGCACAGGTCCAATTACCGTGTTTACAAAATATTTCTCGAAAATATTAATATTCATAAAACTTATGAAACTTTTATTAAAAATTTATGAAATCTCAAAATCTGAAATTTTATATTTAATTAGGCGAGCATTGGCCTAACTAACATTCAAGATAAAACATTTTGCAAAAATTTTGAGTAGAACAAAACTATGAGATAATTTTTATTTTGGGTTTAATTAGGTCACGTGATATTTTTGGCCAATGATATTGCATACAAATTTTTTGAAAAAAAATAAAAAATTTTAAATCAAAAAATAATTGTTGTGTTAGAACTGCACAGGTTCAATTACCGTGTTTACAAAATATTTTTCAAAAATATTAATATTCATAAAAGTTATGAAACTTTTATTAAAAATTTATGAAATCTCAAAACCTAAAATTTTGTACTTTATTAGACGCGCATTGGCCTAACTAACATTCAAGGTAAAACATTTCGCGAAAATTTTCACTAAAACAAAACTTTGAGGTAATTTTTATTTTGGGTTTAATTAGGTCACGTGATATTTTTGGCCAATGATATTGCATACAAATTTTTTGAAAAAAAATTAAAAATTTTAAATCGAAAAATAATTGTTGTGTTAGAACCGCACAGGTCCAACTACCGTGTTTACAAAATATTTTTCGAAAATATTAATATTCATAAAACTTATGAAACTTTTATTAAAAATTTATGAAATCTCAAAATCTGAAATTTTATATTTAATTAGGCGCGCATTGGCCTAACTAACATTCAAGATAAAACATTTTGCGAAAATTTTGAGTAGAACAAAACTATGAGATAATTTTTATTTTGGGTTTAATTAGGTCACGTGATATTTTTGGCCAATGATATCGCATACAAATTTTTTGAAAAAAAATAAAAAATTTTAAATCAAAAAATAATTGTTGTGTTAGAACTGCACAGGTTCAATTACCGTGTTTACAAAATATTTTTCAAAAATATTAATATTCATAAAAGTTATGAAACTTTTATTAAAAATTTATGAAGTCTCAAAACCTAAAATTTTGTATTTTATTAGACGCACATTGGCCTAACTAACATTCAAGATAAAACATTTCGCGAAAATTTTCAGTAAAACAAAAGTTTGAGGTAATTTTTATTTTGGGTTTAATTAGGTCACGTGATATTTTTGGCCAATGATATTGCATACAAATTTTTTGAAAAAAAATTAAAAATTTTAAATCGAAAAATAATTACTGTGTTAGAACCGCACAGGTCCAATTACCGTGTTTACAAAATATTTTTCGAAAATATTAATATTTATAAAAGTTATGAAACTTTTATTAAAAATTTATGAAATCTCAAAACCTAAAATTTTGTACTTTATTAGACGCGCATTGGCCTAACTAACATTCAAGATAAAACATTTCGCGAAAATTTTCACTAAAACAAAACTTTGAGGTAATTTTTATTTTGGGTTTAATTAGGTCACGTGATATTTTTGGCCAATGATATTGCATACAAATTTTTTGAAAAAAAATAAAAAATTTTAAATCGAAAAATAATTGTTGTGTTAGAACCGCACAGGTCCAATTACCGTGTTTACAAAATATTTTTCAAAAATATTAATATTCATAAAAGTTATGAAACTTTTATTAAAAATTTATGAAATCTCAAAACCTAAAATTTTGTATTTTATTAGACGCACATTGGCCTAACTAACATTCAAGATAAAACATTTCGCGAAAATTTTCAGTAAAACAAAAGTTTGAGGTAATTTTTATTTTGGGTTTAATTAGGTCACGTGATATTTTTGGCCAATGATATTGCATACAAATTTTTTGAAAAAAAATTTAAAATTTTAAATCGAAAAATAATTACTGTGTTAGAACCGCACAGGTCCAATTACCGTGTTTACAAAATATTTTTCGAAAATATTAATATTTATAAAAGTTATGAAACTTTTATTAAAAATTTATGAAATCTCAAAACCTAAAATTTTGTATTTTATTAGACGCACATTGGCCTAACTAACATTCAAGATAAAACATTTCGCGAAAATTTTCACTAAAACAAAAGTTTGAGGTAATTTTTATTTTGGGTTTAATTAGGTCACGTGATATTTTTGGCCAATGAGATTGCATACAAATTTAAAAAAAAAAATAAAAAATTTTAAATCGAAAAATAATTGTTGTGTTAGAACCGCACAGGTCCAATTACCGTGTTTACAAAATATTTTTCAAAAATATTAATTTTTATAAAAGTTATGAAACTTTTATTAAAAATTTATGAAATCTCAAAACCTAAAATTTTGTATTTTATTAGACGCACATTGGCCTAACTAACATTCAAGATAAAACATTTCGGGAAAGTTTCAGTAAAACAAAAGTTTGAGGTAATTTTTATTTTGGGTTTAATTAGGTCACGTGATATTTTTGGCCAATGAGATTGCATACAAATTTAAAAAAAAAAATAAAAAATTTTAAATCGAAAAATAATTGTTGTGTTAGAACCGCACAGGTCCAATTACCGTGTTTACAAAATATTTTTCAAAAATATTAATTTTTATAAAAGTTATGAAACTTTTATTAAAAATTTATGAAATCTCAAAACCTAAAATTTTGTATTTTATTAGACGCACATTGGCCTAACTAACATTCAAGATAAAACATTTCGGGAAAGTTTCAGTAAAACAAAAGTTTGAGGTAATTTTTATTTTGGGTTTAATTAGGTCACGTGATATTTTTGGCCAATGAGATTGCATACAAATTTTTTGAAAAAAAATTTAAAATCTTAAATCGAAAAATAATTACTGTGTTAGAACCGCACAGGTCCAATTACCGTGTTTACAAAATATTTTTCGAAAATATTAATATTTATAAAAGTTATGAAACTTTTATTAAAAATTTATGAAATCTCAAAACCTAAAATTTTGTACATTATTACACGCGCATTGGCCTAACTAACATTCAAGATAAAACATTTCGCAAAAATTTTCAGTAAAACATAAATTCAAGGTAATTTTTATTTTGGTTTTCATTAGGTCACGTGATATTTTTGGCCAATGATATTGCATACAAATTTTTTGAAAAAAAATAAAAAAATTTAAATCGAAAAATAATTGTTGTGTTAGAACCGCACAGGTCCGATTACCATGTTTACATTATATTTTTCGAAAATACTAATATTCATAAAAGTTATGAAACTTTTTATTAAAAATTTATGAAATCTCAAAACCTAAAATTTTGTACATTATTACACGCGCATTGGCCTAACTAACATTCAAGATAAAACATTTCGCAAAAATTTTCAGTAAAACATAAATTCAAGGTAATTTTTATTTTGGTTTTCATTAGGTCACGTGATATTTTTGGCCAATGATATTGCAGACAACTTTTTTGAAAAAAAATAAAAAATTTTAAATCGAAAAATAATTGTTGTGTTAGAACCGCACAGGTCCAATTACCGTGTTTACAAAATATTTTTCAAAAATATTAATATTCATAAAAGTTATGAAACTTTTATTAAAAATTTATGAAATCTCAAAACCTAAAATTTTGTATTTTATTAGACGCACATTGGCCTAACTAACATTCAAGATAAAACATTTTGCAAAAGTTTTCAGTAAAGCAAAAGTTTGAGGTAAATTTTATTTTGGGTTTAATTAGGTCACGTGATATTTTTGGCCAATGATATTGCATACAAATTTTTTGAATAAAAATAAAAAATTTTAAATCGAAAAATAATTGTTGTGTTAGAACCGCACAGGTCCAATTACCGTGTTTACAAAATATTTTTCGAAAATATTAATATTTATAAAAGTTATGAAACTTTTATTAAAAATTTATGAAATCTTAAAACCTAAATTTTTGTATTTTATTAGACGCGCATTGGCCTAACTAACATTCAAGATAAAACATTTCGCGATAATTTTCAGTAAAACAAAAGTTTGAGATAATTTTTATTTTGGTTTTCATTAGGTCACGTGATATTTTTGGCCAATGATATTGCATACAAATTTTTTGAAAAAAAATAAAAAAATTTAAATCGAAAAATAATTGTTGTGTTAGAACCGCACAGGTCCGATTACCGTGTTTACAATTTATTTTTTGAAAATATTAATATTCATAAAAGTTATGAAACTTTTATTAAAAATTTATGAAATCTCAAAACCTAAAATTTTGTATTTTATTAGACGCACATTGGCCTAACTAACATTCAAGATAAAACATTTCGCAAAAGTTTTCAGTAAACAAAAGTTTGAGGTAAATTTTATTTTGGGTTTAATTAGGTCACGTGATATTTTTGGCCAATGATATTGCATACAAATTTTTTGAATAAAAATAAAAAATTTTAAATCGAAAAATAATTGTTGTGTTTGAACCGCACAGGTCCAATTACCGTGTTTACAAAATATTTTTCAAAAATATTAATATTCATAAAAGTTATGAAACTTTTATTAAAAATTTATGAAATCTCAAAACCTAAAATTTTGTACTTTATTACACGCGCATTGGCCTAACTAACATTCAAGATAAAACATTTCGCGAAAATTTTCAGTAAAACAAAAGTTTGAGGTAATTTTTATTTTAGGTTTAATCAGGTCACGTGATATTTTTGGCCAATGATATTTCATACAAATTTAAAAAAAAAATAAAAAATTTTAAACCGAAAAATAATTGTTGTTAGAACCGCACAGGTCCAATTACCGTGTTTACAAAATATTTTTCAAAAATATTAATATTCATAAAAGTTATGAAACTTTTATTAAAAATTTATGAAATCTCAAAACCTAAAATTTTGTACTTTATTAGACGCGCATTGGCCTAACTAACATTCAAGATAAAACATTTCGCGAAAATTTTCAGTAAAACAAAAGTTTGAGATAATTTTTATTTTGGTTTTCATTAGGTCACGTGATATTTTTGGCCAATGATATTGCATACAATTTATTTGAAAAAAAATAAAAAAATTTAAATCGAAAAATAATTGTTGTGTTAGAACCGCACAGGTCCAATTACCGTGTTTACATTATATTTTTCGAAAATATTAATATTCATATAAGTTATGATACTTTTATTAAAAATTTATGAAATCTCAAAACCTAAAATTTTATATTTTATTAGACGCGCATTGGCCTAACTAACATTCAAGATAAAACATTTCGCAAAAATTTTCAGTAAAACATAAGTTTAAGGTAATTTTTATTTTGGTTTTCATTAGGTCACGTGATATTTTTGGCCAATGATATTGCATACAAATTTAAAAAAAAAAATAAAAAATTTTAAATCGAAAAATAATTGTTGTGTTAGAACCGCACAGGTCCAATTACCGTGTTTACAAAATATTTTTCAAAAATATTAATATTCATAAAAGTTATGAAACTTTTATTAAAAATTTATGAAATCTCAAAACCTAAAATTTTGTATTTTATTAGACGCACATTGGCCTAACTAACATTCAAGATAAAACATTTCGCGAAAATTTTCACTAAAGCAAAAGTTTGAGGTAATTTTTATTTTGGGTTTAATTAGGTCACGTGATATTTTTGGCCAATGAGATTGCATACAAATTTTTAAAAAAAAATAAAAAATTTTAAATCGAAAAATAATTGTTGTGTTAAATCCGCACAGGTCCAATTACCGTGTTTACAAAATATTTTTCAAAAATATTAATATTCATAAAAGTTATGAAACTTTTATTAAAAATTTATGAAATCTCAAAACCTAAAATTTTGTATTTTATTAGACGCACATTGGCCTAACTAACATTCAAGATAAAACATTTCGCAAAAGTTTTCAGTAAAGCAAAAGTTTGAGGTAAATTTTATTTTGGGTTTAATTAGGTCACGTGATATTTTTGGCCAATGATATTGCATACAAATTTTTTGAATAAAAATAAAAAATTTTAAATCGAAAAATAATTGTTGTGTTAGAACCGCACAGGTCCAATTACCGTGTTTACAAAATATTTTTCGAAAATATTAATATTTATAAAAGTTATGAAACTTTTATTAAAAATTTATGAAATCTTAAAACCTAAATTTTTGTATTTTATTAGACGCGCATTGGCCTAACTAACATTCAAGATAAAACATTTCGCGATAATTTTCAGTAAAACAAAAGTTTGAGATAATTTTTATTTTGGTTTTCATTAGGTCACGTGATATTTTTGGCCAATGATATTGCATACAAATTTTTTTAAAAAAAATAAAAAAATTTAAATCGAAAAATAATTGTTGTGTTAGAACCGCACAGGTCCGATTACCGTGTTTACATTATATTTTTCGAAAATATTAATATTCATAAAAGTTATGAAACTTTTTATTAAAAATTTATGAAATCTCAAAACCTAAAATTTTGTACATTATTACACGCGCATTGGCCTAACTAACATTCAAGATAAAACATTTCGCAAAAATTTCCAGTAAAACATAAATTCAAGGTAATTTTTATTTTGGTTTTCATTAGGTCACGTGATATTTTTGGCCAATGATATTTTGCAGACAACTTTTTTGAAAAAAAATAAAAAATTTTAAATCGAAAAATAATTGTTGTGTTAGAACCGCACAGGTCCAATTACCGTGTTTACAAAATATTTTTCAAAAATATTAATATTCATAAAAGTTATGAAACTTTTATTAAAAATTTATGAAATCTCAAAACCTAAAATTTTGTATTTTATTAGACGCACATTGGCCTAACTAACATTCAAGATAAAACATTTCGCAAAAGTTTTCAGTAAAGCAAAAGTTTGAGGTAAATTTTATTTTGGGTTTAATTAGGTCACGTGATATTTTTGGCCAATGATATTGCATACAAATTTTTTGAATAAAAATAAAAAATTTTAAATCGAAAAATAATTGTTGTGTTAGAACCGCACAGGTCCAATTACCGTGTTTACAAAATATTTTTCAAAAATATTAATATTCATAAAAGTTATGAAACTTTTATTAAAAATTTATGAAATCTCAAAACCTAAAATTTTGTACTTTATTACACGCGCATTGGCCTAACTAACATTCAAGATAAAACATTTCGCGAAAATTTTCAGTAAAACAAAAGTTTGAGGTAATTTTTATTTTGGGTTTAATTAGGTCACGTGATATTTTTGGCCAATGAGATTGGATACAAATTTTAAAAAAAAAATAAAAAATTTTAAATCGAAAAATAATTGTTGTGTTAGAACCGCACAGGTCCAATTACCGTGTTTACAAAATATTTTTCGAAAATATTAATATTTATAAAAGTTATGAAACTTTTATTAAAATTTATGAAATCTCAAAACCTACAATTTTGTATTTTATTAGACGCGCATTGGCCTAACTAACATTCAAGATAAAACATTTCGCGAAAATTTTCAGTAAAACAAAAGTTTGAGGTAATTTTTATTTTAGGTTTAATCAGGTCACGTGATATTTTTGGCCAATGATATTTCATACAAATTTAAAAAAAAAATAAAAAATTTTAAATCGAAAAATAATTGTTGTTAGAACCGCACAGGTCCAATTACCGTGTTTACAAAATATTTTTCAAAAATATTAATATTCATAAATGTTATGAAACTTTTATTAAAAATTTATGAAATCTCAAAACCTAAAATTTTGTACTTTATTAGACGCGCATTGGCCTAACTAACATTCAAGATAAAACATTTCGCGAAAATTTTCAGTAAAACAAAAGTTTGAGGTAATTTTTATTTTGGTTTTCATTAGGTCACGTGATATTTTTGGCCAATGATATTGCATACAAATTTAAAAAAAAAAAATAAAAAATTTTAAATCGAAAAATAATTGTTGTGTTAGAACCGCACAGGTCCAATTACCGTGTTTACAAAATATTTTTCGAAAATATTAATATTCATAAAAGTTATGAAACTTTTATTAAAAATTTATGAAATCTCAAAACCTAAAATTTTGTATTTTATTAGACGCGCATTGGCCTAACTAACATTCAAGATAAAACATTTCGCGAAAATTTTCAGTAAAACAAAAGTTTGAGGTAATTTTTATTTTGGGTTTAATTAGGTCACGTGATATTTTTGGCCAATGATATTTCATACAAATTTAAAAAAAAAAATAAAAAATTTTAAATCGAAAAATAATTGTTGTGTTAGAACCGCACAGGTCCAATTACCGTGTTTACAAAATATTTTTCAAAAATATTAATATTCATAAATGTTATGAAACTTTTATTAAAAATTTATGAAATCTCAAAATCTGAAATTTTATATTTAATTAGGCGCGCATTGGCCTAACTAACATTCAAGATAAAACATTTTGCAAAAATTTTGAGTAGAACAAAACTTTGAGATAATTTTTATTTTGGGTTTAATTAGGTCACGTGATATTTTTGGCCAATGATATTTCATACAAAATTAAAAAAAAAAATAAAAAATTTTAAATCGAAAAATAATTGTTGTGTTAGAACCGCACAGGTCCAATTACCGTGTTTACAAAATATTTTTCAAAAATATTAATATTCATAAAAGTTATGAAACTTTTATTAAAAATTTATGAAATCTCAAAACCTAAAATTTTGTACTTTATTACACGCGCATTGGCCTAACTAACATTCAAGATAAAACATTTCGCGAAAATTTTCAGTAAAACAAAAGTTTGAGGTAATTTTTATTTTGGGTTTTATTAGGTCACGTGATATTTTTGGCCAATGATATTGCATACAAATTTTTTAAAAAAAATAAAAAAATTTAAATCGAAAAATAATTGTTGTGTTAGAACTGCACAGGTCCAATTACCGTGTTTACAAAATATTTTTCAAAAATATTAATATTCATAAAAGTTATGAAACTTTTATTAAAAATTTATGAAATCTCAAAACCTAAAATTTTGTATTTTATTAGACGCACATTGGCCTAACTAACATTCAAGATAAAACATTTCGCAAAAATTTTCAGTAAAACATAAGTTTGAGGTAATTTTTATTTTGGTTTTCATTAGGTCACGTGATATTTTTGGCCAATGATATTGCATACAAATTTTTTAAAAAAAAATAAAAAATTTTAAATCGAAAAATAATTGTTGTGTTAGAACCGCACAGGTCCAATTACCGTGTTTACAAAATATTTTTCAAAAATATTAATATTCATAAAAGTTATGAAACTTTTATTAAAAACTTATGAAATCTCAAAACCTAAAATTTTGTATTTTATTAGACGCACATTGGCCTAACTAACATTCAAGATAAAACATTTCGCGAAAATTTTCAGTAAAACAAAAGTTTGAGATAATTTTTATTTTGGGTTTTATTAGGTCACGTGATATTTTTGGCCAATGATATTGCATACAAATTTTTTAAAAAAAATAAAAAAATTTAAATCGAAAAATAATTGTTGTGTTAGAACTGCACAGGTCCAATTACCGTGTTTACAAAATATTTTTCAAAAATATTAATATTCATAAAAGTTATGAAACTTTTATTAAAAATTTATGAAATCTCAAAACCTAAAATTTTGTATTTTATTAGACGCACATTGGCCTAACTAACATTCAAGATAAAACATTTCGCAAAAATTTTCAGTAAAACATAAGTTTGAGGTAATTTTTATTTTGGTTTTCATTAGGTCACGTGATATTTTTGGCCAATGATATTGCATACAAATTTTTTAAAAAAAAATAAAAAATTTTAAATCGAAAAATAATTGTTGTGTTAGAACCGCACAGGTCCAATTACCGTGTTTACAAAATATTTTTCAAAAATATTAATATTCATAAAAGTTATGAAACTTTTATTAAAAATTTATGAAATCTTAAAACCTAAAATTTTGTATTTTATTAGACGCACATTGGCCTAACTAACTTTCAAGATAAAACATTTCGCGAAAATTTTTAATAAAACAAAAGTTTGAGGCAATTTTTATTTTGGGTTTAATTAGGTCACGTGATATTTTTGGCCAATGATATTTCATACAAATTTAAAAAAAAAATAAAAAATTTTAAATCGAAAAATAATTGTTGTGTTAGAACCGCACAGGTCCAATTATCGTGTTTACAAAATAGTTTTCGAAAATATTAATATTCATAAAAGTTATGAAACTTTTATTAAAAATTTATGAAATCTCAAAATCTGAAATTTTATATTTAATTAGGCGCGCATTGGCCTAACTAACATTCAAGATAAAACATTTTGCAAAAATTTTGAGTAGAACAAAACTTTGAGATAATTTTTATTTTGGGTTTAATTAGGTCACGTGATATTTTTGGCCAATGATATTTCATACAGATTTAAAAAAAAATAAAAAATTTTAAATCGAAAAATAATTGTTGTGTTAGAACCGCACAGGTCCAATTACCGTGTTTACAAAATATTTTTCGAAAATATTAATATTCATAAAAGTTATGAAACTTTTATTAAAAATTTATGAAATCTCAAAATCTAAAATTTTGTATTTTATTAGACGCGCATTGGCCTAACTAACATTTAAGATAAACATTTCGCGAAAATTTTCAGTAAAACAAAAGTTTGAGATAATTTTTATTTTGGGTTTAATTAGGTCAAAAATTCGCGCGAACAATTCAATGTACGCGAAATAAAAAAATGTTTTTTTGTTCTTTTAATTATTTTCGAAAACTTCTTCATCTTGAGCATTAGTTATACCAAAACAGTTCTAAAAAAATTTAAAAATCAATTTAATAAATTTGTCATAACTCTCGGAAATATTAATGTTTGCTAAAAAATTTTTGCAAGCACGGCTGTTAGAACAGTGCGGTTTTATTGGTATAGTTATCTTTTGATTTAAAAAAAAAAAAAATTTTAAACTTTTTTACTAGTGTGCTATGTCACGTGATCATATGACCGGCCCTATGTACGCAAAATACAAAAAATTGGTAAGTTGATTATTTTGAGGAGTCTAAGTTGGGAACCAAACCTCGGAACTAAGTACTGAGAGTTGTAGACCTTTCGCACTGAGTTAACTGCCACGACCTTTCAATGATGCAAAATTGTATACATAGCTTAAGTAAGCACTTGTAATAATAAAAAAATAGATTTATTTGATAAATAAAATTTGGTTCGAAAATATTTGATTATTTTTAACATAAATTTTTATAAATAAAAAAAGACATGCATAAACATTAACTAAAAATATTACAAACCTTTGATTTTTAATAAACAAACAAGCATTTATATATATAATACAAACAAAAACTAATATTTAACCCAGTTTTAAGTTGGTGATATTAGGATATAAATTATAGTAATTTTAAATTCTTAAAATTGATTTTTATTAAATAAATAAGCATTTAAATATGATAAATAAACGAAAATTATTTTTCTAATATGTTTTTTAATTACTTATATTATAAAATACATCATACCAAATTTTTAATGCTTAATGTCGAACTTTAATTTTTAATGAACAAACCAGCATTTAAATATAAAAAAAAAACAAGAATTATTTTTTAATTTTTTTTCAAATTATAAATATTATAAGATAAAACCGACCAAAACTTAAAAACCTAATAACAATCTTTAAATTTAAATAAACAAACAACTATTAATTAGTAAGTGACAAAAATTAAATTCGTTTTTGAGTTACTAATATCATAATATACAATTGACCAAGATTTAAAAAATTAATAACAACCTTTAAATTTTAATAAACAAACACCTATTATTAAGTAATTAGTGATAATTAAATGTCGTAAATAGGAGCTTTGCGATTCGTTGGGATAATAACAAACATACTAAAAATTTAGAACTTTTAGTTTTAAAGAACAAAAGTTATCGCCTTTCAAAATTCTGACTAGAAAGAATAAAAACAATAATAACTAGATTTATTTGATAAATAAAATATGGTTCGAAATTATTTAATTATGTTTAACATAAATTTTTAAAATTAAAAAAGGTATACATAAACATTAACTAAGAATATTACTTATATTTGATTTTTAATAAACAAACAAGCATTTAAATATTATATACATACCAAAATCAATATTTTAACCGAGTTTCAAGTTGATAATATCAGGATATACATTAGACTAAATTTTAAATTCCTAAAATTGATTTTTGATTTTTATTAAATAAACAAGCATTTACAAATGATAAATAAACAAAAATTATATTTTAAATATGTTTTTCAACTACCTATATTATAAAATACATTATATTAAATTTTAAATACTTAATGTTAAAACTTTAATTTCAAATAAATGAACAATAATTTAAATATAATAAACAAACAAAAATTAAATTTTTTATCTATTTTTGAGCTACTGCTATCATGATATACAATAGACTAAGATTTAAAAAAGCAATAACAATCTTTAAATTTTAATAAATAAACACCCATAATTTATTAATTGGTGATAAAAATTAAAATTTTAATTCATTTTTGAGTTACTAATATTATGATATACAAAAGGCCAAGATTGAAAAAATAAATAACAATTTTTAAATTTTATTAAATAAATACCTATTAATTAGTAATTAGCAATAAAAATTAAAATTTTAATTTATTTTTGAGTTACTAATATTATGATATACAATAGACTAAGATTCAAAAAATAAATAACAATCTTTAAATTTTATTAAATAAACACCTATTAATTAGTAATTAGTAAAAAAAATTAAAATTTTAATTCATTTTCGAGTTACTAATATTATGATATACGAAAGGCCAAGATTGAAAAAATAAATAACAATTTTTAAATTTTATTAAATAAATACCTATTAATTAGTAATTAGCAATAAAAATTAAAATTTTAATTTATTTTTGAGTTACTAATATTATGATATACAATTGACTAAGATTCAAAAAATAAATAACAATCTTTAAATTTTATTAAATAAACACCTATTAATTAGTAATTAGTAAAAAAAATTAAAATTTTAATTCATTTTTGAGTTACTAATATTATAATATACAAATGGCCAACATTTAAAAAATAAATAACAATCTTTAAATTTTATTAAATAAACACCTATTAATTAGTAATTAGTAAAAAAAATTAAAATTTTAATTCATTTTTGAGTTACTAATATTATGATATACAAATGGCCAAGATTTAAAAAATAAATAACAATCTTTAAATTTTATTAAATAAACACCTTTTAATTAGTAATTAAAGATAAAAATTAAAATTTTAATTCATTTTTGAGTTACCAATATCATGATATACAATTGACCAAAATTTAAAAAAGTAATAACAATCTTTAATTTTTAATCAATAAACATCTATTAATTATTAATTAGTGATAAAAATTAAAATTTTAATTCATTTTTGAGTTACTAATTTCATGATATACAAAAGGCCAAGATTGAAAAAATAAATAACAATTTTTAAATTTTATTAAATAAATACCTATTAATTAGTAATTAGCAATAAAAATTAAAATTTTAATTTATTTTTGAGTTACTAATATTATGATATACAATAGACTAAGATTTAAAAAATAAATAACAATCTTTAAATTTTAATAAATAAACACCTTTTAATTAGTAATTAAAGATAAAAATTAAAATTTTAATTCATTTTTGAGTTACCAATATCATGATATACAAATGACCAATATTTAAAAAATAAATAACAATCTTTAAATTTTATTAAATTAACACCTATTAACTAGTAATTATAGTAATAAAAATTTTATTCATTTTTAAGTTACCAATATTATGATATACAAATGGCCAAGATTTAAAAAATAAATAACAATTTTTAAATTTTATTAAATAAACACCTATTAATTAGTAAAAAAAATTAAAATTTTAATTCATTTTTGAGTTACTAATATTATGATATACAATTGACCAAGATTTAAAAAAGTAATAACACTCTTTAAATTTTAATTAATAAACATCTATTAATTATTAATTAGTAATAAAAATAAAATTTTAATTCATTTTTGAGTTACTAGTATCATGATATACAAATGGCCAAGATTGAAAAAATAAATAACAATTTTTAAATTTTATTAAATAAACACCTATTAATTAGTAATTAGCAATAAAAATAAAAATTTTAATTCATTTTTGAGTTACCAATATCATGATATACAAATGGCCGAGATTTAAAAAATAAATAACAAGCTTTAAATTTTATTAAATAAACACCTTTTAATTAGTAATTAGTGATAAAAATAAAAATTTTAATTCATTTTTGAGTTACCAATATCATGATATACAAATGGCCAATATTTAAAAAATAAATAACAAACTTTAAATTTTAATAAATAAACACCTATTAATTAGTAATTAGTGATAATTAAATGTTGTAAATAGGAGAATGAAAACACAACCTGATAATAAACAACATACTAAAATTTCAAAACTGTAAATGTTCACAAACAAAAGTTATGTTAACTCAAAATTTACAGCTTATAAGACACTGGAAAAGATTAATAAAAATAATAATAATAACAGTAACAGTAACAGTAACAGTAATAGTAATAGTAATAATAATAATAATAATAATAATAATAATAATAATAATAATAATAATAATAATGACAATAACAATATGTTTCGAAATCTAATATTTCGAACCATAATGATAACATTGACAATAACAATATGTTTTGAAATCAAAGATTTAAAACAATAATGAAATTTTTTGCGCTCTAAGCTGGATTCGAACTCAGGGAGATCGATCGAAAGTCGAAGGTAATAACATTCAAGCTATGAGAGTGGATGGTTAAGCGTTACATTATTGCAACTACATAATTTTTTCAAAAAAAATTAAAACCAAAAAAAAGTTTTTTTTATAATTAACAATAATATTAAGCTTAACGGTTATAGTTTTTAATTCTGTTTCAATAAAATTAAAACGATAAAAGTGTCAATAATGCGATTAAAATACGTTAATATCATATTTCCAACCCTTTTTGTCACTCAAATGAAAATATAATTGATTACAAAGCCATATGACATAACCTAACTTAATAATATACAACTAAAAATTAGCTCAAACTTTTGATAAAAATCAAAACAAAATATTTTTTGAAAATATTAATATTTATAAAAGTTATGACACTTTTATTACAAATTGATAAAATCAAACCTTAAATATTATAATTTATCATACGTGCATTGGCCTAAATAACATTTACGATGAAAGAATTTGCGAAAATTTTTAGTAGAAAAAAATTTCAGCTAATTTTTATTTTGGAGTTAATAAGGTCACGTGATATTTTTGGCCAATGATATTGCATACAAATTTAAAAAAAAGTAAAAAATTTTAAATTAAAAAATAATTGCTCTGTTAGAACTGCATAGGTCCAATTAACGTCTTTACGAAATATGTTTTAAAAATATTATAATTTATATAAGGTATGACACTTTTATTAAAAATTTATGAAATCTCAAAACCTAAAGTATTATAATTTATTAGACGAGCATTGTCCTAACTAACATTCAACATAAAACATTTCTTAAAATTTTTTAGTAAAACAAAAGTTTAGGCTAATTTTTATTTTGGGTTTAACTAAGTCATGTGATATTTTTGACCAATGAATTATATTGCATACACATTTTTTTATATAAAAAAATTTTAATTTCAAAAAATTTTAATTTTAAAAGTAATTGTTCTGTTAAAACTGCACAGGTCCAATTAACATGTTTACAAAATGTTTTTTTTTTAAATATTAATATTCAAAAAAGTTATGACACTTTTACTAAAAATTTATGAAATCTTAAAACCTAAAATATTATATTTTATTTATTTATTTTTTTTTATTTTGGTTTTTCGCGCATTATTAAAAGTAAATAATAAATACGATATACAATTAATATTACAACAATGCGACGGGAAAAAATGACAAAATCAATTTAATGATTTAAATTTAGATGCGCCTTATTAGATGCGCCTTGGCCTAACTAACATTTAAGATAAAACATTTCGCAAAAATTTTCAGTACAACAAAAGTTTAAGCTAATTGTTATTTTGGGTTTAATTGGGTAACGTGCTATTTTTAGCCAATGATATTGCATACAAATTAAAAAAAAATAATAATTGTTCTGTAAGAACCGCACTGGTCCAATTAACGTGTTTACAAATTTTTTTTCGAAAATATTAATATTCATAAAAGTTATGACATTAAAGATTTCAAACCCCAATAATATTGATAATAAACCATACGTTTCGAAATCTAAGATTTCAAACTATAACAATTCGTTTATAATTTTAGTGAAATGTTGCAGTTTGAATAGTAAACTGAATAGTCACAGCCACGTGATGTGGATAGGCATTTATAAAAATCTGATGACGTCACGGCCAGGTGACGTGGATAGGCATTGATGAGGTAGTAAATATCAGTCATAAAAAAAACTGTAACTTTTGCATTATTGATTTTTTTTTACTAATTTTATTATTTTGATTGTTAGTTTGGACGTTTTGGTTATAAAAAATAAATAAAATAATATTTTAAAAACGTGTCATTTTTTGTAAAGAGTCGTAACTTTCTTGTTTGTTGATATTTGTTAAAAATTACCCAATAAAAAGTTCGTTAGTGTAATGTGATTGAAATAAGAAAGGTTAATTTTGATTTTAAATTTTTCTTGTATGTTTGGTAATCATAAAGATGTAAGTTTGATAATAATAAAGTTGAGCAAATACAATCAAATACGTTTTTGAGAAAAAAATAACCCTAAAATATTGTATATTCGGTATTTTTAAGGCAAGGCGGTTGGGTAATTGCATCAGAAATTTGTGCTCTGAGTTTAAACAAATGTAGTTTTATTTTTAAATTTTGTACATACATTTCCTTTAAATATAAACATCTTTTTAATGTGACAATATGATATATACCAGTATAAACAACAACTATATAATTGCAAGTAAATATGTTAGATTTACTTTTTAGCAAAATTACAGCTTTGTAACTTTAGGAATTCATATTTCATTTGAGAGGCCACAGCTTCAGTTTATCCAAATCATTTTAAATCACGTACTTGTAAAAAAGATTTTAATATTAAAAGAGCGTGACTTTAAATAAAAGTTTCCTTTTTAAATTACGATATGAAATTTTTTTTATCAAAACAGTTTTTTTAAACAAAGTAAGCAATTTTATGCACTCATTTCTAGTTAACTTTAAACAAGCTGTCTTTACATCTTACTTAATTTAAACCGTATCATGATCTTATGTAAGTACGGTTTTTACAATTATACTGTACTTTATTAAGTAGCATTTTATATCTTTATCATTTAAATTCCACTTGTGCAAATTTATACTCATTTACATTTAATGTAAACATAAACTTTAAAACTGGTTACTTAAATAACTTAACAACCAAAACAAATGCGCCTTGATGTTGCCTAAAACAACTTGGTCGAAAACCGTTTCGCGAGGCGCTTTATACTATTGTGCTTTCAGTGGTTTTCAGAAAACCTAGAAGTCTATACTCGCTTAAGATAAGAAATTCAAATGGTATCAAAATATTTTTGTGGGGAAAAAATATCAAAATAGCTTTGTGGAGCTTACTATTAAACAAAGATAATAAATATATTTTATACTTATTGGTTTGCTTTGCCTACCCGTAACAACCTTTATGCTATAATAACCTGATAAGACGTTGTCATTTTCTTCTAGTTAGTCAAACAATAACTTTATCTTATTTACCAGGCATCGAAACTACTATAACTTGTTTACCCATTGCCAATCAATTAGTTGTATCACTTTTATTCGTAAATGCATCAAGCACTCACACCATAATATAAACGAACAGAAAGTAAGGTAACGTGACGAAATAAATATAATACGCGATCGAAAAATAAAATAACAACAACAATTCTCGAACCACGTGATCGTCGCTTAGCGACTCGTTTCACCATGTCGTCATCTAAGTTGTGACGTCACAATAAGAAAACGGAAAACGATATTTCGGCTAGACTACAATAAGTTTCGAAAATTCACAAGGAATAAGTGTCACACAATGTTCTATATTACCAGTATTAAGTTTAACGTTCAAAATATAAAGTTAAGTAATCCATAAAAAAACAGATGTTTTTTGTTTTGTTAACAAACGTTTTTTTTTAAAAAAAGCAGAAACGAAATAGAAAATAATTTAGATGTCGAAAGGCAATTTTTAATTAAAAAAAAATTTTAAAGATGAAAAACTTTAAAACGGTGTCGCAAACGTAAAACTACACAACCAACGACGCTAAAAATAAAAACTAAATATGCTGCAAATCACACGAAAAAACACTACAAAAACATTGGCAAAAACTAAACAAAAAATAAAATAGCAATAATATTTTACTAAAATAATAACTTAATAGCACCGTGTGTGTTAAAATAAAAAAATTTAAAAATTATAAGATGTTTGACGAATTAAGAATAAGGATCTGATACAGTTGTAAAAACAAGAAATAATGTTTTTTTTAGAAATAATAACAAACACTTTGCATAATAAACATTTACGTATAGTAAAACGCGGTGTTATTAAGGGCAAATTTTAACGAGGTAGGGGCAAACGGAAGAGAAAAATTTTATAATTTTAAAATATTATTTATCCAGATTTTATAGTTAAGATTAAATGGAAATTGTGACATGCGGCAAGAAATATTAAAAAAAATTCAGAAATCGTTAGTTTTTTTAGACTTAACTTAAATGTTACGTCATAGGTTAAAATTTTTTTTCGCAAAAAATATGCTGCACTACAAAATATTTGTCTAAATCACATCCACCCATTATCGACTCAAAATAACTTGTAAATGACGTCATCACATGACAGCTACGTCACGAAAAGTTACGTCAAACTTCGGTGCCCGAGTCGTCGTTGTTTGGTTTCAAGTTATTTACAATTTGGATGTCCAAGTTTTTTCTTCGACTGTGCTTGAGAAGGGGTTTAGATGATGACGTCATAGCAGAATTTTTATTGTTTTGTTTTGAACTCGATTTAAGTAACGGAGTTTCGCAAAGATTGACGTTCGAAACTCGCACACAACTTTGCTGGTTTTTCTCAAGGCCACCAGCTTTAGAATTTTTACCGGGTAGACCAACAACCTTCGATTCCAAATATTTTTTATCATTCCAGTAATCGTCGTCACCAGCTTCCAGCGCTGCTGTTTTACGACCAACCATCTCGAAATCCTTCTCCTTGCGCATGCGCCGTCGTCGTCTGCGCACAAAACAGCACATACAAAATGCCGCAAGCAGAACGACAACAAACACGCCTGCCAATATGGCAGCAATGGCCGCAGTGCCAATCTCCGCCCCAAGTTGGCTTTGATCTATGTTAATTCCAACCATGTTTGTTCCGTTTTGATGACCGTCTCCCTCACGCCACCCAGCGTTTACTGCGTTATCGTTAGCAAGGTGCCCATACCGTTCACTTCTGCGCTTTCGTTTGCTGGCTGGGTCGGCTAAACCGAATATTGCCGATCGCTTCACTCTCGGTAAGAAATCGTTAGAACCGATCACATATAAAACCTGTAAGAAAATGAAATACATAAAAAATTTAAATTTAAAACACTCCTTTTGTATATCTTTTATTAAAGTATTAAATAGTAAATAAGAAATGTCAAAAATTCTTACCTGCAAATACCATTGATGGCCTGCTTCTACTTTATAAAGAGCATCGACTGTAATAAGAAATCCGTCGACCCCAGTTATCTCAGACATGGCAGCAAATTCTGGTCGGTCGGAAGCAAAATAGGCCTCGAACGGAACGTCATGAAAATAACGATCCTCCGCGTCCCGATTCGATCGGTCCTATGACGTAATAACATGCTAGTTATTAACGATATAAAAAAATAGAAAAATAAATCTTATTTTTTAAATATTGTTATGACCAAACAAGAAATTGTTTTTAAAAACTTAAAAAATGAATTACCAGCAATAAGAATCTATGTTGTAGTTTTTTGCTGGGTTCGATACAACCGTATTGAGGACCATTGCCGTAGATAGAACCAGTCGGGTCAAAATAAGGAATATTTCCATCTCTACCAGTACACAAATATACTTTTTCAAGCTGTAGACGGTAAGCACTTTTTAAGTCTTGATCAGGCGTCCACAACACTCTTCCAAATATGGTTTGACCTAAATAGATTTATATAGAATGTTTTCGTTACACGATAAAAATTTTAACGCAAAATTAAAATAAATGACATAATCAAAATTTTCCTGTTTTTAATATTGTTCATGTGCATGTATAATGAATTAAGTTATGTTATATCATTGGAACTTACCTTTTGTAAAAGACCCTTTATAATCGTAATCACTTGCTGGTAGTTCGTAATTTTTTGGATTTTTCATAAAAACGTTTTCATTATTACATAATTGAAATTCAGTTTGCAAAGTGTATTCTACAGGAATCGGCCGGTTCGTTTGTTGGAACATTATAGGCAGCGAAAATCTAAAATCAAGATAATAAATTCAAGAAATTTTCAAGCACAACCTTTTTCTGGCGTTTTTTTGAACGACATTGTTTAATTTATTTTAAATTTAGCCGTAATGTTACTTTAATGTTAGTTACAGTAACTTGACGACACAATATATCAATCGCAAGTTAAAAAATAACTTACTTTTCTGGGGAATATGCAGTACATGGTATAGTTCTTCCAACTGGGGTCACTTCATATTGCTGAGTAGGCGATACAGTACATGGCAAGAGTTCGACTGTATATTCACCACTGTAATCTTTCCTGCTGTATGTACTTACTGCTCTCCAAAACTGGTAGGGAGAATCGTAGGTTCGTTCTGACCGAATATTCGTGAGTTCGAATCCTATGCTCATACCCTCGGGTGCTTCAACGCGAGATTTCTAAAACAAAATGTAATTTTTTATAAAAAAAATTTTAAAATTATAATATTTTTTTGAATTTTGAGAACTAATAATTTTGTTTTTAATAAACTGAAAGAACAATTAAAAAACAAAATTAACCTTTCCAGGTAAAGTCCTGTGACTTGAAACAAACAATCCACGGAATTTCGCTTGAGTTTTAAACTCGATCACCAATTTTCCATCATCTTGAATTTTTATTCTTAACACTTGAAGTCGACCAGTCAAAGCACCATCAGTTTGAATTCCTATAACATAAAAAACAATATTTAATATATAATCAATACTTTACGAAATCACATGAAAAACCAACAAGTTAATAGTCATAAAATAGCTTTTGAATGCTGAAACGTATAAATAGATGTTTACGTACCGGCTTTCCACAAAACGTTGCTGTATCGAAACGAGAATTCCATTTCAGTGTGATGGTCCAGTGCCCCCCAACCACGTGGTGCTGTGACGTAGACGTAGGAAACGTAAAGTGGCACTGTTACGGTTACTTGCGATTCTGCCGCGTCACGAAGCTAGAAAATTAGGTTATTTGTTAATAAAAATATATGACAAAAAAATAATAACGGCACTGACATTTACAAAAGCCTACAAAGTTTATTATACACATAGTTACAAAGAGGCTTTACCTGAAAATCGGGGTGCACTTTTCCATTGCAATAGTCGATAAGTTCATCCATATGGTAATAAGCATCAAACTGCCAGACACAACTTTTTAAGTTTAGATATTTGTACAAATCAATCGTTTTTGCCTCTCTCACGTTAGGGTCAAATTGATAAGGTTTATCGAAACCAGGACCTAATGATATGGTGGAGTAATCGGTCTTTCCAATAAAACCCAAATCTAAAAAAAATACATTTACATTTGGTTGCGGTCAAATCATATTCAGTTTGGTAAATTTTAAATAATTTTTATATATAGTCTTAGTTACATAACTTACCCATGCCTTGATCGGATAATATATTAGTCAAGACGTCATTTGGTGACGTAGTCGACGTATTAACTTCTTCTGCATACATTAGATTCGAACAAACGTGTTGTTGGCGGTCGACAGAACGCGAAAGCAAAAGTTTAAGATTGTTAAAGGGCATTGTGGATATTAAGGGAAGTCTTCCATCCTGATGAGGGATTTTAACCTAAACAAATAAGATATTGTAAAATGTCTTATTATTTAAAAGGATTTGCAAATTCCCAATATTAATACCAAATTAACCACTTAAATCACATAAGACAGACTAAAACGACCATACTACGTCACTTACCGATATGTGAATTGTGTTTGGCCTCTCTTCCGCCGCTGGTGGAATATACCTCAAGTTCGCGATAAAACTTTGAGCCTGGAAGTTTCTTTGCGATCCTGACACTATGGGGTTGTGGCACATGCCACTGTCGGTTGCAATTGTTGCCACGTTACTTTTTAGTGGCGTGCCACCTGACTGGGTCACCATGTCAACGGCTTGTGCAATACAACGTACGTTAAATCTAAATTTAACAAAACATTTTTAAACAAAATCAAATAACAGTTTGTAAATGTGCACGTTGTAAAATTAAGTGTTCTGTTGTAAATTTAAACTGTATGCTGTAATTTAACATTAAATAAAACAATAAAAATTTAACATAAACACACCTTCTTCCGAAATATATGCTGTCCAATACTTTCGTATTAACTGATGTAAATGGAGTGGTGTCAGTGACTGCTTCGAAAGGTGGAACTCCTTGGTTCTCATCTGATGGCATTGCAACCTTTAAATCAAATGGAATTTTTTTTATTTAATTAGACATTATTAATTTTTGTTCATTTCATAAAAAATGTTGTTATTTATCAAATATAAAATAAATAAAAATTTACCTCCCAGCTGAACTTGATGGCAGATGAATTGATCGCTGCTTCTTCGCACAAATTTCTTGTTTCCAAATAGTGGGGATATTTTGGATCACAAGGGGTCACGCAAATAAGGGGATAACCGGGTGATGGGTTACGTTCTAATGCCGAACCAACGTCATCGTAGTCAAGCAAAGAAACCTAAAAAATTAAACTGTTATTCATGTTTCGTAAACACTTTAAAAAAATATATATAAAAACAAGTCAAACAAAAAAATTTCAATAATAAAAATCGTCCTTAAAAATATAAATATGAAAGATGTTATAGGAAGGTTTTTGACTAACCACAATATAGGAAGGCTATATTAGAATTATAAAGAAAGGTTTTTGACTTACCACAATAGGTGTTGAAGGTAAAACCAGACTTCCCGACGCGTCTTTATCCAATATAGTTACAGTAGTTTGAAATTTAGATCCCAGTTCAGCGTTGACCAAATTATGAGATCCTAAAACTATAAGAAACGTCTCATGCCATTCTGTGTCCTCGTTTGATAAAATGTTGACCTGTACATATAAAAAATAATTATTATATGTTTGGAAATATAGCTTAATTTATTTTAAAAGAAAATTAATATGGTGATAAATATAACAAAAGAATAAAAATGAAAAATTAGCTCTTAAAAAAAGTTATCTTAAAGGTCAAATTATGTACGAACCTGAAAAGTAACTGAAGTTTGGTTTGGTTGAAATCTGAGCAATCTACTTTTTGGTTCGTAATCCGAACCAGATTTTGCTGAACCGTCTCTTGTGCTACAACGAACCTAAACAGAAACAACATGCATAAATTTACAAGTATCTGCATATCAGTTTGTATTTGTTTCTGATTTATTATTAAGTATCCACAATTTACAAACAGGCTTTTAATGAACATTTTTATTTTTTGTCAAATTCTTTAAAATTATTTTAGCTTTTCTCACTTTGCTTATTTCGCTGACGTCACCAGTTCGTAAAATAGTCACAGTTAGTTGTCTCGAACCTTCTGCGGATGTAGGTTCACGAATGGAATAATCAATACTTTCAAATTCTAAGGTCGGAGCTGTTATACAAAAAAATTAATTAATATTTTTAGCACAACGTTTTTAAATAAATTTATGATTGAATATTCATAAGAAAGAATCATTAAAAAATTTAGTTAAATTTTAGACTTACCATCTTCATTGTTGGTTACAGTAACTTGAACTTCGTTGACCTCCCCTACTCTTGCCCCGTACCACTCGTCACCAACGGCGCTACTGAGTCGGACGACAAAGTTTTCATTTGATTCGTAAATTTCGTCGTCGATCAAAGTAACATTGCAATACTTCAGCTAAAAGTAAAAAAAAGTTTTTTTAAATCGAACAATTATAAAAGTTACAAAAACTAAAATACCTTGAAAAAAAACTTTTTTAATCACTCCTATAAAAAAGGAAAAAATAGACGAAAACTGTAAGCAACTAATTTTTTAAATATGTTATCAACTTACTCTTTGTCCTGGTTTAAAATTTATCCTCGACATTTCGGTCAAAGGTCGCTCCGTGAAATCGTTATCGACAGACGCCGTTTTCTGACGTGTATAACAAATCACCGAAGCGCGACCAGTGACGTCACCAACTCTTTGAACCGCTAAACTCACGTGACCAGCATTTTCTTCCACGCTCACTAAAGACTTTGTAAACTCAAACTTAGGAACTAAAACAAAAAGTAAAAAGTCACCAAAAAAGTAGGAGAAGGCATAAAATTCAGAAAAGAAAAAAGAAAACTTAAGTTAAAAGGGTCAAAACGACAAAAGCACCCAAATATTTTAATGCTAGGATACATTTTAACACAATCATAACAAATCTACATTATTTTTTTTTGAACATTTTAAGGCTACTTTTTACTAACCATCATCTAAAGTGTCGTTGATAACTACTGTTGCCTCGTGCGGGTCAACTAACTTGGCTCTCTGTACAGAGTTGAGGTAAACGATAAAAGTCTCATTTCCTTCGACTTTGGATGACTGAGAGTCGTCCAAGATTGTCAGAGAACAAATCTGTTAATAAGAGGTTAATATAACAATCAAATTCCGCAAAATGAATAGGTAAAAGCAAATGAAATAATTCAGTCTTTAAGCCTATACACAGGGAGTTCTATCCAAATAATACCAAGTTTACTTTTGAAAAAAATTATAGTACTAAGCAATTTAGCCACTAAAATGTTAAATTGCCAACCGCAAAATAAGTTTTAAGGAATTTATTCAAATAAACATACTTTAGCTGTTTCTTCATGTCGAAAAGTTATCTTTGTCGAAGTCGCCACAAAATCCTCACCGGCCACTGCTGAGATCGGGTCGCTCTGCTTCGTTGAACACCACACGTCAGTGTCACGTGACAAATCAGGGCCGTTTCGGTGAACCTGTAAAATTAGTGGAGTCATTTAAAATAAAGTTAGTCGAAACAAAATCTTGGTGAAATATGTTTTGTAAACTTGGTTTGTCAGCTGCTTAAACGAGACCTCAAATGTTTACCAAACATCACTTTAAAGTCAAAACCACTACATTAAAAAACCATTAGACCATCATAAACATGGTTTTCAAAAGGCTACCAAATTTCTTAGGTTACAAGTATTGTTTACAATAAAAACTTCTTACCGGTATATCGACTGTTCCAGCGTTTTCCGAAAACACAAACTTGCTTTCTGTGAGAAAAACGGTCGGGGCGTCATTAGGTCCAGTTATGGTCACCGTCGCCTGCGGGGGAACACAAAAGATTGTTAAACAACCACGTCACAAAGCTTAATGGGTCACGTGGTCAGATCAAACGGCGGGTGGTCTTAAGTTATTCGGTTGAAATTTTCATCAATCATGTTTAGTTTCGCTAATCAAAACTCGCAGAAATTTTGTATCGGTTTTGGCTAATGGTTTTTGAATAGCGGTTAAAATAAAATTCCTAGTGCAGTTTGAGTACTTAAATGAGATGTTGTATTTTGGCTTATTTAAATTGTTTGAGTTAAATATATAAAAATATGGGTCAAGAATCACATATTTTGAAGCAATCTTTTTCTTAACTTTGTATAAATTTAAAATACTATTAAAAAATTTAAAAACAACGTGCTATTTATTTGGTATAAAAGTTATTGTAACCTCAACATTTGCTTTAAATAAATGTTTCAAACTTACCTCCGAGAATTTTCCGATCTTCGATCCCTCCGAAGAGTCAACGATGATCACTTTAAACTCCTCCGCATCCTCATACGCACTATCATCTATGATTCTGACGTCACACGATTGCGTAGTAACACCTGTGACGTAACAGAAAATTACATTAAAAAAATTTATCCTCAAAATTTTCGTCCAAAATATGTTTTTTTTTAAATAACAAGTTTTCTAAAAAAATTATAGAATTTTCAAAAAACAAACCTGGTTCGAATGTTACTATACTTTCCCCAGAATGGCGCCCTCTACTTTTAAAATCCGAACCGGATTCAATTCGACCATGGACCGATCCTGTAGCTGTGTGAGATTCGGTGTAACACGTAACCGTAATCGCTTTTTCAACATCACCTATTACAATTATTTGAATTAAAATCAGTTTTTATTTTTTTAAACGAATTAAATATATCAAAGTTTAATAAATATGCTTGGTAGGGCCCAAAGAAAGATTATTTATATCTTCTCTGCTCCTCATGCAATTATAATTTTATAACATATTATTACTTAATTTTATTTACATCTTCCAACTCTTCTTAAAAATTTATTCAAAATAATGTTAAACTTGAATATATATGGATATACAAAATCTAGTTTAATCATACTAACCAGTTCGTTTAATAGGAATAAACACAAAGGTATCTCTTTCTTCTACTGTATATTGTGTTTCTATGAACTGAACTGTTGGCATGTCGTTCTTATCGTCAATGTAAACTGTTGTTCTTGTAATGTTACCTATAAAAGAGCAATTAAAAGCAATGTAAGTTAGTGCCTATTATTTTAATTCAGAAAAACTAAAAGTAATGTAAGCTTCGTACTTGTTAATAAACATTTAGTTTTTAATCTCTTCTTTTAATTTAAAAAAATATTATCGTTAAATCACTTTAATCAAGGCTAAGAAAGTCTAAATACTACTATAATGTACTTTTATTAATTTAAAAATACATAGTTATGTCAATTACCCAGCAAAGCATATGTTGGTAGTGTAAGTTCCACCATAAAACTTTCAATACCCTCGTACAATTTGTCGTCGTTTATTTGAATCGTGCAAGTTTTCTCAATCTCGTGTTCATCGAATTGTACCTGGGGATAAACAAAACAAATAACTTAATATATGATTTCCATGTTTTGAATTAACATTCTGTATCCTGAGTTGGGGGTACTTTGTATTTCTTAGTAAGCGACTCATATAAATAATAAATTGCCGGTAAAAAATATTTACTTGTCCGGCATGGTCAGTGTAGTCTTGATTTCCTAAATTCATACCACTATTACCACCAGCGTTAGACGAGGTAGCTGACATTGACTCAGTTCGGCAAAGTACGATAGCGTATTGGTTCAAATTTCCGCGGCGAACCACGTTGATATCTACCGTACCAGCTTCTTCGTTGACCTTATGTAAAAAAATTTTAATTTTAAAGCCAAGTGTCAAATAAGATTTGAAGATCGAATTTGATTAACTGCAGAGCAAACGTCCAATATAGTTTAATCATAGGCAACACGAAGTTAGGGATTTGCACGCAAATAAATTGCCCAACTATAGGCCTAACAAAATATGCGTTAAGTCAAAAACTGACGTTACAAATTAATGACTGGGCTTAAATACTGATATATCAAAACTAGGCTAGCTCCCAGCCTAGTCTTAAAGTCCAAGTTGGCTTAAAAGATTATCTTGGCATATAAAACCATTGGTCAGCTGAGAAACTGGTATAAACAGCTGTGGTAAAGAATATAAAAAAAAAAGATTTGGACCACCCAAATTTTACCCAAATGATTTCATCTGAATTTATTTTGTGGCGCATAAGTAATCTCAAATAAAAAAAATATTATATAGTTGAGTTGTCGTAAATGTAGTTTTTAAACCAAATATTTATTTTCTGACTCACCAGATTTTGAACAAAACAAATCCATTTTAAACATCTAACAGTAAGCGAAAATTAAAAATGTGTTTATATAATTTTTTTATAAGTTTGATGGATAAAATTATTTCACACTTTTTACACAATCAAGTATGTTTAAGCCACCAACAAATATTATATATTTAAGTTTTAAGCTTGTTTATCCTGACCTTAAGTTACTAGTTGACAATACTTTACGTTTGTGGACCCATACAATAATAAAATCTCATATATAAAACGTGGAATCAAAAATCGCTTTTCCCAAACGCATCATTAAACCATTAATTGCTGGGTTTAATTTGCAATAGTTGTTATTCGTAAAATATAAAAAAAAAAATACCGTGTAGTTTGTTTTGTCGAAAGATATTACGCTCCATCGGATGTTGAAAGTGTTTCCGGTAACAACGTTTGGAAGAGAATCACGAACCGTGAACATGAACGAGTCACGTGTCACCTCGCTTGTGACGTTATTCAACACGTAACGAATCACGCCGAGATTAATGTCAGCTAAAAAAATAAAAAAAAGTTATAATTTCATGCTAATTTTACTGTGACATTTTTATTAATTTTTAAGTATATTACCTTGTGTAAATGTCTGGATTGCTGTCCCCGCGTTCAGGTTCGATTCCAGGCGACCGTGTCTTGGTAATGACGTCACGCTGTAAATGATCATATCTGATGTCGTGTCTGGATCCTCCGTGAGAAGCGAACGCTTCGTGATGACATTCATGGCCTATAATCACGTGATGAAAAATAATAAAAATTCACCTAGTTTTATTTCTGATATTAGTGTAGGTTGTTAGACATAGAAAAGTGGATAATTGAGGACATACTTTATAATAGATATCACAGCTACATCAACATTAAAATGACATAGATACTCTTATTATGTGAATTAAATTTGTTCCGGATAAAGGTGACGTTTTGTTTCCTATTTTTTAAATCACTTAAACTTTGAGGTCAAGACGATATTGAATTAAATGAATTTCTTACAGCCTTAGGCCTAACTACCGGCAGATTATAGCAAACTGACATAAAGGAATAAAAAAAATACAAAGGCAAAGATTTATATTGTACAAGTTTCAAAATAAGAGCTAATTTTAAAAATTTAAGGTGAATATTTGATTGTTACCTTATCGTCCATATATTCAAGATGGTTCAGACCAAGGTTTGTAATAATTCTTGGTGTGCCATCATCAACTGGCACAACTTGGATTGTAAAAATCTAAACATTTAAAATAATAGAATTATTAATACACTACTCTTTGATAAATAAAGTCATTAGAATAAGCTTAATCCAAATTAAACACAGAGTAATTTGGAACATAAACTGAAATAATGTTTTATATTCACCTGAGCTGCTGTGGTTGGTGTAATATTTTCTTCTTCTGAAATTAAAAACTCGTTGTTGGTGCCATCTGATACAGTGAAGGTAAAACTAAATGAATAACACAGATGTTAATTTTTCATAGGCATTTTAAACAAAAACACTTACTTCATCTGAATAACACAGTGTAAAAATAAATGTAAATTAAAATATTTAATGACTGGGCATTATAAAATTTGGTCAAATTTTTAGTATACATTCCTAATTTGCCTATGTAACTCTGCGAGCCGTATTTAAACCTATATCAACAAATCATAAAAGAGACTTGGTGACATAAACAAAAACTTACAGATCTGTCAACGAATTTGTTCCATCATGATTGTAACTTATTTTTCCTTCATAAATATCATTCATAGTAAATGACGTCACTGGTACGTGACGTTTGCCTGTTGCCGTACGCTCAACAGTGCCATGCTGTGGCGATTCTACGATCCTGAATGCAATGTGATCAGCCTAAAAAGTTTAAATAGGAAATTTAAATTTTAGTCATTTTAATACAATTTTAAATATATGTATCTTGTTTAGTTTAAAATAAGAAACTCGACAATGAAATTAAATTTGCCTGGTTTACATTCCACTATAAACAAAGTTAAACAGTCACCTACAATTCAATATTCTTTGTAATGTTGCCAAAAAAAAAGATAATATATATCTTAAATGGCATGTAGCGCACTTTTACAGTTTCATGGTTATTTTAAAACATAAACATCCAAAAAGGAAATATTAGCATTTTTGGTATGAAGTATCTTTGAAGTAGGCTAATGCATATGATTGCGCAAATTAACCCTTTTACTTGTCAAAGTGTTGTTGGTAACTAGCAAATTCTTTGTTAAAGCGGGCGATTAATTACATTAGTTCAAACACAGTTATTTACTCAAAGTCAATTAGGCCTTGATCGTTAATAGCAAAGTGTGTACTTAGTAAAATAAAAGACTGCTACATTTGTACTTTCGTAAAAACATTGGACTTAAAACTCTAATTTAAAAAAAACGAAAATGGCAAAGTACAACAACTATTACAACCCTTTATTTTACGTAACTAGAACAATTTTAAGCAATTTGGCAAAAATTGTAGGCAAAAGTTTGACACTCAATCATGGGTCAAGTATTCTAAATTGATAACGTAATCTATGTAACTTTGAAAATGTACAGTCCACTTAACCAAATACCGAATGGGCCAGATATCTGTTAGGCAATATTAAGTTAACCCTGGTATACTCCTACTAGGCTTACAATAAACGAATAGCAGTTATCCCACTTTAAATTCGGTTTCGGGGATTAATTTTAAAACAACTTTGCTAGGTTAAAGCCAAGGGGATATAAAAGGCATTAATAACAACACTGCAGGTATCTTTGGGTAAATCCTTTGTTTAACTTAGGACGGCAGTCTGTTAACTTAACATAAACCCAAAATTGTTTTAGCAAGAAATTTAGATATACATTTTTTGGAAAACAAATTTAAATTTAAAAAATTAAATATTGGACCACCTAGATTTTTGGTAGTTGATAGCAGAATAGAAACGGTTTATAAACCATGCGGCATTATTCCTATGTTCAAAAACAACATTATATTCAACATTCTGTCATAATAAAGTTTACTTACACGAGATTAATCGAACAATACATGTCCAAAGGCAAGTCAATAACCTAGCCAGACTTCAAGACGGCTTAACGCACAAAAAACATTCAATTATGGCCAAAAATAGGTCAACGTTTTTATTTAAGTAACATATTTAACTCTTAGCGGCCTTCAGTATACTAATGTTTTGTTGTTAACATAAATTTGAGCGCAAAATTTCTTATCATAAATTTTGTTTGAATGAAGCCGTGGGTTGTTACGAATGTGAGGATAAAACTAAAAACGACTTACGCTGGTGTCCTTGTCAGTAGCTTTCAATTCAAATTCGGTGATGGTTTTTCTTACTCCCTCCTGGACCCTAATTCCCTTGTTCTCCAAAACTGGTAGAGAATTGTCAACTGGTAACACCGTGATGTAGAACGTTTGAATAATCTGCAACAAAAAATAAAAATTAAATTTTCAAATTGGGAAGCTTATAATTACTTACAAAAACACGCTTTTTAGAAATTGCTGTAGCCCAAATAACAAACTTCTTTATAATGTTTAAAGCACATGAACTGAAATGACAGTGCTGTTCAAATTACATTAAATTACTAGCAAAATAAATTTGGTCGTGTTATTTTAACAAAATTGGGCAATTTCTAGTCTGCTAGATTTTACTTGTTTACACAGACACAATTTTACGCTGTAAATTTATTACAGACCGGACCTTATAAGACACTTCGCGTTTACTAGCAAAAAAAAACTACCAATAACATCACAATAAAAAAAACTTACATAACGCATTGTTTATAAACTATACTTTAATTTTTATTTAATTGAAGAATATACCTTTTGTATAAATTTTTATTAAAAATAGATATGTTTCAAGTACATATCTGTAATATGATGCGTTTTTTAGTCAACCTTAGCCTACCCAAAGAATATTAACAAAATGACATTTTGATCTAGCTAAAAAGAATTTTAAAACTTTTTTACAAAATTAAAAAAAAAAATAAAATAAAAAAAAAATCATTTTAAAAAACTTACCAGTAATATAAAAAAATGTTTTGGTGACAACAAATGCATAGTTTCTGCTGATTAAAAAATAAATAACCGTAACTTATATTCCAAACGTTTGCCAATAGGTAAACGTTATGTTATGGCCTTTCTTGTGATGACGTCATGCCCTGCTAAGCAACACGTCAATCAAATGACGTCACAAAATGCCAGGGCGCCTAAGACGACGTGCGTTGCCGTATAACAAGAAAGCAAAAAACCTAAAGCTACACCTTAACCTGGATTTTAAATATAAAATTAATTAGCTTTTAAGTATTCTGCTGATTTTTTGGCTATTTCGTATAAATAAACCCATTTCCATAATCGGTGAAATTTCTAAAGGACGTCGCCGACTATGCATACAAAACGCAATCATATGTAATCGCTAGAAAATAGGTTAAAATAATACCAAAATTAAAGGGTAAACATGGAAACAAAAAACGACTGCCGGTACTGAAAATCCGACAAATTAAACAAAAATTGCAAGCGCTTTGATCGCAGTAGGTAAAACCGTAAAATCAAACAATACTGATAAAACATTTTACCGAAAATTTAATGCCTGTTTTCAAATCTGTCACAAATCTGTCACAAACTAGGTTACACCTGTACTGTGTTTGCACTGTTTTACTTGGTTTAGCTTTATAGCTGTAAAATTAATCGATCCTAGCTACCAAGATAAAATCTGTGCAACTTTAAAACGTATTCCTTTAACAAACAGCAAGGCTATCGACTTGTTTTACCGATTTTTACATTTATTTTTAAAGTTCTTTTCACTATCTTACTATCAAAAGCAGTTCAACAAATGGCCTAGGTCCAAGGCTGCCAATCAAACTTTATCTTATTGGCCTGATTGTATCCATATGGTTATATCGCGAGTTAACGCGACAAAACGCAGGAGACCACACTAAATACATGACATTTGGCCGGTATTGTGGCGCGGTGAACGCAGTATAGTATGTGTGTGGTTTTAAAACTTGCAGACAACGCGTTGTTTAGTTTTAAGGGCGCATAGGCGATAAAAATAGCGCGAAATTTATCAAGAAAGAGGCATATTATATGTGAATTAAATTGGTAATATAGCAGTGCTTTTGCAATGTCAGTATGCCTTATTTAATATTATCCCTTAATTTTGTTTTCTATTTTAAAATTTTACATTTGAAGGTACTAAATTAAATAGTTTTAGCCTACCCAAACTGACAATTGACGCCTATATATTTTGGTTTTAAATTGAAAATCGGATCACACGTACTTAAGCTCTAAGCGAGGTCAAACCTCAATCAAAACAGTCGAAAGTTAGAGCAAGGTTACTTCCAAATTAGTCGACAAGCAAGCGAAAATATTCAAGAACTTAACAATTAATCACATTTAAAACTAAGTAATATAGTATCAATTGCACTAAAGCAGACCTTAAATGTAATTACCTACATACTTGATCTACATACTTCACTTAATTTGGTCTTAACATTTTGTTAACCCTTCTAAACAGTCGATATATCAAAGTTTAAAGTTATTTAATCTACCGCAATACTCAAATAACGTATTATTTAATTTTTCTTTTTAAAATAAAATATTGCTGACGTACTTTTACGTTTTTAAATGCTTTAATTTAAGCAAATTTACAAAGTAGGTCATTATAATCACATCTAATCCTATAATTGGGTCTTAAATAAAATGCATGGCCGACTATTCCAGGCTAATTTGGGTTAGGTAGCAGATAACAATTGTGCATCATTTTTTATCAAACGAAACGAAAACGGATAGCAATACCTCGATAAATATAAAACCTACTGAAAAACTGATTCTACCATTACCTATTATTTCTAACACCTGTTTTCCAAAATGAGCAAAAATAACAAAAACATAGACGGGAAACCGATACACGAAAAAGTTTCGAATTAAATAACCTTGCTTGTCTTACTGAAATTTTTGTGGGTGCCTACTATAAAAACGATAAACAATGATCTTGACAATAGTATCCCCTAGGACGGTTAACTTTCTTAACTTATAGATATAACACTTTTATAAAGGAAACCACATATCTACACAAGTGGTTAAATAAGTACCGGTCGAAAGTAGATTTTTAAACACACCCAACTTGAGATACACGAGCCCAGAGTTTAAAGCACCATTGGCCAGCACTCGAGCGTATATATGACATAGTGCCTGGCCTTACTTAAACATGCCTAAAACGGGTTTTGGGCAAAAAAAATAAATAAAATTGTTTTCTGCACCAACCTAAAAAACTGTAAGTTGTAATGCCAAAAATACCAATTTAAGCCGTTTTTGTTGACTTAATATACGACATCTGACTAAAACTACCAAATTAACGCTTTACTTTTTTTCAAACCCACACCCAAAACATTTTTTAACCTTGCCACTTCAAAATAAAATGACTACAAACACACGACAAGTGGCGTTAAAACATCACGTCAAGTTTATACGCACGCAATGCTTTGAAACTCGCACGAACTTACTGACTGTTCTGACTCGATCTCAATTTAAAGCCAAACAAAATATATATCTACAAATTAGATCATAATTTATATATGCTTTAAATTCGAACAGTTATATTAAAAATCTTTTAAAATAATCTAAGCATATATTTATTTAAACGTAATAACTCTACGTCTGGCTAACATAACAGTTTTATAGCAAAATGTCTGTTTCTAACAAAATAAATGACAAACTGCCCTTTTAAAACATAACTTGGCCCACAAATTACATTCTCGGTGCCGCAAATTAGATAGCGATCCCAAAACAAACATTTGCTTTCTTTATTCTGTTATTTTACGTGGTTTTCCGGAGTACAATAGTTGTCGACTACCACAACTAACAGGCTAATAATGGTTAGGCCGCCAAATGATTGGCTAGTGGTCTAAGTCAACATCGTCTCGTACAATACATTTTATAGGTTAGCAAACTTAACATTCCAAAACTGTGAACCTGATTATATTTTTAAAACAGTTTTCAGGAAAAATTTGTCCATCTATGCTTTCTGAAACTTTCAATACAGCTAGTCTTAATAATTTTTTTAATAGATATAAATTAGCGTATAAAGCACACGGCTTATTGCTTTGCTGGGTATTTAATAAAAGGCCCGGAAACTAGCGTCGCCTTCGCCGAAAAAAATCGTCTGACTCCCGTCGAAAATAACAGCGAAGTAAATTAAATTCATTAAAACTGTCGCAAACTGAATTTTACTCCGTCATCCAGAAGTTTAACCTGCTTTTAAAAAAACGATATTTGACAAATAATTTTTATTGAAATTCGTCTACCTGAACATAATTTTTGCGGAAACTAATAAGTTTAATTTGTTAACTATAATATAAAATCCACTAACCCATACAAAAATGAGATGTAACTATTTATAACACACCCCTCTACTTTATCAACAGGTTAGTATATAATACAACGCATTTCTTATCCTTATATCAAAATAAGAATACATTTCAAATTAAACAATAAATAATATTCTATATTTTACTTACTGACTGTTAACCATAAACATGTTGTGCTGCGTTATAATGATGGTCGCACGCCAAAGTAATTTTAAAAGTGGCGTAACAAAAAAGGGGTTTTCGGTTCGTTCAGGTTCGAGTCTCCATTTTTTTTTGATTTCAATTTACACGACAATTTTATTATTACCTAGCTTAATAGGTTTTAGGTTTGATACATGGACTGTTTATTGTCAAATTAACAAAGGCATAAATCAAGTTAATTTTTAAACAAAGCTTATGTCTAAAAATGTTGCTAATCCGATTTTTATCTTTCAAAGTCGAAAATCGAGTAAATTAAAACTGGAGTCAAGTTGAAATTGGACACCTTAAATATCTATTGGCTTTAATGGGCCATTGTTACCTGACAAGAACCCTTTGTTCGCAGGTATTCATGCAAAACGACGCGTCTTGAGTGTCAAAAGACGACTATATCGTCGTTTATGGATTCTCAAAAATGTTTATTTTTGTAATAAAAAAATAATAAAATGACTTATTAATATGTAACGTTGCGTAGCTAAAGAATAAATTGTTAATTTGAAAAACTATAAATGTGAATTAATGCCCACAATTATTTTTACCATGTACAAGTACAAACTTTTTTAGCTCAAAACTTTTGCGTGTTTTTGAATAAAAAACTAGTAACATTAAATAGAGAACTCACCGAATTGGTTTCGTCCGTAAGTGAGAACGTAAACTCGTCTTCCGTCCGCTCGGTGTCACTAGTGTGCACATATTGAACTGTCCCGGATATGAGGTCATCCTGGGTGAACCCGGAAATTGAAAAACCTGAGAAAAAACGAAGTTATTACATAATTAAACAATATCCTTAAAAACAAAAAATATTCTAAAATTTAATTTATTTGTTTTTACCAGGTTGATCGGTGAATTCCAATCTTCCAAGTTTCGGTGGAACTGTGATGTCATAATGAATTCTTCCAGACTCGTCGGTTGCAGACAACTGCCGTGTTGTTATCTTTTTATGACCCCCCTCTTTAATTTCAAGGCCTACAGAAAAAAGGAAGAAAAAAATTACATTTTCACAAAAAAAAATCAGCTCAAAATTATATAACAGAAAATTGGCACAACTGAATTTAAAAAATAAAAAAATTACCTTCGTTAGTAATAATTCTTGGAGGTACGTTGTCATCGTTGACCCGAATATTGAATCTAAGATCGACCATGCCACCAATGACGTCAAACATGAAAAATACGTCACCGCCCCCTTGCGCCACCGGGTGGACATATCTGATATACCCTAGCAACATAAAAGTAACAAAAATTAAACTCTATTTTTTTTCAAAAAATGCAAGAAAATTATTTTTTTAAAATAGTGGCATTATTTTTCACAAACCGTTATCAATTTCGTCTTGAGTAAATTCGTTTTCTCCTTCTGCTGTTAGATTGATAATTCCATCTTCATTTGCATATTGAAGTTGGCCTACATTTGGATCTCTGGTGACGACGTAAGAAGCCACGTGATCGGACATAGTCGAGCGCACAAGCAGTTGCTCAGATGTGATAATTGTAGAAGAACCTTTAAGAAAAAAATTGTAAAATAATTTTAAACTTTAATAATAAAAATTGAAATTCATACACAAATTGTTAATTTTTTTCGTTTTATTTTACCCATAATTTTTTATTAATTTTAACTTTTATTCCAGGAATTTTTTCCTTTTTTACAAAATAATTTTTATTTTTTTATTTAAATTTTGTTTACCTTTTTCCACTGTGATTCCAGTGTTCACCTCAACCTCATAATCGTAATCATCCCCTCCCATTAACTCATCCCTGTCTAGTTCATCTTCTTCCATTAGTTCCTCGTAGACTGGAGGAGTAAGATGACGAAGAACAACATCTTCCGGATCAGGTTCAACCTAAAAAAGACTTTGTGTAAATTTTTTTAATTTGTCATTTTTTAAATTTTTAATTTAGTTAACATCCCAAATATAAAAAAAAAAAATTCCCCAAAATTACATCAAATTCCAATTCTCCCTTTTTGTTGTGAGACCCGTCACTCAAAGTAAAACCAAGCGTGTCACGTCGCCCCCTAGTGGGTATAATGTCAACTTCTTCGTCTATTTGAGTTTCATAACAGATTTTATGATCCAGAACATCTTGGTAGGTGAAAGTTGCTCCGACTCTTAGCTCAGTTTCTTGTTTGGATTTCATTCCCATCCCTGGTCCCATATTTCCTACAATATTAAAATAATTTGAGTATTTCTTTATGTATCTACATTGCTTAGCCATTTAATTTAGTCGCAAACCGAACTTTATTCTAAGAGATAAGATTTAAAAAATTAAAAATAATTTTCGTACTTTTCATGGTTCCTATTTTCCATCCGTTTTCCATTCCATGTGGAACGCCCATCGCCAGCTTCACCAACTTTCCATATCTCAATTGTGATGTCACAGTAAAAACAAGGTCACTACTCGACGTGTCGGGGTCAATGACAACGAGTGACCCGTTCTTAATTATAATAGCGTGTCCATTTTGGCAAACAACAGTAGCGGTGTGCAGGACTGGTTGTTTGTTATCGGAAGGCTGCATTGATGTATTAATGTATCATTAAATTTATCCAAGAATTGTAATAAGAATTCTATATACGATAAATCTATGTATATGTACCTCGATTGTAATGTTAAGCCTGTATACTGGCGACAAAGAATGTCCGTCGGTCACCACAAACGTAAAATAATCTCTAGTTTTATGCCCAACAGCGCTATCACGCGGAACGTAATAAATTCCTCCGTCCAGAATATCTTGCATGCTAAACCATACGTCTTCGCCCTCACGAGCTTCGTTTTGTTCTACAATAAAAAATAAGACAGAAATCAAGTTAAAAACAGATTTATGTATTTTTAAAATTATACCGCAGTTTTTTATTCAATAATTTTTAATATTAGATAAGTTAATTTCAGGTAAAGTGTAATTGAAAACAGTTGTCTAATAAAATGAAGTTAGTATTTAAAGCTTGCCTGCATCTAACGTATTGATAAGCTCCCCGTATTTTGTGTTTTCAACAACGTTGATGATCAAATCATATTTCGGAGTGTCTTGATCAGTTGCAATTATTTCACCAGGCGTTATCATAGCTTGAGCTTGGTTGGCAGTAACCTATAAAAAGCAATACAAACGGTAACAAGTGGTTTAGCAATTAAATAATAACAATAAAATGCCTAATTGTTACTTGCATTTAGAAAAACTATTTTGAATGCATATTGAATTAAAAAAATAGTTATTTAAAATAATTGAGATTTGTGACCTCTACTTTCTTTAACTTTGTATGTATAATCTATTTCACCACAACTTTTTAACTTAACACACAAACATAATAGACAATTACTTACTACCAATTCACCCCCTACCGACACTGTGGGGGGATAAAGTTGAGATGGGGTAATGGTTATTGACAATGTTTGATCTTCCAAAGTACGTCCGTTTCCACTGTCGACTGTAAAGCGAACGGTGTCGTGCAACGTTTTACCAGAGCTACCACTGCTATGAAATCTGTGATAAAACATATAAAAATCTGACTTAAAACATATTTCTATAAAATTGTTTTAAAATGTTTAAAAAAAAGCAATTTAAAGTTAGTTGAAATAAAATACAAATATTCTACTTATTTCTAGAAAAGTTATAAAGTTGAAAATGATAAAATGTTTTCTTCATAAAATGTAAATATAAACCTTATTAGTTCCTCGTTAATATCTTCTTGTGTAAAAGTAACCCCTGGAATAATTGGACCACTTAATTCACTTTCAAGCAAACCGTTTGTTGGTTCTGATAGCAGCAAGTAAATTATCTAAAAGTAAAACAAAAGTAACTTAAGCAAATTAGTTTGTACAAATTTATATTTTATGCCTAACTATTTAACCAAATCGAAAAAAAGAATGTTTTGCTAACCTTGTTGTCCGTGACGTCACCATCTACGTAGGCCAGATTCTCACGTGACAAAATAGTCTCGCTTGCTTCTGGAACAACCAATGAGAGCTCCGTATCGGGATCTGGGGAAGGGCCTGTGTTCTCAGTTTGATAAACATTAACCTAGAAGATATTTTCAGTAATAAAAAATGACAACATATTTGTTAATAACAGAAACTAAAGTAAATATATTATGAAACATAAAAAATAACTAAGCGAGGTATACCTGTATAACTGTTGTAACTGTATTGGTAAGATCTGTGACACTAATTTGGATTTGATCAGCACTATTTTCTTCATCGCCTTCATGGATATATGTTAAAGAATCACTTTGAACCTAAATTTTTAGAATAAATTAAAAATAGTTAATATGACAGTTTACCGTATTTTTTAATTTTTGTGAGTTATGATAATAATTTTTATTCATTAACTTGGTAACCCAAGGCCTTTTCACATTAAAATTCGTGTAATTTTTTAATCCAAGATATGCAAGAAACTAAAGTTAAAATCTTAAAATATATTTTACATCTGAGTAAGTAAAAGCGTCTCCTTCTGCCAAAATCATCCGTGTACCGTCATCATTTCTAACCAAGGTCCCGTAACGAGGTGATTTAACCAGTGTGAATATAAGATCACGTGACGATGTGTCAGGGTCACGCACAGCTAATTGGGCTTCGCCTAAAATCAAATTTTGAAATCTAAATTCTGAACATGATGAGCAAGCACACTATGCCCACCATGTATATATTAACTATTATATTTAAAATTAAACTTTAACAATGTTTATGCTTTTATATATATCGAACCAAGAACTCAATAATCAAAAACGCATTTTTCTAATTTTGAACTTACCAATTACGGATAAGTGTCCTTGTGCGACATCTAGTGTTGGGTTAAGAGTTACAAAAACAGGAGGAGATGTGTGACCGGAAACAAGTTGAATTGTGAAGTTGACTGGCGGTAAAGTATGTTCTCCATCCGAAACCTGATATTCAAACTCCATACGAGGGCTTCCATTACTATTTAAAAAATGATATATTTATTGTAGTTTAACCCTAATGTGTGGATTTATTTATAGTTTAAAAGGTAGTAACTAAAGCTTATACGGTACAGACCAGTAGTATATGAATTATATAGATGCTTTAAATATGTAATTGTGAAAACCCATATAATCTCACACAATGCAAAATCAAACGTTAATAGATTCAAATTTTGTCGTTTAGCAAAATTGCAATAGGTGTTAACATTTAGATATTAAAATTTTTCGATTGAAATATTATTAACTAATCACGTGTAATGAGAAAATGCGAGTGGTTGTTAATTAACGTCTTCAACATGCGGTGTTGGTGCAGAAACTTACATAACTTTCCATCAAGAGAAACAATATTCGGAAAGAAATTCGAAATGTTACAATTTAAAAAAAAAAATTTAAGAGTACCTTTTTCTTGTATATATATATTTATCCCCGATATAAAAAGGTCGACTTCACGACCAAAACATGGAGTGAATCAGTTACTTTAACCAAGTTTTAAGTTGCCTTTGGCAGTTTAAGATAGTATACATTATCATTGCTGATAATTAAGCTGCTGAGAATGTTGGCTTAGCATGAGTTCATACCGTTTATAGCGCCTTACACAAGGGCGCTGCAGCGTGAAGGCGGTGGGAATCGAACTTAAGACCTCATGTAGGGGGATTAGAGTTTTGACCACTACACCAACCTGCCAGCACTTTAAAACATAAACTGTGTGATATTTACATTTTTTACTTAATAACCACAGTTTAAATATAATTAAAAGAATAAATTACTGAGATTAGTAAAAGATGATTAATGATTGGTTAGTACTGGTAGTACCTAGCAGTATCAGTTAGAGCCTGATAGGGGCCATACTTAATCCCTCCACCGTCCAAGTCCTCCTCACTCTCGTACAATCTTCCTTGCTCGAACAAAACGCTGGGGATTCCCCCGATAGGAGGCCGATAGACGATCTTGTTTGCGTCGACGTCGGCTTGCGTAAAAACGGTGATCGGGACGTGTGGCCTGTCCGCGTGTTCCAAGGTCCCAAAAGTCACAGAAAGTGGTCTGTAAAGTGAAATTAATTAATTTAAGTAAGGTTCGTGGTACACAGATAACGTAGGCCTAACGTAGCTTATACCAGCAGCGTGGTCAAAACACTTGGCTTTACTACATAAAGTTGTGAGTTTGATACCCACTGCTTTCATGCTGTATTGTTGTTGGGTTAAAAATAAAATAAACTCCAGATGAGCCGACACTTAATTAGCAGCTTAATTATCAGGCAATTATAATTTATAACTTTTCAAATTGCTAAAGTCAACTTGAGACTATGTCGAAGTAACGAATTTTACTCTATTTTTTTAGCTTGTAAAGTCGACCTTACCAATTAGTGCGTGCTTAAAAAATTATTACAAACTACACCAATAAAAAGATTTACCTTGTGACGTTGAAAATCAGATTTCTATCCGGCGTGTCTTCGTCAGTGTAGTGGAGATATCCATTATGTAATATAGTTACTTCACCCTCGATCGCTGACATTTCTGGTGATGACGTCATGCCACGTGACAAGCGAGGGGATTCGACGTTGTCCCGGACCACGTGGATTCGAAACTCGTCGCTTGCGATTGGCTCAGATGGGTTATTGGTTTCATCATATACCTACGTAATAATGACGTCATAACATTACTTAAAACAAAATTTTGATTTTTAATCAACTTTAAAAAATGTCAATAAAATATTTTTGTAGTGACGTCGTATTTTGTAATGACGTCACTTACCTCAAATTCGAAAGCTTCAATTTCGTCTTCTTCATCATCTTCAGAGAAATCCCGATACCAGATCACCTCCTGATCCACATCCCGTTGGGAAAACCTGATCATCGGAGGAGAAAGATACATCCCTTTCCTGCTACTCATCCACTCTTCCATGCTGATCCCGAACTGATTCGGAGGAGGCGAATCTTGGAGCAACATTACGACCACTGCTCCTCTATAAATAATTTTGAAATTACAATTTTAATAAAATAAAAAAAAAAAATGAAGACTAACTAAGAAAAGAAAATAAAGAGGTTATAATTAACTTAAATATATTTTGTAGCTAATATATAAAATCAAATTTTTAACATTGAACATTTACCGTTTACGACCCTTATTGGGTCTAATGACATAAACGATTTTTGATTTATCTTTCTGGTTGGTTCCAATGGTTTGAAGATGTTGATTCGTGATTCGAACCATTCCACCTCGTCGGACGTGAATACCATCTTTTTTGATTAACCGTGGACCAGAGTTCTCCTAAAATAAATTATAAAATAAAAAAAAAGATTTTTCAAAAAATATATTTTTGTCCACTATTTTCAAAATTGTTGTTTAAATAGGCATTTTGTGTCTTTGATTAGCATGGTTATACTATAAAAGTTTTACATCATGAATAAACTTTAAATATAAACTGAAATTTTTTTTACATTTGAATTACTTTGAAAATTTTAAGCCCTTACTCTTGGCATAACGTTAACTTGCAACACGTTGTTTATAACGTGGTACCCATCTAATATTTGAAAAGTGACCGAATCGTGAATGACGTCATCTGAAGTGATGTTGCCATGTGAAACGTACGTTATGACGTCATTATTCAAATCTTGAATCTAACGAAAAATGATTAAAACTATCAAATTAAGTTTGGGTAAAATATTTAACAAAAAAATAAAATAAAATTAATTTACTTTTAATAAAGTAATCGTTTCGTCGTAGTTCGGAAGTTTGACTACGTCACCAAATTTGGGCGGGTAAATAATCGTGATAGTGACGTCATCTGAATTGTCGTCATCTCGGACCTCAAAGTTGGAGGAAGATATTTTCGCCGATTTTCCAGACCTAATTATTTTTTAAAATTTGGCTAAAGTTAATTAACGACAAAAAATTTAGTTGGTCAAATTAGTTATTTTGTTGTAATAAGTTAAACTTATAAAATAATTTTTTTTTGCGAAAACTTGATAATTAGTCATTTTTAAAAACGCATTTAAAAATCACGACCCTACACCTACTTTACGAATATTGGTTTGTTTTTGATGACGACAGGAGCAATTGTCGATATTGCAGTTATTTCTATGGTTATCGGATTTGACTCGAGTTGACGATCCGTTGCCTGAAAAGTGGCCACGCCATGTCGCCCTTGAGTAGGGTCATGTACAAACCATAACGATCCAGTAAGAATTTTCTTGAATGGAATTTTAGTTCCAATTGATAAGCGATTCTAAATAATAAATGGTAAAAAAATATATTAAAGGTCAGAGTGCAACCCCACCCAAGAACTATTATGCAAATTTTGTTAAAAAAAAATTTTTTTTTCATTTATCTTCGATGTAGGAAGATCGCCTTTACGACCTAAATAATGAGTAACATGAAATTATTACGTTATTAATTTCCAACCATCCGTTTCCAGGAACCATTATTATTTTAATAGATAGATTTTCATCTGAGGTATCTTTGTCGGTCACTCTTAGATCGTCCAAAAGAACACGTGACCCAATTCCAACCAATAAGCGCTTTTCACTGTTCAGCAAGGGAGCATGGCGATTTACCTTCAAAACAAAAATAAGTAAAAATACTTAATGATAGCATAAACATATAGATAACCGACAACTTAAGAATTGAAACGTTTAAAACTTTGTAAAAAAACAAATAAAATGAATTCAGTATTTTCTTTCTACCTCGCACTGCCTGGTGCGCTTGTTGCTATAGTAACCCCTCCCACACTGACGTATACAAGATGCTTCACGACGAGGTTGAGATGTTACTCGTCTACTTGTTTGTTGATCTAATTCTTATTCGAAAGAAAAGTTCAAATTTAAACAGAAGTTTCACTTTGAATATATATCCTAAAATAGTTTAGTGAAAACAATACTACGATGAAAATTACAAATTTAACCATTTTTAATTAATTAACATAAATTTTACTTAAAATTATTGATATTATTAGCTTTTAAAACTAGTTTACCAGAGTTTAAAGGATCCAGGTCTTCAATAAGAAAACTGGAAGAGTCGCATTGTAAACACGTGTTTGGATTGGTGCATTCTAAACAATGGGCGGAGCATGAGCGACATTCGCCATTTGATTGGTCGGAATAATAACCACGTGGACATGAGGACAAACAACTATTTTCTAGAACAAAAATTATTTTTTTTTTAAATAACGAAAAATAAAAATTATAAAATTATGCTTTATAACTTGATTTAGTTAAAGAAAAAATGATATTTATACTTACCGAATAAATGGTAGGAATTTCTGCACCCCGAGCAATGGCTTGGGCCATTGCAGCTTACACAATTCACATCTGTACATCTAACACAACTATCACTAGATTGGTAATAACCTGTAATAGATGTACAGTAAAGTTTGACAGGTAAAATTACAATTAAATAAGTTTTAAAAAATTACAGAAATATTTTACATTTTACGAAAACATTCACTCGTTAAAAATTAATTTCTAAATAAGGTATAGCAACCCTATAATTTAAAACCGCACTTAAGCCCAAATTATACTTCAAAAAATAACGCAACACCACAGCTAAATAAATAATAATAACTTGTTGGCGTTAAATTTCACCTAAACGATCCTGCATGCGATCAAACCGTAACTTAACCCAAAATAACCGCAATTTGGTCCCAAAATTAGACTAATTTGTGACCGAAATAAATATTTCAAACTTTACCCTGAATCCTACGCTAAATTTTGATTTCTTTTAACTAAACGTATATTTTAATCAAAATCTAAATAGAATATATATGTACTAACCTTCGGTACACGATTCTACACACATTCCATCTTGCAATTTGTAATCAGGCATACACTCTAAACAGTCACGTGACGTGGGACCATGGCAACTAGAACACGTCCAATCACATTCCTTGCACACTGGCGTGCTAGAATCTAACAAAAATAAAAATATAAATATTCTTGTATTGGTATAGTGATACAAATTTTAAATGTAAATGTTAGTATCATATTTTATGTTAGTATTTATAATAATCTCAATACTTTGTCTGTCTTCATAAAATTGCTGAACACAATATAATACACATTGCCCCATCTGCAACACTGCCCTGACGTCACTACATGAAGTACACACAGGCTGCGGCGATAAAGAGGTCGTGGTGCATGTTGCACATGACAAAGGGCAAGCTTGACAAGTCCCTAAAAAAAATTTTAATATAAGAAATATTGGTTTAAGTTTTATTTGCCCAAACGCTTAAACTTTATAAATCTACCTTTGTTTTCGGAGGCGTAATAACCTGACTCACAAGTTGTGATACATTTTCCTGAAACTAGTGACAGATATGTGCCTGTGCCACATGCCACGCACTGGTTAAAGTCGTTGCACCTGTCACATTCTTCGTCACAATCCAGACACAACTGACCGAAACTGGTTGTCTAAACAACAAACAAAGTTTAATTTAACATAACAATATTTGTTAAAAATACTTTTAAATGAAATCAACAAAACTTCAATAAAAAAAATCTGTTAAAATGTGACTCATTTTTAAATAACTTACTTTTGCAAATGTTTTTTTAGGACATTTAGCTACACAACTCCTCTTGTACAAAACTTCTCCTTCGTCCAAACATTGTGAGATCTGATCCGCGCTCGTGCATAACGAGTATACGCCATCAACAGATAACGACATTTTAGAGCAACTCGATTTAGAAACGCAGTGTTGAGAATGCTGTGACGTCATCACCAAGAGTGGTGACGTAGGTTTGCAGGAAGAGCAGTGGTCGAAGGTATCGCAATCAGAACAGGATTTATGACAGCCTGTAAACGTTCAACAAATATTTTATAAACAATATTTATTGTTATCACATTAAGAAATCAGAAAAAAAATTTAAAAATCTACTTTTGCAAGATTTGTTCTCCAAGAAATATCCTGAGGTACAATTTTCCTTACAAACACCGCTTATTTCACTTTTCCCACTTGGCTGGACAACGTGGTCACGTGACATGCACGTCAAGCATTGAGAGGCGGAGCTTCCGTCGCATGATTGACAGCTCGAGTGGCAAGCTTCAAAAAAATGCAAAATTTTTATTACAACCTTTTAAAAAATTTGAAAAAACTTAAGTTCCCACACGATGCATCTGTTGAACTTTGGCGTGAACTTAGACTAGTAATTGACCTCATGAAATTTTTTAACGACCTGGAGACAATTATCACTTACCGATGCACCGTCCGTTATTTGCATAGTGAGATCCTGGGCACCGGACCACACATCGTCCATCTAGTAGATAAAGATCTCCACAGGTCAAGCACTGGTGTGCCAACGACCCAGTACAAGTCATACACGAGGAATGACATGCTGAAAAAAATGATCGTAATCACGTAGGAGCGATAAAAAGGCACATAAAAAACCTGTTAAAATTCCGCTTATATGTACAACGCAAGGACATAGTATATTTTAAATGCACACAGAGTACTGGCATGCTTTAATGTAGTGATTGTAATCTAAATTAGTTGATAACAAAGTAATGTAACCAATTAGACTCGTTTAAAAATTTAATGTTAACATTTTGTTATAGTGAAGTGATCGTAATCTACTAACTTCATTAAAAAATAGTTACTCGGGTTCAAACTATAAAGTGCAATAAAATATTAAAATAAGAAATATTCTAAAGACCAGAAAACTTTTTTAGTACCTGAACATCTTGAAATCGAAAGTTGGTAAAATCCTGGCGAACATTGCCTAACACAAAGGCCATTCTCGGTCAAACTTCCAACGGGACAAGTGTCACAAACGGTTGGACCAATACTGCATGTAGCACATGATTGATGACAAGCTTAACAGTTAAAAATTAGACTATTTAGTAAATATACTACATATTAAAAAAATTATCGTTACCAATTTTATGCCCCCAGTTTAACTTTTTTAAAAACAATGTTTTAATATACTTCAATTCTTTTATTACTAGTTAACACTTTGCACCAGCAAGTCTTTAAAACGAACAGCATTTAATGATTAGCAGCCAATTTTTCATACTTACTTAACAAACATACACAACTTATATAATATACTTTTTTCTACCTTTGCATATGCCGTCGCTGTAATAAAATCCCTCGCCACAACTTTGAACACAAGTGCCCGCTTGAGGCACTCGCGTTCGGTCTTGACATTGTACGCACTGCGTGCCGTTTAAGCAAATACTGCAACCCCTCGGACAGGCTAAACACAAAGTAGTAGCAAAGCGTGAGCTGGCGTGATAGTGTTGGTTAAAATTAATTTAAAGTTTAACATGCAAGTAACAAATTTTGATGACTAATCAATTAACACAGTTAAATTTTTAATGGGTTATAAATGTTAAAGTTTAGGCTTTGGTTATGCCATTATGCAAACTATTTCCTTTCTCAAAAATTGTGTTTGGCCGATACATTTAAATTGTTTTTGCCACCGCTTTATCGAGCAATGTAAAGTTATATTACTTTTTCCTTTTACGACATGCTACAAATAAAAAGTTTTATTTTGTAATTACCTATACAAGTTTTTCCCACTCTGTGATATCCAACTTCACAATCCTTTACGCATTGACCTTCTTGGAGGTAAGTGACGTCACTGCAAGACGTACACGCAGAAGGAGAATTACCCATAGTACATGAGCCGCAAGAGGAAAGGCATGCTAAAAGTGATGTTTTTATTAAAAAAAAACTTAAAAATAAGAATTTTCTAATTCGGTTTGTACAAAATAGTTGTAAAAACTCACCTTTGCAATATAATCCGTCCTGGTAATACCCTTTAAGGCAACGTCTGACACATTTACCCCCCTGCAAAAACCTATTTGGTTTACACGAAGTGCAGTGAGCATAACCGGGAGCTGAACACGTGACACAATCCGAATGACACGTGACTGGTTGGCAGTCGGGACAGCACTCACCTGAAATGAAAAAAATAAAGGTCCTGCTGTGAGAAAGTTAAATGGTATTTTGAAAAAGATGCATAGCTGGGGTGTTAAGTTTAATTCTTACTGCTATCAAATCGCACTGTACTCAAGCAAATTTTCGGAGGTCTTTTGATAAAACCATATAAACTCTTATTTTATGCTACCTGGTACATTCACTGAAACTGTGTCGCTCGGACATACAGGGCAGTCAGCCACGAAACACTGTGTCATCCCGAACACACATTCGCATCTCATACAAGCTCCCCCCTGCCACACGTCGCCATGACGATATTCGAACCCGTTGTGACGACACGATGACGTCACCGGTATGCACTCAGGGCAGCAGGATGTATGCGACTCACGTTCGTTCTAATAACATGCAACAATAATTTTGTGTTAAAGTATTTTATATTCTTTAAACAAATAATTTTATTTTTTTAGCTTACCCATTTGCACTCTACAGGTGAACACTGTGGAACGATTGATCTTACGTTACCATGGTTACATAGAGCAACCTCACAACGTGAAATATTCCATAGATCACCATGATAATGCCGTATGCCCTGGTAATCACATGGTTCTACAATAAAAATGGTAAAGTTTGAGATTAAACTGCGGACCCCACACAACAACATATACATTAGCGTCCACTTCTGTCGTGTAATTTTAAATTAAGTTATTGACCCGTGGCTAATTATAATTTTGGGTAATATTTTGATAGGCAAAAGGTAACCAGTAATTTTGAACAATTGTTTAGGTCAACTTTATCCTTAAAATTTTTTCTGTATTTTTAAAAGAAAAGGCCAATTGCAATAAGTACAAAAATCAGGTGACTTAAATATATAAACTCACAGAAAAATATTTTTAAAATGGTCATCACGCGGATAGTTACTATCTTTAATAATTTAAGCAACTCGCTTAATATTCTCGTCGGTTTAAATTCCATGAACTTTAAAACTAACTAAACAGTAACTGTCTTGCAACTGTTTAAATTAAAAAATAAACCTTTAAAATTCGAAATTTAAAAGATATAAACAAATGATTTAAATTTAATAAGTCTTGGATTTAATTTAACATACCGTGTGACGAAACGCATTCCGAGCAGCACTCATCACTTCGTGTGACACGTGTCATGCCAGGCGGACAAGCCACGTCAATCTCGTCTGTGATACATCTCTTGTTGGTACATTTAACCTCTCCATTTTCACAGACACAACTTCTGCAAGGTCCATCTTTAAATTGATCTTTGTCGTTGTATTCACGACCCTAGTAAATTAAAATAGAGGATAACCAAAAATGACGTCATTAAATTTATACACACAAGTTATTCAATAGCTTGGCCAACGTTTTGGAATATAATTGCCACTATATGGTCACAATTCTACAACTAATAGTAGCCCACAATCATTCACCCACTCACCACAAATGGCAGTTCTATTTAATTTAAAGGGCTATAAATTGCACATTATTATCGTCACTGTAAGCTTTATTATATATAGATGTATGTAGTTTTTAAGCAAATAGAATCATAACTTATTTAAATTAATTGTTATTACCTAAATTTTATAAAACACTTTACACTTAGCATAAAATTCAGAAATTATAAAAATCATTACCTCGTGCACGCATGACCTCCCAACACAACTTGGGCAACACTCGTCTTCCAACACAACAGCAGTTTCGCCTGCTCCACACACTATGACGTCACACCTGGCTATGTGACGTATAACCTCACCTGAACCATATTATTATAAAAAGCATAAGAAAGGTGTTATTATACGCCAAGTAAAAGGTAATTAGGAATTTTCAGACACACGGGTAATCTCTTTTCCTATACAACATAATACGTCTAAGAGATAATTGTAGTTACCTACACAGTACATAATACGTCTATAATAATCCACTAAGCTACATTGGAAATGGGCGAAACCGTTAACTGTTTAATACAATGCTTTCTTTATTAAAACTGCGATAACAAGTACAAGTTAATGGTTGTACTTTTACCTTTTGAGCATTGGGCACGCTCGCATTTTGAAGGTGACCAGATTTCCCCATCAAAATAAGATTGGCCTTCATAATCACACGGTTCTGTATTATATAAAATGTTTAAGATAATATTTCAATAAGAATACTTTAAAAATGGAAAAAATATTACAAAATCGGAAAAATGTTAGATTAATTTTTTGAAATAATTAGTAATTTACTTTCAATGCTGGCACATATAGGGCAGCATTTTCCGGCCGCTGACTTTTCAATTTCGCCGTAACCACATTGTAACGAATCGCAGACGACCTTCGAACACGTGGTAGCGCTATCGTCACAGCTACACGTCGTGCAGTTGTCCCCTTTCCAATAGGTGCCATGCTAATCAATTAAAATACGACAAAAATGAACACCTTTTCTATTTATTTTTTGGGGGTAGATTTTTAAAATTTAGAGTCCCAGTTGGCCACACAGGGTATCCAATGTCACAATTTTAAGCCTAGGGTTTGTGCTAATCCCTAATATCACCCTAAATATGCGGGGTTGGGCAGAAATAATGCCAAGATTATATGTTGCTTATTTCCAAGAAACTAAAAGGCGAATAGCGGATAAACATTTGGATTCTTACCGCGATAATTTGACCTTCGTTTTCACAATGTCGTTTCGATGTCTTGGTGCATACTGGGCAACATTTGTTTGCAGGAAAAATTAATGATTCTCCCTGGAAAAAATTGTAAATTATCACAAATAAATTTAAACAATATAAATACTTAAGTTAAAGTATAAATACAGCAAAATTCCTCCATCTATTCAAACAGAATATTATTTTTTGATTTTAAATTCAAATTAAAAAAAAATTTTTGTATAAATAAAACTGGTCAAAAAATGTCACGTGACCTGATAATAATTTACCTTTGTCGAGTCACACAGTGGATCTACACACTTCCGTGTAATGCAGTTGATGACGTCACCATTGCAAGAACACAGCGTGCACGAGTCTTTTTTCCAAATCGTATTATTCTGTAAAAAAATATTTAAAATTCTAAAAAAACAACCGACAAAAAAAATAATCCCAAAATCTAAGAACATCAAACTAATGTACAACCGTAAGGACTATAATATACCATTGCACGCAGGGAGACTTAAGCAAAATACCACAAAATTGCATAAATTCGACATTAACAACACGTTACAAAAATACTCGCAATTGACTTTGGTTTATATATAGTCCACGGACAATTTAACATCAAAATATCACCTGGTGTTAAAGGTTACCCCCTATAAATACAACCCCTTTTCAGCCTAAACAAGAAATTAAATCACAGGCTTATGGCAAACACAACATCGATTAATCAATATAAATGACAACTAAAATAAGGGTCAGCAGCGTACGAGCCTCAAAATGATAAAAATAAATAGAAAATTCGAGACTGCGACCACGTGGTGTAATAGGCTGTATATACACCACAAGATCAACAACATTCACGTTAAACTAAGCGTACTACAATTTCAACATATATATAAAGGAAGGAAAATTAATAACTTGAGGTCTCGGGTGCGTTGTTTACAAAACAGTCGCATCTACCTTCTATGGGTTCATCAGTAATTCAAAGAAATATTGAAAAACCCAAGAACAGGTGATATGCCGTTACCCCGGCAATACTAACAACAACACAACCAAGTTCAACTTATTTTACTTTTGTTGCCGCATTCCAATACCGGGCCACGTCGGTTTACCACAACGTTGGACTTGAATGGTATCGCGTGTGTAGAATGTCGTTAGAAACGAACGTTATGACGTCATAATAGGAAAGCGCGCTTGATTGACAGGCTGCCCGCTATAAATATCCCCCTAATGGCTCGAAGACCATAATACAGCCCCACGAAATAACAATAAAATAGCTTGTATGAAATCTATATTTAGAAAAAGTCATGATCAAACATGTTAGTGAATCATAATCCACATACGAATACATACTAACCTGAGTGGGCGGACAAAGATTAAATGTTGTATAACGATATTAGTGTACTGACGCCACGGTGAAAAATATCAACCCAAAAATAGTGGTTTGATCTTTAAAATAGCACATCAAAAAAATGAAAAGGTTATAACAATTTAAAAACGCTGTGGTAATCTTTTTAACTACTAATTCTTTACATTACAACAGTTTAATGTCTCATAAGAAAAGTTACTTTAAAATGTAATTGAATTGGTATTTATATCTATGTCTTAATTTCCGACATATCTGAGACATTAACCGAATATTCGGAACACTTTCTGTAACTTGTCGCTCGTCGAGCGGCTCGATTCCAAAGGGCGAGTCACAGATAAATAAATGTGTTATCATTTTCCGCTATCATTTATTCGATAAGCCAATAAAATTTCCGAATTCGCGTAAAGTTTTTGATACATATTGGCCAAAATTCACGTTTTATGGTATAGGGCAGGGCCTGTAACCGATCTATGGTAGCTATGTCTTTAAAGAAATTACTATCAAGTTCAAACTACAACTTAATACCGTAGACAACGCTGATAAATTTGGTTTTAACCCAATTTAAAGCCCTTTTAAAAGAGGATTTGTGAATGCGATGTAGAAAATCAGTAGAAAAGGCGTCTTAAAATATCTAAGGCCAGTAAAATAGCCCAAATTTGCAACAGTAAAACCATTGTATTATGGGTTTAAAATAATTACCAGCAAAAAGTGGGCGTTAATAGGGGTGTTTTGCCTAAATTGCACCTGCAACTCTTTCTAATTGACCCAGTTGAAAGTTTATGGAAGAAGTTGTTAAATTTTTGAAAACTTTTAATTAACGATTACTAGGGGCTGCAAAAGTTGCAATACTTAAGAAAAAGTTTGTGTAAGTTTTGCAAATTATTCTGTGATAAAAACACCATTTATTTTAGCGTCCAATTTCAATGATTAATTTGCTTAACATAAATAACACGACCCCGAATCAAAATAAAATATTTCAAACCGCTTGTTTGTCGAAACCGAATGCAATTAAACCACAACAGCACCTGGTACAATAGTTTTCGATTAATAAAAACTATTTCAAGCGAGGTCACGCGAATTTCAGGTTTTATTTTCATTTTCTTTCACTGGCGTGTGCCTTGAAAATGCGAAGTATCAAAACAATAGTTTTAGAAATTCCCACGGTTATAAAAGGATTCTAATATTTACAGAAAAATATAAATTTTTAATTACATTGGTATCACAATGCCTTTCCAACCTTAATTAATTGTAAAATAAATTAATTATTTTTTCAAAGTTAAGACGATTTTTTGAATAAGAGATGAAACCCAGACACCAAACCTAAAAACTTTATGTTTAATAACAGTAATGTCTCGGCCAATCTAATTGACATCTAATATTACGATCAAACCAATTCGACAACATTTTCAGGTATAAAAGTCGGTAAATTGACTTGGGGTTTCCTACTCTTGTATTTTGCCACACTTGGTCGGTTGCAGCTCATCAAAGCACGCCTAAAAAAATTAGGCGAGCCCGAAATCTTAAAACGGAAACCGGAAGGGTCTGCAGTTTTCGAGCACCGAGCAAAATTTTTCCAAAAATCAGCAAACACGCAGTGATATTTAAACAAGTGCGTATGCCACTTGAAACTTAAGGCGTTGTTGGTTTACTTTGACCAGAAGTCCACTGTCCAAGGCTTCTACTACTGACGCAAATCCGATGTGTTTGACTGGCACTTATAAGCGTACAGCGAACAACATAAATTTACGGTGGTAGCATAACTCTTTAACTGCATACGCAATTTGATTACAATGAGTTTGAGATCGCATTGGGTTGGTTTACTAAGTAATTATTTATTTATATGACCCGTGCGATTTAACCGCAAAAAAAGCTGATTAGCTTTGTGGATGAAAGCTGTGGTGGTCAATGCGGCGGATGTGCGGATTAAAGGGTAAGTGTCATTCTGCGTAAGGTAATAACAAACCGGGTTCATTAACAGTACCACACGAAGTTCAACAGGTAATGCAAATGATAGATTAAGTTTTATTAGAAATCTGAATAATATATTTTTCACAGAATCAAATCCAAAACATGATAGCCATTGTTGAAAAAGCCTTGCAAAAAAGGGGCGTTGCGCCATGCAGATAAATCTAATATGTTTAAACAAACAAAAAACACTGACCCCCAAACAAATTAGGATTAAAAATTAGGCTCAAGAGCGAATGGCCAGACAATCGGAATTCCGAATATTCCGGACACCGCTTTTTTGAGCACTCTTCAACTTTGAACTAAATTTTAGGATTTCACCGTGAGTAGCGCTGTAGAGGCATCGATAGGTGCTACGGTCAATTATAGACGGCTTAGCTAGTTTAAATTGTGTAGGACACGGCCTCATAGGTCATAAGTATTTACTGAAGTTAGAATTCAAGGACGCGGCGTTCAAACACTTTTCCAATTGGGCTCATATTCAACTTAATCTAGATTTATGGTTGACATTTTTAAAATTGAGTCGAAGTGCAATTTGCGTCAGGTTACAAATTGTCCGGCTGTCGAGCATTGTAATCGAATATTTTAGACGGAAGCAGAATAACACGTCAAAAAATAAAATTTAAACACAGTCACCCATTCCCTTATTTTAAACGATATTAACCGCAGTAAAATCAACCTAAATTGCTGGGAACTTGCGACCTTACATGGCAATTTTTACTCATTACATGCATTTGATTGTTGTTGTACACGACGATCAAACTTTTAAAAATTTAAAATAATTGAAATTGCTAAATTGAGCGTACGTGTCAAGAAACTGTCATCTATTTTAAGTTTGGATCAAAAGATAAAACACAACTATTCCCACAACGTATTTCGATTACGTCATAATCCTCAGATGAACCAATAACCCTTTAAGTGACGTAGTTTTTAGTTTTACTACGAGATTTGGCATTTCTATAAAGCCTAGGTTTAACATTTTTACCGGAGCCTCCCTTTAAATAGAAAATAACCCAACACGCCCAAGGGTCAGGTAAATACAGGATTTTAATTCTACACCCATTTGATTTAAGCAGATTGATGGAAAGTTTAATGTACAAAAAACAGTATAAAAACAAACTTTGCATTAAAAGGCCCAACCATGCATACAAACGTGATACTTTGTATTCAAGTTTCGTGCCTATCTGTTACTTTATTTCACATTAAATTAAAGGTTAAAAGAGTTATTGTTTATTTATTAGGCATTTTGTCACGCAGACATCCATCCATCTTTGTTTGAAGTCGAGCCAATAATCTCGCCAGTGCTATTAGGTCGATATTAACCCAATTCAAACACCCTAAATTTATGGCTAATGCACTTGCTAGCTGGCCTTGTCTAGCCACCAAATTAGGTCCAGTGAGCACCTACAATCCGTCTTAGAGTGTAGATTACTGTCACATAACCTGCAGAGGGCTCAAGATTTCTTAACTGTTTCGTTTTACTAAAAATAGATCGTTTGAACGAAAGTTTGTAAAGGATTTTAGTTGATCAACAACTAGTTGTGTACAAAACAAAGTTGTGTTTAATCAAATACCTAAATTACCAATTTCGTTGTTATGTGTAAACTCAACAAACTTACAGTCTTTTAATCAGCCAAACTTTGCAATGATGTACAAAGCAATTTTTGTAACAATAAAACTGTAAAAAATGTCCAAATTCTAATATTTACCAGTCGGTTAGGGCAGTGCTTTTGTGTCAATAATATTCGATTTTTAAACTCCTATAAATGGATGGGCAAACACTGTTAAATAGTGAAAAAAACTTATGCAGGGGGTTGGTATGTTGACCGAACAATATTTGGACGGAATATTTCACAGTTAGTATCTTTATGACTCTTTTAAAATGCTGTAGACTAATGTTGGACGCGTGTTCGTTTTAAAATAAAACACGAATTATCGTAAAAAAGTGCACGCGTTATTGAACTGGTAAACATCTTTAACCGCAACCGCAAGAAAACGCAAATTAAGGATTGGCCTAAAAGTCATACGGGGTTGGGGAAGGTATGCTTATTATTTGCTCACTTTATTTTAATAGACTAGGCGTAAGTGTTTGGTAAATCTCGCCCTATTTGTATTGCAAAAATATTGATTTCAGCGCTATCTTTTGCCCTGAAAGCGCTTAACAGAGCGTATATTTACATAACCATAAGTTGAAATGTTCTATTTGAAATTCGACCAATTAGGGTTGCAAGCAGTCAATTTAAACCCCATAATACGAACCCATACCAAGTATATTCCCCTATACAAACTGATTGCCCAAAACACATATCAATCTTAAAAACTATGAGAATTATTTGGGGTAACAACAAACATTAAGATATCACGTGCTATAAGTTACACTTTGAATAATTCCTGTAAACAGAATTGGAATTTGGTCTTTGACTTTGATCTCACCCGGCAGAACTTTGATTTAGGCTGTTATCACATGAGATAAAACATGTGGGGTTAAATTAGAGTAAATTTTAATGAACCTTAATACATGAACACAAATAGACAAGCGAAAAGTTAATCATTTAATTAAGTTAGCGAGCTCTTTTCACACGAGATAAGTTGATAACTATGGTAGGTGGGTTCATTATAAAATTACTGAGCGTTAATAATATCGATATATACACATCATGTTAAAATACCAATCATTTATACACTCATAGGTTAAAATATTATAAAACACAAACACTTTATGATTTATAGGTGGTTTACATTTCACAATGCAAGTTATGAAACAACCTTTATGTCGGGTTAACTATTTGGAAAGTGCTTGTTGCCATATGGATTAGGGTGCCAAATCGGGTCAAGTATTTAAGTTGGAATATTCCTGGCGTCTGTGCCAACTATAGACACATCAAGTAGTTTTATATCTATTACAACAAATATTATACTACGTGGGTAATACATATTTTATTAAGATCGAACCAGCTTTTCTTTATTATATGAATGTCTATTTAAAATCGCCAACTTCACGCATTTACTTAGATGTAATCGCAACACCAACGTTGTTATACGCACTTGTTAAAGATAGACGATAACTTGATTAACACCGTGTAAACTCATTGAGGGTAGATGGTCCGTTAAACTATTTATTCTACGCCCGGTTACTTAAGAATTAACTTGTGACGTAGAGAATTAATTAACCTTCGAAAATAAATTAGGCTATTTCGATCACTTTTTAAACTTGGCAGATTTAGCAAAAATTGAGTAATGTGCTTAAGTCACATCAAGATATAACCACACTAGTACACCAAATATGACATCGTAAATTTTACCTATCATACACGGTTAGAATATAAAACAGATTTGCTATTTACTCTATAGAAAAAGTTCATTAAATTGGAAATTGCGAGGCCCAGTCTACCTGGCGCCCCGCAACTTTTCGTCATTCGATATTTTTCTTGGTAGGTCTGGCCACAAAACAACGCACGCAGACAAATTGCTAAAACACAAAAAAACTCGGCCTCTCAAACAACAATTTTTTAAAGACAGTTTTGTGTTGTTTTGAAACCATATATTTATTGAGAATTATTAACCTATTTCTAACCAGTTCATTTACCCTAACAACCCAAAAAAAATGCAATCCATTTTGACAGTGCTTAAACCAATACACGATTTGTTGATTTTGCCAAATACCTAAGTCATGTTTAGGGGTCACCTGTAAATTCCACATGGGTTCCGTTAAAAAGTCAAATACTTAAAAAAACGAATTCCGCTGTAAAGTGATGGGTTAAAACGTTGACAATGAAAATGTAAACTATAGTTGCACAAAGGACTCGAGCGGAGCGACACTTTGTGTGGTTTAATGTGGTACCACGTCCTTGTGCCCTAAGTGGGTAGGTAGTTGTGTATACAATGTTTCATGTCATCACGTTGTTACCACAATAAGCGCGCCATGAAAAATAACTTTGTCAAGTCATAAAAATATTTTGTTGCGATTTTTTTTGTTGAAAATTTTTTAAATGAATCCGATTAAGTGACACGCACGCAAATTGGGGTAATACGAATATTTGACGCGCAATTGACATTTATGTTCTCACGACACGCGTATACACGAGGCGAGTCATCAATGACGTCATAATAGAAATACAGTGACGTCATAAAAGAATTACGGTATCCGGATTGCACGCAGATAAACCAAACGTTGGATGAAACAGAAGCACTTAGTCGATGTTGGTACAGAAGGATTAGAATTTTACTCTTTGTCTACCCAGCGTCTTTTATAATAAACTATTATTATTTAAATGTGTGCCCAGGACGTTCTAAAGGGTTTAAAATACAATTTAGGACACTCTTTGGGAGAAAAATTTACGTAAGATAGCTTTGATCTCACGCATTCCAAAGAGACGACATTTATTTGATTTTTCGGTTTGTTTGATGGTATTTTTTTTTTAAATACTCGGCCGAAAGATCAAAGCTCAATGCTGGGGGGCAGCATTCAAATACAAGAAAATGTCAAACACTCAAAGCATTCACGACAAACAACGATACAATGGGGCCACCTTTCGTTAATTGTAAATCGAGGTACCCAACTAACCGCGTAACAAGCTAGAAAACCGCCGAGTATTCGGTATCGGCTCTTGGCCTGTGAGGAACACAGCCATTAACTTCAAACATCTACCCAAGATCGAATTCGGTTTGTTTCGGTGTGAGGTTGCAACCGCACAAGTTAAGGTCACAATAGATCACAACATTCTCTTAAGGGTTTATAGCTGTATCAGAGGGTAAGGTGTTCTTTAAAACGTCCGAAAAAACCAACAGTCAACGCGACAACACACACGTCAATGGGGTTCGAATATAAGTGCAGTGAAAGGTAGAACCGGGGTTCAGTTTCAACCCTCAAATATTTACCAATAAATCAGGCCTGTCACTTTTTTCATAGTGCAAACACACGTCGGTAATGTTTCGCTACAAGGTGCTGCGTTGCGGTGTTTGAAACGAAATGCGTCTAGCCTTATGGTGGGAAATGCGTAAATGCAAAAAGATCAAATTTTTTTCCGAAGCGGGTTGTCACAAAAAATTTAAGTCGCAAAAATTTTTTAGAGTTTAGTTAACGTGGCAAAACACCAAGCATATTTATACGACAGAAAAACTCGTAAAACATTTTACGAGGTTAATAATTCAACGCGCCTGTTCATGTTTGTGGAGAGGCTCATTCTATTTTAGGTCTCTGCAACGTCCAGAATTAATGGCGTCGCTTTGCAAACTTTTAAGGCAAGATTTTATTGCAACCCGCCGCAGATGGCTTTTTAAAACTAGCCGAAAAATCCAATGCATTTCAAACATTCATTTCTGTGTGAGATTTCAGTTGATATTTTTGGGCAAAATAATTAAAAGATGAGTCGCACCTTTGTTTAATTTCTTGGCTGAGGTGCACCACAAGAATGCCCGGAGTTAACTTTCTCATATGGTAATACCGGTCTATATGTACGTGTGTGTGGGATATTCTAATGTGCGATAACTGATCTCTTGAAGTAAGTGCTGGCGCGGATTTACACGATATCCTATCTCAGAGTTGTGTGAAAATGCGAAGTAATTACAGCCTTGAAGAAGTGTGGCAATCTATCCTTTCACCGCGGTTTAAATTGATTTTCACATGTCCTGCCCGGTATTGAGTTAATTCCCAAAAAAATCGGAAAATCGTAAGTGGAGGTAAATAATTACCGAGTCAAGGTTGGGCCAATACATATGACACCGCTACATCAAGAAGTCTGTGAAAAAAAGGTTTCTTGTCATCTTCGAGTACACAAATGGTGTAATGTCAAGGTCTTAATAATTCCCACGGTGCCGTAATTCTTGTCTAAATAAAACGCATAAAACCAAACAGAACACGTAGTAAGCAAATTTGGATATTTCAAAATAAATATTGGTGTATTTGCGCGTAGTTTTTTTATCAATTATACAAAAAGAATCAAGTAAATGGGCTATAAGAAGGTATGATGTACCTATTTACACTCATATAAATAGGATACTTATGTCTGGAATTATGTTTCTGGTATTTAGACACTTCACATTTTAGATTTTGGCGTAAATCACTTGAACCCCTTAAGTGCATGGCATAGTAATGCGAAGTACCATGTCAATGTATTACCGTAAGCTTTATCTCATGGGCGACCAGCACAATACACTACACAACACAAACTGGTAAAGTGGCTAACGTGTGAAACAATGGCCTTAACGACGGCCGGTGGGAACGAATTTGTTTTAAACAAATAAAATCATGACCACTTTAAGTGGGTGACATCAGCCACCGTAATGTATGATGTAATATTAATAGTAAAAGTAACAATTCACAGCATAAATCAAGTAAATAGTGCTGTTAAAGATGGAAACAAAATCTACTTTTAATTTGTCCAAGATTTGGTGCCGTCCATTCAACAATGGACATTACTGTGACGTCACACGAGGGTCAACTTAAACAAACAAACTGATTTCACAATCTCACCTGCTGCGAGCAAAGCTACGTGCGAATTCCCCAAATTAAATGAGGCATGATTAATCGCTCGCTGACTGAAAAACGATGCAAACTTCACCATGAAATAAAAGTGTGAAATCAAATTTAATTGAGGTCAGAGATGAGTTGTCATCGGACGATGGGTCGAAGAGTGGAATTTGTCCCCGATTCTAAACGGTGTTTGCACAGACAGATAAACCCAGAGATTAATATTGTCAGGCTTGCACGCACAGTTCATTAAAAAATCCGAAGAAAATAACTAAACGCCAAATTTCTTTAATTTGATGTTTGATTTGCATGGTTTGAGAATGAAAAGGTGTGTCGTTTATGTTGGGCGTGCAGTCCAAGCAAATCCAAAGATATAAGCGTGTCAGACACAAACCCGTGACATTGCGCGTGCAAGGAGAAGACTGTTTGTCCATACTCCACCCGCTCCATTGTTTGCTATAAGCCTACTGCACGCACGTGGATTAAAACACCCCTAAAGTCAACTTTTCACTCACGCAAACTGGAAAAATCGGTCGCTAACCTGAATCCTTACAATCAAAATAATTAAAAACGCGATAAATATAAATAAACAGGGTTCTTTTTGGACAATGGTTTCTTTATGTGTTGGTGTAATTTTCGACATATCGTCACTTATCGAAATCCTGGGATAAACTCTTGGCTATTTTGCGAGATAACGACACGTGGCATTATTTTGATTGATTAAAGCGCTAAGAAAATATAAAAAAAATACTGATCCGGAATATCACCGTAGGGTCTTTACCAAGACTATAAAATGTCACAATCAATAATTATTGTGACACGTCAAAGCAAACAACGCCAGGTGTAAGAGTAAGATATACCATTAAATATCGTTAAAATTGAATTAAATCCAATATACAAATTTTCAATAATGAAATCATGTTACAATTCCATTTCAGGGGGATAAAAATCGAATCGTCGTTATCGCTACATCGGACGCAGCGGCTAAGCTACATTTAATTCGTAGTATTGTCAAATTTAACCAACATTTGTTTATTTTAATTCGGCATACCAAAGACCTATTAAGACAGGACCCAGTCTCAATTCTTGGGCCATCGGAAACCGCAGTTTGCTATATATTATTGATGGCAACACTAAACGTGATATATTGCAAGCCTTAGGGCAAGATGGACAATTTGTATTACACAATTCCGCAACATTAAGCCTAGTTTACGGTATTAGTCGCTATGTAGACATATACAGTTTACATGTTCTGTTTACCATCCGTTCTAAGCGGAAACAAATTAGCAACACGCGTCAACGTAAAATACGACCTGATCCATGCTATTTATAGCCGACTCTAAGTAAATTCTAAGCCTAAAAATGTCCGTCGCTGTGTATTGGAATTTGAACGTCGCGTACGTTTGGTTTTCGTCATAGGCGCCACCAGGTTATGTTTGCGGGGAGACTTACGACATAACGCTAATTGGTGACGTATTTGACTCTGATGTTTGCTTAAATAAGAGGCGGGAGATTTGATATTAAGGCAAGTCCATGGCAACCAAATTCTAACTGTTTTAACTTTGGAAATTTGATGCTCACAATTAGGTTCAAACAATAGCCACTAAAAAGGTATATTTAAATATGTAGTTCGAAATTATCCCAACAGAGGTGCCCTTTGATTTGCTACTCTAATAACAAACGTAAGAAAATTTAAGCTGCTTTCAGCAAAAAAACAAGTTTGGATTTAAAAAAAGAAATTGATACCGGATCAAAAAAAAATTCGTTAGAGTTGTAAAATCTATCATCTGTCGATTTTTAGTCCAAGCGTTACGTTGTGCGTGCTCCAAGCGGCTACCCAGGAATTACCACTTAGTGATAATCAAGGTATTAACACCAAAATAACTTTAAAATCCCAGTGCAAATAGTAACACAACAAATTCCACTTTGGGTAAACAAGGGCCTTAAAGTGCCACGAATGCCGAGTGACGTCACAAAATGAAGGGTTCGTGACGTAGAGACCAAGACCAACCACATGCTGATTGGTTAATTGTTCATTGATCTTACTCCAAAGCAGTTAGGGTCATCTTAAGTGATTTTAAATGTCTATTTGAATGTATTTATAGCCGCTGACTGTGACTGGTACAACGTTGTTGTTGATTGTTAAATAGTAGTAGGTAAAGATGTCTTTCACCAAAAACAAACTATTTGTAGTAAACAAGGCTTAAATACTTGCCAAGTAAATTTGGTGGATTTTGGCGAGGTAATCAAGTGTGTCTTGAAAATTTGTTACTGTATTAACATGGCTTATAAGCCTGAAGTTCGTACAAGCTTGATTGAACGCCATAAATTTTAAAAATTCTCCCTAAAATCACCAGAACTCCCATGAACTTTATGGTTTAAGATTTGTATATTGTAACAAAAATCAAATAATACCAACTCTCAAAACATCCACAAAATTAGTTCGATGGTAAATTTTACTTCCTTTAAAATGTTTGCAAGTTGTCAATCGCTTAATTGTTTATTGAAGAAAAGTGTGAACAGACAACTGTTAACAAGACTCCCCTTTACTGAAACAATAAGAGTGTTAATCGCAATTTGCAACTAAAAGGAAAGGAGAAATGTGTGAACGGATGCAACCAAGATAAGACAATAGGAGACATGTTAAAGCAAGCAAGTTTCCTTGTGTTATGTCTGACTGGGTACCAAAGACTTGAAAACAGTCGGACAAAGGCGTGAATCGACACCGGCAATTGTCAAGTTGGCCTGCGACACTTGAGAACAAAACATACCGCGGAAATGCAAATACAGTGGCCCGCTTAACAGGTGCATTTGCAGACACAGGGACAACGTAAAACAAACGTTTGTGACTATGTAAAAACATTCTAACAATGCATGCGGGTAGACCTGCACAAAGAGTTCAAACGAATATAAATACAACGCCTTTTAATCAAACCGTTAAGCCCAAATGCAATTTATCACTTACTCGATACTATTGCAAATAAAAAGGGCTTAAAGAATTGTTGTAAAAATTTAAAGCACTGTTCAATTAAAGTGCGTTGGTTTAAATTCATTAAGGTGTCTAGAAGTAGGTTTATAAAGCGTTTAAAAAGGTCATGTCCTTCAAAAAATAAACGCCCAATTGCAGTAATAGTTTGAACAAATACAACCCCACAACAAAAACTCCAAAAAAATGAGATCAGGTTTTACATCCAAAGAAATTGGATATGGGAGAAGGGCCTAAAAAGATTTTTGATAAATGCCTCTAAGACATTTTTGGTTCCCCGAGATTGCAAGGACTTTAAATTGATATCGGTACATAAGATTATATCACTCGTGGGCCAATAAATTGTAATGTGCCATTATTTGAAAAAAAAAAAACTTTTGTAGGTAGGCGTCATTAAACGTTATTCACAAAGTACATTAACTTCAATTGCTTTTAGGGTAAATGATGGAGGTTGCAGACGTTGCTGCCCACACACAATTGCACGAAAGTAAATACACAGAATGACGGATGAATTTCCTTATCTAGTCAATTAATCTACATTATACCACACAACACAAGTATGTAAATAAATTAATCTCAGTCTAAACAGTTTTAATTCATTCTTGAGTTCTTATGCTTTAACAGCGTCGAATAAAGTAATGTCACAACCACTTTAGCAAAATAAATAAATTCAGGATTTCGAAATGAATTACCAGCAAGTTTGATGGTATTTTTTGCCGATTTTTATCAGAAACTTTAACATAAGAGTAAAAATTAAAATCACGTGACCACGTTGGCATTATGTAAATACTTGATCACGCAGTAGGTAAACATTTAAGCTCTCAGGGTTAAAAAATATCGTGTGTTGAATCATAAATATTGGAATTCATAAATATACAAATAAGAATTTTAAGAAATCCTTGTTTATTTTTAACAGTTGTCAACGACAGATGAAACTTTCAAAGTAGATTATAATAAATTAAATGGAAATAAGGCCATTACTCTTCGACAGAATTAAAAACATATCAATCACTATAAAGGTGAACAACAAAGAACAAGTTACTTAAATCGTGTCATTAGTGCAACTTGCTTATAAGACCTCACACAGGAAATTTGTAGCAACTGGCAAATTTAAGGCTTCAGGCTAACTTAATGTGATTACGCTAGGCTAACGGCCGGAAGTTTCTAGCAATACGGCCGTTGTCTACACACAAAAAGTCACGTGTATGTAGCGCAGGCCATAACCTTAACATTCTTAATTTAATAATACCATGGGATTAGCCATACGATTGTTTTTGGTATAAACCGATTTATACGCCAACCAGACAAGGCTATAGGTGATTCATAAAAAAGCGACAGGGTAAAAAGATAGCATCTTCGGCGGTTAACCATGGTCTACCTGGCATGCTAGCACAGCATGTAATAGCGGGTACTAACTGGTGTTAAGTAACGACTTTGCCTCTAACCCGTATCAAAAACGAAAGCTTTGTGGTCACCCAACGTCGGCCCTTGTTGTAAATAATCGGCGTAAACGCCACGCATTTGTAGGCACGGTTAAGTCAGACTCCTTGACCGTATTTAGGTGGCCACTTAGAATGGCCGGTTTCCGATTCTGGAATTTTAACCAAGGTGAGAATGAAAATACTTGAAACTGTTTCAACAACGCCAGATTCAAAACTTAATTAAATTTCACACCATACTGGGTATGTAATACTTTCTTAAAAACACAATCGATTTGGGGGGAAAAATATGATCTCTTTCATTTATTATGTTAAGCAACGAGATAGTAAGGGTAATAATATAAATTTTTGTCATTTTATACCATAATTTTTCGTACACTTTTATTTACCTATGTTTAATAGCCTACCACCTTGAAGAATTTAAGAGCGATAAAATGTCAAAATTCTCTTTAAGATAATGTTCAATTGCACTTCCAAGGGATTGTGTTTAATTATTCATGCAGAGGCACAACCAACATATACAATTTCCATACATTTAACAGTTGTGTATAATATATCTAATTAATAATATATACGTAAAGACAAACGTAGACCACCAGGATTTTACGGAACAAAAATTGCTGGCTTAGCTAAATAGATAACATAGCATTGTTTAGGCAAAGGTAGTAATTTGCACACCATTTACCAATAGATTATCATTAAACCGACGTTGTATGTCAGTCATATGGCAGTGGCTGTCAAATTTTAGTTTAACACTTTGGTTGGACAAATCTTATCAACTGTGATTTTTTCAAACAATTTCTTAAAAACTTTTTTAAAGCGTTTACCATTTCATCATTAAGATTAGTGCTAAAAACTATCCATGTAATGTTTTTTTTATTTTGAGAATCAAATGTCAATTACTAATGTAGATTGAGCGAAAAGAATGTGATAAAATACATCGGGGTGTGGTATATGTGGTTAGCTGGGTAGCTTGAAAATGATCAATGTGATAAGGTCATAACTGACCATTTAGCGTATTTGATCTCGGACATAATTTGTTTGGTCAAACCGAAGAGCACTCAGGTCCTGGCTACTTGCCTAAAAACAACATAGCCTCGTTCTGACCAGGCCTGAAAACGAATCCTGGCCGGTTTCTGCTTAGCGGTTCCACACGTTTCATCCATCATTGGAAGGTACACAAACTTTTTGTGATGACAATTGTTCTGGTGCTACGTCATATTAGAAAGGAGGCACTTCGTGTTGATATAACAAATACTTTTACGCCGCAACGTTTTAAGCGATTACTGGCGTGACGTAACGGTAGCGGTGATGTCATAAACTAAATATTGATGTGCACATCCAGCAGAATTGCGAAACCATAACAAGAAAATTCCTAAAGGTATTTCAAATACGTAACCACCTTTAGATTTGTGACGCCGCTACCTTAATAACCGGAGATCCCTCAATACCCTCCCATGTGGTCTCAAGGCCACAATCAATATGACGTCATACCGGTCTTTTAACCCTTAGTCGTCGGCAGAGCCGGCACGTCTATCATTTTAACTTTCCTTTTATAGTGAATGGAGTGATGGCTGGTTAACGAGGCACCTACTCTCGGGAGACATATAAACTTAACCTTGTCTTTGTGATAAACCGTAATTAATTAGACGCTAAATATCAAAAGAACCAAGTGGTTTGGTAATATAAAAAATAAATAAAGTTTTACACAAGTAAATGTAAGATAGAAAGGTTACAAGAGGCAAACTTTAAAATCTACACCGCAACAGCTAGTAAAATTGCTTGCCCCAAAGTAACAAGCAAAATTGTGGTAAAAATGGCTTTTCTCAAACACAAAAACCAAACGTTACATCATATTTATTTTTAAAATGATCAAAACCGCACCCATAATTCACGATTGAAGGCTCGCAGATACCCCTTATATAAATGCAATAAACTGCACAGTTAAATACTTCCTTTAACTAATGAATGTATCCTAGTTATAAGTTATTGAACTAAAGAAGAGCCGACCGTTTATGTTTATGGGAGTATTAGACAGACAGACTTGGTCTTGTGAAGTCATGTCTTCTGTTTAGACCTATCAATCACCACACCATTCAAACAAACCCGTCCAATCTCTCTTTTGTAAGGTTGACAAGAAATAAATGTAATGCAAAAAGATATACTTTAATTTACATATCAAATTGCAACCCATTTTTAATACACTTTACACTTTATACAATCATTTTATTCCAAATAGGTATATAAAAACGTTGCATTTCTGCAACAGAGTGTGCAAAAACTAACATTGATTACCAAAGTTATTTCAGTTTTATTTCATCTAAATTTAGTAAAAGGAAAGTGCGTGCACCATGGTATGCATAATATTTTAGCGTAAATTCGGGAATATAAACTTAGACAATAGATTTCTGTCAATGACAGGTGGATATATAAGCCACGTTGATACAACATACCACCCATACAAACTATACGCTTTATGGTACAACAATAGGCCGCGCAATCGGCCACTTGCCTTCAAATGACCACTGTATATGCCGGAACAAAATTTGGTAACGCAACTTATCCTTTAAGGACTGTACATCCCGTGTAAATATGTTTTACTTGGAAGCACAGGTATTTTATTCTAAAAGAGTTGTACGTTCGGCTATGCCTCGCTGTAGAATATGATTGGCACTTACGAAGCGTTGTTGGAAGGTAGTGAGAGAGATAGCTAGGTCTATTGTTGTCATATTTTCCGCCGCCAAAAATAAAGACGCGGAATTATTGCGACACAAAGGGTGGACACGAATGTAAATCCGGACGGGTAAACGGATTATATTGAAAAATAGACGACAGACACTTACTAGGTCGAGGTAAACACAACAGTTACAACAGCATTCCATAAAATCTTTGCAGCCTTATTTTGGCAGCCTAATGTTTTTGATGTGTGACCTTAGTTTAAAATACACACTAGTTCGGTTAATAAATATTTTAAATTGGCGGTCTTAGGAACGTTACGGTTCGTTTCATCCTTCTGATGAAATCCGGTAAGGGGCGAGGCACTAGTAATCTTAATTATGAAAACAGAGCGTGCATGACTAAAGCCGCGATATTTTTACTGTTTACAAAAGAAGGTCCAAGCCTGCTTAGGTTACAGACTTAGTCTTGGTGCTTAGCCGACTGCCTGAAAGGGTAATTGCTTGATTTGCAATGCATGTGGGCGACAAAGTTCTTGAAAGGGTTTTAGAGTTGCAACTAGAAGCTTAGACCGTCATGGAAATGCTACAACTGTAATCCAAACTATGTACACGACAACGGAAAAACTAGATTTCGACTGATAGATTTTTCCATCGACCGCCATGGCAGACTGTTGTTGCTGTAGCATAAGACATATGACTTATTGACGTGTGTAAAGTTACCTACCAGGCTACCAGTATGCTGATAGTAAATCCCTTTTTAAAACGAACAGTTGTTCCAATTTAACATGTTCTTTGTTTGCACAGGTTGTCGCCTTTTTGCAATGTGCAATTTGTTATATTAGTCACCATGATTGAATTATAAAATTAAATATGGTTGTAGAATTTAATTTCGAGCAGCTGTGTTTGTAGCTGTAAACCTTTTGTAGTTGGCCCAACCCGGCAAATAATTCCGGGTTTTTACTACTTAAGAATTCAAGTGCCGGTAAAAATGTGTATTGCCCTTAACAAACATGGCGTCCTATTCAAGCCTACACTTGAAGCTCAAATTGAATATTCTTTTAACACAATAGAACAATATTAGTTATCGAATCGACATGACGTAACAATTACTTATGCAGTTAGATAGATAACAAATTAACTTTGTATCAGATTGTTTTTAAATGGACAAAATTATAGGTGTTATTTTTTCCGGTTTAAATTAAACTCCGTCTGATCAAAAATAACACGAGGCTTCAAAACGCTTTCGCGGGTCAGATATCCAAAATGGAATTCCAGTCACGGGAAAATGGACACATCAATCGGTTTGTGATAAAAAGAAGGTTTATTTAATGCTGTCGCGAGTGTTTACGTTATGGTAAGTGAATTTAAAGTTGCATACAGTGAAAATTGGACGACGTAGCTACAGTTTACCTAGCGTGCGCATGCTCAATTATAACACGACCGCAACCTTCAGTTACTATTTTAAAACATAGCCAAAACAGTGTTTTAAAATTAAATTGAAATGCCTTTTTTACCATTTTTATGTCCCTGAATAACTAAGGTTTAAGGGCGTTTGCGACATTTACAAAGCAAACAGCTAAATATAGCGTTATTATACAGCACCTGCCAAGACTGATATTGTCTTGTTATGATTAAGGGAGCCAAACCGTTGCGTAGTATCACGCAATGTAGTAGCACAACAATGGGGAACGCCCCACCATATCTACACCATAGCAATAACCTGCACCATTACAAATATATTTGTTTAGTCATAATCGTATTGTTATCATACAAAGCGTGGGGTCGGTTAGCGTGCGAAGAACGTTCGGAACTACATTTGTCGTCACCCGCTATTCTATGAGATGCCACTTTCAGCAGAAAGTCAGAGTCACGCGAATTTAAGACCGCGTTTTCAGGCGACATAAAACGTGCGCTTCCCGTCAATGCATTGTCCCCGTTGCGTCTTTTGTTGACGTAATAAACAAAACCTGGGTGAGAAAACATGTTGACAAGCCACACATTGGGGCGCGAACCTAGGTGTTGATTAAATGCTCGATTAATTGATCACGTCGAATCGTTGATCGAACGATTTTTCGTGTTGAAAATTAAGCCTAGCTGATAAAGGGAAATCAAGCTCCTGTATCCAGTTACTTTGGGATCTTTATTCTTCACAGCGCGGAGGGCGTGCTAATGTGTCCCGAAAAACAACTAACAGGTAATTGGATATTTAGCTGGTTTCAGATTAACTGAGTTCAAAACTTAAATAACTAGTGGAAAGTATTTTTGTAACGTTGTCATAAGGAATACGTGGGGTCAAATTTGATACTTTAACATAGGATAATGTACTTGGAGTAGGTATGGTTTATTTATAAAGCTTTTGGGATAAAAATAGAGCAAAATATTGTGATTGTTTTTTCTGCAACCTTGTGGTTATTCATATTCTCAGTAATCAAATCAACAACACAAGATTCAAATTACATTTAACTGTGTGACGTAATATTTTCAAAATACAAATTGTTACGCCACCCAAACACATTCGGCTTTTTACTTTCAAGTTATGACTCCGATTCAGGGTATTGGACAAAACAAAAGAGATAGTCACTTTGACAAAACAGGATAACGCGTTAGACCACCAAAATACTAAACAACTTTCAAATACGCAGAACTACAGCGGGAAAAAAATTCGCCTTACATATTCATTTACAATATTTGGAAATCAAAACAAAAACTGAAATGGTTCATATCTTACTCGTAAATGGAACATTACCCACAACTATACCACATCGTAAAGTGAGCGTAATAATAAACAACTCTCCTTGTTTGTTATCGTATTACGGGGTGTCTCAGTTACAAATTTCGCAATGAATTTAATTTTTTACAAATTTAAATCTTACCGATCTTAAATTAGCCTCTAGCTAGCGATTTATAAAGAAAAATAAACAATGTATCTTGTGTTCAAGTATATATATCTGGCTCGCAAAATCTGATTTATCACAAACAAAACCACAATACGAAAATAACACGTATTATAAAATACACAACACATAATAGGAAATCTATCAACATTGAATTCAACATAAATGTTAACCTTATTTCACCTATTTTGATTTATGTATTTTAAGGTAAAATATAAAAATAACTCACGTTTCTAGTTATTCTATTGTCCAAACATTGACCTAAAATAAAACAAAATTTTGTAATTAAATTAAATGCTAATATTAGTAAACAAAAGGTGTTAAATTAAGAAGCTAAATTAACTGTTAGGTTAGGTGTATGTATATGTGAAACTCGATTATAGTCATGTTGCATTTGTGAATTACAAAATATATGACGTCATTTCAAATGTACCAAATTTTAATAAATTTAACCAAAGCGATTACAAATGAGTTTCGAGATAGAAACGATACTCTTTGCCTTTAACAGATAATGTTTGTTATTACAGCAACCGCGGCAGAATTCTCTTAACATTAAAGGCTAATGCGACTTCGCCTTCAACGACCCAGCGATTTTTGTGCATTTTTAGGCAAAAAACGGCGCTTTTTTGATTTTTTTCGACGTCGGCAGACAGTAAGTTTCCTGTGTCCCGTTTGCAAGCCTAGAGATTTGTTTCTATTTACTAAAAATAAAGCGATCGGCGCATACACGGTACCTGGGGCTATAGTAAGAAAGGCTAAGACCTTCGAGCCTTTGTTAATGTTGCTAAACTGTTATACAACAAATTTGAACTATTTACTAATTCGGTGCTAATTAAATCGGCATCGACACTCGGCTGTTTTAATTAAGTGATGAAGGGTTAACTTGGTCATTTCCGTTTTTTAATTTTCTTTTTGACTCTTCATGTTAGTAGATGAAGCCCACATAAAACGGCATGTTATTTTAAAAGTTATTCTTAAACATGGTATATATAATATCCACTTATCAGTCGATATCGTGCGGTTCGATAAGAGACCGGCGAATATTCGATAAAACAGAAAATCAACACACAACACTTATGTATAACGGAAAACTCGCGTAGCTATCCAACACTTGACGAAAATAAACCGGTATTTGGGAAAAAAGTATTTTTAAAAATGCAGTTTATTGAATAATACCATGATATTTTAAGTAGTTTTTCTAAAAATAAATCTTTTTGAAATTCTAAATGGTACAGAGTTTTGTCATTTCAGTTGCGTTAAAGCCTTAGTATTTTGCAAAAGCGGTTATATATAAACCAAAGCAGCTATGTTCAAAAATGTAAACTCGTCTTAACCGTTTTTCATCGCACCGATTACCCCAGACCCCGACAGTTCGTTGAGGTGCTATGAAAAAGTGCGTGACCCATAACGGGCCACCAGCAAAATATGCAAGACATATTCTTATCGTGGCTAAACTACCATGAATCCATAAATTTTAGCTCATAGCAAAATCATAAGCTCGCTGGCCTTGTGCCTCTGTGTGTGTAGGTACAGAAGATAGCTGTTTAACAACGTTCTGTCACGTAAAGTAAACGAGCGTGAAATTTAACCAGCGCGCTCAATACACACATTTGTCAGCTTTTTTATGACAATGGCTTAGGAATTAAGTATTTTAAATACGCGCAATGCACTGTTCGACAGCATGAGTAAACAAATAGTGCGGTAAACTTCGTCATGGGATTTCTAATTATAACAGAGCGCGTGCCCATGGCATAGTTACACAATCAACACTAAATCTCACCGTTTATGTATCCAATAAACAATGTCAGGCATGTTATTGCCGTAGTCCATTTTAAATGCATTTCTTAGGCAATGTCCCGATGTCGAGGTAGCTGATTTGGTCTTGGTCTTTTCCAAGCAGAAAACTACCCTTCTCTTTGTCGAAAGTTGCGCTGGTCTATACAATTATATCCGGCATAGGTTGGCCATCAAATAAAATACCTTTTTCAACTAAACATAAAAACTACAAAAGCTTCTGTAGATTACAAAAAGTCATATTTTATTATCGGCTTCAAAATTTAATTTTCTACCTTTACAGCCTATACAGTTGTTAACATTTTTGCTTTTTATCAAATGCAAAGTACAAAGGTAGATGTTCTTAGTACGTAAATAAAAGTTAGTTTTAAAACCTAAAACACACACCAATGACGTAATACAATAAACTTCTTTGACTTTTACTAAAAAATGTTGAACTTTTGAGCCCCGTCTTGTTAATTGAATTCATCGAAACTTAACCGATATCACTAAAATAAACACTGCAAATTTAACGCCGGGAAAAAACAGTCCAAAGTTCGTACTAGAAAGAATTTTCCCTCGGCGGAAAAATAAAGCACAATTCCCGGGGAACGTACCCGCGAGCCGCGATGTATTCAAGTGTAAAATTTCTTCTTGGGACGGAACTAGAACTGCGATTAAATCTTATATAAATACTTGCTAATTGTTTGGCCTAATGCTTACTATCTATGACAAAACCTACTACTAATTTCCATATTCACCGCTTCACTATTTTATTCTTACTTCTAACAAGCTTGATGTATTTGATTCAACTGAAGCACTTTTCAGAAATTCCTGTGTTTGTTTTGCGAACAAAAGAAGATAAGGTATGGGATGCAGGGCGCCCTCGCGCGAAACGTTTGTCGCATACTTGAAATTATTGACAATTTTACGAATAAGTAAACTAAAGCATTTGTCGACCAATCTCCAGCGGGCTTAAGTTTGAGACCTAGTATTGGTAGTTTTATTTCTTTTCAACAAACTTTTCACAACAACTTATAAAAAAAAAAACTAAATTAATTTTTTAAGCCCAAACTTACAAACAATCTTTTTTTTACCAAAACTAATAATATCTGACTTTATACTAAAATTTGAATTATATAAAACTGTTTTTATAAACTCTGACATAAACTTAGTCCTAAAACAATAAAACGAAACTATTCAGTTTAACATATCAGATGTATTTGCGGCAAAATAAACGGCATATCACAGACGACTCAACAGCACCACCGTGCGGATGAATTTAAACGCATAGAGAAAGGTAGTTGACAACATAGCTATCCACGTATTTAAAAGCAACAGATTTGAAGCATGTGATGTTTTTTATAACATTTTAAACTTGATATTGTAAGTTGGACATATTATTTATTATAAAAAGGTAGCAACAAAGGTTGAATAATTCAGGGTAATGCGATTAATTAAATATTATACCAACAGAAAAATTGTTACAGAAAAAAAATGGGGACGTGTGCAAAACCATGCTTACAATGTTGAAAAAAAATGAGAATAAAAGAAAATAAAGCAGTTCGGAGAATTAAAAATAAAATAAATTAACGCCCAAAAAATAAAATATCGACAGTCGATGTACCGAAGAAATACGCATTCGTTGTATTAAATAAAAAATAAAGAAACCATAACATAACATGCCTTAAAAAAAGCAAACACAAAAACACAAGCAGTGAACAATTTTTACCAATTTCTTAAATAAATTTAACAAAAACATACGAATAAAACTCATACAACAACTTTTTTAACAAAAATGCAACGATTGGTGACGTCATATGATAGATCGTCGACATGTATTGCACGAAATTCGAAATATTCAAAAAATGGGTTAAAAATGAGAACCGCTAGCTGATGCCGAAGAGCACTTAAATCATGATCGCGGCAACGTGTGGGCTGTGGCACGAAGCTATCGCCATTAAAAGTGGTAGATCTTGTTTTTCAATACTGTAAAAAAGGTTACAAATTTAATATAAAGAAAAGAAAATATTTAACAAAAGCATAATAGTGGCAAAATCGCTAGAAAACGCGATGTTAAAGTTTAAAAATAAAAATTATATTTGTTCTATTTTTTAATATTAATATATACATTTTAAAATTGCAAATGGAAATAAAAATTAAAAATATACTCTTGATTATTCAAATTTACCATTATTTTGAAAAGTGACCATTTTATTTAATTTTATCTAAAAAAAAAATTAAAAATGTTAAAACATAACTTACTTTAATACTGCTGACAATTCTCCAACTGTTACTGGTTTACCTCGAACATATTCCGCCAACATTCGACTTTTCAACACTAGTTGTCGCAATTCGCTTTCCAAATGTTCGAGACACTATAAATATAAATGAACAAAATTTATAAATAACGGAAAGTACATATAAGGCGCTTGTTACGACTGACTAAAATAAAGATGACGTCACGGTGATTGACAATACATGTTTAACTACAAGAGCCCACAACGTTTTAGAAAATAATTACCAGTTTATGTAATAATACAAAAATGTGTATATTACTTATACTCTAAACTTATAAAAATAAACAACTATTTTAAACTTATAAAAATAAACAACAGTTATATAAAAAAATTTGTGTAAAAAAAAAAATTTTTTTTTGAACTTACGAATTGTGAAGACATTCCCATTAAATGCATCTGAGCAAGTTGTTGTAAAATATTATGAACTAATTTGGAAGATTGGGCTGGCAGGGAAGGTCGTTGTAAACGTTGTGTACTATATAGTTTAACCGTCCTGTAAAAATGTAAAATATAAGTACTAACACGCCATGTAAGCATATTAAATAGTATATATACAATATTTTAACTCTAATACACAGCCTTAGATATTTATTATTAAAAAAATATTTTTTACGTTTTTTTCTTTAAAAGTTTTCTAAATCTTTAAAAAAATATTTATTCAACGTTTAACTGTGTCACGTTTTTGAGCAATACCATATTTTAAAAATTAACTTTTTTACTTCAACACGTTATGCTCTTCTTAAATAGATATTTTTAAAACTTATTATATTCTTGGGTTTCCTATTCTTAAATTTAGAATCACGTTTATTTTTAATACTATAAGTTATATTCAACGAGTTAACCTAAGCATTGTCATAATGTGAAAATAGACAAAAAATATCGATGTATAATGACGTCATAAAAGGATTGGTTTTATCAAAAATAGAAATATCGGATTACAATAAAGAAGTAACTTAAAACAACACTGAAAAAAAAATGAGTTCATAGTCAAATTTAAAAGCTTTAAAAATAAATAAAAAACCCTAAGTTATTTCAGTTTTGTATTGTAAAAGGGGTTCCCTTAAAACGGGAGTTTTATATTTATATTCAAATGTTAAACATTAACACGATATCCTTAGACCATGGCGTAATGTCAAAAAATCAAACATAATTGCCTTAATAAAAACCCCGCGTAAAATTAAATAATACGACCATTTGTTATTATGCCAAACTTTCCAGTTGGTTTCCTATGTTTCTTTGTTTACTATGACTAACTTAAATCTTAAATAACAAGGTAGTGATGATATAATAGTAGTAGGCGTATACAAACAAGGCGATATTAAGGAATACACAAACGCCCTAGCAATTACGACGTACATAGAATTTGAGTAGGCTTTTACATATGACGTCATCCGGAAAGGATTAATATAGATTGTGATACGTGGGATCGATACTTAAATAAATAAAAAATGTCGTATATAGAATTTAGTAGATAACTACGCTTGTTTTTATATGATAAATAATACTGAATTATATTACCTAAAATTTATAGTGGCCTGTTAAGTGTGTTTTTTTTTTAAATTATTACAATTATAAAGTAAACGAATTTCGAAACTTAGTTTCAAAATAGGCATCACAATTTTTTTAAATGACTAATATTAACAAAATAAAAAAAAAGTACTCACCATGTATCAGTATCCGCATGTATGCAAATGGCTTCAGCTACAGCCTCATCTAGGGTTGGATTTCGAATGGTATTTGTTAAATCTCTCATTATTCTCTGGGGCATATCTGGATAGTTGTGTGTTCCGTGTAACACAAAATCGTTCATATATTCTGGGCTGTAACTGTAACAAAAAAAAATCAAAAATAAAAAAGGTTGATTTTAACAATATTTACTTCATAACCTATGTTTCTATAGATTTGTTCTTAAATTACAAAATATATACAAGACAAAATTATAACAAAAAGATTGGTTAAAAACTTACTCAGCCATTAGTGTCGCAAATCCTGTTGCAACTTTATTGTGGTTGCAACTTTTGGCATCAGCATTATTGTTGTTATTCAGTTCATACAGAGGTAGTTCGGTTAAATTTGCAGTAGGAAAGTCTTTTGACCCTTTAAGTTGGGGTTCGGGTTTATTCGGGGGTATTCCAGAGGCACTTACTTCATTAGGGGTAAGTGGTTTGGGTAAAGGGATCATTTTTAAATTTTGGGGTGAATTTTGTTCGGAGCTCGCCTTGAACGAAACGGTTTCGCTACCAACATTAAATTTTACTAAACCCACTGGACCCTTGGAGGGCAATGGGGGGGAGGTGGGACTAGTAGGGGTTTCGCTACTCTTGCACCTTGGGGTTGGAACGGGGGTTTTGCTGGAAGGCAAAATTGGGTAAATATTAGTTTGTGAGGCATTCTTTGAATCCTTAGCAGCATTAGTAAGTTCTGATGTTGTATTGAAGTTCTCGTAAATTGCAACATCATCTGTGGAAATAGACACCACCTTATTAGTCTCAGATATCAACGGTAATTTATTCTTTTCTGAACTAATAAAAGCAGGAGTGCTTTGCGATGTAGAAAGGGTTTCTGTATTTTCTTCGACTCCATCAAAATATTGATCAAAGTCGTTGTGATCCATTTCAACAGATGGAATACGAAGTAGTTTTAATTTTTGAAAATTGTTCATTTCTGGCAATTTCTCATCCAAATTTTTAGTGGTTTCTGGCTCAGTAGTCGGCAGGTTGCTCCTGCGAGAAGCAAGACGAACCTTTTCACCTGATTTGCACCTCCGGTGTCCGGGCACAAAGCTTTTTCTTGCCTCCACACAGGGATTGGAGACAGATCGTGAAGGAGTTTTTGTGGGTACTGGCTTAGGATTTTCAGCTTGATTTTTTATATGGTTTTGAATTTTTTCTTTTAAAAGTGCCTTGTGGCTTGGCACCGGTGAATTGGTTAGTGATTTAGTTAAAATTGGGTTACTAGCCCGTTGCACATGAGCTATGTGTTCTTTTTTTGCCTCCAAACGTCCGACAAAAGTGTCCGTGCACACACAAACATTGGTTGTGACATCGGTTAAAGAAGTTGACATTTTTCGTGCAGAAGAAGACCCCTTGTCGTTACAAGTATATGTCGGCACATCGGGCCAATCAATATAAAAGTCATTTTCTTCCTTTTTAGAGTCTTGGCGCATGCAGAACGATCCGTGCACATTACAAGCTAAAATAAATTAAACAATGATTATTTAAAGATAAGTTTAACAACACAAAAAAACTTATTTTTAATAGTAATTTTTATAGTAGAAAAACACTTACGTAAAGCATTGAGGCTACTAGATGATGTTTTAAGACTATCATCCTGAGTGGATTTTAAAAAATGATTCTTAACCAATGAAATTTTTGATTTATTGCATGCATCGTGCGATTGGCGTCGACTTTTAATACTTTTTCGAGGAGGAACAGCTTCATTAGAAAATGTTCTGTGTCTAAAAATAAAGAAAAACTGTGATTAAAAAATATTGAATTATTTAAAATACATTTATTAAAGTTTTACCAAGCAAAGGCTCAATAAATTAACTATTTGCAATATTTAAAAATTCTGCTTACTAAAAAGGAACAGAAACTAGAAAAACAATACAATGAATAAACAGTCACATGATAACTTTATTTTTATCATAACATAATAATGGTTCAGAAACCAAAACTAAATGGAGTCATACATGTTTATTTATTAAATTCAGTAACCAACAAGACAACATGTGACATATAGATTCATCTGTTTATTAGAAGCGCTTCACCACATTTTTAAATATACTGTTCCTAGCAGAAAGTAAATATTGATTTCAGATACCTTCCTACCACTGGTAAACACAAGTCTGTGCTAGTTTTAGCCTTAAGGTAATAAACTAAGGTAATATAGTTTAGTATTAAGATTGTGCATTGTTGGCAATACATAAAGCATTTGCATTGCCAGCCTTTATTTTATACTAGACTATTACTACATAAATACTAAAATTTACTAATATTTCTAAAGCATATTATGGGATATTCAAATATTTAATCTTACCTTATAGAGGATTGCATATTAGTTAAAGTCTTATGACTCCCAAATTGAATATTATTATTTTTGATCATCGGCCCGCTGTAGCTTCTCGACAAAGTAGCTTTATTATCCTCTACACCCAAGTCCTTGTAGGGTGAAGATTTTGACCTAGCAACCCCAGTTTTTTGGGGTGACTTTGGGGGTGAAATGTCTAGTTTTTTAGTGGGGGATTCAGTTGCTAGAGTTACAAACACATAGTCCTGATCTTCCAGTTCTATACAAGGCACACTTGTGAGATTAACTCCTTTAATAGCTGGTTTAGCAATTCCAAGTGACTGAAAAAATAAATAAATCATTACAATATTTCTAGTTTATAAATCAAGCATTAACTTGGTTTAAATTACATTTAAAAATAATAAATTAATGTGAACCTTTTTAAACCTATCATAAAAAAGACTTGACGACAAGATAATCACAATGTAACTCACCATTGGGGTCAAGAGTTCAGGAACAGCAATGACTTCGTCGACCCTAGATGACCTTATAAAATATGAAAGGACAGACAAGATGGTGGACACCAGCTCGTGTAAACTGCCAGTAACAATTGTTCGACTTACTTTTGTTGGACTGCCAACTGCACCATATAAATCACTGTAAAAAAAAAAATTTTAATTTTATATATATATTCTAAATAATTAAACTCCATTTAATTGAAAATAGGACATTTAGTACAGCATATATCAGTAAAAAAATTATGCATCATGCTTTTTGCATTTTTTTTCTAAAAAAACAACTAATTTGCATATTCTTATGAATAACCTAATTAAACCGGCCTGTATAGGACTTAGGATGTACCAAACCTTTAACAATAAACCAGTCTGCTGAGATTTAGTCATAGGACTTTGAGTCATAAGCTCCTTGTGCCTATCACAAGACATTACAAACACTAACTCTCACTGTTATGGATCATTTACCCTTATTTTTACAGATCACTGGCTACACACAATTAAGACCAAAAAATGTTCACAATTTTACTTTTTTTAACAATAAATTGAGTTAAAATTTTAATAATATTATTTTAAAATTGTAATTGGTATAGTTATTAGAAACAGTAAAATTTGATATTTTTTGGCTTAGCTCAGGCTATACTAGTAATTGAAAATTTACAATGGCTTTACTGTCTAGCCTAGTTTAACAATCACACGATTGTTAAAAAAACATTAAAACAAGAATACTGTTTTCCCATATCAAAATACAAAAAATTACTACCTAAAAAATTATTTTTAAAGATTTCAATTTAATTTAAAAAATTTTTTTTACAATTTTATTTTATTTTACTTACCCAAGTTGTGCCCACAGAGCATTATAATCGTTACAACAGTTGTCTTTAACAACACAACAACCATCAGAAGGTGTAACCGAATTTACCCAACCAAGGTGATTAGTTAATACTGCTGTCAATAACCCACTAATAAAGCTGAAGAAATATAAAAAAATTTTTACTTTTAAAAATGCCAGAAAAGTGAAAAAAAGAATAAAAATATGAAATAAAAGATAGGTAAATTTATACCAGCAAAAATATTCAGCAATATGTTTTATTAACAACAACAACAAAAAAACCACACAGGAAATGATTTTTACCTATTTTTCTGCCTCATATTATATTCGTGCGTTACCAATCTGGTGATGTCACCGAGAAAACAGTTCACCACTATGCTTCGCTGGTCGTCACCAATACTACGAGAGGACAAAGTCGACCACACGGGTTCTGGTAAGCGGGGGGTCGAGTAAATTAGCCTAAGTTTGGTTGAAAACCGATCCAAAGCCTGTGAATATATAAAAAAATATTATTTAAAAACTTTTTTTTTGACATTTTAAAATATTTTAGAAAATTATTGCCCAACAAATACTGTAAATTTTATTATTTTTTTCATTTTGTATTTACCTATACTAAGAATACTATATAACAATGTGTCACTTGAGTTGATATGACAGAGTCTAAATATGTCACCTTTTAATTCATAATAAGGTCAAAAATTATAATAATCATATGACCAAGAATGTAATCAAGTGATTAGATGTTAAATTATTTAATCAAACAATATTTTTTACCTTCATCATTTTTTCGGTGAAAGCATTCGTTGATTCAACTTCAAACGCTTTTTCAATATCTGCTTTTAACATCGTCATGTGACTCTCGATCAGCGGAAAATGCTCAAAGAAAAATTCTTGAAAGCATCTGTGTAAATACAAAAAATAATTGTCATATTTCCATAAATGTCGAAATACTTCTTGATTATTAAAAAAAAAAAATATTAGATAATTTTTTTAAATAGCTAATTTGAAACAGTTCTTACTTGGCATTGCTGGGTTCAGGACTACATAAAACAGCAAAACCAATTCTCATTCTTGTTTTGCGTAGGGACAACATTTTGTCTGAAGCCTATATAAAAATAAATCAAAATTTCAAAAAGCAATAACAAAATTATTGTTTTAAATTCACATTATTAATGCAAAAAATAAAAATCACGTACTATAGTTTTTTTAATACACAGAAACTTATGATTTATATTCAGAACAAAGCAGTGTCATAACAAATTAGCTACAATAAGGCAATTAATATGCTTGTTTATATCACGTATTGCATGACTGGATAATTGCAGCAAGTTGTTTACCTTTTCGTGCAGAATAAAACTGTTGCGTTGATTTTTGGGGACGGATTGTGATCGAATGTTGATGGAATTTGAGTGTTGTCTACCTGTAGCACCAAGTGAACCTAACAAAATTTAAATTTACAAAAATAATAAGATATATATATATGTGAAATACTAGTGAGTAAAATAAAAACTTTTAAACAATAAATTTGAAAACATTTTTTTTAACTTAAAAATTATAAAGTATATAATTATAAATATATTAATTTTTTTTTGTCAATTTAATTTTTTTTTTGCTGATTTCAAACTTTAAACAAATTTTCCCAAACCTGTGTGATTACTAAGAAGACCTTGAGCTGATCCAAGTATGGAAGACAGGGAAGAGGAAGAGTCGGATCTTGGAAAAACTCCAGCAGTGTAGGAGGATGCTACTCTAGAAGCAGGTGGATGAGCGGGAAGAGGAACTAAAAATTAAAATAAAAAAATATTAAACTAATAAAAGTAAATATATGTAACACTTGTTGTAGCAATTTTTTTTAAGATATAAAATAGGAGCCTAATAAGAGCTTTCAAATGCTTATTTACCAGGCATTGTTTTTGCTTTTCTTCTACTAGAAGTTGTGTTGGTTTTTTGCATTTCAATATGATTTTCAATTCCTCGGTCAAGACTACAAAAAGTCAAACAATTTTTTTATATATTTGAAATCAAACTTAATCAACGTAAGTTTGTTGAAATTGCTGACATAATATTTAAAAATTTTAAAAATTTCGTTCGCAATAACTAGGAAAATTAATTGTTTTATTGCCCGATTAATTGTCAAGTCACATGAATAATATTATAAAACAATTAAGTATTGCGAAAAGTCTTAAGTCTATTAAATGACCTTATGCAATACAAATTTGACTACCCAATAGAAAGTTTTACAACAGGAAACATAATGACTCACATATCACATGTGGCCAATTTATCACTTCTTATATGGCACGCTTGTCACTTTTTTTAGCAATTAACTAATTTCTATATTACTAAAAAATTTTGTTATTTTTGAAATATCATGTTGGGTACATACCTCACTGTAGTGGTGGTAGCAGTATCGGCTAGAGATTGAATACAAAATACCCTGCTTAACATTATTTGAGGGGGGTCTCTGTAAAATAATTATTTACAGATAAATACACAAATTCTACAAGACCAAAAATTACAAAAATAATTTGATATTAAAGTTTTACCAACAAACAACTGTTCATTTTTAATTTTGTTAGCGAATAATTGTTACTATTTTTTATTTATATACAATTTTCTTACCTTATGTAGTGGATTTTAAGGGAGGGAGCTTTTTGTGCCATGCCAACGGAACCAAATAACATTTCGGACAAAACATTCCAATCTGATGGCTTGCGCACAACCTTAACAAAACAAATATTATCTTAACCTATCTTGGAAAGTTTAAACTGGGACTACTTTTATTGTAAAAAAATAATAAATTAGTTAGCAGAAAGGACAAAAAACATTAAAAATTTGATAGAATTTAGTCTTTTAAAGTAAAAAAAAAATTGTTTTGCCCAACTACAAGTTATATACTCCTCTGATACATTATACTTTACCAATGCACCCTTATTTTAAAAAAAGTAAATGGAGCATAAACAGAATGCAAAAAAACAGGTCATGTAATACCTGGTATAAGGGAGGTCCTTCTTGCCGTCGAGTGTTGGGAGTTGTATGTAAATGCTGTGTTGGGTAAGATTTCTAAAAATAATAAAAAAATAAAATATTTTCCAAAAAAATAAAATATATATATAAACTTTTTAAGTAGCAAATTTTAGAAATTCTTCTTACATGAATTGTGGTCTCCACTTTTTGAATACTTTTCGAGTCAAATATGTTTTTCGGGTCACTGGTCACTCCTACCTCCTTAAACAGTACAAGCCTGATATCGGGTGGTGGTCGTTCAACCATTACGACAGCCTCGTTGCTGTCGATAACAACGGGTTTTTCATTTGAAGGAATGGAGGGATTGAGATTTTGATTTAACTTTGATTTACTAAAAAATGAAATACAGTATTTATATTCAAAATTACTTAAAAATAATAAAAAAAATTTATAACTATGCTTACCAAAATTTTAAAAGAAACATTTAAAAATATTATTTTAAATAAAAATCCATATGTTTCCTAAAACAAAAAAATTTTAATCTAAGCGCGAAAAATTTAAAACAAAGTTATAAATTATACTCTTATCTTAACAAAAATTTGATAGGCTGAGCTGCTGAGAACGAGTAGCAATTAAACAATAAATAATTTTAAATAAACAGCCTAACAAAATTAAGTAAACTAAACTGCTTAAATGAGCCCTAAATTTATGCATAACCTTAGTTACAAAGCAAACACCATTAGCATCAGCAAAATACTACAGTAAATCTTAGCTCAAGTACAATAAAACAAACATTAGTCTAGTCTCATAAACTTTTTAAACTAACAAAATCAAATTAATATCACTATGCTTTGACTTTTAACTATGTTACTAAATTCACACAGAGACACATATTAAAAAATTTTGGTCACACAGTTAACTAGTTAAAGGTATATCACAAGACATGACAACCTAGCAATGTTCATAGGAGGGTCACATGATTTACATGAGTCACATAGTCACACTTTAGACTAGGAAGCATCCAGAAATGTATGACACAGCATATTGATCAATTTAAAACCTTTTTTTAGGTTTGTCATGGGTTTCATGACCTAGTTGTTTTTTGGGTTCAAAAAATTGTTTTAATAAATTTGGTTATAAGTTAAAAATTTTACTGTTGAAGCAATTTATTTTACCTTTACATTTATACAAAACCAATAATTTAATATATATAATTTTAATCCTACATTAGTTTTTCTTTGTTAAATAATGATTTGATACTATTTTATAAACAAATAAACCCATTTTTATGATAAATTTTGCCTCCAGCATAATGAAATTATTCAGTTTGTTTATTTATATTAAATTATCATGACTTGTACCAGCCTATTAAAGGTGCAAGCATGACTACAAACCATGATGAAATTTTTTTTGACGTCAATTCTGGAATATAAAATTTTACTGTTGGCCGGTATATTTTTTGATTTTAATACTTACTTTTATGTTTTTGAAATTTTGAATGCCAATAAAAAGGCACGTGGCTAACTAGAATTTAATCATATGATTCTATTGACTAAAAGTTTGTGCGACTGTTAAACAAATATCACAAGACCAATATTGAATTGAATTTCACAAGCAAAAAGCAAACAAAAGTTTTATTGCTGTAGACATTAAAATCTAGTAGAATTTTTTTTAAACACCTACTTCAACTGTAAGGTGGATTGCAAAATGATTTGAAACTCTTCTTTGTAATATTTTTATAAAAAGAAATTTCACTTTTTGAACATTTTATAAAAACGTACCCGAAAAGATTACATTTCGGAAATTTTCCACTTTTCTTTTTTTCCTGATATCTTTTTTGAATTTTAGTAAAAATGTTATCCATTTTAAACGTGTGTTTGCAAAAGACCAGTTATCTACATTGCAAGCACTTTCAGGTTGTTTAATAATTTTCGTCTCGATTCAAAATGGTCACAGTTTTTTTTGTTTGCCAAAAACCTTTGTACATAACTCCAATTCTCACTTGAAAGATATTGGAAGAGCTGACCCTTAAACTCCTTTGTGAGTCAGCAAAATTTAATCATGATTCAATTATTTTATTTAATCTAAATAACATAATATTGTGTTAAACATTTATATCATTTTTGATAAACAAAGTTGAAAGCCTAACGTTGCAACAAAATCAAGCTATCAAATTACCATAGCCTTTCTACACTAATGGACTAACATTACTCTGACAATGGACCAACTTAAACTAAATCAATAATAGAGTAAACTGAATATTTTCATCTTTGTGACCTTTTTTTTAAAGAAACGCCTAATAAAAAAAATATATAAACATATTAATCCCTTAGTTTTATATCTTAAAAGTGACCTACTCTATTTTTTAAATAATATAATTGCTTCTTCTACAAGCAGAATTAGCCAAAATAGTTATATTCTGCCTTTTATTATCCATTGATCCGCTAAAAGACGATAAACAAACAAAATGAGTCAACTACATTGAAAACTTGTGTATTATTCAGTTATTACCAATCTTTTAATGTTAAGACAACATAAGCAGCTAAGTACAAGTACAAAATAACTTGATCGGCCAAAACCTTTCCCTAGAAACTAGTTTTAAAACCTTTGTTACATAATACATCTATTTACAAAGAAACAACTCAGCAAACTGTATTACTCGTATTACGAAATAAGAACTCTTTGCCAACCTAGCACAACGAACTCGTGACAAGTAGTCATGTGACTAACTGACAGGCTCATTGACGTCATAGCGCGTCACCACGAAACTGACCTAAGGTTATTTGTGTTGTGATCAAGAGCGCTAACATACGGATGCTAAAAATTTTGTCTTGTGATTTTTTTAACAAATGAATCTTAATATCACTATAATTAATTCCTATCTATATAACGTTAATTTAAAAGTAAAAATAAAACAAAAGGCACTTTTAAAATTCGTTTTATTTGCTACTTAAAATTATTTCTACATTTTCCCTTATAAATAGTTTAAAACTATAACCCAACATTTAAACAGTACAAATATTTCATTGCATACAGGAGTTAATTAAAAATAACAGCGGAAAGTGATAACGTATATATATTTATGTTTACTACAAAACAAATTAATATATTTCATAGAGATGTATTATAAATTTGTGTAACAAAATGTAAGTTATACACTAAACAATAAATCCTACCTTTTTACAAAGGTACAAAGACATTTGCATTAATGCTTAAAACAGACAAGCAAATAAAATAACCACAGTTGATTTAGTAGTAATTACAAAATTATTCCTGAAAAATTATAACAGTAATTTTTTCAAAATAATAACACTAATAATATTGTCATGACAAAAAGGAATATTAATTATATGAACAATGTGATGCAAGTTGAAATAGTTGTAATACTGAAATGAAAGAAAAATGTTTTTTAATGAAATAGTTATATACAAAATACTAATACTCAGCAAACTTAAAATAATTGCAAGAAATACTAGTGGCAAATTAAGACATGCACTATATAAATTTAACAATTAAGGCAACATAAGAAAATTAGAAAAATTTAAGTAAAACTTAATACAATTTACTAAACAAAAATTTCAGAAAAATTGGTACATTTTAAAAAAATGCTGATTTGCCTTTTTCGGTTGTATTTTAAAAGGCTTAATATTTTTATTATTAAAAAAACACAAAAAACACAGAAACCCCAAAAACTTGTTTCAAATTCAAGGACAAAAAAAAAGACATTTGAATTTTGTAGAATTTTCGAGTATTTTATTTTATTTAAAAAATGTGTAAAAATTAAAGCACAAGAAGTAAATTCTGATAAAAAAATTATATTTATTGCATTGAATTGTTAGGCAGAAAAATATAGCACTAAATAAGTTGCCTAATACTTGTATTACACATGTTTTATAACAAATTTGTAATATTGATGTTCTATGTATTAAAATAAATAATGCTTTCAGCATAACTTAATTAATGTGTGTATCTAAATAAGCTAACTGAGAGTTTAAAAACAAAAAATTAGGCAATTTTTAATTTTTGAATGATGACATTTTTTATGGAGCCAAAAGAAATATTCTGTAAAGGCCATTCATATTCATTTGGAACCTTGCCAGGAACATTACATTCAAAATATGACATCATCGGAAACCAGAACTACAAGAGAAACAAAAACGTTTATTGAATAACCAATAATATTCAATAGATTAAACTTAAAATATGCTTGTGCTACAAACTATATATTATTACTTATTTTATTAAGTGTTTAAAATAAATATGATTTAAATATGCCTAATATTAAAGTATACTGAAATAAGATCATTCTTAATGTCAATTTACTTAAATAATACATGAAAAGGCAAAAATTGTAAAAAAAACATAATTCACCTTGATCATTTTATTTTGCCAAAAAGATCTTGTATTTGCAAGAACATGATAATAAAGAAAAATTCTTGAAGTTATATAAAAGGCAATCAATCTTTAAAATATAAATTTTTGTTAACTTTTAATTTGAAAAAAAACGCAAACAAATAAAAACCCAAATTGATAATCAAATTATTACATTGCTGTTATTTATTATGATTATCAACACATCTAATATCTATAAACAGTGTTAGTCAGCACTTGTTGACAATGTTGAAAAATAATAACAAGATCATAGCATGATATTTACTAAATTTAGTAATTTCCTTCAACATATACACAAGAGGAAATACTTAGTCAAGGCATTTTATATAATTCGCCATTTTACAAAACATTATCTTGAAAAAAGAGTTTTTTTTGTTTGCACATACATGCAATTTATGGCATTAGTATATTGCTTACAGTTTAAAATGAAAAACAAATCATACTGTTATTTATTTTAAATAATACGACAATAAAACTATTTAATTATACAATTTAAATGTAACTACAGACAGAGGCTTATTTGTTCTGGCATTAGTTATAAAACTTACACGTCGATTGAATAATGTTCATGAGCAGCCAATATAAAGAAAACGCCGAAAAGATTGAGGACCCATGACATAGTGTGTATCCCATAAAGCCATGGTGGTGTGTCTTAAATAAACAAAACATAAATTATTTAAAAAATCAGAAACCATAAAATTAATTATTAAACCCTTTATTACCAAATTTGGTAAACTTTAGTGAAATTAAGTAAAATATCTGTCAAAAAATCTTAGTTATTCTCAAAATATTTAATGATTTAAAATTTTAACCTACATTCTGTAATGAGGTGATTAAAAAGAGTCAAGTAAGCAGTGTGCCCACTGAACATGTAATCTCCACAGGTTTGTAAACCTGTTAAAGTCATTCCAAACCCAGTCACTATTTCAGTTGCTCTGGTGATTCGTTGCCATGGCGAATTAAATTGAGCTAAAAAATAAATAGAGGTTTTATGCTACGTCTTTGATTTTATTTATTATAAATAAATTTTTTTGTATGTGATTAGAAAATTTTTTTGATAAACCTAACTAATGAAAACAACTTTTAAGTAAACACTGTAAGTGACTTTCTATCGGCAATAAAAAAGTGTTAACAGATTAAATGTAAACACAACAACATTTACATAACTGTTATACTAATACATTTTTAAGTGAAAATTTACCTTGACAATTTAAATGTGAGCCTGGAACAGATAAAGAAGTGACAAACATAGTGACTGATCGCAGCAGAAAGATTGTACTAGCAATACTGAAAAATCTCCGCATTACAATTGCCCTGAACAAAAACTTTGTTACTTAAATTAAAGAAATTTCTGAATTTAATGGTATAGCTAAAATAAGGCTATATAGAAATAAAAATCATATAAAATAATAAAAACCTACACAACGTTAAACCATTGATGTAAATAAAATATAGGGGACTTTACGACCAAATAATAAAATATTTAATTTTATTTAAAGGTTAAACCTTTCGGTACTCATATTACTTTAGTAATTTTTATGTCAAAAAAGCAAGCATAAACAATTTTTTTTACCTATGCTTGTGAAAAAACAGAATTGTTACAAACATAAACATAAGAACCAGACCACAACATTCAGTCATCTTAAATGCATAAGGAATAAGAGGAATGTTATCAAGAAATATATCAGGAAGGGGTGGATGTTTTTGTTTGTCAGGAACTCTTTCATGGACAATAACCATTGTGTAAGCTGTGATCCAAGACACTATTACCGCATACAAAAAACTAACCTTAAAAAGAAAATTAATTGTTAAAAATTTACATCGGGCCTAAAATAAACCATGCTGGAATAATAACATTTTACTTTAAAAAAATTATATTAAAATTCTTGTCAATGTTTGAAAAAATCACATAAATTTTTTTTTTTATTAAAATTTTTATAAAACAAGAAAATTTTAATTTTTTTTTAAAAGTTTAAAAATAGATTACAGCAAGTTTTTTGTATTCTGGTTTAAAAACGACAAATTCTTTTCTTTTTATTCCATTTCCACCTCCATTCAAACTACCATGACTTGTATTAGAATCCGTACTAAACTCATCAAGTGAGATATTATTGCTTAAAATTGTTCCTGATCTTGTAAATTCACGAGTGACGTATCTTGGAGAGTGGTCAAACAAGGAATTGTTGTTTTCATTATAATCTAAATCATTTTGGCCTTTCATTAAATTGATATAAAATAAAACATATCTAGGCTATTGTATATCTTACACTTGTTAGACTGGTCCAAATTTTTATTACCATACTGCATAGATTTTAGTAAATATCACATATCCTTTTTAATTAATTTACGTCTTTGAAATTGGGACTATACAAGTAGTTACTTAAAATTTCTGTAATTCAAACATATGACATGGATAAGTTGATTAATCTAGGCATTTTTAATAAAATGTAAATTTTATTTTACTACCTGCAACTTGTCTTTGTTCAATCGCATGTTTTTGTTGAATGGTTCTTAGACACTTGCCGAGTTTTTTAATATCAGACAATCTTTTTAATTGCAAAGGTGGCTCCTTTAAATCCTTAAAAAGTTAAATAAAAACATTTTATTTATTCTATACAATACTGTAGATATAAAATTGAATTTCTGACAATAAGTAATGAACCAATGCCATAATAACTAATACCTAATGCTTTTGTAAGTCAAAACACTTGCTACGCTACATGAAGCCCCAGGTTCGAACCACACTGCTCTTACACCGTAGCGCCCTTAAGTAAGGCACTATAAACGATATAAACTCCTGCTAAACCAGTACTTAATCAGCATCTTGATTATTGGGCAATTATAATTAATAATAACCCAAACTGTCAAAAGGAACTCAGGACTGGGTCAAGGTAACAGTTGTTACTATATGATCAGGTTGTGGGGGTATCAGTTGTTACTTTATGACCTTCCCACATCAAGAATAAAAATATATATAAAAATGGGATGTTTTGTACCAATAAAAATTTTTACATAAAACAATATCGAATTACCCGTTCAGTTAATGCAAGTAAAACTTCTCCATCTACTTCATGTTCATCGCATAATTCCATTGACAAATTTTCAAACCCTTCTGTAACCAGCCATTGCTTTACTTCCACACAACTCCACTCTGATATTTTCATATTTATTTAATTTTTATTTATCTAAACATAAATTGAGTTCTTTTCCTAAATGTTGTATATACACTTTTGAGCCCTTAAGTTAAAATAACAAAATACACAGTTTACTTTAAATTGATTTTTACTTTAAATGTATATATAATACATAGTATTAATATAATACATACTAACCAAATGTTTTTATTTAGCCTTTTTTAATAGACTGTTTAACATATTATAAACATACTTCTGAACAGCAAGCACTAAGCAGCGATCACATTACATCAAGTGATTACTGGCAGACTGGCAAACTGCTGATTAATAATTTTAATGTAACCTGACTAATCGTTTATTGCAGAATATTTATTCATAACTAACAACAAAAAAACTTTAGTAATTAAACCCTTATAAAATGACCTTCCTACTGCTTGATATGTATCAAAAATCCTTCAAAACAAAGACTAAACGCAAAAATGTTTGTGTTCTTGATTTTACTTCAAGTCAGCTGAGCAAAGTCCTTTATGACGTAATAACATGTGCCTACATACGTAAACAAATAAGTCATCGTAAAGCGAAAGAAAATTAATCACCTGTAACTGCGTCGTTAGCCAATTTAGGGATAAATTGATTATTTTTCTATGTGTACCAGATAAGAAATAAACTAAAATTGTTTAAAATTACGGTGAAATTAAAATATTTTCTAGCATCCAGTCGTAGTGTTGCCCCCATTTTAAGCTGTAGGGGTTATGGAATGAAAGTATTAAATTAAAAACTCATATGTTATCATGTTGCTGCATAGCCTAAAGCCAGGCAGAAGCAGTTAAGTGAAATCACCAGGTCACTATCTATAAACTATGTAAGTTAATTTAGCTTGGGTCGAAACAGAGAATCAAAAAAGTTTCCTATAAGTTTATTTAGAGTATGCTGTCTTTCATTTTTAATAACAAACCTTAAAAAGGAATTTTTTTTATTTTTCATCATTGAAATATTTGTAATTAGAATTAGACCCTAAAGTGGGTTAACAAAATTCAAATATCTCTTTAGACATGTAATTAAGATGATGCTTATTAGTGAGAAACAAAATGTATTTGAAGGCACACATTACAAAGGGCATATTTACAATTAGGGAGAAAGTTGGTGCAGATACAATTAAAGTGTAACAAGCACGCATTTAAAAGTATTGTAACCATGCAATTATTAACATGATTAGGCATAAAATTTTAATACAGAACTTTTAAAACTCTTCCATTTTACATCTTGGCAGTGGTCAGTAAGCAATCGTGAAAAATAATAAAAAAATATTTTTAATTTTTTTTTTAGTATTAATATAATACATACTAACCAAACATATTTGATTAGCCTTTTTTTTAATGGACTGTTTAAAATATTTGTTAGTGATTCAACAGATATACACACAAAACATAAATATATACAAAGGAACATATCAATTGTTATTTAACGGAAATAAATATAATTAATGAAACTTCTAAAAGTTTAATGTCATAATTTGAATAAACTGGAAAATGTAAAATTTTCTGTAAAGAAAAAAAAACAAATTTTGGCCTTCTATAGAATATGCAAATCAAATTTATCATTAATATAGACAAATGTAATAATCCCAGAATTTTAAATAACTTTAATACAAAATGTGGTAAAAAAATTAAAGAAAAAAATACATATACAAAAGTTCATAAGCTGAAATATTGCTTGATAGGTTATTTCATTCTAAATTTTAGGAAACTAAATATATATACACAATTAATAATGGCAACATTTACACAAATAGTCTTACTTTTTATGCTACAAAATCCACAAAGGCAAAATAATAGAGATAAAGTTAAAAATAATAAAAAATTGCTTAGTATCACTTGAATAGACCTGTTCTATAACATATTAATGTTCAACTACAATAGCTTAATGTATTATGGGAATATATGAACAATGAGCTTATATAAAATGATATGAAATAAAAGTTTAAAAAAATGAAATATGTTAAAATAAAATTGGTAAAAACCTAATGCCATAATAATTAGTGCAAATATTCTTAAAAAAAACACGCAAATAAAACCAAATATTTAAAAAAGTCTTAAAGTTATATCAAATTTGGTAAAATTAATATTATCCACAATTAAAAATAAAAGTTAAACAATGTAAATATGAATTAAATTTGGTTAATTTATAAGGTTAACTTAATGTTAGTTATTTTTTTTTAGAAAATATATAACATTTAAAGCTATTTTTATTGAGGTTTTAAATTTATTAATTGCAAGGACCCTTTAAAACAATTTTTTTTTAATTTCATGGAACTTTCACGGTAACTTTACCAAAAACCCTTTTCTCCCTTTCAACCAATATATTTTTTAGCTGCAATAGATGGTATACAAAAAAGTATAAAAAATTACAAAAATTTCCTAAGTTTTTTTCCATTACACAAATCCTCAAGACATGCTCGAACATGGGATATGTGGCGCCCCCATTTGTTGGAGAACTTTGTCAAGCCACTGAAGGGGGCCGTTGAGATGCATTTCAACCCAGCATGGGGTTGAGGTGACATGTTGACGGCGATATTCGGCACCCCAGCCCTTCACGAAACTCATACGGATCGTACACATTCTAGTTAGTTGGTATACAGCCTCAAAACCTTGGTTGACAGATTGGGATAGTAGAGCAGCAAATTCCTGAAAAATAATCATTTAAATTTATCAATTTTCCTTTTACTTCAAAAACAAAATTTATTTTTAATTTATGTAATTTAAGATTTTTTACATGAAAAATAAAAATTTAATAATATTTTTTTTAAGGCTCAAAAAAATCTGATTTTGAAGTAGTTCAGAATCAAATTTTTTTTACAATAAGAATAATTTTACAACCATTTGTAACACTGTACTGAATACTTAAAAAATTAAATTAATAATATACATTTTTTATTAAAACTTGGTTTCTAACCTGATTATTGAAAATTTTAAGATGGCAGCCTGGAGGTATTTTAACAACTGTGGCAGGGTGCCATCCGTACCTTCTGTTACAATTTGGACTCTGTACAAATATGGCACTGTCACTCAGACACTCAGCAAATACCTCACCAGCAATGTAATACAATCTCACACCTAAAAATAAGGTAAGTTTCGCCACTTTATTATTTTTACTAAGTTTAAAATTATTTAAGAGTATTATAAACTTTATAGGCCTACCGCAAATATTATGAATTTTTTTTAAATAAGTTAAAATTAGGTTAGGTGAAGTGGCTATTTTGAAGCAAAACTCCAACTCCCTTAGGTAAGAAAAATACTTAAAAATTAAATTTAATTCAGTTAGTAATGACCCTTGACATTGTAATGCATTCCTAACCTTAACATAACCTTTTAAAACATTCCAGAAATAATTGGTTTACGAATATTTTGAGATTGGTGCAATAAAAAACCAATGTTATAAAAAAATAATCTAGCGTATTTAAAAAAAATGCAATTTAAAAGTTCAATAAAGAAATCTTTTTAACAAAATGGTATTGCAAATTTCCAAATTATTTTCCTAATATGCTACATACAAGGAACTAAACAGTATTTTACCTTTTCCTACATGTCTTCTTGTTATTTCAACATGTTGGGTTCTGTTAATATTCGAGAGTAAACCGAGACAAAACCTTTCAGCATTCGAGGGATCAGTAAATCCATCCACGGTGAGGGATTGTTGTGTAGCATGGAATGTCTCCCCTAAAACATTTTTTAATCAATTTTAAAAATTATTTTGTTTTTTAAAAGTCTTATTAAATTAAGAGGTTATTATTGCCTATTAAATAGCAATAAAAAGATGCCAAAGTGCATTACCTATTCTTTGGTTAAGTTCATAATAGGAGATAGAACACCAAAAGGGAGGTTCTTGATAAGCGACTGATTGCATATCTTCCGATCCACTTCCAGTTGTGCTACTTTGTTGGCTTGTTCCATCTAAAATTAAGAGAATATTTTAAATCCCTTTTAACGAAAAATGTTTATTTTTTTATAGACTTGACCATACGTTTTCTTCTACTAACTCATAAAAACGTTTGTTTACTATTACTTTACAAATAACATGGATCTTAAATAAACTCAATTGCACTTTAGAGTCGTGTCATCACAATTTAATTTCATAATAATTTGAACTTTAAATTGACATGTGTTTATTGAGGTCTTACAGATAATTAAAAGTTATTAGAAAATGAACATCTTTCGTATTTACCAGTGAACATTCCTGAGGGTCCGGGACTTGATAAATTTGAACCCGACTCACTGAACTCACTGTCTTCACTCATGTACCCCGGTGGAGGACTTTCCGGAATTGTAAAATTTCCTGATGGTTGCATACCTAAAATAGGAGTTAAATTTTATTAAAATTATTGAAACATTTTGGAATAAATTTAATATTTTTTATAAATATATACACACATTGGGAAATCAAAATTTCAATTAGTACATAACTGAGATAAAAGAAAAATTATTTTACATAAAATGTATAGCCTATACAATTTTTAACAATCAAGCAGTTTTTATTTTTTTTAAGTTTGATTGCATAGGCTCCATCAATCTTAATTAACTAAATTTCAAATATTCGTTTAATTTTTTTTAAAGTGGGTTTAAAAATTCTGATTAATCATAAAATAAATAAGTAGTTGCCATTAATATTAAATTAAGTAATGCATAAATCAAACAGCCACATCCTATTATAATTAGGGCCATTAAGTTACTAATTTTTCAAATAACAACAAAACTTTAAAGTAATTACCAACCTTCTACAAAATAGCAGTAATAATAACAAAAATTTAGTAATATTTTTTAAAATGATTTTTCTTTAGAAAATTAAATACAAAAAATTGGATAACTTACTGGGTTCATAGGTCGCATTTTCTGGTACAATTGACCAATCATCAAGAATTGGTAGCTCTGTTGGTAATGGTTCCGTTTGTCTGGGAACCAATATTGGTGGTAAAGCTGGTGTTTCAACTCTGGTGTAATGGTACGGGTTTACACAAACCTTGAATAGTAAAAATGTATATAATGTTAAAAATTTTAAAAATATTCATTGTATGTATATAATATTTACTGTATGTAAAGATACTAAACTGCAATTTAAGAACAGAGCAAAAGACTTATTTTTTATTTTAAAAATAAATACAAGCTTTGTAAGTTTAATAGTGCAATAAAAACAAAGGTTTTAATTGATAGAATTCATAGTAAATTGACTTTTGTTTCCTGTTAAACTCTTTTAAGTTACAAATCACTACCGGTGATTGCTATTTTTACAAAAAAAATTTTACTAATGTCGATTCTGAAAACATGTCAAATTTTTTATGTGATTGGCGTTAAGAAAAGGACATCAAGCTTAATGACCCTAATAAAAAGTGTAATTATTACTTTAAATAGCTAATAACTGCTAATAAAATTTAAAACATAGTTTTTTTCAAGTTGTAATTATATTCATGCTATTATTTACTAAGTTTAATATTCTAGTTTAACAAAATCGAATATATACAAAAAAAATATGTAGTCTGCCAATTTAAAGGTATATATAAACAAATGACTTTTACAATGGATTAATCATATTAAATTAAATTTGTGGGAAAAACATGCTATTAATAAACTAAAAAATATGAGTCCAATAGTCTACTTTTAAAAATAACTTCGGTTTACATGAACAACGTAATTTGTAAAATTCCATGATAAAATTCATTCACAATAAACAGAAAGCGGTTTCAATTAAAAACTGATTTTTCTATGAATGGCCTAATTAGCAAAATCACATGCATTAATAGAGGTTGTATCAACTATATTAAGAATAAAACTGACTATTTTAATTATATTTTTAAATGTTAAGCACATTTTAACTACTAAATAATCAGAGTTTCTTAGAAATGGTTTAGATAAAATATTTACCCATGCAACTAAAAGAAAATATAAATCAATTGCTGAAAAAATGTTGTAAGAGAAATATTACCTCATCGCGCTTAAGTTGAAATGCATATTCACATTTTTCCACAGGTCTTAATTCGTGGTGATTTCTAAGATCAGGCCATCTCCATAAGCGACAATATAAAACATGAGGTAATGACTTCTTATGGGATACCTGTAAATATTTATAAAAAATATGTTTTGTAATAATGTCATTATTGAAAAAATTGCAGGCCTAATAAAACAGCCTTAATTTTTTTGGGGGGGGTTTATCTTACTAAATTTTACTACTAATTAAAATCCACAACATTTAAAGTTTAATATTTTATAGAATAATAAATAGGATAGGCTATATAGTTTACCTGCAATCTTCCATCTAGAGACCGAGGTATTTTCACACATTTTGTGTCAATAGATTGCTTAGTAACAGCCTTTTTCAAATCATCAAGCCCTCCACTTTTTTTTAACTTTTTCACCAGACTTTTAATTGCTTTTTCCGCAAATTTTTCGTCCTATAAATTGATTAACAATGTGGTTAGTTAAATCTTTACCATAGTATTTATAACATATAAAAAATACACATAATATATATATTCAACTTTACTGGACTTTTAATACAATAAAATTTTAAATGTTATTTAAGGATAGTACCAAAAAGCTTAAAAATAATAATTTTATAATACAAGATCAATAAAAAACAATAACAGTGTACTCAATAATTATTAAGCTTTTAATTAGAATTATAAGTTTAAAACCCCAAACTAGAAATATTAATTCGAAAAAAAAATATAAGTTTTAATACAAAGAAAATTTTAATGGAGAATATGTAACTTTAACAATTTAGCAAGTTTACTAGTCTTAACAAAAAAGACAAACCACCTTGGATAATATTTTTGTACATTTCTGTTGTTGAGTTACTAAATGCAAATAATATGCTTAACTATCAGACTAAAATAAAAACATACAAAAACATTCACCTGAGCTGACATTTCCCCTCTTTTCCATCCAAGTAATTCCTTAACAACCGGAGGTGTAAACTGCAACATTATTTCTATTTTTGTATCACTTCATTAAAATAACCTTTGTAAGCTAGAACATGAAAAAAAATTTCAACCGAAGTTTTTATAAAAAATACAAACAAACAGACAAATAAAAACTAAAAGCAGGTGGAATTTTAAGTCAATTTCCTACTGTTTACCCTATGTCTGTAGTTTTTATTTATGCAAACTAACCCCAACCCACTTTCCTAATCTTTGCATAGCAGTATTTTTTTTTTGACTTCCTTGATTTTCTACGAACAGAAAATAAAAAAGTGTTTTCCGCGAAAAAGTTCGTCTAGTGACGTCACGAATGAATAAATAATCACATCGATGAGTCATCGAAATAATAAAAACAAAATATACACCCACGCCAATAGTAAATAGCACGCGATCAACATTGGTTCCCAACGCAAAAACCTAAACAAAAAGTTTTACTTGCCTAGGAAAATCATTTATTAAATAATAAAAAAATTCTAAAAGGTTATCCTCAATCGAATCAAACATCGTTCGCCAACTCTGCTTGATGGCACGTTTTTTTAAGTTACGTTAATAAAATTGCATTTGTCTACATTTGCAAACAAAAATACCCATTTATAGTAATTGACTGCCCAAAATTAAAATTTTACGTTAGCATAGTAATATGTGTCGTATTCAATTATAACTCATTGCATGCATATTGTGGTTAAACCTATTAAAAAAATGTGACTAATTAACAGTCTGGAAGTCGACGTGTGTGTTTAAGAATTAAAATGTATTAACTTACCGTTCTGTAAATATAAGGTTTAAACTAAACATATTATAATATTCAAGTTTTGACAAAATTTTCTTCAGAAGAACAAAGTAAAAAAAAAATTTAAATTTAAACTTTCAACTAACACCAAAGTTTTTTATTTAACAATTTTTTGTAAGGTCTGTTCTTTCACGCGTTAACAACATGGTATCATAGAAAATATTGTGGCAAACTAGTTTATTACATTACAGATTTTGTTTATCCAAATTAAAATTATCTTCATTAAACCTGAATTGCAATTTTTCAATGACTGCATGTGAGCTATAAGTTTAATTCAAAGTCACACTAAAAATACTAAAAATTCCTTCTTACAAAAAATACTCTTCATGCCTTTAGAGTGTTTATGCAGAAATTTAGGAGAAGTTAAAGTTAAAATTATGTTATCTTAATGGTCGATAAGAATTTTATATTAATAAATGAAGAGAACCTCATATTTTAAATGGGTGTAAAACAATAACCTCAATAAAATAATCAACTCGTAACAATTTCAAAATTTAAAAGAACAACATTTTTGGATATGCGGAAAATTGACGGAGCAAAATAATACGTATTTAAATAAAACGGAAACAAATGAAAGGAAAAAGGCAATACAACTAGCTATTACCGCTTTCAACAGCTTTCCCCCGCAACTATTACCACTCATAAAAAAGTTCAGACAGCCAATATATCAAGTTTATTATTAAGTTGGGGCAAGTTAGATGTAGTTAAGGTTAATAGCGAAAAAATCCTTAAAAAACTATACAAAATGTATTCCTAAATAATTTAAGTGTATGCGTAAAATAAACTCGATGGTAGTAAGTTAGCAAAAAAATAATCGGTTTCTGTTTAGAAGGTGTGTACCTATTGTATTTATTAATTCATGCATAACGTTTGGTTGACAATTTATTTCTTAATAATTACAAAAAGGTTTAAACTAAACCAACCGATCGTCATACTTGTGTTTGAATATGTTTGTAAATCCCTAACTACGTTTTGTATTATTAGGCCTTGTTGTAGCTTAGCATATTGCCAATTTTTTCCCACTCCATTGAAATATAAATTTATCCTCGAATCTTTAAATAGTGCTTGTTTATTTAATGGTTGTACTTATGTAAATAAAAAAACAATTACTAAAAACCGAGCTGGCATATTTTTAAAAAAAAATCGCTGGAAGTACAATGAGTTATTGTGAATTCATTTTTTATTTTTCAAATGGACCTTTCGATTCACTTGATGCCACGATACCGGAGGTGTATTCTGAAGAGGTGGTCCGAGTTATTGAAGGTTTTAAAGATCAAGTTTACAACTTAGAGTTGCACAAGTCTTATTCTTGTAATGGTGGGCATCAGTTTTTGACTAAACCAACAACGAAGATACAAACATTTATGGGACTAAGCCACTTCCGATTATCTGGCAACCCATTTTGTTGGTCCATAAATTCGTCACATTGCATTATGTACTTTACAAATAAAATGAAAGAGATTGGATGGAAATGGATTCATCCAACATTTGCGCGAAAACCGATAGAGGAGAGATATGTTACACTGTATTTTGAAAAATAATTACCTAATAAATAATATTATTTATTGTAACCCAACGTTTAATTCAAAATGTAAAACTCCTCTGTAATTAAATGACTTTATAATTTTTTACATTATAACAATCGCAATCCTATACAGTTATTAGAATATTTGTTAAATTAAAGTAAATCATTAACAAAAAATCTCTAGATGATTGATATTTTAATTATTATGTAGTGTTTGCATATTACACAAACAACAGTTCATAGAACAGTTACATTTCGTAGGGAGGCTTTGTAATAATTTTATTTTAATGAAGATTTATTTTAGTTTAATTTGTTTTTTTTACTTAAACAAATCTAAGCATAGCGTTAGAATTCCTTATAGTAAGCGCATACGCGAGTTTGTTTGATTAAGCTAAACAATGTTTTTTGAATGAACAGCAAACAAAAGAGTTAAATAAACTATAAGTATGACATAAAACAAAAAAAAAGTTAAATGAATCGTGGGCAGTAACTTAAACTGTCTGACTGCCAGTCGCTCGGTTGTTTAAATAAAAATAAAAAATCGCCAAATACTTTATTAATTTGTTAACAAAACACGTAAATATTCGTAAGTCTAAACAGTTTTACCTATTTTTGTTTAAAAAAAATAGTATACAACATCGTGCAATTTGATTGTGATGTCATAATCTACTAGAGTGACGACATAACCTGTTTTTTTGGAAAACTAAGATTGCAGACTAACTACAACACCAATATTAATAAATTTTTGAATATAATCTACCATCAACACATTTGTCAATATTAACCCAAGTTGTACGAACCAGGTCCCCACTGTTCAAATTTCAACATGAAACAAATTTTTGCTACGCGATGTATTATGTCAAGTTAAACTACATATAAAAAATGAAATTCGTGCAAAAATAAAGATTTAGCCTACCCTCTTAAACATACATACAACTTAGAACAAGTCTTCAATAACCTTTTTTTAAATTCCTTAGCGTTAATTATACACTGCATTGTTGACAAAGAGAGCATACATTAAAAAAAAATTATATTGATGTTGAATTAGGTTTGGTTAGTATACGTTATGCAAATACAAATAGTAATTTTCTAAACTGGCATATAGCAACAGGCATATTGCATTAAAAAGATAGACTTAAGTAAAATGGTTTATTGTGAATTGTCGCTAAGCCATACGGCTCCCACAGTTTCTTCAGTTGTGGTCAACATACCAGATATGTATTCTGAAGAAATAATTCAAGTTATGGAAGTTTTCAAAGATCAACTTAAAGACCCAGCAAATCATAAGTCCTGTAATCATTCGCCTTTTAATGGGAATACCTGGCAGTATAACAAATACGGAATATTAACTTACAGGTTAAGTGGTTTAAATTGCAATCAAACGAGTTTGTCACTATGCATGGTATACTTCACAAGTCAAATGAAAGGAAACGGTTGGAAATGGATAAACCCGTCTTTTTCAAGAGAACAGTATCGTTCTTCAGTTGAACTTTATTTTGAAAAATAATTGGTTGTTAAATCAAATTAGTTTCGTTTATTAATAAGTTTAATTGCTTAAATAAAAAAGATCCTTACAATTAATAATACATTGTCATGGTTAAAATATTTGACTGTATTAAATTTTTTTTTTTAAATAAAATTAATCATTAACAATTTTTAGCCTAATTTTTATATTTAAAACGTAGTGTTTGCACCTTACACATACCAGAGTTTACCATACAGGCCGATAGGGCAATTTTGTATGGCGAAGTACTAAGCGCTACCGATAACTAAGCCAGCATTTAAAACATCGATTTTGCTCATAAAACAATATGCCAAAAAATGTGTGTGTTGGTTTTTTAAAGCCTGGGAATTTATATATTTAAATTAAAAAGGAAGATGACAAATATTGTGAACGCCTGTTAGCAGATAATCAGATATAACATAAAAACCATATTTACCCTTATTTTGGTGGGAAAACTTGTAAATATCTCTAAGAACTAAAATAAAATTTTGTCGTATGGTATAACTAAATAATTCCTTTTTTTTATTGTGAAGTACGCGCAAGATCAAATTGATTCAAAAATGTTTATTTCGTAACACAAATAAAAATAATTCAGCTAAAATAAATTATTTAAATTTCAGTTCATATTTTTAAAGTTGCATACTTTGAAAAAATTCAAAAAAATAAAACATTATATTGACAATATTTTTGCCTTTTTTTCTTTAAAAGTTATCCTCAAACAGTATAAAAAAATTGATTCCCGCCTTCATTATAACAGTCACACGTACGCAAATAAAAAATTTTATATTTAAAACAGGCGGCAGCAGTTATATTAGAACAAAAACAGATGCAGACAAAATGTCTTATTGTGAAATATCGCTGTCTTTTTTATCTAAATTTTTGAAAGAACTTACTGTCAAGACACCAAAAAGTATTCTGAAGAGGTTAACCAAGTTATTAAAGGTTTTACAGATAAAAAAAAAATCCAGAATTCGAAAAGTTTTGTCGCTGTCAAGTTGACCATATGTATTCTTATCAAAAAGTGGACAAGCCAACACTTAAAGGAATAAGTCATTACCAATTAAAAAGAAATCCCAATAGCGTTTCGTGTGATAAAATTGATTCGTCAATATACATTCTATACTTTACAAATCAAATGAGAGAAATAGGATGGAAATGGATTCACCCAAAATTTGGTCGGAATCCGAGGGATGAGATTGTTACACTTCATTTTGAAAAATATTAGCTTAATAGTAACCCAACGTTTGATTTATTTAAAAATGTAAACTATTGTATCAATTGAATGACTTAAGAATTTGTAAATTGTAACAATTTAATGATGTACAGTTATTACAATGCTTGTTAAATTAAAGTAAGTCATTAACAAAAATATCGGTTGTCTTGAATTACATTTCTTACGCAGTGTTTGCCTATTACACAAGCTAAAGAATATAGAACAGTTACATTTTGTCGTGTTTTTAAAACAAACCAATTTGATTATTTATTCCATTTGTTTCCATATTTAAAAAAAATGCTTTCAAATTATATCCGTAAAAAAATCATTTTTATGAAATCTGGTCTAAAAATTCCGTTTCCATTCATTTTTTTCTTTCATTTGTTTCCTTTTAGTATTTATTTTCTTTGTATTTTTTTCAGTTTCATTTGTTTCCGTTAAATTTTTTTTTTTAATTTATTCCGCGCCCCTGGTGTCCCTTTAGAAATTTTATTTACCATCGATTTAAAATTTCTCAATATTGTGCTGTTAAATTTGGAATCGTTACTTTGATATTGTTAAAGGGAAAGTAGGCGCTTAAATAAAAGTCACCAGTTACGCTAATTTTATGCATATCGCAATAAAACGATAAAATGGCGTATTGTTTTTTAACATTGGATTCTGACTTTGAATCTAATGAAACTTTACTTACTACTAAGATACCTGTACGACAAACGGGGTATTCTACAGAAGTATATGAAATTATTGAAGGTTTTAAGAACGAATTGAACGATGAAGACTTACACAAATCTTGTGCACATTCGATTTTTACTACAACAACAAACAGTTATTTACGAATGGGAATAAACATATACGAAACTTATGTATTCTCCTTGAAAAGGTGTAAACTATTAAGCCCTGACCTATGTATTGCATTCTTGACAAATGAAATGAAAGAAAAAGGATGGAAATGGATGAACCCGACTTTTACGTTGGAGAGTGGACCTATACATCTCAACTTCGAGAAATAATTTTTAATCAAACGTTTAAATATAAAACGCTTGATTTTCAAAAAATTGTAAAAAAAGAACATTAACGCTGTATTGATTAAAATACATTTTAGATTATCACATTGTAGCAATATAATAACGCTGTTTAAATTTTTTTAAATAAATGATTAACCGAGTTGTGTCATACAATTGTACTTTTACAACATAGTGTTTGTTGATCACGTTTTTTAACGACGTGTTTGCAATGTTCTAATCGTTTATATATTAATGTTTTATTTTAAACAAATATAAATACAATAAAGTTTAACCTAATACACGTACAAATTTTTTAAATTTATCATTCAAAAATGTGTTTTTATTTTCTTTGTTAATCTACCAAATAAATAATAAACAAGTCATTAACAAATAGTAACATTACTTTCTTTGTTAGCAAAATATTAAAATAGATTAAGTTCTGCCATATGCTAGCCTATTGGCAAAGACAATAGTTTGCCGTGAAGTATCTATCGCTTTACTCTTTAATTAAACCATTGTATACAACAATACATGAAAAGTATTGCAAAGCGGGTATTGATGTTTTAAAAAAACAAGTGTACAACAAAGAATTGAACACGTCTTGGCATTGTGCTATAAGTATTTTACACTCATTAATCCATTTACGAACATATAAACACACCCTAAAATTTTGAACAGCAGCTTATTTTGGAAACGTGAAAAATGAAGGAGCAAACTTAACTGGGCAGATTTAAATGAATATTAAACAAATGAGACAAATTTAGATCAATAAGAGTTCTGACAGGTTGGGTATAGGAATAATTTCATTAAAGCGTGTTGGCAAGTGATGTATAGTTTAGGTTAGGTGAATAGTGGTTATAGCGGCAAAATTTTAATAAAACTATATGAAATTTATTTTTAAATATAGTGTGTGCTCAAAATAAACTCGGCGGTTGTAGGTAGGTAAATAAAACAGAAAGTATTAAACAGTATGCATTTTAACGACTAAGCAAGACGGATTAATGGTTTATTTAGGGTTGTCACTGGCCTGGCTCTATCAAGTTGACGTCATAATACCAAAAGCGTATTTCGAGGAAGCGATTTAGATTTTTAAAGGTTAAAAGATGAAGTAAGCAAAGACCTACTACGCGCGTCTTGTTATTGGAATAACTCGATATAATTAAACCCGTTATTTGGACATTCCAAATTTGTTTATTGTAGCCGTCGTGAAATATTTAAATCACTAAATTACCGTAACGTCTTTTAAAAAGATTTTTAATAAATAATTAACTAAAAAAAACTTTAGCACTATTCATTTTTGGTATTTAAAGATCATAACTTTTTTTTCCAATCTAAATATTTTTTTCTTCACATCATTTTGCTCATAAAACAATATGCCAAAAAATGTGTGTTGGTTTTTTAAAGCCTATAGAGATTTATATATTCAAATTAAAAAGAAAGATGACAAATATTGTGAACGCCTGTTAACAGATTTTCATATATAAAAAAAACAATATTAATCCCTATTTTAATAAAAAAAACTTGCAAATATTCCTTTAAAAATAAAATAAAATTTTGTCGTATGGTATAAATAAATAATTCCTTTTTTTATTGTTAAAGTACACGCATGATCAAATTGATTCAAAAATGTTTATTTCATAACACAAATAAAAATAATTCAGCAAAAATAAATTATATGAATTCCAGTTCATTTTTTTAAAGTTACATACTTGAAACAATTTAAAAAAAATAAAACATTATATTGACAATATTTTCGCCTTTTTTTCTTTAAAAGTTATCCTCAAACAGTATAAAAAACTGATTCCCGCCTCAATTATAACAGTCACACGTACGCAAATAAAAAAAATTCTAAAATTTAAAACAGGCGACAGCAGTTATATTAGAACAAAAACAGATGCAGAGAAAATGTCTTACTGTGAAATATCGCTGTCTTTTTCATCAGGATTATTGAAAGAACTTACAGTAAAGACACCGAAAGTGTATTCTGAAGATGTTCACGAAGTTATTACAGGTTTTACAGATCAAAAAAAAAATCGAGAATTCGAAAAGTTTTGTCTCTGTCATAGTGACCATTTGTATTCTTATCACAAAATGGACAAGCCAACACTTAAAGGGATAAGTCACTATCAATTAACTATTAGTTCCATGGGCGTTCCGTGTAAAAAAATTGATTCGTCCATATACATTTTATACTTTACAAATCAAATGAGAGAAATAGGATGGAAATGGATTCATCCAAAATTTGGTCGAAATCCGAGGGATGAGACTGTTACACTTCATTTTGAAAAATAATTGCTTAATAAATAATATTGTATTAATTAGATATATTAACAGGTTTGCATGCCGTGACAATTCCAGTAACGAACGGTTATTGTTATTAAAATGCTCGTTAATTAAAGTAAATCATTAACAAAAAATTTTTCAGTTGTCTTCGATCACATTTCTTACGCAGTGTTAGCTTACTACACAAACTAAAGTTTATCCTATAGATGAGTTACATTACGTTGTATTACTGATACAAATTAACATGAATATTTATCAGCTGTGGCCCAGCCATTTTTTTAATTCTAAAAACTATCTGGCATTTTAAATGTTACTAGTATTCTACCTTTTATAGAAAAGTTAAAATGCGAAAATTCTGACAATTAAAAACTTACCGTTTCGCTAACGATCCTAAAAATTAAGTTCAAGTTTTATTATTTTCCCATAAAACAAATTAATCTGATTCCAAAATTTATTAAATCGAGTTGAACTACACATAGAAAAGGGGACTTGGAGTACAAAAGATAGAAAAAGAGACGTACCTACATAAACATGCAAAGTAAGACATCAACAGACTTCATCAGAATTGCCTAGAGTCGCTCATATATATACTGCATTGTCGACAAAAAAAGAAAACGAAAAAAGAGTATCAATATAAAAAAGGGATTTTTTCTTCCTCAATGTTGATTTCGTTAGCCGTAGTACACCTTTATTTAAGGTAGTTTGTGTTGTAGTAGACAAGTTGATGGCTTAATAATAAGTTGGTGATGTGTGCTACCTGTTAAGCTCAGCCAACAACTTAGCCAGCATACAAGATGCATCCATTCTGCTCATACAGCAGTACGCTAACCACTGTTCATGTCTTTTCAACAACCTAGGTAAAGATAATGTTTAAATTAAAAAAAACATGTAGACTAATTTTGAGAAAAAAAGAGACTTACCCCTTTCCTTCATGAGAAAACTTGCAAATATTTGTAAGAATTAGAATGGCAGTTAATCGGATGCTGCGACTAATAGGGTCTTCTTTTTCGTCCTAAAAGCAAAAATTAATAAAAATCAATTATATTTGTCATTTTTAAACAGAATGATCCAAATCATTAAATGTTAGTTATTATTAAAAAACAAACCAGAAAATCATCAAAACTTTGTTTTCCACTGTTTCTATGAAGTACCATTAAAGATGCATTTCCCGCCATTAAATCAATTGGGTTCGGCTTTTTTTTGGTGGCAGAACCAGGCGGTGACACTTGCCCGGCATGTGCCACAAAAGGTGTCTGCGTGACAGGAGCAACCTTAACTTGTGGCACAGAGGTGTTGTTTTGTGAAGGCAAAGTCGTTGTTGTAACTAAACTTTCTGAGTTCAAGATGGGACCCGATTGGACTTTCGGGGTAATTTTAACTGTCTCAGTGGGGCTGAAATTCAACCGGGAATTTAACATAACAGGGGGGGTGGGATACACATGAGCGCTCACTCCAGTTGAGGTATATTTTTGTGACATGCTAACATTGTAAAAATTGTTGGCATTCAAGCTATCCGTGTTTGAGTTGCCAGTTTGTAAATTATGCGGTAATGGAGCAGGGTTAACATGTGGGTCGCCTTGTTTTGAACTTGACTGTTTGTCATTGATGACCTAAATAAGCCAAACAATAAAATTAAAAACAAAGGTAATACAAATTTTCAAAGCGAAAAATATATTGAAATATCTAGTTTTAGAAAATCTGTGTTAAAGTGAATTACCTCAACAGCAGGTGTAGATTTTTGTTTCTGAACACAATAATAATTTTGAAGCAAGTTAGGAGTGATTGGTAAAGTTTGGGCAGATGAAGGACTCTGCAAAAAAAAAAACAGAAAACATTACAAATTAAACACAAGCACCCATAAAAAATAAGGTAAAAATACTGACTTGTAATTTATTTGGTGTTTCAGTTGGTGATGTCTCAGAATCTCCATTAACCATGGGTATTGGATTACTTGATTTTGTGTTGCTGGATTCGGATTTTTCACTGATTTTTAAAGGTGATGTTTCTATTATACCATTCACCATTGCAACTTTTACTTTATCTGCCTCAACAGCTTTTTCAGTACTAAAAAAATGAACAGGATTAACAAACCTTTTTTTTAAACAAAGAGTAACAACTGTTAGCTTGACCCAGTCTCGAGTTGCCTGTGGCAGTTTGGGATTTTATAATTTATAATTGCTCGATAATTAAGCTGCTGTTTAAATGCTGGCTCAGCAGAAGTTTATACCGTTTATTACTTAAGGGCGCTACAGCATGAGAGCAGTGGGGATTCAACACACGAACTCATGTTGTGTAGCAAGTGTTCTTACCACTACACCACGCTGCCTTGATAATAAGCTAAGGTGGACAATACTTGTACAAACATTCTTATATTCATCAAAAATAAAAAGCAGTTTATCTTATATTATAAGCATAGTGATTAAAATTACTTACCTTAAACCATTCCCATTTTGTAAAGTCTTTAGTGTAGTATTCAAAATATTCTCATTTGAAAGTTGGTTTTTATTTGGCGAATTTAACTGCTTTTCAACATGATTTTCTTTTACCAAATTTTTATCCATACCTTCACAGTGAACCGTATTTTTCAGAGTCTTTTTAGTTACCACGTTATTTGTTTTACTTGGAGAAATAATAATGTTGTCAGTGTCCATTTTTTCCTCAGGATCAAGAATACCATTTTGGTATTGCAACGGTACTTTTTTGACAGAGTTGGGGAACAGTTTTAGAGTGTTTTGCACATTTGTCGTGACTTTGTCGATATGATTGTGATTAACTGGGACTGGTGTTTTATTGTTTAACAATTTTGTTTTACTGTCGTCAGAAATGTCGTTTGTGATATTGTCTGTTTGTGTTTCGTTTTTAACGTCTTTTTCCATAGAGTTCTGATTTGAGTTAAATATTGCACTTTGGTCATTACTAACAATCGGGAATTGAGTTTTTTGAACTTCTGCAGCCTCAGTTTTAATATTATGATTACCGATCGAATTCTCATTTTTCTGTCCCCCCTGGGGATTGGAAACTGACTTAGTTGGTTGGGGCGGTATGATGGGGGTACCTGCCCCACTTAAGGTAGTAGAAGGGTGTTGGTTTGAAGAGGAGTGTACAGATGCAGGATGATGACCGGGTACTGGAAGAGGAGTTTGCCTCTTTCGGATTCCAGTGATGTGGTAAATTGGTTGCCCGTTGCTGTCTTTAAATAATCTAATTACAAAAACATTTTATTTAATTAAAATTCTTTTTAAAACCTCCAATCTTTTATTTTAACTTTATTTAAAAAAGATTTACTAAAAACCTGACAAGACTAAATGGTTTAATAAAAATAAGCAGTCAAATTTTTGAGAAATTTACCTGCAGTTCAAAAACTATAAAATATGTACAAAGAAAAAAAAGTTCAAACATATTATAACAATTAATTTTAATTTATTAAATGCCAACCTTGATTTTGTACGGGGAAAGACCTTCTGCAGGCATTGTCCAAACTCTGAAGCAGGTAGAACCTGATTTGTGCTGTGCATTCCATACCTACTTGCTGCTGCTGCATATTCAGCAAACACCTTAACTCTGGGAGTACTTCCTTGATCATTTTCACAGGGTTCATATGTTGCCCAAACCCTTTAAATAATAGTGTCAAATAATGATATTATTTAAGAAGCTTTGTGCAACTATTTTTAATTTTAGTTTTAAGTTTATTGTAAATTAATTCTTTAATGATAAAGCGTAACTTGAAAATAAAACCTAAATTATACAAAAAGCAATATTTTATTTAGAATTTTTTTTTTTATGATTTTTTTTAACAAAGCAGATTAAAGTTACTGTAAAAATTATAAACTTAAACAAGATTTCAAGCAAATGATAGTAATATAATAAATACTTAAATGATATATACAATTTTAATTTACTTACCATAACTTGGAAAAAGATCGAGGGCTTTTGTCGAGAACAATATCTTTTGGAGGAGCGGGCATATAATGAAACACCGGGGGAGCTGTTGATGTCTCTGTATGGGTGTAAACAGGGCCACCCCATTGGGGGCGAAGTTGGACACCTCTAGGAGTTTGGGGATGTTGTGGGTTAGCTGGAATGGTGGAGTGAATTTGGGGTCGGGGGTAGGTTTGAGGGTGAGGTAAATGTTGGGGTACAGGTTGTGGTTGAGTTTGGGATACTAAAAAAGCAAATTTTAAACTTTTATTACGAATTTCTTTTTAATTTTAATTCAGAATTAAAAAATATTTAAAAATATATTTTAAGCAACTTTACCTGGTTGTTTGTGAACTGGCTGTGGTTGATAACCATGCATTGGCTGGTTTTGATTGTGGTTTATTTGGTAACCAACTGGTGCACCAGGATGCTGTGGTCTGGTTTGGTAGTTTTGAGTTGGATAGGAAGGATTGTAGTGCAATGGTTGTTGTGCATTATATGGTTGGGGGTGGTAACTTTGAGCTGGTTGTTTTTGACCATATTGCACTGGTTGTTGGTATGGTTGTAATCGTTGAACTGGTGGGATTTGTGGCATAGCTCTTTTGGCAATTCGGATTTTGGAAAGTTGGCCAGGACCAAATGAATGAACAGTGAAGGTGATAAGACAAATTAAAATATCTAATAAAAAATACGAATTTTTAAAAGTAAACTTACTAATAACTTTAATGACATACTTATGGTTTATCAGTAACTAATGGTTTAAAAAATTTAATAACTGATGGTTATATACATACAATTTAAACAAATATTCAGTATCAACCGGCAGCAGGGTGTAGTTGTTAGAACACTTTCTACACTACATTAGGTCCTGGATTTGATCGCCAGTGCTTTCATGCTGTAGCGCCCTTAGGTAAAGTGCTATAAATGGTATGAACTTCGCTAAACCTAAGCGACAGTTCAATTATTGGGCAATTATAATATCCCAAACCCGTCACAGAAAACTTAAGACTGGGTCGGGGCTGTTGTTACTCTATGTTTAGGTCCGCATTCGACCTTCCCACATCAAGAATAAATATATACAAAAAAAAACATACAAAATACAGTTTATTTAGTATCTTGCCTTAATTATATTTAAAAAAAAGTTCAATTTAAAAATAAATTAAGTGAAAATAAATATTTTAAATAAATTAAGTGAAAATATTTAAAAAAACACATAACACAAAATAATTAATTTAAAAAAATAAAAATTGAGTTACCTATTCCACCATTAACAAGCATAATCATTGAGCAAACTTCTTCACCAAGTTTTGACAACCAATACAGAGATTCTAAAGCAGCCAAAGTAAGCTCAACATCACCGACCAATAATACTTGTATAGCAGAACTTACAATATGATCATCGATTGCAACTATTAGGCTGTCTTGGTTGTCAGTATTGTAACATAATTTACCAAGAATTTCAAAACCTTTTAATGGAAAGTAAATTTAATTAAATTTTTTTTTTAAATAAAGGCTTTAAAAAAATGAATTTAAAATTTTTTTTAAATAGCCCTTTTTAAAAATTATAAAAAAAATTTAATTATGCTCAAGAAGATACACAAGTAAAAGGTGTAATAAACTAGATAGGATATGGACCTATTTATAAGAGGGTAAATATCATTTAGTTACCTCTCATTTGATCAAACTTATCACGAGATAAAATAGATTGTTTAATCACATTGTAAGTTAGTTCGGTGATAGATAAACCAAGCTCTAAAAGATGCAACTAAAAATACAAATTATATAAACACATTTTGTTAATTAAAACTTGGAAAAGTTATAAAAAGTTATAAAACAAAAAATATATATATATATATAGTTCAAAATTTTTAATATTGTATATATATATTCAAAAATGTTTAGGCTATTTAAATGAACAATTAAAAAAATAGTTATGTAAAAAATTAAATCTTTAAGTTCAATTACATATATACAACATAACAAAAAATAAAACTTAAAGTAATTTAAAGGCTGGAATAAAAAAACATAGGCCTACTCCTTTAATTATTATATTTTACAGTGACAGTTGTCTGGAAATAAAAATTCTCAACAAACCTTGCCAGATATGTTGCTAAGAATATCCAGACCAGTTTGGTGAAGGGAAGAGTAGTTTGAATGAATGCACAACATCACAAATCGAACTAGGGACTTACTTTTAGCAAGCAACACAACGTTAAAATCTTCAAATGACAGGTTGAGTAACACTAAGGAAATCTAAAAAAATAAAAATTGAAATATTACAAAAAAAAATTTGACCAGAGAAGATCACAAAAAATTTTGACCAGAGAAAAATACTTAATTTAAAAATAAAATATATATATATTATTTAATTTTGTGATACAATTTTATTCTGCTAAGTTAACTTTTAAAGCTGTTTTTTTTTAGAAATGTGGATACAAAGAGTAAAATCAATCATCTCTTATCTTTACATATTAAGTAGCTAGTGTTGAAGCATATCAAGTTAAACTTCATTAAAAAAGCAATAAAAATATATCAACTCATATTTTAAAAAAACACCTACTATATGTTTAGTTTAAAACATATATTTTTGTAAAGCAATGTTAAATAAGAAATAATAAAACAAATAAAAACTTATATAAAAATATATTACAAAGGGAATTTTTTAGTTTTAATATTTTTACTTTAAATGAATTATTTAACTGACCTGTAATATTCGTTGACCCTCATGGTCTTCAATTCCTAAAGAACGTTTTGATTGGAACAAAAACGACCAATCGCGATGCTCAAAAACTTCTTCTGCAAACAAAATTTCGAAATGAAATCAAATTATTAAAATATTTTTAAAAAAATAAAAAATTTAAACGAGCTTGATATTTAAACAATATTTTACCTGTGTTAATTTCCTTGGATAAAGAAGTTGAACACACATTAGAAATGTCTGTAGTTTTTCTACATTTTAATTTAAGATCACATTCGGAATCTTTAAGATTTCTTTTGTTTGACATAGCAGCACTTTCAACCAATAAAATTTCATTTAAAATAGTTTTGTTTTGGACTGTTTCATGCCAGAATTGGAATAAGTCATGTTTTGTGCTTTCCTTCCAGCCAAACGCAATTCGGCTGCTGGAAGCCGCTTCAGATTTATCTAAACAAAAATTTTATTTAAATAAACAAAAACATTGAACAAATGAATTTTGTGTATTTAATTAATTTGGTATGAACATACCACACATAAAGTTTACTTAATATAATTTAAGATACAGTACAAATTAAAAAGCAAAGTAACATAAAAACACCTAAAATCTAAAGAAATATAATAAACTCAAAAAAACTAGCAGTTAAACAAGAAAAACTTACCATCTGGAATTACCCCAGCATGCAAAAGCAAAGTGTTAAGAATGTGGGGACAATTTTGTAACCTAAGCACATGCCGGGATTCCCCTGACAAGAGAGTGCAGGCATTAATTGCAAAATCGACCTCATTAGGCAAACAAGATAACAAAGAAAGACTCAATTTTTCATAATCACCGCTACCGGCATTAGAACGCAACAAACTTAAGCCATGTCGAATTCTGTCATGTTCTAAAATTAGAATAAAAGTTATGAACCTTCTGTTTTATAAATATTCTGTTACATAAGTTTAATAAATTTAAGTCGAAAATAGACTACTATAAATTTTTTACTCAAAATTTTTAAATATGTATATATATATGTTTAAAAAAATAATATTGTTTCAAAAGAATAGATATATTAGCTGGATAAATTATAGCCTATTATTTTTAAGGCTACTAGTCTAAGCATTGAAATTTTAACATTTATAAAATTTATAGTAATGTATTAACCTGGTATAAATTGGGGGTTTCGTGTGTAGTTAATTGTTGTGTCATAACGAGATCTTTTTCGATTTTCATCTTCACCCAAAAAATGAACCCTCTCATAATCTTGCAAATATCTTAAACAAATACACGAGTTTTTATTAAAATTAAATTATTTATTACTATCTAAAAAGTAATAATTTAAGGCTTTATTTAAAATTTAAAAAAATAACTAAAAAAGTCAAACAGAAACATTAAAAAAATTAATAGGTTTTTCTTAATATAAATGTATAAGCACTTGTGAATAGCATACTATTTATTTAAACAACTGTTGTAGTAAAAGCACCTTTGATATATTGACTTAAGACCAAATGATAAAGTAGCAGAGGTTGCTGGAAACTTTAAATCATACAAGAAATCTTCCCAAAGCTCTTTTCCATTAACCTTTAGGATATTTTTAAATTAATGATGACTTATAAATAAAATGTTGTAATTGAAGACTTTTCTCTAAAGTATTAATTAATTTAATACCTCATAACAAGTGTAAATTAGTAATAACAAAAAAGAAATTCTATTTTAAATAAATAATTTTGCCTGAATCCTTTTATATTATTACAACAACAGCAAACTTAAATTGTTTTTATAAATAAACCCCATCAAAGCCCTAACAATCTTTTATAAGTCAAAGATTAAAAGATATAAATTGTTACCTTTTCATAACCACCAAATGATGTTACTTTATTGTACAGTTCATGCAAATCAATAATTTTGCCCGCAAGCCTAGGGTAAGGAACAAGAACTTTTCTGCAAAATAAATAAAAATTGTTAAACTAGTAAAACTACTGTTTTTGCAAAATTTAAATAGAAATGCCTATAATTTACAGTAACTACATTATTTATTGCCTATATTTTTTTTCTGGAATAATTTTTACAGCTACTGTCTGGTTTATACATTTTGTTAAACATTAAAAAAATTTTAAAACTGGTTTGCACAAAAATTACCAATATTTAATTAAATTTACCGATTATCTTCTAAAAATTGCTTAAGGCCACGTAAAAATGCAAACTTTTCCCCATCCATGGATTGAGATTCCATATTTAACACCAACTTGTTATTTCTAATTATAATTTTTCATAAGATTTAAGATAAATACATAAATGTATTGACATGTAAATAAATTAGCACACTAAGATCTGTGAGTTAAAAGAATTCTTGTAATACCAACATATAAACAATAACAAGTGACATTACATACAATAAACATAATCTTTATAATTGGTAGAAAACATAAATAAGATTTTACATGAAATTATTTATCCATTATATATACTATGTAAAACTAACAAAAATACTTTAAACATTAAATTGTTTCTTTTAAATTGTTCAAGCTGTTAGTTAACTTGGTTTATATCTAGGTACAAACAGATAAAATTTAAATAAAGCGCTTTTTAAATTTACAAACATAGTAAAAGTCATTTAATTTATATTAAAACGCACGCATGTCAGCATACCAAAGAGGCGTCGATTCATTAAAAGTTTATTTAACCGACCAAATAATCCCGAGTTCGATTACTAGTGCATGTCTGTATGCCCAGACATCAATATAAACGTATTTTGTCTGGTCGTATCATACGATTATAAAACACAACTTCACAAAAAGGCTTTTTTGAAAAAATTTTATTTTTTAGTTTTCTAAACTGACATTTTACGCTAAAACTAATAAAATAACGTAAATAAATTGCTGGAGTAATGCGATATATAATGCGATAGCACTAATATGAATGCGCAAGCCGCTTCAACCGAAATTGTCATCAGACATACGCACACACACGCTCTATCGAAGGAACAAAACATTTTTCGGGTGATCGCCTCGGCGGCAAACAAAGTCCCTTTACGTTATTTCTCCGAGAATTTTCCGTCGGTGGTGGCGCTAAAAAAAGAAAATGGCGGTTTATTATTTATCCTCTATTTTATATCAATTTGAACATCGACTATGGTTTTATGATAAATGCTTCAAAAAATGTAATTTTTTTTAAAACAAAAGTATTTATTTAATGTACAAAAACGTAACTGCTAATTGTTGGTTAGGCTTTACATATTCAGTGTTTTAAATTTTCAAAAGAAATCAGTTGATTTCAAAGGTTTGTAATGTAAATCCCCTCAGTAACATATTAAATAATCGCCTAGTTAACCACTATTTATGCTTTTCATTAGTATAAACATTAAATTTACATAAAAATTAACGTTTATACCAGTCAAAACTTTATGACTATACTGGCTAGACGTCATAGGGGAATACCCTAAACAAAAACGTTTATATAACTACGCGTTTTATATTTTTCCGACTGCTGGGCGACTGACTTTTTACTTACTGTAATTTATTTACAATCTACTTTGCTAATTGACTTTTCCCGTACCGTGGTTTGTTATTAAAAACATGGGCGAAAAGGAGAAAAAATACGATCGTCAATTACGACTTTGGGGTGATCATGGTCAAAGAGCAATTGAAAGCGCCCGAGTTTGCGTAATTAACGTCTCCGCGACTTCTACGGAAACTTTAAAAAATCTTATTCTTCCTGGTAATAATTTTATATGCCAGTTTAACATTGTTAAATAAATTAAAGTGTTAAATATACACCTGCAGCGTGGTGTAGTTAGTATTGGTTAAAACAATTGACTTCACTACATGATGTCCCGGCTTCGATCCCCACTGCTCCCATGCTGTAGTGCCCTTGAGTAAAGCGGGATAAACGATATGAAATCATACATAATATCCCAAACTGCCATAGGCAACTCAAGACTGGGTCGGGGTAATTGATGTTACTATATGTTACCACATTGAGGATAAAGAAATATTTAAAAGAAGAATATAAATATATGAATACATATATTCTCAAATCTATCAAATACATCAGGTGCTTATTTTACATTTTCACCCAAATATTTTCAGGAATTGGAAGTTTTGTAATTGTTGATGGTGGCCACATCTCTGCTGAAAATGCTGGAAGCAACTTTTTTCTTGACCCTGACCAAATAGGAGAAAACAGAGCTAAAGTGGCAACAAAAATGTTACTTGAATTAAACCCTGATGTAAAAGGAGAATATGTTGAGGAAAGTACTGAAGAATTGCTTGCAACTAATCCACAGTTTTTTAAGAACTTTACCGTTGTTGTAGCATGTGGATTAAAAGAAGAAACTTTGAAGAGCTTGGCTAATCTATTGTGGCAAAATAATGTTCCACTATTTACATGTATTTCATATGGATTTATAGGTAAACTAATACAAATTAAGTTTTTTGTATCTGTTAAAGAATAGTGTGTTTTACATTAAAGAAGTGTTAATGTAAAACTAAAACATTTTTTTAGGTCATCTTCGATTAATAGTTCAGGAACACTGTGTTGTTGAATCACATCCTGATAATGTTCTTGAAGATTTGAGATTAAATTTTCCATTACCCGAGTTTACTTCCTATGCCGACTCCATTAATCTTGATTCTTTATCAAGAAAAGATCATTCACACACACCATACTTGATCCTACTATACAAGTTTTTAAAGTTATGGAAGTTAGATCATAACGGACAGATCCCAAAATCTTATAAAGAAAAAAAAGAATTTAAGAATTGGATTCTAACCAAAGTTCGACCCAAGGAAAATGGCAGCCCAGGATCAGAAGAAAATTTTGACGAAGCTGCTAAGCAAGTGAACTCAGCCTTAGTACCTAGCTCAGTTCCATCACAAGTTCAGAAAATTTTTAACGACAATAGATGCAATATGATCACAGAAGAAAGCAATAACTTTTGGATATTGGCTAATGCACTTAAAAAATTTGTTGAAAATGAACCCAATCACTTGCTTCCCCTTCGAGGCTCATTACCAGACATGATATCAGATTCAGAGCGCTATGTTCAACTGCAAAGGATTTACAGGAACCAATCCAACTCAGATGTTATGGAGGTGACAAAATATGTTGCACAAATTTGTACGGAACTAGGATGTGGTAATGGAAAAATGTCAGAGCGTGATATAAAAAGATTTTGTCGAAATGCTCATTTTCTAAGAGTGATCAGGTAATTCTATATCGATTTTAGTTTTAGTATGATTTTTTCTGAATTGGTGTAACTTTTACCCAGATTTTCTAATCTGATTTGGCTAATGTTGTATTTTTTAGAACAAGATCTTTAGAGAGTGAATACAAATGTCCGAGCCAGCAAATTGTTGAATGTTTCACAGCAAGTGAAGACACAGACACAATGTGGTATGTGATGTTGCGATGTGCTGAAAGTTTTCGAACTTTACACGGACGATATCCCGGTGTTTCTGAAGAAGAAATGGAAAGTGACCTAAACAAATTAAAGGTATAAAAATACATGATTAATAAAAAAAATTAATTTAAATTTTTATTGCAATGTTACTGTTGTTGTTTTGTAGGGTTGCTTAAGAAACTTGACAAAATCCTGGGGTCTGCCAGGTGCCACAGAAGCAATTTCAGACGACTACCTTCAGGAAATTTGCCGTTGTGGAGCTGCTGAAATTCACTCGGTTGCTGCTTACATGGGTGGGGTGGCTGCCCAGGAGATTATCAAGATTATCACGAAGCAATATGTTCCAATCAACAGCGTTTATATCTACAATGGACTGAAATCAACTAGTTTAACAATTGATATTTAACATAATACTTAAAACTTCATAAAAATTAAAATTCATTTTTGAGCAATGCTTTTGCCACTGTAAATTAAAATTTGTAAAATCATTTTTTTTTGTAATTTATTTGTTATTGCACAATATTAATGAAAGTATGATTTGACTGCATGGCTTTTAAAATACAATTTAGTGCAAAATCATTTAAGGAAAATAAATTTGTAAGTCACATGAAAGAGGAACTGTGATCGTAAAAAAGCACAATAAAAAAGATTGGACACCCAAATAAAAATTCAATCACCGATACCACACCGTCAATTTTTGAAAATTGCTAACAATTAGTACGAAAAACTTCAGAAAAAAGCAATGATCAGATCAGTATAAAAAATGTTCGATAAATGTATTTGGTTTGGTATTATAAGTATGAACTAACAGTGATATAGACTATTTGCTCTATATTTGTGTATTTAACTACATTGCTATGGATGATTATCTACTAGATTAACACACTTGTCCACCAAATCTTGTGTTACTTTTAAAATATCAGGGTCTATGTTATCTAAAACAAGATTTTCGGGAACTTCAAGATTTTCTAAATTATTTTCTGTATTGTCATCTTTTACTGCTAGAGACTTTGGATCATTTGTTTCCAATTTATTTTCAGAATCAGTGTCCTCGCTTAATAGTGATAAAGAATTTTCAGACAATTGCTCAATTGTGTTAGAAATACTTGGACAAGATTTGCTATGAGAAGATAATGTTTCGTTCTGAGATTGAGAAATAGTGGGAACGCTAACAGATTTCACTTGTTGGTAAGCAACAGCATCTTTTGTTCTTGAAAATCAAACAAAAATATGGTAAAAATTTACAAGTAATTATATTGTTGTATTATATTATAAAAATTTGAATTTATAATTGCATTTTTTCAAATGCAACATTACTTTACCTAACACCAACTGCTGAAAGAACAACATCCATGTTATCCTGATAATCTAAGTGCCCAGTTATAATAGAGCTAAGGTCGATGTTAACCATTCTTCTATCTTCCCATAAGACTGGCTGTAAACCTGCAACACAAGCCTGCCTTGCACTTGTTCTGTATAGAAACCTTAGAAGCCAATCTGTTCTGTACAACATAAAAAAATTAATAAATTATCGGCAAAATTTTAAATTAAAATAGCACTTAAAAATTTAACCCAATTGCAAAATAATTATAAAATTAAAATAATTTACAACATAAATAGTAACACATTAAATATGCATTACAAAATAACATATTTTTGCCAATAATAAACAAGATATTTACTTGCAGTACCCATTAGTAATATGCCCAGCGACTACAGAAGAAAACTTCATCCAATCTTGCGGCTTTCCACTGACTGGGGCTCCCAGTAAATAAACATCTTCTATTATTCCACTGTGATCTATAAAATGAAATGCTGATAAGTAAAATACAGTATTACAGTTATGCTAGTTAAAAAAGTCATTTTTTAAATTCTTGGCAGCTGTTTTAAAATCTGGTTTAAGTTTTACTTTTTCTTTTTGCCATTTCTTCCAAGCAATGATAAATAACCCGTGCACCGAGACTGTAACCAATTAATGTCACCGGTCGATGGCCATGCTCTCTCGCTAGGAGCACCTCAGCTAGTTCTTTACCAACCTTTTTATAAATATATTCGTTCTTTAATTTTTTTAAAATGTTTAAGTTAGATCTATGTATATAATTTTTTATTGGTCAAATACTTTATATTTTATATTAACAAAGTTAAATTATGTGTTAGAAATTAAAAAACTGCAAACATAAAAATACAAAAGTATTATAAGAGCAAAATAGGAATATTTGGTTTTACGGAAATTGTTCTGACCTGACCAGATCTTTGCAGACAAACACTCCATGGATTGTCAATAACTCCAGCTACTGATAAAATAGATGCTGGCCAAGCTACTGCAGTTATAAGACCTAAAGGTAAATACCACATAAGTAAAATTTAAAAATCATTCAAGTATAGAAAAACAAGATATTTTTATATTAAAAGAATGAACTTAAAATCTAATTTTGATTTAAGCAATTTTAAATACTTAATGAATGCTAATTATTTTAATAATATATATCAAGTACTGTTATTTCATTAGGTGGTTGTCATCACTATCTAGACATAAATAAACAATACCTGCCTGAAAGAACAGTCAACTTTAAAGCTTCAGTGGCAGCCATACTAACAAGGTTGTTGAGAATATATTCAAACGCATTTCCCAACCTCATGAGATGTTTGGATTCCCATACAAGAGTAAACTGTTCATGTGATTGCAACATGTGACGCCAGGGATAAAAAAATCCATCTTCATAATAGAAACGTATTTAGTAAAAAGGTAACCTCCAGTACTTAAAAAAAAGGTGATTCGATTTAAATTTAATGAAAAAATACATTCTTATTGAGCTATTAATTTGAACAAACTAATACTACTAAATATCTTTTACCAACAATATCTTCTACCAAACTTAATTTTTCCCTTATTTTGATGATAAATGTTATATGAAGACTAACAAACTTACTGTCAGAGTCGTTTGAAAGCCATCCAGACACCCCGATTGTGATAGCAAGTTGTTTTGAAATGGTGATCGGTTGAAACTTAAACTCATCTATTCCTCCAACCCTTCTTTTCATCTTGTATCCTGTTAATCCCGCTCCTGCAGCCCCAAATAAAGATGTGATGATTGCAATACCAGCAACTGATCCCAGTGCAGCAGCAGAAGCACCTCCCAGAATAGCGCCTGGTTAAAATTTTTAAAAAAATGTTCAATTTTTCTATTAATGTCAGACATTAAAAAATAATTGAAGACAACTAGTAATCCCCTTTTAGATAATTATTCTTGATAAAAACTATATAATTATATGATAATTAATTATTAATAAGGGGAGGGCATAAAAGAAACAATTAATTAAGGAAAATTAAGTTGCAAAGAGCTTTTAGCTATATAATTAATTACATAAACTAAACATCTAAATTAATTAAACTAACTACATAAATTACAATTTGTGCTGTAAAGAATCTACTTAAAATAAATGTTACTTACCAGCACCAGCAGCTACTAAAGGAGCAGCTAGGCCACCTGTCAATCCAATTAAAGCTCCTCCCCCTGCAGTGGCTAAACCAATCAGAGCGTAGCGCTTGATCTTTTGGTTGCGAGCTTTCTTGGTTCGCATGTCATCATGTTCTCTAAATGGTTAATATAAAAAAGGTAAGGTTTGGTAAAAAATAACAAGGTTCCCTTGTTTTTATAAGACAATTAACAAAACAACATTGTTTTAAGATTTATTAAACTTACACTGATTCAAATTTATAAGCGTAGTTTCTTTAAAAATTGCTTACACTAACATGGAATTTGGTATAAACACTTAATGTTTTACCTTAAATTAATTTAAATCAATAAATTTTTAAATTGTTATTCATAAATTTGCACTCACGATTTTTCCTTTTCCGAACTTTTGCTTAATATTTGAACCAGATCTTCTTCAACTTTTTCAAGGTCTTCAAACTTAATGTGCATCTGCCAAGTCACATGTCTAATCAAAAATCTCATTCTTGCGTCATATCGACCACTAGATGATGTCACAGCCCATAAAGCTATGTCATTTACCAACTGGTGTAAGTTTTCCTAGAAAAATAATTTATTTATTATTATTTTTAATTTTATTTTTAAAAGTAAAATTTTTTTTTTATTTCAAGAAAAATATGATTTTTTTAGGTTTTGATTATACTTAAATCTTGGTAAATTATTTAAGTTATGGTACATGTGCTTATTTAAAGCCCAATTCATTAGAAAAACTACAAACAAAAGTGCTATAACAACAGTACAGTATGTCAATATTGCATTATTGACATACCAGCATTGTGTAAATAAATTTCAATGAACAAATAGAAAGAATGAAAAAAATCAATTTTTTTATCTGTAAAAATATTTACTTTTACGTTGTCTTCTGAAAGTAAATTTTCCACAAAAATATCAGTACCTTGGGAACCATGTCCATCAGACAATGCATGCATTGTGTTGACAACATTGTTTGGCAGAGAAAGGTGGGCAACAAATGATGTCATAAAATGGTGGCGAAATTCTCTGGGGACAAAACACATTTTTAACCTGACTAAAAAAGTAATTTATTATACAAATTTAAAAATTTAATTAAAATTTTTTTTCAACCTAGAAAAAACAGGGTCTGTCTTTAAAATGGATATGATTTTTTGTTTACAACTGTGGTTTTAAGATATGTACTTGTCTGTTTTGTCGTTGTATAGAAGATTAAGGGCAGCTGCACATAATCCCGCATAACTAAATTTTGCCAAATCGTTTAAACTTTTCAAATATTTTGCAGAATTGTTAAATGGATTTTCACTGTCTATTAAGTTTTCTATTTCTTCATTCTTTTTGTTTTGAGCAACAGAAGTAGTTTCATTTTCGTTGGTGTCCATATTTTTCAGGGTAAAAAAATGCAGTCAATCAAAATGTGTTTTCATATATTAATCATTTTTTGTGTTAACATTAACTTACATTGTTATATAAACAATAAAAAATTTCACCTAGTACCTTAAACATATTGAATATAATTTTAAATATAATATGGCAGCTCAAAAAAATTCAACCTACTAAAACAACAACTATATTAAATAATATACCAAAACAAGCATGCATGGTTTCATATTAAAGGACAATATCTTACAAGATTATGTTGAATAAAAACGACTTTAATTAAATATCACTTATTCATGCTTTATAAAGTCTTTATACTACTAAAATTACACTATAATTTCCACAAGGTTGCATAGGAACGCAAAGCATAAAGTTAATATTTGTTAATATACTTTTTAATTTACTTTACAATTCAAGTGTTTTAAGATATTTAATTTCATAGCAAAATATTTTGAAAATTTGAACTAGCGAATGTGCAATAATAATGTATAGGTAGTACTTTAAGCATTATGTCATGCAAACAAGTTAATTTACACAGCAATAAAAAGTGCTTCAACGATTAACATAAACAATTGTGTTTAAATGATGAATGTAACTTAGAAAAAGGATGTTAAAATAAAATTGATTACACTGTTCCTGCGATTCATAACACCTTCACAAGATAAACAGCAAACAATAATCACTGACAATTAACAAAACATTTAATCAAATATTGTAAATTGAATTTGATTTTTGTAAAATCATAAAGTTAACATAATTTAAATCGAACTTTTTCATTTTTCTTTTTTTTAGTACAGAAAAAAATGTTTAATTATGTGCTATAGTTTTGGAATAGTGGGTACATATTATATTATTTAGTAAAATTTCCTACCCAAAACTACTACCAATAAATTGGCAGATTTATAAATTGAGACCTATTCATAAGTGATTTTAAAACTGTTAAACAGAAAAAAATATGGCAAACTATATTCATTAGGGCTTAAATATATTTTACATAACACCAATGTGTACAGTAAAAAAGGAACAAAATAAACCAATAAATATGCACCTTTGACCTTTTTTGTACTCGGTACCAATATGCCTTAAAATGTTACCATAAATTACCACATAATCCTTTGGGGGTCTTCCAAATCTTCCCACGCAAATGTTTTGTTTGTAAACACTAACACTGTCACTGCATTCACAACCACATGTAAGGCTATCTCCAGCATAACAGTAATCCTTGTTTGTTCTTTAATGTGGAGACGAAACATGATGTAGGGTAAAATGAAATAACGAAATTCAAGAAGCTTCTGTGGAACGGTTACAGCTATAACACATACTGCATATACAACTTTCCATAGGGTTGGGTTATGCGTCGAAGACAGGCTATCGTTAATGCTCCAAATTGCATATAGATAAACTGGAGCTAGAAGATATTTTACAACATTTCGACCCAAAACCAATTTCCAGATGTAAAAAACATAATGCCGATTGTCAGCAAGTAAGTAAGGGTGAACATATGTGTAGTTAAAAATCACATATATGATAATAACAAGGCTTGCCAAACATTCATATTTTCGATGTGTGATCATTTCAATAAAACGGCGAATTTTTTCTGGGGTGATTAGAACCGGCGCCGCAAAAAACAACAAAAAACCGGAGACATACAAAAATTGCGACAGATTCAAAACAGCAGTATGACTACTTCTGTCTCCTACCACAATGCCTTTGTTTATAAATACAAACAAGCAAAACACTGCTATTACTGCCAAATAGGACCATATCAATTTTCCCACTACCAAGATGTTTTGAACAACTAACAAGTATTTAAGCACAGCAGCAAGGGTTTGTGCCATTAGCTGGGCCAGTTTGTCTTTAACATTGGGAGATGCAGCTATTTTGTCGAGCTCCGACATTTTTTCTAGATGTTCAGCAACTATTGTTCCTGCCATGAAGAACACCCAAACTATGTTATTTTGCCGGAAGACAACAGAAAAAAACCCAAGTATCGCTGCCATATTGTGGTTTCCCTTTAGACAAGCAAAGTAAGAAGCTAACACAAGAGTTACTGATCCAGGGTCCGTGTAGTATAAAAAAGAATAAAAATAAAGCAACGGGAAAACAGCAATAACAACAGATGATGTCAATTTATATTCAATTTCACTTGGTGTCGGTTTTGTGTTTTCATCAATTTCTTGTCTTTTTCCAAAAATTAGGCTTGCCAGGACCATATTGCATGCATTAAACAAAACATTAATAAATCTTAAGGCTGCAATTGAGCATGCAACTTTTCCTTTCACCAAAATAAGAGGAAACAAGACCAGCAATGAAGAGATATACATTCCTGGTAAGGTTGTAATTTTTGGATTCCAATACGAAAAATTTCCAGAACAAAACTTTTGTGCTTGTGGTACGTGAAAAATTTCGTCAATAAACATGTTAGGTTGAACTGTGTTCATAAATTGAAATAAAACAGCAGTCACGCAGACATAAACTCCAACTTGTATCATTAATTGCGACATCGTCAAATATTTATCTCAAAAATACGTATTTACAGATTTAAATAATTAATAAACGTCTAAATCTAATAAACCTTAAGAACTCTTCTGCAACAGTATAAATAATGTACTATTAAAATATTAATTACGTAAAAACATCAACAAGTTTTTTTACTAAACACTTTTTACCGTCTGTAAACTATTTCGAAAACTGGACGTTCTTCTACGATACGACTAATTTACGCTGTGTAGTTGACAATCGTAAAACTGTTAAAATGTTTACAATTTTTTACACGGGTCTAATGTAAAGGGCGGGGTGTTTTAGTGGAGCGCGGAAACCATGTTTTTTATATTTTTGATTACAATATGTTATCCAAAAATAAAAATAAAAAATTTAAATTGTTTTATTACATTTACATTTATAAATATTTTGTATAAATTAAACTGCAAAAAATAATATATTACAATGCCATTATTACTAATTTACTAGGTAAATGAAAAGATTAATATTCACAGTAGAAAGTGCGTGCATCATAAATATTGATATTGAATTAACATTTCTTTATATTTTCTGGCCACGTAAATGTGCATTTATCCCTTGTAGCCAATTCTCCAAAAATATAAAAATTTAATAGTCGGTGTGTTATACATCTTTGGCATTTATACCCTTTCGAGAGATAATGTTTTAATTTTGCTCCGCGGCCAAATTTATAATTGTCTTCCACAAATCACCGTTATGATTTCTTAGTAGAGCTTCTTTTATTTTCAAGCTGTTGAACGGTTAGTGTGTTACCACTTGTAGACGGCAGTTGAGCATTTGCTTCATTAAGCTGACACTCTAGTTCATAAACTCGATGTTTTAATTTTTGTTGAGACGAGGTGTATTCTGCCATCATGCGGGCAAACTTATTTTGAATTTTTTCCATCGATTTTTCCATGTAAACAATTCGTTCAAACGCCTCTTTATCATCCATTGCTCCAGCATTCTATAAATAGAAAAAATAATTTTTTTAAATATCAGAAATAACAAACGTAAGAGAAATGTTTTTGAATCTTACTTCTTCTTCTTTTTCTTGCACCATTCCGTCTTTCATTAAAATTTTTCTTCCCTTTTCCTCAAGAACCGATTTAGCTCCAGGATATTCCGACAACACCTCGAGTAAATCATCTTTTGAAAGACAAAACAAATCTGTGTAGCTATTTGTAAAGTAAACACAAATTTTATTAGTTTTCCCGAACAACATTTTTTTTTTTACGTTATTATAGATATTTTTTATTGAAAGTAGCCCCTTAAAAATGTGTAGCACTTATAAATAAAATATGAACTAAAATGTATTTTAAAGCTTAATACAAATAGCTAATACTAACGCTTTATTTTAAAATTGACAACTGGCTTTTCAACATACATCTTGAGTTTGTAAGCCTTAAAATTTATACATAAAATTTATTTTTAATCCTAGTTTGTTGTGCCTTTTTACAAAAATTAAATTACCCGATGCTGCGAACATTAGCTGTGCGCCGGTTTCCAGTTTTAGTTCCGCTTATATTTAAAATACTAATTTCACCAAAATAAGCTCCATCACCTAACACAGCATATTGTGTTATTCCATCGTCTGCGACTACGCCCAATTTACCTAAACATCAAAACATTAGCAAATATATTTATCTAATAAAAAAATTAAATTAGGGTTTTTAAAACCTTACGATAGTTTTTCTTATAAAAATACATCTTAATTAAAATACCTTCTTTTACGATGTACATTTCTTTACCAACATCTCCTTTACGACAAATATAATCTCCAGGACTGAACACTTGAGGTCGCAGTTTTAACACAAGCTCGATCAGCAGGCCTGGCTCGCAATCCTAACAAAACACAAAGAAAAAAAAATTTTATTGACAAAAAAAATGCCAATGCCTGCTTGAAATAACGCAATAAAAGCTATAAATAATGCATTTTAATTAATGTGTCATTATGCAACGTAACTTCATTACACAAATAAATAAGCAAAAATCAATAAGCATGAATAAAGTATATCGAATCCACCTGAAAAATACTGACTCTCCGCAAAGTTTCCAAATGAACGCTAATGGCAATTTCGGCTCGCAGCGTATCAGGCAAAAGACTTAAAATCGCTTTCTCGTCTGTAGATTTTTTGTTTGTCCACAGATAGTCGAACCATTTTATGACCCGTTTTTGAAGAGTTTTACTAACTGCTCTGAACTAAAAATAACAAAATAATAAATTTAACCACAATGAAAAGTAGTTTTAAAATATTAATAACTAGATTTGACTACGTATGTGAAATTTCATATTTTTTGAAATTTACCTGCATATACTGTTTAATAGCATCCATTTTACATTGAAATTCCGATCTAGCTGCATTCATGTTACTAATCATGGAACCAACATTACCGACAATTGTTGCAAAAATTAACACGCCAACCAAAAAATCCACAACCTGAAAAATGAATTTTATATTAAATTAATTAAAAATTAAAAATTGATTCATGATATACTTTGCCAATTTACTTACTTGAAACAAGTATTCGATGTCTTTCTCGGGCATGGGAGTTTCCCCAATAGTAGTAAGGGTTAGAGTTGACCAATACAAGCTTTGGATATATTTTCTTGCCAAGCCGTCGTAAGGGGGCTCTGATGGGTCGGGGTAAACCCATTCATCAGACCCAAAACTAAAATTAAAAGAAGTGTAAGGTTTAACAAAAAAAATTACTTAAAAAAATAAACAGCCTTCAAAAACTAATTGAATTATTTTTATTATTTTTAAAATTGTTTTATATTATAAATCCTAATGACTCGACAATTTCTTACCCGATTGCTTTTGATATGGCGTAATAGATACAAGCATTCCAGTGGATAATAATGATGATGTAAAATACAAGAATGGAAATTCGAAAAAGATTGGGATATTGGGTTCGAGTCTCAACGCGCTCAAAACATTCGAACATCCGTGAAAAACGCAAAACACGATTAAACCTCGAAAAAAATAAAAGTAAATTTTTACGGTAACTGACACATATAAAAACAGATAATTTTTAAAGGAGTGGTTCATAAATTGTTTTTGTTTATTCTTGATGTAGAATAACTGATGTTATTTACAAGCATAAGCATCTTTATTACCTTAATTGTAAAGTGTTGATCCCAAATACAATGTATCCTAAATCAGTTGGTAAAATAGAAATAACATCCATATAAAACTGAAAATTTTTTCTGTAAGCTTTTCGTAAGCGATGTTTATCTTTAACAAGCAGTCCTTGCTCCAGAAAACCTATTTAACGCAAAAAATATTAAAGTTATTTTTAAATTGGATTTGCATTGATTTCAACAATGTAGTTATAAAATAAAAAAAGTAAAAAATTACATATATAATAAATAAGATTAAAAAAGTTATTTTACATAGTTTTAATTCAGTTTTTGTGTATAAGGCAATTCAAAAAAAGCTTAAATCTAATCTAGAATATAATTCATTTATTTTAACGAATATATATGACAAATATTGCCAAAAGACTAAACACAACTAATTATTTTTTACAAAACAACACCTGTCTTTGCTCGAACCAGCATGTCAAAAATGTATATGACGTCACAAAGGTAATCAAGAGGCAGCCACATAAGCGTGTTCTGTTCTTGCAAATCCTCGAAGCAAGATCGGGCGACAACGAAGCAAATATTGTAAAACACAGCACACGTTATGACTAATAACCACCAAAAGTAAAAACCCTCGGCAGGGTCGATCACCCAGTATTTTGTTTTGGGTTTTCTTTTAGGTGCTGCTTCGCCAGTGCTAAAAAGAGTTAATTGATTTAACGAGGTATTTTAAACATATTTTAGTAATTACAGAATTACACATGGTCCTAATTAATATTATGTTTATTTAAAATTTATAACACTAGTCAATTAAAATTTTAAAATTATTAACTAAGCCTATTGTTTTATAAAACACAATTAAAAAAGTGCTTACTCGTTATTTTTGTTTGAATTCTGATTGTCAGACATAGACAAGTTCGGTGATACAGGCATCGGTGGCCCTTGTATGCGGGCCAGCATTTCATGTTGTTGAACTGGTGTGTTCGGCCTTCTTACCCACCTTTTTGCTCTATTGTAAATTAAACACGTTTAAGAGTGTATTATATGTTTGTAAGTACTTTGCCTAAAGCTGGCAGATTGCAAGTTTAATACCAAACAAGCAAAACAGTTAGGCCCAACTCAGTTATGTAACACTAATATGCCTTTAGAAATCTATTTTAATATAAAATTTGTCTACTAAAAGTATATTACAACAATTAGAATATTACAAACTGTAAAAACTCACCGTACTATCATATTTACAAATCTTTCTAAATAATTTTTGTTATCTAATTTTAAATTTTGTCGTTGACTATGCGAGGTTGAAGGCATACTGATTGAATTTTCCAAGTCGTCGTGGGTACATATTGAAAACACACTAAACAAAACACAAATTCATTAAACTGTTAAATGTTATACCACGTGCAATGTATTAACACATACTAACTAATCATTAAACGTTTCTTAGTTATTTAAATGGTTCAAACCAGTATATAACAAACACAGAAACAAACAAACAAGCTACTAGTAATAGGCTACCTGCTACTGGAAACATCTACTGGTTGTGTGTTTGGCAGATAGTAATCTTTACTTAATGCATGCTCAGGTGATATTAATATAACAGGTGTCGTTAAAGTAAGTCCAGAAGCCGATCTTGGCCTTACGTTCATAGGTAAAACCCGATTTGCCATTTGGTCGAAATCTAAAACTTGTCCAAAAATGTATCTAATACCCCTTTAATAAGTTACCTTACCTAATATGCATCTGGTCAGTAAACCATGATTTATCTGTAAATACTAAAAATAGTGTTTATCACTTGCAGTTTACGATGGATTACTTGTAGCTATCTCTAAACCAAACTTCAATACTACTATTTTTATTTCGGATCTATTTCTTTAACAATTCTAATTTTTTTGGAGAACCGTTAACTACAAGTATTCAATAATAATATTCTTAACTCGATTCAAACCGTTTTAAGGTGACTTGTAATAATACTCTGTTTCAAAAACAGTTGCAAATATTTTATTAAACTGCGTGCACTGTTTTCTATAAATGGCATGCACTGAAAAGCCAACAAATCGATAATAAACAAAAGAGTGCAACCAGCATATAGCGGCTTTTTTAGTAAATCTGCCTTTATCAATCACTTAATCTATATTTTTTGCAACATGCCATCTGACCACTCACAGGCAAAAAATTCATGATTTACATGCATTTGAGAGAAGCGCCGGCGTCGTAAGCTGCGCACAATATTAACACGATTACGCAATTTAAATGTAAGTAAGTTAATACAAATCGTTTAAGCAGTAATAATATAAAAGCCAATAATCTACTGTTAAATTAAATGTCGCTTTAATTTGAAACGAGCAAGTTGAATTTTGCAACTGAGAGACAAAAATAAAAAAGGATATTTTTGCTAAAATTCCTTGTACAATCACCACGCCGAAAAAAAATTTCGCTATGTACTATTTTTCGTACTTTACTCCAGGCAACACGCAGAGCATTTCAAACAAAAGGTTCGCACCCGTGAGGCTTGTAATTCCTATAAAACATCATTAATAAAATAGTGAATTATAGTTCATGGTAGGCTACATGATGAATCAATATCAAACTATTTTTTCCAGGAAAATATCTAAATAAAAGAATAGCTAAGTGGTAACATTGTTTTTATACAGTTATTTTTCTGTTACATAATATAGACATAAAAAATGTAATAAAATAACAAACATTCTAACCGGCGTTATCATAAGGTGGGGATACTTCAACCAAATCACCCCCTACAATGTTTAGACCTCTACAACCTCTTACTATTTCTTGACCTTGTATTGGGGTTAGGCCCCCGATTTCTGGAGTACCTGTGCCCGGAGCAAAAGCTGGGTCCAACGCATCAATATCAAAGCTAGAAAGAGTTAATAAAAGCAAGTATAAATATTAATAATTAAGAAATTTTGGTTTTATTACTTTAGTTTGTTCAATTGGATCAGTTCACTTTTAATGTTTGTGTTGTATTAACCTTATGTAAACCGGACCAGTTCCCATTTGTTCTCTTACTTCTGCCATTAGTGGCACTAAAGATTTATGCCAACAATCTTCAATCGGAACAATACGAAAACCCTAGTAAATGCGGTAACAATATTTTTCTAACCATATTTAGTAATATAAAGTTATTTTTTTTATAAAGACTATTGTTAATATAAATCATAATTTATTAGCAAACCTTGTCGAGTTGGTATCTATAACCATCTACCGAATACCCTGAACCCCTTAGACCAATTTGAACAACTCTTTTACAATCAAGTAATCCATCTTCGACCGCTCTTCTAAATGGAGTTCCGTGAGCTATTTTTTCATTTAACATTGTGTCAGAACAATCTCCGTGAGCATCAACGTGAATAAGACCAACAGGCCCATGTCTAAACAGTTAGATTAAAATCCAATATTAAAAGCTTAAAGCATTTTACTGTTGCTTATAACGAGACAAACAAATAAAATATAACACATACTTTTCAGCAATGGCTCTCAGTATCGGATAAGTTATTGTGTGGTCCCCTCCTATTATAAAAACACATCATAAGTTTTAATTTATAGCGAACTAATTAAGATTCTCACAATAAATTACCAGCAGTTAATGGAATGCATCCATTCTTGACAATGTTCTTAAAACCTTCTGTGATCATGCGACATGCATCAGGTAAGTTATAGAGATTAACAGAAACATCACCTACGTCAGCAACCTTAAAAATATAAGTTTTTTACTCAACTTTGCTTTAAGAACATCGGTTTACGCATTAACTTCCTAACTTTACCTTTTTATTTATTTAACTTATTATTTAAATTTATATAACGTACCGTTAACGAGTTGTAAGGATCGGCTCCGGTGGATACGTTAAACTCTCTTATTAAAACGGATTCGCATCGAATTTGCCGTGGCCCAAATCTTTAAAACAGATATCAAGACTATAATAACATATTCGCCTATTAAAGATACTTTTTTATAACAGTTTTTGTGTTATTTTAACAGAAATTGTAAGACCTGGTGCCGGAACGATTAGATGTTCCAATATCGAGTGGAACCCCAACGAAACAAGCATCCAAGCCGTCGCTAGACGTCGCCACAGGCAATCTCATCATACTTGCAATTCCTACCATAAACAAAGATAAAAACATGTTATGTTTTCTTTAGTTAAAACAAATTTTATGTAATTAATATAGTAAATGCTTTAAAAACTGTTGGCTAATTATTTTTCTACAGTTTTCAGGTCAATACTTTTGAGCAAAAACGTTAGCAAATATTTATTTACCAGCGGGTCTTGCGACTTCGATGCCACTGAGAGGTTTATTAAAATGTTTACTTTTAAGTAAGCTAGTAGAAATTCCACGTTGGGTACCGCTTAAACTAGCAAAGGACGCTAAGTACAAAAACATAAAATAGTTCTTATTTTTAAATGCAAAATAGAACTATAACAATTAGCGCCTAGGGTGATTATAATTAAATGTAAAAGTAGTTTTAACATTTGAAGTAAAGTTCATTTATCAAACCTTGTAACAACTTTGTAGTTGACATTTTAATCATTTTTCTTTCTTACCAAATTTTCTAGTAAAAAATAATGATACACAATTCTTGAATCTATTTTCTAATTAATAGGGATGTGTCGAGCCGAGTGCTCGGGCTCGTACTCGTGTACGAGCCTAGGCATTTTTAAAGGCTCGGTTTTTGCCGTGCTTTCACGTTAAATTATCCGAGCATTATCAACTAAATTAATTTTTTTCTTCTCGCTACATTATAATGCAAATCGAACGCCGTCCAGTGTTATAACTTTTTAAATGCAATAGTTTTATAATTCACTGCAAAAAATTCTTCGGTTCACCGATAAATATACTAATATATACATATTAGTATCTCTATGGTTTTATTATATCACGCGAGATATGACGTTGTTATTCAATTGTTGTCACGCCGCCAACTAGTGTTTTTATTGAAAGACTTTTTAGTAGTTCAATTTTCTTTAAACCGGTAAAATTTGTTCGGCGTTTCACTGCACGTTTTAACGATTTTAAATCGCTTCTTTAAATAAAGCAATATAAAAAAAATCGTGTCCACAACAAAAATTTATGTATTTTTTTCGGGCATACATTTTACGTTACGTACCGAAAGGTCACTTAGGTATTTACTTTCGCTATTCAAAAGCTCGTATTGCTCGGCCGAGCTTTTTTAAAATTAAGATGCTCGTACGAGCCGAGCTTTTTACGATTTGGCACATCCCTACTAATTAACATACATGTACAACAGGAAATTAGCAATAACAATTGGAAACCGAATGTCCAATTACATTACAAAAAAAACGAATAAATAAAAATGTGGTGTCTGAGGTCATTCTTGTATAATATAACTATAACTAAAGCACTTTAAAACCGTAACTATAAATAAATCGACTAATGTAACTATTATTGCAATAACTGGTAAGACTCTTGCTGTCCTACTCCTACTACACAAATACATTAATCGAGCTATATGAAACTATTCAAGCGTGCGCCGCAAAAATCTAAAATGTAAACAATTCTAATTTATTGTCGTTTAAGGTTGGAAAGATATTAAACATTCTAAAAAAAATCATTATAGAACATTCGACATTCAACTTACGATTTTTTTTTACATATTTTTCGTGGAATCTCAAATGATATATATGTATAAGCTGTGTTTCGCAGCCAATACCAAAATTTAACTTTACTTATGCTCATTTACTAGTGTTAGTAATTTACTAGTGTCTCGAACATAGTTTTTTTTTTTTTAATATATCTTTATCCTCGATGTGGGAAAGTCGAATGCGCGACTTAAACATAGAGTAACATCAGCTACTCCGACCCAGTCTCGAGTTGCCTGTGGCAGTTTGGGATATTATAGATTATAATTGCCCGATAATTATACTGCTGATCAAGTGCTGGCTCAGCAGGAGTTCACACCGTTTATAGCGCCTTACTCAAGGGCGCTACAGCATGAGAACAGTGGGGATTGAACCCACGACCTCATGTGTGGTGTAGCAAGTGTTCTTACCACTACACCACGCTGCCGGTTTCGAGTTTTCACAGCAGTCTCCACAAGAATCTATATTCTAACACCAATGGATCCATGCCATAAGTACATTGATTGAAATTAAAAAACAAACAACTTAATAATCATATTAAAGCAATAGAAGTTTTTTTAATGCAAATGAATAACTTTAAAAATTATTATATTTCAAATATATCATACTTATCAGCTATCGGATATGAAAAGCTTTAACTAGCAACATGTACATATTAATATATACAGCTAAACAAAATTACCAGCAGTGATTGGAATACATCCGTTCTTGACAATGTATTTAAATCTTTCTGTGATCATTCGGCATGCATCAAGTGAGTTATAAAGATTTTCAGGAACATCACCTACGTTAGCAACCTTGATAATAGAACATGTGCTTATTTAGTTTTAGGAAATAAACAAAGACCTAAAGTACTACATAGCAAAATCATTAGATTAAACTTTATTAAAAAAAATTTGAAATATTTTTTTAATTAATGTAAGCACTTTGACTGGTTGGGCTGTGGGTGTGACATTTTCAACAATTTTGTGCACGTGTTCTTGGTGTGCTTAAACCAAAATTTTAAATAGCACAAATCTATCTTTAGTTTGTTTACATAAACTTTATACTGTAATATATCAAAAAATTAACTGATGTTGTAATTTTGTGAATGATAATACTACCACCTAAAGGATAAAAAAAATGTTTCAGTAATAGAAATCGTAAACACACCAGAGGGCGCAAATCCGCATAGTTGCTACAACAGTTTATTTTTATTTACACGAGACATCAAATTTTAAATTAGTTTACTAATTGTGTAAAACCAATTTCATTCTAAAAAAATGGACGACGACTGGGATTTTTTCGATGACCCGAAACCATCTTCAAATACTCAAAGTATATTTAAAGGTAAATTAGCTTATTATTGTTGTTTACGGCTTACGCCCTTTAAATAAACGTTGGAACGTACTAAATTATAACTAACAAAATTTATAAACCTTCTGTAAATTAATTCATGTTCCACACGGTTTTAGTGTGGATAATTGGTTGATATTTAAATAAACTGTTTATTTTACTGCTGCTAGACTTTCTTACCAAACTAAATAAACCAAAACACAAGTCTAATTTAATGTTTTTGAACTGTTCCAGAAAAAACTAAAACAACTTCAACAAACAAATTATATAAATCGTGGAGCTCAAATTCTAGTCAAAGTGACAGCGAAGAAAGTAACTTGCATGGCACAGATCAAATTAGGTCCGACTCCAACTCAAAAAGGTCTGAAAATGTTTCCGATACAGAGAATCAAACACAAAGAAGTTCTTCGTCCACTTCCTCGAGAAGCACATCTGTTTCGTCAACAAAGAGCAACACTTCCAATAAACAATCAAATGGAACATACACAAAAGAAGAAGAATCTAACACGAGTGAAAGCGAAGATTCTGAGAAGAACTACTCACAAAAATCTCCAATAAAGGACAAATATCAGTGTAGAAGTTACTCTTCTGATGCAAGCAACCAATCTTCAGAGTCTGTGACAGATGTTTCACCACTTTCAACACCAGAGGCATCACCCAAACTTAGACGAAAGAGTCGGCGAAGTAGGGACCACGCCAACACCAAGCATGAAAACAACAAACAATTAAAGCATGTAACTAAACTAAATGTTACATTTGGAAGCAAACCTAAACCAGGTTTACCTGAAAAACAAAGATATCAACACCCAATAAACTATTCTGATTACGACCAAGATCCACTAGAAATATACAGGCAGCAGTTGCAACAGAGTTATAACTTGTCAAGCAGTAGTGATGAAGAATATGTGGATGATTCAAAGTACTGGGGCCCCCCAAAATCTGGGTATAACAGACGTAGAAATGAAGCTATTGAAAAACATAGAAAGAGACTCTTAAGTGCATCTGCTAATAGAACAATGGATATTTCAAGGCTTTTGGAAACAGTTTTGGATTTTGACAAGCAACGCAATCAGAGACAGCAGGTTTGATTTTTTTTTAACTAAGCCTAGCAACATCATAATATTTATATATTTAAAAATTTTTTTTTTGCAGAATAGAAATAGAGGAGATTGGGTTCTTAGCCCCGGAAGAAAAAACATGTCTTTTACAAATATGCAGGTTTCTTTTAAAAATGTTTAAATATATATACAGTATATATATATATTTATAATACCAAACTCATTTACCATGTATTTCAGGTTAATGAAATTGACCGAGAAAATAACAGATTGCTAAAAGAGATTACGAAATCAAGACGTGTTCGACCATCCAGTGCTTCAAGTATTAGATCGACAACTAGCAATGCTTCATCTGTTAGCAGGTATGCTCTATTTTCTAAAGTACGAGCCTTAAAAATAGTTTATAGAACACAACAATCTTTGGCCTTAATAAAAATCCCACCTACACTTAACTTATGTATTTTACAGTGAAGATATTACATATTTTTAACTTAGATATAATTTTGTTTAAGGTCATCAAGACAAAGTCAAGAATCCCGCAGTGGATCAAGAGCAATAAGAAGACAAAGTAACCCCCAAGTAAAACTGTACCACTCAGCTCAAAACCGAATACAATATCAAAGACAAATTGAGCGTGAAAACCTGGTATGTATTGCTCTAACACAACCAGTCTATTTAAATATTTCCTTTACAATTATCAATAACTTTAACTTAAAATTTTTTCAACAGCAATTGTTAAAGAGGTTGCGCTCTGCAAAAGGAACGCCTGATTTAAGAAAAGCAAAGCAGTTGGACGACTATAAACGACAAACGAAATACATGGGTGCCTCTATTGAGCACAGTGGTATGACTGCTCGTCAAGCAAATGGTAAATCAAAAAAAATTTACTAGAAAAATAAATTCATGTTTTATATACTTTTTTGTATTACCACTTTATTATTTGTCACAGAATTGACTCGAAATGCAGAAGTGGTTAGAGATGCAATTGGATTTAAGAATTCACGTCGCAAACCAGTTAGACCAACTTGGCAAGATGCTTGGTGAAAAAACAAATTCGTTACTGAGCAATTTTATTGTAATTGTAAACTAAAATAAATATTCAAGTTTAAAGATTTGAGCCATATAGTCATTAGTAAAAGTGGTTTTATGCTAGGGTAAATAATGCATGATGCTATTATAATACTGTGTTAATTTAAGTTCGACATGCTATGTGAATAATCTAATTTCTTATTATGTTGAACCTTCACTATGATTGTAAAAGAATATTTTTATTATGTAATACAATTTTTTTCACTCAAGCATTTAATAAAAAAAAGGACAAAACAATAAAATTATTTCAATATTTTAATAATGTGCTACCTTTTCGTTGAAGTCTTGTGCTGCTGTGTAAATTTATACATCACTGTTTTAGGTTTTTTAGCAACTTTTTATTTATTACCATAATTCACATTTACCGTGGAATTTTTTGTGGATTTGATTAATTAATTCAATTAATAATGTTTTTCCTTTTTAAACATGTAGAATAGTCGTCTTATTGTTGTGTGTGTTGTTATAAGTTTTTCTTTAATGTTTTGTTATTTAATATTTTTAGAAATTAAATGGAAATTTCACTGTTTGTATATAGCTGAATAAATTTATTGCAAATGAAAATTGAAAATATAAATACACTTGTTTTAATATCATTGAATAACTGTAAAAACATAAAAAAAATGTAATTTATAAAAAAATAGTTACTAACAAAAGTTTTTTTTTAATACTTCTTACACATTAGTTAACAAGTAAGAAAACTGTGGTATTACAATAGGTATTTTAAAGTGCAACATGCAGTTTACCGGAGAAGAAATAACTGTTGTTAGCACAACGAATATCCCCAAGTATTAACTATAAAGATGATAACAAGAAAGTATCTGTTAGCGATTTGCCAAACTTAAAACTAAATCTTTAGGGTTGTGAACCTTTATATTATTCATTGATAATCGTATTTCACCAGCTGTTTTGGTAATCTAAGAAAAACAATTTTCATTTTTTAACTTAGTACACTATTTTTTATATATTTATTCTTGATATGAAAAGGCTTTGATAGTCTTACTACAAAGGGTAAAATTTATATTGATTTGTGCTTACCAATAAAATGTCATCAACAGATGCAGGGGGAGTTTCAGTGTTAAGTAAATTTGCTGGATTATTTGTTGCAGAAAATAATGCAGTTGGTTGCGTTCTATGGCGAATTCCAGAGGTTAAATTCCCAACTCTCCGACTTTATACATAAAATTTTTGTTAGAAAAACAAATTTAATTTATTTATCTGCCCAACATATTTTTTTAACTAACCTGTACAATTGAACACGGTTCATATATTCTACAGCATCAATTTTTTGATCTAGTGATGTAATGTCTATCACCTCACTTAAGACAATACATAATTTAATTAAAACAACAATAACAAAAGATTTTTTGTTATAAATTTCAACAACATTAACTTACTTGTCATATTGTGAAATAATTCGATTTAAAATTGACTGTTCATCGTGTTTACTCCTGGCTACATTTTCAACAGGGGAATCAGGAAATTCATATGGTGTATTAACAGGATCTGTTGAATTCACAGCCAAAATATTTCCTGATCCAGATAATAATGATGTCCTTTCATTCTAAGCCAGCCAAAAACATATTTAAGTTTGATATGTTATATGTTTGTTTGTATATATTTCTATCCTCGATGTGGGAAAGTCGAATGCGCGACTTAAACATAGAGTAACATCAGTTACTCCAACCCAGTCTTAAGTTGCCTATGGCAGTTTGGGATATAATGGATTATAATTGACCGATAATTATGCTGCTGATTAAGTCCTGGCTTAGCAGGAGTTCGTACTGTTTATAGGGCCTTACTCAAGGGGGCTACAGCATGAGATCAGTGGGGATTGAACCTATGACCTCATGTGTGGTGTAGCAGTTGTTTCAATATCAGAATGTGTAACCAGTACCCTTTTTTTGCCATGAATAGTAATGTTTACATAAAGACTTTACAGTAGATTATGGTGAGGTCGTGGTCACCAAACCCGTTGCATTATACAAATTTATAAAAATACACAATTATTTGAATTTCGTCACTTTGAGTTATCATTTGTTTAATTGTGTGAACGTTGACGACCAAGTTGGTTTAAAAAACAGAAAGCTTTTTTTTGCAAAAAGATCGGACAAACATTCAACTTACCGGTTCACCGTCGTCTTTTTGTCCAAGGCAACTTTCACAACATCCCATATTAAAAGATTCTCTATTTTAATTAACACTATAAATTGAAATATATTTATTTCTTCTAGCAGTTATTATTCAAAGAGCTTAAGCTACCTTGCAAAAAGTCACAATAATGGATATCGATAGCGTAGTTATGACATCATGTGACCATAAATATACAAGCGGCGCTGTTTATGCCAGACGTTTACATTAAAATACTATATAGATTCGAAATGGCCACTGATTAAATTGACTTAACTGTAACTTAAATAATTAGCTTTTATACTAAGTAGTTTATTTTTGTAATTACCAGTTGTTATAAAGGTGGCGATACGCCAGTGCAAACAAATCCATATATAACTAGATTATATTAAACTTAAAAATTTTCTTTCTACAAAACATTTGCAACACATACACAATAGCTGTTCAAATATAGTCAATGGATTATAGGTGCAAAATAAAATACCAACAATATACATATTAAACTAATAAAATTTTAAAGAACATTACCCGAGCATGCACATTTTTGTTAATTGCCACTTCAAAGAAATTAAGGGTAAAACCAAATCAGTTGCTAATTACCCAAAATATATTTTAAGCTAATTGCAACTGTTAGTAAAATAAAAACGAGAAAACTAGTTAAGTATAAGCATGATCTGTGTTTAAACATGTGTGATGTAAAATGTTAGTCTGAAAGTGATCAGGCCTGATTTGCTTTTCTTTGAAGATTAATTCGAATACACTTTTGAAAACCTTTCCATCCTTGATACTTCAAAGGGTTAGGCTGTGCAAAAACACATCAAATTAAAAGTCTTGCATGCGTAAATAAAAGAAAATATATTGGAATCACTTAAGCTATACTGTTTTTATATTACAGCGACATTTTTTTAGACTTATGATACAGTTTATTGGTATTTTAAATTCACATATATAATGGGAATAAGCCCAAATAAACAAAAAAATATATTGAAGGGTAAGTATCGGGCCAGGACAATTTAAACAATTTGTAGTTTAGGAACTTTTTTTATCACCATGTGATCATGCCAAGTGGAATCAAGGTTAATTTACTTAAATTTTGCCATATTAAGCAACAAATTTATTTTGTAACTTCAATTACAAAGGCCAGATCAGGTAGATATATATAAGTGGCAAAGCAAAACTAATAATATAATGCATTAATATAAACCAACAAAATATCAAATTAAAGTTTTCGGTTAGTAACACAAATTAATGTTGGTAAATGGTTAATAATTACAACATGCAAATGATAATTAGTATAATGATTTGCCAAAACCCATAAAATTATAAATCAAAAGAAAAATTTGGCGGCTATTCCAATTTTCCAGGAACTCATGTGAAATAGTCCTGCTCAGTCATGCGTGAAGCGAAACTTGACACACTGAGTAAATCCCTTCCCACCGTTAAACTCTTTATCCTTGGCAAGCTGTTGGTATTTCAAGAAAAGAAAAAAAGGGGGTGATGAATTAAAATTAATTGTGAGCTGCGATCACATGTACAAGGGAACTTTAAAGTATAATTTGGTAATTATTTTATAAACATCCAAATTTTTGTTCCCATATACAATGTGTTAACAAAGTAATTATGACATATTTTCTACAACAAGCAGCATTTATAACATGCCATGCAACATTATTTCTATAGCCTAATAACTATTATTTTAACTACCTTTTTTTCTAATATTCAAAAAATTTAATATTAATTTATAGTTAGTAAAAATAAAAGTTAATTTTTGTTATGCATCAAACCACCTTATATTTAAACGAATCTTTCGTTAAAATATAACCATCATAAAAGAAACATCACAAATACAATGACACACAGTCATGCAAATAAATACATTTTACAAGAAAATGTTGTACCAATTTTTTAAATATCAAAAGGCACTTAAATAGTTTTAATACATTAAATGCAGTTTAAAATAAACAACACCATGCTTTTGAATTAATGACACTTAAAGCTAAAAATCAGTATTAAAAGTTTGGAGGCACATTTAAAAGTCTAGATATAAAACTTGTTGGCTTGGGTGTGTGGGGAAATGTCCTGTAAGTAGGAGCGCAGTTCATGAGAAACACAGGCCTTAAAACCTTTGATGCCAACATATTGATTTTGCAACCCTTGACGCTGGACAAGGAGAAAAAAGTTTCAAAATTTGAGACTGTACAAGTCATTCAAGTATAAACTTTATGCTGTGTTTATGGTATATAAATTTTTTTTTTTGTTGTAAAAGGTGAAAAATTTCTCAATTTTTTGATTTGTGGAATAATATAGGAAAAAAATAAAGAAGCCCAATGAAAAGTTCTATACAACAAAAAACTAAGTGATTGTCTACTGAACAAAATATGCACACCCAGTGTTTAGAAAATTCAGACTAATAATCTAATACAATATTGGCAAATTATCCCTAATAATTTGAACAGTGGACGGATGCGCTACAATATTGAGGGACAAAATCATGCCAAGATATTTTTTATCAGTCTTACCTTCCCAAGTGCTCCAAGCTATGATTTAGTTGCATTAGCAAAAAAATAAGTCAAATCACAATAAAGTAAAAATAAATTGCAACAAAGCTTTCATGTTTTTTAGTTGTAAGCAATTTGCCCAAAAAATAAATTAACAATTTGCCGCAAAATTAAAATTGCTCTTGTCTGTGTAGATTAGTGTTTATAACATAATTTTTTTAGATTTATAAAAATATGTTTTAATAAACAAAAATTGCACTACAATCAAATTTTTTTATTAAAACTTCAAATCTCCTCGTGGTAGCATTAAACTTTAACCATACAAACCAAATAAAAAAAATCACAAATTTGACTTTATTTGTTACAAAAACTTGCTTGGTTAATGTTGTTCACATTTCAAGGTTAAGTAAAAGCAATATTAAAAAGGTTTTTATTTAAAAAAAATAATAATTAAACTTACCCTGAATCCTCGATGAATACGATCTTTCATAACTCCAATGAATTCAACATGGCTAAGTTTATTGTCACCATCCTTATCAAAAACTTTGAATAAAGTATCGACTAAATGTGACGACAATTCATGGCCGGTTGAAATTTTAACTGCTCTTGCAAACTCATCTACGATAAAAATTTAGTTTTTGTTTGTTCTTGAATTTAAATAGATTCAGCTAAAAATAAATTTTGTCATAAATGCTTTATTATACCCTGTCCAATAGCTCTTCCAGCCATTGTATATAGATTCATTGAAATCGCAAAGTCTTCCAAGTTGTTAAGAAACTTAAAAAATGATCGAAACTCCTGAAAGTTTATTCCCTAAAAAATAACAATAATTTATTTACTTGATACAAAAAAATTTAAACAAAACTGAAAAAAGATATCCAAACTCTTAAAGCAAACCTTCTCTTCTGGCAGCCTACTAAGCAACTTCTCAATACATTCTTCAATGTCATCCAGTTCACTGTAGCGTAACAGCATCCTTGCAAAATCCTCCTCTGAAATTGTGGCCATACCACGGCTATATGCCAGAAAGTATTTTGTGTTAAGAAAATAATAACTTGTAATTTTAAATGATAACAAGCTCAACAAAAAAATCTTTCTTTATAAAAAAAATATTGTAGACAAATATATATCAAAATTATCGTTTAAAGGATATCTCCATCTCCAAAATTTCAGTTTGCAGATTGTCCATAAAACTGGAAAAAATATAACATTTTAATATAGATTACAGAAGTTTGCAGCAAAAAAAATAAAAAAAAACTAACATGCTGGAAAATACAAACCTGTAGAATTCTTCATATGAAATCGAGTTCTTTCCGTATTGTCCAAAAAAATGAACAAGTAATGTAGTGTCTTGTATATTCTCTGTACAACTGCTAATTTTCTGTTAAATAAAAAAAATTGTCAGCACAGAAAGGAAAATATATAACATATAAAAAACTAGCAAATATAATTTCTGTTACCAAAAATGAATACCGTATAGCTGATACCAAGTGATACATTAGAAACATGATGAATCAAGTTTAACAAAGATTAAATAATTTTAATTATTGCATTTTATAAAAGGCTGCAACGAGTTATAACAAGAATAGCATGATATACATAATTTAATATTTATGCAAAATTTGACAAAAAAAATTATATTATGATCAGGTATGAGTAATTATTAATACTACATATAATGTTGCCATTAATATTAAATATTAAAAAAAACTACAAATCATTTATATATATTTTACAAATCATTTATTTTATTTCATAACTTGCTATCAAAAAATCAATTTCATGCTATTGTTAATAATTTTTATTAAAAAATAAACTATTAAAACAAATAATCAATTCTATTTATTCTCAAGTAATTTAAACAACTTAAAAATCACAAAATAACCAAAACGGAATAAAATTTTCTGCCTTCATTTAAAAAAATATCCAATGGGTGAAAAGTGTAAGGTATCAGTAAGTGAGATCGGATTTAACCGGATTTTTAGATTTTATAGATAATCTTTACCAATTTAAGGTCAGAGATGTTCTTTGCTCTTTCAGACTCTTGAGAACTTGAACAGGAAAGCTGTATGGTTATATAACAGACATAATAAGGTACGCTTTGATTTTGTTGTGTTTAAAATTTCAAGCAATGCGATATTGAGTAGCAATCAGCATGTGTTATGTTTGAAATAATGTTAAAACAATGCACCCAGACTATATGGTTAAAATTTTATCATGCACTGAAATGAGTGTTTGTAATAATTTAGAATCAGATTGTATGATCAAATGACAAATCGTGTTATGTTTTAAATTGGTATATGTTATATTTTACTAAAATTTGCGTAAACTTAAAAGGCGCTTTAAATAAAAGAAAACTAATAAACTTACAAACAAAAGGAAAAACTTGACAAATACGTGAAATAAAAATACTTTAAAATAAATATTTGTGTTCAATTGTTTTTTGATAAAAACAAAAAATTTTAAATAAAAATGGACCAATAACCACATAAACAGCCAAGCAATAAAATGTTTTTTTTCTTAATTCTAAAACTGTATTAAAAACAAATTCAATATTTTTCACCTCCCTTTAATTAAACTTAACAAGCTCTAATCAGCCATTACTATAGAACAATTTTTTTTTTTTTTCATTGGTTGTTTTGTTATTGCGTCACATGCAATTTTAATTATGAGTAAGGGCATATCTGTTAAGCCAGCTCTTACCAAAATGCGTTTATCAGGATTTCTCTCTACTTCAACCTGTATGTTAAAACATGACACATACCCACGAAAAATAAATATTTTTGCTTTTTCATTAACACCAAAGGGTTAAAGTAATTTTTCATTAACACCATAAAGTAAAAATAACAGCCTTTAATTGCTATACATTTTTCGTTAAAATGCATAGGCCAAAAATATAAAATAAAACCTCTTTAATATTTTCAAACAGATATAAGCAAAATTAAAAAGAAATATAACATGCTCAATGAAAATATTTAAAAAATATCATGGAACAGGTTAAAATATTAAATGATATTAAATTGAATCATTTACAAAAAATAAAATTTTTAAATAAATCTATTTTTGTGTTTATTTCAATATATTTAAAAAAAAGTTAGGTTTAAATTAGTTAAAAAAGTATTTTAATTAAGATTTAAATAAAAAAATTTATTAAAGTAATTTTTCAACTGTTCATATATTTATCAAACTTTTTTTAATTCCAGGTTTTTTTTTTAAAATGTTAATATATTTACCACTGTTTTCTCTTCTGGACAATTGTCTGTTTTTTCCCGGAATAATTCCTCTAACTGAAATAAATTGTAACATAAACAAAAGTTCTAGGTTTAAAAATTCTTTTAGAAAAAAATTACCATGACTATATTAAAAAAAAACTTCATTTTTTCTTTTTATATATCAAGAACTTTAATAACCCACCACTAAAAACTCTTTTTTGTCCACTCTTTGATTCCCATCTGTGTCAAACATGTTGAAAGCTATACGAAATCCTGCATTCGGTTCTAAACAACAAAAAATATTAAAAATAATAAAAGAGAAAAAACACAAGCGCGCGTGAGCGCTAAAGAGCAGCAATAAATTAAGCGACTTTAAAAAATATATGTATTTTTGCTTATTATATAAGTTTAAAACCTGCTTACTTGTTAATATTGACAGGAAGAACAAATACTCGGTGTAGGACACAAGGCCCCTGTTGTGCAACGATCTGAAAAATCCAGAAAAGTTTTTCTTTCGTGGTGGAGTCGCTTTCAACATACGCCTTACTTCATCATCGCATAAACTTAACTGCCCGATTCTCGCTAAATAAAACGTTTATTAATTTAATTTAAAGTTTAATAATAAGCATTTATTTACGCTTGATATATTAGAGAACGTTAAAATATCACGAGTAGTGTTTGCACAAAATTTCGAAAACAAGTTCTTTTTGCCTTGGCATTAAGAAAAAAAGGATTAATGTCATACATTATCATGATTTTTTTATTCATTTTTGGGTCTGTGGATAGTTTGGACACTGATAAATAGCTTAAGTTAAAGGTCGCATATATATATTGTGTGTCATTAAACATTTTTTCAGCAAATCAAAATTGACAGCTACCAAGTCGCTAAAAAGTGGTCAAAATTTATTTTTGTTGTTGTGTTGTTTTAAGCCATAGACAGACAAAAGTGATACGCACGAAAAATTTTTTTTTGCTATAACAAAATTTGTTAAAAAAATAGCTAAAAAAAAAATTATTTTTTAAATATATTTATCACGATTACCTACAATATGTATGGATCACTAAATATATTTAAAAAAAGTATATATTTTTTCTAATATTGATACAACAAACCCCCATGAAACTGCGTCACGGAAAAATAACTAACGTAATGTTAAATAAAATTTATTTTAAAATAAAAAATAGCAAGTAATATTTTTATTGAAAATATCAACCCCCAAAACAGCATCATAATTTTCTTTTTAAAGTTCACACGTGGGCTAAATAAATTAAAATGTAAAGGTAAATATAAACATAGAATACTATATATATATAAATATATATTTTAAGAGACTTTTTGAAAAAAAAAATTTTCGTTACAAATATTCCTAAAACAGCTTTTTTGTAATAAAGTTATTTTGTAACAAGGCGTTGGTTGGGTAGCGGTTAAACATTTGGTTTCACAACTTGAGGTCTATGGTTTGTACCCGACTTCTTCTTCTTTTTTGTTTGGCAAAATAAACATTTTTACCACCTCTTTATACAAAATTAAATAGTCGATCGTTAATTTTCAATTTTAATTTAATCGGACTTAACCATTACAAAGAAAATTTAATTTAAAAACCGTTACAATCGTTGTCGCATATCAAAGCAAAAAACTAAACTTGTGACACATTTTTTTTAAACTGTGACGCACATTTGTGTTAAACCGTGAAAACGACGTCATCGGTCATGCGTGATCACGTTAGTCACGCACGACGCACACAGACGCGAGGTCGTGACCCATGGCGGTGCAGACGCTACTGGAGCGTACAACGCGACAACTCAGTAACAACTCCTACGCTGTCTGCAAGCTGTTGTGACGGGAATATTAAAGTGACGTAATGCAATGATCCATTCATCGTGTCAAGAATAATATTAAAGAATAACACTAACTGCAATGACAAAGTTTTATAACTGGGTTAATTTTTAACCCACGCTGGGCGTGGGAAAAGGGTGATTCGCAACATCCGCACCAAATTTACCCCTTGGAGTGATAATGTTAGTTTTTTAAGCAAAAACAGCGTAAAAGGTTTCCGTTGCTAAACAACCGTCGAGAAGGAGCAAACACAAAGTCAAAAGAATAACACAAAAGCAACGGATTAGTCACTTGGCAAGATATTTGTGGACATTAGTGGATAACGTGGGAGACTGAACTGCTCGTGAGGTGACAGCCAACTTTTTTGACCGCTAACGATCCTGACATCCGATGTTAGAGTTGTTTTGTAGCAAAAATTGTCTTGTTTTTATTATTGAACTAAGATTACAAGGCTATTAATGCCACTTATGAGTGGATGCCAACTGTATCCTTGCTCTGAAATCATTTCCTTTAGTATAACAAAAATGTCGGAACTTTAAAGTACATAAATAATTTTAAAGTAATATGGTAAGCTTGTTTTTGTTTGATGAACTACAAAGGTGGCATATATCATCATCGTCAACCCCATGCACACTAGCAACATCTAGCGGTCAACATTTATTTTACAAAAGTATTGACCTAGTCTGTTTAAATTTGTTTAAGTTAAATACTTAAAATAATACGCATAGATTTAAATAAAAGAATTGGCATAGATTTAAATAAAAAACTAAACCAATTTTACTTTATACAATAAAAAGTAATGCTATGTCATTCATTTAAATCTAACCCCACTGTTAAATGTGTGTAGTAATTGTAGAAATTATGTAATTACTCCAAAACGATGTGACCTAGCTAACTAACCTAAGGTTAATAACCCCACGCCCGTACGATGCCACATTTAGTCCACTACCTTTGTTGTGTGTGATAAAACGCATTTCCTAACGGTATGGAATTACATGTAAAAATGTAACACTAAAAAGCGACTGATTCCTAAAAAAGAAATCTTTGTTCTATACGAATGGACATCAATAGTCACGTGACGTCCATTCATAGAGGTTCGGACCACTGGGAACGCCCATGCCACCCTTAAAACGCCTACACAATATTTAAAGCATTATGACGTAAAAAAGATTTTTAAAAATTTCACTTTTACATTTTTAATCAAATTTTTTGCATTTTTTGCATTTTTTAAGAGGTTGATACAACATTGTTATATCTTCTAACCATCCCAATACGAGATTAGCTTTTGCCACAATAATATTATTATAGAGTTGATATGACGTCAGAGCCAGTGGATAATTAACCAATGAATGTCTAGCAGTAAACGCCCTATACCGCCATTTTGAAATAAAACCACTTTTAGTAAGAACAAAATTGAAAATAAAATCCAAAAATATTTTTAAAACCTAAAGTAAGATAAAAAGGTTAGTTTCATGTATAGGTGAATTATAGTTTTAGTATTGGATGCCATCAGTTGAGATAATTGTATTTATCAAATTATAAGGATTTAATTGGAATAACATTCAACTTAACGTGGCACGAAATCGAAGCGTAACAAATAAAAACAACGTTGCTGTATATTTTCCCATCGTTCACTTAAACACATTACACAACCCTGATTCGGAAGAATGTAAACAAACCATGACCTCGGCGGAGACGTTTAAACGCTGCCTATCAAAACAAAGCGGACACAAAATCAAAATAAACTCAAAGAAATTTCACTTTGTTCAAAGGCAAAGAGATTTCCGTTGATGCAGCGCACTCTATTTAATTTCAAACAAAACACAAAAATTAGCGTCCAGACAGTAGTCAGGTCCAGCGGCGCGTTAACCAATCGAATGCGCGCAAATTAGCGCGAGTTATATGTCGTCACGGTAACGATATGATTTTCGCAGAACCACGTTATAATGTAAAGGTCTGACAACAAAAAATAAAAATCGAAGCGAGAAATTTCGTATTTGTTTGGCGTGGTTAAATTGTTGGGCCCCAACACAATTAACTTCCCTTTGCGTGACAAAGAAAAGTCTGACTTTCCCGTATAAGCGTAAAGGGGCAATGCGCTAATTGATTTGGTCTGGAATTTCGTGTAATGTCATTTTTCTGATTTGACCACACAATTTTTCAAAAATTTATGACGTCATAAGTTTTATATGCTAAGTTTAAAAGAGCAAACACGTTTGTTTATTACGACAACATGCGCGTATTATATAAGCAAACTTCATTTATTTATCCACAAGGTGTCGCAATGGAGATGAACCTAAGAAAGGTAACACTTTTGGTCATCTTCAAACAACATTCCAAAGCTTAAAAAATAACAAATTCGGAAAAAATTCCTTCAAAAAAAAGGAGAATATTCCTTGGGATCTAATTCCCATGACATTAAACTAGCCAGCCCCGGCCGTGAGTCGCAAAATCGGGATGTGATTAATAAAGAACGACACAGGCTTGGAATTTAAGCAGAAGGGGGAAAGGTAGCAGGACCGATACCAACACCTGGGTTTAGCGGACGGGGGCTTGCCTACCACAAAAGGACACACGGAACTGGCACTTAAGTTTAAGCGAATCAGAGTGCAAATACAACAGGGTTAAATAGTATCGAATAGCGACTGCTCCCTTTCCTCAACCACTTGATATCTATCACAAATTTAGCTTTAATTTCACAACGATTGGGTCGAATCACGTCGAACGATAGCCCCTTAATCTACACGAGTACAGGTGAATTTAGCGACTAATTTAGGAATTCGATCCTACGTGGCGCTATAAATAGACCCCTTGCTTCCTATTCTTGTAACAAATTGCCAGGATTTTAATATCCTGTGGCAATCAAACAGGGGTCGTGCTGGGGTGTCAAAAACCCCGCAATAATGTTAAAGGAATTCGGGTCAACCTGGCGCCATTTAAGGAGATATGTTATAAAATTACCTAATTTACACACAACCTAAACAACAACTACGTGTACACAAAATTCCAAAATCACACAAATTTTTTTTAAGCGGGGTTTAAAGTTTAGTTTAAAAAAAATAAAGTTATTTTTGGAAAAGTGATGGGTAGGGGCAGGAGGGGATTAATCACTTTCACTAAAAACTTTAAAAAAGTGAGTGTAAGGTGTATCAAAGCTATTATACGCTACTAATTTCTTACTTAAACAAAATTCGTAAAAATGTTCCTATTTAATTTTTTCTTGATTTATCGTTGACAAATGTATCAAAATAAGTTTTGGAATTTAATAAAAATTTACACCTAATTAACAACACAAACAGCGTTGGAAGATGAACGAGCCAGTCTCGGGAAAATGCCACAACTTTGACAATATTTTGAAACCTGATTCGAGGCACTCATAAACAGGGACGCCCTCCCGTCTCCGTACCCCAGACTAAAGATCAAATCAATATTTAACGCAACAGTAACAACGCCCATCTACAAAAGTGAATTTTGAGTGAGAAATTTATAAAGTAAACAAAACTAAAATTTTTGGAGAGAATTTCTCCAACTTAAGTTTTTAAATAATTTTTGTGTAATCACAATATGAAAGGTGCCCTGCCCGTTATGTAAAGCATTTAGTTTTTAACAACTTTCCTACAAAATGTTAGTAATTTTTACACAAATTGGCGCCCATGACAAGAGCCACGACCCCCCATGAGTATAACATGTAGTTAAAACCGCATTTAACCATATATACTTTGTTACCATATCCTGCTGCAAAGCATTGCTTGGGAATAGAAGCCCATGTAAACGCAAATCACCTTTATCTAAATGCCACCCTGTGGCAAGGACTTTGTTTTTCGGGATTCGAAATTTTCGCTAATCGTCTGACAGCCCGTGTGACACGACTTAGCGACACGAAGAATCGAATGTTGTAATACTTTAATTTGGGACGACTTTGAAAAAAGCACAAACATTAAGGTTTACGATGTTAAAGAACTAGAGTGTAATTACACGTTATTAAACGAAGCCAATTAAACCCAAGTGTAAACTACCCAGATAATTGTATATCAGCTAGCACTGTCGGCGAACACAACGTAGTTAAACGACGACAAATCAAAAAAATGTTCCCAATTAGACACACGTTTTCTTGGAAAAAGAGAGACCACAATATCATAACTTGTTATAAGTGCCGGTGGTGTGGTAACAATGGGTGTTTAATTCCACAATCAAATAGGAAACCCGTTTGAGACGATACTAGAGTGCTTTGTCCCTTTAATCGTTTGTCAATTGGTAACTTGCAATAACAACATGCATATTTAGTTACTAAGCCGGGAATGAAGTTAGGGCACGATTTTTGAACGGTGCAATTGTTGAGTTGTCATTTTATTGGATTAGGACGAATCCGATATCGTTAAATTCTGGTCGCTATTGTGTTAATGCAATTGATACAAAGCAAACAAAATCACTTTGCACAAACAAATTTCTTGTCTATTTTTAACCACGATTTTCCACGAAAAAAAATTATTTCCGGCAATTTCTTTTTTTGTGAAATTCAAATCAGTAACAAATCAGCAGGCCAACGTATACAAATCAAAACACGGGCATTTCTGCAAACCAGCAACCCAGTATAATCGTTTATAGATCGGCTAAGTTTAGAATTTTACCCAGGATAAATATAACCAAATTGTCGAAAATGCGACGCGCGGTCTAACTAGGTAAACAAACAACTGACTAAAGTAGCAAGGGCAATAAACTGCTATTTCAAGCAAACCAAAAACCGTGACAAATTTGCAACAGCGTTTAGATTGTGATGTACGTCATATGAATCGCATTTGAATTAAAATTGAGCTACAATTTGCGGGTTAAAAGGTTGAAGAATAACAAACCCCGCAAAACTCAGACTTTAAACCTTTATTTGTTTGGCAAAATTAGCCTTTGTCGGTTCTGCGCTATTTTAAGAATCCCTTAACCAAAAAACGAAGAATTTACATCGCCCATTAAATCACAAAAAAATTACAAAAAAAAACGGGATAGTCAAAGAATAAAAACATTGATTTAGGCCTCTGATGTGAAATTAAACCATAACTCTGCGCAAAAAATTAATCATCGTGACACTAAACCAAAACCGGCACCCTGATAATATATATTTTATAGGAAATAGATGAACACGTTCTCGGCAAATTACGTGGTCACCAGCCTCGAGTTCTCCAAAATTATCCTAAAAAAATCTCACAAGCGAAAAAGGTTAAATGCGAAATTACGCAAGCGACTTTTTCGCGAAGTTTCCAGCGCCCGAAGAATTCGACATATGATGCCTATTTACTTTGCCGACATGCGACCTTACATGAAATTACTTGCTTTATAGTCTTAGCGCAATTGAAAGGGGATTACGGGGGTGTTTTGATGCAATTTCAAAGGGAACGGCAGCGTTGATTATTGCCGTTTAAAATGCCAGAGCGAGGCAGGACCTAAGCCGAAAATAGAAGCAAGGCTCTGCCAGGTCATAAAATGACGTCACTAATGTCATGTTTTCTACGGGTCGCTGGACAAGAGCGACGTAAACCACCACAACGTGTTATGCACGCAACATTTAGCAGATGGGGCTTATGTAGGCGTCATTACGTAAGGCACGCACGACGTAATATTACGCAAGAGCGGCGGTAATTTATAGACTTTAACGACGCCTTTTAAAATACCTCGAACCGAAATAGATTCCGAAATTAATTTTAAGCTTAATAGTAAATATGAGAGATTTTAAATTGGGGTGAATCAGTTAAAATAGCATTTAAAAATACTAATTCCTTAAAAAAAACGTAACAAATACCGATAAACAAAATCCAAAATTTCCAAGAAAATTCGTGATATGCAATTGGTGTGATTCATAATTTAAGGTATTTTTAATATATTTTTAAACAAAATATTTCTCATAAAAAATTAGTAAGCGATTTAGAAAAGAAATTCTCCGAATTTTGCTATGTCATAAAATTCGAGCAGACGATATTGCGTGGGTTCGACATAACCAAATTTTAATCCCCACTTAATATTCTGCGAACTATTATTATCCTGTAAGTGGCAACCAACAAATTACTAGCATGGTGTCGGGATGTTAAGGTTGAATTTTAACGTAAACATAGGCACTAAATCAAGAGGGCTAGTTATAGTTAAACCATATAAGCTAGAGCTTAACTTGATTTTTAACGTAATAAATAGTTAAAATTAGATTTTTGAGCAAGCCAATTTACGAATTTAAAAACCAAAAAATATCCTTTAAAACAAAAATAAAATGGATTTTTTTGGTGTACCTCAAAATTTATTTTAATAAGTCTTATGTTCATTACCAACCTCAGTCCTCGCCTATGTTTGGCGTTTCTTTAAAAATATTTTCATAATTATCAACACACTTTAGCGTTAATGACGTTGACCAAGTTCCGTTTTCCTTTAATTTTGCTGTAAAATTCAATTAACCGCATTCTGACGACAAACCGCTTCAATTAACGTGCATTTATTTAACCGCTGGGAATCGTATCCTCAAAGCATGCACGTATTAACTTTAAAAACGTATAAAATGTTTATGTAGGTAATAACGGAAAGTAATAAAAGTTAAATACACTTTTTTTTAAAGTTATCAATTCTCAAGAGCCGTGCAAAAAATAAATTACGATTTTCTTTCTTTTTTACTATCCAAATCTCAATTTGGTATTTAAAGGAAAACAAAAATAAAGTAAACGGTAACCTGTTACGTTTCTTAAATAACCACCCGGGATGTAAATAGCATTTACATGTAGGGTAACACAAACCAAACCTTTAAAATTAAAGAAAATGTCAAGATATGTTACAACTTAAAATACCCTTTCCGGCGCCTTTAAAGATAACCCTTCACAAAATTCCACACGGGATATTTGTTTTCTAGCGCAAACCATAAATTGAGCTATTTCGAGAAATTATCTATTAGCACGAATAAAATGTTTTCAATCACGCAAGTTATGGCCATAATCGATGTCGGGCAGATATAAGATATTGTGTTCCATTCCCTATGCCTCTAATCCGCAATTATGTTGCACGATAACCAAAAGTAAAGGTGGCCCAGTCCCCTTGTTTATCACGCAAGTATATTGTGTCGCAAAACATTGTTTTTTATTTAGGGGGTAAAAAATGGTAAAATAGTTAATGCAAATTACCGGGGTAAGATTTACAGTAAACGATCTATTTAGCGATGCAATTTCATCAAAACCGACAGCTCAAACAAGAAAATAAAGATGCTAAAATGCCAAGATAATTATCCTCAAATTGCGCCAAGCAATTGGAATAAAATTTTCACGATGCCATCCGTCAATAACGATTGCTGCACTGCAATACGCGATTGTCAGCAAATGTCAGGCGGTTAAATCTACTATCTGATCAGGTTTAGTAATTGATGTGAACGAACATGTGCTTCGAAATGTTGTAGTCTGCACGCGACAATGTTGTAAAAACGAAATCGGATCTCGTCCAGGCTGTTCTGGCAGTGTGTTTAAAAGGCAATTTACTACGCCGTATATTTCTTCGATCGCGGACCATTGGATACTACTACTAGTATATACAAGAAAAAACATAGGCGCCTACGACGTGTAGATGCATATAAAGGCATCGGTCAAAATTGGCTGATTTAATAAATACATATTTAAGGCTATATTTAGAAAATTGCCGTCTATGACATTTTATTCAATCCCATGTTAAGGACTTACTTTGAGTCGCGTGTGGAATTATTTGCAACGTGCGTGATCATTAAGAAACATTAACGCCCGTTTACCAGTTATTTTTGGACGAGAACAACAAGCTTGCGCCACAAATAAACCCAGTTTCTATTTTATAAATATTTAATTGAGTGTTTTAACGTCATGTAACTATTTTGATCCAAAAATTGCAGACAGTAGTTAATAGCAAAAGTAGAAAATACTTGAAAACCAAATTTACCCCTCGCCACTATATATTTGCATAAACGTCAATCATAATTAAACAACATATGCCAACGTTATATTGACCCTATATAGTTAATGTTATGATGTGTTCAGTTATATTACTATGCCCACGCATAGTCAAATAGGGAAGGTAGTAACTTGAAGAGTGTGTTTTGGCAAATATTTTTGTTGCGACGTTATAAGCACACGTGCAAATAAAACGAACGATTGGGTGAAGTAATTACCAATTGCTGACAGAATACCAAAACAAAAAATTTTTCAACATTTTTTTTGTAATAAAATAACTCAATTCGTATAAAATATTCGTTCTGTCATAACAATAAAGGTGATATTTTTTCGCTTGAAGCGTGTAGGTACTAAAAACTGGTAATAAATAGGTTTAATAACTTCGTCATTGTGTAACAGTCAAACAAAAAATACAAAATGGCGAATTTTTTTCATTTTTTTATTTTAATTTTTAAAAGATTGCTTTAGTGATAATATCGTAAAAAAGTGCCACTTAAAAAAAAAATTATTCTTGGCACTTTATTTTATTTGTGTTTTGTTTTTGAAGTTTATTCTTGTTTTTGAGGAAAATCAATTTTCGCAAGTGGTATTTTAAACATTCACACATGTGCTAAGCAAAAATAACCATTGCCTAAATGACTACGTTTTCTATTAAATGATAGACTTCTAATCCCACCCAATTTCAACTATTTTTCAAAACGTTAGAAAAAATTTTGCAACGTTTAGGTAAAAAAGAACAGCTTATAATTTAATTCAAAAATAAAATACACAAATTAATTTTGTCACGAAACGTAAAGAAGGGCCTACTGTTTATTTTAAACGACTCCAGGCGTGTATTTAAATAAATAGGGGGATATTTTTAAGATTTTTTTTCATAAATCTATTCAAAGAAAGAAATAAACAACAATGTTACAGATAATCTGCTACTAGTTCCTACACGAAGCGCGAAATAGCATATACATAACCTAAATGAGGCGCATCAATCACTTATATTAAAAAGTATAGGCGTTATGTTAAATATCAACAAATGTGTGTAAAATACAACATACCTATACTCATAACATCTTTTATAGTAATGTATGTATAGGTGTATTGCATATCAAAATCACAACAGATTTTATATGCTAACCTTAACCTATTTTACAACCAGTGACCTTAAAAATTGACATCGTTAATATCACGTTCATTGGAATTATTTCATACCGTTTAAAAACATACACAAAACACTAAACGCATAAGTTATACTGGAATGGGGTTTGTCTTTGAAGTTTTTTAGACTTCGAAAGTTAGATGACAACTTATAAGGCCCTGCCCATCATTTTAGATAATAGCCTATAAGGGGAATTGCCACAAAACAAAAAAATTATTTTTTCAGAACAAAAAAACAATTATTTCTTCCGCTTTAAAAATTCCCTTTAAAAGTGAAAATTACATAGTTTGTTATATATTTATTGTTTGTTTGACCCTTTTTCACAAAAATGACCCTCTTTTTGGAACTAAAATGGTTACAATTTATTTCTAATATAGTTAGGTCGGTGTGGCGCAATTTACGTTGCGTGCAACCCAAGACCACTTTTGTTTGCAAACAAGTTTACAAATCTGCTATCAAAACATTTTAATAACTCTTTCATTTAGCCAACAGGCCATCGTGCCAACCCATTTCCGCGTCGAAACATAATTTGAAAAGGAAATCAAAATCAAGTTTGTCAGCTCTATAATTAACGCTTTGTAACGCATCTACGTAAACATTTATATTCACATCGACTGGGGCGGGGCCGTAGTAAGTTACGAATTGCGAGAGCCCCAATCCGAGTGAAAATAAGTTAATTCAGAATCACATAGGAATTGTAAACGGAGAACGGTAAACAATTGATTTAGGGCGGTATAATGTTAGATGATAATTATTTTAGGACCAGGTTAATTATAAACGGGGGCATCCACCGAATATCCTCCCAAACTTTTTAATATTCAATAACAAATTTCGATAAACTACCGAGGCATTTAAAAAAGGGGCAATTTTTTTTCTTTTAAAAAATATCTCCAAAAAATATACCCACTCAAAAAACTCACCTTAAATATCAATTTAGACAGTGTTTATACCAATAATTAACATGACTTTTTTTTACTACTAATACTTATTTATCCTTAAAGATATTTTGATAGTTATATTTGTATTTTATATAAATAGGGGCTTAACTATCGGAAATCAAATTAAAATTACTTATTTTTACAGATGTGCAAAAACACACAGCTAATTGCCGTTAATGGCAAATATCTAATCAAAACATGTTAATAATGTAATAGCCTATCAAAATAGGTAGCCTTTAAAAGTTTTCTATAAACAAAAGTTATAAAAACACTGGTACTTAGCAAAAAAAAAAACTTACGACGTGGATTTTCATCGGTTACCGATTCTAGAAAATCTTGCGGAGTCATGAACAATTCTCCGTTGACCTGAACCGACGCAAAATCGCGGAACCTTCTTTCGCGTGCTCCGCAACTCCGCGTTTTTTCAGCTCCCGCCTCATTACGTTTGCTCTGTAAATAAAATAAACAAATATAAACAAATATTAAAACTTATATACAAATGGAATTGAATTTACATACAAAATTTAATAAAAAAAAATAAACGTTTAAACTAAAATGGGAGAATTAAGATTTCCTAGAAAATGATAATAAAGCAGGATAAACAAAAACTCCGAAATTTAGGCACGATTATGTGTGGGCAACTGTGGCTTGCGTTAAGGTGTTTATTTAACGCCCTGCGACTGTAATCATAGACTTTTGTTTAAGTGTAACAAACCGTAAGCGGCTTTCAATTAGCAACTACAGCGAAGTGTGGCCACAAATCTTTGCAAAACCATAAAAAAACTATTCTCTGACAGTTTTGAAAACCTATAATTAAACCCTATTACATGTTTCATAGACAAAAGGCAATTCGAGTGACAGCGTCTAAGTCTTTGAAAGCAATAGATGCTTATCCTTAGGCTTAGGTTATTTTTCAGACCACGCCTTATGCATTGATTAAATAGGGACTAAAAGCCGAATCCGGTGCGTGATATCGATATAGATAATCTAAGATCGCATTAGTCAATACTTCCTATGTAATTAAACAATCGACTCTTTGCGGTACGAAGCGTAATCAGTTGGGAAACCATCAAAAGTTGTCAATTAGGATTTTGAGTTTTTAAACCCGTTTACCACAAAAGCACGAATGGATATACTTAAAACAAAAAGGATCCATGCTTGCATTTATATTAATAAAGTCGTTACCATGTATGGGTATTATATTTAAAATATCTGTGTAAGAAACCGAAATATTTAAATTATTTTTATCGTTTTTTTAGCGATTAACACGTTTTTGTTCCCACAATCTTAATAGCGTGAGGCTTATACTTCATTAGTCACCATTCAACAACAAAAAAACAGGTTGACGCGTGCGCGCCTAAAAACTTAAAAAATACAAATTGTAAATAATCGTTTATCCAGAGCGACGTGTCCACTTGTCAAAACTAAATGTTTATTTCACGCATTGTTGTACACTTGTAAAAATAAACATGTAAGCTTTTCGCGGAATTACGGCCAGAGATATAAATAGCGATAACTAGTCGAATTATCGCGTACTGTTTAGGGCTCGCTATTCAAAATTCATATAGAAAAAACTACAGTACGCACATTTGCAAAACACGGGTTCGCAAAACTTACATAACAAAACGCGGTTAAATATAGCAAACGAGAAGACAGCCGTTTTCCCACGCTGTTCAAGGGTGTGGTAGTCAAGACTCCATGCATGATCAATACATTACACGCGAACACAACATAGTTATCCCACTCGGGCACGCACGTGACCCATATTACCAACTCTTACTCGGGCTGGGCGGAGGTAAGGCCCTGATTCATTGCAATAAACAGCGTTTAAGGGATCTAGAACTGGCGAAAACGAGCCAATCAGCCGCCAGTTCAAAGACATTCTAGTATTTGTGACTCTGGTATTATAAATACAGAACGCACGTCTCAGTTATAAAAGCTAATTGTGATCAAGAAAATCGCATTAAGCCCCATTATTATTTCCACACAAAATTCTCTGCTTAGCCTTATTTTTTGTTCGCGAAAATAGCATGCGACAAATTGCTGACACGCCCGGTACCTGGTCTCGTGACCTGGTGGAAACTACGCAAGAAAATAATGACTGATAGCAAAATTAAAAGTAAGTTTACTAACAAAAAATATTACAAGAATTTTTTTTCAGTAACACATTTTTAAACTTTGGTTCTTAATATTTTAGAATCAATAAATGCAATTAACTGAGATATATAAGGCATTGGACCTCGCATGACTCGACATATGCGGTATTGATTGGTTGCCTAAATCGATTAACTAAATTGATAATTGCCACCTTAACTCGTTGTCTAAAGTCTATCTCTACCGTTAAAAAGAAAATTTTAAAAAATGATTGTCAATCGAATAAACAATTATTTTTATGTCCTATCCATATAAGGCAATATTTAAAATAAATAGTCAACTTGGATAACCTAGCGCCGTTAGTAGCGGTAAAGTCTGCAAATTAGTGGGCAAAACAACGACATTTGCGGTTAAATTAGCTGCTGCTAACCAGTTGTTAGTTTGGGGTTTAATTGCTTGACACGGGTCGAGGCTACACGTACCACGCCTTTTACCAATAGTTACATTCGCGTCATAATAACCACGTCCTAATATGTCTACATCTGGACTTCTGGTATGTGCCTCATTATGCTATTTAGTTCCCTGAAAATGGCGCGTTTGCCGGTACCAGGGTATTATGTTTTCGAGTATTGGTTAAGTATGTGTGATTTATGTGTATCTGCAATTTTGTACGGACAATGATGACACAGTGCACCTTGAACATTTTCCAGCCCACACATGTTTCTAAATTAATACTGTGACTCAATTCCGTAAATTTCTATTTTAGGAATATCCAGGTTTCCAATTTCAATAACAAATTTATGAGACCATTAACATCTACAGTAATATCATTGTTAACCAAAAGGTGACTAGGACAGCAATTGGACGGGACTTTTATCCCCAAGGCCATAGTGGTACAATAGGGTACTAAAACCTACAACACTTGCATTTATTGACAATGAAAATTGATATCGAAATGTGTAGTAATTGAGATTTTACATAATAGTTTCAAATTTGATCTTTATTTAGGCTTTACTGTAAATGTTGCAAACCAGCAAGTATCTAAACCTTATCTTTATATTGAAACGTGACCACAGTTTGTTTTAATTAATACCACAAATATGGCAATTAACTATTGGGATACTAACTAATTGTGGCGCTACACATAAACTTAGTAAAAAAATTTTAACCAAACCATTTCCAGTAATGATAATTGTGTCTAATAAGGACACTTTGGTATCCTGTTATAATAAGTTTGTCTGTTTACTTGTTAACTTAGAAATCAAAGGATGTACATTTCAAGGATATATTTAATCAAAATATTGTTAGACTAAATTAGTAATGACCTTTAATTACTAAACAGTACTGGCTTAAAATAGTAACAAACTGTTGGCCACTTATTTTGAGCCAGTTGATGTGGTTTAGACTTTGTCAAAGAAAATTAAGACCAGCAATTAAAGTTTTGTTAGTTTAGCTAGTAATCCATTAAGTCTACCTTTTGAATTAATAACCAATAACTGGATATACAAAAAGTATAAGGAATAAACCACAATTAATTAAAGTTCCAATAAAGCAATAAGAAGACTCTGTATATATGTATGTATATATATATATTGAGAAAATATGTTACTTTAAATAGCCCATTTTTCATACAGCTAAATGATATAAATTTGTTTGAAATTAGGATATCTAATCTTTGATCTAACCACTAAAAAGTTGTTATGATACAAGAACATAACACACACATTGTGTATATTTTCTCAATTGTGTTATTGTTACAGATACGATATAATATGCAAAAATTAAAATAACAAAAATAGCATCAAAGCTACTTAGTATAAATTCAAGTAACTTTTTAACAGTTTATTAGTTAGTCTAGAACATATCCGTGAAAAAAACTACAAGGCCACTTATACGCAATATACATTTTTAAGACGTCAAAAATAAGACATAACAATCGTAGTAATCCGCTAATAGCATATAATTACCAATACCAGAAAAATATATAAAGGCAATCAACATTTTTTATTAAATCAGTTAACAATAAGCAAAGATGATTAAAGTAGCGGTTAAAGTTAAGTTGGCTGGGTGTTAAAATTCAGTTTACAAATTGGGGTAGTAACAAAAAAATGGTTAATGCTTAGCAAATATGTGTTTTAAGTTTTGCGTTTAAAAATGTTTAAAATTGCATGTTTATCAAATAGCCTACCTAAAAGCCTAAAACAAATAAGATTAAATTTGTTAAAAATGTAGCAATTTAGTTACTGATTTTTTTGGATGTTAAATTTATATATTTGAAAAGATGTAGCTTAATCAGTAGCCTATTCAATTTGTGTTTGTAACCTAAAACTAATTACTTACGAAGCCTTTAAAATCAAAATTTTTGGGGAGCATAGGTAAATTATTATGGTTATTATTATTATAGTTTTGGGAAGCATAGGTAAATTATTATGGTATATAAATTACTTGCGAGTTGACTATAATATGACAATAGTAAATTTCCACCTGTAGGAAGACACTACCCCCACTTTTTTAAATAAACAAACAGGTAGTTTTGTATAAGTCTGTAAGTTATAACTATTAATCTTTAACAGTCACAACTTAAGTTTGATGTACCTTTACCGTAAAAAAATATCCTATTTTTTGGTACTAATAATTATTAAAGTTAACTAGTTTAACTTGTAGATGCAGCTCAGATTTTGTGCAACTAAGTTTTCGACGAAGTGGTTTTCATACAATAAAATAGTATATAGTTTGATATTTTAATAGAAATTAACAATATTAAATTCAAAAATAAAAAAAACATACCAGTCTTGTGTTTGGTGAAGTATTACTATTCGCAAGGGCGTGTACTTCGTTTGGCTTAATTGCAAACCAATTTCTAACTTTGGGGTTTGAAAATGAAAAAACAAATGCTGTTCCACAAACTGTGCAGACACCGGCAGTTCGCAAAGCTTTAGAGGTAGTTGCACTAGACCAAAGCCTAAATGCTAATCTTTTCCAGTTATTTGTAGATGCCATATTAAGGTAAATACTGTATTATTGCAAGTAATTGACCCTGACAACTAAAAAGTTTGTTTACAAACAAAAATCAATACAAAATCTCGCAACAAAAACTGAATTCTTAAACAATTATGGACTAGAGATTAAAATTACATTTTGCGCATTGAACCATATAAAAATTTAATGTATAATTAAAACAAACTAAGTTACTTCATAATATAACAAAACTTGTGTTAATTTTAGACAATTTTTAACCTAAATTTTAAATTTAAAAAACTAAGTCAAAAGCATTACTTTTTGCCAAATGTTTTTTATCTACAGACGTTATGCGAAACGCTACCATAGAATTTTAGTTTTGGGTTTAAAAAATATTTTCAAGTCTTTCATATCAAACTATTGCAAAAAATTACAACAAAAAACAGTTATTCATTACAAAACAAGCACATTTTTATTAAACCTATGTATGTAATCAATATCCGATTGTCCATAACATTCTTTGACATTCGTGGGAAAATGATTATTAAATTAACGTAAGCACGACTTGCAATTTTTGAGCAATCCCATTAGCTGTGTAATGGATTGTTAATTGTGATATGTTGTCCCATAGTGAATAGTGGTATCGCGCTATATTTCGATCAAACCGAGTCGCTTACAGGTTCAATCAAGCGGTTAAAGCAACAAAGATGCAATGTCTTTTAATGGCGCCGAAAACTCGTGATTATCCGTATTTCTATGTCATTGCCTACACTACTGGGTGCAATCAATCTTACCCGATCCACATGACAAATCGGCAGAAAATCATTGAATGATAATTATCGCATCATCTATAAAGCTAGCCTTAATCCCCACTTAGATGATTCGGTCGAACTGTTGTTTTCAAACTTTAATAAGTGGGGCAACTTGCAAACTTGAGTTAATTAAAAATATAGTGTTCCTGGGCATTTTACAAAGTTTCACACTTCTGAATAATAATAATAATAAGTGTTGAAGTCTATTAAATTTTGGATGTAAGTTAAACTTAAAAAATTTCGTAAAATTTAAAAATAAATTAATTAGGTAAACGACGCTTATAAATTTAAAAAAAATTAATCGTAAACATAAACTGTTTGTTGAAAAAGTAAATTTAATTTTAAATTTTCCCGTGCAAAAAAGTAAATACGTAGTGTGTTGTAGTTTCTTTTCAACCAAACATGTTTTCGCAAGATTGTTTACATTTAAACATGTATATTTGTGAAAGAGCACCGCAATCGAAGACTCGTATCATAATAGGCGGGTAACTTTTGATGCCCAAAAGCAAATAAAACCAATCGAAACTCGGGCTTTCTAATTCCATTAACGGTCGTTTCACGAGTTTGGAAACGCTGCGTAAACGCGCGCTTTAAAGATAAACAACATCTACTTGTTTACATTTGCCGATTGGCCGATAAGGTGCTGCAATTCCGCCAGGCACGTGAGCCAACTTTCGCATTACATCCTGCTGTGAAAGCAGAATAGGTTTAATCCAAACTTAACGCGTTTATTTGCTACGTAGTAAGTCAACAAATACCTAGAAAACAAACCATAACACAATGGGCCCAAATTTGGAGCGGGTGGTCGAGTTTAATTTATTTGTACAGATATGACGCGGTCTCGAAAAAGTTGAATTCAATTTATGACGTAACTGTCAGTCGTCTTTGAAGCTTCTTTTAGATGTGGTTAACTAGTTGTTTGTTTGACCATTGCGTCTGAAAATGTGACGATCGCACACTTTTCTCACGAATGCTTACCTCAAAATTCCAACCCCTAATTCTCCCCACGAAAACAGCGTCATAGGTTGTAAAACTTTTACAGTTTCGCGAGAATTTTAATCAACATTTATTGTAACTGTTTACGGATTATGGCACAAGCGATTTGGGGATTTGCCACAACCCTTTTATTCGTCAATCGTCGGTTCAATCCGATTACGCTTTGTAACTTTTATTTTGACGTCAAATGCCAACATTTAAAAATTTTAGTAGCAAAATCGCGCGTCATCGATTCAAAAATGACTTTAAACTAATCCCACAACTATGGGTATGGTGTTGTGAAATTAGAAATACGGTTAAACGTGTAAGCATCAAATCCACGATTGTCATGGCAACTAATGTTGTGACGTAACGAAATAAAACATTGTTGACGTAATAACGCTTCCCGACCACGTGAAAAACATCTCGTTAATGCTAGAATGTGATTTTTAAAATTCCAATGCATGAAGGACTTAGCCCCCCGAAATCGCCTAGGCTAACTGCGACTATGATGTAATAAAGAGAAACGAAGTTAGACAGCGTGGGTAACAGTATCACGTACGGGTAAGCCCCATTTACGGCGTGACGATGCATTGGGCAATTAGTGCGTACGCACGTATTCTAAAGATAGGGACGCACCCGGTAAAATAGACTTGATTTGTTTTAATTATGTTATTTATATTTTCTTTTTTTAATCTTTTTGTTACGATTTTTAAATGTACCGTGTCTAAATTCAAAACACGACTAGCAAAATCAAGTCAGTGCAAAAACAATCGTGAAATATTGTATCATTGTTTTGGGTAATACGTGAATTGGTCTTTGAAAAAGTTGTTTAGTATATTAAATGTGACGTGATTACAATTCGGACCGATACGTTTTAAATATAATTAACACGAAGGGTAAGGGGTGATTTTGCCTCGTTATTAATAATTTTACGTGATTCACAGAAAAATGAAACCCAAAACGAAACGGGGAAATTTAAACGGTTTCCTAAGGGTCAAGGTGGGAACTTTAATAACATCATCAATATTAGTCATTTTATATTCAGCCATGCGTAGACTTAAAAGTTTATAAAGACTCGTTTTGAGTACGAAATATCATTCCTAGGGTCGAAGATGACTTAGGTAAGGCGAATAAGAAATCTTGTAACGTTTTGGAGAAATTTTTCATATGGGTTAAATACTTAGAGGAAAATCTGAGTATCGCTTATATATTAAATGCAGCGTTTTCATAACCCGCTTTATTTTTATGAATTGGATCATGACTGGCCGAGGTTTTGAATTAGACATTGATACCTTCGCTGAAATAAAAGTGCGAACATTCCCGCACCTTCATTACGCGAGTTTTTGTGTGCATAACCGATCATTGAGCATCGTTGACGCGGTAAAGTAACAATAAGCAAGCGCAGGCGAAAAATTGTATCAATCAATTCCTTTCTACACACACGCACTCGAACAGCCAACCAAATTATAACGAGAAAAAATGACAGAGACCGCCGACGTTTAAAGATTGGAAGGGCGGCGAATTTTCGGCATTAAAAAAGTAAGTGTGCAGCGGCCGGTTTGCAGTGATGATTTCGTATCTCGGGCAACTGTCTAGTTCAGACAGCAGCTTATCATGTAATGCAGTACGTGCCGTAGTAATTAAGGTGAATTCCTATCTTTAGAAAAATCTTTAGTAAAAAAGAAAGTTCTAATTTGGTCATTATCAAGTTCGAAAATGTTTTATGTTTATTAAAAATTAAGAACTTGCTAATAAGCTTATTAATGAGCGAAATTATCTTTCGATCTGTCACGTATTAGCTCCGTCCGATACACAGAACAAAGTATATGGATTACCATCATAATCTTGAGTAATGCTCGTTACGGCTTGTATTATGAGGCTTGTTGTTTATTTCCTAAGCAAAGTGCTAATTACACGCAGGGCGTTTTGATATTTACGGAAGGTATAGAATAGAAATACTTAACATGACTACCCTTCGGGCTCTGGATGTAGCGCGCGAAACCGCATCATTTAGTATACAATGTAGCTCTTTTAAAGTCGAGAACGCAAGAATTTTTTTTGCTTACCTTTAAGATGTAGTATCATAATCCGGTATAAATTTCCGCGCAGATAATATTCGATGTCAGTCATGTCTTTCATAGCAAGCGCTGTGTAGCCTCAGTGAATTTTTAAATAAGATTTACCGATAGAGCTAAGTATATAGATCATTACGTTACGAAAATTGGCAAAAATGTATTTGTGTAAAAACTACAAACAATATTGATTTGCAATATTTTGAAATTAATTTAGATTCTTGTAATGTTTTTATAAGCTTTAAATATTTAATTGTTTTTTTTTTTTAATTATTAATTACAGATTATTATATTTTATAAAAACAAAACGTTGCTAACCATTTTGTTTTGATTCAATTTTTAGAAAGTGTGTCATTAAAATTTGTTATCATTGTTTTTTAAACTTGAAATCAAAATCAATTTCCAAAGGCTCCGCGGCACGCGTATCTGCAAGAAAGTACCGAGAAACAAATATTGGTCCAGATAAAGCCTGTACTGTAAGCGCGTGCGACTCAAGTCCAGTGTTAGAGCGATAAGCCACGAAGAGATCACTAAAGACCGCCTTTCTTTCTAATCGACTCTCCCGCTTACTCAAAGGTGCGATCAGAAGCGAGAAATCCATCACTCTTCAGTTTGCCGTACGGAGTAAAGACCTATCTACAACTATTAATATACTGTCAGTCAAAATAAACTTAATACAGCATGCCTACTATTAGCAACGTTCAGGCATATTCAAGCACAGAAATAAACAGCGATGTTCAGGCAACGCCTGGTAGCCTCAGTTCATTGTTACTCGCCGTGTTAGCCCGTATTCAAGGAAAGGCAGTGGCGGGCCCAAGTGGACAGCAATCCCCGTCATACACCCTAGAAGGCTCGATGTCCAGAGTTTCAGCATCAGAAGTTAAATCAATGTCATCGGGCAAACGAACTTGGAGAAGACCAAGTGGTGCAGGAAAAAGCTCAGAAGAAGAATCGATTCCCAGCCGGCTTTCGGTCGACTCGTTGCCGCAGGTTCATAGCCGACTTCCCGATCCCGCATTATGGAGTAAATTACAGCAAGACATCGACAGCGCCGACGTAGACACAGAAATGTACACCAGAAAATTAAATGTGGATAATACCGACACCGAAGCTTCGACAAAATCAAAAAGGAGTTTAGCCGAAAACCCAGCCTTGGAAGGCATTTTACGAAGACGACAATTATATTGCAAAAATGGATTTCACATTCAAATTATGCAAAATGGAGATATTCGACGAACACGTGATGACCATGACTTAAACGGTAAGCATTAAAAAAATTACAAAAATAATCTAACTAAAGCATTTATTAAATGGCATTCATTGAGAAATGAATAGTTAAAAACGCATAGGAAATGGGTTCATCAGGATAGGGGATTATGGTTTGGTACGAGTGTGTAGTTAAGTTAGAAAACAGGCTGCTCGTAAAATCGTACAGAATAGTTAAATAATACCGCGGCGTGGCCCTGTGTGATGGCGTAAGGATCGTATTTATGACATGCATTCGCGCCCTACATTGTACAGCTAAACTCATAAGCGTCACCGACAAGAAACATAAATCACTTTTTGATCGAATCATTAAAAACCTGGTGCCCATAAAAAGCTACGGCTTGCAAATTGAATCCAACTCGGCCTGTACGAAAGGCGGTAATGATAAACCAGACGTCGTAATTTCCATCCGCGAAAAGATAATGCGACTTCACAAAGGCCAGATGACGACCTGTGTAGAAGCGTGTTATTGAATATTAGCGAGCACTATTGGCATCGGCACGCAAGCTGAAAGTAAATTTAGACAACACGCTACAATTGAATCCGTGAGAACTGCGTAAGAGCTCGGTAAATGAGGGTTTCACTAGTTTAAAACACCCCACAAATCGTGCATACCTTATTGAAAATGCCAGAGTGTTTTTCGTCGCGTGTCGTGCTAAAAGTTCAGGTGGTAGGAATGTGGCCAGATGTCGCGAATTAAAGGGAATGCGTTTTTTTGAAGTTTGTGAAACAAAATAATAGGCCCACACTCTCTTTTAGAGATGGTGTATAGGCAGGCCGATTTAACCCGACAATAGCACAAATTACACCCCGAGTGCCAATTTCTTATTTAATTTTCCCAATCAACGTGTCCAGGAGTTCTTCGTCTGACGTCATAGATCACGTGATAAGGGCTGACAGCCCAATGGTAATTTGCGCAAATTACCGGCCTACGAAATGCAAATAGTCACTAAACGAAGACAAATTATCGATATCGCCCCGCGGCAGAATATCGTTCGGCGATCGAGCAACAGTAACATTCGTCGTTATCGGTCGCTAATTGGCGCGCAACAAAACACAGGTGATTATTTCGCTCGCAAACTTTCGCTTTTGCAAAACACATCGATCATATTCCTTTTGTGCAAATCGAGTAATTAGTGTTCGATTGCTACCCACTGTGTTATATGTTGCCATGTTTGCACAAGGAGTGCTCAGGGCGAAACTGCGAGTTCTGATACTACGTGTTGTCTCATTAGCAATTCGTGGCATCGTTGATAGCGCAAGATCGCTGCGTGCTCGCGAACAATTAAACATCGATTCACCCCTCTCGGACGATCGCGTATACACTTCATTAAAACGTCATTAACAGAACGGCGCTGGTTTCGTAAAACTTAAGGGGTTGTTTTTCGTGCCTCCTCTCGCTTGGATAGAAACCTGACCTGATATAACCTCGTTAAACAGTTTGATCTCATCAGCGGGATACGCGTATTGTTTTTATTTAATTGAAAGAGGTATTAGGGGATTTTGAAAGGTATTTAAAATACTGAGAGAATGTTATAAAAGGCGACTTTTCGTGTTTCAAACCAGTTAATTCAATTGTTATATTTCAATACTTAAATGCGGGATTGTTTTAATTCAAAACACCTGACAGCCAATCCCTTTGATCAATCCGTGTTACAGCCTGTAATTGACGTCAATGCGATCTCAATTAACATGTTTTAACATTCCTTATTTATTTTATTTCACAGCCATACTGGAGGTGATTTCGGTGGACGTTGGTGTGGTCACGATTCGTGGAGTTCTAAGCGGAAATTATTTGGCTATGGACAGCAGAGGAAGACTTTATGGCACGGTAAGCTTTACAACTTATATTCTGTTATATGTATATTTTTTGGTAGAATCCGCAAAAATAAAAACCAAATTGCCTACCCAGTTTACATATAGCTAACTGTTGTTTGTTGATGTTATTTAATCCCACTCACGGCGACATATTTCTAATAGTATCAAATATCACACGAAAGATTCGCTTGCCACCATCTATCACTCGGTCTAGCACATGTATTTAAAATGGCGGCCTCGAAAAAGTTGACTTAAAGCACATCGCTGACGTTATTCAAAATCGAAACAAGTCACACGGTTTACGTAAACACCGTTGAGACTGTGTAATTTGTTGTTTTTGGCGTGTATTGCGACTTTAAAAGGCCAGGCCCCTTTGCGGGCAATCTATTTGACTTCAGCGACACCGAAACGACCCCTAACGGACGTTAAGTGTAGTAGGTATCAAACAAAGTCGGGTAATCTGATATGCACCGTGCCCATCCATCCATTCGCGGCCTTGCTCTATTTTTGGTGTTTCCCACGAGCGCGTGTTAGAAGTAATCGACATCGGGGTCGAGTGGTTTAAATTAGCGGGCACGCCTAAGCACGAACCTCGCAATTGATCAATTTATTTTTCGACCTTCATTTATGCATACTTACATTATAGTATTTACACTGTTTTAAAATTTATTTTAATTTATTGCAGGACCGATACACTAAAGATTGCCGATTCTACGAAAAAATTCAAAAGAATTATTACAACACTTACTCATCTGTGTCATACCAAGATGGCAATGGTGGTCACTGCCTAATGTCGCTCGGAAGTCGAACGCATAGATCCCGCCACGCGTGCAGGACCAACGAAAATATAAGCCTAGCCCACTTCCTTCCAAGAGCTGTAGATCCGGAAAAGGTGCCACGTTTATATCAAGGCATTCTTTACTGAACTCCCCCTAGCCCTTTCATAGCCCAATAACGACAAGACTGGGTTCTGTGAATATGATAAAAGATAGGAGAGGAAAAGAGATATTTTAACAACTACTACACGAAGATGATTTAAGCTCAAGGCATCTACAGTGTTAAGACTAATCAAGATTCAGCACCTAACTTTATTGTTCGGACACCTCCACCAATGCTTGCCAGCACATACAAACTATATTGTTATGCTTATTGTAATCATATTTAATACTTACACCACCGACGCGGCCGGGAAAGGCTTATTTCTTCAAAAAAATCACAGAAAGAGCACCCAGTACCATATTTTATGCATTGTTATCATCAGCACAATGTGCACGTGTTTATCCCATTAACCAGTGGTATTTTGTTTCTATCAACGATTAATTTGGTATTTAAAACTAATATCTAAAACTAAAAAAACAAATTGTGTTAATTGTGAACACTAAATATTTTGCTTATTGATCTCTTGCCCCATCGTGCGGCAATGAGAAAACTTTTATTTGCGCACGTTTCTATTAATTTTTGATAACTATTTATTGCTTATATTTATAACTTGCACCTTTTTAACGAAATAAGCCAAGTGTGTGCGTCGATAGCTAATTGTTAGCTAAAGACTGCTGCACTGGGTAAGATTCTGTATTTTTGTTTTATTTTCACCGCGTCCAAGCCTGTCTTGTTATTATTTTATTAGAGTTTCTTTTTCACGCTGCTTCAATTACTTATTTCAAGTCGTCGCATTCTCGTTCGTATTTTCTTCTATTACAAGATTTTTTATTAACTTGCCACTTCCTATGTTTTATGCAGTGACAAACCAAATAAAAGAATAAACGCAAAATTAAATCTACTTGTGAACTTTTCTGTCTTTTGTGCAAATTAGGAACAGTTGACTAAACTAACAAGTTATTATTAAAAAAAATGCTTGAATGTACGTTTAATAAGAGTTAAGGTGCAATAGAATGTGTAGGTAACAGGACTGGGTTAACTAAGTAACGTAGTATGCACTTGCAATATGCTTTGCAATAGTAAACAGCCAAATTAAATAAATTGCATAAAAGTATTATCAAAAAAATAATACCAAAACGAACGTTTGTGTTGAGTAATATTTGGTAAATTTTTATCAAAAAATAATATTAAAATCGCCGATTGTGGTGAGCAATATTTTTAACGTTAAGGCCATATTCGTTTGGGTGTGTTTTAAAAATGCGGTTTGAAATTAGTAGGACAGTATGTTGTTACATTTACGCGATAACATTAATTGATAAAAAACAATAAGAAGTAGAAGTATTGTCAAAAAATAAAATAAAAGGTATCGATTTTAGTGCGCAAAATTGTTAGTATTAATACTGTTTTACGACTAGCAATTTGTTGCAACCAAAGCACGGTTAATGTTTTATAGTACCCTGTACACGAACAAATAAGTAAAACTGCATCCCGTTTAGCTAATATATTAACAAAAGTAATTACATTTGTAAAAAACTACACCCTAAAAATGATAACTTAAAGTTAAAGATGTAAATCTATATAGTTTTTTCATTATAAGGTATCCGCCGATCTTACTAAAAACCATTTGACTGAGAAGTCATTTAACTGCTAACAAAAACTGTAAAAACAGTGCAAGAACATATTTGAGCAATTCGAAAAACAGGTTGGGGTTGAAGTAAAGAAATAAAACCTTGCCTACACCCAAAAATACGGTAGAGTTTTTAAATAAATCTAAAACATCTCGGTATTTACCTTGTCAACTTGTGGAACTATTAGTATTAAAGATATTTATTTTATACGCAAATTAACGGTTTTTCTAAGCTTGCTTTTATTTTTAAATTCATTTAAAAGTTAAATACACGTAATAGCATATGGCTTAATAAAAAAATTATTTAAATACGTCGTCGCTATTTTGCAAAATGTTTTGAACGTCATTACGTGTTGTTTACTGTTGTTACTTTTTGCGTCAGTCTGCAACGTTTGTTAGAGACTAAAAAATTATCAGTCACGCCCAACGTTAATAAGAATTTCCCTAATGAAGATTGTGTAAACAAATAATAGATAGTTTTTAAACGGCAAATAAATAAAAGAATATTTTTAATTTTAAAAAGTTATAATTATAAACTATCTAAAGTTAAATAACATAGGTAGTTTGTTTTAAGATAACAATCACCCAATCTCGTAAATTAATCGTTTTGTGGTAAGATTTCAGATCTAAAGGTCGTCGGACTTTAATCGACAATACATTCTGACATTTAATATTTCAGTTTTAGAATTTTAAAAATTACGATTTAATGTGTTATAAATACCATTTTGTGTTAGCAATGGCTAGAGCTTTATGTTAACTTCATTATATCTTAAGAACACAGTCTACTAAAACAGATGATTCTTTTTGCAATTAACACGTATTATACTTTTGTAGGATGTTTCCATGATCTGATCACTTTTTTTAAAACATGATATTTTTTTACTAATTATTAAGTTAAAAAACTGTTATTTTTAAGTTCGTTAATAAACTAAGAAGCTTGGTAATATACCTGGAGGAGTATGTGGATTTGAGAAATAGTAATTATATACAACAACCAACAGACCAAACAACATCAAAATGTCCAAAAATAGACTTTCCCCCCAGCCACCCACCCAAAATACCCGGCCAGTAGTAAAAGATTCTCCGAATAGCATTCTTTACAACAAGATGGAAAGTCTAATAAATCAGATGCAAAATGAACAAATAGGTGTTCCAATAAAAACAGTCAAAAGCTTATTGACAAAAATCCCAGATGTTTTTAGTGGCGAGGACTTGGTTCAATGGCTCATAAATCACATCGACATATTAGAACAAGATGAAGCTATTCATTTGGGATCATTAATTGCTGCACACGGATATTTTTTCCCGATTGATGACCATGTTATTACATTAAAGAATGATGGATCTTTTTATAGGTTTCAGTCACCGTTTTATTGGCCTTCCAAGGGTTGGGAACCAGAAAATACAGAGTATGCTATTTATCTTTGCAAGCGCACAATGCAAAATAAAGCACGGCTTGAGCTAGCAGATTATGAAGCTGAAAACCTTGCCCGATTACAAAGAACTTTTAATAAAAATTGGGAAGATATATTTGGCAGAGCAGAACTGGAGGCAAAACGAGATAGAAAGCGAGAAAAAGTTACGCGAAAAGTTTGTGACAGCCAAGAACGTGCATTTTGGGATGTACACAGACCTGTCCCAGGCTGTGTTAATACAACAGAGGTTGACATCAAAAAAGCTTACTGGTACAGGGAAAGAGGCAAAAAATCCTTGTACAATTCCTCACCAAGAAAGTCATACGACAAACAACCTGCAAATGCACCCAGTGATGTTGAGACTGAAGAATCATTAAAACTTGAAGTTAGTAAGTTAAAACGACAACTTGATAGGCATTGCTTAAAAATGTCTAAAGTAGTTGAGACCATTATTGCTTACATTGACCAGCGGGCAGATTATGACCCATTAATAACTAATGTTGAACCTTCCAATCCCTGGATTTCCAATGAGGAAACTTATTGGACTGAAACCCGTGAAAAAGACATAACTGTCAGAAGAGCAACCCGGTGGAAGTTCTCTTTCGAAGAACTGTTAAAAGACAGCCAAGGAAAAAAAGAATTTCGAAAATTTTTAGAAAAGGAAATCTCGGCCGAAAATTTGGATTTCTGGCTGGCATGTATGGACCTTAAACTTCAACCTGTAAAGAAGATCAAAGAAATTGTTAAAGGTATCTTTGACGAGTTTTTATCAGACGATACTCCCAACCCAATTAATGTGGACTCAAAAATTAAAGATGCCACAGTTAAGAACATGGAAAATCCCGACCGATATTGCTTTGAGGAAGCACAAGAACATATTTATCATTTAATGAAAAGTGATAGTTATGCCCGCTTTTTAAAATCAGACCAGTATAAAAGCTACTCTTTCATAAAGAAACAACCTAGTAAATTTAACAAACTAATTCCCAACCAGTTAAATCCGCTTCACAATGACTACAACCCTCTACATAGTTCTGAATAACTAAGTTTTGTTTATTTTTTTTCTTGAGAATTCAATTAAGTTGAAAATTTTGTGCTTCCTTTAATATATATTTAATTTCTGTATATTTATGTTTTGTATACAGATTCATTTTATTGTGTTTTAATGTTGAAATTAAAAGCGAAATTATGTACACAAAGACTTTTTACACTAAAATGAAATTACTTTTTGCTTAAATTATTTTCCCATGCAAATATTGCATGTTTATTACATTTTATTTATTGTAATGTGGTCAAAATGTCTTGTTTTTTTTTTTCAATCATAAAACTTTGTTTTATCAATAATTTACTTTTTATTTTTTATATTAAATTTCGGTCAATCAAAAATAACTGTGTGCTTTTGCATGACATTTTTTGATCTACCTTTTTAAATGCATAATATTTAATCATTTTTAAATAAAGTTTCCTCAAAAATCATGTATTAAAGATAAATATTGCTTTTATACTAAAATTAAATTATTATTATACACAAAAATAGGTGTATCATGTTGTAGATACAAATATGAGTTTGATGGTCTTTCAATTTATGTTTTGACCTGATTTAAATTCAGGGCTTTTATTATTTTTTCCTTCAATGTTTTTGTTTGTCACTGTGTTAGTAAATTATTTGGAAACTTCAATTTTTAAAAGCTTTTCAGTGTTTTATATAGTTTAAAATATGTAATCTTTAAATTAAATGTGTAAATGAATTCTATAAGTACTTGCACAAAGTTTTGAGTACACCAATTTTTAAAATTTATTTTAAGGTTTAATTTAAAAAATGTATGGCTTTATTCAAAATATACAATAAAATAAAAATCTGAAATAAATAATTGCAAAGTTTTTTTGTAATAATAATTTAAAATGTTATTTGTTAAGTGTTTGTTTTTAAAATACAACATTAAAGGGTTTACTGAGACACCAAAGTTCGCCTAAATCAAATTTGTAAATTTTTCTCCAAATTTTTAACATTATTACCTCTGCCCCAGGTATATATTTGTATTACAAGGCTGATGCATTGCGAAAATGTGTTTTTGTTTTGTCATTATTTAAAACTTTGTATTGCTTTAAGTTAAAAAGAATTTTATGTATTTTTTAATATATTTTAGTGCGTTGCATATTTTACATGAGCGCTATAAAAATGAAATTACTACTAGTAAAATATTAAATCAGACAAGAAAAAATATTTAATTAAGCAAGGGAAGTTATTTAATTAATCGAGAGTAAGCGTAAAATCCTGTTTAAATGTCATTTCCTTTATAGATAAACCACATAGCATTTGATTGATTTATCTAATTTTAAAATTTGAATTGTAGTCTAGAACGATTTGTTCATATTTATTTTTTTACCTGTCTCGATATCTTGACATTGCTTTTAAATCCAAATTTATTTTTTTTATTTCTAGTTTTGTAAGGAAATTTTAAGATAATTAAACTAAATATTTGTGCAACTCATAGATATTGTTTAAAATTATTTTATGCATTGATTTAAAGTAATAGACACAGTGCTTAAATTACAAGCTATAGAAAAATTAAAACAATAATGATGCTGTTATGATTAGGTTCAACAATTACATTTTTTTTATTAAAGGAGTAACAACAATAATTCTTTAGAGTTGAACTATTTGTTTTCCAATGTTTCCCCCATTCATCATGGACACAAATGCATGACCAGCATTTGATAATCCATTGACAATTGTTTCTCTGTTTTTAATTTTGTTTTGCTTAAAAGCGTTTACAAGAAATTGTATAGTTAAATTAAATTTAGATTGATAATTCAGCACCAGGAAGCGTTCGCGACTAATCATGTTCTGACTCACTAATGCAGCTGTTTGACTGGACAATGGTGGAGGATATGGCTCATCGGTATTATATTTAGATATTTGTCCGCACAGAATTATGCAAGAGTTTTTGTTCATTTGTGATATGACAGCATCACTTATATTACCACCGACATTATCGAAGTAAACATCGACTCCATTGGGACACAGGGTTTTGAGTTTTTGATCAACATTTTCTGTCTTGTAGGATATAGCAGCATCCAGTCCTAGCTCTTTTGTGAGATAGTTGCATTTTTCTTGAGTTCCACATATACCAACTACATTTTTGCAACGAAGCAGTTTAGCGACTTGACCAGCAATTGAACCACACGCACCTGCTGCTCCACTAATTACAAGAGTTTGGTTACTTGAAGAATCTATGTTGGCTCTCTCCATAATACCAATAGCTCCAGTTAATCCACTTATTCCAAACATACCCAGGAATAAAGATGGTGGTATGCCTTGTTTAATTTTTCTGATTTGGCCAATAGGCAAGCAAACTAAAGCTTGCCATGGCCATTCCATTCCAATTGACATAACAATATCGCCCTCTTCATAATTCTCACTATTGCTTTTAACCACAATTCCAACACCAGGTCCTGATAAGGTAGCACCAATAGCCCATGCCTGAACATAATCTACCCCACTCTCTTCATTCATCATGCACCTCATGTAAGGATCAACACTCAGGTATAAAGTTTTCGCAATAACAGAATCATCTTTTAGTATTGGGTCATCACAAATTTCAAACCCAAAATTAGATTCTGCTGGTGATGCATTAATACCAGGACGAGATTTTAAATATACTCGATTTTGGCTTGGTGCCTCTTCCATAATTAAACATTAAGGTAATAAAAAAAAAACTTTTTATTAACAGATAAATCTGATATTACAAAAAAAACATATATAATATAATTTATATTTATAACATAAACACTAATTAAAAAATAAACAAATAAATATTTATAATTCAGAGCTGCTGGTTGTTTCTGTTAATAAACTTTTCTCATAAATTTGTTTTTTGCGATAAAAATAGCCAGCAACTCCAATAAAGAAAACACAACAAACCATTAAAAAATAATCAACAGAAATAAAAGCTTTAAACCCTTTATCTTCCATAAAGGATCTTATATCACGCTTGTCCTTTTCTAAAACCGCATTGGACTTATACTTAATCTCATCTGGCACATCTTCTATTTTTTTATATTTACCCAATTTCACAAGAATTATTTTATCCAATTTATTTAGTTTGCGGACCTTAGTATTTGCTTCTTTATCAGCTTTGATCTTGTCCATTAAAATTTCATTGTAGGAACTTTTTTTGGGTCTCGAAACTTCTTCAGAAACAACGGACGAAGGTGTGTTCAGGTCAAAGGAGGATTTAAATTTCTTCACTGTTTCTTGCTCATTTGATGAGCTGGAAGCCAAATATCTTACCAAACTTCTATTCAAATTGCAACCTTTCTTAAATATCTTTAGTGAGCGAATCATTTTTATAATCGCAAGAAATCTAGCAGAAAAATATGCAAATATTAATTAACAATTGAAGTTTTTTTACCTATTTTTGCATGCCTTAAAATATTAAGTTATGGAAATTAGTAAATTTTTTAACAAAAAATATCAAATATTATGTTTTTTTAACAATTAAAATGATAGTTTTATTTAAAGATCGAATATAGTACATAGCTCACAAAAATAAAAAGTATAACAAAAAACAAGGAGGTTTGGAGCTTTTAAATAAAACTTCCGTCATCCAAACGTTGTATTTCTCTAAAATTTGGACCACGAGTAAACATTAATTTCATCAATGGTTCCTTATTGTCCTTTAAAGTTTTATTTCTATATTCTTTAGTCATTTTAGATAACAAAGGGGGTAACGGAACATAGAGTGGAAATTCTAATTGTTCTAAAGATTTTGGTTTAAATTCAGTGTAAGACTTTTCAATATGTTTTGGAACAATTCTCCATAGATTTTCATTCATATTATCAATTTGTTTTTCATAGCCTTCGCATCTTCCCTTATAAGTAAAAATTCCCCACGCAATGCCATGACTCAGTTCCTGATCTTGTGTATCAACAAAAACGCGTGTGACTCTCCAAAATGACTTTTCTTGAAGGCGGTCGGATCGAACCACAAGTCTTCCAACACCCCAGTTCGATACTTGTGATAAAACTTGAAACAGTTTTTTTTCATTCTCGATTCTTTCATGCATTTTTTCTGTTAAAATTTGATGCGAACTTTTCACTACTTCATGGATTGATGTGGTTGGGTATTTTTGTTTAACAAAATTTAATAATCGTTTTTCTACGGAAACCGCTATTTGGCTCGCCATTTGGGTTTGTTTAAAACACACAAATAACAACAAATCACTTAGATTTGTTGAAATACTTGGAAAAGTAACACGTGCGCCGGCAATGTCAGTTTTAAATTTAATATGAAGAGATTCCTTGTCGCCCACTACCGACGTGTAATTTAATTGAATTTTTTAAAATTTTTTCACGAACATTTTATAGTTAATTATCCTCAGTCTAAGAAATCGCCTAACAGCCTATACATTAATCAACATACGTTACCCTGTCCCAAAGTATATATAGAATTATTAGCTATTGCCTTGTTATTATTTGCAGTGTAATGTGCTTTTCTACAAAGGCGATAGTTTTTTTTACTTTTTTATGAAATTTAAAGCCCGATATCTCGAAAATTACTTAATCAAATTTAATAACAATGATAGAATTGAGAAAGATAAAAAAATTAAAAATAACCTTGTGGTTTATCAATGCTTTAAGGCAAACTTTTTTAAACTTGGTATCTTGTAAGTAAGAATTATTGTTTTAACAACATAGTATTAAACGCGTTGTTATGTTTTTTGTGATTAAGTTGACTATTTTGTAGAGATAGTAAATTTAAATCAATTAACTTTTGACTGTGTCGTAAATAAAAATAACTACGAGGTTACTATATGTCAAGCAGCTATTGTGACGACGATCAGGCGATTAACATAAATTTAGACAGACAAGTTAAGAAAAAGGGAGTAGGCACATAAATCAGCGCATTCGATTGGTTACGGCGTAACGTAAGGCGCTTTATAATTGCCGGCTCGGGCCCTTCGATTTTACTATGTTACAATTAAACAATAGGCAGATAAATAAGCTTATAGAAGAAAGGGTATTGGCCAATTGTCATAGATACGACTACAATTACGTAAGAATTTAAAATTAATATATTTACGACCGAAGGATCAATAGATAACATTAGCGAAAACAAATAAGGCACAGTTTTTATTTTTTTTATTAAATCAGATGTTTTAATTTTATCTATTGATAAAAAAGAAAACTACCCATTTTTTGAAATTTTATTTACTGAGTGGGATTGGCTCTAAAATAAAATTTCAATATGTTTTTTTATAAAAGCTTTAAAATTAATTTTTATTCAGATTTTGCAAATTTAATATTAAAATAAAATTAAAAAAAATAATATTGATAAAGAAATGAAGTGGGTTGTTAACTTGCTTGCTGTGGACATTTTCTTGCATGTAATTGTTGAAGCTGACACTGGGGTATCTGGGTGGATACAATCACTTTTATCATATTCTACAGATGCGGGTATGTATTTATATATATTTAAGTTTAATAAATTTTATACTGGTCCAATTTTTAGATATTTAACAACCATAATACCATACACAGTGTTTATGCTATTTGTTTTTTTTATAATAATAAACTAAAAATTTTTTACTAATATGGTTTAATTTTTAAAGATATACCGCACAGTCGAACTAAGCGAAGTTTATTTAACTTTCAAAGTGTAATTCAATGTTTTCAACCTTGGTCAAGTGTGTTATCAACTTATGGTGATTATGGATGTTATTGTGGGTTTAAAGGTCATGGTCGCCCTTTGGATGATACTGACAAGTATGAAAATTTTAAATACCAATTGTGTTTATTAAATTTTATTGACGACCCTGTTGATGTATCATGCAATTTTTATTGTATAAAATTCATTGTTGAAATATTTATGGATAGATTTATTTTTTAAAACATTTATGTAGTGTTTAGCAGTAAAATCATACCAAAATGTTTTTTTATTTTAAAAGAAATTTATTTTTAGATGTTGTTATTGGCATGATAAGTGTTATGATGCTGCTGAACTTAAAGCCACTACCATGTCAGAATGGATGATCGGAAGTTACTTAACCGAGTACCATTTTAAATGCATAAACAATCAAGCTGTCTGTAGTAAGTTTACTAGAATATAGGCCAAGTAAAAACCTTTTTACTCTGTTTTTTTTTCGGATTTTCTTTTCTATATACTTAAGGTTGGTTAATAAAGGTGTGGTTAAAGTGATGATATCTTAAGTCCAAAGTCTAACATCTGCTTACCTTTGTTTTTTATTTTAGAATCTGATGCTAATAATGAATATCAACAATCATTTTGCGAATGTGACCGAAAAGCTGCTGAATGCTTTTTAAATAATCGTAAATCATACAGCAATGCCCTATTTAACATCGATACAAAGAAATACTGTAAGAGTTAAATTAAAAACAAAGATTTAACAATATTTTTAAACTTTTTCCATATTTTTTACATAAACTATAATAAGAAAATTGTTTAAATATTTTAATGTTATTAGGTGGTAAAAATGCAAACTACAATGGTCTTGAAACACACACACATATTTGTAAGTATTTTCTATGTGAATATATAAGTTTATCTAAATTTGTATTTATTTAATATTAATATCATAAAAATCAAAAAATCGATTTTGTAACTTTTTTGTCGCTTCAATGTAATATTTATTGTATATATATTATATATATATAATTATCTTATTTATAATTTTATTTATGCACGAAAAGCTTAAATAAATAAAAAAAATATGTTTATTGACAGTGTATAAACTGTACACATGTTCCTTGGCTGCTGATCATGATCGCTGCTGCATTAATACTGGGTATAATTCTGTGTATGAAATATGCTGTGGTGGTAGAATAAGGTAATAAAAAAGTTGTAATGTTATTGGCAATTTTTTATACACGAATTCGTTAATAGGCTATTTCTTATAGCCTATATAAGAAATGCTTTAAATTAACCTACCAAAAATATTTTAAACAAATTTTTAATATAGCAAACGACCACAAGCATTTTCGACGATAATTAGCTGCTGTCATAACAAAATTTATGATACACGAAAATATCAGTGTTGCTATGGTTACCTACATCCTAAATCACGGCATATTAATTGCTGTGGAAAAAGTGGTGAAGCCGTTGATACAAGAATATCAAACTGTGTTGACAAAAAAACAGCTCGCTTACAATCTGATTTGAAAACTAATAACAACATAACAAGTGATTCCTTATAAAATATAAAATTTTTTAATTTGTTAAAATGTTTGTTTTGTAATTATTTATAATCAGGGAAATGCGAATGCGAACTTCGTAAAATGTAAAGTTTTGTATAAATGGTGTTTTAGGAATACGTATGCCAGTTACCAGAATGTGTATTGTTTCAGTGCCTTTTTATATATTTTTTCTGTATTTTACCTTTGTTCCAGTTCTTTTTTATGCCTCCTTCTTATTTTAGCAAATGGCATCAAATATTTGTAAAGATGTGTGTGTTTATTGTTTACCATATTTTTTAACGTTTTACTTAACAAAGGTGCGTTTAATTATAATTAACTTCATATTTTGCATGTATTAATTTATTTTTTATCAAATATTAACTTTCTAAAAAGAACTGTAAGTTTCATGTCTTGTTGCACTCTTTACTACATTACAAAAACAAATAAAATTTATGCATCAAACTTTAAAGTTTGTTTAAAAAAACAAAAATTGTTATTTAATTAAATCTGTTGTTTACTAAAACACATCCTACTCTATTTTGATATTTTTGTTAAACAAAAGTATTACTTGTTTACAAAAATGCTTTTATGGGAAAAACCAAATTGGAAAAATGTGTAGGTTGGATTTTTATCAAAATTTATTTTGAATATAGAGTAGTTAGTTAGCTTATTTATCAATTCAGTTAAAAATTTGCAGCAATTTTTAAATATTCAAAAAAGAGTTTTTTACTCTGTTAGCTATGATGCTAAAACAGCACCTGGTCTTCTTATGTTTGAGTGTTAACGTGTTTTACTTAGCAAGTGCTGATGAATCGGAATACGAATATTATGAATATATAGAAAGTACCAACAGAAGGTAAATATAACAGTCTAAAATATTTTTTGAAATTTCAACAAAGTACAAAACTTGATGTTAAAGTTTTACCAATACGATGGCTTAACAAGAAATTTGTGATTTATAGAATAAGGAGGGTTCTATTATTTAATGACAAGCTGCTGTCAGTTAAGGTTGAAAATTTTCCATTAGGAGAACCTGAAATGTATATGGACTTTAAGTAAGCAAATCATGTTTTTGATTAACCCACACATAATTAATTGAAGTAAAATGTTTTTCATACTTTTCAATGTTCAAGGTATTTTTCCTCAAGACAGCTTGATGAACTGTTTGATATAAATGGGAACAAAATAGGAACTGCATATCGGTATTACTATAAAGATGAAACTTTCGATACCTGTGTTATAGTAAATGCTAATGCAAGTAAGTGTATTATTTAACCTTGCATATTTAAAATATATTTTTTTGTTTAAAAATTAATATTTCACTTAAAAGTAAATGTAAAAAATTTAGTCTAAACACATAAATAACAGTTTGTTGAATACTTTATATTTTTAGCTAAGTTTGATTGCCCAGCTGTATTTGAAATGTACATAACCAGCAAAACATCCTACAAATTTGCAATGTTTCCAAATCCTGCTATTCCAAAAATTTCAACTAATGAAATTGCTTTATGCTGCTCTTCCATAAAACTTACAGTTTCACTGTTTATGGTTATCACGTTTGCAGTGATACAGTTTATCTTATTTGGTAAATAATTTGTTGTTTGAGTCAAAATGACTTTTGTTCTATATTTTATTAATACAAAAACGTTGCTGGTGGTTTATTGAGCAAATAAGATTAAGTAACTGCACAAAAGGTAAAAACAAAGGTAGAAAATATTATGTTAAAATGAAAGGTTTACTTAACATAAGTCTGGTTAATAACAAGATTTTCGATAACACTTTCGAAGAGGAAACAGTTAAAAAAAATTAAAAAAAAATTATAATATAATTGTACATCACATAAAAGTAAAATTCAATTAAAACAACTTTAAACTAACCTAATTTTTCATAATTAATAAGGATTAAAAAAAAAATAATGTTGCCTTTAACATAAAAAGAATAATTTGAAAAAATAAAAAATATTTCATTAAATTTAACTTTTAACACTCTTGAAAGATTTAATTGTAAATAGATGGATCTTTTGGGGCCTCTATAGGAGCTAACCCAACAAGAAATTTAAAAAGCCAAGTTGGTATCTTTAACCAGGACGGAATATATTTCGCAAGCCAGATCTGGTTTGCTCCAACCACCATAAATTTAAAAGATTTCATGCTTTGTGGCCTGAATCCTGAAAATGTATTAAGTAGGAAGTTTAAAGTATTGACTAGTTATATGCTATAGGTAAATGTATCCATGAACCCCAACATTTTAAAGTGTCCGTAATAAAGCACAATAAAAAGCTCAAAATTAGATCACATGATAATTATTTGGCAATATGCTTATTAATATCCAAAACTGCCTTACCTTTAATATCTTTGACATTGTATTCACTTGCTATATCAGCTGACAAGTGTATTCCACCAGACTTTTTCATGATGTTTGGGTCTAGAAAAGTTAAAGTAATCGATAATAAACAAAAATGATCAGGTTTATTGGATTTCTTATAAACCTTACCAATTAACATATGTGAGATACATTTTCCTGAAAATTCTGGGGATTCTGCATTTTCGACAATCCACCTGGTTTGCTGCAAAATAATATAAACTAATGTGTTAAGGTACAAATGAACATGTATAAAAAAGTATTGTGGTAAAAATATGTTTAATTTTAAATGTTTTGATTTTTCAACATACTGCTGCATCTGGTCGTTTTTGTTCCTCAGCTTTTTTAACTAATTCCAGCATTGATTCAGTTTGAACTGCACCTGGCCAATATGAAAGGCAAGCAACATTGCTTTTTCTTAGCTCGACTGCACAGTCTCTTGCCATGCGGTCATTCTGTAAAACAGTTTTGTTTTAAAATTTCCACTGCTTATTGTTTTAATTGGTTTAACCTAGTGGGAATTTTGCAATAAAAATGAAAAACTTTTTTGTGCATTAAAAAGCTTGTAAGAGCTTAAAAAAATTAATAATATGTGAATTACTCACAGCTTCTTTTCCAGTTCCATAGACAGGATTTGCCATGTATGTTAGACCACCAATTGAGCCAATATTAACAATAAGACCAAATCTTCTGGGGACCATTAATCGAGCTGCATACACTGTACATATATAGTGGTTTCTAAAACAAAATTACATGGTATTTTTTTTTGTATATATCTTTATCCTCGATGTGGGAAAGTCGAATGCGCGACTTAAACATAGAGTAACATCAGTTACTCCGACCCAGTCTCCGAGTTGCCTGTGGCAGTTTGAGATATTATAGATTATAATTGCCCGATAATTATACTGCTGATTAAGTGCTGGATCAGCAGGAGTTCACACCGTTTAAAGCGCCTTACTCAAGGGCGCTACAGCATGAGAACAGTGAGGATTGAACCCACGACCTCATGTGTGGTGTAGCAAGTGTTCTTACCACTACACCACGCTGCCGGTTTTTAAGTAGCTTTAAGTAGCATATACCAATATATATATATAATTAAAGCCTTGCATATAAGACCAAACATAGAAACATATGTTAATTTTACTTTATATACTTTTATTACCTTAGCCCTACATTGTTAATTGTATCCCAACTTTCCACTGGATCAAGATCCCAAAACAAAGATTTGTTTTTATCTAACAAATACTAAATAACACAAAATAAATAATTAAACAGCTAGGGTTAGCTAATAATTGAAGCAAATTTACTAAAAATTTGTTTAAATAATTTTAAAATTATAAACAAATTTTATTTTTTTAATTAAAAGTAAATTAAAAGTAAAAAATATATATATTTACGTCAACCGCTGCATATGCATTGTTGACCAACAAATCAAGTTTGTTGTTTTGCTCATTTGCTATTTTTTCAAACAAGGACTTCACATTTTCAGGATCCGAATGATCACACTCACAGGTTATTAATTTACCAGTAAGCCCTCTTTCTTTTGCCTGTAAACCATTAATATTTTAATTACTGCTTAATGGTTTATTTTTATCTATAAAAAATAAAATGGCCTTTAATAATTTTTAATGCCAAAATTTAATATATATATGATTTTACTATCTTTTATATAAATTGCGTTAAGTAGAGTTTAACCTCAGCCACGACTTTGTTTAATGTGATGTTAGAACGTCCTGTTATGTAGCAGGTTCCTCCGTTAGCAACTAGTTGTAAGGCAATACCTTTGCCTATTCCACGTGATGCTCCAGTAACAAGACATACTCTTCCACTAAGATCAGGCATATTTTTTAAATTTCTGATGCTATTAAACAGTATAATAAACTCCTTATATTATGATCAAGCCGAACAAACATTCGTAACTGCGCAATAGAAAAACTGAAAAAGGTAAAGTGTAAACAAGATGATTAGGCAGAAAAAGAATATTTTTTGACTCTTTTACAGAATTTAATGACCTTATCTCATTTTACAGAATTTAATGACCTTATCTCATTTTTATATCCTTTATTTTGCAAACTGTAAAAAGAATAAATTATTAGGTAAAAACAAACTATCATTAACTTTTGATTTAACTTTCGTTTAAATAAACAAACGTATCGGAAATGCATTTACAATCACTTGGTGCAATAAAGAATAGCAGTGTATGAGCGAGAGTTTTTTGAAAAAAGTGATATGAGAGAATAGTTTTCCTTTCACTTGCGGTGCGGCATTTTTGATCCATGGAGTAAACTGATATTAAAAAGAAAGGAATTCGGTAGGGTAATTCATATTCTGCAAAAATTGTTATTTATTTTGAGTACTAACCTATTCAGTTTGAGCGTAATGCATTGGTGTAACATTGCTCTTATGTTTTGCACGCCTTTTGTTGGTTAAATCCTTTAATTTTTTAGCTAAGTTTGATTGCCCTGCTGTATTTGAAATGTATGTACATTACGGGCAAAACATCCTACAAATTTGCAATGTTTTCAAATTCTGCTTTTCCAAAAATTCCAACAAATAAAATTGCTTTTTGCTTCAGTTCCATGAAACTTACAGTACCACTGTTTATGATTATCACATTTGCAGTGGTACAGTTTATCTTATTTGGTAAATAATTTGCTGTTTAGGTCAAAATGACCCTTGTTCTTTATTTTATAAATACAAAAATATTGATGGTGGTTTATTAAGCAAATAAAATTCCGTAACCACACAAAAGGTAAAAACTAAGGTAGAAAAAATATGTTAATATAAAAGGGTAACTGAACATGTTAATAACAAAATCTAACAAGATTATTACAAAATTTTTCGACAACACATTCGAAGCAAATAATTAAATAGCTAAAAAATCATAATATAAATTGTACAAAATATATAGGTAAATTTTATTTGGAACAACTTAAGACTGAACATTTTTGTATAAATGATAAGATTTAAAAAAAACAATTCATGTTGATATTAACATAAAAATGATGATTTAAAAATAGAAATTTAATTGAATAATTCATTAAACTAAACTTTTACCACTTTGCATGTAAAAAAATCAATTGTAAATTGATGGATCTTTTGGGGCCTCCACAGGAGCTAAACCAACAAGAAACTTAAAAAGCCAAGTTGGTATTTTTACCCAAGATGGAATATACTTTGCAAGCCAGATCTGGTTTGCCCCAACCACCATAAATTTAACCGAATTCATGCTTTGTGGGTTGAATCCTAAAAATATAATAGAAAGTGTCAACGTAGTAACAAAAATAAAAAAGGCCTATATTATTAGTCATACAACATTTTAGCAGCCAGAATACTGCGATGGATAAAACACTTGGCTTCACAACATAAGGTTTTTGGTTTTATTCCCAAATTTTTAACGTTGTAGTGTTCTCAACTAAGGTACAATAAACAACTTAAACTTTTGCTAAGCTTAAACGAATCAGCAAGTTTATTATCTGGCAATATGCTTACTAACATCAAAACTGCCAAATAAAACTTAAGAAAAGGCAAAGTCTGTTTCTCTATGTTTAAGTTGGGGTTTCCACATTAAAAATAAAAATATACAAAAAAATTGTAAATAAAGTTGATATTTTACTAAATAACAAAACAATTAATTTGAATTTTTTTATAGGAAAATGTTAGCAAAACAAAGTTTACATACCCTCAATATCTTTAACATTATATTCACTGGCTATATCAGCTGACAAGTGTATTTTACCAGACTTTTTCATGATGTTTGGGTCTAGAAAAAAAAGTGAAAATAATTGATCCTATAGTAAGTAAAAAATAATCAGGTTTATTAGTTATACAAACTCACCAACTAACATGTGTGAAATGCATTTCCCTGAAAATTCTGGAGATTCTGAATTTTCAACTATCCACCGGGTTTGCTGCAAAATAATATATATAAACTAATGTATTACAGGTACATACATATAACAAAAATAAATATGTACTGAAAAAGCATCATAGTAAAAAATATATTTAATTTTTTTTAAAACATACTGCTGCATCTGGTCGTTTTTGTTCTTCAGATTTTTTAACCATTTCCAGCATTGATTCAGTTTGAACTGCACCTGGCCAATATGAAAGGCAAGCAACATTGCTTTTTCTTAGCTCGACTGCACAGTCCTTCGCCATGCGGTCATTCTGTAAAACAGTTTTGATTTAAATTTTTATTGTTAATTTTTCAATAAAAATCAAAAATTTTTTTGTGTATTAAAAAGCAAAGAAGAGTCTTATAAATTAAATTACTTACAGCCTCCTTCCCAATTCCATAGACAGGGTTAGCCAAGCCCATGTATGTTAGACCACCAACAGACCCAATATTAACAATAAGACCGAATTTTCTGGGTACCATTAAACGAGCTGCATACACTGTGCATATATAGTGGTTTCTAAAACAAGATAACAAAACATCTAAGTATTTATGAAACATAGACCATTTCCTTTATAAAATATATATATTTTAAACACAGAAATTTTATTGTATAAATATACTTTTATTACCTTAGCCCTACATTGTTAATTGTATCCCAACTTTCCACTGGATCAAGATCCCAAAACAAAGATTTGTTGTTATTCAACACATACTAAAAAAAACAAAAGTTAAACACTGAACAAAGCTACATGGGGTTATCTGATGGTTTAAGCAGATCTACTAAAATATATAAATAATTTTAAAATTAAAAAAAAATTTTAGTTAACCAATTAAAGTAAACAAAAATTTATTTACATCCACTGCTGCATATGCATTGTTGACTAATAAACCAAGTTTGTTGTTTTGCTCACTTGCTATTCTTTTAAACAAGGACTTCACATTTTCGGGATCCGAATGATCACACTCACAGGTTATTAATTTACCAGTAAGCCCTCTTTCTTTTGCCTGTAAACCAATAATATTTCTTCAAAATTCAATATAAGCTTTTACTATCTTTTATATAAATTGCGTAAAAAAAGTTTAACCTCAGCCACGACTTTGTTTAATGTGATGTTAGAACGTCCTGTTATGTAGCAGGTCCCTCCGTTTGCAACCAGTTGTAAGGCAATACCTTTGCCTATTCCACGTGATGCTCCAGTAACAAGACATACTCTTCCACTAAGATCAGGCATATTTTTTTAAATTTCTGATGCTATTAAACAGTATAATTAACTCCCAATATTATATTATGATCAAGCTGAACAAACATTCGTAATTGCGCAATAGAAAAACTGAAAAAGGTAAAGTGTAAACAAGATGATTAGGCAGAAAAAAGAAAATTTTTGACTCTAGAAATTTTACAGAATTTGATGATATCTCGTTTTTATATACTTTATTTTGCAGACTTCATTAACAGTAATAAATAATTTAGTAAAAATAAACATTTATAAACTTCTGGTTTAGCTTACGTATAAATAAACAAATGTATCGACAATGCATTTACAATCTCCTTGTGCATTAAAGCATAGCGATATATGAGCGAGAGGATATTAAAAAAAGTGATATGAGAGAATAGTTTTCCTTTCACTTGCGGTGCGGCATTTTTGATCGATCGAGTAAACTGATATCAAAAAGAAAGTGGATTTCAGTTAAACTGTTTAAATTTTACAAAAATTGGTAAATTTATCTATTTGATTTGAGTGTAATGCATTGGTGTAACATTGCTTCTATGTTTTGCACGCCTGTTGGAGTCACCAAGAATAACATGGATTGGTATGTCAGTTTATAGTTTTGTAAACTTTAAATTTAGTATTTTTGTTAGTTGTAAGATAAGGTATTAATCTTGTCCATTAGTGCCTTTTAAAGTGGCGTGCAAATATGGTAATATGGGAAAACTCTAAACCGATTTTTTATATATTGAGTTTTAATTTTTTTTCTTAAGAGTCCTTAATTTTATTTTTATTTTAGTATTGAAAAAAGAAGAATGAGTTCTTATCGAAGAAGAAGTTATTGTCAAGATAACAACAACACTTGTACATTTGTTCAAACCTGTTCTACCCAAAATATTCATAGAAATTATACAACCTCACACAAAGCAATTCACCAAGAACCAAATAGTCTTGGAAAACGAGTTATAGTTGCAAGACCAGGATTAGTTGTTGTAAAAGATGGTAAGTGTGTAACTTTTTATTATTTTGCGTAAATATTTTGGTATAAACTGTAAATAGTTATTGTTTGTTATTGTAATTGATATCATATTTATGTTGTCTTTGATGCTATTTATTTTTTTTGTGCATTGATTTAATAATTGTGTAGCCAAATTATTTTGTACATAATTATTAAGTTACTTTTTAGATTTGTGATATTTGCATTTAAATGTTGTGGTATTGATGTTGTACGTTGAGATATCTGCACTAGTAAGTACATTTTATTATTATTTTTATTAAACTATACTATATACTGTTTTTAATGGTTATGTTTTTAAATCATTTTGGGAGATATATTAATAAAAATTACAATCTTAGCTTCTCAAAACGATATACAATGCCAAGAAGGTTACCACAAGAACGAAATGTTGTTTTACGTTGGCAAACCAATATTATCAAATCGACATCAAACCAATTTTAAATTTTCCAGAATTTCGAATTGTCCACATTCACCCTTAGCAAGGTAAGTTTAAGTAAGTGGTCAGAATTTTTACATGCATTGTATCTATGTTTTTGGTGTTTTTGGTATTGTTGGAAAATAAACTTTTTAAATTGAAATTTTTTGTTGTCAGGCAACTCTTGAAAATTAAAGGAATAATATACATAACTTTGTGCGCAAACTACATCAAAATAGAGGTACACTTGTTTGTTGCAATTGTTATATTTTATTTTTAAATAAATTAATATTTTTACTTGAATTTTAACTAAGTTATTTTGTTCTCCAGTATGTATTCTTTAAAGTAGTCACACTGTCTATTGAACTAACTCATAAATATTTAACTATATATTTCTTTTTCTGAAATACAATACGTGGTTATTAAAAAATTAATTTTTTTTTGTTGGAATATAAACATATATGTTAATAAATAATTTTATTTATTAGAAACATCCTCTTATGTTATGGGAAATTTTGAAACCACTTCTTTTAGCCGCTTTACTTGATTTTTTTGCCACTAAACTCTCACCAATGACAGATATGGAAAGTGGAAGAATTCATTATCATACTGAGTCTGGTAAATTAATCCTTTTTGTTGTAGAAATCCAAATAAAATTTAATGCAAAATGAGCTGAGGCCTGTAAATAACATATATAAAAAAAAATTGTTTTTAAAAGCATTTCACATTTGTAACTTGAGAAAATTAATCTTACAGCAGCATGGTGTAGTGGTAAGAACACTTGCTACACCACCATGAGGTCGTGGGTTTAATCCCCACTGCTCTTGAGTAAGGCGCTATAAGCGGTATAAACTCCTGCTGAGCCAACACTTAATCAGCAGCATAATTACGAAGCAATCATAATCTATATAATATCCAAAACTGCTAAAAGCAACTCAAGACTGGTTCGGAGTAACAGTTATTACTTTATGTTTAAGTCGCACATCGAGGATAAAGATATATACAAAAAAAAAAACAATGGGTATTTTTAAAAATCATATTGCCCGCTATATTACACAAGTAATAACAATATTGATCATGTATAACAAAGTCCTATATTTTTCCTAGGGGAGTGTGTTTCACCTGCCCATTATGACGAAACAATTGCTGTGTGTGACGATTTAATTAACACCAGGATACGACCGATCGTCCAAGACGAGGGCGGTGACGTCATCATGCAGGTAATTTCGTAGTTTACCGACGTCATAATTGAAAATTTATGTTTAAACTATGTTAATATAAAAGCACGTTACTTTTATGCAAAAACATCTGTTAAACTTAATTTTAATTAATGAAATAATCAATTTTAACCCCCCTCGGCGTAGTTAAAATTTCTTCTAGTCATTTGCGATTTGTTAATTTAAACTAATGGAATTCTACACAATTTCTCTTGTTTAGAAATTCGAAAAACGGGACGGTGCCGTGTCTATCATACTGTTAGGTACATGTACCATAAACCAATCTACTGTCAATTCAATCAAAAATGCCGTGTTATGCCTTCTCCAATTTTACGTTCCCGAAGTTAATACCATCACTGAGGTAAAAGGCTAATTATGCACGTGTCTGGTAGTTAGACTTATGACAAATCTTGTTTACGCTTGGTAGGAACACAATTTTGCTTCTCTCGTCCTCATTAAAAACGCACGCACGTAACCCATGGGATTTTCGTACGCAGAATTGGCAGAAATAATAGCCCGTACATAATTTAAAGATAAATCAATAGATTTTTAATGGGGTCGTCTTTAGTAAAGCCAATGGGATAGAGAAATGATTCTTCTATTAGTTTGTCTACAACTTGTATGAATACATAGCATTTTCGGAGTTGCGCTATTTTTAAAATGTAACTTTTTTGGGCGTCAAGCGACTGCGCTCACGAAATTAAACCTTTAACTGTGGCAATGTGACTAATGCGCTTGTGTTTGGATAAATTATTGATTACTAGCTGTTGGGCCATTCTACTTTGTTAAAGTTATTGTTTTGTAATGTCTTACTGCGTTTGTGTAAGACTTTAACTACAACATGATACGCTAAGGTTTAATTTTTTTTTCAATTAATGTTATTTTAGAACTTGTTTTTTAAATTATTTTACATCAGAAATTAAAAAAAAAAAAGATTTATAATTTATTTTTTAGAGATTAATAACAATCTACTAAAATAAAAACTATTAAGGTCATCTTAAATAGGATTTATTATATTTTGCACGAGGCCGAAATAGTCAATATTTTTTAACGAAAATATCATTTTAGGCCTAATGTAAAATACGTTCTTGGCAGAGTGTCAAAAATTATATCTGCATTTTTACAAGAAGTTAAAATATTTTCGATTGATTTAAACCCGAATAGCCAATTAGAAATTATTTTTAAATTTCTAATTGAATCAATATCAAAGAATCAATACATGGGAAAAACGTTAGAAAAGGGCTAACCAATTAGGCTTGATTGAAAATTGAATTCGGCAAATCTCGCTTATTTGTGATTAATAAATTTATTCCTAAATTTTTATTCTTTAATCTGTTTCAAAGTTATTTTTTCATGTAGATTATTTGCAAACAAGATTTTTTTTTGTATATCTTTATCCTCATTGTGAGAAAGTCGAATGCGCGATTAAACTTAGAGTAACTTCAGTTACTCAGACCCAGTCTCGAGTTGCCTGTGGCAGTTTGGGATATTATATATTATAATTGCCCATTAATTATGCTACTGATTAGGTGCTGGCTCAGCAGGAGATCGTACCGTTTATAGCGCATTACTTAAGGGCGCTACAGCATGAGATCAGTGGGGATTGAACCCACGACCTTATATGTGGTGTAGCAAGTGTTCTTACCACTACACCACGCTGCCGGTGATATAACCATCAAACTAAAATATACAATAACATTTATGTAATTTTATTTAAGGAAAGAAATAATAATTTAATATTATATAACTCTAGCTGTAGGTTTGTTTTAACTGGTGCGAGTTTTAAAATAAATCTAATTAAAAAACATATTTGTTACAGGTCAACTCAAGTATAGAAAAGTCCAACTAAGAATACATTATATTGGGATTTAAAGTAGCAAAAAAAAACTAATAAGAACATTTTGTAAGTTACGGAACCTGTTACGTCATTATTGTTTGCTAATATGCTATAACGCTAATAAAAACCTTTTTCTTTTTGCAATTTTAAACCCTGATATCTCAAAAAATAGGTAATTAATTTTTTAAATATTGATTTTCTCCTGGTAAGAAAAGGAAGGAAAAAAATAAAAGAAAAATTTGTGTTAATTAATACATTAGAAAAAATGTAATTAAATACCAACATTTTTTGCTCTACAGTCTTTGGAAATACCTTTGTATTGTCAACTGGCATATCACCATAAAGTTTTAGTAAAATTTATATTTAATATGTGTTGGCAAGTGACCAAATTATAATTAACTCCCACTTTATGCTTCGCATGTGTAATTAACATTACTTAGACGGGGTACGCTACTATATTAAGTCTCAATCGTTAATATATGTTTTTATTTGTTTATATTAAACTTGAAAAATTAGAGTAAATGTAGGTTAAATTACATCCGTTCAATATCTTTTAATTTACATAAAAGGCATAATATTAATATGACAATTATAAAATTGTCTCAACTTTTATTGTTAAAATTAGAATACAATATTTCAACAAAGTTGTCCAAAAGTTTAATAATCTTTGAGATCGAAGCAACAGAATGGAACTGGAGAATGAAGGTTGCTTGATGGGCTGTTAAAGAATCCTTCTAAATTCCGAGCGGGGTTCATTTTTACCTTAAACATCATAAAATAAATTTTTTTACATACTTTTATGTTATAGCGTTTATACACTCACACACTACAAAATAGAAGCAGTGGGGATAGAATCCCAGACCTTCCGTGACAAAACTACAGGCCGGTGTAAAGGGATTAAACTAAAGTTTATTTTTATTAATTAAAATAAGTGTAAACGATTAACTTTAGAAAATTTATTTACCTGAAATCCCATTTTGTTGTGGCCCGCAGTGTTAACTGGAAATCCTTGATGCCACAATTTGCTTTTTGGGATCCAAAAGTTGCCGTTTGAAAGTCGAATTCCATTGTTCTAAAATTAGAAAAAAAATCTTAAACGGACATTGTAATAAAATTTACGAATGTTTGTAATTATCTGTATAATTTAGCTTGTTGGTGTTGATATTAAGAAAACAATATAAAATTACTTCGTAAGTTGAACCAAGCCTAACATTGACATATTCCCAGTTTCCATTCAAGTAGGTGTTCCAATTATCTTGGATGTAGTTATAAAACAAGTTGTACTGTTGCTCCGAGGCAATCTCAGCCAGTTTTCCACCGTGAAATTCGCAGATAGAGCTAGTTTGGGCAAAACTAAAACCACCGTTAATACCAACTGTGTAAATCAGCCTGTAGCACTTGTTATTGTACACCACACCTTTGCACTTTGGTTTCTCTGGACAAATGCAAAATTTTGCGAAATAGATTTAGTATGAGCTATTACATAAAGCCATATTGCATCTCGCTAAACTAGCCTACTTGCAAGCATTTATGTTAAAAAATGTCTTTATTTCTGTTTTTTTATTGAGTTTAAAAATATAGATTTAAACTTACCATAGTAATTACTTCCATAAACCAAACCGACACAGACCAACGCAAATACAGCAATAAGTTTTAGGGGCATTTTTTATCTAATGATTTTCAAGACTTTACAGTTTAGTATATCCTAAAAACGTGCAAGCAATAATGTTTTAGCGCAATATTTAACAAACGATTAGTTTAACAATTTGTTTTGTTAGCTAGCGATGTGGCAGGTCAACTTTTTGAAAGTAAACAACTGCATTTCGATAAAGGTTTAAGTCGGTTTTTATAGGCAGTTTTCAATCTAAAAATTTCCCACTTATCTTTCCAAAAAAATCCTTTACTTAACTTTCAAGAATATTTTCCACTCAGCTTCTTGGAAAATTTTCTACTTGAGCTGATTGTAATTATAGCCAAGAGAAAATTATTGTGTACTTAAACAAAATGATTTCTATTATTTCTTCGTACGGGCAACTTTATTTTTGGTGTGAAATCTTGAAGTGTTTTGTTGGTGGTTTTACCAAAAGCAAGGTAAATTCCACACTCTGCTTTGAAACGTTGCAAAAACGTAAGAACTAATATTACAATATTATAAAAAAAAAACTTTTTGTTATGTCTATTTTTATGATATTTTTATGGCAGATTATCCCCTACTCTAAATACCGGTAAAAGTCCAGTGTTAAAGCACTCGCAATGCTTTTACAAAACAGCAAAAAAAATTTGTAAGCCTTAAGTTAATTGTGGTTAAAATTAAGTTACTGTGTTTCTAACATTAAAAGTAGTTTCGAAATTAATAAATTAAACAAACTTGAAAGGCTAAACAAGATGTTTGATGACGAGGTAAGTAAGAAACACCAAATTTACAAAACTAATTTTTTGAAATGTTATTTTCTGACTGACTGTGTTACTGTACTTTTATAAAAAAAAATTTGTATTTTTATGTATTCATGTTTATAATTTTTAAACTATATTAAATTAATTAAAAGTAAATTTGTTTTTTTATTGGTATTTTTAGATTATGCTTTATTTAGCTTGGTTAATACTTAGATTATAGTAATTAATATAAAAATATTTTATTTAGGATGATGATTTAGTTGCACTGCGTAGAGCGGCATTAGCATCAATTCAGGTCAAAAGAAAGGCCCCTGAAGATTTAAGTGATTTAAGAAACGCAGCACTGAACACGAGGAAGCAGTTTGACAATGTATATTGTTTTGTAATAAATACTATTTTATTTTTTGTTGAATAGCACTACTTATGCTAGCAACAACCACTAATTTAAAAAAAAAATTTCTATTCATAAGTTATTGACTTTAAAATTATAGAAAATTGCTTTACTAATTAATCATAAATATTGTGGAATATTTCTTTATTTTTTTGATTACTTTACAGTTTATTGTCTTTTTATTTTGAGCTTAAAGTTAATCTATTTTTTGTTGTTTAAAATGCAGGAAGAAGGAACTTTTGTATTTCAAAAAATTGAACCCCCGAAAGTAAGCAATCTTATAAGTGTTTCGCTTCATCAATCGGGTAAGATTAATAGTTGTAAATTATTACCAACCTTTTTTGCTTATTATTCTTATCTTAAAAATCAGATAAAAAAGACCTTTTAATTTTAGATAAACTATAATATCGACAAAAATTTTAAAAATGTGTTAAATTGTATTGAAATAAAAGTTGTCACCCATTAATATGTTAAAAATTAAAAAAATTATTTATCCCTAAAAAAAGTTAAAAAATTTTTCAGTGGAGGAAGATCGGAAAAATAATACTCAAGTTCGAGATAGATTCAATCGAGATAGAAGTGGTTCAGATTCCTCTAATTATGATAGTGATAAATCCAGAAGTTACGATTCTTCTGCTTCTTCTTGGTATGTATATTTACCTATTTTAGATTTATTTATGCATGTGTTAGTTTGGTAAATTGATTTGCATTGTCATAATTTAGTTCCAACTCTCAACTAATATTTGTTTCCAATAATTTATTCGCGCGCCACAAACAGCAGTTTTATTTATTTTGGAAAGTTATAAATTAGACGTTGATGCATATGTATATTATCCACTAAGCTTCATTATAAATAGATTGTATTTTTTTAGAATTAACCTTTTTTTAGTTTTCTAAGCATTGGTAAACTTAAATTATCAGTAGTAATCAATAAAAATCAAATATTTGTAGCTCCAGTTCAAGTTACTCAGAATCAGAATCCAGCGTTGAATCTAAAAAAGGAATTTCACCAGAAAAACCAAAGTAAAAAATTATGAATTTATCATGATTATATAGTAATTTACCTAACTCTAAGCATTTTTTTATAAATATTACAAATGACATCATGTGCAGACACATTTAATGTTTTTACCAAAGTACTATAATTAGAAAAACAGTTACATTTTTTTGATTTATTTTTACTTTTTTTAAAAGAATAATCGAAAAGAAAAAAGCAGACGATGATGATATTTTAAACGCGATTGAAGAATTTTTGGATGAAGAAAATGAAAGTGAAGAGAAAACAAAAACTGAAGAAAAAATTGATGTTAAAAAAAAAAAGAGAAAAAAAGAGAAAAAGAAAAAAGTTAAAATTTTAAAAGCAAACACCAAAGATAAAACCACATTTGCAGTATGTATGAATACTCAATACAAAATATTGTTTAGAATTATTAATGCTTAATTTTGTTTATTTACGCATGATGAATTATATATTTTGCCCACTACTTTCAACAAAAAAAATATATTTTTATTTACAGAATTCTGAAAACTCGAACAACAATGTTAAAAAAGTCGCCAAAATCAAGAAAAAAGTTTCACAAAATGTAACCAAAAAAGAGGTGATGAAATCAAATAATAAAGAAGTTAGTAAAAATCTTAATTTACAAAAAGAAAGACATACACCACCAAAACGAGCTAAAGAAAGTAGGTTCAGTCTAGAAAAACCAAGTAAGTAATTTTGTTTAGCTGTTCAAAATTAAAGAAAAAGAAAGTATGAAAAAAATTTGTTTATTTTGGTCAAATTATTAATTTTGTTTAAGGTCAAAGGTCAAAAGAAGACGATCTTAACAGCGTCCATTCTTCTGATCTCAGTTTTATTGAAGATTTAAGTGATCAAGAAAGAGTAAGTCAAAATTTTTGCCACTAAATTATTCAGAGTTTACCTAAAATCAAAATTTTGTAATGTTTACAGAACTTGAGTAGATCCTCTTCTCCTGTAGCAAAGAAATTCCAATCCAAAGTTAATGGTTCATCTAACATTGAACAAAATAAGTAAGTTAATTTTGTGATATATGAAACATTGTTCTACTATTTATAATTTAATTATTTGCACTCTTTTAATAGATAACTTTAAAAATATTATTTGTGTTTACTGTTTCGGTCTAATTTGTAAATAATACATTTAGCTTATAACGAAATAAATATAATTTTATATTTAGATTCCAAAGCACAAAGAAGCCTCCCCACCTAAGACTCGGTACCAAAATTAACTTAAACCCCGATAAAACCCCTATAACAGTTGACTTAAGAAACAAATTAAAAACAAAGGGTTTGCACAATAAGTCAAAACAACAAAAAAACGATGTAACAAATGAGCTAAAGAGTGAAACACATTCTAAAGATCAATTAAGTCAAGGAATTAAAGTCAATATCACGAAAAAAATTTATGTGAAGCCTGGCTTTGTTGCTGGAAACGCTGATGTTTTGGAGTTTCAAAAACAAAAGAAAACAATTAAATTAAAAAAGGAGACTCCTTCCTGGAAAAATGAAGACACTAGTAAAATTATTATAACAAGGTTAATAAATTAAAATTTACCATAATATCTAAACTGCGCATATTTACTCAAAACCATTAAGAAAAAATTTAAGTTTATTTAGTATCCTAATTTTCATTATGAATTGTATTTTAGGGGAGTATCAGATGAGGGATTTACCCCCATTTCAGTGCGGTTAAAGAACTCTCTAGACCGGGAAGCATCGATAAATGAAGAAGAAGAAGTTAAACCAGCAAAAATAAAGAGAGGTCGACGGAGCGTTGTTCAATTCTCTCGTGGCATTTCAGCAACTGAAAAGAAAGAGAAAATCCAGGATTTGATGAAAAAGGAAGCAGAAAAGAGAAAGGACGATCTCTCCTACTCGGACATGAGTGATCTTGATTTCGAGGATTTTGAAATTGCGGATGTTGTTGGAAATCTAGAAGAAGAAAAAGAAGAAACTAAAGAACCTTTGGAAGGTTTGTTATTTTTAATATCAAACACATATAAAACGACTTAATAGTATTGATCACCTATTTAATTTAAACAATATTATTATTTTTTACAAGATGTTATGCCCGATTCTCCTTCCGAAGATACATCTACGCAAGTTTTAAAAAACGACACTCGTCGATTTGTTCGCAAATCTTCGGCGTCGTCGGAAAGTGATCAAGATCAATTAGATTTAAATTCCAGCGCAGAAGAGAACAAGCGCTCAACAGTATATACTTTAACCACGCGCCGATCCTCTAGGAAAAACCGCCCGCGAGACGGCGTAGTCGAGCTGTCAAATCGTCGAAGACGGTCGAGTTCTGTTGACTACGATATAGAAAATGAGAACAGGCACGAAATTAAAAAAATAGAGCAAAAATCAAGACCGTTGTCGGTTATTTCTTCTCACATTTCGATGCCTAGAAACAATAGTGACGTCATTTCTCGCGATGACGCATCTCGGCCCGATGGAGTGCGTAGAAGGAAAGTTGGTATTACCACTAGGCGGCGTGATCGTACTCCGCCACGGAATTCAAGGTCGTCTTATAAAAGAGACATTTCATCGATTAAATCTCGCCTTGGTTCCAGTATTCCTCTTATCACTCGCGAACTGTCAAAATCTCCTCCAAGACGGAAAAAGAGGAGGAGTGACGATTCTCCTCCGAGAAGAGGTCTTAAAGAGGAGGAGGTTGACGCTAGAATAAGAAGAATCAATCAGCAAAATGCTGCGATCCTAAAGAGAAGAAGAGAAATCGAACAGGAAGAAAGAAGTTTTCGGTGATCTTGATTGAAAGAAAATAATTTTTAGACATTTTTTTTGAAACGTTTACTATACCAACTTGAAAGCAGTGCACTTTTTATTTTATGCTACTGCGGCCAATTCCAGTTGAAAAAGTCTGAAGGTTCCGTTTTTAAGAATATTTTGCGTTATTTTTCTTTTTACTAATTCCAAATCACGATTGTGTTGCAAAAGTTTAAAAATATAAATCAACAATTGATTCAACTTTATTTAAAGTGTGTTGTACAAAAAGTTAGAGTTAGGCTTTAAATATTAAAGTTTTATTGTAAGGTTGTACATAGCTAAAAGCTGTTATATACCATTACAACGAGGTTTCGCTGTATAAATATAATGTTTATTTTCAAAAAAAAATATTAAGTTTAGTGTGGGTGGACTTTAGTTGTTTACATGTATTATTATATCCTGTGATTTAAGAAAAACGTGGGATCCTAATATATAACGCAACTAAGATTATTTTTAATATTGTCAACCACAGAAAGAAATATTATTTTGGTATAAGTTTTAAGTTCTGGTTAGAAAGCTCGATATTAAAATCAGAGAGGTATACTGACTGCAGAATTCAAATGATGTGAAAAAATATTTAAATTTGCAGCACTTTTAGTTTATGGTGTATTTTGTCTAAAATATGTGTCTAATATTTTTTTATAATATTAATTAGGCTCTGCATTTAGAATATTAGTTTAAAAATGAAATTTATTTGGTTCTGGTTCTTTTTTCTTGTTATATGCAAATATACTTCAGGTAAGTTTGCAATTGTTACTTTGTATTATTAATTTTACAATTAATCTGTTTTGGTTTTTAGGTTTGTCCGATTTTGAAATTCTTAATGTGACGTCAACAAGCTTTGTTGTGAACTTTCAGAACATCTCGACCGCAGGTTACGAAATTGACGTCACCTCACGTCATAATAGTAACTACGTCATGCAAATTCAGACAATGTCATCAAGTTATATGGTGAAATATATATACATATATGTTAATTTTTTACACAAAAACCAATTTTGTTCTAATGTTAATCTTTGAAAAACTTTTTGTTTATGAATATTGTATTAACAAAAGTTGTTATATCTCAAAAAAACAAAAGGCATAAATAGTAGAAAACACTTTTTCAACAGATTGAAAACTTACAAGGAAATACAATCTACTTTGTGAAAACAAGAGACCTTTCTTACAATACTAGCTACTTTGAAAGTGTAACTGTTAGAACAGGTTTAGTTAATTTTTCCAATCTTCACGTAAAAAAATTATGGTTTAGATTATTTTCGAAACAAATATCAACCTAATTTCAAATTTTGTAGCTCCGTCTGGCTCAAAAATTATCTGGCTTGTTCCAACTCCATTCTTTTTTACGGCCTTTTTTGAACCTGTCCCAGGCGCTACTGGCTGGATTGTAGAGTACACAAACTTGGATACAAACGTAACAATGACAATTAAAACTCCAGCGGAAAACCCGACTCAAACTTTATTCGTTGTTGTGTATGCTATTTTCTTTTCTGTAAATTTACATTACATAATTTTTTTTATATTATTAACATGCATATTTGTATTGTAGTATCGATAACCTTATTCCAAACACACCATATGCGCTAAGATCAAGAGTCTCGCAATTACTTGGAGCGATAAACTATACCGAAGCTCAGAGTCCCTTCGGAAGTTACATTTACACAAATACGGGTAAAAATATATAGCTTAGGACATTCCTTTTTACAGACGCACTCTTATGCGTATACTTACTTATCGATATTGTTATTGTAGCAAGGATATCTGCATTTGGGTGGATTCAGTTTAACGGGGAATGTACAACAGAAGTGCGTGGCCAATTAGAAAGCTTGTTGAATACTTCGTATAGTAATATAACTAGGGTTCACCATGTGCGAGTTATTGAAGTTTTTAACGATAATAACTACTGCCATTTTGAACTGATTTTAAACGATAAGGCGAGGAATGCTGCCAACCTTACGGAACTGTACCCCGTTCCAGTTAATGTAACTCAGTTTTACCCAAGTGGTGATAACATTAAAATGGAAGTTCGATATAATAGTAAGCAACTTTTTTTTTTAAACTAATAGTATTTAGTTTAAACTTTACAACCTGCAAATATGTTTTAAATTAAATAATAAATAAGGAAGTTTGGTAAAGCAGTTCAACAAATACTACTTTGTTTTTAAACAGTTTTAAAACTTGCAAAATTTAAAATTCTTTTTTAGTCGCAGATCCTTATGGATATTATGAAAACCAAATTTCTGGATCAAGGTCACCTGATTGTTCAGGTGAAGATGTTCGTTATTGGATATTTAACACTGAACGAAACGCCAATAAAATTCAGTTGCCCAAAACCAGCGATGCAAGTGCTGGTACGAACCAAGTTTTTCAGTTTATCAGAAATGGTAAGTTTGATATATAAATTTTTAGGCAAAAGTATGAGCAATAACTTTAAATTAAAAATATTTTTTTTGTGCATTTTAACAGAGTTGCGTAATTCTGTGAATGACCATGCGATTTGGTCCTTCCAATCAAACCAAGTGTACGCAATTGCCTATGACTACTGGATAAAAACTTGTCCCTCAAATGAGTTAAACTTGTTTTACGACCATGTTTTTTCTTCAAACCAGTCATGGGTATCACCTGATGTCCGTTACACAATCATATATACTTCAGGTACTGTACAAAAAATATATTTTAAAGCAAAAACGTTAAAAAAAATTTTCTGATTTTTTGCATAGATATAATATGTTACGTTATGATAGAATGAGTTTACATGAACTATACATTAGAGGTAACTTTAACGTGTAGTATGTTTTGCTAGAACCTGGACCAATGGAAAATACTAGTGATTCAGTACTTGTGGCCCCAGTAAAGTTGCCCATAAACACAACTACTAATATTCGTTTTTTGGTGAGATCTGTTACAAGGGCAGTTCGATACGAATTTCGTGTTTTAAATCAAACTGAAAACTTAGTCGAAAAAATAACGGTTAATGATACTGAGATAGACAGGGCGAGTTACATACAGGTAAATGCATATATTTTGTTATTATCAATTTAAAAATCTTTAGCTTGATATGATATCGAATACAAGTTTATTATTTTTTGTTTATTGTTTTTTATTTGAAAACTGATTAACGCAAAATCTACTGCCTTGTATTGTTTAGGTAACAACCACGAATGGTATAAAGACTAATCTTACGTATAGATTAGAAATGGAAGTTACCACCATTCTAGCAAATCAATCTCTTCGCACAAGTCCATCTTCGTTTTTCGAATTTTACGCAGGTAAAAGAAAATAAATTATTTGCCAACCAAATTAAATTTACATCTAGGTTTTAATTTATTAACTTTTTAATAAGTCGATATCTTAAACTTTCTTTTTATTTTTTACACTGTTACATGCGTTAAGGTATTCCACAAACCGTGTCTGAAATTCAAATCGTTGAAGTTTACGAACAAAGTTTTAAAGTTATATGGAACGAAGTAGAACACGTTGAGAACTATGTAGTACAAGTGTATGAAGAGAACTTAACGTTGTTTCGAAACCATACTACGTCGAACGAAAGTACTCAAATCGTAATATCTGATGTGGATATTTTTACTGAATCCAATTACAAAGTTGCGGTTGCTTCGTTTAACTCGTTTGGAAAAAGCACATTTTCTTCAGAAAAGCGCACAAGTAAGTTGCTGTTATAATTTTTTAAAATTGCAAAAAAATGATCAGCAAATAAATTTTAAATTTTATTTAGAAATCTGGGAATTTAGTGATATTCAAGCTACCTCGTTTGCGATAAACTGGACGCACATACCTACAAGCGACCAAACTTATTCGTTGGAGGCATTTTCACAATTTCACAATACAACCATACCCAACTTGAACAAACCTTATACTACTTTAACTGCTCTCCAGCCTGGCATACTCTATGTTGTTCGGGTAACTGTGTCTGGTCCGGCAGAAAGTTTTTTGCTATTTTCAATTCCCCAGGCAACACGTAAGTTATACATAATAATATAACTACTTATAAGTAAATTTCAATTAAATCAAATAAACAATTTTTTTAGTGCCCACCCAGCCTTTAATTGCCAATTCGACCTCGACGCTCAATTCAATCTCAATATTTTGGCAACAAGTTTTTGGAGCAGATGTTTATTCAGTTACTATACGGGGCACTTCTTTAACAAATCGAATAAACACGACATCAAGTCAATTAAATTTTGGGAATTTAGAATCCGGAAAGATTTACAACTTTTCAGTTGTTGCAAATAATTCAGCTGGAAGTGGAAAAGCGTTAGAAATTTCTATAGCTACAGGTAAATTTTTCGTATGAATAAACAGTATATTTTTAAAACAAGTATTAAATACACAAATAAAATAAAGTAAAATTTTTGGCCTAAATTTAATAATAAATAATGCCTTATTTAATTATGGGTTATGGTTATTTTGACAGGCAAAAAAACGCCAACAATTATAACGCCTCTTCAATACATCAAAAATTCGTCCTTATTTATACAGTGGGCCGAATCACGTGACGCCAATCACTATATTGTTTATGCGAGGAATGTTATGTCATCAATCGAAACATCCCACGTGACTTCTATGACGCCATATACGATTGACAATCTAGACCCGGGAACGACTTACGAAGTTTCGGTATCTGCTTATTACAATGAAACCGGGTTGTCTGAAAGAAGCCGATTTGTTCAACAAACAACAGGTTAAAGTTTTTTATTTCTAGACCACGTTTAAATTTTAATGCAAAAAAACTACCGTGTTAAAAAAAAAAAATTTTATTTATAACTGTAGTTGTTTTAAAGATTCGAAATTTCTTGTTTGTGTTTTTGTCAAACCACAAATTTAACTATTGCTGCTACTAAGGTAAACTAAATTAAATTGTTTTAAATTTTTTTTAGTTCCATCATCTTTTATTGCAATATCTGCACAGCCCCTTTCTGATGGCTACGCCTATCTCATTTCCTGGTCAAATTTAACTGGTGCAACTTCCTACGATTTAATAATAACTGTTAACAATTCAGAAATATTATCTCTACACACAAGTGAGATCAAATTTCGATTTAATAATGTTATGGCAATGACAGAATATAAGGTTAGGGTCCGTGCCAAAAATAATGCCGGCACTGCAGGCTTCTCCGAGACTACTTTTGTAACAGGTAACTAAGATGAAAATTTTTTAAATTTTTTTTGAGTTTATTATTAAAGATTTGGTTATCTTTAAATTAAATCTTGCACATTAAATAGATTTACATTATTTTTCTCTCAGAACCTTTAGTTCCTAGAAATTTGTTTACCACAAAAGCAACTGCAACAGAAATTAATATACGCTGGGAACGAGTCAATGGTGCTACCGGTTATCAGGTAACTAAATACAAGCAACTAACTCAAAGTGTTCTCCTAACTAATAATCTAATCTCTTGTATGTAGGTCTTAGCTGGATCGGAAGGAAATGAAGAAGTGAATAACACGGTTTCTTCATTTTTTAACTCAATATCTATATATGAGTTAAACCCAGCAGTAAATTATTCCATCAGTTTATCTGCCATTTATAAAGATAATGTGTCAAGCGCATTTTCTGATCCAATATTTCAAAACACTGGTAAGTATTTTGTTTAAATTTTTGGTCACACAAGCGATGTTGGTGTTGTGTTATAAACACATCAAATTACGTAATTTTCATTTATTAATTGCGTTACAGCATCTCCCAATCCGTCAGTTTTAAATGTTTATAACGTTACGAATACTTCAGTCGCATTTTCTTGGAGTAAGCAGGCGAATTCTATTGGTTACAGGCAAGTCATTTAAAATAGAATTTTTTTAAAGGTGCCTTGGATATGGCTATATTTTAATTGTTTATAGATTACATGACTGGACTATTGGGAATAGTTTCAACATTACCAAAACTTTAGTGGAGATAAATTCATTGCTACCTGGTTCTGCACACAATTTTTCATTGTCAACTTTTTCATATTTGGGGACTTTAGGAAATTTTGAAAACACAGTAGATGCACCTTTAGTTTATGTCGTTACAGGTGGCTATAAATATTTTTATCTTACTATCTTAGTTTAGCAATTAGGTCTTAATATAAATTGATTTTTTTTGCAATTTAGCTCCTAATCCACCGACAAACGTCACGGTGTCAAATTTTTTAGCGACGAATGCAACTGTGTCATGGCTGTCGTCAGAGGGCGCATCGTGGTATGAGATTGTCTTAACATCACACCGAATAAGTGGCGAGCCCATCGTTCAAACGTACAGTGGAAAGGGTAAGCAGAAAAATATTACTTTAAGAATATATCTGCAACCCTCTCTTAAATTACTTTAACTTTTCTTGAATATCTTTAATTTAATAATAAAATTCTCGTAGAACATTAACAATTTTTCTAATCTAGAAATATATATTGTTATTGCTGATGTACCGACCTCAATAAATATGTTTTCGGTGCAAGTTTATGCAGTAAACATACAGAGAAGAAGAAGTGCTCCGACCCCGCCAACTAAATTTGAACGGGGTAATGTATCTATCTATTTTCAAATGCTGCTTGGTTGTTAAAATTTACAAATTATTTTTACCCATTTTTTTAGTAATTATCGATCCAGTTCCTGAGATTTTTACAATTCCGTGGTGGGTGTTTCTCGCTGGTGGTGTTGCAATTTTAATTATTCTACTTCTTATTTTGGCTAAATTTTATACGCGATATCGAAGAAAACAAAAGGTGATTTGAACACTTTTTTATTAATTGCTAAATTGTAGTCTAGTTAAAATTCAAAATTTAATATTTTGTGTTCACATTTCAGGAAAATAAAGCTGGGGGTTACAGCACAAACGATATTACTGACAATATTGCTTCTAATGACTTAAACATTCGCTCATTAGCTAACCGGGTTAGTAAAAAATGGAAGGGCACCGACAAAAAAAGATCCATGGACATTTCAACAAACGTTGTGGAATCGAAATTAGAAATAAAGGTTGACCCGAAACATAGTACAACCAATGTTAAGGTGTTGTCCATAACAGTAAATGACGGTATACCTGTTACGATTGAGCCTTCGGAGGATACTGACACAATTAGTCAAATTACGACTGACAACGTAGAGCCCTCTTCTCCAGAATCATCAAAGTCTGAGAAGGAACCAAGTCCTGTTAAGTCAAACAAAAATGAAAGCAAGAATGATGCTGATAGCATTGATACAGATTTAATGACTAACAATGATGCTGTTAATAAACCACCAACTTTAGATGGTGAAATGTCGGAATCACAAGATATTGAGGACGTAAGAATTCAGCCTAAGCGAAAGTCGTGCCTTAAGAGGCAGCCTACCCAGCCAGAAAAAATGATGCCCAAAAAGTCATTTAGGCGAAAATTAAGCAAGAGATTTACAACTTTTGCAAAAACGGTCATTGGAATTGATATCGGGGAGAATGACGACCTACCAAAGAAAAACCCAAACAAGATTCGTTTTTCGAGTATCTTGGACGAGCTTGACGCTATTGATTTTGACGAAGATGATGCTGAAAAAAGTGCGAAAGATCAACTTGAATATGACTTTAAGGGGAAAGCTGGCAAGTATTGCTTTATTGAGAACATCGCTACAGAAGACGAAACCATAGTCAATGTCTTAGTCGATGCAACTGAAACTAGCTCAAAATCCGATGATGGAAATTCTAAGGAGACTTCTGATGATGATGTTTCAGATACTTCGGAAATTTCCGAAAATAATTTGGAACCTGGTTCCAGTGTAGGAAAAATTTTAAAATCAATTGATGCTAAAACAAAATAAGAATTTACAGTTCCAATGATAACATTTAACCATTGTTTTAAACAGACCGTTGTTAGAAGAATTTATTGTCATTTGTTATTATTGTTCATCTAAACAAAACAAATAATATTTTGGTCAAACCATTGTTAGTTTAACTTTCTTTAAGTTGCCTTTTAATAAAACTGCTTGTTTGTTTATATTTTTAGGGACAATAACATGGCCTTAGTTACCAGGGTTTTTGTTTGTTGTACTTGACTTTTGTATTTTTTTTTTTTTTGTGTATCTTTATCCTCGATGTGGGAAAGTCGAATGCGCGACTTAAACATAGAGTAACATAAGTTACTCCGACCCAGTCTCGAGTTGCCTGTGGCAGTTTGAGATATTATAAAGACTATAATTGCCCGGTAATTATGCTGCTGATTAAGTGCTGGCTCAGCAGGAGTTCATACCGTTTATAGCGCCTTACTCAAGGGCGCTACAGCATGAAATCAGTGGGGATTGAACCCAGGACCTCATGTGTTGTGTAGCAAGAGTTCTTACCACTACACCACGCTGCCGGTTAGATATTGCTACCCGCCCTTAAGTGTATTGCTACCCGCCCTTAAGTGTTTCTGTTCACCTTTAGATTTGGTTTCCTTATAAAATGTATTGTAGTCTTAAATACTAAAAAAAACGACAGGGTCTATTTACAAGCAATGTATTAAGTGCGTTATTATGGTAAATTGAAGAATTTTTACACAGTTATACTTGACGTATTACAACAAATTATTAAAAAAGGACATAGTCAAAACGTAACTTTAATTATTTATTATTTATTTTTAAATGACTTCATAAAACAATAAAATTGTATTAATATTAATATAACCTACTTAATAAGCCTTAAAGGTATACATGTTTTTAAGTTGGTGAAAATAATGTTTTTTTTTAAATTAAATTTTTTTGTTATGTGCTCGGAGTTTTTTTTGCCTAAAGCTGAATCTAAAAACATTAATCACTTTCACAATGGAGAATCAAGTACACAATGGAATTATAATCGGTTTGAAAAATGGGATAAAGGTACACTATATTAACAAAGCGCGGGCACAGTGTTTTTTCCTAACAGCCGTTGTTAGGGTAACCCAAACGGTTCATTTCTCTAGCCATTTGACACATAGCACAGGGCTTACAACATGTCATAATACAGCAATCACCACAAATATCACCCTGAAAATAAATTATTTTTTTTGTTAAAATATCCGCTTTCAAAATATTTAAAAAACATCGAAACAGAAAGTCCCAAAAATTTACATTCAGATTTTTAAAGGCTGAGGAACTAAAAATGTAATATTTACTTTCGCCAAAATATTACAATAGAATTACGCGAAAGCGTATAAAAAGCTTTTTATTTTTATTTTATGGTTAAGTGAATTCTAGCTATAACATTTTTTAATAATTAAACGTTAGGTCTGTATATTAAAACATATGGTGCCTACTAAGTTTAAATTTTATTAAGGTCGTGATATTAATGAATCGAAAGATATAAAATTTACCAAAAATGTCGTTAAATTTTTGTTTTGTAGCATACACCGACGGCGTTATAACATATTTTAGTTATTTACTCAAACAATTTAAAAGCATTCCTTAACATAAGAGTTTTACATAGTCAATTTTTGATTCTTTTATGCAATTAAAAATAAACTTTATCACATATAAAATTATTTTTCGCTTGGTATTTTTATTATTTAAATTTTTTATTTTAAATACCTGAATGTTGTGTGTGCCTCTGAATCTTGACCTCATGGCTAGATGACCATTTGGCACGCAACCATTCGGATCTCCACACCATCCAACACAATAATTCTCATTCATTCTTGTTCCAATGCAACCATAATAAAAGTTCTGGCACCAGAAAACACAACAGCCTTTAATTTAAACAATAAGTAATCAGGTTAATATAAATATTGCAATTTTTAAGTCCGGGTTTAATTTTTTTTTTTTTTGGCAAACATTTTGAATGAAATGCTTTAAGTTTGTTTATAACGCAAACCAGTTAAAATTTATATTAAATTGTAAAATGATCGGATTTGATCGCAAAAAATAACTTCAAATAAATAAGTCGTTCTAAATGTAGTTATATATATTTAAATGTACTATTTTGCATCAAAAGATATAGATTTACAAACTGTATGATAGCTTACTTACAGCTGTGTAAATCGTTAAAGCAGTCGCACAAACCGGTGCTCCAGTTATTTCCAGCGTGAACAATTTGTTGTTGAGTTATGACGGTCGTTGTTGCCATTGGTTGGGTTGTAACCACTGTTGGCATTTGGAAAGCCTGATTAACTTGATGCTAATTAAAACAAACTTCAGTAATTTATTTTAATAATTTGATTTTTTAAAATTAAGTTTACTTTCAATTTTATAACTATGTATAATAAGTTATTTTACTTTAAAACATAAACCAAAACTTATAATTATTATTACCACTGCCATTTTAAGGTGCCTTTGCTTTTCAAATTTTTCGAATAACAACTTTAAGAATTCAGTAGCCTACAAACCTAACAATCAATAAAAACAAATATTACAAATGTGATTTATAGGGAAGAGCAACGCCAACCGAAAAAGGTTTCTTTTGTAATTTTTATACAAACCCATATTTAGTTCAAATACCGCCGCGGTTACGATTTTTGAAAACACAAGTTTCAATGTAGGGTATAATTTTGAATCGCAAATTAGGGATCGCAAATCTATTAAATAGAATTATATGACTATTGAGTGTAAAAATACAGTTGATGTGAAACGAAAATCTTTTTTATTAATTTAATAATCCCGACAACCAGAAATTATCCATATTTATCAATGCCTACTATGTACACAAGTTTACAATGCGCACGATGCTTTAACTGTGCACAATGGATGTCCTAGGTTTATAGATAACAACTAAGCTGTTATTATGGTTCGAAATGTTAGATTTCGAAACATATTGTTATTGTCAGTGTATTTATTATTATTATGGTTCGAAATCTTAGATTTCGAAACATATTGTTATTGTCCGTGTATTTATTATTATTTTTATTTTTATTCTTACTAATCCGAATTTTGAAATCGAATAACTTTTGATTTTGTGTATATAAATTTTTAAAATTTTAGTATGTTGTTTATTATCATATTGTGTTTCAATCCTCCTATTTTGATAATTTAAGTATTATTAATTAGTAATTAATAGGTGTTTGTTTATTAAAATTTAGAGATCGTTATTAAGTTTTCAAATTTTGGTCAATTATATATCATAATATTAATAACTCGAAAATGGATTAAAAATTTAATTTTTGTTTGTTTATTATATTTAAATTCTTGTTTGTTCATTAAAAATAAAAGTTTGATATTAGGCATTTAAAATTTAATATAATGTATTTTATAATATTTGTAATTAAAATACATGTTTAAAAAATAATTTTTGGTTGTTTATTTTATTTAAATGCTTGTTTATTTATTAAAAATCAAAAATTAATTTTTGGAATTTAAAATTTGGTATAATGTATATCCTGATATTAACAACATAAAACTGGGTTGAAAAATTAATTTTATTTGTATAATATATTTAAATGCTTGTTTGTTTATTAAAAATCAAAGATATGTAATATTCTTAGTTAAGGTGTATGCATATTTTTTTTATTTATAAAAAATTATGCTAAACATAATCAAATAATTTCGAACCATATTTTATTTATCAAATAAATCTAGTTATGGTTCGAAATCTTAGATTTCGAAACATATTGTTATTGTCCGTATATTTATTATTATTTTTATTCTTACTAATCCGAATTTTGAAATCGAATAACTTTTGATTTTGTGTATATAAATTTTTAAAATTTTAGTATGTTGCTTATTATCCTATTGTGTTTCAATCCTCCTATTTTGATAATTTAAGTATTACTAATTATTAATTAATAGGTGTTTGTTTATTGAAATTTAGAGATCGTTATTAAGTTTTCAAATTTTGGTCAGTTATATATCATAATATTAATAACTCGAAAATGGATTAAAAATTTAATTTTTGTTTGTTTATTATATTTAAATTCTTGTTTGTTTATTAAAAATTAAAGTTTGATATTAAGCATTTAAAATTTAATATAATGTATTTTATGATATTAGTAATTAAATTACATGTTTAAAAAATAATTTTTGTTTGTTTATTTTATTCAAATGCTTGTTTATTTATTAAAAATCAAAAATCAATTTTGGGAATTTAAAATTTAGTAAAATGTATATCTTGATATTAACAACATAAAACTGGGTTAAAAAATTAATTTTATTTGTATAATATAAATAAATGCTTGTTTGTTTATTAAAAATCAAAGACATGTAATATTCTTAGTTAAGGTGTAATTATTTTTTTTTATAAAATAACGAATCAGTGTGAGTTTAACGCTTGAATAATTTAATAGCGTTTTGGTCGCCGTCAAAAATCGTCCTTTTCGCTGTCCATTAAAGTAAAATATATTGGTTGAAAATTTAAGTAAAATGTCAAAGTATAAGTAAAAAATGTGCAAATTTTTTTTTAATTGTTTTGTTATTATTATATTTTAATACTCGTTTGATTACCAAAAATTAAGATCGGTATTTTGCTTTTAAATTTAGTTTACTTTTATATTACAATATCAATGAATGCGTGTTCGTTTGTTAAAATTAGGTTTAAATTAAAAAACGTTAATATTTAAATTTATAATTTATTTATTTATTTTTTTTTTTTTTTTTTTTTTTTGTATATATCTTTATCCTCGATGTGGGAAAGTCGAATGCGCGACTTAAACATAGAGTAACATCAGTTACTCCGACCCAGTCTCGAGTTGCCTGTGGCAGTTTGGAATATTATAGAGACTATAATTGCCCGGTAATTATGCTGCTGATTAAGTGCTGGCTCAGCAGGAGTTCTTACCGTTTATAGCGCCTTACTTAAGGGCGCTACAGCTTGAGATCAGTGGGGATTGAACCCACGACCTCATGGTAGTGTAGCAAGAGTTCTTATCACTACACCACGCTGCCGGTTATTTAATAAACCTACTAAATAAATTATATTTATAAAAAAAATCAAACGATTTCGAACCATATTTTATTTATCAAATAAATCTAGTTATTATGGTTCGAAATCTTAGATTTCGAAACATATTGTTATTGTCATTATTATGGTTCGAAATCTTAGATTTCGAAACATATTGTTATTGTCATTATATTTATTATTATGGTTTGAAATCTTAGATTTCGAAACATATTGTTATTGTCCGTATATTTATTATTATTATGGTTCGAAATCTTAGATTTCGAAACATATTGTTATTGTCATTATATTTATTATTGTTTTTATTCTTATTTGACAAATTTTGAAAGACGATAACTTTTGTTCTTTAAAAGTAAAAGTTCTAAATTTTTAGTATGTTTGTTATTATCCCAACGAATCGCAAACCTCCTATTTACGACATTTAAATGTCACTAATTACTAATTAATATATTTTATTATTAAAATTTAAAGATTAAATTTTCTGAAATTTTAATATGTTGTTGGTATTATTATTTTGTATGTTGCTATTTAAAATGAAGATTTAACTCTAGCTAAATATCATTTAATCATTATTTTAGTTTTTTATAAAATAACGAATCAGTGTGAGTTTAACGCTTGAATAATTTAATAGCGTTCTGGTCGCCGTCAAAAATCGTCCTTTTCGCTGTCCATTAAAGTAAAATATATTGGTTGAAAATTTAAGTAAAATGTTAAAGTATAAGTAGAAAATGTGTAAAATTTTTTTTTTAATTGTTTTGTTATTATTATATTTTAATACTCGTTTGATTACCAAAAATTAAGAACGGTATTTTGCTTTTAAATTTAGTTTACTTTTATATTACAATATCAATGAATGCGTGTTCGTTTGTTAAAATTAGGTTTAAATTTAAAAAAGTTAATATTTAAATTTATAATTTATTTAATAAACCTACTAAATAAATTATATTTATAAAAAAGAATCAAACGATTTCGAACCATATTTTATTTATCAAATAAATCTAGTTTTTATTTTTATTCTTACTAATCCGAATTTTGAAATCGAATAACTTTTGTTCTTTAAAACCAAAAGTTCTAAATTTTTAGTATGTTTGTTATTATCCCAACGAATCGCAAACCTCCTATTTACAACTTTTAATTATCACTAATTACTAATTAATATATTTTATTATTAAAATTAAAAGATTAAATTTTCTGAAATTTTAATATGTTGCTGGTATTATTATTTTGTATGTTGCTATTTAAAATGAAGGTTTAACTCTAGCTAAATATCATTTAATCATTATTTTTTTTTTTTTATATAAAATAACGAATCAGTGTGAGTTTAACGCTTGAATAATTTAATAGCGTTCTGGTCGCCGTCAAAAATCGTCCTTTTCGCTGTCCATTAAAGTAAAAAATATTAGTTGAAAATTTAAGTAAAATGTTAAAATATAAGTAAAAAATGTGTAAAATTTTTGTTTTAATTGTTTTGTTATTATTATATTTTAATACTTGTTTGATTACTAAAAAATTAAGATCGGCATTTTGCTTTTAAATTTAGTTTACTTTTATATTACAATATCAATGAATGCGTGTTCGTTTGTTAAAATTAGGTTTAAATTAAAAAAAAGTTAATATTTAAATTTATAATTTATTTAATAAACCTACTAAATAAATTATATTTATAAAAAAAAATCAAACGATTTCGAACCATATTTTATTTATCAAATAAATCTAGTTATTATTATTATTGTTTTTATTCTTATTTGACAAATTTTGAAAGACGATAACTTTTGTTCTTTAAAACTAAAAGTTCTAAATTTTTAGTATGTTTGTTATTATCCCAACGAATCGCAAACCTCCTATTAACGACATTTAAATGTCACTAATTACTAATTAATATATTTTATTATTAAAATTTAAAGATTAAATTTGCTGAAATTTTAATATGTTGTTGGTATTATTATTTTGTATGTTGCTATTTAAAATGAAGATTTAACTCTAGCTAAATATCGTTTAATCATTATTTTAGTTTTTTTATAAAATAACGAATCAGTCTGAGTTTAACGCTTGAATAATTTAATAGCGTTCTGGTCGCCGTCAAAAATCGTCCTTTTCGCTGTCCATTAAAGTAAAAAATATTGGTTGAAAATTTAAGTAAAATGTTAAAATATAAGTAAACAATGTGTAAAATTTTCGTTTTAATTGTTTTGTTATTATTATATTTTAATACTTGTTTGATTACTAAAAAATTAAGATCGGTATTTTGCTTTTAAATTTAGTTTACTTTTATATTACAATATCAATGAGTGCGTGTTCGCTTGTTAAAATTAGGTTTAAATATAAAAAAGTTCATATTTAAATTTATAATTTAATTAATAAACCTACTAAATAAATTATATTTATAAAAAAAATCAAACAATTTCGAACCATATTTTATTTATCAAATAAATCTAGTATTTATTATGGTTCGAAATCTTAGATTTCGAAACATATTGTTATTGTCAGTGTATTTATTATTATTATTATTATTATTATTATTATTATTATTGTTTTTATTCTTTCTAGTCAGAATTTTGAAAGACGATAACTTTTGTTCTTTAAATCTAAAAGTTCTAAATTTTTAGTATGTTTGTTATTATCCCAACGAATCGCAAACCTCCTATTTACGACATTTAATTATCACTAATTACTAATTAATATATTTTATTATTAAAATTTAAATGTTAAATTTTCTGAAATTTTAATATGTTGTTGCTATTATTATTATTATTTTGTATGTTGCTGTTTAAAATAAATATTTAACTTTAGCTAATTATCGTTTAATTATTTTGGGTTTATTTATAAAATAATGGATCAGAGTGAGTTTAACGCTTGAATGATTTAATAGCGTTCTGGTCGCCGTCAAATGTCGTCTTTTTCGCTGTCTGAGTTGAAGTAAAAAGTGTTGGTTGAAAGTATAAGTAAAATATAAAAATCTAAGTTAAATGTGTGTAAAAGTTTCTACTCAAAAACGGTATAAAAATTAATTTTTGGTTGTTTATAATAAATATTAATTGCTTGTTTTTTATTAAAAATCAAATCAATATTTGGTTGTTACATTTTTATTGATTTAAAATCATGATACAAATGATAAATTTTATAAAATCTCCATAATATTGTGTAAAGAACATTTATTCGATAATTATATTATAAAGTTTAATACATAAATTGGAATTTTGTGTTGGTTTAATGAATTTTTATCGCGTTGGTTATGCTCTATTTTTTCTTTGTTTAATAAGTTTTATCTTTTCTTATTTTTAGGGTCGCGGGACTGGACTAGTTTTATTTCTATTGTTCTAGGGTCTAACTTAATTTTAAGGTCGCGGGTCTGGACTAGTTTTATTATGGTTCGAAATCTTCGATTTCGAAACATATTGTTATTGTCATTATATTTATTATGGTTCGAAATCTTAGATTTCGAAACATATTGTTATTGTCAGTGTATTTATTATTATTATTATTATGGTTCGAAATCTTAGATTTCGAAACATATTGTTATTGTCAGTGTATTTATTATGGTTCGAAATCTTAGATTTCGAAACATATTGTTATTGTCATTATATTTATTATTATTATTATTATTATTGTTTTTATTCTTATTTGACAAATTTTGAAAGACAATAACTTTTGTTCTTTAAAACTAAAAGTTCTAAATTTTTAGTATGTTTGTTATTATCCCAACGAATCGCAAACCTCCTATTAACGACATTTAAATGTCACTAATTACTAATTAATATATTTTATTATTAAAATTTAAAGATTAAATTTGCTGAAATTTTAATATGTTGTTGGTATTATTATTTTGTATGTTGCTATTTAAAATGAAGATTTAACTCTAGCTAAATATCGTTTAATCATTATTTTAGTTTTTTTATAAAATAACGAATCACTCTGAGTTTAACGCTTGAATAATTTAATAGCGTTCTGGTCGCCGTCAAAAATCGTCCTTTTCGCTGTCCATTAAAGTAAAAAATATTGGTTGAAAATTTAAGTAAAATGTTAAAATATAAGTAAACAATGTGTAAAATTTTCGTTTTAATTGTTTTGTTATTATTATATTTTAATACTTGTTTGATTACTAAAAAATTAAGATCGGTATTTTGCTTTTAAATTTAGTTTACTTTTATATTACAACATCAATGAGTGCGTGTTCGCTTGTTAAAATTAGGTTTAAATATAAAAAAGTTCATATTTAAATTTATAATTTAATTAATAAACCTACTAAATAAATTATATTTATAAAAAAAATCAAACAATTTCGAACCATATTTTATTTATCAAATAAATCTAGTTATTATTATTATTGTTTTTATTCTTTCTAGTCAGAATTTTGAAAGACGATAACTTTTGTTCTTTAAATCTAAAAGTTCTAAATTTTTAGTATGTTTGTTATTATCCCAACGAATCGCAAACCTCCTATTTACGACATTTAATTATCACTAATTACTAATTAATATATTTTATTATTAAAATTTAAATGTTAAATTTTCTGAAATTTTAATATGTTGTTGCTATTATTATTATTATTTTGTATGTTGCTGTTTAAAATAAATATTTAACTTTAGCTAATTATCGTTTAATTATTTTGGGTTTATTTATAAAATAATGGATCAGAGTGAGTTTAACGCTTGAATGATTTAATAGCGTTCTGGTCGCCGTCAAATATCGTCTTTTTCGCTGTCTGAGTTGAAGTAAAAAGTATTGGTTGAAAGTATAAGTAAAATATAAAAATCTAAGTTAAATGTGTGTAAAAGTTTCTACTCAAAAACGGTATAAAAATTAATTTTTGGTTGTTTATAATAAATATTAATTGCTTGTTTTTTATTAAAAATCAAATCAATATTTGGTTGTTACATTTTTATTGATTTAAAATCATGATACAAATGATAAATTTTATAAAATCTCCATAATATTGTGTAAAGAACATTTATTCGATAATTATATTATAAAGTTTAATACATAAATTGGAATTTTGTGTTGGTTTAATGAATTTTTATCGCGTTGGTTATGCTCTATTTTTTCTTTGTTTAATAAGTTTTATCTTTTCTTATTTTTAGGGTCGCGGGACTGGACTAGTTTTATTTCTATTGTTCTAGGGTCTAACTTAATTTTAAGGTCGCGGGTCTGGACTAGTTTTATTTCCATTGTTCTAGTTATTGTTTTTATTCTTATTTGACAAATTTTGAAAGACGATAACTTTTGTTCTTTAAAACTAAAAGTTCTAAATTTTTAGTATGTTTGTTATTATCCCAACGAATCGCAAACCTCCTATTTACGACATTTAAATGTCACTAATTACTAATTAATATATTTCATTATTAAAATTTAAAGATTAAATTTTCTGAAATTTTAATATGTTGTTGGTATTATTATTTTGTATGTTGCTATTTAAAATGAAGATTTAACTCTAGCTAAATATCGTTTAATCATTATTTTATTTTTTTTTTTTATAAAATAACGAATCAGTGTAAGTTTAATGCTTGAATAATTTAATAGCGTTCTGGTTGCCGTCAAAAATCGTCCTTTTCGCTGTCTATTAAAGTAAAAAATATTGGTTGAAAATTTAAGTAAAATGTTAAAGTATAAGTCAAAAATGTGTAAAATTTTTTTTTTTAATTGTTTTGTTATTATTATATATTAATACTCGTTTGATTACTAAAAAATTAAGATCGGTATTTTGCTTTTAAATTTAGTTTACTTTTCTATTACAATATCAATGAATGCGTGTTCGTTTGTTAAAATTAGGTTTAAATATAAAAAAGTTCATATTTAAATTTATAATTTAATTAATAAACCTACTAAATAAATTATATTTATAAAAAAGAATCAAACGATTTCGAACCATATTTTATTTATCAAATAAATCTAGTTATTATTATTATTATGGTTCGAAATCTTAGATTTCGAAACATATTGTTATTGTCCGTATATTTATTATTATTTTTATTTTTATTCTTACTAATCCGAATTTTGAAATCGAATAACTTTTGTTCTTTAAAACTAAAAGTTCTAAATTTTTAGTATGTTTGTTATTATCCCAACGAATCGCAAACCTCCTATTTACAACTTTTAATTATCACTAATTACTAATTAATATATTTTATTATTAAAATTAAAAGATTAAATTTTCTGAAACTTTAATATGTTGCTGGTATTATTATTTTGTATGTTGCTATTTAAAATGAAGATTTAACTCTAGCTAAATATCGTTTAATCATTATTTTAGTTTTTTTATAAAATAACGAATCAGTGTGAGTTTAACGCTTGAATAATTTAATAGCGTTCTGGTCGCCGTCAAAAATCGTTCTTTTCGCTGTCCATTAAAGTAAAAAATATTAGTTGAAAATTTAAGTAAAATGTTAAAATATAAGTAAAAAATGTGTAAAATTTTTGTTTTAATTGTTTTGTTATTATTATATTTTAATACTTGTTTGATTACTAAAAAATTAAGATCGGCATTTTGCTTTTAAATTTAGTTTACTTTTATATCACAATATCAATGAGTGCGTGTTCGCTTGTTAAAATTAGGTTTAAATATAAAAAAGTTCATATTTAAATTTACAATTTAATTAATAAACCTATTAAATCAATTATATTTATAAAAAAGAATCAAACAATTTCGAACCATATTTTATTTATCAAATAAATCTAGTTATTATTATTATTGTTTTTATTCTTTCTAGTCAGAATTTTGAAAGACGATAACTTTTGTTCTTTAAAACAAAAAGTTCTAAAATTTTAGTATGTTTGTTATTATCCCAACGAATCGCAAACCTCCTATTTACGACATTTAATTATCACTAATTACTAATTAATAGGTGTTTGTTTATTAAAATTTAAAGATTGTTATTAATTTTTTAAATTTTGGTCAATTGTATATTATGATATGACTAACTCAAAAATAAATTAAAATTTTAATTTTTATCACTAATTACTAATTAATAGGTGTTTATTTATTAAAATTTAAAGATTGTTATTTATTTTTTAAATCTTAGCCATTTGTTTATCATGATATTGGTAACTCAAAAATGAATTAAAATTTTGAATTTTATCACTAATTACTAATTAATAGGTGTTTATTTAATAAAATTTAAAGTTTGTTATTTATTTTTTAAATCTCGGCCATTTGTATATCATGATATTGGTAACTCAAAAATGAATTAAAATTTTAATTTTTATTGCTAATTACTAATTAATAGGTGTTTATTTAATAAAATTTAAAAATTGTTAATTATTTTTTCAATCTTGGCCATTTGTATATCATGATACTAGTAACTCAAAAATGAATTAAAATTTTAATTTTTATCACCAATTAATAAATTATGGGTGTTTAGTGATTAAAATTTAAAGGTTGTTATTAATTTTTAAATTTTTGTCAATTGTATATCATGATATTAGTAACTCAAAAACGAATTTAATTTTTGTCACTAATTACTAATTAATAGGTGTTTGTTTATTTAAATTTAAAGATTGTTATTAGGTTTTTAAATTTTGGTCGATTTTATCTTATAATATTTATAATTCGAAAAAAAATTAAAAAATAATTCTTGTTTGTTTTTTATATTTAAATGCTGGTTTGTTCATTAAAAATTAAAGTTCGACATTAAGCATTAAAAATTTGGTATGGTGTATTTTATAATATAAGTAATTAAAAAACATATTAGAAAAATAATTTTCGTTTATTTATCATATTTAAATGCTTGTTTATTTAATAAAAATCAATTTTAAGAATTTAAAATTTACTATAATTTATATCCTAATATCACCAACTTAAAACTGGGTTAAATATTAGTTTTTGTTTGTATTATATATATAAATGCTTGTTTGTTTATTAAAAATCAAAGGTTTGTAATATTCTTAGTTAATGTTTATGCATGTCTTTTTTTATTTATAAAAATTTATGTTAAAAATAATCAAATATTTTCGAACCATATTTTATTTATCAAATAAATCTAGTTATTATTATTATTATTATTATTATTGTTTTTATTCTTTCTAGTCAGAATTTTGAAAGACGATAACTTTTGTTCTTTAAAACTAAAAGTTCTAAATTTTTAGTATGTTTGTTATTATCCCAACGAATCGCAAACCTCCTATTTACGACCTTTAATTATCACTAATTACTAATTAATAAGTGTTTGTTTATTAAAATTTAAAGGTTGTTATTAATTTTTTAAATTTTGGTCAATTGTATATTATGATATTACTAACTCAAAAATAAATTAAAATTTTAATTTTTATCACTAATTACTTAATAATAGATGTTTATTTATTAAAATTTAAAGTTTGTTATTTATTTTTTAAATCTTGGTCAATTGTATATCATGATATCAGTAAATCAAAAATGAATTAAAATTTTAATTTTTATCACTAATTACTAATTAAAGGGTGTTTCTTTATTAAAATTTAAAGGTTGTTATTAATTTTTCAAATCTTGGTCAATTGTATATCATGATATTAGTAACTCAAAACTGAATTAAAATTTTAGTTTTTAATCACTAAATACTAATTAAAAAGTGTTTGTTTATTTAAATTTAAAGGCTGTTGTTAATTTTTTTAAATTTTTGTCAATTGTATATTATGATATTAGTAACTCAAAAATAAATTAAAATTTTAATTTTTGACACTAATTACTAATAAATAGGTGTTTGTTTATTTAAATTTAAAGATTGTTATTAGGTTTTTAAATTTTGGTCAGTTATATATTATAATATTTATAACTTGAAAATGAAATAAAAATTAATTCTTGTTTGTTTATTATATTTATATTCTTGTTTGTTGATTAAAAGTTTAAGTCCGATATTAAGCATTAAAAATTTGGTATGATGTATTTTAAAATATAAGTAGTTAAAAAACATCTTTGAAAAATAAGTTTCAATTGTTTATCATATTTAAATGCTTGTTTATTTAATAAAAATCAATTTTAAGAATTTAAAATTTACTATAATTTATATCCTAATATCACCAACTTAAAACTGGGTTAAATATTAGTTTTTGTTTGTATTATATATATATATAAATGCTTTTTTGTTAATAAAAAATAAAAGTATGTAAAATTTTTAGTTAATGTTTATGCATATCTTTTTTTATTTATAAAAATTTATGTTAAAAATAATCAAATAATTTTGAACCATATTTTATTTATCAAATAAATCTAGTTATTATGGTTCGAAATCTTAGATTTCGAAACATATTGTTATTGTCCGTATATTTATTATTATTTTTATTTTTATTCTTACTAATCCGAATTTTGAAATCGAATAACTTTTGTTCTTTAAAACTAAAAGTTCTAAATTTTTAGTATGTTTGTTATTATCCCAACGAATCGCAAACCTCCTATTTACAACTTTTAATTATCACTAATTACTAATTAATATATTTTATTATTAAAATTAAAAGATTAAATTTTCTGAAATTTTAATATGTTGTTGGTATTATTATTTTGTATGTTGCTATTTAAAATGAAGATTTAACTCTAGCTAAATATCGTTTAATCATTATTTTAGTTTTTTTATAAAATAACGAATCAGTGTGAGTTTAACGCTTGAATAATTTAATAGCGTTCTGGTCGCCGTCAAAAATCGTCCTTTTCGCTGTCCATTAAAGTAAAAAATATTGGTTGAAAATTTAAGTAAAATGTTAAAATATAAGTAAAAAATGTGTAAAATTTTTGTTTTAATTGTTTTGTTATTATTATATTTTAATACTTGTTTGATTACTAAAAAATTAAGATCGGCATTTTGCTTTTAAATTTAGTTTACTTTTATATCACAATATCAATGAGTGCGTGTTCGCTTGTTAAAATTAGGTTTAAATATAAAAAAGTTCATATTTAAATTTACAATTCAATTAATAAACCTATTAAATCAATTATATTTATAAAAAAGAATCAAACAATTTCGAACCATATTTTATTTATCAAATAAATCTAGTTATTATTGTTTTTATTCTTATTTGACAAATTTTGAAAGACGATAACTTTTGTTCTTTAAAACTAAAAGTTCTAAATTTTTAGTATGTTTGTTATTATCCCAACGAATCGCAAACCTCCTATTAACGACATTTAAATGTCACTAATTACTAATTAATATATTTTATTATTAAAATTTAAAAATTAAATTTGCTGAAATTTTAATATGTTGTTGGTATTATTATTTTGTATGTTGCTATTTAAAATGAAGATTTAACTCTAGCTAAATATCGTTTAATCATTATTTTAGTTTTTTTATAAAATAACGAATCAGTCTGAGTTTAACGCTTGAATAATTTAATAGCGTTCTGGTCGCCGTCAAAAATCGTCCTTTTCGCTGTCCATTAAAGTAAAAAATATTGGTTGAAAATTTAAGTAAAATGTTAAAATATAAGTAAACAATGTGTAAAATTTTCGTTTTAATTGTTTTGTTATTATTATATTTTAATACTTGTTTGATTACTAAAAAATTAAGATCGGTATTTTGCTTTTAAATTTAGTTTACTTTTATATTACAATATCAATGAGTGCGTGTTCGCTTGTTAAAATTAGGTTTAAATATAAAAAAGTTCATATTTAAATTTATAATTTAATTAATAAACCTACTAAATAAATTATATTTATAAAAAAAATCAAACAATTTCGAACCATATTTTATTTATCAAATAAATCTAGTTATTGTTTTTATTCTTTCTAGTCAGAATTTTGAAAGACGATAACTTTTGTTCTTTAAAACTAAAAGTCCTAAATTTTTAGTATGTTTGTTATTATTCCAACGAATTGCAAACCTCCTATTTACGACATTTAATTATCACTAATTACTAATTAATAGGTGTTTGTTTATTAAAATTTAAAGGTTGTTATTAATTTTTTAAATCTTGGTCAATTGTATATTATGATATTAGTAACTCAAAAATAAATTAAAATTTTAATTTTTATCACTAATTACTTAATAATAGGTGTTTGTTTATTAAAATTTAAAGGTTGTTATTAATTTTTTAAATTTTTGTCAATTGTATATCATGATATTAGTAACTCAAAAACGAATTTAATTTTTGTCACTAATTACTAATTAATAGGTGTTTGTTTATTTAAATTTAAAGATTGTTATTAGGTTTTTAAATTTTGGTCGGTTTTATCTTATAATATTTATAATTCGAAAATAAATTAAAAAATAATTCTTGTTTGTTTTTTATATTTAAATCCTGGTTTGTTCATTAAAAATTAAAGTTCGACATTAAGCATTAAAAATTTGGTATGATGTATTTTATAATATAAGTAATTAAAAAACATATTAGAAAAATAATTATCGTTTATTTATCATATTTAAATGCTTGTTTATTTAATAAAAATCAATTTTAAGAATTTAAAATCACTATAATTCATATCCTAATATCCCCAACTTAAAACTGGGTTAAATATTAGTTTTTGTTTGTATTATATATATAAATGCTTGTTTGTTTATTAAAAATCAAAGGTTTGTAATATTCTTAGTTAATGTTTATGCATATCTTTTTTTATTTATAAAAATTTATGTTAAAAATAATCAAATATTTTCGAACCATATTTTATTTATCAAATAAATCTAGTTTTTAAATAATTTTGTTTTGGGTTATATTTTGTTTTTTTTTGCATTTTTAGTACAAGATGGTGCGCAAAAGCTTTTATTTTTTATGGAAGTTTATTACTGTGTTACAACCATTTTTAGTCTAATTTAACAAAGTTTTAGTCCGCTCCGTTAATCGCTAATCAATTTGGTCAGCACACGTCAACTATTTTTTTTTTAAAGTATATTAAAAAAGAACATTATTTTAAAATTAAATTTATTAAAGTAATGATTTAATCGTAATGTTTTTTGGTCTAAGATGTAAATACGTAGCCTAAATTATTTCGTAATTGCTCACTACTTTGCAGCACAGAGCTTAGTATCCGTAGAGGGTAATCCCCATCAAATAAATAAAAAAAATTTGAATCAGACTTAATCTACCCGACGAAAATATATATTTGACGGATCAACGGATCGAACGGATTAATGGATCAAGTTTTATTAACTGAATCGAATATATATTAAATAGATATTACATAATTCAAATGCATATTTGACGGATATTTAATTAAACAAAAAGTTTTCATGAATTAAACCCTTACCCTAACCCTCACCTATTCAGATTACCCATTAACACATCCGACCCATTCGATCCTTCTATCCATCTATTAGTCGATCAATCCATACGATCCGAAAATATATTCTCGTCAAGTAGATTAAGTTGTAATCAAAAAATTTAAGCAAATCACAAAAAAAATATTTTTATTTATTTATTTATATTTATCACGAATCTTTAGTAGTAACAAAATAGATTATACATTAAAAATGCAACGATGCTGCTAAAAAAATATATATTTCATGATTTAAGGTATGCCATAATTAAATAATTTTTGAAGGTTTACGGTAACAACAGAAAACTAACACCAAAAATCGCTAAATTTATATAAAATTAAAATGTTTATTCATGTATTTAATATGCGTATATATTGTATTTGTATAGATAGGAATATACTTAAACACTAAAATTTAATATGGAATCCATTGAAAAAGTATTCAATCATTCCAAAGCAATCCATAATGAAATTAAATATTTTGTTGGCGAATTTGAAAATGGTAAAAATAAAAATGATACCGAAAAAATGTTAAAATGTGGTGAACTAGCAACCACAGTTAATTCTAAATTTCTTTTTAAGTCATGCGAGTTTGCAGCTGAAAATCTTCCAAAGCTTCATGCAAAAGGTAATCCTTTAACTTTTTTATAATTATTTATCCTTAATGTGGAAAGGTTGACTTCACGACCTAAACAAAGAGTAACATTAGTTACCCCAACCCAGTCTCAAGTTTCCTTTGGCAGTTAGAGATATTATAGATTAATATTACCCAGTAATTAAGCTGCAAAGGATTGGCTCAGTTAAAGTTTATAACATTTATAACGCCTTACTCAAGAGCGATTTAGCATGGAAGCAGTGTGGATTAAAACAGGACCCCATGTAAAGAATCGAAGTGTTCTGACCACTACACCCTGTTGCCAGCCAAATGTTAAACTTTAGGTCAGACTGCAAGTGTTTATGCATTTGCAAGAAAAAAAATGTGCCAAAAGAATCGAATGTTTTTATGGGTCCATTTAATTTTTAAATAAATCTTATGAAATTAAATTAACCTGCTACTTAGTTGTTATTTTAACAGTTTTAGTTTGCAATGAAATGTGTTCTAAAATTGAAAGGTATGATGAAAGAACAAAGGAGTTTGTAAGTTTAATTTAGCCTGTTTTAGTTTTACCTTTGTGTATAAAAAATTTTTTTTTTACTTGTATATAAACTTTTCTGAATTTTAAAATTTTACCAAATGTTTTTATTGTTTTCAAATGTAAACTTTTATAGGATCAAAAACAAAGAGATAAAAACGAAGCAAGAAAAATCGAATTCGAAAAATTACAGAAAGAAGTTACAGAACAGAAACAAATGATTTCAGACGAATTTCAAATAAATTCAACCAAAATACAAAACGAATATAAAGATTTAGCTGATCAAGTCCATAGAGAAAATTCATATAACTAAAATTAAATCTATAAATATTTATGCAAGTTAAAAAAATAACCTAAAGTAGAATTGTTGAAACTGATCACTGCAATGCTTATACAGTTTCATTGTTATTGTATTTTTATTTAGTATATTTTATCTCAATATTAATTTTAACAAATTTTTAGCTTCCGTGAAACTAGGGTCCATTGTAATTGCAGAATTAAAATTCTAAAAAAGATGAATTATATTGTTATGTTAAAAAAAAACTTTTTCAAAAAACAAAATTTTACTCAGGAAAGTTACAATTATATTTTTTTTACTTAATTTCAGCAGTTTATCTTTTTGTTTACCTTAATTGAATTTTCTTTGTGCAAATGAGCTTCTTCATGATTTTTATTTGTAAGTGCAATTTTAGACAAATCTCTGTAATGTTTAGCTTTTTCGCATAAAAGAATTGCCAAATTTGCTTTGTTCTCTACCATAGTCTTTTCACATATTTTTAGTAAATCAAGTGCCTAAAAAATTTTTTATTTACTCTTAGTTTTATATATATATTGTGCTAAATATTTAAACGTTTGTTTTTTGCATATAATGTGATTCGACATATTTGCCATGCAAAAAGATTATATTTTTTAAATTTGATTTTCAATTCTAAAGTATATAAATTAAAGCAAACATTAAAATCTTATTTTGCCCTACTATCACACTTTCATACTTTCTTATGTTTTCCTTGCCTTCCATACAAAGTTGCAAGATTTTTCCAAGTCCCAATTGATTTGCAGCCAGAATCTTTTTGTATTAGTTGCGTCAAAATATTTTCTGCTTTTTGTGACTCTCCTAATTGTGATAACACAGCAGCCTGAAAATATAAATGGCAATGTCTTTATAAAAATCATTTTATGGTAAATCATATTGCTTTTTATTGAAATTTTGTCTAAATTAGATAGAAAATTGTACCTTATTATTAATTTATATGAGCCATTGTGTTTTATTTTTTAAATTTACGTTTATAACACGATGTTTTATGATTTACTTACATATTGGCCTTTTGCTTTTATATTTTCAGGAACAAGGTCAATAACAGTTTTGTATAATTTTAAACTTTCTTTTAAATATTGTTTTTGGAAGAGTGTTGCAGCGATTTTCCAAAGATCAAGTACTTTACTTTGGTCCATTTCTACTGCTCTAATTATTTATTTAATAATATCCATAATTTATTACACTGTTGTTGATTATGATTTTTAATTATTATAGGTTTTAAAAGTTTATTAGGGTTTTAATAATATGTTGTTTTACTTACTGAAGTATTAAATTGGAAGATTGAAATATGTTTTCCTGATCAAGCAAAATTTGGGACAACCCTACTAAACTGTCCGGATTTCTATACTCATTTAAGGTATGTTGATACAATTTCATACTTTCCTTAAAGTGACCTAAAAGTAAAAATAATAACATGAACTCTATTTTTCAATTATTATGCCTTTGAAATTAGCTTTAATGCTTTTCACCTACCTTGCTTATAAAGAAATGCTGCATATTTATTTTGTGTATCAAATTTTTCAAGTTTACATTTTTGGGTCACACAAGTTTGTTCTAGAATTCCTTTATAGATAGTCTCTGCATGTTTAGTTTTGTTATGTGATTCCAAAAGAATTGCAAGATTTGCTGCATGACTTAATTGGCTGTCAGTGTTAGAAATAGCCCTTAGCAAAACTCGAACTGCATTTTTATATTTTCCTCGTTCTCTGAAAATAACAGATAAGCAAAAAAATTGACTTCAGGACTGCAATATTAAAAATTTATTTATTCTTTATCAATTTGTGGGTTAAATTTTTTTACAGATAAAACTAATTTTGACTTGTAATTTTAATCAAACTTACATTAGTAAATGGGCTAGATTGTTGTAAGCATTTGAGTGCCAGGGTTGTATTTGAATAACCCGGGCATAAAGCTCTTCTGCTTTTTGCTGCAAACACAATTATTATTAATAAATACAGCCTATAAAATCTTAGCCTATAATAAAACTCCGAAATCAAAAAAATAATAGTGATAAAGTTCAATGGAAATAACCGTTGTTTTTGGATTGTCCTCTAAAATAGTTGCAAGGTTGTTAATAGCACTAACATATTGAGGATAAAGTTCTAAGGTTTTTTCATATTCCAATATTGCCTCTGTTAGGTTATTATTAGAACGTAGATAGTTGGCCCAATTGTAATGAATTTTTGCATTATTGGGTGCAGTTTGTAAATCAGACCTAAAAATAATTTTTTTTTTAATTTTACTTAAAAATATTGAACTTTTGCAAGTTTTTTGAATTTGTACTTACAGTTTTAAACTTTAACTTTTAAAAAATTAAGCTAATTATGTTTTTTTTAAATCATTTTATCAAATATATACTTTTTTAAATTTTTTAAATTTTTTTTACCTAAATAATGCTTCTTTAGATGTCCAATCATAATTTCTTGTCCTTGTTTGATAAAAGTAAAATCCAATATAGAAAATTATTATCACATTCCAAAGTATTTTTAATTTGGGATATGATTGATAAACTAAAAATATAGTTTGTAAATTTAAAATTAAAAACTTATAATAAAAGTTAATGCAAAATTTAAATCTTAGTATGATTTTTAACAAATCAAAATAAAAACTATTTACCATTTTTCCATAGTGTGATCATAATAATAATAAATCCTGCACTTGGTAAATATAAAACTCGCTCAGCAATAACGAAACCCACAGTGAAGAAAATGTTTGATGCAGGAATAAATGGTAAAAATAACAAGCTTATTCCTATCAGATGACATCTTAATAAATCACACTAAAAAAATAATTGAAGTATAAATATTATTATTTTAAAACTATAATTAAAGTTTATGTTACACTAAAAAAACGAAACAATTTTTTTTACCTTTTTATTAAATAAATAAAAACAGTAGAGGCACAGTGCAAACAAAATACAACATAATATAGTTGAACAAATATTTCTTAAATCGGTTATTGAAGTAATGATTGGAATTGTTCCATAAGACCAGTCATAACATAAACCAACTGGGTACACAAGTAATTTTAAGTTGATCCAATATATGTAGAAATATGTTAATAATCTAAAAAAACAAAATAATTTAAAATCAGTAAAATAATTTAAAATCAGTAAAATAAAAAATTTAAATAAAAATGGGTAACAAGATTATTATTAGACCTTGCACTAAATCTTTTATGGAATGAGGTTGGGTTATCTTTTTCTGCAAATATTGGTTGTGTCCAATCCATTATCCATAATCGAAACACCATAGTATTTAAAATCTAAAATGAAATTGCAGATATTTTAATATAGACGCTATGTAATCCTATTTTTGTAACTATACCAGCAGATTTCTATTCTTAAAAAAAATTTAGTTATGAGTTTGTTGCAATAAATGGTAAAATATATATATAGATATATACCTTATTTTTTTAAAGTAAAAACGTTTTAGAACTAAACATAAATAATTTTTACATTATGTTGGTTAATTAAATTTTAATGAACAACAACTTACCCATAAAATTATAAAACCTATTCTTTGCAACATCAGTTTTCCAATAAAAATGTGTACTTTGCATTTTGATGAATTTATTTTATCAATTATTTGAAGACAAATTATAACAGCCAAAGCTGTGATGCCTAAATTAAAATAATTTTTTAATAAAACCCAAAATCATTTTTTGATTCAAATTATTAAATAAAATATATTAAAAAAATAATATTAAAAAAATAGTATTTCAACTTTCATATCACTTTACACAAACCTGTCTCTTTACATAACATTGCGAATGTTCCAAAAATTAAAACTCCTAAAAACCATAACCAATGTGTAGGATTCATACGTGGACAACTACAGTGTTGTATTATTGTATTTTTCTTGATTTTAATGTCGTCTTTGTTTACCATTCGTTTTCTAAGTTCCATTCCATTAAAATCTCAACAAAAACGCGTAATTTATTTTAAATGTTGGTGTTTAGGTTAAAATAATAACATGAGTATACACTTATGAGTCTGGTATTAAGGTAAAAATTAAAGGTAATATTCAAATATATTATATTACTGAACTAACCTGGGGATGGTATTGCCGTTGATTTTTTTTCTTTTTTTGCATTTTGAACCTTCAATGTTGTATTGTTGCAGAGATATGATTTGTTGTACAACAAAATAGATATCATAAAAAACATCGCGGATAATAATTCGGCCCTCCCAACTACATTCGAAACCTGAAAAGTGTTTTTAATGAATTAAAAACATAGAAAACAGAGGCTCAATACACCCAAGATAAATAAGTAAGAAACCAACTTGTTTATCAACAAATCATAATATGCTATACGTATTGCATTTAAAACATGTTGTTATACTAAAACTACGTTAAAATATGCGTTGATTTACCAGAATATTACGTTTTTATTCGTTCTTACCGCTTCAGTATGGATAGGGTGTAACGCAAATAACATCCCTGCTAAAATTGAGCAGGTCGGGTGTTCGATAAATACAAGCTTTTTACACACTTCATAAAACAACAAGGTAGAAAGTGTATGGCAGATAATGTTAACAACGTGTTGTGGGGTAGGACTTTCTCCAAAGCTTTGACGTATGAACCTGCAAAAATATTAAAGTCTTAGTTAAAAGTTGCATAAAGTCGACGTTAAGTCGAAAACTCCGAACTTTGATTTACTGTTTACGTAAAAATAAGTCAAATTGTAAATTCGATTCTTTTTTATTTTTTTTATATTTACCGAAACGTCAAAACCGTTAGAGGACGATATGATTTGTGGCTTTGGTTGCTTTTCATTGCTGTCCCCCAATAGTCATTAAGAAAAACGTCTTTAATCGTGGAATCATTCTAAAAACAATTTTTGCCTATAATGCTAATACGTTTAATTGTTATTTGTTAAGTTAGTTGGACGGCAGCGTGGTGTATGTGGTTAGAACATTTCCTACACAACATGAGATCCTGTGTTCGATCCCCAGTGATCTCATGCTGTAGCGCCCTTGAGTTTGGCGCTATAAACGGTATAAACTCCTGGTGAGCCAGCACTTGCTTAGGAGCTTAATTATCGGACAATTATAATCTATAATATTCCAAACTACCACAGACAATTAGAGACTAAGCCGGGGTGACTGTTGTTATTTTATGTTAGGGTCGCACATTCGACGTTTCCACATCGAGAATAAAGATATATATACAGAAAAAATATTTTTTTTACTAACTTGGTTTTATTAACTACTCTTTTTATTTATATTAAATTAACTAGTTTATCTAAAACTTAGGAAGCTGTATAGTTTGTTACCTGAACATCTTGGTTATTCACTATTGCTGGAAAGTCGTCATGTAAAAATGGTGCGTATATAACATTACTGTAGGCTGTGATACATGCTACTGACAATAACATATAACTAAACATTTTTACAGTATTTTAAATCTATCTTTATTAACGATGTCCGTTTTGCATAAATATTTTTTGATTATATTTATTGTTTTCTACTACATCTTTTCTAACTGTTGTGTTACATTTACAACAGTCAATTCCATACAAGTTTAAATACTTACAGTAATACATAATTTGTAAGTACCGCCTCAGGCAATTTATGACGCCTTCTAAAAACATTTTTTTATCGTTTAAAGTTAGTTTTGTAACATACATTATTTTGGTTAGGTAAACTACAGATATGTTGCAAAATGATGATTTATTCAAAACGTTAAAAGGTGTTTTACTTGGAAAAAACTTTACAATAAATATAAATTGCTACAAAGGTAACTTAAAAAAATTACAGAATCTAATGCAAAAAAAATCCGCATTTCATTTAAAACCGTTGTCTATTTTCCATTGTTGTTATCGGCCGTTGTATTTTGACCTAATTGAAAGACCGTGTATATTAGTTGTTTCGTCATAAAAACAGTAATCTCCGGAGTTGGAGCTTTGGTTGATATTTGTCACTGAAGTCGGAGTTGTCGGCAGTGACTCTCCATCGCTCCCTTGCGGCAAACCGATTTGAGACGAGTTGGCTTGATTTGTGTTGAAGTAAGCATGGTTTTCGAATATAAGTCCGTCGCTTGAACATTTTGGTATAACACTATGTATTGTTATTTTTGAAGGTACTGCTGTTCGTGTATTCTTGGTTTTAAAATTAGATTTTTTATTTTCAGTAGTTCTTAAAATTGAAATGTTCTCAATTGTTTGTGTTGAGTGAGTTTTTTTAATTTTGTTATCACCTTGACTAGGTTTAACGTCCAATGTAAATTCCACTTCGTTGGTTATAGATGGCATTAATATTGAACTTTCATTTATATGAAATGGCAGAAACTCGTCAAAATCGTTAGATTCGCTTAGTCTTAAATCACAATCCGAACTTGTGGATACCTACAAGGTTTTAAAAAAACATTTATTTTAAAAAGTCGAGACGCTAACTTAAAGCTTTTAGATTACTGTTTGATGTATTAAATAAAAATTATATTATTTTAAATATTATTTAGATAAACAAAATTTTTTTTATACCTTGGGCGAAGCAATAATTTTGGACAGCTGCTCTGATATTTTTGTAAATGAAGTTCGGTCTTCAGGTTCCCACTTCCAACACGACATCATAATGTCATATCTAAAAACATGTTAACAATATAAAATATATTAAAATAATATTGCATGTAAAAACTTTAAGGTCCATTGCGTATTCTACAAGATTTTATAGAGTTGACTTTGCCAAACAAACTTTGCTTGTTTAGGGTTATTTTTAACCTTTAGCAATATGGGTTCGTCTTTAATTTTGTTTACGCGAATCTTAGCTTGTGTTGGCACATACGCTGTTGATTGCTGCAAAACCCTGCTGCAGCGCGTTTATTTTTGATCGATTATTCTAGATTCACCGGTATTAGGGTAACTTGATACACACACAATGCAAAAACATCAATCATTCATCAGCGCTTTCTATAACATACGGGTGGTATGCATCATGAGTATAAGTATTTTACTGTAATCCTTTTCTTGGGCCATGTCTTAGTTTTTAACATGTTTTAATTTAACCGTGTTTCGAATATTAGGTAAAATTCTCTACCTACCAAGTATATAATACTTTAAAAAAAATATATTTAAAAAAATATTATTTTTTTTGATTGTCAAACTCTAAAGAAAGGTTTCTTACATTTTTTCAGATGCCAGGTACGGTTTCGGCAATCTCATTCCTCCTGCTAAAACTCTGTATAAATCTTTAGGTGGAATTGTCGGATATGGTTCTTCACCAAGCGAGAAGATTTCCCAGCACAACACTCCAAATGACCACCTGAAAATAGTCAGGTATAAACTTTAAACTCACTTTTGTTTAATATTACTTTAAATTAGGTCGCAACTTTATCAATATTGTATAAAGTGTAGTTTAACTTAGTCAATGTTAATGCAAATTTAATGTAATGAGTTTTAATGTAATAAAATTAAACTTTAAAGGATTTAAAAAAAATAATAACTTACACGTCGGAGTACACAGTATATTTGTCTTCAGTAAGGGCTTCAGGTGATGTCCATTTCACAGGTTTTTCCTAAAAATAACATATCCTACTTAAACCAGGCTGTAGGAAAAAGACAAATTATCTTTTATACGGACAGTTAAATTAATTATTTACAGTTTAACATCGTTGCAATTTACCCATCGACTTTGAATTTTGTAATAGCCTTTATTTTGCACGTGTTTCGACAAACCAAAATCTCCTATTTTGATCACTTGATCGGATGTTAATAAAATATTTCGTGCCGCCAAATCCCGGTGTAGAATCTATAATAAAATCTTAAGTAAACATTTAAATTTCGATTTTATTTAAATTTATAGTTATTTAATTGTTATATAATATTTTGTACAGAAAAAAAACTACATTGCGCAATTAACTTAAAAACAAAATGGCGCCTTTAAAAGTTGTTATCAGCTAAACATCGTAAATTCACTCTTTTGTAAAAAAAATTACGCATTACCTTTTTCGTGCACAAATGTTCCATCCCCTTTGAAATCTGGAGCGAGAAAGATAAAAGTTTTTCAACTTCTACTTCGCCACAGTATGAGGAATATGGGGAGCTCAATTCTGTTGTCGAAAGCTCCCTATACTGAAGCAAGAACGAACGCAAGCTACCCCCTGTAGCCAATTCCATTAGTAAAATAGGAATATTAACCAAGTCTGAATTTTCCTATACAAAAAATAACGAATCTCAAATTAAACTAAGCATCTTATACTGTCATTGAATAGTTGGTTTAAACGACGGTGTGGTATGTTATCTGGTATGTTACTATAGGTAAAACTTACTGTGGGTGCGATTGAGTCCAATAAACATGTTCCCACAAGAGAAATAACATTCTCGTGAGTTCCCGCTTTAATTAATGTCGTTGCTTCTTCCACAAAATGATATAGGTCTTCATAACGAAAATGATCTGTAACACAATTAAAACTTCTAAGAAATCAGCTACGAAAATTATTTGAAAGGAAGATTGGATCTGTGAATTACTTTTTATGTCAGGTACACAAACATGTTTACATTCGACTCAATAGTTTAATTGTGGTTACCTTTTAAAACCTTTACGGCAACCTCGACGTCGGGTTTTGTATTGCATTTTAATATTCCCCTGTAAACATGTCCAAAGAATCCACTTCCTAAAATCTGAGGTGAATTGTCGTTCCAAATACATTCAAGTCTAAATTTATATTTGTTATAAACGATGCAATAATTTCTTTAAAACAATTTGGAATTTCCACAATTACCAAAATCTATTAATGGACCTAATTCTCTATATTTAGATTTTAGAGATTTTTGTACTCTATAGATTTGGTTATCAGGTTTAGAAAGTATTTTTAAATGAATCTTACCGATCACGTGACACTTCCTTTTCTTTAACTAGTCCGATATCGTCGTTTGAAATGGCGGGAAACTAAAGCAAAGCAATTGTGTTTAATAGGAGTAGAAATATGTCGAAATATTGACAGTTTCTCACGTGATTACTGTTTATACGTAAAGTATAAAACGAAAACTCATACCCATGCTGTAAAAGGTTAAGAAATTAGGAAATTGCTGTCAAATTATAGGTTTGTATTAGTCGTTATAAAGTTACGAAATCTTTACAAGAGCATATATAATGTTTAACTATAACCTTTAATACGTAAATCTTACCTCTTTCCATAAACTTTGGCCAATAATATCTTTCCAACAACTTTGTCCACTCCAGGGATCTAACCTAGGTTCACATTCGTTGTCCCTGCCTTGTTTAGTTTGCTTGTCTCTTGACAACACCACGTTGTTATCTTGAATCGAAATGTACATACCATGCCCAGCATACTCTGTTTTCCATATCTAAATATGTGGCAGATTATTTAGTAAAAGATTTGAAGACTTGCAATTAATTCTGAACAGTGTGGGTCACTTATAAATTACCTTCTTATCTTTCCGGGCTCTTTTCAACCAGAAACAATAAACAGTGAAAGTTATAGTTGATAAAATCAAAAAAATTATGCCTCCAGTCAACCAGGATCTGTAATTAAAAACTACTTTCTTTTTGTCACTTTAACTGAAGTACAACACATATTTTTATGACTTATGCAATTTACCAAGCAATTAAAAATAAATCATACCAACAAAAATATCTAAACTTTTTTTTTAACAAATTTAAAATTAAAAAGTCTCTTATAATATAGTTCATAAATGTAAAGGCTAAACAAAGAAAGCATGGTCATACTTACTGTCATGTTCAACTTGTACTTGAAAGTCTCGGCTTAATACTTCTTGATTAGAATCATATCGTATTAGATGACAACTATATCGTCCAGCATCCGATATTTGGATATCTTGAATCATTAGCCGTGTCTCAAATATTTTTGGTTTTAATTTACAGCCAAATGGCTTTACCTGTAAAAAGTAAGCTTTAATTAATTTCATTAATTAATTAGGACAGGCACCCGTGTTGTTGCTTTAATCTCTTGTATTTACTGTTATATTTTTAGTAAAAGTGCAGTAACCGTGTAGTATACGGATGGATCATATTACAATTTATTCCCGCCGTTTTTCTAACACGTGGTTGTCTTTTTTTGCATTACATTTTATTAATTCTTATATCAATATTTATAAATGTTAACATTTCAAAAATACAATGGTAAAATATTGTGTTTACATTTTTGCTTTTTTTGTTGATTTTTTTAGCTTCTTTTTTCCATTGAAATAAAAGAGGTGGGGCTCTAGTAGGACCCCCATTGATAGTTGTGTACCTTACATCACCACAACTTAAACGAATTGTACGATTTTTTACTACTTTAATTGAGGTTTCTGGAAATCCAGACCAAATAAAAATTCCATCTAAACAAAAGCAATGATTTGCTTTATTGTGTAAAAACGAGTATGACTTCGATGTAACTCATAAAAAACAAGATATTTTAAATTTTTGCTCTTATATAAATAGAAACAACTGACCTTCATAGTTTTCTGAAGTCATGTTTTGATGTCTCTGTACTTTGCAACGTAACCGGGATTTTTTAATTTGACTGTTTTTAGCCAAACAATGAAAGACTATCAAAGACAGCTAAATTTATAGGTTATTAGTTAATCAGACAATCTGTCATAGGTTTCTTCATAAAGTAACGTTACAGCGAATTTGCAAAATAATAAAGCAGACAAACTTGCAAATAGTATTTTCTCACATTATTCCATTTTTCTTGGAAATTAAACGTCAATGTCGAAAAAAGTCTGATCTTGATTATTAAATATTTTACTTAAAAAAAGGTTGCCAACACTATGCTAAATTCAACTGTGATCATTTTTAAAAAGCTTTTTGTATGTTCACGGAAAAAGGCATTTGTGATTGCCTATTATAAATTTTGACTTCAGATAATTAATTTTGGTTAAACTTACCAAGAATAAACGGTGGGGAATTTTACTTTTAATCTTGACACTTCCATATGTCATGCTTTATTAATGCAGTTAATCATACTTCCAAACTTTTACATGGATTTGTCTACCATGCCTGATTCACTTATTTTTACCATAAACCAGTTTACCCTATGTACCTGTAAAACGCCATTGTTTGCTATTTTAAACTATTGCTATAACGAATTGCTAACTTTTTTAAAATTGCTGAGCCCACATATTAATTTTTATATTTACTGAAGTATAATACTTTCATACTATATATATAAATATGCTACCATTTAATAACGTGCGTTGTAGTAAGCGCGAACATGCGATTAAGGTATCAAATTAATTTTCCGGACTATACAAATCATATTTCCTTTTCCCACGTCTAAAATCGACGTCAAAAATAAAAATATTGTTATAAAAAAAATTAACAAACCAATATTTTTTTACCTGCAAAAAATATTTAAAAAGCTGGGACTTTTTTAACTGTTTCAATTTTCTGTTAAGCCTAATTTGCAAATCTGCAATTTGCATTCTTCAGGCCTAAAAGCTATTTATAGCCTAGCCGAATCTATAAAATGTTTTACAAAATGGTGTTATTTGTTATAAACAATTTTAGCAATCAAACTTTGCGATTTCCTGGCGTGTAAATTCACAAAATTTTCCATAAACACTTTTAGCTAAGTAGAACAGGGCGATATAATTTTTTTCATTAATTTAGATTTAAGGTGTTTCGCTTGGTTTATGTTTTAATTTTTTTTTATATTTCCAAATTTTGGAAAAATCTTTTGTTATTAACGTTAAATATTTTAATGAAATTATATATTTTTAAGAAGTTTTGTTTTTATTATTTTTAAATATTTGTGCTGGGTTTCGCCTAGATATTAAATAAATTGAAAGCTGTTTGGAAAAAAAAAATAAAAACGACGCTGATATAGCTCCAAGGCTTTTTTGGGAATGGTCACGTGTTACGAATATTATTTAATTTTTTGTTTGTGATCTAAATAAAAAATGTAAAATAACAGGTCCTACCGAGATTTGAACTCGGATCGCAGGATTCAGAGTCCTGAGTGCTAACCGTTACACCATAGGACCGGCGTTGGTAACCCAAGTTACATAGCATTATAACCAAACGAAAGAGATTGGAGAGAACGTAGAAAAAGGCAAAGTGTATGCGTTTCCATGCACTCTACTACCATCAGACGAGAAACGCTATGTTCGTTTTGTTAAAGCGAGGCGAGCAACGGATGTGTAGTACTGAGATTAGCATAAACACCAACACAGGCCCGGAGACAACGCCTACTTTTAGTTTAGGAAAATAAACTTTCTTATAACACATGCATTTAAAATAACATCTTGTTAGGCTATACTTGTAAGGCGTAGTGCGTAAATAGCAATAAAGCAACTCTGCTGTTTTGAAATACGTTCTTGAAAATATTTTATTTCGTTGTGAGATATCGTACAGCAGATCATTAATTTAATATTTTAGGAAACGTGATAGCCAGGGGCTATTTTGAATTTAGGTAGAATTATTTTAAGTCATTATTTTACGCTTTTGTGTAAGTCAAACTTTTACGTGTTTTATCTGCAATGCGAAATATTTTACGAATATTAAAGTTTTGTAAACATTTGAGTGTATTTTAACTTACACCGTATTTCGAGATCGTTTTATAATAAATACAAAAATGTAAAATTATTTAATTAAATTTTACATTGTTTTATATTTTTTTTAGCAGATTAATAAAAAAAATTGCAAATTGGCATTAAAAATATTATCATCAAGATGCAGTCTAATCTAGCTCAGGATGATTCTGAGCTTCTGTATGTCACTATGATTGGGTTCGTTATGGCAGCAATCTTTGCCACTGGGTTCCATCATGATGTTGATCGAACAATAACCCGCTTTGCCCCTGAGGGAACCAGTTACCCCTTTCCAGACCAGACCCGAGTTCATGCTGCCAAGTTTACAGCTGCGATTGGGGGATTTTTGGTTGGAGTTTTTTTTTGGACTGTCTTTGGAAAACTAAGATGGGAAGCTATTAGGCACTTACTAAAATATAGGTAAGTTTTTTTATGAAGTTTTGATTAGCTAAAACACATACATGGTAGTTATTTTAATTTAAATAAATCTTTTTGTTATTTGGAATTAAAGTACCCTAGTTAAAAAACTTGTTTATTTTAATAGTTTGTAGTTAATTTATAATATTTTTAAAAAGCCTTTTTTAAATATGGTAGATTTATGCATTATTTATCTTTTTATATTGTTAGAGACTGGATTTACAATCCGAAAAGCTATGTTTCAAGGGTATGTATTACTCATTTATTTAAAAATAAAGTTAGTTAAAATTTTTGCCAAACAATAGATTTATAACAAGATGAATTGCAAGGTGTAGCATTTACTTGCAGAAAATATAAACTTTTAACCTTGAAAATAGTTTTATTTTTTTTATTCTAAAATATGGGCGTTAGTTTAATAAAATAAATGTTCAAGGACTATTACCCGGAACAAATGGTGAAAGGAGCAAACAGTCCTTGAAAGTTTATACTGTAAAGTTGGCTTTAGGTTGTGTTTACCCAAAGCGACCTTTTTGCCATTATTAAACAAATTGAAGTGTGACAGGCAAACTGTCGTTTCCTCGAATCATTTTTTTGTCATTGTTTGTTTACTTTTGTGTTGTTATGATATGTAGGTTTGGTTTCTTACACTATCAATGCTTATACCAAGAAAGCGTTTCCTATACACTTTTCAACATGTTTTACCTAAATATCCACTCCCATCTCTTACAGAATCCTGCAAAAAGTAAATTTTTGACATTTTTGTATATAAATATTTTAAATTTCATTGTTACACTAACAAAAATATTTAAAGAGGATGGTATTTTTTAATTTTGTTCTTGGTTTTAAGAACTCTTGCAACTATTGAACCTCTAGTCACTGAGAAAGAATTCGAAGAAATAAAAAAAGAAATGACTGAATTTGAAACAGGAGATGGTCCAATGCTCCAGAAAATTTTGGAAAAAAGGTTAATTTATAATTTTATGTATATACATTTAAAAAAAAATTTCAAGATAAATTTGATAGAACTAAATTTTTAATTAATTATTTATTTTATTTTAAAGATATGAAACAGAAAAGAATTGGGTAGCTGATTTATGGGACAAATATGCTTATCTAGTCTCAAGGACACCAATAAGTATATACACTTTTATTTTATTTTAAACCATAAAATGAAAAGTTTTAATCTTCTGGGAATTTTACTAACTGTTCAAAGGTCGCTAGACATAATAATAGCCTAGCATAGTATAATCTATCATGTGACAGCGTATCATTGTTTGTTCTTTCAAACAAGCGCTTCAATAAAAGCTGGAAAATATTTTTAAATTCTTTGTGTATACAAAGGCATGTCCAATTAAATAAAAAGCTTGTTTTCAAATTCAACAAAGAAGTTATGTTGACATTGAAAATTAAAACAAACAATACTTTTTTGTTAATTTTAAAAAAATTGGAAATTCTTGTTTAGTATTACATCCTCTAATAAACAGTTAACTACCTATAGGCTGGCTATAAAAAGATAATATGTGATGCGCTATTGAAAAGAGCCCTGTTGATGTAGAAAGACAATTATGTATTCAATGCATATCCCACTAATAAATTATACATAGACTGTCTACATAACTGATTTGTATATGTAATACTTTTTACAGTGTACACCAATTTTTGTGTTGGTGGTGGATTAAGTAAGTCAGACTTGTCCGATTTAGCTCCTAGATCTCAGTGTGCTCGTGCAGCAAACATTGTGTTTCATCACCTTAAATTTTTTGAATTAATTGAAACAAGAACGGTAATTATTTTGTATGAACAACAATTACTAAAAAATGTGCTAAAAATGTAAAAATATAAAAAAATTTAAAAAATACATAGACTAATGTTTAAAAAAATACAACCAAAAGTATATATATATATAATTTATTTTTTTTTAAATTATAGCTTTCACCTTTGTTAGTACAAAACCTGGTTCCTATTTGTTGTCATCGGTATCGTTATGTTTTCTCGACAACCAGAGTTCCAGGCCAACAAATGGATGAGCTCAAAACTTACGAATCTTCTAAACATATTATTGTGATAAGGTAAATTACTTGTTTAAGATATACTTAAACTAAATTGTCATGACAATATTTTTTATTCATAATTTTTATCTAATTTTGTTAAACAATTTTAAGAAAAGTAATTTTGGATTTGGATGTCTGTTAGCCTCTTGAATATGGTATAAAAACTAGTTTGGTGTTAGTTGGTAATTGGTTATAATTATTGTTTGGTAGCACTAGCTTTATATAGAGTAGTTGGTTTATTATTTATTTTTGCAAAATATTCCATTTTGCACAATATTTTTTAAAATTTTATTTATTAAATTACTTAAAAACAGTTTACTTTGAAATTGTTATTTAAATATTGAGCAGAAGAGGTGTTATGTTTCGTGTTGAAGTTTATGCCACAGACAGCACCGGTAGTTCTTCGCTTCTGGCACCAGAGGAGTTACAACACCTGTTTCAATCAATCGTTGAACAAACAGATAATGTGACCGAGACACAATGGAATCCAGCAATATTTACAGGACAAGATCGAACAACCTGGGCTCAGGTTAATATTAAAAGTTTCTTATTTTAGCATACTCTCTATAAAAAGTTTCTAATTTTAGCATACTCTCTAAAAACTTCTTTATTATATAGAAAATTGCTTATGACACGTTGTTTTTATAGGTTAATCATTTCCTAGTACACAAAATTTTGCCTTTAAAATTTGTCATTGTGTAATTTCATGTGGTTAGCTAAATTTGTTTTGTGTTTTTATTAAATATTATCTCACACACATCCTTGGGTTTTTATTAAAATTTTGTTCCTAACTTTATTCAATAAATTCAATATTTTTACCTTTTAAATTAATATTGAATTTTATTATTTTTTAAGGAAAGGGAAAAATTAATGTCACATTTTTCCAACAAAGTTTCACTACATGAAGTGGAGAGTGCGATACTTCATCTTTCATTAGAAGACAATAAACCACAGGTAATCATAAACAATAGGTAAAAAAAATTATTTTTTGTAATTATTTTTTACAATATTAAATGTTCCTGGTAATTTCAAAGTTTATTTTATGTACAATTTAATTTTATAATTAGTAAAATTTATTATATATAAATATAATGTGATTTTTTCTTTCATAGACTTTGGCAGAGCTGGCCCAGTCATCGTTATGTGGAAATGGTTTTAATCGTTGGTTTGACAAATCAGTTACCTGTTCTGTGCATTCTAATGGGATTGTTGGTGGAAATATTGAACACACTACAGCAGATGCTACAGTGGGTTTTTATTTTTTTTTAACATAACTATTGTGGTCTGGTACACTATGGTATTATTTATTTTTATAGGCTATAAAACAAGCATTCTTTATTTAGACAATGTGTAGGGACAATGATAAATTATTTTTATTGCTTTTTTATAACATTTTAAACTATTTGTTTTTTAAAAGCATGTTAAACTAGCTTATGCATAAAAACTTAATAAAAAACTATGTGGTACCAAAATCAAAAAAAAAATTTCATTTTTTTTTATTTTTAGCTAACTGGAAGAGTATTGGAATACGTTTGGAAGAAAAGTGAGTATGATGAGGAAGGAAATGCCTGGTGCTCCTCATCCTCAACTCACAAAGATCTTCCGACTCCAACTAAGATCAATTGGGAGATGGAATCTTTTGCTTCCAATATTCCAAAATATATTGAATCTTTAGAGCAATTTGTAAGCATTTTTTTTATCAATTTATTTTTAATTTTTAAATATTTTAAATTTTTTTTAAACTTTTGTGTTTCTATTTAATATTATTAAAAAAAAAAATGTTTATATCAATAAACAACCTCTAATAATTAATTTATATTGTATGCAAAATGATATATTAATATATGCAAATAATATATTAATATAAATAGTTCATAGTTGCAGGAATGTTGTTTATTTATTAAATCATTAATTAATATTGTCAGTTGTCAGATATAATTAAGTTATCTATGTAATTAATTACTAAATGACGCACTTTTTGTTATCGACCTTTAGTACCTCTAAAAATTGGCGTAGCAACACATTAATATATTAATATATATCATTAACAAAGCTTTGGTTGTTTTTTTATGCATTTTTAGCCCCAAAATTTAATTCATATCCAAACCTGTTTTATTAAATTTTTTTTAGAAAGGTAATATGGATATCTGTGCGTTAAAGTTTCAACATGGCAAAGGTATTATCAAGAAATTAAGAGTTAGCCCCGATAGTTTTATGCAAATGGCCCTTCAACTTACCTTTTATAGAATGCACAAAAAAGTACCAAAAACTTACGAAACAGCAATGACCAGGTATTAAAAAAAAATGTTTTTTTTGTAGTTATGATACAGAAATTATTCAAAAAAATTACCTATTCATTCATGTGTTAAATTTTTCGCAATTAAAACTTGACTTATTTTTTTTAATTAAAAGTTTTATTTTTTAGGTTTTTTAAATATGGTCGAACTGAAACAATTCGAACGGTCTCCCCTCACTCTGTTAACTTCACCAAGGTAATTTATTTAACCTTGAAATCTATGGTTTTCAACAATTGCTTTGTCATAGTGTGATTATGTACACAGTTCAATACACAAACTGTCAAATAACTTTGTGGGATCCAATTACTCCCTGTTTATCAAAATTTGATATTAAATACATTTTATAAAAACTTATATTATACTACAAGGGCACAAGACAATGTAATAGCCATTGACAACATACGCAAAAATAAAATAATAACATGTTTTGGTACTGATGCCTTAACAACAATATTTAAACACCAAAACTTGAAAAATTCTAATTATTTCAACATTTTATGAATTTTTTTCATACGAAAATTTTAAAAGTTTATTTTTTGTGGTTATCTTGCAGGCGATGGATGACAACACATCAACCCAGGAAGAGCGAATTGCTCATTTCAAGAAAGCAATTGCCCACCACAGTGCCAATAAACTTGATTCTATGAATGGCAAGGGGGCAGACCGACATTTCTTTGGTCTCTACATTGCTTCCAAATTTGCAGGGATCAAGCCAAAGATATTCAACACTCCGGTATAATAATTTTTGTTTAAATTTGTTAAATTTGTTTACTGCCAACTACTTATTTAATTAAGTACACTTAAATAATAAAAATGAAAATATAATATTTGCTCTTTAAAATTCTTTAAAAAATGTTTTTTATAAATTGCATTTAAAAATTTTATGCTTATATTTGTTTTGTTAGTTCTCTTTTATTTGATTTTGTATAGTATTTATTCTAAGACAATTATCCACTTTTTTTCGTAAATTAGATTCTCAGAAATAAAATATATATAATTACTTTACATAATACTAAGATAACATTGATTATTTTTTACTTAATTCGTCATGTTTTTTAATGTCCCTAATATTTTTGTTTAGTATTTAATATGAGTCTTTAAAAATGTATACATTCTCGTAAACACAGGATGTTGTAATATTACCTAAAAATTCTGAAAATCAATCAGGAAATGATAATGTTGGGCTACTAAGAACAGATGTTACAACATATTCGTAAGCTTTCTATGGCACATTCATTTTAGATGCTATCACCTTAGCTCCAGCATTAAACAATGCACTACCATCTATACACATACATATTAATATATATATATATGTACATTTTTCCAGGTAAATATTTGTACAAACCTCTTTAAAAAAAATTTTTGTTTATAGATTCTCATGCAATATGATCAACTTTCCACTTCCCAGTCTCCATTCAGCTTTGAACCTAGTTTCTTGAAAGATTTTCATATTTTTCCATCAGGTGGAGCCTTTGCAGCACAAACAAATGATGGTTACGGGGTGTATTATCTATTTCTTGGCGAAAATCACAGTAAGTATAGTCAAAAAGACATATTTAAATTAAAAAAAAAGGGAAAAAAGTTGGTTTTTAAGGTTTTTTAAAGACTTGAATAAAAAAGTAAAAATTTAGCAATTAAAACAAAGCTTGTGTAGATTTTTTTTTATTTTTGGGATTTTTTGTAATAAACTGCCTTTTCTTTTTAACAAACTAATTTAACGAACTTGATATTTTTAAACCAAGGTTCATTTCAAGTTTATATTTGTGTAACCTTGAAACATGTGTTTATTTAAACAACTCAAATAGTGTGGTTTACAAAACTATTCAACTTTTACATACGTAACTAGATTACAAAATAAACACTTACCCTAACATATATTTAAACGGGGTTAACGTTAATTTGGTTAATTGGTTTATTCAATTTGCATTTAAAATATTCAGTAATGGCTAAAATGGGAATTTTTTTTAACAGTGACAGTTCACGTTAGCAGTTACAACAGCTGTCCTGACACAAGCTCGACAAAATTCGGAGAAGTTTTACAACAATCAATGGCTGATATGAGAAGCCTTTTGTCGAAAAAGTAGTTTTATTACAGTGTTATGTTTGGCTTACTATATATTGAAGAAATTAAAAATTTTAGTTAATAATTTTAGAATGAAATTATAATAGGCCCAATTTTATTTAACCCAATACATTTTAATTCACTTTCTAGGTTGTTTTTAGTTAACTCTTTTCCTGTTTGTGTATTTATGTTACTTATTGTTCCTTTCAAACTATTTTGAAGTTATGTTCTTAAAAGTGTATTGCGCTATTAAACCGTACTAATATTACTAACCTGTTTTTATCATGACTATTTTACACAAAACTAACATGTGTTCGAAATAAGTACTAATTCTTTTAACATATGCATTAAGGGTTCTTTCAAATTTTAAAAAGTACAAAAATGCCTTGAGATTTTAATTTCTAATTAGATTTTGTTTGTTCTATGCTCTTACGATTTTCTTAAAAAACTGTCTTTTTATTTACTTTCAACAAACATTAAAGTCGTACGTACATTAAGTAAATTTTATTTTTATTGTGTGTTTTAAAATTAAGTTAAAATTTTAAAAGATTTGGGAAATATTTTAAATTTATTTCATTTTAAGTAATTTTCATTTATATAATATATAGCTACGTTATTGGTAAGAGCAAACTGGATAGGTAAGTATAAAATGGTGTTATTAAGAAAAGTTAAAAATATATCTATATAATAATTTATAGAGTTAGGTAGGATTGAACTTGCCACCTTTTTTGTTTTAAACTGGTATTCAATAAACGTTAACTGTGAATAATATAAAGCTATTTACAAGTTTTTCTTAAAAGTAACTACGTAAACTTTAATAAATGTAAAATATTATAGTATTTTAAATAGCCACATCACTACTTTGACCTTACAAAACTTGTATTAAAAATTAAAAAAAATTGGCAACTCTAGTAAAAATGTCGGGGTTTGCGTGACGTCACAAACAGTGCTTCCTTGAAAAAGTGCAACAGCACGAAGTGTGAATTGCTTTTTAAATCGATTTTCATCGGCGTTTTAGTAATACTTTTCTTAAATATTACTATTAGAAATACTTTTATTTGATATAAGCGTAATAATGAAACTAAAATTACCTGCAAGATAGACGTACGTGTTTAATTTTTAGTCTTTATTTAAAACTTCAAGTCGATCACAAAAAAGGTTTGTGACATTTTATTTTTTTGTCAGATATTATGTACAGATGTACAGCTACAATTTTTAAACTTTTTGTGTAAAAAGAGTTAACTAAATGTGTAACATAATTTGGCATTTTAAAATACTGAAATAACATGTGTCAGACGTCTGGACGTGTATTCTCTAAAATGTTTCCTGTTTGTGTTTTTAGTTATCAAATTAATTTTTTTTTTAATTTTGTTTTATGAACAACTTGATGTGGTTGCTTAAATAACACTAATATTAATCAAAATATAATTATTTAAAATTGTTCAGGTTAATTTGAAAGTCCAAATTAAAACCGAAAAAAATGGATGCAGTAAAATCATTTAACGAAGAGGTAAAAGAACTGTGTAATATGTTTAATATTCTTTTTACACTAGATTATAAAAGACAAAAATATTTTTAAAACAAGAATAAAACAAGTATTTAATGTGGTGTATTTTTTTGATATTTTAGCGTATTTTGTTAATTAATTACGTTAAGGAAATAACCTATCTGCCTAATGTAAAATTTAAAAAGATTTTTTGATTTAGGTGTTTTTTTTTTAAAAACCTTTTTTAATGTTTGTTTAGTTGTCCGGCATCTATGAAGCCAAGCCACCAATATCGAGGGCAAAAATGACCCTGCTAACTAAAAAAGCAATTAAGGGAATCAAATTTTACAAACACATAGTACAAAGTATGGAAAAGTTTGTTCAAAAGGTAAAAAATAATTTTTTTAAATGTCCATAAACTTTTCGGCTTTCTAATTTGCAATGATGATGTCAGATAGGGACAAATGATCAACATGATTATTCACATCTGTCACTGAGCAATGATTTTGCAATAACTATTTTAAATATTAATTACGCAGTTATGTCAATACAACAGCCACTATCAGTCAGATACTTTTTATGTGGGCCAAAATTATTGTTTCATTTTTTTGCTTAGTAAATTACTTTAATAAGTAGTTCAAGTTATACCAATATATATTTAATTTCAAAATATCATTACAAGGTCATGATTTAAAATAAATTGCGTTTTTAGTGTCGACCTGAATACAAAGTTCCTGGGCTTTATGTTGTTGACTCAGTTGTAAGACAATCACGTCACCAATTCGGACCCGAAAAAGATGTTTTTATGCCCCGTTTATGTAAAAACATTATCAACACTTTTCAACATATTTATAAATGTCCAAATGAAGACAAGGTAATTTTGGGCATTATTTTTTTAAAACCTCAATATTAACAAAAACTACTGAATTTTTGTACATATATATTTATATTAAAAATCTAGGTTTTACTTATTGTAAATTTTTTACAATCTTGCTATTTCTGTGATAAAAAAGGTTTAAACTATATATGTTATGAAGATTGATGGACAATAGTTGTTACGTTAAAACTAACTGCCATTGGTGTTGTTCTTAATTTTCTACTTTAATATTTGTTTTGATCATTTAATAGCTGGCAATTTTAAATGGTAACTGCACTTACTGACCAAGTAAAAAAATGCAGCCCATTTGGCGACACTCGACAAGTAAAAGAAGAATAATTTTAATTTTTATTGTTTTAGCCTCGAATTCTGAGAGTTTTAAACTTGTGGCAGAAGAACAATGTTTTTCCACCTGAGGTTGTTCAACAACTGATGGTAATGGGAGGAGCTCCAACACCTGAGGGATCAAACATGGAAGATAACGAAGGACCATCCTCTTCCTTAGATATGGTAAACAGCAATTTTAATATCTGCAGAAATATTCATTTTGAATAAAAAAACCTCTTTTATTGCGTTTTTTTAGTTTTGTTTAAATATATAGTAGTTTAGTTAATTAAATGGTCATGTTTATAAATTAAAATCCATTTTTTTGTGTTCACAGAAATCTGAGGGAGCAGATGGACCGAATTTAACAAACTTGCTTGCTAATTTGTTGGCCAATCCTGATGCTGGTCAGATTAATAACTTGGCAGGACTTTTATCTAGCTCACAACATAACCAATTACAGGGTTTACTCAAACAAGTTAAAGGCTCTGAAGAAGTAAGATATAATTTAATTAAAATTTGACCAATGTTTAAAATAATTAATTTAATAATATTTTTTTATAATTTGTATTTAAGTTGTTTTAATATTGATATAATCATTAAAAATGTTAAATTTCAGTTAAGCAAGCTTTTTCAGAAATTTAAAAATTAGATAAAAATAAATATATATAAAAGTTGTAATACTAACAGACGTTAAAAAAAGAATTGGAAAGTTAAATGCTTTAGTAGTGTACAGTGGTTAAGCTTTTACAACACAATTTACCTGTAATAAATTTAGCAAGGTTATTTTTGTTTGTATAAAGTGGAATTTATTAGAGTTAGAAGATGGTGAAGTTTATGAGAGATCAGACAGTTATAAAAAGGTAGGTTCGATTAAAGTTGATTTTTTTTTGTTTTTCTGAACCACAAAGTTTCTACCTTTTTAAAAATCAGCTTTAGAATAATAAGATTTTTTTACAAACTTAGAAATATATACCAAAGTTTATGTATATATATAAATTTAGTTTTGGCAAAGGCAATGTATAAAGTCATTTTCTTGCAAACCTTGTTGTTTTGTTCTATTAAAATGTTAATTATTTAATAAACAGGACGGATTTTATATTGATTTTTTTAAATTGTGTTAAGGTACCCCAATCTAACAACAACAATGTTGGCAGCGGAATAAAAAGAGAAGAATCTTCAAATATTTTTCAACCATCCGATTCATCTCGTCAACTTCCTTTTTTACATTCTAACCAGGTCAATAAAAATTAACAAGATCTAAACGTTTTCATAGCATAATAAAACGTGTTAAACAGCTTTATGTAAATTTACAATGATGATGTCAGATAGGGACAAATGATCAACATGATTTTTCACATCTGTCACTGAGTTTTAGTATTTTATCTCTGGTAAAAAATTAACAAACTATACCTGCCATTAAGTTTGTTTTTGTTTAACAGGTGCCAGAAAGAAACCATCAACCTTCTTTTAATAGAGCAGTGTTAGATTTTGATTACAGTGATGATGAACAAACTCCTCCCAACTCCAATAATCATCAACCCCACCCACACATACCTGGTTTTGGTCAATTACCCAAATCTGACATGTAAGTAAATCGAAAAATTTTAGGTTGTTTCATAAAAAAAATTATTTTTGTTTTTAAAAAAGTAAGGTTTATTTAATAAATCAGGAATAAATTTATTGTTTAAAAATGCCCAAAAAATATGTTTGTTATTAATTTACTTTTATGCTTTCCAGAAAACCCTCTTTGTTGTCCAAACTTCCCACCCCTGATCAAATTCAAAAGTTGACAGGAATGGCTCCTGAAGGTTTCGATCGAATGAAAATGTTGGAGGAGGAACAGGAGATTTTTAACAAGCAAATTCAACAGTGAGTTTTAGATAAATAGTGACAAAATACCTCACCCATGGTCAATGAAATCTGCAATAATGTAGTTTTAATGACAAAAAAAAAAAAAAAAATTATTGATAGCTTGTTTTTAACAAACTAGCCAGTAATTTCATTTTATTAAATAATTATCAGGTTATCTTCGAATTCGCTTGATCAAAAAAAAGGTGAATCAGGTCGCAAGAAAAGAAGTCGATCCCGCTCCAGGTATTTATATAACAAATTTATAAATAATTCCTATAAAGTTTTTTATTTTCTTATATTTTGTAAGAAGAATGTTTTGTTATGCTCAAATTTCTTTGTTTTAGATCACTTTGTTTTAAATTACAAAATGAATTTCTTTGCTTTAGATCACATGATCGACATCGCCACCACCGTAGCAGCCACAGAAGTCACTCCAGGGAAAAAGGTCATCATCGCTCACGAAGATCAAGGTCACGTGATCGGAGTAGGAGGTCGCGAAGGTCACGATCACATGAAAGAAGAAAAGAGAAGAATGGTCTTCCTCCATTAAAGGAAGGGTGCATAAGTGGTAAGAGTTTTTCGAAAACATATTTTAAAGTAGGAAGAATATTTTTTTAAGTGTTTATTATCATTTTAATGTTGGGAGCATGCACTTTGGCCTTTAGTTATACTAAACATTTCTTTATTTTTTTTCATTTTTTTAAATAGTTTGTACTACAACTTTATGGATTGGCAACATCTCCGCAAAAGTCATGCAACACGAATTGCAAAACTTGGTGGAGGAATTTGGAGCAGTGGAAACTCTTAATGTAAGTTTTTAATCAAGTTTTTTTTCCATTTGTGGTAAATTTTTATTTCATTAAGCATTGTGTAAAAGTGTTTTGATTTGCTATGTTTTGATTTGCTCTAATTTAAATAAGAGTTTCTTAAAAATTGTTTTTAAAGATTATTGACTATTAGTTTTTTTTTTTAAACTTAATCTACAAAAATAGATGATTCCCCCACGAGGTTGTGCTTACGTTTGCATGAAGAACAGACTTGAAGCAGCCAAAGCCCTTCATAAAATCCGTCACTACAGACTTGGTGGAAAGGTAATTTATGTTAACTGTTAGTTTATTGGTGTAATAATGATGACAATTCTAATCATGATGTAACACTGAGTGTTTGATCGATAGGACTGAATTACACTAAAAAAACATTTTAAATATTTCCTTTTTAAACTTTCATGTCAAAAAAATATATGTTATGTTCTTTTAAAAATTAGCCCTACAAATTTTCAATTTTCAATATTTTGTTTTTTTCCACAGTCGTTAAAATGTGACTGGGCCCCCAGTAAGGGTATGCCTGAGAAAGAAAAGGCAACATGGGTCAAGGAACATGGGGTTAACTATGTACCCCTTGAAGATCAACCCATGCAGATCAGGCAACTTACAATGTGGGGCTATATCGACGAAGAATCGCTACCCCTTGATAAAAAAGGTCTGAATAAACATATGTCTTTAATTTGTTTTAATTTAAATTTTTTTAAGCTGTTTTTTTGATGACTTTATTAGCTATCACAATGATGATGTCAGATAGGGACAAATGATCAACATGATTATTCACATCTTTCACTGAGTGATTACATTTTTAAAACTAAGCCAAGCTCTTACATTTTAAAAAGTATTTGACGTTTAAAGTTATAGCAAAAAGTATTTTTGTGTTAAGAAGTATAATTTTATAAAAATTTTCATTTTTTGTCTAGTATAATTTTAAAATTTAAATTTGTTTTTATTAGGTGAATTGCAAGCTATCATGGGTGAAAAAGAAGGCAAGAAACCTGAAGACAATGTTATGCTTGATCAACCAGTTCCTATGGGTGGTGCTCCCATGATTAGTGGTGGTATGCCATTTAATCCCGCCATGCCACATATGATGCCACAAAATGTTGCAATGGTGTCACGGCCACAAATGATGATACGACCCGGTTTTCAAGTTCAGGGAATAAGCCCCTTTGGTGGTATGCAGATTATTTAATTTTTATTGTGTTTTTGTAAAATTATGAGATTTATTTGTTTTATAAACCTTTAATTTGTTTATTTATCATATTAAAATAAAAACAAACTTTATCTAAATTTTATCAAAAATTGTCTTTGGTATCATTCTAGCGATGGGCTTTAGACCCCAACAAATTCCCCAAGGCATAACCCCTGATCCTAAACCAAAAGAGGGTAACTCAACCCCTACTAATGATGAGCAATCAGATGATGCTAGACCTCCTGTAGGAATTCCCCAGTCCCCATTTCAAGCACAACCCCAATTTGGTGCTGTATCAATGGCTCAAAGGTTTCCAGGACCAATGCCAATGCAGGTAGGTAGATAAATAATTTTAAAGTGCACAAATGTTTTTTTTTTAATTGGCATACATGTAGACCACGGTGCAACTACACAGTGTTGTATTGTGGGGGATGATGTGATGCAACATTAAAATCTAGGGTTTCTGTTCTTATATTCTTATCTTGTTGGAATATGAAGTTGCCCAAACGCTAGACATTCAGTTATAAAACAGGATGTTGTATAAATGATTTTAACCATTTTTATTTCAACAAGATTGTATTTTTTTTTAGATAAGAATGATGCCCCAACAAATGATGGCCCCACCTCAGAGAATGGGGGTAATGCCCTTAAGAATGGGAATTCCCATGCAGCTAAGACCTGGGTTTCATCCACAATTACAAGCAAGGTAAAATTAAAGCTATCTAGACCCACTTAATATCAGATAATAATAATTTTAAAGTTAATACTATATTAACATTTTCTATTGTTTTTTTTTTTTTAAATATGTTAAAGTTGTGTTTTTTTGTATAATGTAGTTGAAGTTTATTTTGTTATTTTGTAGAATGCCAATGCAAGGTCAAGCACACATGGTGTCAGGAGCCATGCCATCAACAATTCCAATGCACCAGGTATGTTAGCGGTTTAACAACCAAGTCACTGAACTATTTGTAGCTATTTACAAATTTAAACACAGTTTACATGATATATAAACAAATATTTATGTAATTTTTTTAATATATGTACGCAAATGTTGTATGACAAAAATTGTTTTATTAGTTACAGCAACAGCCTTTAAGGCCGCCACCCCAATTAGGAGGTTTTCCTATTCAAATGCAAAGATTTGCACAACCAGCAATTTCTGAAGCAATTCCATCTGATATTGCAAATGAAAGGTACGCACAAATATAATCTTTTAAATTTTTTTTAGGGTATTTTGTATACATAGCAATGATGAATTTTTTAGCACTAGAAATTATATTTCAATGAGTGTTTGATCGATAGGACTGAACTATGTTTGAAGTTATACTTATGGGTTTCTAATATGTTGGTAAATAGACTGATATGTTATTGTTAAATTAAAGGGATATAGAAGCTTCGGTGAGAGGAATAGAAAGGACTTTATCACATAGTCCTGGTAGGCAAAATGGTCCACCCCCGGTTTCTATTAATCGACAAATGAGTAATGAACGGCGAAATTCATTAGACAAACCTCCTATGTCAGCTGATGGGGAAAAGAGCCATATGGATTTTAATAAAATGAGACCACCCCACGAGATGAGGGGTGATAGACCTCCTCCAAGAGGGTTTAATGATCGACCTCCGATGCGTGGATTCGGAAACAGGCCCCCAAGGGAGTTTGGTGATAGACCGCCAGCACAAGGTGACAGAAACGGGAATTCTCCACCCCAAATGGGACAAGACAGAGGCCCGCCAAGAAACAATGAAGGCCCACCCTCCAGAGAAAATCGTCCAGGACGGGATTTTGATGGAGGGAGAGGTTTTAATCGGGATAGACCACCAAGAGACTTTGATCGACCTCCAAGAGACTTTGACAGGCGTCCTTCAGATTTGGACCGTCCTCGTGGGGGAAGAGATTTTGATCGGCCACCAAGAAATTTTGACCGTGATCGGGATTCAGAGCGTAAACGAGAAAGAGATCGAGATGGAGATAGAAAAGGTGATGATAGAAGAGATACCGACCGTAAGAGGGACCGCAGTAGAAGCAGAGATCGGGACAGGGGACGTGATAGAGACAGGGACAGAGATCGAAGGTAACAAAATACTATTTTTAATTCTTTGATGGTTTTAAGTAACTTTTTATAAAAATTGTATTCGTAACAAAATGTTCGAAATTTTAACTTTAACCTCACTCAATAGGGATGATAGATCTGGACGAGATGACAGACGAGATCGTGGTCCTCCTGGAAGATTTGGAGGTCGAGACCGAAGAGGGGGATTTGGTGGAGGTGGTTTTAGAGGCAGAGGTATGCTTGTATGTTACAGAAATATATGTGATATATACTTTAAGTTTTTGTTTTTATGTACAAAAATTAATCAAAAAAGTTAATCTAGGTCGGGGTGGAGGAGGCCCAGGCAGAGGATTTAATCGCGATCGGTCACCCGAGGTTGATCCAGAAGAGGAAGAGTACATCCGAAAAAGAAAAGAGACCTTAAGAAAAAGGCATGAGGAGGAAGATCAATATGTTACGGAGGAAATTGATTTTACACAGTTTGGTCTTCCTGCTGGGTTTGGTGGCCCCATGGTATTTAATAGTGAAGGTAAAAACAAACTTGGTTTTATATTTTTCTTTTGATGTTAATATTTAATACAATGATGATGTCAGATAGGGACACTGATCAACATGATTATTCACATCTGTCACTGAGTAATGTTATTCAAATATATTTTGACTTAATTGTTATGTAAATTTTTAAACGTTAAAAAATAACAATTTCAAAATTGACTTTTAGAGAGTGCTGCAAATGAGGCCAAAGAAAAAAAGGTATGCAATAGAAACACTGTTTTTAAATTATATTTAAAGTTTAAAAACTTTGTATTAACAATTTTTTTTTATTATTTTGATTCAAAATTTAAAATTTCATTTTTAGGAAGATGAAGAAAGCAATAAACGAAGAAAGTGGTTGGATGAACAAAAAAGGTTGATATTTATTTTTATTTATATCTGAATACCTTATATTTTTATCATTAAAATTTAACAATGTTTTTGGTATTTACAGATCACGTAGATCAAGAGATAGAAGTCCCCGAAAAGACAGGGACCGAGATAGGAACAGAGACCGGGATAGGAGTCGTGATAAGGATAGAAAGGAAAGTAGTCCAAAATCTAGTGCTAGTCCAAATGAAGAGGTTAAAACAGAAGGTTAGAAATCTAATTTTTTTAAATGGCATACATGTAGACCATGATGCAACTACACAGTGTTGTATTGTGGGGGATGATGTGATGCAACATTAAAACCGAGCGTTTCTGTTCTTATATTCTTATCTTGTTGGAATATGAAGTTGCCCAAATGCTGGACATTAGTTTTAAAACTTTATTGCTTTAATGTTATATATACAATTTTTTGCTTTTTTTTTATACTAAGGATTTTAGTTTAATTATTTTAATTCAATTATTTTATTTAGATAAAAACAAGGACAATGAAATTAAAGATGAGTCTGTTGAAGGTAATGCTTTTTAGTGATAACTTTACCGTTACTTTTTTATTTCTTTTAAAAATTAATCAACTCATTCTCTTAATCTTAGTGGCTGGCACTGAAAATAAATCTCCACACAATGAGGAAACAAATGAAGAAAAGTCTAATGAAAGTCAATCTCCGAATATCGATAATGTAGTTGAAAAACCTGACAATGGTAAATCTTCAAACACCTATGAAATGGATGAAAAATCTGATAAAAATGATAACCAAAGTGAAAATGAAAACAAAGTAACAGAAATGATTCCAGAAGATTTTTCTCCCAAGTCAGAACAATCTTTGGAACCTCTAACATCTGATGTTAACATAGAAGCTCCACCAGCAGAACTGTCACCAACAAAATCGTCACCAACGAGTTTTTCTCCTAAATCTGAACAATCAGAAACTGAGCCAGATCCCACTTGCACAATAGAAAAAGTGGAAGATAATAATGATGATAATTTAAAAGCACCTTGTGAAACTGAGACCAACCAACCTATGCAATACTCTACATACAGTCCTGGGACACCTACTTATGATGAAGATTTTAAAAACGAACCTAAATCCCCAGATCTTGAAGAGAATCAGAAATTTTTGAGTGTGTCTGAAGTAAATGATGTTTCTAAATCACCCGAAAATATTGACAGTCTTGTATCTGAAAATAATGAAAATCTTTTGGATGCACAAACTGAATAGCTTGTGAGAAGTTTTTGTCACTGCCAACATATTTTTTTTAGTTTTTAAGCAAATGTCTGGTGTTATTGATTAACATCACCAATCAAAATAAATTTATTTAAGTTAAGCTCAATTTGTGGCATTTTGGCTAATGTTAGATATTTAACACTAAAATGTGGCAGTACTAATCCTTTCAAGCAAGAAGATAGAAGATGTAAATATTCTACAGGTGTATTTTTAATTATAACTTTTTGCATGATTGAATAAGGAAGATGATTTATGTGCTCTGCAAATGGCAAGAGTGAAGACTGCCTGCAAATTGTGGGTGAAAAGGCCAGAAAATATCTGGTGAAAGCTCGACAACATAAAATTTGGAACAAGACTTAAGTCCAGTCAAAGCGACTGGCAACAATTTGTTGCATGCCTTAAAATTTATCCTGTAAATAGTTAATTGTAATCTAGATTATCATAACTGGAAAAAATGATTGTAAATATGTGAGAGTTGTTATGCTTAAAGAACCTCTGGAGTTCGGTATAGGCACACATGGAACTACATTTACTTTAACCTTGTTGTGGGCAGAAAACTCTGGCCTTAAACTCCCTTTTATGACTGAAATTTTAAAATGTTATCGAGATCAAAGAAGACCTTTTATGGTGTGGTTGGATTTGCTTGTTTTAATAAGCTGGTAATTATAGATTACCATTTAATTAAAAAAAAAACTGTAAATATGAATGTACATACAATAATTACACCACACAGGGGTATGTTTTTTGACCAAGTTACTAGGAGTTAAAATACCATATATATAATAAAGTTAGTAGGTTTTTCACAAGAGATTGTAATTTTAAAATTAAGTGACCTTTTATATTTTTCGCGTAGTAAGACCCAATGGTTTGTCTAAATCTTAGACGTTCAATTAATGATTAACCCTGCAAATGCTGATAATGTGTCGTATTTTTTCACACAACGAAGCTACTTAGCGCGTAAACAGCCTAGCGTATTTCATATTTCTTTACAAGGCTGGATATTACGTAAAACTTCACGTTCGATCAAAGCAAAAAAAATAGCAATTCACCTGCATTACTATTCCTTTGCAATCATAATAATATCGTGCAATAACTTTGGATATTTAACTTTAAATATTTATAAACATTGTAAATATTCCTATCTGTAAAACAATAAAGAATTTTGACAGTGATTTAAATTTAGTAAAAACGCACAATTGTTGTTAAAATAGAGGATAAATTATGTGATCAAAGGCTGTTTACACCTAAAGTTAATATTTTTAATAACTTTTTAGTTAGAAATTTGTTAAAAAATACCTAATTGAAGTGCTTAGTGGCGTTTTCCTCTATTGTACATTTTGTAATCAAGTTAAATTAAGGTTTGTAGTAAAAAATATAAAAATTATGACGTCATTTTGACTTCACGCGGTTTATTTTTGGGTTGAAAGGTTAACTTTTCGGAAACCAACCACGTTGAGAAACAGATCAGGAAAACTTGGAATAGGAAAGCAGAATTTTCGTCAATTTCGCGTTTTAACGGTCAAATCTATCAATCTGGAAAATATGAACAAGATTTACATTGGCAACCTTCCACAAGACGTTACGCAAGTAACACTTTGCGACGTTTTTAATCTGTACAACGTCGAATTAAGCAACGTTGTTGTAAACCAAAAGGGATTTGCATTTGCAGATTGCAAAGACGCACCATCAGTAGACAGAGCAATCGAGCATTTAAACGGATACAATTTTAACGGCAAGGAAATGAGTGTTGAGCATAGTGTGCCACGTGGCTCAAGAAGTAAAAAGGTGCAAGTTCGCAATATTCCTTCTCACCTGAATTGGGAAGAGCTAGATAAATTATTAGCTGAATTTGGAACAGTTGAAAACTGCGAACAGGTCTCAACTGAATCTGACACTGCTACGGTAAAGGTCACTTATAGTACAAGAGTGGAGGCTCAAGCAGCAATCCGCGACTTGAATGGAAAATCCGTCGAAGGTAGCATTTTAAAAGTTACTTTATTGCCCGACCCAGCTGATGCTTCTCGACCACCAAGAGGTCCTGGAAATCGCTTCCCCAATGGAGGATATACCAATGGAAATTACAATAATGGTAACGGAGCTTCACCCGGACAGCAATTTGCGGGCAATCAACGGCCAAAAAATGTGCCAGAATTGCCAACCAGAATGCTGGTTCCCAGTCAATATGTTGGTGCTATTATTGGCAAAGGTGGTGAATCAATTCGTGCAATCACACAGAAAACTCATGCTCGAATTGATGTTCATCGCAAGGATAACCCAGGTGCTACAGAAAAAGCAATAACAATAAATGGCACACCTGAAGCTTGTAATGCAGCAGTTGGTGCAATTTTAGAAATTGTTCGTGAAGAAGACAAGAATGCAAAAGTTGCTGCCGGGACATGGAATGATGAAGATGTTCCTCTCAAGATTTTGGCTCACAACTCTTTAATTGGTCGACTTATTGGAAAAGAAGGTCGCAATCTAAAAGCAATCCAGGAAAAAGTAGACACAAAGATTGCAATCTCAAACAGCATGGCAGAAATGCAACAATGTAATGCAGAACGCACGATTGCTATACACGGAGAAAGTGAAAAATGTGCAGAAGCTGAGCTTTTGTTGATGGAGAAGCTTCGCAGTTGCTACGAAAATGACATGATGGTAGCTTACCAACAACCACAACAATACCCTGGTTTAAATCAGATGAATATGTTTCCGGGTCTTCAAGGTGGATACCCCCCTATACGAGATCCAATCTATGGCATGCCAGCTTCGTACATGAATACTCCTGGCTATCGTGGCCAAGGAGGCTTTAATCAGGAACAACGAGCTCAGATGAGTGAAACATGCACTCTTTACATTCCATCGGAAGCAGTTGGTGCCATGATTGGAAGCAAAGGAACCCATATTCGCAACATCTCTCGCATCGCCAATGCTTCGATTAAGATAGTTCCTCCAGAAGAGGGTGATGACGAAAAGCAGAGGCGAGTTACAATCATGGGAAATCCGGAAGGTCAGTGGAAGTCTCAATTCTGCATCTTCGACAAGCTTAAGCAGGAAGGCTTCTTTAATGAAGTAGATGATCGTTTAACTTCTGAAATCACAATTCCGGCCATGATTGTTGGCCGAGTTATTGGAAAAGGTGGAAACAACGTCAGAGAGCTGCAACGTCTAACAAGCTCTGAAGTTGTGATCCCACGACAAACAGAAACTGAAGGTCTCGAGGAGGTGCCAGTCAAAATTGTCGGTCACTTTTTTGCAATTCAGTCTGCACAACGCAAGATTCGGGAGCTTCTGGCCAAGGCTAAGGAAGCGGAGAGAGTTGGAAAAGTGCGTGAGCGCCAAAATCTGGTTCCACTTAACCCGACACCCACTGGAAACCAATAAGGAGTTCAAAAATTACACAAACAATAAATTACATAGCTTTCCTGCTCATGGCTTTAATAACTTTTTTGTTAACGGTTTTTGGTGTTTCCATTTTATTTCCATTCATGTTGTATTTTCGGCTAAATCTGTTAAATTTTGTAAATTGTAATTTCGAGGCAAACACCATCTTGTGGCTATAAAAAAAGAGTAAACATCAGCTGCTATATTGGGTTTAAAAAGTTCAGTTTGTTACATGAAAATGTTAAATTGCTTTTAAAAGAGGTCAGATGATGTCTACCTCTATTTTTTATTTTTTTAGTGTATGATGCTCCGGGGGGGATACTGCAGTGTGTTTTTTCCTTTTTTTGCTTTTTTATTTTTTACGTTTTTTGAAGCTAGTAGCTGCCATTTTGTTTATGAGTTTCTTGCGTGAGAATGGTGTCTAACGACACCTGTTACTTTGTATCTATCGACGTCTTTTTAACCACCGAGTCTTGATTAACAAATGTGCAAATTCACAGTGCTAACTTGAAAAGCGTTTTATACAACCTAAAACTGAAAAAAAAAAAAAATAAGCCATCATTTTTTGAACACTGTATTATTTTATGGCGGATTTATGTTGAATTGTGATGTTATGAGTTTTTTGTGATGTTACATTCGCATTGGTGATGTCTCACGGTGAATGTTTCATTCATCATGTTAAAAGCATTTGGTGTTTACTGTTTACTTGTTTTGTGTATAACAAATAGATTTGGCCACTCGAATACGAATTTGCATGAAACTGTACTGCATAAAAATTTGGCTTATTGAGTTTCAAATTAAAATGTATTATAATTAGATTTTGTGTTGTGTATTCTTAGGTACCAAGTTAGGTTCTTTATGAATAGGAAAGTTGGCAATACAGTAAGGAAACGATACACAGGTCAGTATAACATCAGATTTTTTGCTTAACTAAAAGTTATTTATTTAAATAACTTTACACTTCTTAAAATTTTTTATGGTAGGCTATTTTAATATGACACAGCTATTAATCTAAAAAAGTGTAAAACACTTGCTTAGTTTTAATGCATTATTGCCTAATAAAACTTCTATTTACTATTTGAACTAGGATTTATAAAGACTAGCAAACAGTTTTATTGTCACCTAGGTACTAAAATAACTGCTTAAATAAAACAAATATAAATAAATATTTGGCTGTTATCTATATATACTAGCTACATTACAATCAATATTTTTCAATCAAGTTTTAGCATTAAATTAAAAATATAATTCTTATTTACACTTTTGTAGCCTAATATGTATATTAATTATTTTACATACCATTTAAAGGAAACAGTACAATAAATTTGTTTTGTTTAAAACAAAAAATAAATAGGCATTTAGGCCATAAGGTGAATAACTAACTTTTAACCAGCCTCTCGCAACCCACATCCTATTACCATATGTTACTTTAAAAAAGTTTAGTTTTTAAAGTCAGTTGTTTACAGGAATGGAAAGTGATACTTGGGGTTGGAATGTAGAAGGAGAAGAAGACATCATGATGAACGAAATTGAAAATGATGATGTAAATGTTAGACTATTGGGAGGAGATCATAATGAACCTAGAGCTTCTAATACTAACAGGTTAAATAAGATTCAAATTTTAATGATGTTTTACTGAAATTTAATATTTACTGAAATTTAAGTTACAATTTAGTAAAATAAGAAAATGCTAATCTAGATTAGAAAATACAAAATGATATTTAATTTTTTTGTAAGTACAACAACAAGCTTTATGTAAAGCACAACTTTTCTGATAAGTATGGATTAGGGTAAAATTTCAACAAAATTTCAACGATTAGGGTTAAAATTTCAGCTTTTATTAAATTCCTAGTTTAAAAGTAAACACACGTTGTAAAAAAATTTCAACCCATGTTTTGTTTACTTTTAAAGTATTTTCCACCTTAAGTAAACATTTAAAATCTGAAGGTGTTAGGAAAAATCTTTAATAGACTAGTAGTATGTGTGGGGTAGGCTAAGTGAAAAATAAGTAAGTTAGCACTTGGCAGATTATATTTGAAATATTTTAGTGGTTAAAACTAAGGCAGGATATTTTATTTCCAAAATGGGCACTTTTTTGCGAAATAGAAAATGGTATGTTAAACTTTTAAAAAAGACTTTTATTCAGACAAACTTTGATTTTTTTGGAAGATTTTATGTAAAATTATCTTTTTTTTATAATATTTACTTAATTTTAATATAAAAAGGCAAACTCTTTATTTTGTTTTAAATAAATTTTATTTCTTGTGTTACTTAATAATTGCTCTATTTATTTTACAGGTCCATGCCAAGAACAACAAGCTCTTCTGACTTAATCAAAGAAGAAAGAAAATACAAATATTCCCTGGTCTCAGTCCTGTTTATTGGAGTATGTTTAATTATGTTGGTCAATATTGGGTTGGGATATAGAAAATGTGAAGGAGACACACATGATAAAGGTAAATAAAATATAAACTTACTAAATAAATTTTATATTATAAACGAAAGAGTTTACTTTAAGAATAGTGGTTGATTGTAAGAGGTCAAGATTTTTGTATATATATTCAATATAAATTATTTGTTGTTTTAGATCAAGGCTCAAATACACAAAAAATAAAAAATGATTATTGCTATGACAAATCAACCAAATCACTTTTTCCGTGGCAAAAATATAGGTAGATTTTATTATTCTATCATGAATATTTTTTGTGTTTGTGATAACAATACTACTTTTAGTTATATTTGTTTTTTTTAGATAATCTATGTATATGTATATAAATTTAAATATAGCATTGTATTGTGACTTATTATTAATGGCATTTTACTAACATCTATTACACCAATTAATGGTTTTTAATGGTATAAATAAATATATATATATCATTTTTACACCAATTAAAATTATATATATATATTTATTTATTTAATTTATATTTTAGAAAAAAAATCTGTTTTTGTTAGTTTTTTTTTTGTTTTACACAGGTTGCCAACCTATGCAATCCCAGTTTCTTACAACGTTTTTTTGCACCCTAACCTTACTCAAGATAATGTCTTCGGATCGGTCAACATTATTGTAACAATTAAGCAAAACACAAACACAATTATCTTACACTCAAGAGGTCAAAAAATTACCGAAGTTGAAATTAAGGAAAACACAGAAAAAGCAAAGTCGAAGGTTGTGCAAAGAATGATGTTTTGCGAAAAGAACGAAATGGTTTCGTTAGATTTTGGTGAAACTTTAGCAAAGGGAAAAAGTTATAACATTTTTTTGGAATTTTCTGGCAACCTGACTTTTGTTTTGGACGGGTTTTATTTGAGTAAATACAAAAAACCTAGTGGCAAGGAATTAGTAATTGGAACAACCCAGTTTGAAAGTGTTGATGCTAGAGCTGCCTTTCCCTGTTTTGATGAACCTAACTTCAAGGTAAAAAAATAAAACAGTCTTTAATATATTCTAAATTACATAGGGTTAACTAGTTTAACTCAAATTGATAATGAAAATAAGATTTTGTTTGGTCTTCTGCAAATGCATAGGTGATCAAATTTATTTGTATATATAATATTTTTCCAATTAATTATTTAGGCCACACTTTTTTTTAATCTTTGGTCTTTTATTTAATATAGTTTTCAAGCATTTATGAAATATCATACTATAATTTGTCAAACAAATTTATCCATTATAATATATATTTTTTTAATTTGTGGCCAAGTTCAGTATTCATTGCCTATGTATTGACTTAAACATGAGAAGTCATAGCCATGCATTATTTATGGTTTCTATCTACTGCTACGTTGTTTTATGCTTAGCTATTATTATAGAACCTTTTTTTGTCTAGAAATTAGGTAAACTATGATTTTACCAACCAAAACAAAATAATAAAAGTTATATTAAATCCTTTTTTGTTAGAAATTTTTAGGTCATTTTAAAAAGTGAAAATTTAAATTTATATATATATAAATTTAATTAAATTTTATGTTAATAATTAATTTATCTAAATTATTCTGTGGTAGTGCACAAACAGTTTAATTCATATTGAACTGTTTTAGGCCAAATTTAGTTTATCCATAGTACGAACAACAGAGTATCACACTTTATCAAACATGCCCTTCACAACAGAAGACTACTGGACAGACCTGAAAGTTGACAAGTTTAAAACCTCGGTTAAAATGAGCACCTATTTGGTAGCCTTTTTAATATCTGACTTTCAAAAAATTTCACAAAAAATGTCCAAAGTGGAGGTGATTATAAAAACTGTTTGTTATAAATTAACTGTTTATTTTATTTCTTGAATCACGTTATGTTGGTTGCATTCATAGCCTTTAAAAAACTTGTATAGCCTTTAAAATAGAGGGGAATTTTATAAATTTTAATTCACTTTCCAAATTTAGTCTTTTAAATATCTGTGCTATTAGAATATATCATGCTATATATAACTGTGTCATCTTATATTATTTTAACAACTTTTACAAAAACATTTTTTTAAGGTTTCGATTTATGCCCCACCTGACAAAATTCACCAATGTCAATTTGCTTTGGAATTTGCTGTGAACGTTTTATCGTATTATGAAAAACTGTTCCAAATTCCGTTTCCTTTGCCTAAACTTGACCTAGCCGCTATTCCAGATTTTGCAGCAGGTATTTTAAATATTTATAACTAACCAACTGAAAAAAACCAAAAGCAAAATCGTATCTATCCAATATGCCATTTGACAAGAACTTAACTGTTATATACTAATATTAATGCAGTCAGTATACTTTTAGCTGGCCTGGCAAAGTTTTTGAACTTTATTTATATAAAGTTTAAAAATTGTTTTTCTTTTTATCCAACATTAATCAATTTAATGTTTTATGTTAAGGTGCGATGGAGAACTGGGGTTTAGTAACATACAGGGAGACGGCATTATTGTATGATCCAGCTGTTTCTTCTATATTTGACCAGGAATGGGTTGCTAAGGTGATTGCACACGAACTCTCGCATCAGTGGTTTGGTAACCTGGTCACAATGGAATGGTGGAATGATTTATGGCTTAATGAAGGTAAAAAATGAAGAGTATATTTAGATTGTATTGCACTACTACAATATTTAATTGGCTATATATTTGTCTTTATGAATTGCGCTTATTTGTGAAATAGTTTAGTGAATTTTATTGTAATAATCTATATCTAGTAAGATTTTTTGTTAAAATTGTAATATATTGCCAAATTGCTATTACCAAAAAATCAAAAAAAAAATTTGGTATTACCAATAATATATTTCCAAATTGCTATTTGGTAAAAAAAAAAATCAAAAAAATAGGCATTTGATATGTATTGAAACAACAGTGGTTTAAAAATTATACTTAAAAAAAGTGCTTTACTTATTACTAGGCATTAAAAAAATTGTAATTCGTTTTAACTTTTCTTTTTAAAATTTCGAGGATTTGCAAGTTACATGGAATATGTTGGGGTTGATAAAGTTGAGCCATCTTGGAATTACATGTCAGTTTTTGCTCTTGGCCACATGCAAAGAGCTATGAGTACTGATTCGTCCAGATATACTCATCCTATCTCAGTGTCTGTTGACAGCAAAGAAGAAATTGAAGAAATGTTTGATAGCATAAGTTATGACAAAGGTTTCTATTTACTTTTAAAATTTATTTTTTTGTTAAATTTATAATTTTTATTTATGCTTGTTTTTTTAATATTAATAACAGTCAATGACACTCCTTTTATATTATATTTTTACATTATTTTTTTTTTCAATGGGACGGTCAAATTACAGGTAGTTTCCTGTGAATAAGAATTCCAATAAAAGGCCCAGTTTTTAAACCAATTAAATTTTTAAACTTCTGTTAAATGCAAAATGCAAAAACAATTTTTTTTTAAGGTGCTTGTGTTATTTCAATGTTAGCAAATTATATTGGGCATGAAGATTTTCAAAATGGAGTGAATATTTATTTAAAAAAATACGAATATTCAAATGCTGTTAACCAAGATTTAATAACTGCTATAAGTGAGGCCTCTGAAATTAAAGGAATACAGGTATAATTTTATATTTACTTCAAAGTGGTTTCATTAATGTTAAAAATGTTAAGTAATTTTATTAATGTAAAAAACAAGAAAGTTTTTTTTTTAAATTTGTTCGAGTTTTTTTTTGTTGTTGTATAGACAATGATGAATACTTGGACAAATATGCCTGGTTTTCCTATAGTGGATGTTACTGTTAAAGACAATCAGGTAAATTAGTAGTTAGCTAGAAAATTACAAGCATTTGAAAACAAAACATAATTTAGTTTAAAACCCAAAATAAAACTTTGCAACATTTTCTTTTTATTAGCTAAGCATTATTTTTTTATTAGTTTTTTTTCAAAAGTAACCATTTTCTTTGATAATACCTTATTAAATGTTTTTGTTTTTAGGTTACCTTAAAACAATCCCGATTTCTTTATAAAACCAAAATCGACGATCAGGATATTCAAATTGGTTCTAACTGGCAAATACCATTGCTCTATGTCACAAATCAATCCCCATATAAACCTACAAGGTTTTTCATGAACTCAACAACAGTTACGTTTTCAGTACCCAAACCTGGGTTTACATGGATAAAGTTTAACCACAACCAAACTGGGTATTATAAGGTAGGTTATGTTTTATGTTATAAATATAGTATAAATACTCCTTATTTAAAACATATATTGTAGTGTTTGGCAATAGCCTATTAGCTGCTGTGCAAATAAAAAATATTTTGAGTACCGGTGTCTGTTAGTAAGTGCTAGTGGTTAAGTGATAAATTACTATTGACAATTACAATTTTTCAACATGGTTTATATAGTTACACAATAAAATAATTATTTTGTTTTTATTTAAGGTGAATTACGATGACAAAATGTGGACAAATTTAATAGATCAAATGACGAATAACCATGAAGTTATGACGATCAGCAATCGTGCTAGTTTATTAAGTGATGCCTTCTCTGCTGGGGCTCTTTCTACTTTAGAATACGATCATATTTTTAACTTGGTTGCATATTTAAAAAAGGAAACTTCGTATGCACCAGTGACTGTGGCTTTGGGAAGATTATTATCAATCAAAAACATTATAAAGTAAGATTTCTTTAACATTATTTTCAAAAAATAATATATATTTGAAATAAAATTTTTTTTTTTTTAGATACAACTTTAGTGATGTTAAGGTAAAACTGTTAATAAGTTTGATTTTTTTTAGGTACCACTTTGATGATAGTTTGGTAAATTTGTTAAACAGTTACATCATTGATTTGCTGTTGCCGTTATACAACAAACTAGCCTGGAAAGATAAATCGAAACTTGGAAGAGATGAAGCTAAGTTACAATCCCAAGTTGTCCGAACAGTTTGTGGGTATGTTATAAAAAAATCGATTAAAAGTTGTTAAAAACAAACATTTAATGTTAATTTCATTCATTACTATTAATAAACAGTTTTTCTTTAATTTGTATTTCCATTCTATGTTTTTGGGTTATCTAACTTTATTGTTAATAACTTGTAACTAGTTGTGGGTATGAGTTGTGTGTCAATGAGGCATTGAGCAGATTTGAATTGTGGAAACAAAACTCAAGTAATCTAAACTCAGACGATGCTTCAACTGTTTTTGCAGCAGGTATACTAAAACATTAATTATGTTTGTGTGTCTTTGGAAGAAATAAAAGCATATTAAATATGATCTTTAAATAAATAAAAAAAAATAACAACCTGTTTTTAAATGCCGCAATTTTAAATGAACTGAAACAATTTAAAAATGTTAATTTTTTTTAATTTTAAGCCTCTGAACATGGTACATTAGAGGATTGGGAAGCCATGTGGGATAAATTTGTTAACTCAACAGATGCTAACGAAAAGCAAAAGTTGCTTTTTGCTGTTACTATTATAGAAAACTTTAAAAAGATTAGTTTCCTGCAAACTGAATTACTTAGTGGCGAAAACATTAAATCACAGGTAAAATAAGTTTACACAAACCAATTTTTAACTTCAATATTTACAAAAGCTTTTTTTTATTTTTAGGATCAATCTATGGTAATCAGAGGTCTGACAACTCATGTAATGGGAGCATCTTATACATGGAGTTTTGTAAAGCAACATTGGGCCGAATTTATTAAAGTGAATCCTGTTGCACAGTTCGGGATGCGAAGTATAGTTAGTAACTGTATGAGTAAGTGAATTTAAGTATTTTTTATGATTGTAAAAGTGTGAAAGAGGGCAAAAATGGGTATGCTCTTGTGTGAGTTTTCACATTACTATTTTTTTAGTTGAAGTCCGCAAGTGTCAAGTATGAATTATCTGTAACTAAATATGTATACTTTAAGTTCAATTAAATGACCAAATAAATAATATTATTTACAGTACATGGCCTTTCTTGCACAAACTAGTTAAATATCTGCCCAACTATAATATTTTGTAAAGCAAAGCTTATTGTATAAATAATATAAACATTTTTTTTTTGAAATTAGGTCACGTAATGGAACCAAGTGATGTAGAGGGGGCCAAAAGTTTTTTTGAAACGAAAGGAATTTCAAATTACAAATACATTAAACAAGCCATCGAAACCTCTCAGATTAACTGGTACTGGACTCAAAAAAATTATGCCACAATCAAAAAGTATTTTGAAGATAATGCAAACAGATGGCCAATAAAATTAAATTAAAAATGTTACAGTATTCTCAAAAGAATAAATAAGCTTTTGGTTAATGTTTTTATTTAATAGGTTTTCTTTTTTTATGTTGCCAACAATATAGAGCTTTTATTTAAGTTTTTAAAGTGCCTTTTCCTAATACAACTGTAAATATTTTTAATATTCTGTACACAAAGTTTAATAGTATCTTGAAAGTTTTTTGCAAGAGTTTTCTATTAGTTGCAAGTTGTGTCTGTTTAAGAGCTATTAAAATAGTCAGCTGAACCATGCATATTATAAAAGATGGTAGTTATTGTTTATTGTGCAACTACTACTTTAATAATTAGGTTTTTCAATTTGTCAACGTTAACTATTTTGTTTTTTTTTCTTCCACGATTATACAACTGTGTTTTGTTTCTTTGGTGGCAGTTGTTAGGGTTGGGTTATTAAAATGCAGTGCAATAAAATAAATTTCATGCAAATAAAATTGCAATTATAAAAATTTTATTTTCTGTAATTAAACTTAATTTAAAGTTTATACTTAGACACTCTAAAAAAAAACTATTTTGTTGTATCTTAAATTAGGCTAATATGTAACGTAGTTTGATAATATATACAGTATAATACTTGAACCAAAGCTAATAAGTATGCATATATTAAACTAATAATAAAACATTTATATATTTATTAAACTACTATTAAAATCACATATTTACATAAAAACACATCAAACGATGATTTTTAAAAGTGTAAGTATTTACCCATATTAAAACGCAACTAACGTGTCTTAAAGTGGCTTGATAATCTTTACGTACACTTGCCACGTGTGTTTGTTATTCAAATTCAATAAGGCGCGTTTTTGTAGTGAAGTTTAATTTTGTTATTAGCTTAAAGGTTTAAAATTATTTTTATTTTCCCAAACAAGTGAATTTAAATGAAATTTGGTGACTAATAAATGTATGATTTCAGTATGGTTTAAAATAATTGTAATTTTATATTGATCATGGTCCATGGGGGAAAAGTATAAACCCAAACACTTATTTGAAGTCGAAGTTATTCACTTTTTTCAGGAAACATCACTAACAATGAAACAAAAAAATGAAAATAGAAATAAAGGTAATTACAGTTTATATTTTATTTATACATTTAAAAAAAAATTAATGTTAAAAAGGGAAAAATGTATACATATGTACAAAGAAATTTAGTAAAGTAAAATTTAATTTTTTTAAATAGAAATGACATAAGTTTGATCAAAACTTAAGTTTTGTAAATACGTTGGTGTGTCGTAAATTTGTCTAATGTTTTACATTAGATAATGTATTTTTTCTAAAAAGTTATAAAATTGGCATAAATTTTATATCCAATTACTAAAACGATTATCAGTATTACTAAAATTGTAAATTGAATTTCTTTTTGGATTCTTAACATTGTCGGGTTGACTTTTAGTTGATTTTCATATAATTGACCATTAATATTTTTGTGTGGAAATAGCACATTAGGAATATCGAGGTTTAGAAATTCACAAAGTGGTTTCCAGCCTTCTTTAACATTGTAGATTAGTAATTTGTTTTTTGGTGCATTCTGTAGGTGTATTGAAAAAAATAAAGTTAAAAATTCTAGGTATTGGTAGGCCTAATTTAAACTTTTAAAATATGTTTGTACCTGAAGAATGTTTGCAACATGTCTTCTGTACTTCATTTTTGTTAACATTTCATTGTTATGTGGTGGAATAAATGATGTTGCTACTGGTTTGTCACCAAATGTGACTCTACCTAAAAATGACAAACTTTTTTGTGCTTAATTTATGAAAAAAATTTTGAACCCAGTTTTTAACAGAAGTTTACTTTTACAGTTAAAATAGATTTAAAATGGTTTAGTTAAATGACTATTTTTTACCAAAAGAGTCAATAAATCTGCTCATTCTTCTTCCAGTCCATGATAATTTAATCATAAACAAACTTAAAGGTGTAAACATGATATTCATTTGTTTCATAAGGCTTATGTACCATGAGTCCACATCTCTTTCAGTGAGAATAATCTTAAGTTTTTAAAAAGGTTGTGTTGGTTTGCATTTAGAAAGAGACATTTAGTTAAATTGTTACATAATTTGAATGTTATGATAGTTTAACTTTTTTTTTACTTAATAAACTGCCTACCTTTGAGTCAGGAAATGCTTTGTGGATTTCATCCCAATAATAACAAGCTGGCATATCTGTCACCACATCCACATTTTCATACATTTCTTTAAAGTCATTACTACAACCACCATAATTCAATATTTTGTCCCAGTATTGCTCATGATTATCAAAATGGTCAACAAAATCATAAACTTTGTAACCCAAAATCTCTAAAGCTGATGCCATTGATTTTGTACCAGTTTTTGACATTCCAGCAACTATAATCTTCATTGTAAAAATATCTGATATCCTTAATATAAAACTTGTTTGTTTTGCTAGAGGACTTTAAAATGTAGTATAAAATCATAAATATACCTGTCTGCGTTATATTTAATAAAATTTAACCTATACAGGAAATGAAGAAAAAGTAAGTAATGCTTAGGACAGCTGCTTCTAAGAATAGTGTAAGTAAATAACGTGCAGTAAATGTTAATCATTGACCCAGAATGACTTAATGACAGCATAAGTTAAAAAATATGTTTTTATATAACAGAAAGGTAGGCTTTTCTAAAACTTTTTATTTAAATTTTTTAAAGATTTGTTTGTATGGATAACAGTTTTACAAAAATTTTACATATCACAATATTTCTAATATTTTCTTTAATTTCTAATATTTCATAAAAAATAGAAGTTAATTAAAATTTTTTTATTTACCATAATTATTACACTAAAAGTTGCAGAAAGCTAAAAGTTGTACACCACAAACCCACCCCACATCACTTCGAACATTTATAACAAATATATTAAACACACATTTAAAGGTAATAATATAAAAACTATGGTGAATGACAATAATATATTTAATAAAATCTAGTCTATATACATATAAAACAAAATGTTCATTTTAATATTTTGCATCTATTGATTGTAATTTGACTAAGGTTGTTAAAGAAAAATAAAAAATTTTGAAAAGAAAATGTTTTTACATGAGGATAAGGCGATTATTTAAAAAAAAATTCACAGTCTTTTTTTACAATGCATTTACAAAATAACCTTGCCTAAAATAAATAATACTTAAAAACATAAATTAAAATATAAAACATTGATTTTGTTCTATTTACAATTTGTTAGCAAAAGAAAAAACTATGTACAAAAAGGGAATTGGAATAAATTTACTCTTGAAAACTTCGCTTGAATGAAACTTTAGGATATTGTAGCTTTAAACTTTCAATTAGGTCAGAGGAAAAAGAAAAGCAGAAAGAAAGATCAATAAATTCTAATGCACTGCAGCTGGTTAAAAGTTTTTCTACAGAAAAGCGAGTGACCAACCTTGTGCCCAGAACGTCTAATTGTCTGTTGAAAAAAAAAATTAAACAGTTAGCTTTAAATTTAATAAAACTGTGCAAGTGTTATGATATATAGCACACTATTCTTCTTGCTTAGACTGTTTATGTGTGTTAGCTTAAAAATATATTACTGTTTTTCATTATATTTAGGTGAGCTTTTTAGAGATTGATTTTACCTTAGTTTTGGACAATAATCAGCTAAATGAATAATTTCAGCATCTGAGACAGTTCGATTTGCAGTAACAAACAACTTTGTTAGGTTGGGTAAACGCTTGGCCATATTAATAAAACAACCTGTGTTGCTATGAAGTGCTCCACACCTAGTACAACATGTTAAAATTAATTTATAAATCTTTTTCAAACATTTACTTATTCAAAGACTATCTAAATCAAAAATATATCTAGATATTACAACAAAGGCCCTTTTTAAATATTGTAAACGGAAATTGCTTTGTATTTACCATCCCAGATCTAATTCTTCTAGATAAAAACATTTTGAAGTGATTGCATTTAAACCTTGACTTGTTAAACTTTTTGCTCTCCACAAATCTAGGGTTACAAGTCTAGGGCAGTGTTCGGATAACTCCATGGCTATTCTGTAAATTTGTTTTAATATTTTCTTGAATGTGTAATGTTGTTGTTTTAAAAGTTTTTATGAGATTTGGTTTAAGTTATGAAGTTGTTCAATTTTTTTTTTAATTTGCCTTACCAAGATAATTCTTAGGTGTAATTTTCTGTTTATTTAAAAAAAAATTATTAATATTTGTATATCTGGCTTATATACCTATCATAATCTTGTATGCTGTTACAACTACCAATATTGAGGTGTTGAAGTTGTTTGTTGAAATGAATAATACAGATAATCCCAGCATCATCAACCTAATGGGTATTAAAAAGCAATAAAGATTAGGTGGAAAGAAAGATTGTTTACTATGAGCTTAAATAAAAATATCCTGTATTTAATTGTTACACCAATTTAAAATAATTCAGTATGCCTTATGATTTTTTTAAATTTTACCTTTGTTCGATACAAATTAAGAGATTTGAGGTTTTCAAACTTGTGCAGTATTCTTATACCCTCCTCTGTCAACTTATCACAAGACTGCAAGTCTAAATGACTGACATTTGGTGTGTAATAAACCAAAGTTTGTAGAGTTTCGTCAGCGACACAAGGTGAAGAAGCAAGGTCGAGGTAATTTAAACAACCGAAGTCACAAGTTTTAAAAAATTTAACTAATTCGTTGGAAGATACCGAATGGCCACCCCCAACCCACCTTAAACTTAATGTTTGAACACAACCCTTTATATTTTGACATCGAGCAATGATACTTTGAAATGTGTTATCGGTTATCTGATGCCAATATCTATGCAAATCGAGTGTTGTAAACTGAGTTGGGTCATAGCTGTGACTTCGGAAAAGTTTGCAGACTTGGCTTACCCTACAAAAGTCAGGAAATGGTAAAAGACCAAAGATTTTGTTTAAAATTTCAGCAGGCAGTAGGTCAAAATTTCCGTTTGGAAATCGATCATCACAAACATCTACATCTGATCCTATTTTCTCCTCCTCATTTTGTACTGGGGTGGTAAGAGTTTGTGTTGAAATATATTCACATTTCGATTCACTAAAGTTCAAATTCTCCATACTTGAAGAGGGAGAGGAAGAGATCATCAGATTGTTTAGGAATGAAATTGGAGGATCTACTGAACTTGAACCACTGAAAGCCAATGTTCCTAAACCAGCAAAATAAGTATAGTAAAAGAAAAAGGTCAAGAAAAAAAGTTATATTACATTTGACCACCTATTATAAAAAATTAGTATTACATTTTGACATATTTTTATGGGTACTTACCAGTTAACTCCACCGCATCTAACTCTGTATAATATTCCAGATGTTGGTGGCAAAACTCCAGTCGAATAATTCTTGTCCTGTGTTTAATTTCCTTTAGAATGGGAGCAAACATTCTTGCTTCAAGTGGCAAGTTACTTGAGGTCTGTGGGCAATCCCATAATACCTCCCAGTGTGTGTATCCAGATTCTAAAGGCAGGGGAATCGCCTTTCCTCTTATATCAGGATCCACCCCAGTACCTTTATTATCTTCTCTGCAATAAAAAAGTATGAAGTTTATGTTTTTAAAGTAAAAATGTTTAAATTCTCAAATGCAGCTAGCAGTTTTAATTTAGATAAATGTTTTGTATAAAAAATTTAATTATTAATTTTATGTTGTATGTTATTGTTGCTTTTCAGTATGTGGCACCGAGACCAAGTCGTGATTAAAATTGGAAATGACATCATCAAGATTAGATCATAATTTATGTTTAAATCATGTTAGCAGTTAATTTTGTTATATCACATCTGTAATAGTAGTTTGTTATGTCAATCAGTAGTTAAATATGTCATAATTTACCATTTGTAGTGCATAGCTTGTACTGTGTGATTTATATTAAATGGGTTCACTTTTAATTATAAACTCACTTTGGCGTTGTTTGATCTGGAAACTGTTGGCATAATGCTAGTATTCTAACTATTGCACCAGGATTGTAGGTTTCAAATATTGCTATTGACCATGGAAATACAGGCTCGTTAAAAACAATGTCAATATAATCTTCACTTTTAAATGGTCTTGCCCTATAATAAAAGTTGTATAGTAAATATGTGATTTTAAGAGGTTGTGCCCTGGGGTGCAAAAAACAATTGTTTCTTTAGTCATTTATTGGTAATAACAATTATTACCAGCAAAAAATAAGAAGTTTAAGAATAATTATTCTCTTCGTTTTTTTTTACAATTTTTAATAGGCCTAAAAGATTAACTTTTTTTTACCCTGGTCTTGGATCCAATTTCACACTAGAGGGTAAAGTTTTGTTCCACCAATTGCCATAAGTTCTCATGACGGCTGCCTGCGTAAAATCTCCATATTTTGGAAAGATTTGTGGTTCACCAATAATGTTGTTAATGGAATACGAAAAACTCCTGGGGTTTTCTGCCCCATATTGTGAGCTATAATCAATCACACCCACTGCATATTGCTTAATATAACGCGCCTGATTGTGTTTCATTTTTTATTATACATTTGGAGTTCAAACTCTCAAAGGCAAACCTGTTTAATAAACGAAAAACAGCGTTTTTTAGTGCTTTCTCGTTACACTACTTTAATATTTATTTTAAATAAACATTTACTTGACCATTTAATTTTAGACAACTGAAACAGGTAGTAATGGTTAGATGTGGTATTCAACCTTTTTAACGATTTTAATCGATTTCTAGTGACGTAGTTCTGCAAAACTATGTTTCTACACTGTAGCTTAGTTTCCTGTTATTGTTTTTCTTCTACGTCATACGAAGCGTCATAAAACAGCTGATATGTTTACGGTGTTGCCAAAAAATAAACAATTTTTATTTCATTAAAAAAATTGGTAGGCTTTGGTATATATGATGCAAATACAGTTTTGTTTTGCTTAGGTTGTTGTAATTGTCAGTTTCTTCGTAATTTAATGATAATCATAAAAAGAAAATTAAAAAATACTTTTTGTATAACTTTAAATAATACATATTTTTACGGTAATTGGATTTTAAACCATTTACCTAAATCGCCTATCAAAATTTAATGCATTGGTAAATTTATTAGCAATACTTTATTTTTTAGCGGTTTTATTTGTAAGCAAGTGTTGGGATTACAATAATTAAGATTGTATATGGGTATTGCACCAATGCATAATTCAATAGCAATGCCGAAAGTGCGCCCTAAACTTATATCCTGAAAGACTTCAGCCAATTTAAACACCGGTTATAATTTGTTTGTTAAAGATAATATTTGTAAAATCTATTGGAAATTAAAATACGTCCAGCATAAATAACCATCGATCTGAATTTTTAATTACGAACTCATGGGCTAAAGAAAAAATTAGCATAAACAAAAAGAAAGTCAATTGCAAATACGGAACGCTTATATTTGGCTGGTCAAAAGGAAATCAATTTTAAGAGAAGTTTTGTCATCTGAAAAAAAAACGTTTAGCCGATCAGATTAAACGTGTACTTGTAATATTATTCTTTTTGGCTTATGTTCGGATTACACTTCACGTCATGAACTGTTTAGCAGGAGAGATTTCATAATCTCTTATTTTAAAATCGTTTGAGTTTATCGGAAAATGATAAATTTACTTTAATTTGATAGCGGGAGACCGAGTACTAAAAAAAGGCAGATTTTTAGTAGGTTTTAGTAGCAACTAATCTATACTAGCCTAATCCATATTCATATCATTTATTAGTAAATAGAAATTAATAAATATGATTGTCAACAACAATACCACTCATTTAGCATATGATGTAAGAATTACTTGGACAATTATAAGGCATGTAGAAATTTGGTTTACCTAATCTTTTGCACAGGAATGAGAAGTTAGGCAAATAGAAAATAATTTTTAATAAGTTCTTACAATTTATTGTTTTGTATTTTACAGTGTTTTTGGATTGCCTTTAGCTATCGTTCTTATCGTAGTAATCTTGTTTGGGAATTGTCTATTAATTGCAGCAGTAATTAACTTTCAACGCATGCAAACAGTTCAAAATGTCTTTTTGTGCTCCATGGCACTTTCGGATATTTTACTCGCCCTGTTGGTATTGCCCTTGAACCTAACCCGTGACATTTTGGGTTATTGGCCTTTAGGAAACATCATGTGTAAGGTAATTATTAATTTTGTATTTTCCAAAACTTGTTTTCGTAGTTAAATCTTAAGTTTGTTTGTTACTGCGTAGGCCTGTTTTACCAACTGGCCCTTGGGTATGGGAAATTATTAATAATTCAGTCGACTGTGAAGGATTTACAACTGATTATTTGTTACGTTTAGGGTCTGCTGATGACAGATATATTTCTATGCACTTCCAGTATATGGCACATTTGCGTGATCGCAATTAATCGATATTGGGCTACTACTCGAGGCGTACGATTTAGGTAAAAAATTATATAAAATAACTTAACTAGAAAAAAAAATTGTTTTATATAATACAATAATAAAATCGATATTAAAACCATTTGTTTGTCAAAATCTTTATTAGATTAATAAGCTTTTTTGTTTTGATTAGCCTTAATTATCTCATAGATCTTTATTTTTTGTTATTGATTTTGCTTAATATTTTACCGGTTAAATTCCAACAGCGTATAACTGCCTAGGAAAAATTACGTATTAAAAAGTATTTTGTAATATTTTTTTTAGAAAGGAGAATACACTTAAACGTGCTTATTGCATGCTTGCACTTGCTTGGATGTGGTCTGGACTAGTTTGCTTTCCGGCGTTTTTCTTTTCTAAGTCTTTAGGCCAGGTTAATATTTTATATAATGATTTAACGAGGCGACCAGCTAAAAATGTTGTAATGGCACCCAACTTTTACTAATGTGTTTAAATCTCCAACCGCTATGTAGTTGTGTACTTTCTGGCAAATTAGATATGACTGGCAAATTAGGTATGACCCTACATCTTTTAAAAATTTAACAGTGTTGTTTAAATTTCTTTGCTAACACACTTAATGATTAGTTATAGACTTTGTTTATATAAACTGTTTTTGTGTTTTATCAAAAAATTATGATTGATTCCTTGTTTTAAACCATTGATAGATAAATGAAGAATGTAGACACTCTGATGAGATGTGGTATATTGTTTTTAGTGTCTCCTGTTCTTTTTATATTCCGTTAACAATCATGATCATAACCTATGGAAGAATATCATGTATTTTAACCAAGTCTCGGGTAAAATAAAATCAGTTGTTGATCGAATATTAATAATTAAATCGATTTTTTTTATTTTTTTGACTTTAATCTTGCTAAATTATTCAGGCCTTATTTGTTTTAAATAAGCTGCAAACAATAAATATTTGTATAATAATATTTCGTTTTTTATATTTTGCTAAACAAAATTTAATTTTAAAATTTTTTTTACAACATATTTTTGCATATTTTATAATTTCGTTTTATATTTTTTTTATCAGGCTGTACCAGATCTTAGGCAAAAACGGCGAAACATGATTTTGGGATTAGTGTTTGGAGCCTTTTTCATTTGCTGGTTCCCATTTTTTCAAACCTATGTAACGTTGACTTTCTGCAAATCGTGTCATCTTAATCCAAACATAATGAAATGCATGGAATGGTAATGTAACAATACAAAGCTTTATGGTAAAGTTGAAATTCTTACATTAAGGCTATAACCAACTTTATTTTACTGTTTTTATTTTTATACTAGGTTTGCATACTGTAATAGTGCCATGAATCCGTTTATTTACAACATAAACAGCAACAAACGACTTCAAGAAGCATTTTATATTTTGGTTTTAAGAAGGGTACCAAAAAATTCTTTAACCTATTCTAAAAGCAATTTGCAAAACTTTCCGCCTCGTATGCACAGTTCAAAGCTTTCCAATCATATATTGAACGATGATGAAGAAGGTACTAACTAACATAATAGCGTGTTGGCCATATCAGGGCGTTGGTTTTGTATTACACTGTTAATAATAATTTTTTTTTGAATTTAAGTTGTTATAAACTCGGGTTTAACTTTGTAATTTTTTTAGATTTGAATATCCCGTTATCTGTTCCAATACAAGTAAAAAAAAGATTTTCCTTCTCGCACGATTTTCATCATCCTGTACTTAAAGTTGAAACGTCGAGTAAAAGTCTACCAAATATGAGTCTGAGCAACGGATGCGATTTTGAAATTTGATTGCGAAAAAATTGTGAAACAAATGTAGAAGTTCTTTTTTATTGTTTAATTTTTCTTTTTTGCCCTGGTTAATTTTTTCTTTGTAAATAAATTTAAACTAACAAAATGTAAAATTTAATAATTCATTTCGCAAGTTGGCGCTACTGTGCTAAATCAGTTAACTTAGCTCAAAAGAGTGACAACAGCACATTCTTGTCAAAAATATAAAACATTTCTTATAATTGGATGATGTGGTTTATTGCTTATGGCACCCAGCTATAAATCAAAAGGTATCAGGTTCGAACCGCGCAACAGTAATACATCAACAGCCAAAAGCTCGTCGTTCATGGATATCTTAAGCTTGTCCTTCTAATGGGACACGCTTATCTTAAAAATATAAAATTTATTACCACAAGATGGAATAGAAGAAATGCTGTTTCTTTGTGTGGTTGGTTTATCTTAATAAGATTACAAAATAGGCACATTTAAAACAATTTTGCAGTTGTTACAACAGATACAGCAGTAAAAATAGCGTTTTCTTATATTTTTTTTAAGAATCTAATAATTAATATCTTATTTACAATAAAAATCATGCCGGACGCACCTTTATTAATTTTTTTTTCAAGTGGACAAACAATTAAATCACATATCCACATCGGGAGGTATTCTCAAATCGAACCAAACACTCATGTAGTGTCAATAACAGCTTCTGTGATGTTTACAGTAGCTTTCCAGCGGTAAAAAATCAAAATGAACGAGTTAAAAACGCCAAAACGTACCAAACAGCTCTCCAGTTTATCGGGTTTTCCAAACACAGTTATCTTGGGCTAGCAGCTGGTTTAAAGCGAGATATTTGACTCGAGGCTCAGGTGCACAAACACACAACGATAAGGATTCGTCATTTAGATTTTTTTCAAGTTTATTTTTTAACCACATCTGATTTTTTGCTGATTTTCTACATTAATATTTTTATTTATTTCAAGCCTTAAGGTTTTGTTTTTAATTTAAAAGATGTCTGTACATTTTACTGTAAAGGATGGTACATATTTTTTGCAATTAGAAATTTTTTTTTTGTATAAAATTATTTTAAAATATTATTTAAATTAATTCATAATAAATAAAAATGATTGTTTTACAGTCAATTATTCAAAACAAAGAAAAAATAGCAAAAATGTTAATGACAAACTGCGAAATTTTCTTTTTTTTTTAAAAACGTTACTAAAAAATTTTGTTCTGTAAATATTTTTCTAATTTAAGAGATAGTTAAGTGATTTTTCGGCTACCTGGTCTTAAACGCGCGTTTCATATTTACTTACTGTTGAAAGACAATTTAAGCAAAATGAGTAAAATTTATGTTTATTTATTTTTTGGAACAGCTTGTGTGGTCAACTGAAAAGGTTTTGCGATGAAAAATGTGGCATTAAAAAAATTTAAAAAAATTATAAAATATACCGACTACCTTTCCGTGCTAAATTACAGCAGATTGTTAAATTTAAATTGCTATTGTAAATTTTTAAATAAATCCACTTATTTGCAAAACTTTATTAAAATATCGTACAAACCCATTTAAAATAATTTTTAATTTTTAGGACTTAATTTCTATTGTCGATCGAATATACGTTTAATAAGGTGTGCTGAAAACGATTAACCAGTAGTTGAATAGACGTAGACTCTCGGCTTTACATTAGAATAAGTGTGAAACCAACTCGAGTGAGAAATAGGTTTGGTGCTGATCCACGTTAAATCCAAATGCAAACATATAAACACGTGTGTAAAGTAAAACACGTGTAATGTGTGTATAATAGAAATATTTTCCGGTGAAAAAACTTTCTGACAAAAAAAAAATTCTTGGACTGATTTTTTGCCTATTGCAAATGATTTTTTTTTACAAATTTTGAAAGTATTTTGGTTTCGTTTTGTTGAAGTTCTATAAAAAGTTTGTTACTTTTGTGAATAATTTAAATTTTGTCACATGCCAACCTAAGTTTAAATTTATACTAAGCAAAATATTCAATCTCTTGTTTAAACCAGTGTAAATGCGCGAAAAAAAACTAATTAATTAATCTCGGTGACATTTCGGGCAGGCAGAGTCTATACCAGTTGAAGTTATTAGCCAGGTGCTGGCTGCTTAGGCCAAAAGACCCACATATTGACCAATTGATACGGGCATTTGAAAAGGCAAATATCGCATCAAGAGTTGGCCGGTACACTTCAAAGCAGCGCGGGGCTGTCATTCGCTGTTTAGCGCTGAATTAGGCTTTCTAGCAAAAATAAGGGAAGGTGTGGAAGTTAGTCAGTATAATGATTCTGATGTAATACCAATTTTTATTGGTGACATTAACGCGGCAAATAGTTAAATGATTTGACGCTTGAGGTATTTGAACTTTGAGTCATTTCTGATTAAGAATTTTTAAACTTCATTTTTGTTACGCAATCAAATTTTTATTTTTTATTGGGTGTATGTTTGTATTAACAAACTGGTAACGAGCTAAAATTGCACATTTTGATTAAAGGTTGAATTTAGTTTAACTTGAAACGTAAAATGTATTTGCAAAGTTTGCGGAAAATATATTGACTTACTGTTGTACGTGTAACTGCGTAAGTCAATACAGGCTGCTGTCTGAATGTTCTATAGACCGGCAAGACTTAGGAAAATAAAGTTCAAAACTATCTTATTCAAAAAAGTAGAGTAAAATAGCCTAAATACATTTTATTATCAAGTTTTATTTAGTGAAGCTGTTATATTTATTTTATGTTCAACAAATAGTTGAAGGTTTTTACAAGTACACCAAGTTTATATATTACAAAGTGTTATTTAAAAAATGGCGAATTTGGTTTGTTTTAGTTTATTAACTTTGGAACATACTATTTAAATAATTTGGTTATTTTTAAGTTTATTAATATTCAGAAGTAACATTATTACTATACTATCATTTTATTTAAGTATTAAGTAATTTTTTTAACAGTTAGTACTCTTGCGGTTTTACCTAAAATACTGAAAGTTTAATATATCGAAAGTTTACTAAGGCATTAGTTAAAACATTAAAGTTTAAAAAAATTTAATATTTTTAAATGAGTTCTAATATTTAATCTTAATAACAACAAATTTGTATAATTCCAAACTAAAAAAAGTAAATTACAGATACAATTAAATTGTAGATAAGCATAACTGGTTTACTAATGTATATCTTAGTATTAAAAAAATTATTTATTTTACAAGTTTTAATTTTATATGCTTGTTTAATCAAAAGTTAAGTTTAAATTTTAATATAAAATATAGGTGTTTTTTTAAATTTAAATGATTGTTTTTTAGTGAAATATTTTGTCACTAACTTAAGGATGTTTTTTATCACAACTTTTGTTTTTTGTAATAACCGGTAGTAATTTAGACAAATAAAAATGATTTTGCATTTTGTGATGACAACAAGTTGAATTTAATATTACGTGATTTTAGTAGAAATACTTTTTCGCCATTTTGTAAATTATTGAGTTTATGATTGAAACTTTTGCTAATCATTTTACAAAATTTTTATTAATTAATTAATTTATTGTTGGTAATAATAACTGTAATTAATGAGTTTTGTGTAGGTTAACAAATAGAAAAGTTATCCAAAAACTTACTCTTTTAATAATGGAAAATCACATTTTTTATCTTTTATAAAGTTATTATCATTATAATCTATAGTAATTTATTAATATAAATTGTTTCACAAATTTTATTTTATAAAACACATAAACAAGTTAGGCATTTATTTTTTTAATAAAGTTAAATTTTTATACCTGCTTTTATCTTAGGTGGTTATAATTTTTTTTCAAATATAAGTTTTTATAATTATTGGTTATAATTTTTTGTTACATTAAAGTGTGATATCGATTCATTTCTTACTACAATGAAAACTATATGCTTGGTTGTATAAAGTAATTTTGTAATTTTGTTTCAAAATATATTTATGTTAATATTTTAAATTGGATTTTATATACAATTTCGCTTGGTTGCATTACACAAATCCACATATATGAGTGCACTAGGGCGAACATTTTTTTAGAGTTTAATGCAATTATATATAAGGTGACTTAACGATTTATACAAAGGCAGCTCTTTTGCAACCTTTGTCTGAATAGAAATGTTCGATGTGTGAACAGGTGGATGCTCTTTTTTGTGTCGTTTGTTGATATTGTGACGTAACATTTGGACATATTGTCAGTTTGGCCAGATGTGTATTGAAAGCAAAAGAGAGAGCTTATATGCGACAATATCTAAAGGTAGTGGGGGTCGAATTCTTCGTTTCTTCTTCTTATTTGTTTAATGTCGTTAACGGAGAATTATATTTTTACAATGATTGTTTACAAGCATAATATGTGCAAAATTTTAAATTGAATTTTTAAAGTGGTCTTTAATTTGGATTTTTTTTTAATATGTTAATAACTAATAATTATTTATTAACTTTTTCGTTTGTATTTTTTGTCTTTTTTATATTTTTTTCTTATAAAAATATTGTTGTTTGGTTAAGCGAGATTTGTCATAAAAAATTTGAGATAAAACTACAATATAGGTGTCGACTGATGTCACTATTATAGTATTATGATGTATTAGGCATTGTCGAATGACAAATTATGACGTCAACGATTTTATATCAAATTGGAGTCTAGGGTGTCGACAGCAAAAAAATTACTTGAGTTCGTTAAAATAATTAAACATAAAATAATTTTGTAGAATGTGATATATTTAAATTTTAAAATTTTAAAATGAATTCCGCAAAAGAAACGCAACAAAAATGTTCTGACGATTTAGTTTTTTCCCATCAAAGGTTAGTTTACCAAAAAGAGACTATATGTAGTGTCTTTATAGCAAAAAATAAATAATTTTAAAACCAATTAATTAAAAAATTATTTTAAACTATTTTTTATTATAAATATTTACACTAAAAAAATTAAACTTGTGATTTTTTTAAAATTAGGCTAGTTATCTTTATAATAGAAATATAAAGTTTTGTTGTTATTTTTTAATAAAATATTTTTTAAGCAAAATTTAATGTCATTTTATTTTAAAATATCAATATTTGATTATAGTTTTTTTTTAAATTTTGAATATTGTAAATTTTTTTGTTTTAAATACAAATTTTCTAAAAACGTTTTAAAAACGTATTTATTTATAGTGAGGAAAAAATGAAGGAAAAGTCTAAGACTGCCGCAAGATCCAGACGCGAAAAGGAAAACTCTGAATTTTCAGAGTTGGCCAAAATGTTGCCCCTTCCAATGGCAATCTCTAGTCAATTAGACAAGGCTTCAATCATCCGACTTACCGCAAGTTACCTCAAAATGCGACATATTTTACCTGAAGGTAAGTACATAAAATAATTTATAACATTTATATATAAATTTAACAAAAGAATTGCCTTTAACTTATATATAAACCCCCACTGTTTTAGTTTATAAGTCCCTAGGCTTGATTGAAAGTTGTTTTGGTATATCTTTTTTGTATATTAAAATAATAAGCAATATAAAAACACATTGTTGTAGGTATTTAAGTGTACAATAAGTAAATTAAACAAATTGTTAAACATACAATGAGATGAATACTTATTAAATGTTACACAACATATTTAAAAGTTACAGTAACCTTTTGTTAGTATTTGATGCCATATTTGGTGTGTGTATATGCTAACATAGGCTTTTATTTAAAAATATAAGTAGAATGTTATACAAAATCGTTATAGAAACAAAAACGAGTATTTATTAGCCCAATTCTTCCACGAAATAAGCAAGCACGTAGCTTCTTGTTTAAAGTTAACAAACATGTTGAAACAAAAAGGCAATTATCTTGTCAACATTTATCAACTTGTCTTGATGGTTTAATTTACAAAATGGTGAATAAGCATACAGTAACTTTGGCATTAGGGCGTTAGAGATGAATTAAAAGCTTTTTGTTTGTTTGGTAATCTCTCCAGTGGGTCTTATAAACGTATAGCTACCGGGTTGAATAAATAATACAACCACTAACAATTTTTTAATTAAAATTTTTATAGGTTTTTCTGTTAGAATATTTTACTTTAACATTGGTGTTTTGTTAAAAAAATGTATGTAAAAACTTAAATTTTTAACTATATAAAATATACACTATTGCATACATACAATTTGTGGTGGTAGACTTCTTTAAAAGAATTAAACAGTTAAATTTTGATTAATTTTTTTTCTTTAAATAAATAGATATTTAAAAAAATTAGAATAAATTAATGATCTTGATAAACTTTTTAAATACAGGTTAATTGATAGAGTAAGTTATTGCATTAAAGTACAAATTATTCTGTGTTAAACTTAAGACTTTTTTAAATGTAACTTGTTACAGTAATTTGTTCAGATATTTCATTTTACTTCTTTTTGGAACAACACTTTTATTTATCAAAACTTCAATATTTCCCTACCCTTTATATTAACTGTTGATAGATGCACCAATAGGTGGTATAACACTTTATTTTTCTATATGGTATATGGTATGAGTATCGCCGTTTGGGTAATTCGCTTTTACTAAAAGGGGGGTTTGATGTTAGGTATAGTCTTCTTATTGACTGATTAGAAATAGAGGTGTAGGGCAAAGCTTTAATGAACCGAGAATGAATCAATAAGCTTGCTTTGAAGCTTACTTTGTGACCTAACAGAATTTGGCGTGAAATTGAAGTATCGGCAAGAAAAGGACATTCGTGATTATTTTAAGTTAAAAATAACCCTGTGTTTGGAACTAAATACATTTTGTGATGCCGTAATCCTTATATAAGTTTATATAAAATAATAATGATTTAAAAAATTCCAATGTAATGTAAATATTTTACATATTGGGTATCGACTACAACTTAAAAAATGTTTTACCTGAATATACTCTTGGATAAAACCTAGTAGATTTGAATTTTTTAAGTCCAATGACGTTTATGTATGGTCTAAGCTTACTCACTATCTAACTAAGTTGTGTCATCAAATTAAATCAGCTGGCGCAAGTAAGTTATGATTCGAACAGCAAACAATTTAGTTTTCCACTCACTTGCCTCAATTTACTGAAGGTAATATTACACCCCGCTCTTATTTACATAAAGGTGTCCATTTTCTTTTGTCTACGATCGAGTTAACCCTCGAGTCGTATCGCTTGATCTTCGCGGGGTTAGGGTAACGAATTTACCGCAAAGAATTTCGGCGTGCGATGTTATCTTGATACTGAACTTGACGTTTAAATTAAGGACGTTATTGCTAGGGAGGTTAAGATAAATTAAAAATAAGGTTATTGTACTTTTACTTTTAATTTGTTTCATTAGTTGTTGTGTTTGAAAATATAAAACCAATCTGTCAAAACTGTAATTTATTAAAAAAGGAAAAGTATTAAATTTATTTAACTTTAATTACATGACCACAGTTTAATTAAATAAAAACTATTTATATTAAATTGTTGGTTTGTAACATTATTTAATATTTATACCTTGTTAAAAACAACGCGGTAAGTTTGCGGTCTTAATTTTAATATTTTAAGTAGAACTGTCGACCCTTAAAATTAATTGAATTAGAGGAAACTTATGATAATCCACTTAGCTTTGTTTTGTAAAGCCTAACTCGTGGGAGTTAAATAACATTATAACACCTTTCAAATAACTTGTATTTACGTTTAAACTATGTGAACATCAATTTAAAAAATTTAATAATTTTTTGTGAAGATTTTTCTTTACGAAAAATATATCTGTTTGGTGACTTTTTATTGGTATTAATTAATTTATTGAAAAAAAAGTGTTTTAATTACATAAAAATGAAAGAGTATTTAGTTTCATATTAATATTGTTTTATTTTTTTTTATTTTTATAAAAAAATTTTAATTATTATTTTAAAATTTGCAATATCTTAAAAATACCAAAAATTTAAAATTTATTTAAAAAAAAATTAAATTATATTTCGACAAACTCTGTACACCTGGTTTACTGCCTATAGCTTTTCAATAGGGAAAGGTAAAAATCTTTGAAAGAAAAGTGATAATCCTTAGCACACAACAACCGTTAACGCACTGTTTAAAGTGCTTAGATTTTCACTTTAGAGCAGCTTAAAAATGCTTTGGGTGAGTTAAGTTAAGGCCTTGATGTCTTTTTGCAGTTAACGTAATTCAACTTTTTGTGAAAATCTATATAATAATTAGTGGTTTTTGGTCGGTTTTCTATTTGTGGAATTTTCACTTTCCAGATGACAAGTTGTTATGTGCCGTTTCTATTGTTTTCTCATTAGTCACCGGGTTGTAGTGACACAATGGCACACCTGTTCAAATTCTCTTGCATTCTTATCAAACCTTCTTACTCCACTTTTCAGCGAGAGTTCGCTCCTTTTGCGCGTGTGTGTTTTCCAGCTTACGCTAACCGGATTAAATTAGGTATATTATGTCTTACAAAATATCTTCCTACCTTCAGTGTTTAACGTAAGGTGTTTTCAAAATACAACGAACACCACCGGTGGAGACGGACATTTAGCACTTCGACAAACAGACAACAACTCCATTTGCGAGCATTAACAGCTTTGATGTATGACAGATTTATTTTTTAAAAGTATTGTTGGTTTTTGATGTAAAAAGAACCACATCAACTTGTCGAGAATATGTATTGTGACACATGGTTCACACGGTTGTGTTTTTACAAGCGAATGGTGTCGCTGTAATCCGAGGGGATTAAATCACCTCTGCGCACGAAGGGGCTTTTGTGAACGCAACGTCGGACTGTTGTTTGTTGTACTTGAAATAAGTGAAACTAGGTTTAAATCAAAGGTAAATAGTCACTTCTATGTGAACATCTGGCCGATTTTGTTCCGATAATGGAGGGCGGTTTTATAATCTTTTTATTTTTATGTCGTTATTCTTGACGTTTTCAATAAAGACTGATTTTCGAATAAATTTACGCGCAATTACAAAAATATTTTATTCTAAAAAACATATTTTTATGGTACCCTTGGTTTTATTAGTATTATATTGTTTTGGAAAATTATATTTACATTTATATTTAAAAATTAAATTTGCATTTACATAAATGCAAAAAAATATATAAAAAATGGCCTCCGAAAATATTTTATTGCTTGTAGTTAAACTAAAAAGAATAATTTTTTTTATTATTTTACTATAAGTGTTGGCGTTATTTTATTATCTCTTTAATATACATTTGTTTTTTAAATTTGTTATAAAACCTTTTTGTGTAGACATCCCACAACCTCACCCCCACCTACAACAATATTATCCCAATTACAACTGGGGCCGAGGTATAGGGGGCAGTAGGGGCCACCCTGGCGAGTTTTTAGCATCTCACCTTCTCCAGAGTTTGGATGGATTTTTATTTGTTCTTGGAGCTGATGGGAAAATTATGTACATGTCAGAAACAGTTTCAGTTCATCTTGGATTGTCACAGGTAACAAAAAATTTTTTTTTAAAATTTTTAACTAACTGTTACATTTTTTTTCATACCGTTGTACGATGTTTTAAAAAAAGCGGTGTACTACTGTATTTTTAAATTTTAAGTTTCAAATTTCTATAAAATATAGATAAGATAACAAATACCACGTAAAATAAAACCTTTTGCAGTTTAAAATAGAACTAAAAATCTGTTAAAAATTTTTGTTTTGTATCTAAGATTTTTAACTTCTCCCATTGGTGTACTTGTGTTGCTATATTCTGATTTTGTTTTGTTTTAAAAAAGTATTATAAGTTTTTTTGTAGAATATATTTTTGCGACGCAATGCATATGGTAATATAAAATAATATTTATCGTTATCTATCCTGTATTTTTATTGAAAAAAAACAAAAATTCTTTTTTCATTCTATTAAAATAAAGTTAATATTAAAAGTCATATGTTCTTATATTAATGAAGGTTTAGTTTTGTTCGTAAATAATTCGCTTGGTAAAATTTTAGAAATGAAGTATTTGGCATATCATTGTCAATATCCATAACAATGTGAATTTTAAGGAAAGCTTTTTAATTCTAATTTCTCTCTTAAAGTTTTTTTTAATTTTTTGACAAGCAGGCATCTAAAAAAGGCTAAAAACAAATTATATTTTGTATGAGCAATGTTGATTTGCTAAAACAGTTTTTTGTGTTTCTTTTAATCTTTGTAATTTCTTGTTGGAAACTGTTTTTATAATATTGTAATTTAAAAAAATATTTGTTCTTGTAAAAATAAGCAATTCTGTAAAAAGTAATACTTGTTTTATGGCATATATCTTTTTAAAATTTTTAAATTCGAGCTACAGAATATAAATTTATTTTTTTTTGTTATTTTTATTTTATTTTTTACTTAAATCAAGAACAATTTCCATTTTTCAAGGTCGAATTAACAGGAAATAGTATTTATGAATATATCCACCCGGGAGACCACGATGAAATGAAAACAGTGTTAACAGCTCCATCCCCTCCTTGCACGGTAACTTATTTGTTTTCTTCTTAATTATAAGTGAAGTTAATTATTAAATATTAAAATCGCCTTCGCAGTGTTTTTGTTGTTGTATTAAAGCTAATATTTTAACCCTTTAAATATAATTGTGGCGTTGTTAAAATTAATAGTTCTTTGGCAAAGTTGTCCATATAACAATTTCGTGTAATAATCAACATTTTTCAAAACAAAATTTTTGTTTAAGTTGTCAAAAGTGTATCTTTATTTTTAAAGAAAAGTTATTTAATAAAGCAAAAATTTAACTATACTAGAATATTTATAAGCGAGAGTTCTTTTTTAAAATGGCGTCGTTTATTTTACTTTTACATCTTGCATACTTTCTTGTAAGCCTCTATATTCCGGATTAAGTGTGTTTAAATGCATTTTTAAATCCAATCAAGAAAATAAAAAGTTAATAAAACTAAAGAAATAAATCACTTATAAAAACTTTTCACAATTATGCTAAATAATATTTATTTTAGATTAAGTAATTCAGCAACTATTTTTTTATGCGAAATTTGAGATAAAAATAACATAACTTTTTGTATTAAAATTTTATTTAATAATAAATTTTTATCTTTACAATAGAATAATTCTCATCCGCAAATATATCCCGAATACGAAGAAGAAAGATGTTTTTTCACAAGGATGAAATGTGTTTTGGCGAAAAGAAATGCTGGTTTAACAAGCGGTGGTTACAAGGCAAATTGAGTTAAAATTCGTTTATTTCAAAAATATTTATTAAAATATCGCTAATCAATATAGAAAGGAAGCGATCAATTTTTTTATAGTATTGTATTTAAATTCACGCTGATCTCATACAAATATATATTAAATTTTAAAACGATTTTTTTTTTTTGAAATTTTTAAGTGATAATTATGGAAAAAAATCGAATACAGTAAACTAATTTAATCATTTTATATTTTAAAAACAACTTCTTTATGTTCTGTCTAAAATTTACGAGTAAAAATTTTAAATAATATTGGTATTTTTTGTTAGAAAAATAATAACATATGATTTTAGAAAACGTTATAACATGCAAAATTTAATTTTTTTAAAAACAAAAATATTTAACATGTTTGTGAATGCCTAATGCTGGTAGTTATAAAAAAGTATTTTTTTAATTTATGATTTTTAAAAATAATATTTTGTATGTAAAAAAAATTTTAAAAACTATTTTTTTCTCTAAAGGTGATTCATTGTACCGGGTACATTAAAATTCGATATTTTATGTTCGATCAATTTGATGGCACTGGTCAGGGCTGTTATCACAATGTGGGCGTGGTTGCCATCGGCCAATCCTTACCTGCCACGTCATTGACCGACGTCAAACTGTATTCAAATATGTTCATGTTTCGTGCAAGTTTGGATTTAAAATTAATTTTTCTTGATCAACAGTAAGTTAAAATATTTTTTCTTAAATCAAACCAAAAAAATTTTTTTTTTGATGTTTAAATTAAATGGGCTAAGAATTCTAACAACTCTTTGTTAAACAGTAATAGTTTTTGCATTTATTTTTTCAAATTGTTTTAAAAAATAGTTTTGTTTAAGAGTATCACATTTACTTGGTTATGAGCCTCAAGATCTAATAGAGAAAACACTTTATCATTACGTTCATGCGCTTGATGTCGTGCCTTTAAAAGACGCTCACCAAAAACGTAAATATTTAAACTTTTTATGTTTTACTTTACATTACTATGGTTTTGTGAGTTTGTTTTCCTAAGACTAAGGCTATTTAGTATTGCCCTTTTTTCATTATTTCAAATAGATTGGTTATTTATTCCTGCTAAATTTTATCAGTTTTTTGACTAGTAACTTGCATTGGCTTATTTTTAATACGCTTTCAATTCGTTTTTTTCAACTACAATACAAAAAATTCACCATAAAAACTATCTTTTAATTTAGTTTTAAACAAGGGCCAAGTTAAAACCAAATATTACCGATTTCTAACCCGAAGCGGCGGTTGGGTCTGGCTACAAAGTCACGTGACTATTGTTCACAATAGTCGTTCTTCGAGACCCCATTGTATTGTCAGTGTTAATTATGTCATAAGGTAAGAATAAGTTAATAAAGGAGTTGTGTGTAGATTTGCAAAATATTTAAGTATGATTTGTATTGCATTCAATAGACTTTTAAAACAGTGTGTATATGTATAAGTCCTATATGTTATATTGATATTTAAGTTCATAACATTTTACATTTTTAGTGAAATTGAAGCAAGGGGTAAAGTAATTTCGTTAGAACAAACAGAACCCTCCAAAGTTTTTAAATATACCTCAGCTATTAAATCCAACTCTTCCAGCCTTAAAAATCGTAAAAAGAAACAGAAATACAAGTCGAATTCGTCGAGTAGCAAGAAATACAATTCCAAGTTAAGATCTCACGATTTGACGTTGCGTAAAGGTCGTATGACGTCACCAAATGAGAACAACAAAGAAGGCTCTGACGTCACGGAAACCAACAAAATTTCACTCGAAGAAAAAAATCATCACCCCTCACACAACAAAAATAACTTCGACGTCAGTTGTACAAGTGCAGATAGCTGTGACGTAATCGAACCATCGCCTACGTCATCAGAAAACTACCAGGGCAACCGGCACAACCACCCTGCGTTTGTTGACCAAATGTCGGAATATTACCACACGAAGTCCGACCGCCATCTGGCGGACATAGATAAATACAAATCCTACCAACACCCGATGTATAACGCGTACCACCACCCTACCACACACGTGATATATCATTTACATAACCACCAACACCACGGTATACTTAATGAACGTGAACACCAACGCTCACATCCATACTACTACTTGCCGAATCAACGAAGCGTAGGTAAGGTTACTTTAAATAAAATAGACTTTTAAAAACAAATTGAGTTTTTGCAAATTAATTTTTTTATTTACACTGGCGTGTATTACTCAGTATACTTTTTTTGTAGGTTTTAACTACCCGAGACACTCAAGTATGAAAACTCACAACACGGAATTTAACAACGATTATTATAGAGGTTTTTCCGCAGAAAATCAACATACTGAAAACGACTGGACTGAGGCAAGTCACCGAGAGAAAAATTTTTACCTCGAAAAAACAAACTCAGCTGGCGATGTGGCCAACACGTCTTGCCAATTTTCGTCTAGAAAGAATTATAATGAAACATTTTATGATATAGCAAGGCCTGCGACCAACTTTGCCTACGCAGCTAACGTTACAATGTACGTGCAGGACGAAAGAACTAAAGCTTATAAATCGAAATATGGCAGTTATCTACAGACTTGATTTTACCTTTGATTTTAAATTTTATTTAAAATTTTTAATTACAAAGTTTCTTTATTTTTGTTGATCTTTCTTTTAATAATAAGCGCTGTGCGTTACGTAAAATAACATCGGTATGTTTGTTAGAAAAAGGCAATGCTGATTTAAAGCAATCTAGTGAATAGGATTCGATTTCGGTAGTTAAAATACACTTATTATTAAATTAGTTCAAGCAAAAACAAATTGTTATACAATGGGTTTTAATTTTTTGTTAAAAAATTATGATAATGGAATCCTATGATTTAAAACAATTACAAATAGGATGTGATATTATTTCCATGCAATATAATTTATTATTTCATTTCCGGTGGGAAGTTCAACAGTATTTTTATCAAGAAATTCTAATAGGGCGTAGGCTTATATAGAACTAAGACGATTTTAACTAGTTAAACAGTGCTATAAAGAAAACGTTATTTTAATGCTAAGAATGTTGATACAATTTGTTCTAATCACGCTTGCGACGGTTGCAAATGCAAATTTAATTTGCGAAGTTGGAACACAAATTAACGACGAACCTGATAATTTTCAGATACAAACCTGCAAACGCTGGGAGGTAAAACTATTTAGGCAAAGTTTAAATTTGTCTTATGTACGCGTAAACTATAAAATAGCCTTTAAATATTTTATATTAAGCTTAAAACAAAGACCAAGCTGGCTGTTATACGCGCAAGGTTCATTTAACTTTGTTTTTAGAATAAATTTGGCTTAATTTGTGTGAGTGTTTAAACAGTAACATTAATCTTAAAATAGTAAGTTATTGAATCACAATAAGCTTCGTTTATAGAATACATGCCAAACAAGATGGACAACCTACGAAGATGGTAGACAACATATCGAGAAACGTTGCAAAAACACGAAGTCATGTGCTTCAAACTCAAATGGAAATCCTACAAACTGTTGGTCGGACAACAACTTAGACTCAAGGGTAATTACATTGCTCCTTACACATTACTTAGGTGTATAATGCTTTTGTAAGTAAACTTCTTTTTAATTTTAGAACCGACATTGCTACTCTTGTTGTAAATATGATAGATGCAACGACTTTGATTTTATTCCATCGCCCAATGGCTTAGTTTCGGTAAATTCTAATAAATGTAGGGTATCATAATATACAAAACAGAAAGATATTTTTATAAAGTTTTAGTTTTATTTTACAATGGTGATGATTAAAGTATATTGTGTACAGGTTTTCCAATATAGATTTCAAAATTATGAAAGTTTTGACCGCGATTGGGCAGATTATAAAAGCGGATTCGGCAATTATCCAACCGGTGAATTCTGGAAAGGTAAATTAGCAGAAATGTTTGGTATCATTACAATTAATTGTACGAAAGCTTACTAATAAATTACTTTAAGCAGTCAATTTTAAAAGAGTGAATATTTAAACTGGTAAACTTTTTTAACTTGATTAATTTTTTGATTTACACATTCAGGACTTCAGTATCTTCATGAGTTAACCAACTACTACACATGTCGCTTAAGAATTGACATTCAGTGGTTCGACTTAGATGTGGAGTGGGGAGAATGGTCGTAAGAAAACTCTATTAAATATTTTACCAAATCTTAATATTAATATGTTAAATTTGTGCGTGGCAAAATTGTTTTAAACGTTTTTTTTTTAAATTTAAGATCCTTTGTTGTCGAACGCGAAGCTGAATTTTATCATTTAAGGGTGGGAAACTTTACGGGAACATTAACGAATGGAAATACTTTTCTGAGCGATGTGCCGTTTTCTACAAGAGACATGGACAACGACTGGTAAAACAAGAATAATACTTAAGTATTTAAATAAAATATATATCAAAAATACCAAAACCCAAACGCTAAGAATTACTTTTTAGGAGTGGTCGAAATTGTGCTTTGGAAGAGGATGGTGGATGGTGGTTTGATGATAATTGCCAAATACCGGAGAGTTTAAACGGAGAAATTCGTACCTTCGGAATGAGAAAGACAAAGATGTCAGCTATTTGTGTTACACTGGAAGATCTGTATCCAGTTACTCCCATATATTAGTAAACACGTGTGAATTGTTGACTTAGCTAGAATTACGGTGCGACATAACCGGTGCTATTTAAACAAACGGTATATATAAAATCGTATATAACAAAAAGTACTTGCAAAATAAAATAAAATGTATTTTCGTTATTGATGTAGTTTCGCTTGGATAACTTATCGCCACGTTGTCAAATGTGATATAACAAAATTCTAGTCGCAAGTTCTGTTTTTTAATTTTTTTCTTTATTTGTATTTTACTATCAAAAATATACTAACCTTGCTTAAATTTTTTTCATAAAAATGCCGTTGATGTTTATTTGTTAAACGCACCTGAACAAATAAAAATTTAAGTTTAAAAAAAGTTTTATTTGGTAACTTAGTGTTTTTTCAAACGCGGGAAACCATTTTATCCATAGAAATCATAATTTATTTGTTATTGTCAAGATTAAAATAAATGTAAGCTGGTGACTCGATAAACCACATTTTGCGTAAGATTTAAAACAAGTTACAACTATTTTTTAAAAAATATATAAAAATAAGCAAAGTATTTAAAAGTAATTTAGCTTTGTAACTGTCAGAAAGTTGTTAATTTAAAAAAAAGATAAGAGTTGCCTGTAAATTTTTATTTTGTATAATCGAAAAAGGATTTTTAAGGTTAACAAATAAGTTTATGCACAATGTCAGTGAATTATGCATCAGGTTTATCACCCTACATAAATAAAGGAAAATGTGGTCAACCAGAGGTAAGTATATACAAATATAAGTTATTTACCGGCAGCGTCTGACTGTCTGAGCGTGGTGTCAGGGTGTAGTGGAAAGAACAATTGCTACACCACCATGAGGTCGTGGGTTTAATCCCCACTGCTCTCATGCTGTAGTACTCTTGAGTAAGGCGCTATAAACAGTATGAACTCCTGCTGAGCCAGCACTTAATCAGCAGCATATTTACCGGGCAACAATAATCTATAATATCCCAAACTGCTAAAGGCAACTCGAGACTGGGTCGGAGTAACAGTTGTTACTCTATGTTCAAGTTGCGCATTCAACTTTCCCACATCGAGGATAAAGATATATACAAAAAAAAAATTTTTTTAAATATATGAAATTTAAATTTCACCACTAATGTTTAATAAGTTACCTTCTAATCTTTCTGTGTAACGAATTAGACTATTATTTTACTATTTATGTTATTGTATATGATTCAAAATTTTTAGTTTAAATGGTTTTAGTTCTCTATGTTAAATATTTGTAGTTCAAAAAAGTGTTTTTAATTTTTTATATAGATGGTTGATACTGAGCAAGATATAATCGATAAAGCTCATGAACTTTCTGAAATGATTCGGTCGAGTAAAATCGTTGTTGTACACACTGGTTTGTAAAAGTTTAAGTGTTGATTATGATTTCAATATAATCCAATCTGGAGAGTAGGGCAGTTTTCTACGAGATGTCGTGCGTGCAAGCGTAAAAAATGGCGTCACCGCGCTCTACTTGTGCACACTTGATATACGTTTGCATGTTTTACTTAAATATGCTACCACAAGGCGTCAGTATTGCGCGTGTGCGAATTTTTTTAAAAACCAGGCATGCAAAACTTTAATTTCAGGCGTGCGTTTTTTTCACTGAAAAAAATTTTGTGCTTGCACGCTGCCCTACTTTCCAGACTGGAATATAATGTAGTTTAACTGTTTAAAAATTTATGTTTATGGCCTAACACTTAATCATATACCCTTGTTGCAATGTCTGAATGCAGTTATTAAATATTAGGAATAGCATAAAACTTCTCTTATCTTAAATATGTTTAGTTTTATTGATAATATTGTAGAGAATTAAGCACAAACTTTATTTTAATTATATACATTTAAAATTAGTTTAGTTTTTAAATCATGCAAAATCCAACTAATTGTATTTTAGACTTAATGTTTTATTTTTTATTTAAAGGAGCTGGGATAAGCACTGCAGCTGGAATACCAGATTTTAGGGGACCTAAAGGGGTTTGGACCCTGGAAAACAAAGGGGAAACACCCACAAGTGATATCAAATTCGATCAAGCTATACCCACATTTACACATCGCTTATTGGTAGAATTGGAAAAATTGGGTTTGTGTTTAAATATTTAAAAATGTTTAATTTGGTTAAGTTAAAGGTATAAAAAATTAGTAAACATAACAATAACAGAAAAAATATTTTAAATTTTTTTATTATTTTTTAATTCTTTTTAGTTTTCACTGTCTATAGTGTTATCTTTGTTTTATTATTTTGGGTTATATATATAACTTTCTTAAATTACCACCAATTTTATATATGCATATAATTATATTTATACAACTGGAGTAAATTGTAGGTTTGATTCATTTTATTGTGTCACAAAATGTTGATGGACTTCACCTACGTTCCGGTTTTCCCAGAGATAGATTAGCCGAACTGCATGGTAACATGTTTTCACAAAAATGTCAGAAGTGCCTAAGGTAAGTCAATTTTAAAGCTACAAAATCCCTTATCTTTAAAAGTTTAACATATTTTACTTATATGGATCTAATTGTTTAAAGGATTTAAATTGTTTATATCACTAGGGAATATATTCTTGGTTATGTAGCGCCAACGATGGGTTTGAAATTTACCGGAGAAAAATGTAAAGTAGAGAAAAAACGTGGATTGTAAGTTCACCTTTTACCTAAGCACCTAAGATAATAAATACCTAAGGTTACAAATATTTTTTTAATTTTTGTTTTTTTTAGATGTCGAGGTCACTTAAAAGACACAATATTAGATTGGGAAGATGCTTTACCAGTTGATGAACTTAATTTATCCGAAAAATTTTGCAAATCTGCAGACTTAAGCATTGTTATTGGATCTTCCTTACAAGTAAACATACATAAAATATCTTAGTACATTTTAATTAATTTTTTATAGAATATATATACAAAAAAATAATTTATTTTTTATTGTGTGTTTTTTGTTTTTAGATTGTTCCAGCTTCTGGTCTACCCTTGTTTACAACCAGAAATGGAGGAAAACTTGCAATAATTAATTTACAATCAACTAAACAAGATAAACATGCACATCTTAGAATTTATGGGTAAAAGAATTATAATATTGGAAAATTTTTAACCTAAGTAATAAATAATTTTTCTTGTTATATATATTTTATAAAAAAAATATTTTTTTAGTTATGCTGACGATGTTATGAAAATTGTTGCCTCTGATTTAAATATAGAGGTTCCAGAATATACCGACCCTTCTTTATGTCTTTATTCTTCGCATCCAATTCCTCCCCTTATGATCCACGAGAAAAGAAAACATCAGGCACGAAAAAGAAAATTCGGGGATCCTGTTGCCAATCCTATAACAGCAACAAGCAACACAGAATTTAAAATTGAAAACAAACTGGTTAAAAAAGAAGAAAAAAAGGAATTTCAAGTCGAAGTTATAGCAACGGACCTTTCATTTATTGACGATTTAACGAAATTTGAATAAAACTTTTAATTTTGTTTATTAATTATGTTTATTCAAGGTCTTAGTAACTATGTTTCTGCACAGTTTTGATATTTTAGTTTTTTGTCGCCTTTTTAATTTAATTTTATACTTTTTAAATTTAATTCCTTAAACACAACTACTACAACAAAACATTAATTATAAATTTTTGTAAAGAAATAATTAAGGATTTTTTGCAATGTTTTTGGCATTGTAAAATCTAACTTCTGTATATTTACAACATATTTGCACTTTAATGTTAATATGATTCTCAACTGATTTTGTCCAATATATTTAATTAAGTTTTTAAAAGTTTTTCATTTTGATTTACAACATTTTTTTTTTAGATACGTAGGCGATTTTGTTTTAAATTTAATTGTTTGGATTTCAATGTCAGTTTTTGTCACTGTTGGATCTACAAGGTTTGATGGTTTAACAGAGCTGGTGATAACAAAACCTATAATTCAGGTAATTAGATTTTAAATAATATCAAATTTTTGGTGCAATTACTTAAAAAATAGTTTTTGATTTAAAAATGAAGTAGCATACAGCAGGTATATTTGTCTTATGTTTATTTATTTTTTACTATAATCAACTGCTTAACTATTGTTAAATTATTTTTTCTTGTGTTTTGTAACTTAGATTCTTCGAAGTCATGGCTACCAAAAACTAACCGTTCAGTTTGGTAAAGGAATTCAAGAAGTTGAAAATATTAAATTATCAGATTTTACTGTGGAAGGTTATCGATATAAATCTTCAATTTCAGAGGATATTAAAAGTGCTGACTTGGTTATTAGCCACGCAGGTATTTATTAGTGTGGCATCCGTTTTTTTTATTTTAAATAAAATATATATAATTGATTTACAGTGAAAAAACGTTGACATTACTGACTGTTTACATAGTACATCTGTTATATTTATAGTTAAAAGTTTTATTGTTAAAAATATTTTGTTGTTATCTATAAAACTATTTAAATTTGAATACTACTACCTTACAACATACTAGAATATAAAATTCCGTAGCAATTTATGTTTACAAATTGGAATGAATTGACAACGGAATAAAAAAATGTATAACTAGTCCTATTTGTTTATCTTAAGGCGCTGGAAGCTGTCTAGAAGTTTTGGAGGCCAAAAAACCATTAATAGTTGTTGTGAATGAGAAGTTGATGAACAATCATCAACTTGAACTAGCTCAACAACTTTACAAGGACGGCCATCTTTTATACTGTACTTGCAGGTTAATTAAATTTATAAAAATCAATCTTTTGTTACTTTTACAAAACTTTATCTTATATTACACTCAAACTATTCATTTTGTAAATAATTCTTTAAAGGATTTTTAAGTTTTATTTTTTAAATCAACAGCTTTGTTTTTTAGCTGTAAATGTTTTTTTTTTAGTTAAGGCAATTTATTTAATTTTTTTCCTAATAGTGAATATTTTTTTCTAGCACACTTCTTTCAACATTAAAAGATTTAAAGTTGGATACTTTAAAACCTTTTCCATCTCCGAAAGCTGCCCAGTTTGCTCTAATCTTAAACTCGCATTTCCAAATCTAAATACTAAACTCTGAATTTTATAAAACAATTAAACAAAAATGAGTCGATCTGAATTATTGAATGCTGCTGAAAAAGGCAAGGAGGAATTTTATTCATTTTTTAGCGGTCTTGAAATAGGTCATAACGAAACTATTTTAGTTGCAAAGAAAAAATCAAATCGTATGGTATCAACTTTGAATGATATTTTACAAGAACTGAACAAGAATCAAATTGAACAAATATGGTCAAATGTGTTTGTTATTTGCACTGAAGTGTTAAAAGATTATGCCAGGGCTTTTAACTCGTCCATCGATCTTCCTGAAAATGAGGACAGACAGAAAGAAAAATTTGACAGAATTTACTTGGAATTACTAAACATTGTTGCACTTTGCATAGCTGCATTGCAGTTAGATTCAATGAACACTATTCCCAATTTTATCAAAACTGTTTCAATATTACACACATCTATGTTAAATCTTAACAGCGCTGCTGTATCTAAAAAGTTGTGTGAAATGTTTTTGTTGTGTTGGCAAAAAGAATTACCCAATAAAGAGGGGTTGATAATCAATCCTTTAATTTATCTCTTATCTTCCTACCTTGAAGTTCGTTTACAGCCTAAACAGCAATCCAAAATTGCTCTGATAGAAATCTGCAATTTTCAAAAAGCAATTGCAAGTCTTGATTTATCTGAAGAAGCAATTGCTAAAATCAAGGACATTGAACTAAAGGAAAGTGTAGTTGAACTTCGCCAACTGTTGATTTCTTGTTCTTTACATCCAGGTTTTTTAAAAGGGGCAACAGGTCGCAAGTTTGTTGCCCACGTGATGCTTATACACACCGATGTCATGAAATGTGTACATCGAGCAATTAGTGCTAATATTCCAAAACAAACCAACTTCAGTTACCTAGAAGGTTATGGATATATTTACCATATAGCATGGATGCTAGGTTCTGATGACTTTAAGTTAATCATAGAGGAATTTGGAATTCAGGATATCATGTATTGTTCATTGCATTCTCCACGGCAAGATCCGAATATATTTTCGTTATACCACCCTATTTTGAAGGGTATCATTGAGCATAAGAGTTCGCTTCAAGTTCACCATATGCTTACAAGGTTATACAACCCAATTATTTGGAGAGCATTGAAGGCCAGAAATGCTATGGTTCGAGCAAATGCTGCTGAAATACTGTTTGATGTTTTTCCCCTTACTTTTCCAACAGAAGGAGGAAATCAAAGCCATGAAAGAGAGCAATTCATCGTAAAGCAAATAAATGCAATTAAGGATCTTGTAAATGATAACTATCCACAAGTGCGCTGCGTTGCCATTTTGGGTTTGTGTAGAACTTTGGAAATCTATTGGGATATTATTCCATCGAAATGCATTGCCGAGCTGCTGCAGTGTGTTTTTAAGACCTGTGCATTCGATTCAAGTTCTGTGCATGTTAGAGAATCCGTTTTTAAAGGAACAATCATCTTGCTTAGAAATCTGTGTGCTCACCCAGTTCTGAAAAAGCTTCTTCCCAGTGTGGGACAGTGTTTGCATGACACAAGCGAAAAAGTAAGAATTTCATTTGTCGACATGCTCCTGGAAGTGAAAGAAATCAACATGATTGCATTTTGGAAAATTTGCCCAGTCGAAAATTTGCTGGCGCAGTTGGAAGTAGAAAACAAAGCAGTGAGTAAAAGGTTGGTAAACTTGCTACATGGTTCCTATCTTCCACAGCCAATGGACTTTAAATCCTGGACCACGAGAATGCTTTGTTTTTTAAAACACAACATAATTGCTGCCAGAAAGTTTTATCTGTATTGTAATAAGCTAACAGCGAAAGAGTGTGGTTTATTCATAAACGAAATTTGTTGCACGATTTGTGGCGCAATAGGTAACCAACAAGAAGAAAATGTGGATGCTTTTAATGATCCGAATATTATTGCGGGTTTTCTGGAAGTGATTTGTGTACTGTGGAAAACTTTCGAAACTAATTTGGCTCGTGAAATGAAAAACAAAGCAAGTGATAAGGAAGGGGAAGATTTAAGACTGATTATGAAAAAACTAACAGTCAAGACTCTGCCTCAAATGACTCACATGTGCTTTAGGGAATACCATGATGAACGATGTTTAAATGCTTTACTCTTGATCTCTTCCTATCTTCATCCTTCCAGTATTCCTATTTTTAGTAAGGGGATTATCCCGAAACTTCGCGACTTGCCTGAACTAACTTCGTCATCTTATTATTCCATGTTGATTAAGTGTATAGGGGAATGGGGGTGGAATAAGGAGCTGTTGGAACTTATCTGTGAGTGGATGAAAACATCCCTGATCGAAAAAGAAAACACAGATTCGGCTCTATCTAAAACGAAATCACGAAGATCATCGAAAAGATTGTCAAAAAAGCCTAAACCAAAATCCGTACAATTTAATGTCGAAAAAAGAGATTCTAGACCAGACCAGGCTTTAAACTATCTGTCAATATTGCTGGAAAATAATATGCGGACAGTATATGCCAGTGAACCTTGTAGGCAATTACTGTTTGAATTGATTGATCACTTTAAAAAGATTAAACAAGAGATAGAAACCAAATTACACGGCCAACCTGGCAAATACACAAAATGGAATGACTCGATGCTGTTTCGGGCTCTGGCGATATTTTGCAAACTTTTATCAAGTATGCATTTGTCATTAAAAGCAACTTCCGAAAATGAGGAGGATGTTAAAGAATGTGCTGCTTTGATAGAAATTTATTCTCTAATTGATTGGTGCGAAAAAGAAGTTATAGGTTCACTTAGTTTGTCGTCGCAACTATTCCAAGATCAAAGTTTGTCTACTTCTTTAATTACAGCACCCTCTTCACAACAGGTTTTAGAACAAATGTCACTCGCTAAAATGGCATTGGATGTATGTTTTCCTGCTTTACTTCATCTTATTGAGAGCGGGGTTCCAGTCAAAGAAAGAATTTTACAGTTTTTGGAAGTTTTCCTTGAGACAGGTAAAAGTGAATACATTTTTATAATTTATTAGATTATTTAAAAAAGTAACTTTAAAACTGTGCTTATGTTGGTGATTTAAAAGCACTGACATTACTATACTTAAAATTGCAAACACTTCACTATTTGCACATAACCTATTTAAGTGCAAAGCCTTTAACAATATATATCTGGCAACTTACTCTATACCCCTGCGTACTGTAAAGCTGTTGATAAACTTAAACTTAACCTGTGCCAGATGCTTCCCCTAACCCTCTGTTAATTTGGCTGCGAATAGACTACATATCGGTGTTAGATCAGTTACAAGCTTTGATAATATAAAGGATAACATATTTATAGAATTAAATCTTTACCAAGTAAGTTATTTAAAATTAGGGTAAACTTTTTGATTTTTTTGTACAGGTACGAAGGTTGTGGATTACATTGGATTTGTGCTAGCCATGTTTGACAAATTACATCGAGGACTACTCACTCTAAATTGGGCACAATCTGATCAAGATAGTTTTAGTAAACAAAAGGAAAACATGCTTGCAAGTTTTGATTTGATTTTAGTAACTTTAATGTCTTACAGCAGAAAAAGTCCTGAAGGCTTTCATCAGGTAGGTTATCTTGTTTTTAAGCTCAGAAAATTAGTTTATTTTGTTTTTTCCACCTTTTGTATAGTTTTGAAACCTAAACACTACGATCATGATGTATTTTGTTCACATTAACTTCTGCAAAATAATTGTTTTTCTGGATTTATATAAAATCTGTTCTTGTATATATATTTTTCTGTAGAGCTTTAAATCGGAAATTCGCGGCAATCTACTCCATGTACTACAGCGCGAGTTTCAGTTGAGCAGTGGGTTAACAAAAAAAACTTATCATCACATTACAACAAAGCTAATATCCTCCATTCTCTCTGATTTACATCATCATATTTGTAATTCGCAAACCTTTCACATGAATGATAGCATAGCAGACTTACCAGAGTATTGTTCTTGTGTTCTGCCTGTTGTTTTGGGGACATCTGCCGAATGTGATTATATTTTCTCAAACACAATTCCCCAGATTGTCGAGGAATCTGAAAGCAGTAATGACATCATTAAACCTTGTATTTCACTGCTTCACACACTACAAAAAGGTAACAAAAATGATTTTATATATTATTTGGAATTTAATTTTTTAGACTTTACTTGTTATTTATATTTGCAACACCTTTTATTTAATTTTTTTCGCCATGTATTCTTTAGATTGTAAAAACAAATCTGCTGCCAAACTGTGCTATGACAAGTTATTAGGGAACCACAAGATCTTTGCTGATGTGCTAACTGAAGTAAATAATGAGTTGGCCAACAACTCAGGCCTTTTGAATGATAGTATTGCTTAATTGAAGAAACTTAATTTGCAATCATGAACAAATTGTACAACTTTGGGTATTTTTTTGTTTTTAAATCAAGCTGTACACATATTTTTGATAAATATTTCTTGGATAACGGAAGCATACATAAAAAAGTTTATGAGTAGTTCACATTGTAATGTAATATACATTTCTGGGTGTATTGTTCTTAGAAAAATTCAATCTTGTTTGTAAATAAATTAATACAGTACATTTATACATTTTGTGGTTATACAAAATATAAAACTTGTGGTGTCTAGTACCCAGGCTTTTTGTAGAACGTTGGTTTGATTTCCCTTGCTTACATGCTTCAACCCCTTTCTGGCTACTACCTAAAATAAAGTGTTACTAGTGCCAACTTCCAAAAAAAAGCTATTGACATGTTAATAACCACACAATATGATTAATAATATTTAGAAGGTTAATGTAAGTTTGTTTTGGATAACAAATGTTTTCGTATGTTTATATCATATGTCTAGCGTGAATAAAAAAATTGAGGAAAAACTTTAAAATTCTTACACAAACTTTCTAAACAGGGAATGCACCAGTTTTACAAAACAGCTGTAATTACCTATATTGCCTATTTCTGTATATAACAAAATTTTTATGTCAACCGAAACCAATTTTAAGATGAACTTTCAAAGGTAATTTTTTATAGACTTATGTAAATAATAATAACTTTAATAAATTTGCATTCTGCTTCAGTCTCTTACAATATATCATAAATAAAATCTGGTTATTCTGCATAATTAAAAATCTGATTTATTTTTAATTTAGGTTTATTACCCTTGCTAGTGCTGCACGTGTGCAGTCTCCTATTAGGTAAGTGGATTATATTTTAAAGAAAATGTGTTGTTAGGCCTCCTAGGTTTTTAAAGATTAAAAACTATAAATATTACACAACAAACAAAAGCATTTTGCAATCAAAAAAAATTTTTAATTCAAATTTAACATATTTATAAAGGTTTATAGTTTATTATATTTACTGATAATTTTAATTTTACTAATAAAACTTATCAAATCTCTTACACTTTGTTAAATTTTAATTCAACTTTTTGACTTTAGAGAGGCAACTGCAACAGCATTAAAAGATCCCGAAATGTTATCTCTTGCTACTGGGTGGCCAAATACAAAGTTGTTTCCATTTAAAAAAACTGAAATAACGATGCAAGATGGAAGTAAGATTATTCTGCAGGGAAATGAAATGGAAAGGGCACTGCAGTACTCTGCAACAGCGGGGTAGTTTTATAATTGAGTTTTTAAGTGTTTTTTATAAAATTTTTTTCATGACATCAAAAAAATTTAATATTTTTTATCGACTTAGGACACTTGGACTTTTAAAATGGATCAAAACTCTACAAAAGGAATACCACAACCCACCTCTGCTAAGTGATAGCACAAGAGATGGTCATGAATTGGGATTTTGTGTTACTACGGGTAGTCAAGAAGGTTTGAGTAAAGTTATGGAGATGTTAATAACCAAAGGAGACAATGTACTATTAGATAACCCGTGTTATCCTGGAACCTTAGCTATGGTAAGTAAATGTTGGTTATATTTTAATTTCTGCATTTGTGTTTTTTTTGGCCTTAGAGATTTTGATTTCATATTAGAGCCTACTTTTTAAAAATTTTTTATTTAGGTTTTTCGGGTATTAATGAAAGTAAATAAAAAGATATACAATAAATATTACATTATCACGACGAAAAAAATGACAATTTAATTATTTAAAACATGCCATAAGAACTAATTTGTGCATAAGTATTTTAAGTTAGTTATGGCATGTTCACCTAACCCAGTATATATAAATTAAATTTATATTAATTACGATCAAAATAAAATACATTTAAAGTTACACATACAATAAAAAAAAGATTGCTTTTAATTTTTATTTTGTTTAAATATTTTTGCCTTTTTTATTTCATTAAAATATTTTTTGTATAGCTGAGGCCAATGAGGTGCAACCTTCTTCCCGTAAGTACTGACAAGCATGGAATGAAATCAAAAAGTTTGCTACAAATGTTAGGCAAATGGAAGCCCAGTGATGCCAAAAACAAAGAGTCAGACATACCGAAAGTGATTTATACTATTCCCAACTGCGGTAATCCTACAGGTGCCACAGCAACTTTGCAGAGAAAGCAAGAAATCTATGAGGTAAAATACTGGGCGGTTTTTAACTTGTCCTCTATTTTTTTATATATTCTATTCTTTAATTTTATAGATAGCTCAACAATATGACTTAATCATTGTAGAGGATGATCCTTATTACTTCTTACAATTTAACGTAAGTATTTTTAAAAAAATATTAAAAAAAACTTTTAGTAGTATAAATATTAGTTTGTAACATTATTGTTACAATGCCACTAATTTTTTATTTAAATTATTTTTGTAATAAATGCAGGATCTCATACCAAGCTATCAGGCCATAGATGTTGATGGCAGAGTGATAAGATGTGATTCCATGTCAAAGGTAAGTTAATAGCAAATATTAAAATGTATGTTTTGTTTTATATAAAATGACTATAATGTAAAATGTGAAGACACTTCAGGATTTTTATACAAATTTTCTAGTTTTTATTTTTGCTTACTTTAAAAAATTTAAAAACTAAAAAAAAATAATTTAAAAAACTTTAAAAAATTTTCTTTATATTTGAGCCAGTTGCTTCTTACTAGTTTGCTGTGACCATGTTACAACAATTTTTTTTAATTTTATTTTTATGCTTTCTTTGTGTAGTAGCCTATTTTCATTAACTCTTTTTATTAAATAATATCTGAATTTTAGGTTTTATCGTCAGGATTGAGATTAGGTTGGGTAAGTGGACCGCAAGCTTTTATAGATAGAGTTGTTTTTCATCAACAAGCTACCTCAATGCACACCAGTACTTTTGTTCAGGTTTGAAAACAAATTATTCATAAAACAACAACTTTTAGAAAATACCTTGTGAACATTTTATGCATTTTAAATTTGCACATGGAGAATATACAATATATATAGAAATACGCTTTTCTTCAAGTTTTATTTATGTTAAAGGTAATGGCAAGCAAACTTCTTGATGATTGGGGTTTAGAGGGATTTGCAAAACACATTATAGAAGTGCGAGCTTTTTATGAAAGCCAACGAGATATTATGTCGAAAGCAATAAACAAATGGCTTTCAGGTTTGCACTTTAAAAAGAATGCTAAGATGGTTAATCAATTTCATGGCATATCTGTTTTTCAAAAGTTTATTTAATTTTAATATTTGTTTCAACTAAAAAAATTATGGTCATCTTTACGTTTCATTCAGAACACATATCAGGTTATGTATCATTCAGAACACTAAAAGACAGGGCGGACATTTAAATAACTGGCACCATGGTGTAGTGGTAAGAACACTTGCTACACCACATAAATTGGGGTTTAATTTCAACTGCTCTTATGCTGTAGCGCCCTTGAGTAAGGCGCTTTAAATGGTATGAACTCCTGCTGAGTCGGCACCTAATTGGCAGCATAATTATCAAGCAATTATAATCCATAAATATCCCAAACTGCTAAAGGCAACTTGAGACTGGGTCAGAGTAAATGAAGTTACTCTATGTTTAGGTCGCCCATTCGACCTACCCACATCGAGAATAAAGATATAAAACATAACATAAAAATGGCTAAACATTATTTAGCTGTGACTATGATATATTAAATGTTTAAATATTTTTAGCAATAATGTATTGATTGTTAGATATATCTTTAATATTTAAACAACTCATTTTTATTTCCTTATAGGGCTTGTGGAATATGATGAACCGCAAGGTGGGATGTTTTATTGGATTAAATTAAAGGATATCAGTGACACAAGGAGCTTGGTGCAGAAGTTAGCATTGAAGAAGAAGATACTCCTGCTTCCTGGATCAGTGTTTGAGGTGGAGGATGGAAAATCATCTCCTTACTTGAGAGCTTCTTATTCTTTTGCAACAGAGGAACAAATAAATCAAGTAGGTTTTTTTTTTATTGTAAGTTACTTAACTAAATCTTTAGTTTTTTTAAAATCTTATGTAAGATAGTGGTTATGATGTGAGCTTTAAAATAACTGAAATAACGCCAACAAATTTCAAAAAAAAAATTTAGTTTATTGTCATTTTATTCTCATTAAATCTACCGGTAAAATCGTAAAAAGCTAAAAGTAAAGTCGTTGTAAAATGTTTAAAAGAAAATGGATATAGCACAATGCAATTGAATTTGATATTTAAATATTGCACGATTTGTCAATAATGTTAGAATACTATTGTTAAAAGATCATATATACTAAGAACTACTAGGACATTAAGGATAGATGTTATACCACATACAACACACAGTGAACTATTTACAAACAAACAAAATAAATATATTTCATTAGCGAACTAGCGAGCTATGCTTCAGCAATCTGTAGTGTTCGTGTAATTATAAGTATTCATCAAAAAAGTAAATCTTTTCTGAAATATTTATCAAAAAAAAGTAAATCTATAAACATTATAAATATTTATCAAAAAAATTAAAGTTTTTTTGAATCTATTTATTTAAACTGAAGTCTCATATGAATGGAGTTGTTGATCATCGATAGCACCACTAACTGTTACTAAAACTTCATTAGACCTCAACACTGGATTAGAGTCCTCCACACTATAAAAGCTTTCTGGATTTTGTAGCAAGTTTGGATCTTGCTCAACTGTAGCATTGTGATGTGGGCTGAAACGAACAATTTTTGGATTTGTCTTTCCTGAAAATTCACCGATGTGACTGTCCAACTCGGTATTATATATTTGGGTTGAACACCCAGGCATTTCATCAAATCGGTTGTTTGAAGAGTTGATGTGATGAGCTGGGCTGTGGTCTGGTGTTACAGGATTGTTATGAACATGAACAGTCACTCGAGTGATACCAGCTTCCTCCAAATTGTCATCTACAGAAAAATTAAAATTAAAATTTTTTTTTTTATAACAGGGAACGAAATAACGGGTCGCTATTCGCTAAAAGCGAATCGTTTTTTAAAATTAGCGAATCGTTTTTTACAAATATATTAGAAATAGCGAATCAACAAAAAGAGGTTCAGGCAGTGATAAAACTCTCGTGTATATTTTTACGATCTATTTTACACCGGTTTCACACTAATTTAATTACATCATCATAATCCTGCGTAAATGTAGGTTACTATAGGGCATTTAATAACAATAACTTCCCATGTTTTGGCAATGTGTAAATTTCGCTCCCGAGATCGTTCAGTTGTTGCGCAATTTTTTAAATGCATAACACAGCCTTAAAAGAATTAAAAATGTCTCGTTTTTGTGCAAAATATTCTTAACGATTGTTTAACAATACGTTAACGTTACATTTTAAAAATGCCACGCAACGCGTCAAGTGTTACAAAAAAACGAAGATTATGACTTGAACCTAATAATTACTCTAAAAATGCGACCTCATTTTTAGCGAATCGTTTTTTAAACGTTAATTCGTACTCTGTATAAATTATTAAGTTTAGCAGAATATAGCAGACTCGATATACTTAGTTAGCAGCAGTAAGTAGCAGGTTGTAGCAAAACAAAATAGAAACGAGTTTTGAATAAAAAAAAATGCCAAAAAATTCATGAAGGGCAATGCACAACAATCTAAAGTTCCTATGGATCACAAAAAAAGTTGTTAAAAATAGTTACAGTTGTTATACCTGAATCTCTGCTATCTGTGTCACTTGAGTTTTGCTGTTGCCACATCCATCTTCGCCTCATCGTAAACACTGATCCCACAGATGTAGCGAGCGTTTGACTTCTTTGCATCATGCTGGAACTCAGTTTCTCAATGTTGGTGTTGATGTCCTAGTAAAATTGTAATTGGTAAAAATTTCTACAAAAAGATTGCTTTATGTAGATAAAGAATGAATGACCATTAAAAGCACCAAGTGAATTACAACGATTTGCTTATTGTCAAATATCAAATAGCAACAAAAATTAAGCTACCAACAGTCAAAAGAAAGGCCATACATAAAATTTTAGGCAAAGTTTGGAAAGTTTTGACTATTTTTTGATACCTGAATAGTTGGAATACTAGGCATCGAAATCGTTGGCATTGAAATACTTGGCATTGTGATGTTAGGCATGCTAACACCGGGCATCTCGATATGCAAGCGATCTTTAATATGAGCGGCATATTCCCACATGTTGTTGGAAAACTCTGAATGGCGAGCATCGTAGATTGTTTTCTTAACTGTGTGAGCACCTTTTATAAAGCTGTCCAGAAACATGTTCTGGCAGGTGTAATCATACCTTCCATAATATCTGTAAAAATAGTTTGGTGAAATATTAAAAGTTGGTACTGAAGTCAGTGTGCTTTTTATACTTTATTTTAAATTTTTGTTATATATATAAAGAAAATTTTATATTTTCTTGTTAACTGAAGCCTTGTGATAATTTGAGGCTTTCTTGTTTTGTGTGAGCATCGATTTATAATCAATAATAGCATCATGTTACAACCCTTACATTTCCCGGAAAATGATTGATTAATTTGTTGACACAACCACAATATTTACTTAAATTTTAACAAGTTACTTAGTTGGTGCAGAGGGTGTATAAGCAATGCCTCAAAACATTTTGACAATTCAACATGATTTGATATCATATAAATATTCTGGCCTTATCAACTGAATTTTTTTAAATAACGTTCTTTAAATATCACAGGATGTGACCAGACTAGACTTTGTTATTTAATTAATAACAAATTTTACCTACACATTGTTTACCTGTTAGCAGCATTAAGTGAGGCCAATGACTCGTCCATTAGTTTAGTTTTTTGTCTGATTGGGGGATTAAGTTTTAATTCCTCTTCCTGCTCGCGAATTGCTTTCTTGTACAACCTTTTCTTTTGAATGTGCTCATAAATATACCTGCACAGAGCAAAAAATCGTAAAAACTAAATTTAGGTAAAAATTTGCTATGTGATATGGCCTTATTTGGAAAAACATTTTTCTTACAATTTAAAAACAATCATAGAATATTTTTTTAAATAATTAATTTTGTTGAACTAAATGTATTGACATACATGCACATATTGATTGAGTTAACCGTAATAGCAACCATAAAGGCACAGCAAGCAACAACGATGTAGATGATTGTACTTGTGTGGCTTAAATAAACACTCAAAGCCACGGTTGCATTTACAATTGAGATGTTGTTGTTCTTTGCAAAGCATCTAAAAATACAATTTAGTCATTGTGAAGATAAATTAATTACCCAACCTATTTTTCTGTGTAAAGACTGGGATTTTGAGTATAATTCAGGTTACCAATAGAAAAGTGGAGCTAATGACTAGCAATTATAGATAAATTAATTCCGCTTTATTAATTTAACCTTAATTACCTTAGTCAAGTTAAACATAAATTCAAGTGTTAATTTATTTCAATTTTACCTATAAATTCCAGTTTTGTCTAGTTTAACATTTTTTACTGTAAGAACTTCACCAAAAGGCGACAAAGCAAATTTATCTCTTTGATCTTGACTGTTTTGTAAAGTTTCAATCGACACTAATTCACCTTTTGGTGAAATCCAGGTCACAATCGGCTTACGAATCCCATCTGTTGAGCAACTCAGTTTTCCGTCTTCATATTCTTCTGCAGAAACGTTGTTCGGAATTCCAATTACTGCGTCAGTACAGATAAGTTCCTTGGTTGGTACATTGGTCAACTTTTTGCCTGAGAGTGTTTTTGGAATATCACAAATGATTTGTACTATGGTTCTATTTGATGCAAGTAAACTAGCTTGTAAATCTCGTTGATAACAATCACATGACCAAGGATTGCCCATAACTTCTAAACTTTTTTCAAGATTTCTCTTGTTGTTAAAAAAATTTAAAATTTCCACTGGAAGGTGCTGTATATAGTTGCTACTGATGTCTAGTTTTTGTAGGTTCATTAAATAGGTAAAGCCAGCTTTATCAATAGAAAGAAGCCTATTTGACGGAAGATCGATAAACTGAATATTTTTATAGCACGAGGATTGAAAAGTAGCAGAATCAATATAGGAGATATCGTTATTTCTTAAATTAATTGAGGTTAGACTGGTAATGCCTGCCAGCAGACCATTACATTCAGGAACTCTAATTAGACTATTTTGAGAAGCAATAAAAGATTTTAGGTTAGGAGGTAGAAATTTGAACTCATTCGCGCATTCTTCTATTTGCCTTTGCAGCGATGTGTTTGAAAGATCAAGCAAAGATAATTTGAGCAAGTTATGCAACCCAGAGTTACATAAAATAAAGGGGTTATTAGATATATCCAAGCTAGTCAATTGTGACAAATTTTTTAACCCTTGGATTTCTTTAATTTTATTATTTGTAAGGTTTAGTCTTAAAAGGCTGGAACTTTTGATTTTAATATTTTGAATATTGTTGCCAGATAAATGCAATGATTGTAGCGATTTAAGTTGTGAAGATGATTGTGTCCAACTGCTATCTAATACACTATCTGTTATGCTTAGTTGCAATAGACTTGCAAGATTGCCAAATAAATCAGAAACACATTCTTTTCGATATACATTTTGAATATTTAAATGAGTCAAGCTATCAAAATTTGCCAAGTACGTTTTGTTAACTGAAGACAAGTTAAAGCAATTTATTGTCAGTTTTGATATTCTCGGAGTTAATAATTCAGAAAAAGTGCTAATATTAAAATCCCGGTTACATTTTGAAATGGTGGTATTTTCGCTTTCTGTAGGACCATTGCAAACAAGTTCTACTGTAGAATTCTGTGCACCAATACAAGTACAGAAAGTAGGACAATTTAAAGCAGCATCTCCAGTAATAAAATATATTTGAATGATTAGAACAAACAACTGCAGGATGGTCATACTTGAAAGCAAATTATTATTTAAATTTTAAATAGGATGGTCAGATATGCAAATTAGACGTCACGCATTTTTGCTAGCCTGTCATGTCTGTAGTAAAATGTAAACAATAATTTAACAAATTAAAATAATTTTTAGATTATACCCCAACCATAAAAAGGTTTTTGGATTCTACTGACTAAACTTGTTTGTCTCGGCAAAATCATTAGTCATTTAACTAAATTAAAATTAGTCCTTCACTCCGTTCCGGTTTTAATTTAGTTGTCGGGTTGTGTTTCTTTCTGCCTTCTCAAAGCCAAAGTGCAGAGCACTGACATGATAGGCTAATTAATTGTGAACTTTTTGTTCCCTTTGTTACAAAAAAACACATGTGAACTGAAAACACGTAAACAAAAAATATATTTGTCAACATGGGGGACCAGAAGCTTCGGCCGTGAGAAGCTTCGGCCAGAAGGTTCGGCCTGCAAAAAACGCGGGGGGTCGGTGACGAAATTGCCGCGTAAAATGTCATTTTAAGACCATATTTTACCGATATTCAAAACAAAATTTGACAAAAAGTATAACACATAAAAAAAATTTAATAAGTTGTTACGATAAAAGCTTCTCACGACCGAAGCTTCTGGCAACTTCAACATGTACTTAATTTAACTTCTGTGACACAACAGTTAGCTTTCGATCAAAGGTCGTGAATGACAATCAACAGAAAACACTTTTTCGTCGTAGGTAGAGTAGGACAAAGAAACAGAAGAAAATATCAAATCTTAACATCAAATTTTAAACACTATTTTTTGTATATTAAAAGATTCGGCTTTATTTGTATAATTTTTAAAAACCTGTTTTTTTAGATATTTATGCGCGTTTTCTAAACATAAATTTCATCTATCATGTAAAAGTACAGCATCTTGTTAGTACCCATTCGTGTTTTCGTTAAGTTTTAAAATCTGCTTAATGTAAAAAAACGTTGCAGTATATTAACCATCATATGTTTAACAAAACAGATACTTATAACTTTAAGGATTTTAACTGTTTTAGGGATTGCGGTTACTTGCCGAACTAATCCGAGAAGAACTAAATATATCAGGAGATCATTAAATTGATAATGAAAATTGCTATGTATGTACATATGGTAATTGTTGGTGATCATGTCTACACAGAGCCTTAAAATAGTAATATTTTCAACCGTTACTAGCATGTCTATACAAAACGTCAATTTATTTATCATATTTTATAATAACATATTTTTTGTATAGGCTATAAAATTCGTTTGGTTTTATAAAATTTTAATAATCAAATCTAAGTAAGTTTATGTTGTTAATATTGTACGTTTTCGGAATATACACAGCACTGTTTTACATAAATTAAGTTACGTATTTAAAAGCTTGTTATTTAAACCTTTTGTTATTATAACCACTTAATACTAGGTTATTTATTTTTTTAAATTATTTTTTGTGGAATTTTGTTTTTGCTTTTTTTAAAGTTATTGGTAATCTGTGATTCAATTTGTATTAAAAAGAAAAAAATATGCTATACCAAGAAATGTTTGACAATGGTGGTTACACAGAAAAATATCGAATACATTTTATACTACTTATAAAAAATTCGTGTAAAATATGCTTTTTGTCGTAGTAGGTTCAATAAAAAAGTTTAGTTTAAATGTGTATTATATTTTAAACTATTTAAGCTTTTTGCTTGAACCGAGCTAAACGAAAAAGTTTTAGAAGCCAATGCAAGTAAATGTATTAATAGATTATACTTTAACTTGATATTACCATATTTAGATTAACTTTTTTAATAAATTTTATTCGAGGTATTTTTAGAAGTTTAATCGCCAATAATAACTTTTAATGCCGTCGGCATCACGTTGGGTTGCGTAGGCTGCCGTAGCACTGCATTGACAACAAGTTTAAAATTACCCGTTATAATAATTTTTTATTTGCAAATTGTCCGTGTCTCTAAGGTTTTATAAATAGAGATTTAATTACTTTTTTCAATGCTCTTTACCAATTTTCTTACGATTTTTTAAAAAATATAAATTATTTGAAGAACCTAGGGATTATTGTACAAAAGTTAAAATCGTCGTTATATAGACTGGATTTAAATCATAAACTTTAAATTGCCAAAAAGCTTAACCTGGACCTACTGAAAAAATGATAAGAATGTAATAAAAAGTAAGGAAGTAGTGCATAAACACAAAAGTTATTAAAAAAACTTAGGCTCGAATTGTGCTTATGTTGCAACAAAGTTGTTATTCTTGGTATTAAAAATTTAATAATTGTGTACATGCTGATTTTAGAACTTAACTTAGTCAAGCTATGTAAATTTAATTAAAGAAAATTACATCGCCGGTCATCATTTTCCATTATCGGCATGTAATTTAGTCTAGTGCGCATGCGCGTTACGTTGTAGCCTGTGTTTTGCACATGTTCGGGCAAAACGCTCGTGTAAGCAAAGTGACGTATTTTTCCACACTAGGCTTTAGTTCGAGTCCACGTGGTTTTATAGTACAGTAAGTTTTTACGAAATTTTTCTAATCTTTAAAATATGTATTTAAATCGAGCAAAAATTTGCAAGTTTTGTTTTAAAATATTATAGCAGTTATATTTTTTCTTAAATCAGAGTATGTACGCCAATAATTGCCATTAGGTCCGTAATTAAAAATTACAAAACTCTAAAAATGAAGGTCTAAAATTTTTTTTTAATATTTATAATTAAAATTCGATTTTGTTTCTTACTTTAGTCAAACCTATATATTTATTTACTTTTTTTAAGTTTAATTTTCTATATATCAGAACTGTAGAATATATTTATTTGATTTATCTGTTTATTATATATAGCAAATTATAGAATAAAATGTAGAATAACATATTTTAAAAATCACTAATCAATTTTATTACAATATTATTTTGATTGCAGTTGTTTATATGTAATTAAAAATATAAAAATTTAATCTGAAGACAACAAGCCCCTAGAAAATTTGTGCCAGCATTTTTGGCAAGTCCATTTCTTTGAATTAAAAAGATGGCAGCTGGTACTGGTGAACCTGTTGCAGTTATTTCGATGAACAGTGATCTTGTGACACAGGAGCCACCCCAAAATGTATCATGGGCGGATTGTTGCCCTGAAACGAAGACGAGTCCTGTAAAGAAAAGCGACCCTGAGGAAAATGTGTCTAAAGAAAAAGGAAAACAGGAAGAGGGATGGAGCACAGTAAAGAGCAAAACTGATCGCTATGATGGCAGAATGTATACTAACCATTATTCAAGAAAAGAAGAAGGTCAATATCGGAGACCATACAAAAGAAGATCGTATCGAAAGAATTATGACAAGGGAAAAGATGCAAGAAAGCAGAATAATGCAAATAATAATAATGAAACCACTTCGGGTCCTGAAACAGTGCCTCAAAATGAAGTAAATGGTAATATTGCTGATTCACAGTCACAATCAAGTGGTGAATCGAATGACTCGGATGGGAAAAAATCAGACCCGGACAAAAAGGTGGAATATGTTGATGCTCCGGTACCCAAAGTTAATCCATGGGGCAAAGAGCAATCGACACCAGTTGTAAAACCAAATAATTCAAATACTCAGCAAACCACATCAAAAATGAACAAATCAAATAATTCAAATCATTCCAAAAACTACAAAGCAAACAAATCAGCACCAAAAGTGAACAAAAAATCAACACCATCTCTGCGAAAAGCAAAGCCAGTGCCATTAGCAGCAGTTGTGTTGCCTCCAACATGTGCTTGGGGCAGCCAAAACACAGAAAATGTAACCACCAATAACAAAACCTCACCGACAATTGAAAAACCAAGTGAACTAAAGGCTGTAGTTGTTGAAGTACAGGATCCAGTAAAAGGTATTTTTTTTAGCTATTTTTATGAGGGAATATAATTATATGATCATATATATTCCAATTTATATATTTGTTTTATATATTTATTTTTGTTTTTAGCTAAAAACAAAATTTCTATATATATATACATATACTACAAACAAAATTTAAATGGGATTCTTGTAATTGTTTGAAGTAACTTTTGTTGTAGACTTTTTTGATAAATAAGAATTCTTTTTTCTGTTTGCTATGGCATAGTTAAGTGACAATATTTATATAATTATAATATATATAGCCCTGCAACTCTTTATCATTACTCATGTTGAAAATATGTCAGTTGTAGTTAATACTATATACTTAATGACACTGTAGTGTGGTGGTTAAAATATGTTTTAAAAAAACACTATTTTTCATGGTCATATTAATTTTAACTTTGAATTAGGAAAAGAACATGAGGAAGTAACTACTACAATGGAATCTGATAGCAAGCCACAAGTAAGATTTACGTACAGAAATGGATCAACAGATTAAAAACTGGGCTTTTTAAATTTATTTTTCTTTTTTTTAGGAAAACAAAACACCAACTGAACACAACAAAAAATTGGACACATGGCCATCTTTAAAAGATGCTGTCGCAAAAGTTAGTTTCCGAGTTAAATGTTTAACATGTTTTTATAGCTATATGAGGAATTTGTTTATAATTCTTTTTCTAAAAAAAAATTGGCTATTTACTTAGATAATTGTTTTTTAAGATTATATTTCTATTATAAATAATTCTATTTAAAACTTATTTTAGCCCGAGTTGAAATCTCCCAAAACTAATAAAGATGGAAATGTTCTGTCACCTAAAAGTACAGGATCGAATCAATACCACAAACAAGTAAAAAACATTTCTAAATTACATCATTGCTATGTTACATCAAGAGAAATTTGTTTTTAAAATGCTAAAATTATGTTTTAATTAAAAGAACAAGTAATCCTTTTATTATAATGTTGTGTAACATAGGATGTAATTATTTTTAAACACCGCCATTTGATTTTTAAATTATTTATTATGCAGCATAAATGTCACAATGCTGTTTTTAACCTCTGTCTGTTCAAAAATAAAGGTACCAAAGAGAAAATACAAGAAAAGACATGGATCAGCAAGGTCGAATCAAAATTATGAAGGTAAATCAAACTACGATGCTAGGCATGAAGATTCTGACTCGTCAAAAGAAAATGATACCAAGTCAGCACCCAACACACCTAACAGCAAAAAGAAGGGTAGGCAAAAATTTGTTATTTTTAGTTTGTAAAATGATTTTTGCCTTATGCGTAAAAATTATGTTTTTTTTTATTAAACTGCAAGGTACTTTTTAGCATAAATAGACTTAAAACCTTAAATTGGGTTAAATTTAATATAATGAGAATGTACAAAAATAGAATTTTTTAAGTTTTTAGCAAAGTCATTTTTATAGATAAATATATATATATAAATATAAGAAACAAACAAGTTTAAAAGATGACACTTAAATGACAAAGCTTATTGGTTTCCTTGTTTAGACATTTTTTCGTGCCTTGTTTGCTTATTAATTAGGGCAAACATTTACACATCGACAATATAATTCACTGGAAGGTTTACTCCCTGTGTATATGCAACATTTATCTTTTTCGCTGTCATATCTATCTATATTATATTCTAGTATGCTTTTGTATGCCTGTGCAAACAAAACACAGTTGCTACATGTGCACCTCTTGTAGCTACTTATTTATTTAAGTGGGCCTAAGCTAAATTGTAGTTTAAGAGTACAGAGGGTGCATCTATGTTAAGTTAGTGCATCACTTAGGTAAAGCGATTATTTTTAGTTTGCCAAAACCTGTATATGCCACAGTCTTTCCCACTGTGGTGCGGTCTAGCTTGTGACGTGGACTGTATCTCTACTGTCTCTTATCCACTTGTGATGTTTACTTATAAGTTAAGAAGCACTTTAAAGGGCCTTTAATTGATGCTAATCAATAAAATTATAAAACACTTTTTTCTTTTAAGCCCTATACGAATTTGATTTTGATTGGGTGGTTATGTGATTTAATTTTACAAAGTCATTCTAAAATATTTTATTTTCCTAAACTTATTAAATCTTATATTTTATTGCACAAATGAATAATGATGAACTAGTTGAGGTAGGATACTCTCATTTAATTACAGTGTTCGGCTAATCAAAAGTTTTTAACTTTTTTAGTCATTCACAGCTTAATAGTTCCTTTTCAAGTATAGATAGCTAATAAAAAGTTATTTGTTTTTAGGAAAACAAAAATGGGTTCCAATGACCGTCGATGTTCGCTCACGAAGAGGTCGTGGAGGTCGAACAAGGTCAACATCACCAGGTCATCAGGGAGACAGAAGAAGTCAACGATATTCTGAAAATGGTAATTTTAAAAAAATTAATGGAATAAAAAATATTATGATCACAAGCGTACAAGTTTTGGTTTCAATTTAAATTTTTTTTATTTTTTAAAGGTGATGATAACGATGGCTACAAGGGTAAAAGATGGGGTAATAGTCCCAGAAATGAACAAGGCCGCAGAGGACGAGGTGGAAGAGGGAGGGGTCGTGGAAGGGGCCGGGGGTCATTTAGGGGTTCGTCAAGGGGAAGATTAGGTAAATTAATTGTTTTTAACATTTTTTAATTAGATTTTGCAAATAAAATGAATTTAATCATATGTTTAAATTATTATTCATAGAAAAGGCATATGCAAGTGGTGAACACTTACCACCCGGTACCTTGGTTGTGTACGATGCAAATGGTTTCCAGCTCAATGCGGTACCACTTGAGATTGTTGGTACCGCAACCTTTTTAGATGATGGTACTCGCATGTATGCGCCAGAAGAGGGTGTAGTAAATAATGCTGGCGCTGGAAATTTTCTGCCAAATCTGGAATATATCAGATGGCAAATGTAAGTGAAATTAAATAAACTATAACAATTTTTTAGGGTATAATTTTTGCTTAAGATGCATAAAATTAGTTAAAAATCTTAAATCTTTTGACATGAGTGGTTTTAAAACTGTAAATTAGTTTAATAGTATTTTAAATTTGGGTAAAAACATTTTTTGTATGCTTAATTTTGTTTTTAATTTTTAGAGAGTACTACTTTAGCACTGAGAACTTGGAAGGCGACTTCTTTTTACGACGAAAGGTAAGAAATTAAAATATATAAACATTGCAGAAATTTTTTAGACTTCCTTGAAAGCATATTGAAACTTTTTCACGAAATTTTTTCAGGAAAGCTATAATTTGTTGTAGTCATATCAGGAAACTGTTACTGTCAAAATTGTCCATAAAATATTGACCATATGATTTGTTTAAAAAGTTAACATATAGTTTAGTCTACCTAATTTATATAGTACTTATTCTTTTAAATTGAAATGCTGCTGTTTTATAACAGATGGATGACGAAGGTTTTATACCGATGAGTTTTATTGCAAGTTTTCAACGCGTTCAAACGCTCACAACAGATATTGATGTGATTTATGAGGTATACATTCAACTAAACACTTCCAATTTCCAACCTGTATAGTAGAATACAACATAGCAACACTTTCTAAATTATTTAATCAGGAAGCTTGTTAAAATGATATACACAAAATTTAAAACTTTAACTAAACATTTTACTATCAATTGCTTTAAATTAAATGTTTAAACATTAAAACTGCTGAAACATGACACATTTACAAAAATATTTTTTTTATGTTTAAAAATTCCTGAAAAAATTTATAAATATGTTTTGCCAGGCACTTAAAGATAGCTCTGTGGTTGAGGTAACAGACGGCAAAGTTCGATGCAAAGAAAACCCCAAACAATGGGTAATATGCAACAGCATGAGTGATGACGCCAGCGGGGTACCCATTTTATCGCCGGGGTCAAGTACCCATGCTCCTGTTATCGTGAGTTTGAGCCCCACAACCTCAGACGAGTTCTCAAACTCCCCGTCACGCGTGGTTAGACATCGCTCTGTGGACGAAGTAAAACCACCACCGGAGGTCAACGAAGAGGTTGTTGCTCATTCTGAGTTGTGGAAGTGGATTGATGCTCCAGGCTTTGTCCCCAGTAAAGCCTTGAACCCAATCAACGATGAACCTCATTTGGAAAATCAACAATTTTCCGGTTTGTGTTGATTTTTTTATTTTAAAATTTTTTGCATTTATTTAACTAAAATGTAGATCCATGTTGTACAAAATTTTTAAGTTTTTTTTTTAATTGTCAGCTATATATAAAAAAGCTTAGTGGATAATATATATACATATCCAATTTATAGTCCTACAAAATAAATAAAACTGCTGTTTATGGTAAGCATGTATATTAGTGTGGGCAAATAAAAGTTAATAGTTGTGACCATATCACAACAGTTTAAATCTTACTGAAGGGAGGGCTATTGACTAGTTTAAAAAAATAATATCTAAATAATTTTTTTTTTTTTAGAACATGCAAAAGAATCTTCTAAGAACAAAGCCAGCCTATCCAGCACACCCGTCGACATAAAATCTAACTCTCGCCAACAAAACTCACTTCTAGCATCAAGACAATCAGGCCTAAGTAGTTCTCTGCCTGATTTGGATAGTGATTGGTGGACAAAAGTGGAAAAACATCGACCTAATAGGCCTAAAAAGGTAAAACAATTTATTACTAACTATTTGATGCAGGAAATTGCTCATTTCATAGTGTTATGTAATTTTAATTGTGTTATCAAAATGCTGTAAAAAATGATCTTTTATAAGTGCGGTTGTATTATAACTAGAATTGGTGTAAACTTTACAGACTCATAAGAATGATAAACACAAGCAAGATCGCCTCAAGAACGAAAAATCAAACAAGTCACAAAAAGAAGGTAATAAACAAAAAATTGACATTGATAAATTAAGCTTTTAAATCCCTTTTTTAATTTCATTAATTATTTTTTGTATTATATAGATTTTTTTCATATTTTTTTAGAAACACCTCCAGCACAAAAAGAAGACAAAACTGCTCCTCCAAAAGGAGTTGGAGCAAAGAAGGACCTTCGTGAAAACTTGGAGTTTATGTTTGATGAGGAGATGGAGGAACTGAACATCAACAAGAGAAGTTTTGCAAAATGGGATTCTGACTCAGAGGATGAAGTCACGGATGCTGACATCCGGAAGATCATCATCGTCACTCAGGTGCGTTTTATTTAAAAATAAATTAAAAGTAAAAACATTGTTACCTAAATACTTTGCCAGTACTACCATCTTTTTCGTTTCCAGACTCCTCCAGCATATCGGAAGCATCCGGGAGGTGATCGAACTGGAAGTTTTACAACAAGGACAAAGATGACTCAAGATCTTGCATCCGTCATCAACGATGGACTTTATTACTACGAGCAGGAGCTTTGGGATTCTTGGGATGATGATTTTGAATATGAACCGAGCGTAAGTTTCAAATCTTTTTTTCTTACTTTAAAATTAAAAAAATTAACTTGAATTTAAAATTTTCAGGAGACGAAGGGTCCTTACACGACAGTGAATGTGATCAGTAGAGAGGACTTTAATGATCTGAGAGGAGGAGGAGAAAGGAAACAAACTATGGATGAGAGTCAAATTACTCCTCCGGGTCCTCCTGCCAAAACTATACTGGGTCCTCCTCCCGTTGTCACTAACAAAGGTAAAACAATTTTTTTTGTATATATATACTGGGTTTATTAAAAAATAATTTAATTTATGAATTAACTGTGCTAAAACAAAATAAATTGATCACATTTTTGAGGTGCATTTCTTTTTTTTCTCATATTTTCTAAATTTTTTTTTAATATTGAATTCTTTTCTTTTCTCAGATGAAACGTTTGTACCTCGCAGTCTTCCAGCTAGGATAGAAGGAAGTCCGATTACCCGCTCTCCAGCTCTACACACCCCTCGAACCCCACATCATAAAGACTCAGTGACTGCCCCTCGTTTTTATCCAGTTGTCAAGGACAACCAAGCCCCTGATCCTAAGGTAAGCAAATAATAATGGCTACAAAAAAAACTTTGACCAAGTTTTTTTAACTTTATTTATTTATATCTTTAACAGACCCCACGTAAATGTAAGACCCGTCATAGTAGCCATCCCCCACAGGAACATCATGTTGGTTGGGTGATGGATATTAGGGAACATAGATCAAGATCCAGAACCCCATCTGTTAGGTAATTCATCTTCAAAATTTTTAAATCTCAATGTTAAATATTTATTTTCATAATCTTAAATAAGGTGTTTTATAAGTATTTGTTATTATTTCTTGCAATTTTTTTTTAGTTCTTTATATTTATTCAAATTTTTTGTTTAAAATGTTTTGTTTTTGTCATAGCGATCGCAGTTTCAGTCCCTCCTCGAGGGATGGAAGGAAAGGAACTCCTCATTCTCTTCCCAAGTTCGAGCATCCCTCGCATTCGTTACTCAAACAAAAGGGATTTGCTCAACAAGTATACAGCAAGTTCCATACAAAATGCCTAAAGGGTAATTCAAGTTTTTTATTAAGCAGTTTTACAATGTCATTTCTTAATAGCCTTAAAATTGACTGTTATGGCACTAAACCTTGTTAAAAAAAGGATTGGTAGAAGCAGGGATATCTTAGGGTAAGCAGGAATATAGGTTTAGAAACTTTTATCAGAGTTTTTGTGGGTATTTGTGTTGTATTGTGGTTATTTATTAAGACTTTTGGACCACTCCTTTATATATTTAATTATGTCAAAATTTCTAATTTTAAAGTGTTGTAATATATCTAAAAAGTATTTAGAATTTTGTTTTATTTTTATAATTTAAAATACTTTGCAGAAAGAGAAAGACTGGGAATAGGAAAATCTCAAGAGATGAACACCTTGTTCCGGTTTTGGTCATTTTTTCTTCGCGATAATTTTAATAAAAAAATGTTCGAAGAGTTTAAAAACCTCGCACAAGAAGATGGAAAACAGGGCTACAGGTAAATTTTAAAAAAAAATTTCCGTATTTTTGGTAACGATTTTGAACAGTTGTAAATTGGTCACCATATGTTTTTTATTTATTTATCTTAATGTGGAAAGGTCAACTTCTCGACCTAAACATAGAGTGACATAAGTTACACTGACCCAGTCTCAAGTTGCCTTTGGCAGTTTGTGGTACTATAGATCATAATTGCTCTATAATTGGGCTGTATTTGCCCATGAGTAGTTTATACCATTTATAACGTACTTACTTAAGGGCACTACAGCATAAGAGCAGTTGGGATCGACCCCAGGACCTCCCATAGTGACACCAAATGTCCTGACCACTACACTGGGCTGTTATTTTTTAATTCTTAAAAAGTTTTTACCTTTAAAAGTGTGCAATTTTTTATTTAATATTTTTATTTTAAATAAATCTATTCTTGATAATAAATTAAATATTTATTCTTAGATATGGGCTTGAGTGCTTGTTCAGATTTTACAGTTATGGTTTGGAGAAAAAATTCCGAAGTGACGTGTTTCAGGAATTCCAAAATAATGTTATTTTAGACTACGAAGAAGGTAAAATAGTTGTTGAATTTTTAAATTTTCTTAAAAATTTATTTTTGTCTCAAATTTTTATTGTTTCATTATTCACAGGTCAACTTTATGGTCTTGAAAAGTTTTGGGCCTACTTGAAATATTCAAAAAACAAGCAACAAAAAGTTGATCCTAGAATAGAAGACTGGCTGATAAAGTTTAAAAATTTGGAAGACTTCAGAGTTTTGGTTAGTTAGTATTTTTAATGTTAAACTATTAAATATAATATTTTTTGTTTTTAAAAAAATAATTTTTGAATTTTTTTTTAGCCGCCCGTTCAAGAATCTTCAAGCGAGGTTCCTAAAAAAACTTCGGCCGAAAATCAGATAAGTTCAACAGAAAATCAGGCGACGGGCGACGCCACTTCAGTTAAAAAAGAAACAAAAAGAACTACTTGATTAGCAAAAAAAAAATACGAACAACTGAATATTTTACTGGTAAACAATAGAACGATTCAAATTCGGGCATTTTTGCCGGGTTTGTTGCAAAAAAATTGTTTTTGTGTGGTAAAGCTATATCGAAAAGGTGCAAGTTTTTTGTTTTTACTTGCATGAGACATTTTAGTGGGTTAGGTGGTTTTGTGTGCTACTCTTTACAAACATTTTCCACCTGAATTTGAAGAATATTGCCAGATGCAATAAAAAATTGCAACCTTGCTTACAGAATGGTTCCGTGCGCCGGGGCGGGTCATTTAGCACAAAAAAGTAAGGTGGCGATAAAAGTTAATCAATAATCTGTATTTTATGCCAGGTAATTCTGTACAAAAACGGTGCCAAATTGCTAATTAATGCTCTTGACATTTCTGTTATTTGCACTGCAGTTTTAAAACAAAAATAATATTTTTTTTGGACAATTCAAAATTTTACAATTTTTTGTAATTTAAAAATTTAAATTTCGAAATCGATTGCATTACTATAAGCGTAATTACGTTAAACCACTAATGAATAATCTCTAATCCTATTTATTGCAAACGTGCGAGTTTAATTTCGTCTCGTTGTACGCGTTCCAAATTACGTGATATTGCTCGGATCAGCTGTTGCGTTAATATCAAATGCTCATGGTGTAAGTCTAGTGTCGGCCTTTCATTTTTTTCCCGACTTACGTAAACCTTTTGCTAGTGATTTATTTTTCATGTGGTGGTTATTAATAAGTCCTTCTTTTATATAATACCCAATTGTCGGTTTAATTTTGTGTAGAATAATTAATTAAGGGAATGACTTATGCCTGTATTAATTTGATAATAATTTGCTTTTTTGCTGCTTTTTTTGAACCGCTTGGCGATTACGTAAAATATCAGGTGACCTATAAATTAAAAAAAACATTACTATTTAAACAAATACCGTATTGTACTTTTTGTATTTGACTATTGCGATTTGTACCCAGCTGCCATGATAAGCCTAACCTGGCTTAAACGTAACGTTTTCACCATACAAAAATTTCAATCAAAATTCGTCTGCTATCTGTTTTTTTTTATGCTTTTTTGTATCTCCACTGAGTTTCTGTGTGTACTTCTTTTTTCTTTTGAAATGTGTTCCAATTTTTTTTTTAAACAAACTAACCGAGTCTGACAATTTAAAGCCTTAATAACGTGTTTAATACTTGTAAGACGTGCGTGATTATTACGTTTTTCGTTTTGGGGGATTTTTTTTGCTCCAAAAGTGTAACAAATCGGGGTGAAGGGTCACTTTTTGGTGGATGGGAAATTAGTATTTTAAAGATTAGTTTTTGCATCGTGATTTTTATGCCTTTGTGTTTTAACGTGTTATTCTTAATCGGTTATAATTGTAAGGTTAAATCTTAGTTTAAATTGCCAATATAAATGTGATACTAACTACTGTTTAATTAACTATCCTTAAACCAGAAAATTTTGCATCCATTTTTAACAGGCTTTTTGGTAAAGGAACTGCTGCTACCTGTTTGTTGTTACGTCACTGTATACGTCATAATGAATTGTTGGTTTGCAGGTTTTTGATTGGTTGCTTATTTGATTTTAACTCGTAATTGTTTTTGCTTTGAGTTATATTTGTGTATAATTTATGTGACATGGAGACTTATTAAAAAAGTACAAAAAAATGACAAAAATCACTGTTGTGTTTTTTGGATCACTTATAGTTTATTTAAATTTTATCTGCAAAATTAAGGAGGTGCAAAACCCGTAAAAGTAACAAGAACAGTTTGTTTTAGTTACCGCGATTATAAAATAATATTAACCCACGATTATACAGAAAAGTGTTTTAAATTTATGGGTGGAGGTTATAAATATATATTCCCAAAATCGTAAAAATAATATGTAAATTTTCCGAGCTCTATAAAGTTGAGAGTTCGTTCAAGGGCCGTAAACTACAGGTGATCTTATATTTTATTTGTGATGAATTTGGTAGTATAAGATATTATAAGCAAATAGCAATAAAATGGGTTGTTAAACTTTTAAATAGCTTGTTTGATACATTTACAACAATTTTCGATACAAGTTATTTTTAAAAACAAAAGATTAAAAAACTTTGGAAACGAAGCCTTTGTAAGTTTTTTGGTATTTTGTTGTTTTAACTTACAATGCCTATTTGACCAAGTATAATGTCTTTTGTAATTTGGTAAATTTGAAATTAAATTACGTAAACATTTACCTGTTTTTCTACCGATTTTATTATTTATATGACCAAAAAAACAGCGATTTAAAAACCGGAACCAAAAAGTGTGGGAAGTTTTCAGTCATTTATTCGTTGCGAAATAGAACGAAAACCTACAAAAGTAAGCAGAAAACTGGGTCAAATGTTTTTACTTTATAACGTTAGCGCTAAGAACAGGTTAAAATTGTTTAGGCTATAAAACTTAAAAGGGTTTTTTATTGATTAATTTAATTTGGTTAATTGCTTTATCGTTTTGATAAAACAAATTTTTAAAGTGACGTCACAAAAATTTGCTTTTTTCTACTTTTAAGGTTTTCGACTTAGGCAATTAGATGAAGATCCAGGCAATTGTGGTTGTCGTTGGAATATTAAGCTGTGTTAGAACAGGTTATTACTTAACATAATTAAAACTAAGTTTTTTAGTAAGACAAGTACGTTAACACATTTGTGTTCAATTTTACCAACTATTGTTTATCATGTATTCACGTAAAACTAGAAAAACCAAATGTAGTCTAATGAATGTAGTTTGCAGTTCAGTACAACATTGAGTTTATTTATATTTTTAGGTTATTCTCAAAATGGTCAAATATTAAGTAAGTTTTTTTTCTGTGAAAACAATTCCCGTTATAAATAATTTTGTTAAGTCTGTTCACTATTAACAATTCTCATTATCACCCACTTGAGTGAATTGTTTTGTATATTTTGTAAGGTGAATGTGCAATGGAAAAACACGGTTGTCATAAAAGAGCGGTTTGTATTGACACACAAGATTCTTACAAATGTGTTTGTGGGTATGGGTATGTGGGGGATGGAAGAACATGCAGGCGTAAGTTGTGTATAAAATCTGTCAAAAAATTGACCATTATGTAAAATACGCTTTAAGCTATGTTAGTGCTCTGGAGCAATTTTTTTACTCTAATACATTAGAAAACTTATTTGTAAGTTAAACGTATTTAACCATGTTTAGCTTCTTGTTTTGAGCCGAGAGGTTTTAATAGATCAAGTGGAAATGATATTTTAAAATTTCTTGATCCTGTATTTGAATGCGATCTTCACAAAAATGCAGAAATAACGTAAGTTTCTTTTTATTTTGCCACAACCTTTTTAACAAATATTTGCCTGTTTAAATTTTATTTAAGTTTATAAACCTACCATTACACATAACATAATACTACACAAAAAGCTTAATCAAATGACAATGTAATAAAAAGTTATATTAATAACATTATTTTGTAAACAAACAATGATAACAACAGATTCAGCTGACCTTGTTTAGTAAAATTGGATAGTAAATATCGCAATAAAAGTTAAAATTTAAGGGGTAAAACATATGCAAAATTGTAAACAGATTTCGAACATGTCGTCTTAACTCTCTCGAAGTGCAATTTATTTTCCTCACAACAGTATCCACTCCAGATTTCGACGTTGGTAATGTAAAAGAGATATGTTTGCCTACTAGGCAAAATGGAAACACGACGTTTAAAAGGTCTGGAGACTACTGCAGTGAATTTAAGGTATTTTCTCTAAAACATTTACATGGAATTGCAACTAAATAAAAAAATTGTGTGGTATTTTTTTAAATTTATTAATGACAAATTTTGTACGTTTTGTATTATCTTATGTTATCGAAATTTTTTTAATTATTTTTAATTATAAATTTTCACATTAATCTAAATCTTTTTTTTGCATTCAGGAGTTGAAGCATCATTTAATACGAACATATACTGTAGTAGCTGTGGTTGGCGCCTTAACCGATGGTTCCAAAGACGAATTATCAGAAACCGTTTTTATGAAATTTGAGTGTGTGACTCCGAAAGACCAAGTTTTAAGCTTAAAATCTCCGTTTAAAGGAGTATATAAGTATGTAGTTTAGGTAGAGTTTTACTAACTATGTCGGGGTATTTTAACTAATGACTCATGGTGTTTAATTTACAGTTTAAAAGATGTGTACAGTTGATATATACTAATTGTTTTTAATATTGTTATTTTTAAAAGTGCCACTACTAAAAAAATCAAGATAGACTTGTTACTATTTATTTTATATACTTGTTACTTATATGACGATTAATTTTTTTTTATTGCTTTAATCGAATATGTTTTTTGTTTTCTAGGTCATTGTCAGTATACAGATACTCGAGAAATTCTTACTTCGACCTTCGAATGACATTCTATGAGTCTGAGCTCTTCATTCACAAACTTAAAAATAATTTCGTTTTGTTTCCCAACTACGTTTATGTAAATATTGAAGTTAGAGGGAAAACGGAGCTGCAGTATTCATTACAGGTAGTCCAAGTTTTTGTTGTTTACAATACTTCCTCCTCAAAAATTTAGGCTAACATATTAAAGTTATTGGCTTTGGTGTTAAAATATTATTTTTAATGGGTAATTTTAATTTTTCGACTGGGAAATATTTTTATATTTTTTAAAGACAAAGAGATGTTGGGCGACGCCTACAGACGATCCAAACGACCCAGTTCAATATAGGTTTATCAATAATGCGTAAGTTTTATTTTTATTAGGTATTAATTTATGCGATAAAATATTTCCAATAAATTGGTTTAAACCCTTTGTTTTGTATTAAATCTTTAAAGGGAAGGAATACAGGACGAAGGTGACCCCGAAACAGTTATTTTAATTAAAAACAACGAAGGAATAAAATCTAGATTTGCATTCAAAGCGTTTGGTTGGGCAGGAATGGAACCTTATATTTATGTTCATTGTTTGGTTCACTTATGCAGTGAGCAATTTGTTTGTAACGAAGTAAGTAATTATATTTAGGAAAAAAAAATTGTTTTTGCATTGCCATTATTTGTGTTGTTTATGTTATGGTCCAAATCTATATTTTAAAATGTAAATGTCCTTTCTTTTCTAATGCTGTTTAAGTTAAACTAGATAAGCTCAGTTTACCTTGTTTAAAAAACTACAACCATCTGTAAATGAAAATTGTTAATTAAAATTGTTTTTAATTAAATAACATTAAAGTATTTTTAAATTGTAGACCTACATTTATCCACAATTTGAAGATTGGCCACCTAGTGGAATAGCAAAAAGAAGTGCAAACCAACTTCATGACGTGGTCTCGGCCGGACCACTGGTTGTCATTCACTCTCCCAAACCGACATGTACTGAGGTAGGTTTAAATGGTAGCAAATATTAAACAATAAAACAAAAAATTCAAAAAATAATTTTTTCGTTGAATGGTAAAATTTTATGTTTTTTTGAAATTTATTAATAAAATCTTTTACTCAAAATTATTAATTTCACAAATGCAAATTTAATTTGTCTAAGAAAAATGGCGGTTGCGAGCAGATATGCACAAACAAACCTACTGGAATAGTTTGTTCGTGTAGGGGTGGATATGAGCTTACAAGTAACCAAATGACCTGTCGGCAGAATGGAGATCTAAAAGAGGATGGTAAGTGAAATTTGTTATTTAATTTAAAACTAGTTTCTATAAACAATAAATTTATTATTGTTTATTAAGTTTTAACATAACTAGAAAATTGTTTTAATGAACTTAAGTTTAGCCATAATTAGTTTTGTATGGCTTCATAAGAAAGGGAAACAAAATATACGAAATTAAAACTTGTTTTTGTTTCTAGCTATCGTTGTTTCGGACAAGTTTATCAACGATTATGTTACAGTGCTAAAATCACGACAGGCCAGCGAATTAAAACTACTTTTGTTCTTCTCACTCTTTAGCGTCATACTTTTGCTGGTCATGATTATACAATGTCGAAATCAAAGAACTGTTAAGATATTTCGTTCATAATTTAATTTAAATGGTGTTTTTTAACTTAAAGTAGTGTTAGTAATGTGGTAATATCGTGCCTGCTATGTTTTTGTTTTATTTAAACAAGAATTGCCTTGTAAATATTACGTTGTTTTGCTTTTAATAAATGGTATTTTTTAAGGTGTCTGTATTTAAAAAAAAGATTTAGACATTAAAATTTAACATGTTAATTTAGTAACAAGTTGTAAATTATTACTATTAAAAAAAAGTATTCATTGTTTATCAGTTAAAACCTTTTTTTATGTTTAAATATCAAGCAGATTGTAATGTCACTTTTGAGGACAAATATTTAAAAATATATATCCTAACGCATGACCGCACAACGTGATTTACCGTTAAATTTGCCTTGCCGACTCGCGAACGTTCTCGAATTAAAAATAAAAAAATAACGAATCATACGGTTTGTTGTATAGCCTGAGTTGCTCAAATAACCTTATCTGGAAAGACAGTAGTTGTGTTAATAATTTAACTTTAAATTTAGTTCTTAAGTTTTTTAAAATGGCATCTGTCGGCACAGTTGCATTTGACGAGTATGGACGACCTTTTATTATTTTGCGAGACCAAGAATCAAAATCTCGGTTGAGTGGTACTGACGCAATTAAAGTAAGCCAAACTATTGCTAAAAATATATTTAATTTTTAAATTTTGTTAAATTTTTTGTAAAAATGTGGTTATTATTCAAATATGGGATTTTTGCATTTATTGATTATTGTTTTTTTAAAAAACGCAAATTAATTCTTTTTAGAGTCATATTCTTGCAGCCAAAACGGTAGCAAGTACTGTTAGAACCTCACTAGGACCTAATGGTAAGTTAATGTATTTTTATTTTACCTAAATATTGGACCTGAAATAAAATTAAATATTGTTTATTAACTTTAGGACTCGACAAAATGATGGTCTCCCCAGATGGTGAAGTTACAGTGACCAATGATGGTGCAACCATCTTGGATAAAATGGACGTTAAACACCAGATTGCCAAACTTATGGTTGAATTGTCCAAATCTCAAGATGATGAAATTGGAGATGGAACAACTGGTGTCGTTGGTAAATATTTTAAATTTTTATCTAATTTCAATATCTATAACAGAATAGAAGTTAACGTAAAAAAGAAATTTTTCTTTAGCTTAAAAATTTGTTAAAATTTTTTAGTGCTTGCTGGTGCTTTGTTGGAACAAGCTGAAGAGTTGATTGATCGTGGGATTCATTCAATCAGAATAGCCGATGGGTATGAGGCAGCTATGAGGGTAGCCCTGGAAAAATTAGATGCCATTGCTGATGATTTTCCAATTGACACAGAAAATACTGAGAGTTTAATTCAAGTAGCAATGACCACCTTGGGCTCTAAAATGTATAAATTTTTATTGCTTATAATTTTTTTTTAAATAGTTTGTTTTTTAAATTTTTATCGATGATGAAAAAAAGCCATGCTAATACTGAGTGCAGACATTCAATGTTTGCCAGTGAGTACAACCTTCTCAATTTCTGAGATAAAAAAAATGTAAAAACATTAAAAATAGCATATATATAGAACTTTTGATTTCAGCATATATAACTTCTGATTTAAAACATAGACAGACTTTTAGTGAATATAATGTTTTTATTTTCTAGTGTTACTAAATGCCATCGTCAATTTGCTGAAATTGCAGTTGGAGCAATTATGTCGGTTGCTGATTTTGAACGCAAGGATGTGGATTTCGAGTTGATCAAAGTCGAAGGGAAGCAAGGAGGAAGACTAGAAGACAGTCAACTAATTAAAGGAGTTTTAATAGACAAAGATATGAGCCATCCCCAGATGCCTAAGGTAATTTTAATAACATGAAAAAAATACAATCAAAGTTTATTTTGTAAAATTTTATTATTTTTTTTATATAGCTGAGTTACATAATGTAAATTTATTTATTGTTGTACTACTTGTATATATACTTAAGTCTTTTAAATTGTTTAATAAAGAAATTTTTGTAGTCATAACATAAAATAAAAACTTTAAACCACAATCTCAATGTAACAGCAAATCAAAGATGCTAAGTTGGCCATCCTGACCTGTCCATTTGAACCTCCTAAGCCAAAAACCAAACATAAGCTTGATGTTACCTCGGTAGAGGATTACAAGAAACTTCAAAGTTATGAGATCTCCAAATTTCAAGAAATGGTTCAACAAGTTAGTTCTTGATTAGAATTTAAATATAAATATTTGTATAATTTTTTAACTTAAAGCTAGTTTAAGTTTACTTGTATAAAGTTGTGTGTTTATTAATCTGGCGAAAGCGTTAAATTAACTTAATGAAATACTTGATTTCACGCTAATTTACAAGTAAACTTTTAAAACGTTGGCAGTTTTTTTATTACTTTTTTTTTTCTTTAGGTTAAAGATTGTGGAGCAAACCTTGCAATATGTCAGTGGGGATTTGATGATGAAGCCAACCATCTTTTACTTCAGAACGAATTGCCCGCAGTAAGATGGGTTGGAGGTCCTGAAATTGAGGTACAAAATAATTTTAAATATTTTTAGTAAATTTTGCTTGACTATGTATGTTTAAATCCTAATGCACTACAATAGCTACTATGTAAAATAATGATAAGAGTACCTTATTTTAATACTGACTCTAATTTTTAGAATTTATATTTATTTTTAGTTGATTGCTATTGCAACTGGTGGTAGAATTGTACCAAGATTTTCTGAACTGACCAAGGAAAAACTTGGTCAAGCTGGAATTGTTCGTGAATTAACTTTTGGGACCACCAAGGACCGAATGTTAGTTATTGAGGGTTGTAAAAATACCAAAGCGGTCACAATTTTCTTGAGAGGAGGCAACAAAATGGTAATATTAAGTAAATTAAATAAAGTGTTATAGTTTTCTTAAGATTTCTTTTAATGTACTAGGGCCCCCTTTTTAGTAAATCTTTACCATTGTTTTCAGATTGTCGAAGAAGCAAAGAGGTCAGTCCATGATGCGCTATGTGTTATAAGAAACTTGGTGCGTGACAGCAGAGTTGTGTATGGAGGTGGTGCATGTGAAATAGCTTGCGCCATTGCTGTAAATAAAGCTGCAGATTTGGTAAATTTTTATATATTTCGTATAAAGTCTGTTATTAAAATTTTAACATTTTAACTGTTTGTGGCCTTGTTTTTTTTCCATGCCTTTAAAAAAAAAAATTTTTTTTAGAATCCGTCTCTTGAACAATACGCAATGCGTGCATACGGTCATGCCCTGGAGACCGTACCATTGGCATTGGCTGAGAACAGTGGTTTAAATCCCATTCAAACACTTTCTGATGCTAGATCACAACAAGTAAATGAATCCAACCCACATTTGGGCATCGATTGCTTGCAGCACGGAACCAAAGGTAAAATACAGACCTTTTTAAGCTATTTATTTTTTTACATTCTTTTATTCTCGATGTGGGAAGGTTGACTCTATGACCCAGTCTCAAGTTGCCCTTGGCACTTCGGGATGTAATAGAATATAAATGATAATCAAACTGTTGAATAAGTGTTGGCTCAGCAGGAGTTTATAGCGCCTCACAGCATGAGAGCAGTGGAAACCGAACCCAGGACCTCATGTGGTAAAGCCCAAGTTTTCTGGCCACTACACTTTAGAATCTAAAAGATATTTTTTCTGGAAATGGGTCAATAACAATCTTTTTTAAATTATCATATCAGATATGAAAGAGCAACATGTTATCGAAACTTTGGTTGGCAAGAAACAACAAATCTCACTTGCAACACAACTTGTTCGTATGATTCTTAAAATTGATGACGTGCGTTCACCCAGCGAGTGAACACGTCACAAAAATTTATATTTAGAAAAATTCAAATCTCTTTAAAAAATGTCCTTTCTTTGTGGCTTCGTATTCAAGTTGCGTTATGCGACATGGACTTAATATTTTTGTCGTTTATTTTATTCCAAGATTACTATTATTCGCATGGCATTTTTTAAGTTCTAGTGTGCGTAATAAAATATTCATGTTTGTATTGAAACCCGTGTGCTAATTTTAATAAAGAAAACTAAGGCCCAAATAACTGTTGTAAATATGGGTATTTGTCATTTTTTGAAACCTTATAAAGACCGTTTTTTCAAAACCTTTTATTAAACAACTAGTTTAATGAACGTGTTAATTAGACACAACACAATTTTAGAGAATACCATAGTAAATCAATAATTAAATTTTTTTTAAAAGACTTTATTAATTTTATAGTTATTATTTAAGTGATAGTTTGACGTTTGGTAGACTGTGTTGCAAAGTGTTACAAAATTTTTAAATATTAATATTCATAAAAGTTATGACACTTTTATTAAAAATTGATGAAATCTCAAAACCTAAATAATTATATTTTATTAGGCGCGCATTGGCCTAACTAACATTCAAGATAAAACATTTCGCGAAAATTTTCAGTAAAACAAAAGTTTGAGGTAATTTTTATTTTGGGTTTAATTAGGTCACGTGATATTTTTGGCCAATGATATTGCATACAAATTTTTTGAAAAAAATTAAAAATTTTAAATCGAAAAATAATTGTTGTGTTAGAACCGCACAGGTCCAATTACCGTGTTTACAAAATATTTTTCTAAAATATTAATATTCATAAAAGTTATAAAACTTTTATTAAAAATTTATGAAATCTTAAAACCTAAAATTTTGTATTTTATTAGACGCGCATTGGCCAAACTAACATTCAAGATAAAACATTTTGCAAAAATTTTGAGTAAAACAAAAGTTTGAGGTAATTTCTATTTTGGGTTTAATTAGGTCACGTGATATTTTTGGCCAATGATATTGCATACAAATTTTTAAAAAAAAATAAAAAATTTTAAATCGAAAAATAATTGTTGTGTTAGAACCGCACAGGTCCAATTACCGTGTTTACAAAATTTTTTTTGAAAATATTAATATTCATAAAAGTTATGAAACTTTTATTAAAAATTTAAGAAATTTTAAAACCTAAAATTTTGTATTTTATTAGACGCGCATTGGCCTTACTAACATTCAAGATAAAACATTTTGCAAAAATTTTGAGTAGAACAAAAGTTTGAGATAATTTTTATTTTGGGTTTAATTAGGTCACGTGATATTTTTGGCCAATGATATTGCATACAAATTTAAAAAATAAAAAATTTTAAATCGAAAAATAATTGTTGTGTTAGAACCGCACAGGTCCAATTACCGTGTTTACAAAATATTTTTCGAAAATATTAATATTCATAAAAGTTATAAAACTTTTATTAAAAATTTATGAAATCTCAAAACCTAAAATTTTGTATTTTATTAGACGCGCATTGGCCTAACTAACATTCAAGATAAAACATTTCGCGAAAATTTTCAGTAAAACAAAAGTTTGAGGTAATTTTTATTTTGGGTTTAATTAGGTCACGTGATATTTTTGGCCAATGATATTGCATACAAATTTTAAAAAAAAAAATAAAAAATTTTAAATCGAAAAATAATTGTGGTGTTAGAACCACACAGGTCCAATTACCGTGTTTACATAATATTTTTCAAAAATATTATAATTTATAAAAGTTATGACACTTTTATTAAAAATTTATGAAATTTTAAAATCTGAAATTTTATATTTAATTAGGCGCGCATTGGCCTAACTAACGTTCAAGATAAAACATTTCGCAAAAATTTTGAGTAGAACAAAAGTTTGAGATAATTTTTATTTTGGCTTTAATTAGGTCACGTGATATTTTTGGCCAATGATATTGCATACAAATTTAAAAAATAAAAAATTTTAAATCGAAAAATAATTGTTGTGTTAGAACCCCACAGGTCCAATTACTGTCTTTACATAATATTTTTCAAAAATATTATTCTTATAAAAGTTATGACACTTTTATTAAAAATTTATGAAATCTCAAAATCTGAAATTTTATATTTAATTAGGCGCGCATTGGCCTAACTAACATTCAAGATAAAACATTTTGCAAAAATTTTGAGTAGAACAAAAGTTTGAGATAATTTTTATTTTGTGGGTAATTAGGTCACGTGATATTTTTGGCCAATAATATTGCATACAAATTTTTTTTAAAAAAATAAAAAATTTTAAATCGAAAAATAATTGTTGTGTTAGAACCGCACAGGTCCAATTACTGTGTTTACATAATATTTTTCAAAAATATTATTCTTATAAAAGTTATGACCCTTCTATTAAAAATTTATGAAATCTCAAAATCTGAAATTTTATATTTAATTAGGCGCGCATTGGCCAAACTAACATTCAAGATAAAACATGTCGCGAAAATTTTGAGTAAAACAAAAGTTTGAGGTAATTTTTATTTTGGGTTTAATTAGGTCACGTGATATTTTTGGCCAATGATATTGCATACAAATTTAAAAAAAAAATGAAAAATTTTAAATCGAAAAATAATTGTGGTGTTAAAACCGCACAGGTCCAATTACCGTGTTTACATAATATTTTTCAAAAATATCATTATTTATAAAAGTTATGACACTTTTATTAAAAATTTATGAAATCTTAAAATCTGAAATTTTATATTTAATTAGGCGCGCATTGGCCTAACTAACATTCAAGATAAAACATTTTGCAAAAATTTCGAGTAGAACAAAAGTTTGAGATAATTTTTATTTTGGGTTTAATTAGGTCACGTGATATTTTTGGCCAATGATATTGCATACAAATTTTTTGAAAAAAAAATAAAAAATTTTAAATCGAAAAATAATTGTGGTGTTAGAACCGCACAGGTCCAATTACCGTGTTTACAAAATATTTTTCGAAAATATTAATATTCATAAAAGTTATGAAACTTTTATTAAAAATTTATGAAATCTCAAAACCTAAAATTTTGTATTTTATTAGACGCGCATTGGCCAAACTAACATTCAAGATAAAACATGTCGCGAAAATTTTGAGTAAAAAAAAAGTTTGAGGTAATTTTTATTTTGGGTTTAATTAGGTCACGTGATATTTTTGGCCAATGATATTGCATACAAATTTAAAAAAAATAAATGAAAAATTTTAAATCGAAAAATAATTGTGGTGTTAGAACCGCACAGGTCCAATTACCGTGTTTACATAATATTTTTCAAAAATATCATTATTTATAAAAATTATGACACTTTTATTAAAAATTTATGAAATCTTAAAATCTGAAATTTTATATTTAATTAGGCGCGCATTGGCCTAACTAACATTCAAGATAAAACATTTTGCAAAAATTTCGAGTAGAACAAAAGTTTGAGATAATTTTAATTTTGGGTTTATTTAGGTCACGTGATATTTTTGGCCAATGATATTGCATACAAATTTTTTTAATAAAAAATAAAAAATTTTAAATCGAAAAATAATTGTGGTGTTAGAACCGCACAGGTCCAATTACCGTGTTTACAAAATATTTTTCGAAAATATTAATATTCATAAAAGTTATGAAACTTTTATTAAAAATTTATGAAATCTCAAAACCTAAAATTTTGTATTTTATTAGACGCGCATTGGCCAAACTAACATTCAAGATAAAACATTTCGCGAAAATTTTCAGTAAAACAAAAGTTTGAGGTAATTTTTATTTTGGGTTTAACTAGGTCACGTGATATTTTTGGCTAATGATATTGCATACAAATTTAAAAATAAAAAATAAAAAATTTTAAATCGAAAAATAATTGTGGTGTTAGAACCGCACAGGTCCACTTACCGTGTTTACATAATATTTTTCAAAAATATTATTATTTATAAAAGTTATGACACTTTTATTAAAAATTTATGAAATCTTAAAATCTGAAATTTTATATTTAATTAGGCGCGCATTGGCCTAACTAACATTCAAGATAAAACATTTTGCAAAAATTTTGAGTAGAACAAAAGTTTGAGATAATTTTTATTGTGGGTTTAATTAGGTCACGTGATATTTTTGGCCAATGATATTGCATACAAATTTTTTGAAAAAAAAATAAAAAATTTTAAATCGAAAAATAATTGTGGTGTTAGAACCGCACAGGTCCAATTACCGTGTTTACAAAATATTTTTCGAAAATATTAATATTCATAAAAGTTATGAAACTTTTATTAAAAATTTATGAAATCTCAAAATCTAAAATTTTGTATTTTATTAGACGCGCATTGGCCTAACTAACATTCAAGATAAAACATGTCGCGAAAATTTTGAGTAAAACAAAAGTTTGAGGTAATTTTTATTTTGGGTTTAATTAGGTCACGTGATATTTTTGGCCAATGATATTGCATACAAATTTAAAAAAAAAAAATGAAAAATTTTAAATCGAAAAATAATTGTGGTGTTAGAACCGCACAGGTCCAATTACCGTGTTTACATAATATTTTACAAAAATATCATTATTTATAAAAGTTATGACACTTTTATTAAAAATTTATGAAATCTTAAAATCTAAAATTTTATATTTAATTAGGCGCGCATTGGCCTAACTAACATTCAAGATAAAACATTTTGCAAAAATTTCGAGTAGAACAAAAGTTTGAGATAATTTTTATTTTGGGTTTAATTAGGTCACGTGATATTTTTGGCCAATGATATTGCATACAAATTTTTTAAAAAAAAAATAAAAAATTTTAAATCGAAAAATAATTGTGGTGTTAGAACCGCACAGGTCCAATTACCGTGTTTACAAAATATTTTTCGAAAATATTAATATTCATAAAAGTTATGAAACTTTTATTAAAAATTTATGAAATCTCAAAACCTTAAATTTTGTATTTTATTAGACGCGCATTGGCCAAACTAACATTCAAGATAAAACATGTCGCGAAAATTTTGAGTAAAACAAAAGTTTGAGGTAATTTTTATTTTGGGTTTAATTAGGTCACGTGATATTTTTGGCCAATGATATTGCATACAAATTTAAAAAAAAAAAATGAAAAATTTTAAATCGAAAAATAATTGTGGTGTTAGAACCGCACAGGTCCAATTACCGTGTTTACATAATATTTTTCAAAAATATCATTATTTATAAAAGTTATGACACTTTTATTAAAAATTTATGAAATCTTAAAATCTGAAATTTTATATTTAATTAGGCGCGCATTGGCCTAACTAACATTCAAGATAAAACATTTTGCAAAAATTTTGAGTAGAACAAAAGTTTGAGATAATTTTAATTTTGGGTTTATATAGGTCACGTGATATTTTTGGCCAATGATATTGCATACAAATTTTTTTAATAAAAAATAAAAAATTTTAAATCGAAAAATAATTGTGGTGTTAGAACCGCACAGGTCCAATTACCGTGTTTACAAAATATTTTTCGAAAATATTAATATTCATAAAAGTTATGAAACTTTTATTAAAAATTTATGAAATCTCAAAACCTAAAATTTTGTATTTTATTAGACGCGCATTGGCCAAACTAACATTCAAGATAAAACATTTCGCGAAAATTTTCAGTAAAACAAAAGTTTGAGGTAATTTTTATTTTGGGTTTAACTAGGTCACGTGATATTTTTGGCCAATGATATTGCATACAAATTTAAAAAAAAAATAAAAAATTTTAAATCGAAAAATAATTGTGGTGTTAGAACCGCACAGGTCCAATTACCGTGTTTACATAATATTTTTCAAAAATATTATTATTTATAAAAGTTATGACACTTTTATTAAAAATTTATGAAATCTCAAAATCTGAAATTTTATATTTAATTAGGCGCGCATTGGCCTAACTAACATTCAAGATAAAACATTTTGCAAAAATTTTGAGTAGAACAAAAGTTTGAGATAATTTTTATTTTGGGTTTAATTAGGTCACGTGATATTTTTGGCCAATGATATTGCATACAAATTATTTTAGTAAAAAATAAAAAATTTTAAATCAAAAAATAATTGTTGTTTTAGAACCGCATAGGTCCAATTACCGTGTTTACAAAATATTTTTCGAAAATATTAATATTCATAAAAGTTATGAAACTTTTATTAAAAATTTATGAAATCTCAAAACCTAAAATTTTGTATTTTATTAGACGCGCATTGGCCAAACTAACATTCAAGATAAAACATTTCGCGAAAATTTTCAGTAAAACAAAAGTTTGAGGTAATTTTTATTTTGGGTTTAACTAGGTCACGTGATATTTTTGGCTAATGATATTGCATACAAATTTAAAAATAAAAAATAAAAAATTTTAAATCGAAAAATAATTGTGGTGTTAGAACCGCACAGGTCCAATTACCGTGTTTACATAATATTTTTCAAAAATATTATTATTTATAAAAGTTATGACACTTTTATTAAAAATTTATGAAATCTTAAAATCTGAAATTTTATATTTAATTAGGCGCGCATTGGCCAAACTAACATTCAAGATAAAACATTTTGCAAAAATTTTGAGTAGAACAAAAGTTTGAGATCATTTTTATTTTGGGTTTATTTAGGTCACGTGATATTTTTGGCCAATGATATTGCATACAAATTTTTTTAATAAAAAATAAAAAATTTTAAATCGAAAAATAATTGTGGTGTTAGAACCGCACAGGTCCAATTACCGTGTTTACAAAATATTTTTCAAAAATATTAATATTCATAAAAGTTATGAAACTTTTATTAAAAATTTATGAAATCTTAAATCCTAAAATTTTGTATTTTATTAAACGCGCATTGGCCTAACTAACATTCAAGATAAAACATTTCGCGAAAATTTTCAGTAAAACAAAAGTTTGAGGTAATTTTTATTTTGGGTTTAATTAGGTCACGTGATATTTTTGGCCAATGATATTGCATACAAATTTTTTGAAAAAAAAATAAAAAATTTTAAATTGAAAAATAATTGTTGTGTTAGAACCGCACAGGTCCAATTACCGTGTTTACAAAATATTTTTCGAAAATATTAATATTCATAAAAGTTATGAAACTTTTATTAAAAATTTATGAAATCTTAAAACCTAAAATTTTGTATTTTGTTAGACGCGCATTGGCCTAACTAACATTCAAGATAAAACATTTCGCGAAAATTTTGAGTAAAACAAAAGTTTGAGGTAATTTTTATTTTGAGTTTAATTAGGTCAAAAGGTCGCGCGAACAATTCAATGTACGCGAAATAAAAAAATGTTTTTTTGTTCTTTTAATTATTTTCGAAAATATTTGTTTATTTTTAACATAAATTTTATAAATAAAAAAAGATATGCATAAACATTAACTAAAAATATTACAAACCTTTGATTTTTAATAAACAAACAAGCATTTATATATATATAATACAAACAAAAACTAATATTTAACCCAGTTTTAAGTTGGTGATATTAGGATATAAATTATAGTAAATTTTAAATTCTTAAAATTAATTTTTATTAAATAAACAAACATTTAAATATGATAAATAAACGAAAGTTATTTTTCTAATATGTTTTTTAATTACTTATATTATAAAATACATCATACCAAATTTTTAATGCTTAATGTCGAACTTTAATTTTTAATGAACAAATCAGCATTTAAATATAAAAAACAAACAAGAATTATTTTTTAATTTATTTTCGAATTATAAATATTATAAGATAAAACCGACCAAAATTTAAAAACCTAATAACAATCTTTAAATTTAAATAAACAAACACCTATTAATTAGTAATTAGTGACAAAAATTAAATTCGTTTTTGAGTTACTAATATCATGATATACAATTGACAAAAATTTAAAAAATTAATAACAACCTTTAAATTTTAATAAACAAACACCTATTATTAAGTAATTAGTGATAAAAATTAAAATTTTAATTTATTTTTGAGTTAGTAATATCATAATATACAATTGACCAAGATTTAAAAAATTAATAACAACCTTTAAATTTTAATAAATAAACACCTATTAATTAGTAATTAGTGATAATTAAATGTCGTAAATAGGAGGTTTGCGATTCGTTGGGATAATAACAAACATACTAAAAATTTAGAACTTTTAGTTTTAAAGAACAAAAGTTATCGTCTTTCAAAATTCTGACTAGAAAGAATAAAAACAATAATAACTAGATTTATTTGATAAATAAAATATGGTTCGAAATTATTTGATTATTTTTAACATAAATTTTTATAAATAAATAAAGATATGCATAAACATTAACTAGGAATATTACATACCTTTGATTTTTAATAAACAAACAAGCATTTATATATATTATACAAACAAAAACTAATATTTAACCCAGTTTTAAGTTGGTAATATTAGGATATAAATTATAGTCAATTTTAAATTCCTAAAATTGATTTTTGATTTTTATTAAATAAACAAGCATTTAAATATGATAAATAAACGAAAGTTATTTTTCAAATATGTTTTTCAACTACCTATATTATAAAATACATCATCCAAATTTTTTATGCTTAATATCGAACTTTAATTTTTAATGAACAAACCAGAATTTAAATATAACAAACAAACAAGAATTATTTTTTATTTCATTTTCGAATTATAAATATAATAAGATATAACCGACCAAAATTTAAAAACCTAATATCAATCTTTAAATTTAAATAAACAAACACCCATTAATTAGTAATTAGTGATGAAAATTTTAATTTTAATTCATTTTTGAGTTAGTAATATCATGATATACAATTGACCAAGATTTAAAAAGTTAATAACTACCCTTAAATTTTAATAAACAAACACCTATTAATTAGTAATTAGTGATAAAAATTAAAATTTTAATTCGTTTTTGAGTTACTAATATCATGATATACAATTGACCAAGATTTAAAAAATTAATAACAACCTTTAAATTTTAATAAATAAACACTTATTAATTAGTAATTAGTGATAATTAAATGTTGTAAATAGGAGAATGAAAACATAATCTGATAATAAACAACATACTAAAATTTCAGATTTTTAAATTCTAAAGAACTAAAGATATCTTCTTTCAAAATTGGGACTAGAAAGAATAAAAATAATAATAATAAAAATAATAATAATAACTAGATTTATTTGATAAATAAAATATGGTTCGAAATTATTTGATTATTTTTAACATAAAATTTTATAAATAAAAAATATATGCATAAACATTAACTAAGAATATTACATATCTTTGATTTTTAATTAACAAACCAGCATTTAATATAACAAACAAACAAGAATTATTTTTTAATTATCTTCAAATTTTAAATATAATAAGATATAACCGACCAAAATTTAAAAACCTAATATCAATCTTTAAATTTTAATAAACAAACACCCATTAATTAGTTATTAGTGATGACAATTTTAATTCATTTTTGAGTTAGTAATATCATGATATACAATTGACCAAGATTTAAAAAGTTAATACCAACCCTTAAATTTTAATAAACAAACACCTATTAATTAGTAATTAGTGATAAAAATTAAAATTTTAATTCGTTTTTGAGTTACTAATATCATGATATACAATTGACCAAAATTTAAAAAGTTAATAACAACCTTTAAATTATAATAAATAAACACCTATTAATTAGTAATAAGAGATAAAAATTAAAATTTTAATTTATTTTTGAGTTACCAATATCATGATATACAATTGACCAAGATTTAAAAAATTAATAACAACCTTTAAATTTTAATAAATAAACACTTATTAATTAGTAATTAGTGATAATTAAATGTTGTAAATAGGAGAATAAAAACATAATCTGATAATAAACAACATACTAAAATTTCAGATTTTTAAATTCTAAGGAACTAAAGATATCTTCTTTCAAAATTGGGACTAGAAAGAATAAAAATAATAATAATAAAAACTAAATTTATTTGATAAATAAAATATGGTTCGAAATCGTTTGATTCTTTTTTATAAATATAATTTATTTAGTAGGTTTATTAATTAAATTATAAATTTAAATATGAACTTTTTTATATTTAAACCTAATTTTAACAAACGAACACGCATTTATTGATATTGTAATAGAAAAGTAAACTAAATTTAAAAGCAAAATACCGATCTTAATTTTTTAGCAATCAAACGAATATTAAAATATAATAATAACAAAACAATTAAAAAAAAATATTTTACACATTTTTGACTTATACTTTAACATTTTACTTAAATTTTCAACCAATATTTTTTACTTTAATAGACAGCGAAAAGGACGATTTTTGACGGCGACCAGAACGCTATTAAATTATTCAAGCGTTAAACTCACACTGATTCGTTATTTTATAAAAAAACAAAAATAATGATTAAACGATATTTAGCTAGAGTTAAATCTTCATTTTAAATAGCAACATACAAAATAATAATAACAACAACATATTAAAATTTCAGAAAATTTAATCTTTAAATTTTAATAATGAAATATATTAATTAGTAATTAGTGACATTTAAATGCCGTAAATAGGAGGTTTGCGATTCGTTGGGATAATAACAAACATACTAAAAATTTAGAACTTTTACTTTTAAAGAACAAAAGTTATCGTCTTTCAAAATTCTGACTAGAAAGAATAAAAACAACTAGATTTATTTGATAAATAAAATATGGTTCGAAATCGTTTGATTCTTTTTTATAAATATAATTTATTTAGTAGGTTTATTAATTAAATGATAAATTTAAATATGAATTTTTTTATATTTAAACCTAATTTTAACAAACGAACACGCATTCATTGATATTGTAATAGAAAGGTGAATTAAATTTAAAAGCAAAATACCAATCTTAATTTTTTAGTAATCGAACAAGTATTAAAATATAATAATAACAAAACAATTAAAAAAAAAATTTTACGCATTTTTGACTTATACTTTAACATTTTACTTAAATTTTCAACCAATTTTTTTTACTTTAATAGACAGCGAAAAGGACGATTTTTGACGGCGACCAGAACGCTATTAAATTATTCAAGCGTTAAACGCACACTGATTCGTTATTAAAAGAAAAAACTTAAATAATGATTAAACGATATTTATTTAGAGTTAAATCTTCATTTTAAATAGCAACATACAAAATAATAATACCAACAACATATTAAAATTTCAGAAAATTTAATCTTTAAATTTTAATAATAAAATATATTAATTAGTAATTAGTGACATTTAAATGTCGTAATCAGGAGGTTTGCGACTCGTTGGGATAATAACAAACATACTAAAAATTTAGAACTTTTACTTTTAAAGAACAAAAGTTATCGTCTTTCAAAATTCGGTCAAATAAGAATAAAAACAATTATAACTAGATTTATTTGATAAATAAAATATGGTTCGAAATTGTTTGATTTTTTTTATAAATATAATTTATTTAGTAGGTTTATTAATTAAATTATAAATTTAAATATAAACTTTTGTATATTTAAACCTAATTTTAACAAGCGAACACGCACTTATTGATATTGTAATATAAAAGTAAACTAAATTTAAAAGCAAAATACCGATCTTAATTTTTTAGTAATCAAACAAGTATTAAAATATAATAATAACAAAACAATTAAAACAAAAATTTTACACATTTTTTACTTATATTTTAACATTTTACTTAAATTTTCAACCAATATTTTTTACTTTAATGGACAGCGAAAAGGACGATTTTTGACGGCGACCAGAACGCTATTAAATTATTCAAGCGTTAAACTCACACTGATTCATTATTTTATAAAAAACAAAAATAATGATTAAACGATATTTAGCTAGAGTTAAATCTTCATTTTAAATAGCAACATACAAAATAATAATACCAACAACATATTAAAATTTCAGCAAATTTAATCTTTAAATTTTAATAATAAAATATATTAATTAGTAATTAGTGATAATTAAATGTCGTTAATAGGAGGTTTGCGATTCGTTGGGATAATAACAAACATACTAAAAATTCAGAACTTTTAGTTTTAAAGAACAAAAGTTATCGTCTTTCAAAATTCGTCAAATAAGAATAAAAACAATAATAATAATAATAATAATAATAAATATAATGACAATAACAATATGTTTCGAAATCTAAGATTTCGAACCATAAATATAATTTATTTAGTAGGTTTATTAATTAAATGATAAATTTAAATATGAACTTTTTTATATTTAAACCTAATTTTAACAAACGAACACGCATTCATTGATATTGTAATATAAAAGTAAACTAAATTTAAAAGCAAAATACCGATCTTAATTTTTGGTAATCAAACGAGTATTAAAATATAATAATAACAAAACAATTAAAAATAAAATTTACACATTTTTTACTTATACTTTAACATTTTACTTAAATTTTCAACCAATATATTTTACTTTAATGAACAGCAAAAAGGACGATTTTTGACGGCGACCAGAACGCTATTAAATCATTCAAGCGTTAAACTCACACTGATTCGTTATTTAAAAAAAAAAAATAATTACACCTTAACTAAGAATATTACATATCTTTGATTTTTAATAAACAAACAAGCAATTAAATATATTATTTAAATAAAATTAATTTTTTAACCCAGTTTTATGTTGTTAATATCAAGATATACATTTTACTAAATTTTAAATTCCCAAAATTGATTTTTGATTTTTAATAAATAAACAAGCATTTGAATAAAATAAACAAACAAAAGATATTTTTTAAACATGTAATTTAATTACTAATATCATAAAATACATTATATTAAATTTTAAATGCTTAATATCAAACTTTAATTTTTAATAAACAAACAAGAATTTAAATATAATAAACAAACAAAAATTAAATTTTTAATCCATTTTCAAGTTATTAATATTATGATATATAACTGACCAAAATTTGAAAACTTAATAACGATCTCTAAATTTCAATAAACAAACACCTATTAATTACTAATTAGTAATACTTAAATTATCAAAATAGGAGGATTGAAACACAATAGGATAATAAACAACATACTAAAATTTTTAAAATTTATATACACAAAATCAAAAGTTATTCGATTTTAAAATTCGGATTAGTAAGAATAAAAATAAAAATAAAAATAATAATAAATATACGGACAATAACAATATGTTTCGAAATCTGAGATTTCGAACCATAATAATGACAATAACAATATGTTTCGAAATCTAAGATTTCGAACCATAATAATAATAATAATAAGTATAATGACAATAACAATATGTTTCGAAATCTAAGATTTCGAACCATAATAATAATAAGTATAATGACAATAACAATATGTTTCAAAATCAAAGATTTCGAACCATAATAATTAATACACTGACAATAACAATATGTTTCGAAATCTAAGATTTCGAACCATAATAACTAAAATTGATTTGGCATGTTAAGTAACTCATATAGGCTAATATTGTAACATATATTATTTGTTCACAGATTCGCAAGAATAGCTGGTAGCATTAGATGTGAACCTAATGCTAACTGAAAATAAAAAAATTTAAGAAAACTGTATTTAATTTTTTATTATTTTGACTTGTATATTTTTGTAATAAATATGTTAAATTTTTTGTATAATGTTTTTTATTCAGTGTTTGTGTATGTTAAAAAGCGTATTGTTTCAAACCTGTTTGGTGTTTACACCTTTTTTGTTAAGTTTTGTAAAGATTTTCAAACCACGTTTTAAATCAATGCTGTCTTCTTGTTTTTAAAAAAAAAATATATTTTAAATATTAATGCAATTGAAATAGTAGGTTAAAAATCCGCCATTTTGTTGTTTACGTTAAAGTTGTTATCTATTGCTAGTCACGTGTTTACACCTCAGCCATGTGTTTACACCTATTTCCGAGTTGTGTTAGGTTATGAAAGTTTTTATAACCTGGACTCTTATCTCTACCACGCGTTCTGTATCACCTGATCTACCGGTTTAACGTATTCGAAATGCATTGCATGTGAGTATTCGTGATGCGAGTTTGTGGACGGTTGAATGTATCTCTTTCTCATTAATAAACCATAAAGTGTTAGTACGATTTATTACACAAAAGACATACAGATAAATCAATACAGTAACATAGCCTACATTATGTATTAACGATAAATAAAAATAGAACCATTATTAATAATGTTCATCTACGTTTATCCGAATAAATTAAAGTTGTAAAATTTCAAGATTAAAAAAGTTAACCATTTTTTTAACTACTGGCCACCCCCACTTCTTCCTCTCCTTCAGGGGCGCTCGGGGCATACATATAAGTATACACTAAGCTTTAAAAGGGAAAATAGTTTAAGAAAGGTAAAGTAAAGGAATACGTCACATATGTCAAGAAAAGTTAATTTAGGTTGACCAGTTCAGGAATGTGTTTGCGTGCAACCACACAAGCATGTTCGATTGGCACGACTTAAGCCTGGACAACAACCTTTTTTTGGGCACTCGAGCATTGCTAATGACGCCATTAAGAACCTTACAATATAAATTTTATGCTAGAATAATATCCAAATTATCTTACTTAAAATTGAATAACGATAAAAATATATATATATTATTGTTTAGTGCAGTTAGCTTTTTGACTCTTTAACTATACAAGATTTAGTTTTGCGACTCGTTTATTTTCCTTTCTAGCATTTTTGTTTTTTCATTTTGAATTTACCATTTTCTTTTTTACACGTGTAGCCGATAAGCAAACGTAAACAAGCTGAAGTCAAAATGGAATATAGTGATGTACTAATTTTTCATTATTTAATACACTAGGCTGCTAGGTATTATTTTATTGTTCAAGAAGTTAGTTAAAGCAATGTTTTTGTTGTTCAGAAGTCAAACTACCTGGTTATACGTTATCGTGTCGTAATTAATTAGATATTAAGCCTAAATTAAAATGTTTTTTTTAGATATCGTTGGCTGTTTAAATTAATTGTAAAATATATATTATTCAAAATCCCCCATCTCATATATATACAATTTATATTTTGTGTATTGATAATAGTATGGAGGCAAATATTAAAGAAAATGGTAACATATTAAATAATATAAACGCATCATTAAGTGACCGATTTCGTGCTCTTTTCACACTTAGAAACATTGGTGGAGCTGATTCTATCAAAGAAATATGTAGATGTTTTCTAGACAAATCTGAATTGCTAAATCATGAACTTGCTTATTGTCTTGGACAAATGCAAGATAAGAGAGCAGTGCCAAAATTAACTTCTCTTTTAGATGACACAAGTGTTTCTACGATAGTTAGACATGAGGCTGGCGAAGCTTTAGCAGCAATTGGATGCATTGAAAGTTTACCTACTTTACAGAAATACGTAAACGATCCTGTTAAAGAGGTTGCAGAGACATGTGAGCTGGCCGTGGCCAAGTTTCAAACCACTGAAATTCACAGAGAAATAACTTGTCCTTTTATGTCTGTTGACCCTGCACCTGCCTGCCAATGCACTGACATCCCAACATTGAAAAAAACAATAACAGACATATCGTTACCAATGTATGAACGGTACAGAGCAATATTTTCATTAAGAAACATCCACACCAATGAATCTGCTTTAGCTCTGGGTCAGGGACTACAATGCAAGGATAGTGCTTTATTTCGACACGAAATCTCGTATGTATTAGGACAAATGCAACTGGCCGCTGCGGTACCCGACCTAATAAAAAGCTTGGAGAACAAAAAAGAACATTCAATGGTTAGACATGAAAGTGCCGAAGCTCTGGGATCCATCGCAAGCAAAGAGTGTTTGGATGTGTTGATTAAATACCAATCTGACTCTGATGTTATTGTGCGAGAGAGCTGTGAGGTTGCATTAGATATGTACAAACATGAGACTAGTAATGAATTTCAATATTCTGTAACTGCTTCATAGGCGTATTGTATTATTGTTTATCATGATAATAAATTTTATTTGAATTAATTATCTGTTCTTCTAATTGGCTATATGTTTTAGTGAGTTATATTATATATGATAAATTGTAAAATGACCGAATACTGCCTTATGGTTGTGCTTACAAAAAAACATTTTTTTTAGTGTTAAAAATAAAGATATTTATACTCTAATTTTTAAAATTAAATTGTTATATTACAAAAGAATCTAAAAAAAAATATTACTTGCATAATAATTAAACTTTCAATGTTTTCTTGTAAATCAGATTAATATCTAGGTTTTCTTTCTGTAATGTAAAATAATTTAGTTGTTTTAAACTCCAAAAATCATTTCTGCTTGGTTAGTCAAGTGCACGATTCACATATGAAACTATTTATAGCAAACCATGATTAGTCAAATAAAAACAATGACACGACTTCCTTTTAAACCCTAAACAGAGAAAAATGAAAATTGGCAGGAAATAAAATTATAAATAATAAAGAGATATTTTAAAATGAACCGATATTATGAAAAAAAAGAGATTGTGAAAGATTATGTTAAATACAGGCCTGATTACAATTTAAAAGTTGCTGAAATTATTACAGATTTTGTTAAAAAAGAACAGCATCTTAACTATTCTAATGACGAACTTGGTTTCATGGTTGATGTTGGATGTGGCGGGGGTCAATCAACAACAATGTTTGCTCCGTACTTTAACAAAATACTGGCTATTGACCCAAGCCAAAATCAAATTAAATGTGCTATTCAAAACAATATCTGTAAAAACATAACATTTAAAGGGGGTTTAGCTGAAAATTTACCAATTTTAAAGAACAGTGTTGACCTAATTGTGTCAGGGGAGGCAGCACAATGGTTTGACTTCCCACTGTTTTTAAAAGAAGCTGATCGTGTCCTAAAGCCTCAAGGTTGCTTGGCTTTATTTGGGTATTGGACACCAATAGTGACACCACTTTTTGGAAATCACAATGGTAAAGTTTGTCATAAAGTTTCTAAATTACTAGAGGACTATCTTTTGGCAGGGGCAAAATTAACAAACCGGTTTGCAAATGCCCTTTTAGTACAGGGTAAATTTGAAACCTTTTATCAAGCGATACCATATAAAACGAAGACAAGAAATCAAGTTGTACAAAAAACTTTGTTCAATTTTAATCAGTTAATTGGTTATATGCGATCTATGGATTGTTTTGATTCTAAGCCCGAGGTTGTTGCTCAATTAGCTGAAGATATACGACTGTTTTGGAAGGTTGAGGATAAAAATGCAGAGGAAATTACATTGGAGTTCCAACAAGAAATTTTTATAATTCTTGCTTCTAAAAACTAAATATAAAATTTTTTTGCCAAATTTAACAAAAATTGCAGTGCATTTATTATTTTTTTGTGCAGAAATATAAAAAGTTTATTTAAATTTTTATATTTTAAATAAACAAATTGTGGGTTAAAATTTTTTTTTAGGGATTACTTAATCACCTTCTTTATTTAAAAAAAATATCACTAGTTTTAAAAATTGTTAAGTTTTAAAACAAATTAAAAGAAGATTTAAAAATTAAGAAATTGAATTTCAGATTATAAAGCTCATCCTAGGTTATTTATTTTTTTTAAATTGGAGATATAAATTAAATCAACTTAAAAGGCAATAAAACTAAAATAAAAAAGGCATACCTTTATTCATAACTTTTATTAAAACTATGATATGATTTTAAACTAAAGTTAATCAGGTTTAAATTTGTTCGAACATCAACCTAAATAATGCTATTATATGAAAGTCAATCATTTTTAAATTAAAATAATTTAAAAATTATATAAAAATTCTAAACAATATGTGCAAAATTGTGTTTATACAATAATATTTTTCTCTAGATTAAGATTATTCAAATTTAAAATAATTTTTACAACATATGTATTAATTTTGGAAAAAAGGGAAAAAATAAAGATAAAAACAAAAATTTTCTTGAACTTGTTATTAAATTTAAATAGTAGGGCAGGGTCACACATTTTGGTTTCATATTAATGTGCGTGTTGTTATTAAATTATAATTTAAATTTTTTTACTTTTAGTGATGTAGTTGGTCTGCAGTTTTTTTAAAGTTTTGATGTGCCTTTTATCTTAAAATGTTTCTTGGCCTAACAAAATTACAGATGTGCTCACTAGCCTTATATTTAATGGTCTGATTGACATTTAAACATTCTCTAAAGTTATGCTTGAATTACAGTTGATTTTAAAAGAAATGAGATAAAAAAGAAATAAGACAGGAAAGGCAAAACATCTGGGCCCCACACTATAACAATAAATGTTAAATTAACCATAAATATAATTGAGGTTCTGTTGTCCCACTAAAAAAACATAGTAGGAAAAATGGCATACCAATCAAACAACAGCTTTAACACAGATAAAATCAAAAAAAAACATTTCCTGTTTGTGAAACATACTGAGAAAAGAAAAGGAAATGGGTCTACAAAACATCTTATTTTTAATGTTCGGTATGTAGTTCATGATTTGTAAGATGCACCGACATTACGAAACAAAGCAAATTGTAAAAGACTATGTTAAATATCGACCTGAGTATAGCACGAAAGTTGCTGTGCAAGCTATAGATTATGTAAGAAAACATAAGCCAAACATTTTTTCTAAAAATGACAAACTTGGGTTTATGGTAGATGTTGGATGTGGTGGAGGTCAATCAACTACAATGTTTGCTCCTTATTTTGACAGAGTTCTAGCTTTTGACCCCAGTTTAAATCAAATTAAATTTGCAATTGAAAACAACAAATTTAAAAACATACAATTTGAAGAAGGCTTCGCTGAAAAAATTCCAGTCCCAGACAAAAGTGTGGATGTAATTGGGTCAGGTGCAGCAATTCACTGGTTTGACTTCCCAGAATTTTTAAAGGAAGTAGACCGAGTTCTTAAGCCAAAGGGTTGCATGGTACTGTTTGGTTATTGGACACCGATAGTCACACCACTGTTTGGCAAACAAAAAGGAATCTTTTGTCAAAAAATCACAAAGTTGTTGGAAGACTATTTGTTAGAAGCTTCAAAAATAGCAAATCGACATCAGAATATTCTACATGTGCAAGAGGGTTATAAAACCTTTTATCAAGCAATTCCTTACAAAATCAAGGAGAAAAAAATAGTTGTACAAAAAACCTTGTATGATTTAAATCAGCTGATTGGGTACATGCGATCTATGGATTGTTTTGATTATAAGCCTGAGGTTGTTGATCAATTAGCAGAAGAAATAAGAATCTTCTGGAAAGTTGAAGATAAGAAAGCAGAAGAAATCACATTGGAGTTTAAGCAAGAAATCTTCTTATTACTTGCTACCAAAGAATAAGCTACATACTTCTTGCCAATAGTGCCACTTTGATATTACCTCATATTAAGCATATGTTCTTATATTAAACAAAAATTTCAAAACTTTTATTTGTATCATTTATGCCATAATGTTAAAAATTAAACGAATAAACTAGTTTTAGATTTTGTTTGTAATTCCCGTTTTAAAAAAAAAAAATTATCTCTAATATAGTTTTTTTTGTTTTTTTTTAACCTTAAATATGTGTTTTAAATATACCGTAAAAAAGTAAATTACTAAAACTTGCAATTCATATGGTCAATTTAGTAAGGAATTTACATCTGCTACAAACTCTTAAAACTTATTTATGTGATTAGACATGTAAAACAATTTTAAAAAAAAACCTAACAAACAGCTTGGTTGTTACTATTAAATATGAAAATAAATAGTTGTCAATTACCTATAATAATTGTGGTTAGGTAAACAAGATTATTGTTAAATTTTAAATAAACACATGAAACACTGCCGATCTAATTTTAGCCTACAACATCATTAAAGCCTAATTTGCACATTTTTTATGTTGGTTTGTTTATTTAAATAATATTTCTTGGTAATTTTTTAAGATTATTTAGAATAAATAAAATGTTAGTAGATCTTTTCGATTTATCAAAAAAAGAAATGTTTTACACAATGTTCTGTTTTAACAATATGCCAGTATCTGCATGGTTAACGAAGTGTAGAATCCGCTTCAGATATTTGTATAAAAACTGCCATCCTAACTAAAAGGTTGGCACCATTATATATCGGCAAACATATAGGTTATAGTTGGGTGGTAATTGCCAGTTAAATTTAGAATGAACCAATTTTATGAGAGTCAGAAAATAGTTAAAGATTATGTTAAATATCGCCCTCCATACAATCCTGAAGTAGCTAAAATTATTACTGAATATTTAAAGAAACAAAAGCACATACATTCTTGCACAGATGACAAACTTGGTTTCATGGTAGATGTTGGCTGTGGTTGAGGACAATCAACTTCTATATTTGCTCCTTACTTTGACAAATACTGGCTATTGATGTCAGCCAAAATCAGATTAAAGCAGCAAATAAAAATAATGTTTTTAAAAATATTCATTTTAAAGAAGGTACAGCAGAAAACTTACCAGTCATGGATGAAAGTGTTGATGTAATTGTGTCAGGAGAGGCCACACACTGGTTTGACTTTCCACAGTTTTTAAAAATGCCTGTAAAACAGTCTATAGAATAATGGAAGACTATTGCACAAAAGCAGCAAAGTTATCAAACAGCTACAATAAACTTCATTTTGGTGCAAGAGAAGTATGAATCCTTTTATCAAGCAATTCCTTACAAAACTAAGGATAATGCTGAAGTTGTACAGAGTATCTTGACTGATTTTAATCAAATAGTTGGGTTTATGCAATCTGTGGATTGTTTTGAGTCTAACCCTGAAGTTCTAAATCAATTATTAGATAGTATCAGGTTGGCTTTGAAAGTTGAAGATAAAAATGCTAGGGATATCCAAATTGAGTTCAAGCAAGAAATTTTTATAATTCTTACCCTTAAAAACTAAATAAACAAAATCTTACTAATTTTGTATCTTAAATCTTTTAACTACACCCCTTTAAACCCTATAAGCTAAAAAACTAACTCTTCAAATCATCTTTTTACAATTACACTATTTTTGTGAAAGTTCTACATTTATTTGTGTTATCTACTGCATTAAATAAATATGCCTTAAAAAGGAGAATTCATTCCAAGTTTTGTTTCAAAAGCCAACCGAGCACGTTTTTGACTTCGAGTCAAATTACAAATTTCTTTCCACTTTAGAATTTCGTTAATAAATATACAGGGCAAAATCCAAAGAAACATGATCAGCCATATTGCAACCTGTATGGGAAAAAGATTTACTAAATACCAAACTTGTATATAAAGTCTGTTTTTGAATTAAGTTTTAAAAAATACCTTATGTTTTTCAAATTGCCAAGTTTTTGGAATTGAAATGTTTTCAAAGTCAGACTTGTCATAAGTGGCAAGAACCAAAGTGGTATAAACAATTTGAAGAAAAAATCTACAAAAAAAATTAATTTATATAAAAAAACACATAAACAATATTAATAAAAGTTTGACTTACATAATAATTACTGCAAAAATCCATGTTTTGTTGGTAAAAGGAAGCTGTTTTATCAATAAATTTTGACGATATACATGAGAAAGAGATATAACACCTGTATTTAAATAATAATTACTTTTATTTAGTGCAAAATACATTAGAATCTCAATACAAACATTTTTTGAAATGTTATAAATACAAATAAAAAGTTAAAACTTACTTAAATACAGTATCAAAGCACTGGTACACAGTTGTTGAGATTCTCTTATTTTCAAGGCAAATAAAGATTGAGATAAAACCCCTGGTCCATCCGCAGTTGTGTTGGATATCAAAATAGTGAAATCAGGAAAACATTTTATACTAGGAACATAAAACAAAATTGATTTTAAGAAATATTTAAATAAATTCAGGATTTTATAGACTTACATAGAAGATGTTTCGTTCTTTGACAGCTTGCTGGGTATCTAAAATAAAATATGTGCATATCAAAAGATTACCTCATATAGTTAAAATAAGTTAAACAAAAATTAGAAAAAGTTTACTTACTGAGTTTGGTATAGAAAAACAGGAAGATTGAACAGATAAGATATAGATTACTAACAGAATGACAGATGTAGGAAGACACCTTGTTACACCAACTAAAATTATCTTTTTAAATATTTTGATTGTCTTAGTCTTACAAGCCAAATTATGAGTAGTAAATGGTAAAGCCTCATCGTTAAATTTAGTAGAACCAAGAATAGAAACACTAAACAAAAATATGTATTACAAAAATAGCAAAAATTCAACAAATAGCAAAACATTGCCCCCAAAATAATGGGAATATTTTTTCTAAAATTTTAAACTTAATTACCTTAAAAGTGGGATAACAATTAAGCAAACCCAAAAGACATCACCAGCAGCAAACATCAAGGTAAGATTAGTGAGATGTGCAAGTAACTGGGTGATGGTTACTATAGTCAAACATTGAAGTAAAAAGTTAAAACTAGAATGAGTCAAAGTCAGCATTCCACGTGCCTACAATAATTACAAATGTTAAACGTTAAATTGAAATGCATTCTTTGGCTAAGACAATCAATAAAATTATTTTGTCATCACTGTTACAAAAATTTGGTTTGTATATTTCTATGTGATTAAATTATGTTATGATTTATTTGCCTTTTTAATTAGGTTGTAAATGTGGTTCAGGCTGTTATCACCAGATAACATTAGATGGCATGGAAAGGTGTTTAACTTTCTAGCACATTCCATAATTTTGTGATCACATAACTCAGTTGTCTAAATAAAAAAAATCATTTTTGAACAAACTTACAGCACTTTCTTATCAGCCAAATAACATTAAATAAATCATATTTTTTTACAAACCGAATCATATTTTGTGCAAAAACTCATTTGGGATGTTGAATCTAATTTAATGCGACTATGAAACGAAAACTGTTTGGGTATAGTAGTTGTTGATGGTTGAGAATGTAAAACTGGTTGAATAGCAATACTGTTAAAAATTAAAACATGTCATAAGGTTTTTATTTAAATAATTTTATTTTGGTACTAGATTTAAAAAAAGAAAAAAAGTGTTAAGATTCAAGACTAATTCTGTTCAAGACTAAAACCTAACATAGTAAAAACTAACCTAACAAGACAAGTAACGACTAACCTAACATTGGATTTTGAAAATACTGGGATGTTTTGAAAGGAATCAGAACTACCAATGCAACAAACTTTTTCACCGTATTTCTGCATGATTTCTATCATTTTACAAGATGCTATTAAAAAATTAAAAGTTTAAATCCAAATTTTTAAAATATTGTAACCAAAAAAAAAATATACACAATAATTGAACCAATGTTATTTTTCCAGATTAACTTTATATTACAAAAAATTTAAAATTCACAATAATTTTATTTTTAGGTAACAATAACAAAAGTTTTTACATTCCTGATTGCAATCTGTAAATAACTGAACAAGCAAAGGAACATTGTCAACTTCCTCAATGTGTGGTATAATGTTATCCACTCCTCTAGGTAACTTTGCCTAAAAATACAAATACATAAAAAACATTTCAACTCTCTGATGACCTTCTCAATTCCAGTAAATGTAATTTTTAAAATTTTTTTTTAGCTTAACAATAAACATTTAAAGAAATATATATTTATAAAATATATTAGTAAAACTTAGAAATTAAAAGTAAAGTTTATGATTTACCCTGTTTCTCATGTGAAATGCATTCTCAGATATTGTCGATTCACTGCCAGGTGTGTTTGGCATGGTCCTTATAAGTGGCTCAGATGGACCTTCTTCTGTTAAAACGGTTAAAAAATAAAATTATTTCAACTTGTTTATTTTTTAATTCAAGTTTTAAAAACCAGTAAATCACAATTTAGAAACACTTATACTCAATACCTAATACATATTTTAAAAGTTTTGAATTGGAACATGCAAGGAAAATAATCTGGTCCAAATCAAATTCATAAAACAAAAAATTTATAAAGTTAATTACATATATGCAGTATTTTATGATAACATAAAATATGTAAATGAAATTTTTTTATATTTAAACTATAAATTTAGGACACTTATGAAACGAAACAAACCTATATGACTTTCATTAATGCTATTAGATGAATTTGGTTGTTTGGAATTTTTTAATTTACTTGGAGACAAGGATATATGACAATTCCATCCTGCTTCCAATCCCATTTTCTCAGCAAAAACCTGAAAAATTGTTAAATTAAACTGCTAAACTATCTCTGTATTACTCAAAAAGTTAATAAATTATGAGATTAAAAATGCTGGGATTGTTTCAAAACATAAAATTTTAATGTTTTATTGCTAACTTAGTCATTTTTAATAAAGGTTTCACAAACTGAAAATATTTACCCTTGATCTAAACTCATTATCCACCGAGAAATGAACAAATCTTATCAGAGAACGTTCCAAAGCTTCAATAAGATGAAAAATGTGAATACGAGATTGGTATTGTAAGGCTACCATTCCCAGAAATACTTGCTCATTTTCTGTGTTGCCTTGGTCACTATAATACAAAATTAGTGGTTTTTGCTTGAAAAATGTTAAATCAAGACAAGATTTATGGTCCTTGATGAAATATGCTAAACTAGATATTAGATTTAATATAAAAGATACTTTGGAAATACAGTAACCTAAAAAATAGCAAAAAACAATGACATTAAGCAAAAAAGTTAAATATGTTTAAAATTATCATAGGTACCAAAACTTTTCAATACAACTTTTCTGGTCTAAGTCTTTTCTACTTGAATCACAAACAGCAAAAGCAACACAGTCGCCAGTAACAGCGCTGCGCTGGTAAAAATCAAGAGCTTTCTTTCTCAAGTCTTCAGTTAAATTTTGGGTTTCGCTTCCATTCCAATATTTAGTGCAAAGGTTGAGTACAAGGTCACATGACCCCGACGTAAAGCAATATTGATTTCCTACTCCACAAAAGTGAAAGTCATAAAATATTTTAACATGAAAATAAAAAAGGGGTAAATTTTACCCTTAATACTAAAAATTTATATGATTTACAAAAATTGTTTCATTTTTCATCCTTGTCAGAAAAGTTAATAAAATTAATGTCCTATTCACCTTTTAGTACATTAGCTTTTTGTGTAACAAAATGATGTGCATAACTTAAAGGATCATGCAGTTTAAAACAATCAGTTGTTTGATCTCTGTTTTTATAGATTGTCCTCAAACTCTATAAATAAATTAAAAAAAAAGATAATAAGGTTACCATTAACTTACAAAACATAAAAAATATACTTTTGGTTAGCAATAAATAAAACACAATGATTTTAATAACTGTATGTTATATCCTAATATTTATGCAGTTACCAAATACAAAAGTAATAGACCTATTATTTAGTTAAACAGTAATAACATACTTTTGGTAGGTGCAATAAAGCAACTTCAGGAGAAAAACCAACAAGTTCTGTAAGCTTTAACAAACCCCTTTGTAGTTTTATTCCACCTGCAAATACAGTATTTACCAACATGAAATTCTACATTTTTTTATAAGCATCAGTTAATAACTAAATTGTAACTAAATTGGCAACGTGGTGTAGTGGTAAGAACTCTTGCTATACCACACATGAGGTCGTGGGTTCAATCCCCACTGATCTTATGCTGTAGCGCCCTTGATTAAGGCGCTATAAACGGTATAAACTCCTGCTGAGCCAGCACTTAATCAGCAGCATAATTACCGGGCAATTATAGTCTCTATAATATCCCAAATTGCCACAGGCAACTCGAGACTGGGTCGGAGTAACTTATGTTACTCTATGTTTAAGACACGCATTCGACTTTCCCACATCGAGGATAAAGATATATACAAAAAAAAAAAATTGTGACAACTTGTAAAATGCTATTAAGAGTTAAAACATTGTATTTTTACAACAAAGCACATGAAACATAATTAAAAATTTAGTTAGTAGAACTAAAACATCTCTTTTATCAAATTGTTAATAAAGCCAGCAAATACCAGGTTTTTGGAAGTCATTTTCAACAGCCAGGTGATTGAGATGCATTCTGTGTTGACTAAATGTATTCTCAATAAATATTTTTGGTTTAAAAATGCCATCTTTGTCTTCATTTAACTAGAAATGAAAGTACATATGTTATAGTTAAGTAATAAAAAATAATTTACTGAAAGATTTTTTCTTGGCTTTACTAAATATGTCAAAAGTTAATAATATAACATTAAAAACAAGATCATACACTACAGGCATAAAAAAATGTAAATTTATCAAATATTAGTTATAATACAAATACCAAATATTGGCTAGTAATTGTCTGTTATATATTGTAACATTTGTTTGCAAAGTTGTCTTTAATAAAAATAATTTTTTAAAAATATAAATAAAATTCAAACCTGATGCAAATCATTTAGCAATTCTTTGCAAAAAAGTTTCTCATTTGTGTTGCTAAACTTGGACAACATTAGTTCTTCGTCGATTTTAAAGTTTGGATTGGTTACCAAAATGTTTAAACAAATTGCTTTTAAAGAGGAAATATGTTGCACCCAGTTTAACTCATCAAACTGAAGCTAAAAAATTAAATGTTTCAAAATGTTATTTAAACCACAATTAAAGTAAAGTAATGTAAAAAAAAATTTTACCCTGTCTGAATTTTGTGAATCTTGAGATAAAGTCAATATTTCTACATTTGGCCTTTCCACCTCAGTTTTATTTTCTTTCATTACCTTAAGTTGTATAATTATTAAAAATATCTAAATGTATATAGTCCATTAACAAAGTTGTGTTAAAAAGTGAACAGACCTTGGTAACTGTCTCTCCGCCTTCCAAATCATTCATAGAATCTAAAAGAAATATATTTTAGGCACATTGGTCAGCACTTGTTTAAAACTTATCTCAGTTATTTGTTCAACTTATCCTTACCCTGGAATGGACTTTCCCTTTTTGCTTTGTTAAAAAAGAAAACTTTTTCAGGTGCAGGTTCATACCAGGAAAGAATCCCCTCTTTATTTAAACAACATAAAACCTAAAAACATTCAAAACATTACAAAATTTTTATACCAATTAAAAAGAATTATATAAATAAAAAAAATATATATATGAATAAGTCTGTATATATGATATAAAAACAAAACATTAATTTACTGTTACAGAACCAAGGGCATCAAATATCACAATATCATAGCAGAAAATGTCAGTTTTCCCCCCAGTAATTTCTTGAATAATTGACAAAAGAGTTTCCTAAAAAAATACAAAAAAATGTTAAAATTATAAAAAGAGTTAAATTTCTTGGAAAAAATTTCTAAATTTACAGAATTATTAGACATACCATTTTTTTAGTTGCTGTTGTTTTAGTTTCACTGATAACATAAGGAATAATCCAAAGAACTGGACAAGAAACATGCAGAGTTGAAACTAATATAAGTACAATGTGTAGAAGCATATCTTGCAACCATGCAAAGTTTTCATTGTTCCTCAACAATAGAATCACATTGTAAGTAATATTGTCAATATTGAGTAATTGTGAAGTTTTGGAAGAGAATAATTCCCACATAACTGAAGAAGTTACACACACAACCTTAAAAAGTTAAAGTAATTTAGTAAACCATAACAATAGTCATTAATTTAATAAATTTACTTTAAAATTAAGCAGAATATTTATAAAGTTAAATAAGATATGTTTTTTTATTCTTAGCAAAATAGCTTCATTTTAAAAATTGTTATTTATATTGCTTACAACTACGATTGGTAGTATATAAAACACAGTGAAACGCAAGTATTGAAGTCGGCTTTGTGAAAGCATTTTTGAAGGTGGCGATAGTGGATATTTAGACTTTGAAGAATACATTTTTGTAATTGTTTTAATTGCCTCAGTAATAGGACTTTCCATAACCACAAATCTATAACCAAATGAAAATTATAATATAAAAACTTCAAATAACTTAAAACTTTTTAAAATGTTATAAAGAGCTGCACAAAGTTTTATAAAATTTTTATCTTTTTATCAATTTTAGCAATGATACACCTTATTTAAAGTTACAAATCAGTGTTAAACGTTAAGCTCTATGGATTAATGCAACAATTTATAAATTTACTTTATTAATAAACATGATTCCATTTCTAATGAATGTTCCTGGCATAAAACCAAATCTTTATAAACCACGTCTCCGCTGTTAAATGTTACACATCCATCCTTAATCAAAAAAAAAAAATTAACAAGAAAGTGGCAAAAACAGTTAATTAGTTTTACTGTACCACAAATATTATACCATATATAAATTACAGTAAAATATGATAATTCTGCTGCAGATAAACAAATATTTATTAGCACATCAATAGCATGGCACCACAAATTTAATTACCCATTTTTATATACAATAGTAGACAGTACAATATAAAATACATATTTGGTGAAATTATTTAGCAGTTTTTAAAGCAGCACCATTTTAGAATCTAGATAAAAAAATTTACCTTTTCACATTTTAATCTACAAACTGCTTTTTCCCCAGAAGAAATTCCAACAACATCACCAGTTGATAACAAACTTGTTGGAACACTAACTGGATCGTTGTACTCTTTAATAAAAGTTAGGTACACAATTTTAGAATAAATTAACCCATTACAGAATAAAAAAAATTATCACTAATAACGAAAACAAATATCAATCCTTTGATTCTTAATCAAATTTTCGAGTAATTAAATATTTTGTAACAAAACACACATACTTTAAAAATTCTTCCATACAAAGGTTATTGTAAAAGGATTTAAAATATGCTGATTGCTAGTGTAAAGAATGTATTTAATGTAACATAAAAGTCAGAAGTTTTTTTTAACAACTGGTTATTTCTTTATTTTTATTTTTTGTACATATCTTTTTCCTTGATGTGGGAAAGTCGAATGCGCGACTTTAACATAGAGTAACATCAGTTACTCCGACCCAGTCTCGAGTTGCCTGTGGTAGTTTGGGATTTGAGATTATAATTGCCCGATAATTATGCTGCTGACTAAGTGCTGGCTTAGCAGGAGCTCATACCATTTATAGCGCCTTACTTAAGGGCGCTACAGCATGAAATCAGTGGGGATTGAACCCACGACCTCATGTGTGGTGTAGCAAGTGTTCTTACCACTACACCACGCTGCCGGTTCCATTATGTATGTTATGTATGTTACAAACAAATTATTAAAAAAAATATAAGTTATCATGCTATTCACCATTCATATAAAGATAAGAGAATGAATGAGATGGGCCATCTATAAACGAAGTAGAGTCACAACTTTCCAAAAAATTTAAAAAATCTTGCACTAGCTCGTTCAAGTCATCTCCATAATTTAAATCTAAAAATTAGTCACAAAATATATATTTATTTCTTTGCTTATTCCTAAAAAAAGTTTATGATAGGTTGTTTTTAATAAACTTGAATAAATTGTAAAAACATATGTTAAATTGCATAACAACAATCACCAGTCATTAAAAAGCATAAACAAGTTATACAAAAAAGTTACTTCACCTTTTATTGATTGAATAAGAGAATCTAATTTTGTAACAAAATGGTTTCTAATTTTTGATTCACACCAGAAAACAAAAAAAATATTGAAGATCATTAATAAGAAAAGGAAAATTGCAACAACCAAAGCTGAACTGCAAAAACATTGAATTATTTACCATAGACATTTAAAATATTTTAGCGGTGCAGTAATTTAAATTTATAAATTTAAAAAGAAAAACTAAATAAAAAGTCTAATTTTCATTTAACAAAATATGACATTTAGTAAAATACCTTACATGCTGATTCAAAAACCAATAAATAATCAACCCAATTATACATAACAAATTGCAAAGAAGAACTGGCCAAGGGTACAATGATGTAGTTGAAAAAGTTTGATGAATTTTCTATAAATAAAACAAATAACAATTAATATGCATTTAAATTTTTCAAACCCCCAAAAAAAGAAATTCAAACAAAAAATAATAATACTAAATGTTAACAAAATCAACAATCAATTTCTTACATGATTTCTATGTTTTGCTTCTTGTTCTTTAAAATCATTTTTGATTTTTTCCAATTCCTCAGCAATTTTTATCACCATTTTGAAAAGGTATGTACAATGGTAAACATCATTTGAATTTTATTAGATTCATTTTTGAATAATACCCTAGGTGTTAAACAGACCTAATATAAAAAATAATTGGACAGTGATTTTATTAAATACATAACTTGGTATTAAAATAAAAGTTTTTGAATTTATAACCACAATACCATGGGCTTTCTTTATGATATAAAAACATAAATCGAGCTGATCAAATTTTCAGCATAAATTCAAAAGGGAAAATCCTTGACAAATAAAATTATTAGTAAACACTCACTTAACGCAAAAGTTTAATATTTCACATTATTTTATCCAGAGCTTGTAAAATAAGCTCACGAAATGTTTATTTACAAAAAAAAAAAAACAATAATTTTATTTCATTTAAAAAAGTTTTTCTTAAAATCGACAATAGTTAGGTTCTAAAAAATAAATCCATTCAAAAATAAAAAATTATTAACAAAATCAAGGCATTTTACAATGATTTAGTTGCACAAAAACAATATTTAAAATTGGCAACGATGCTTTTTAATAAAAAATGTTCTACAGTAAAACAAACCAATAAAATATGATCACTAAAAATCAGCTTAAAAGCTGGTCAATTTTGATAGAATTAAAACATCATATAAAGTTTGTAATTGTAAAAAAGGGGTTTTATATTGTAAAGGCATACTTGTTGATCATGCAAATTTAACTGAAAATTTTTTTTTATCTTTGATAAATATTTACGAAGAAATTTCCTCAGGTGAAGTGCTGTCTGTCGTTGGTTTTAATTGAGCCCAAGGATCTTGCAACATAGAAGATTTAAAATACCTCTCCACAGGTTGATCCTGTTGATGTTGGTTGTTCGGGTTACAACGTGGGGTTAATCCATGTCTCGGTGAGCGACCCCTAAAATTTGGGGAACCATATCGGCTGTAGTTGTTTTGCCTACCTCTAGAAGGAGAGTTTGCCCAGGGATAAGGGGAATTTTGACGAGGGGAAAATGTGTTGCGGTTTGCAAATCTATCGCCATCGTTGTTCTGTTTTTAAATGCACAAAATTTTTTATAAACAGTACCTCTACAAGAATTTCTATTATTAGTAATTAAAGAAAACAAAATCTTATTGTGTGAACAACATAGATTAATTTAAACTGATATATATATAGCTAGTTGCAATAAAAAAGGCCAAACCTGATTACTGTAATTTGGATTATATTGATTATTCATGTGTCTTGGATTTTGGTTGTTAAATTTCCCTGTTTGATAATCATTGCCCCATCTATTATTATTGTTATTTCTTTTATGTGGAGGTTGCCATGGTGGTGATCTTAACGAATTAGGGTTATTTGCCTGTTGGTGTGAATCTGGCATATTGTAACTCTAAAAAGTAAATTTTATTTAAGTTGAATAAATGGTTGCCGCAATGTTGTTATTTCATTTGATTATCAAAACGCAATTGATTTTCTTTCGTCAGCTACACAATACTTTTAAAGTTTATATATTTGTTAAAATTCCATCACACATTCAGAACCTTTTACGAAAACATTGCACATATTATTGGATTACCAATCTAATAAAAAATTACTATAAAAACATTGGTGAACTTAACTTACAGGAAAATTGTTGGGGTGAAGTTGACGTGAATTCATATTGAAATTGACCGACTTAAAAACTCTAAGCCTACCCTGCTACCCTAACCCTGTCCCTTATTTAGCAACTACACTAACTAAGTTCCAGAAATAAAAAAAATTGATATTAACTTGAATTTTTCTTTGCCAATTTTAACTTTACAAACTGGTAGATTTTTATGATTGTGTCAACTCTGCCTAACTTCTGTAAACCTGAAAACTAAACAACGCAAAAAATTCTAGCTTGTCAAAATAGGTGCTTTTTCTGAAGGGAATTCCCCTTTTTACCAGCACCGCAACCCGGTACCTGTTAAAGAACCAAAGCAAATAGGTTATCTTATTTATATATAAACTATTTAAATTACTAACAATTTTTTTATTATTTCAATAATTTAAGTTTTAATTTATTTTTTAAAAGTATAACTGAAATTTATCAATGTGTTAAATTAGCTTTGTCAGGCATGTGATTTTTGGTAATTCTTTTAAGTACTTCTGCTTCTTGGTTTAACTTGGGTGATTTATAAAAACATTCTTGGTTAATAAAATGTTTTGTATTTAAACAAGTGAGATATGCCGCAGAAAAACATATAAGCCTTAAATACCGTTGTTAAATTTGTTTGTAAAGATTTCAAAAAATATGTTTTCAATATCTGTAGAATATGTTTAATGGGTTTTTTATTAATTAAACTCCACCGGGACACTGAAGCTGCAGCAGCCGGGTGAGCAACGTTTTAAAATAATTATGACGTCATCACGTACGGATAGAGCGAGTAGGGCTTTAGAATATAACTTAGTTCTAGCGTTTTCTTCGCATTAACTTCTTGGTTTTACATATATCGTAGAGTAGCTCAAGTAAGTCTTTAAAACTTTTAATATAAACATTAAAAAAACGTTAATTATTTAGTAAATACATTTACTTAACAAACCATAAAAGTTTAAAAAAGGAAATTACTTAGTTAAATCGTAAGTTAACTAATTTGGTAAGCCTGTATTTTTCTAGTCAGAATAACAATTTTGTTTCTTAAGGAACTTTGTAATATGCCGCTCACGCCAGCAGACGAAAAACAGTTTTCCGAATGTTTTGAAATGTTTGACGAAGAAGATGTGGGTGAAATTAAAGTTAGCGAGATTAAGCGAATAATGAACTTGTTAGGCTGGGACCCAACAAAGAGCGAAATCGAAAATGTCGTCAAAGCCGCGAGACTTCGAAGTAAGTAATTTTAAAACTTTAAGCAAGTGACAATACGTCTGTATAGGTGACTTGTTATAATTGATTAATGACCTAACATCTTAGTAAATATTTCTGTATAGTTAATGGTAATATGAAAAAATCCGAGTTTCTTTGTCTTATGGATATTTGGTGTCAAGACCACGGAGAAAAACTATCAGAGGAAGACCTTAAAAAGGCTTTTAGCATCTTCGACAAGGTACTCCACTTACCAATATTGCTGTTCAAATGTTTACGATTTATTTTATTAATTTTTTTTTATTAAGGACGGCTCTGGTGTTATTGATAAAGAGAGACTTACCTACGTTATGCAAGGAACGGGTGAGCCTTTAACTGATGAGGAAGTTCGCATAATGATAGCAGAAGCCGACACGGACGGTGACGGAAACATTGATTACCAAGGTAATGTCATTTGACCTTAAGTTACGTTACGCTATTAAACCTATATAAAATATGCGTTCTTGTAAGTTGGGCCGGTAAGAATTTATTAAAATTTATAAATTCAATTGCGATAACAAAATTAATTCCCTAAAAATTAAGTTTTAATATTGCAAATTTCTTTTTATTAAGTCTGAACTATCATGTGTTTATGGTTTTTAGAATTTGTTGCTATGATGAGAGGAGAAAATAAAATCTTTCAAGGACAAGTTTAATTGCATTTTTCAGTGATGTGTAAATATATTTTTGACTTAATTACAAAATTACATTCTTGTATTTGCTGAGTATTGTCGATAATATCATACTAAAGCCATTCATATTGCACGAATAGTAAATAAAAGGTATACAGCTCTTGCTAACATGTTTCTAAATAAAGGAACATAACCAAATACCGGGTGTTCCCTAGAGGTATTGCGTGACGCTACTTAACAGCTGGGTTAACTTTAGAAATTGAAATGGCCTCGTTTCGCTGCAACTCAGACCAACAACTAATATGTAGATTATTTGCAACTTTATAGAAGATTTAAAATATTTATAAAGCAGCAATAACATGACACAAGTATAAGCTATCCATGTCACTTATGTTTAACTAATTTTCCAACCTCATTCAAATTTAAACCCTATTGTTGTCAAAATAAATTAAACAAGAAAGAAAGGTAAAAACCATTTTTTTTATAAAGAAGACGTAAACCGCACCCTCAAGTTCTTGCTCAATTTAAAATTTTATTAAAAAAAAAGTATAAAAACGTAAAAAATATTGGCACATATCGTCCCAGAAATAACAGTTACTACAATACTTAAAAGCGATTAACAATAGGTGTAAAACAGTAAAAACAAAATAAAAAGTATGAAACTTGTAAACCGTTGGCCATTTACGAATATTACCTAAAACACTAATTGTTTTTTTTTGCAATGAAATAGAACATCTATACTATATTTGGTCGACTAATAATAACAAATATACGACAATAGAATACCGAAATTGATTAATTCTAATAAATAAAAAATTTATAATTAAAATTATAATTTCACAGTTCTAAAACGTCATTGTACCCAAAAGTATTAAAATCGTTTTGATAAACTGCCTTGACCTTTTTAATTCGTTCCGAATCCAAAGGCTTATAATAATTTAAAATTTTTTCTCGACTACTCGTCGATTTAACTGAGGTATTAAAACGTATTTGCTTTTCGGAGCCTTCGTTTCGTTGAATGTAATTGAGCAAATGGTTGGATTCTGCGCCCAACTCTTCAAATTTGATAACAATGTTATAATTAGCGACGCACGGGTTGCATAAATCCGTTTGGGGGCGCCAATGAACGTCGAAATTTTGAGAGTCGGGTTCGGTTGTTATATACCTTAAAATAAAAATAAAAAGGCAAGTTTAGAATATTGAACATGTCTTAAATATATATTTTGTTTAATTAACTATATAGCAAGTTAACGCTATAACACGTAAAAGTGTTTCGTTAGTTTACCTTGTAAACTGGTCAAACGAAATTTCGCCATTTTTTATGGCCTGTAAATGCTTTAAAAACTGTTTCGCCTCTTTTTCAGGTAGATCCGGGGCCAGTTCGCGAAGATTACTGTAATTTTCTAAACTGTACAAAAAGAAAAAAAACGTTATATTAATTTATAAATAAATTATATTTTATATATTACAACTACGGTAAAAACTTTTAACTATTACTTATTACTTTATAATTAACCAGTGAATATTAAAGCGTAAAACTACAAAAGGGATTTGCACAAAGAAATTCAACAACTTTACAGCAATTATATGTAACAACCTTTTATTATATCGCAAATGAGGAAAAGGCAAGGACCCTTTATTACTGTATTTACAATAACGTCTTACAACCCTAATTAAGGGCTTGTTTTTACTAATTGCCATGGTATAAAATGTTTACTAACAAATACAACCGATGTTTTAAAGCAAAGCAAAGGGCGCTGATATGGTAATTATACTGCAAAATTATATATGAGTCGGTAAAGATTTGTTCTAGCTTAATTTAATCCTGAAACAAACTAAAAAACACCTACATAGAATTTAATACTGTTTCGGTATATTTAAAGTTATACTTGGCCAAACTTTATTTCATATAGCCTATTGTATAAGTAAACGGAACAAAGCTTTTAGCTAACTATAATTTAATTTTTGTAACAATGAATTACTTGTTTAAAAAATCTCTAAATTATAGTCAACATTTCAGCTTACAAAATGGACGTGTCTTTTTAAAACTCATCCGTATAGCAAAAGTTAATGAGCTTTAAAAGCAAGGAACAATCAAACTAATTATTTTTCAAGATTACCTGTTAGCATAATATTATTATTTAGCGTAACGCTCACCTTATATTTGAGAAACTGTTTTTTAAAACAGATGAAGCCAGTCGTTGTGCAATTCTTCTTCCACGAGTTGATTTGTAAGCATCCTTCGATGACGTTTTAGAAAATTTATTAGAATGAGCAGAAACAAGTCTAGCATAAGGATCGCGCATAACCACAAATGAAGTGTACGTTAATAGTTTTTCTATCGCCTTAGCTTTACTTAATCTGTTCAAACAAAAATAACAAAAGGCGGTCGCATTTTAAAAAGTCGCATTTTAATAATTGTAATTTTGATTTCAGTGATGTGGATAAAGTTTACTTACTTGGATAACAAAGGCAAATGACCAGTATCCAAAGCTAATCTTCCACCTGGCAAAAAGTTTATTCTTTCTCTATTCGGTAAATGACCAAGTAAATACCAAAACATTCGTTTCCACGATGTGCAGGCATTCTAAAATAAATTTTACTTCGATATTTTTGTTTTTAATAAAACATTATTTGTGTAAATACAGATTAAAATGGATATTAAAAGCATGTATTTAACCGTAAACACGGAGCGTTGTTACGTAGCATTTGATTATGCAGTATCCTATAATTATTTAATACAAAAGTCATGCGTAAGACATTTGCAAAAGAAAACAGAAAAAATGATTATCTTATGCAAACTTTAAACAATAAATATGTTATATTCAGACCCACTTTAAAATATAAACTTACCTTTGGCACAACACACATAATAAGTTTATGTTTATCGTCGTATATCATGCGCCCTAAATTAAGACTGTTGTTGATACGAGATCTTTTGCAATTTTCTCTTATTTGGTCGTTTCTTTGATAAAACTTTTTGTTTGTTACAATTTGGGTTGGTCGATTTGCTGCATAATGGTTCAATAATTTAGTTAAAAAACAAAAAAGTTGAATATTGAGACATATTAATACACAATAGAAGCTTTTAAACTTTTATAGAAATTTATAAATTTTCTGTTTGTTACAATTTGGGTTGGTCGATTTGCTGCAGAATGGTTCAATAATTTAGTTAAAAAACAAAAAAGTTGAATATTGGGACATATTAATACACAATAGAAGCTTTTAAACTTGTATAGAAATTTATATAGTTTGTTTTTCTTTAAAACAGGGTTATATACCGTTTATATAGTTTTTGTAAACTATTTTGAAGTACCAACATTACATACCTAACTTATACATCCCTTGTGGAGTTAACTGTAGATAAGTGGAACTAGGCCCGTTGATAAACAATGGTTCATTATCCAAATCAAGATTTTTTATAACTTTTTCTAATTTTAAGGTTTGTGGCGCCATTACGATTTTCATTGTCGGGTGATTTGGCAAGTCCGTTGTTGCTGTTGTTATCGTTGTTTTTGTTACTGTATTGTGTAGTTCCTTTTCGTGTAAACTTGAATCCCGTATATGTTTTGAATACGAATTTCTTATCAAAGATGGGTACGTTGTGGACCATTGATGATAAACCGATATCAAAACAAACGTTAAAATCACAACCACAGAAAGAAGCCGTTTTAAGTTCATCGCGATAATACTGCACACCAATTATTCACTAACTATTATGTAACAGTAAACATTGAATTTTTATCGTGCTGTGATGTTCTGAATAATAAACACAAAAAAATATTTAATTATGCACATTGCTGTCTATTCAGTTCATTTTCTTTTTGTTTCTAGTAACTGTGACGTACTTCCGCAAATCGAGTACATTCAAGTCAGTTATACAACATTCATTTCTCAAACAAAAATTCAGATTTACATTTAAAACAGGCATATCCCTATACGTAAAAACTGACGTCACTCTCTATCTTGTATACAGGAATTACCAAACGCACTAAGCTTGTTTACAGCATTACTGAAATAACAGCGTCTTGTGCGAACTGTTAAACAGTAGAGTTTGTTTAATAACCGGAGGCGATAACCAATATGCATCACACAAAGGACATCAAACGTTGCTTGCAAACTTTCCGCACATTGATGCAAAACAATGCAGGAACTGAAGTGAACAAATTACCAGTAAAACCAGTGAAGTGATGCTTGTTATTTTTTCCTGACCTAGTTAGCCGCAACACCAGGAAGTTATAGATATAAAATAGTTTAAGCGACCTTTCTACTTAATATTTTGTTTACTTTTAAGGATAATTTTTGCTTTAACATTCAATGTGATTTAAACTGGTGTTAACTCCTTTTTAGACCTAACGAACTGCTTTGTACAAATCTAATGAAGCATATGCGTAGGTTTCAAGCCCAACATATGCTTACGTATCACACTTTAAATCTTGAAATGTACAGACCCATGGAATCATTATAACTAGCTCGCTTCCCATTTTGTTACTAACAGGCAAATAACTGCAGTAGTAAATAGTAACTGAATTTGACTCAAGCAGTTATTTTGTAACACATCAAGTTGTTAGCACACTAAGTAAACAATCAATAAAAGTGAATCTCATAAATAAACACAGTTACTACAAACAACTAGGTTTTAAACATACCGTTTGTCGAATAATTAAGAATATAGATTATTAACTATCACATAATAAACTGAACGTAGTATTTGTGCTACAAAGGTTAACTTTAGCCTTAATACCGCCTTGGGCATATCGCCAAAATTGTCTGGTTAACTTACACGTTGCTGACGTAATTTAAGACCGCTAACTTTTTTAGCCTTTTTTTACCAATCGTTTTGGCGTTCTTTGTTTGCTTTTACCGAAATCGCCCTTTAGGTTAATATTAAAAACGGGAACAAGAAAAATATACGAACTTACAACAATGAAATCTCATAAAGCTATACAAAACAATGACGTGGAAGCAATATATTATATGAAATTTCCTGTTATTACGGGAAAAATGGTCGGGTAATATAAAAACTATTTTTTTTTCAATCCAAACGTCGTATTTTCCATAACTAACTAAACATTTAACGTTATCAAGTTTCATTTCTTTTGTTTTTAAACAAAAGTTTAAATACATTTTAAATTGGCGTGACTAAAACATGAATGGCTTTTAAATAAATACGAGGTTGATCTTATATAATATATTACATTTACTGTGCCAAAAATAGCCTGACATTAATGGTATTCATGTACATTATTAATGACGATGATTTTTCGGCATAAAACATACTCCTAAAATATTCCCATGTGCGTAGTGTAGACACCGTAAGACAGAATTCACTCAATAATGCAAATTTTATCTGTTCTAAATGCTTTAAAGCGCGTTTTAATCTACAGTTGAAATTTGGCATTCGCACAAAATCGATACAAAGAATAATCAAATGGCGAAGTTATTTTTAATAAATTTTTTAAATTGCATTTAAATAAAGAACTTCTATAAATTCATAAACTAAACAAAATCATAAAACATAAAATTGCCAGTGTAATCTGTAATAGGCCTATTGTTTATCGTTACCCTTTTGAGACGTTAATAGCGGTTTCCAAGGGTTTGAAACTTAGCAATTTTAAGTTTAAAAACCTCTTACACAAACATTTGTGGTCTATGAAAATCCATACCGGCAAAATAACAAAAACAATTATTTTTCTCAATTGTAAATTGCACTTGTACGCTTAATAATGGCTTTGACCCGACTAGAACTAGCTTTTTGTAAAATTATTCTAAAAGAGAAGTTTTTAAAGAAGTCCGTTTTAACCTGATTGTAAACTTAAAAATGCCATTTTTTTATTACTTTTGTATTTCTGACTGTTTAAACTAAGTAGCAAAACAACTTAGTTAAAATAACAACACATTGTTACTGGCACTTTTCTGAATGTACTTCCCTTTCATTTCAACAACCAAATGAAAAGCGATTTTTGCTGTTTTAGTCAACAACTACATAATGACAAATGTCCAAGTTTTCTTTTAAAGTCATACAGCGATATTATGATAAATCAAACAAGTGATGATAGGCCTACTTGTTTCGTCATCGAAAAAGTGCTATTTAATGTCGTTATAGTGAAAAGAGCTATAATAGTGTGATTGTGGAAGTTGAAAAAAAAATCATGTTGCAGAAAAAACCTTTTAACAAATTCTTCATTAATTATATATGGAAATATTTTCTTCCGTCAGTTTATATTTTGGCATAAAGTATCGTTTTCTCAATATATTAAATTTCCTTTCACTAGAACCTTAGGTTTTTAATATACATATATTTATATGAATATTAAAAGAGATTTTTTTAATATTGAATTTATTAAAAAAAGTTTTTTTATTTCTATACACTTAACAAGATATGTTTAACTCAATTTTACTATATAAACACAGTATCGGAAATGTTAATTATTCATGTGAGACAGGTCGTAAGATTACAAACCAATTGATTTTGTGTCGGTTTATATTGTCATCTACTTATTTCTTAAAGCCGTACAAAGCGCTAAAGAGTGGTTTAAATTTGGTTACAGGTAATTTGCAAAAAAAAATTGGTTAACGCTTTTTTATTTCTATTTACACTTACAGGAGTTTAAATAAAAGGGTATAATTGTTCGTACTTCCTGAGTTTGGTGACCATGCTATAATACAACATAAAATCTTTATCTAAACATTAATATTTATGGTAAGTTTAAATCAATAAATAGATTTTGTCATTTTTTTTCTATTGCAATATTGTATTTTGTATTGTATATATTTTTAATACTTTACTTGATGCGCGAAAAACCTAAATAAAAATAAATAAATGTTAGTTGAAGGTTATCAGTATGCTAATTTGTTATTTTTATTCAATCTTAAATTTTTATATCATACACTTTTTATAAATAGTTTAATTTTCCTTAAAATAAATATTAGTTAATGGATTATATAGTTAACTTTATGTAAATTAGGTGTGTAATCAGTTGTGCTTATATTGTATGTACGCTTTAAAAAAATAATCACCTTTTAAACGAAACGTAATCAAACAAGGTTTTAAAACAAATATTTTTTTCGCTATGTGTTTGAAACGCAATTTTTTTATGAACATTTAACTCTTGGTAAAGACGTGACGTGGACAGACGGCCCGAAGCGATCGGCATTACGTGAATATTGCTACAATTGCGCATACACAGCGTTGGAATTGGATTTTACCTGGTTCGACTGGTTCTGTTAAGAGAAGTCAAGTATAATAAGTTCGCCTTACAGTTGTAGTGTATTTATGTTATAGCGGCATAAACACATACAGGAATATGCGATGGGTTATTTGTTGATTTCTATAATATTAACCTTAATAGTAAGTTCAAGTCAGTTACCTATAAATAATTCTACTGAGCAATATGTTAATGGTAATTTTACAACTGGTACGATTTCCTTAACGAATGATGTTTCGAATAAAGTAAAGCTAACTTCAACGCATACAAGTGGAGATAGTCGAACAACTATTCCAAATTCTTCCGGTTATTCGAGTTTGTTGATTACGAAGAATTATGAAACAACAACGACTGGTAAACATAAAATTTTACTTTAACATAAAATTTATAAAAATTATTAAGCCCAACAGTTTAGGTTGTAAACCTAAAATATATATGCTTTTAGTGCTGAAAAAGTGTTAAAATAATAAGCAATAAAAACAGTCACATTTAATTCTTGTTTTTCTTATAACGACTTACTAATTTATTACTATCTTATAATTAACAATCTATTGGATTTTAGGTAGGACGACCATAACTACAGCTCAACCAAAAACTAAGTCAACAAATATTGCGTTAACCACAACTACAGAAAAAAACAGTGATGTTTGGGATTGGTTAGATACAGCACCAGATAAAAACATTGATGGTAAGTTAAAAAAAAATTAACTTTAGAATAAATTGTTTTACTGTAAAGGCATAAAGTATTTTTTAAACCTCAATTACATGATATAAGATAGTATAATTGATTTAAATTTATTTAAACGAAAAAACCTGGTACAATTACAATAAGTTAAATTAAAAATTATTGCGAGCAGTAAATTCAAAATTTTGCCACAACTTTGTTTATACCTTTTAATTTTGCTGCAGGTTATGAAGAAGACTACACAGGTAGTGTCGTTTGGAAAACTACATATCTAGAACAAACGACCGGGATAATACCGGTTGTATCTATATGGCCGATTGCCCAAGCATTTTTCTATTTAAACTGGCTTTGGTGTTTGTTAGTTGTTCTAGCTGTCGTGATTTTATTTTGTATTCCCGGAATGTACATTCAAATATGCTGCAACAAGTACTATCGAGCTTACAAGTAAGTAAAGTGTTATACATGGCTTTAAATCCTAAAATGCACGTTTTTTAAATTTATAAACTGACTTTTTTTCAGGAGAGAAAAGCTTGATAAGAAAAGAATAATAAGGGGAACAAAAGATGAGGATACAGTTAAAATAGATATTATTCCCGTGCAATCAAACGTACAAACCGAGCCACTGTATGATGAATGTTGTACTGATGATTTAAAAGATGAAATACCAGGTAATAAGTAATTATCAACCTTTTTTTAAAGCCTTCGTATACCGTAGTTACATAAATTGCTTTGAAAATTTTAAACACCCAGCCCTTAGACTGTTATTGGACCATTAAAATTAATTGTTTTTCAGGTGATTCTGGTGACAAGAAATCTGTCGATTCTATAAACCAAAGCAATTGTTCAAATAACAATCCTTTGCCAGAGGAATCACCACCAACCCCGCCAATCTTGCCGCCCGCGCAAGAAACTTACTACGCAGAAACCCCGGTTCCACTGCCAGATATACCAACAGACATAGCAAACTCAAATGAAAATGTAGGTAACGCGGGTTCAGTGACGAGTTACGATTCCCCGTACCCACTCTCGGACACACGCTCCAGTGTAAAATGTCCTTCAGAAGAAGTGCAACCAAACCATACGGTAATTTATTCAGTTCCTCAAAAATCTATAACTTTATCATCAGAACCAGAACCTGTTCGCAGATCGCCCGTAAATGTGGCTAAAGACTACGAATCGGAAGCCATAATAAATACTAATGAACCATATATTAATCAGCCACTTGTTCGCCCTCCTAAACCAGATGCATATAAAGTTCCCAAAAGGCCCCCAAAGCCAAAACAGTATCGGATTAAACCCATGACGCCTTCCCAATTAAAAGAAAAAAGACTTAATCGCGAGAAGCGGAGAGAACATAAAAAGAAGGAGAATTCACCCCACACTAAAAGAAGAAAGCCAAAGAAAATCATAGTCAACAAACCACGAGATAATGACTCTAAACATCCATCAAAACCTGACGTCGCTGAAGCTCGTGATCCCAGTACCTCGCAAAAGAAGGCTGCTAACATACACGAACTGCGACGAAAAGAACAGCTTCTCAGACAGCTTATCAAGGGCTTTCAAGAAGCTGAAATGCTGCAAAGAAAACTTGATCGAACGAGAAAGTGGGCTACGGAACAAAAGAAAAATGAAAAGGCAAGCGGTGATGTTAACAATGAGCAAATGCGAACTTCCAAAAGACCTGGAAAACCTGAAACAAAGCGGCCAGGCAAGGTTGGATCTGCAAAATCAAAATACCCGCCCAACAAGAGAAGTGGTGATAAGCCACCAAGATATGAAGATGTTATGTCGGAATCAAGCTCAGCACGTCCAAAAACCACACGCCATCAAAAAATGACAAACAGTAAAAGAAAATAATGGCTGTAATTTAATGAAAAGCTAGTCTCATTTCAGATTGGCGAACTGGTCAATTCCATCGGAAGTAGTTAAACTTAAGACGTTATTATGGCAACTGAAATAGGTTGCAACGAGCGTGGAAAAGCAAACTTAACACAGGCCATATTGTATTATTTTTTTTTATAATGCCAAGCAATACTTCAACTTAATAGTTTTAATAATGTCAAAATCTACTTATTGTGTGAATATTTTGCTGGGAAATTGCAGTCACAACTAAATAAGGATATTGCTTATAATTTAAGGCAATTGTAAAGTGAGCTAAAGCTTTGTAACTTTAAGTAAAAAGTGAACCAATGTAACCAGATTTGCTGAAAAACGCGAGTCGTGACCTTCTAGGTAAACGAAAAAGGTTTGCAAAATCAACCTTGTTTGACATTGAAAAATGTTGTATGTATACAAAATAAATACGATTTTAAAAACTATGATATATCGCAACGTTATGTCGTTAGATAATATTTGTATGTTATTGAGTTGAGATAATATTTGTATGAATAAGTACGGCTTTGCTTGTGTGTCTCAAACCACAGATTACAAAAAAAGGCCAAAATTCGCTAGACAAAAAAAAAATTTAAATTATTTTTATTTATTTGACAATAACAAAAAACTAGCAAAATAAAAAGTAAAACCAAAACCTTAAACATTGATATTTTGTCAGTTAGTTAAATCACATTATCGAATACAAGCTTCCCTGGTACTTTGAACTCCCGCCTGATGAAAATGAAAACATTAATCTTTCTATTCCAAGAGAAAGTAATGCAATAATGTGTAGGGTGAATGCAAAGTAAATTATTACACATAACACACAGCACAAGAGAGCTGCGTGCATTCTTCCAGGACCGCCACGAATTCTAAAAAAAAAATAGTCGGTAATATTGACATAAAAAACAGTCCACTAATTTTTTTTTATTCGAATTTTTGACATTTCGTAAATAACAAATTATCGAATGGTAAAGATACAGTTAGTTTACAAATCAAGCTTGTGTAAAAACTTAAACTTAGCCATATTAACTTACTCTGCCGACGAATCACTTGAAATATAAAACTTATTCAAATCAGTTTCCACCAGAGATATGTATGCGATTTCACCTAGTTGAACAAACACTAAAAACAAGAAGGCGCCCAGCTTAATTCGCAATCCTTTAAAGGGAGTTTTTTTAGCGGTTGGGGTAAACGTATCACCGTGCAAAGACGTCAAAGCTACAGAGTCATAATCCGGGGGCACAGCATGATCTCTGAACCCAGAAGGCATTGGAGCATGCCGATTTTTTCTTTGATTACCTAAAATAATTTGTGTTTAATAATTTTATTTTAACTTAAGTAATAGATGTTTATAAATCCGACCTTCTTTTTTGTTGGTTGATTCGCGATAAATTTTAGGTGATTTTGATGTTGCTCGAGGATTCAGCTTTTCGTTTAATTCAGTTCGGACTTTTTCCCAATTTTCTTCCGTGCTTCGAGTCGTACCCGAACCCGTTGCGTGCTGCCTTCCTATCTTTATATGGGTAGCAATTTCAGTTACCCCCTTACCCCCGCCTCGTATAGGAGGGTCAGGTTTTGTGTTGCTTGTTTGTAGAGTCAAGTCTGGTTTTCTATCCGAAGTTCCGCATGAGGAGTTTTTAAGAAGTTTGGAGGAACGAGAACGAGCCTTTTGGCCAGAAGGATTTGGAACATCCATCTTAGCCGTGTTAAAATATATGCGGTAATTTAATAAGTTAAAAATATATTAGTTAACAGTGAAAAAATAATTTAAGCAGTCAACACATTTTTTTGTAAACTGTTAATTTAAATTTTTTTTAAATTTTGATTGTTTCCAAACAGAAATTAAAAAATAATTATAAAGGAACAGCTACTTGGTGTAAGTCAAGCTGTTATTTTTGTACAAAAATTTTTTTTTGTATATTACTGTTTATGTATGTATATTGCATGCAGTTAGTATGACCTCCAAAGCTTATTTTACCATATCGGCCAGGACCCGAAACCCATCATCATTAACCGGTCGTGTTGTGTTTCTTTTTCTGTCTTCCAACGGGTTGTGAAGTGAAAAATTTGAAATCATTTCTTTAACGCTTGCCGCGTCTTCTTCGGTAAAAAAAGTTGAATTCGAAAAACCTAAAATAAAATAATAGTGCTTACAATACCAATTGTTAAAATACAAGCCAAATGTAAAATGTATATACAGTGAAGTAAAGCAGGTGCGACATTTACAAAAAATGTGTAGAATACAGTAAAATGAATTCTTGAGTACATCTTAATATAGTTTATTAAAAAATTCGCACCAACCAACAATTTAAAAAGATGTTTTAGAATATTAAACTTACTTTCCTGACACTGTTCATTTCTTAAGCAACATTGTCGTGGACAGCACATACTAGGGTCACGTGGTCCACCTCCCGGGCCTTCTGGACCACCTTGGTCTTTTTTGTCTGTTCCGATCTCAAAACATTCCGCGATAACAGAGTTGTCGTTGAGTTTTTTAGCAGCCAGTTAATACAAAAAAAAGTTTGTTAAGCTTATAAAGCGAAAAATGACTTACATTGATCTTGTATAAGTCCCTGTAAATTAACATAAAATTGTTAAAAAAGCAACTTTAAAGTATATCAAAAAATGCAATTTACTTGTTGTACCAATCTTTCACAGTATCTGGCCACTCTTAATACTTCACCCTTATTATCGGGGCCGATGGTCGGTTGTGGCATTTGCGGTGCATCGGTCGACTGAGTGTGCGATTCGTGCAAAACCTCGGGTTGTTTTATACCCTTTGGACCACTTAAAATCTCTAAAATTAACATTTAAGACTACGACAGATGGATTTTTTTCTCGAAAATATAGCTCAAAAACCGTATAAAAATGATTGTTACCTTCGTCTCGGAGTTTGGTCATTTTAGTTCTAACATACGCGATAGAACGGGCTGTGAGGTGGTTTGGAACGCAGTTGCTCAACATTGGTTCCATGTGAAGTCGTCTGCTGCTAGTAACACAAGATGCTACAACAAAAAGAAATAATATATATTTTGAAAAAACTAAAAAAGTTTAAAACATCTAGAGATTTATATAAACATTATGCTGATAATATTTTACCAATTTATGGTGTGTTGAATACCAATTTAAGGTGTTAAGTTTTTCATTTTATTAAAGATTAAAAGCTCCACTACTTTAACTTTTAGTGTTAAAAATAGTTAATTTAGTATTAAAGACAAAGTTTACTTTTTACCGGTATGTGTGCTTCTGCATTCCAAAATCCTAAGCATTAAACTATTTTCACTTAAGACTGAGTTGTTGTGGCAACCAGACGATCCCATTGGTGCAGTTTTACCTTTACCCAGCTCAGGAAGACATTTGCTTAACGTTTTTTCAAATCCCTTTCCTCCAATTAAACGAAACAATCTACAACAATATTTATTGCAAAATCACATTTATTTATGTTTTATTATATGAAAAACCTATTTTGACAAAATAATAAAACCATAAAATGCTACTAACCTGCACCATATAATCGACATAGGGATAATGATAAGGCAGCTAATAAACGCAACATAGCAGATTTCAATTAGTACAAGCAAGTAAGTATCCAACCAATTAGAGTCGCTTATCATTCCGTTTAAATCAAAGTCATCAATTGTTTTAGAAGACCCTAATAATTAAGGGATAGATATAATAACGAAATAAATGTTGCAATAAATAAAGTTTTTTGAAGCAATCTTTTGTTACATTTAGATTTTTAATATGATACCATAGTTATCAATAACAAAACGAACCTGACAAAGAAGTGTACGTAGATATCAAATCAATAAACTCTTCGGAATCTAAATATCTCTCCAAGCCTAACAAAAACATTTGATCATGCATTAAGCTTCACTTTGCTTTAGTAAATGGAAAGTAAAAAGTTGTTTTTGAAACAAAATAACACGGTAGGTCACTCACCGAAAGCAAAACAGGTTGAGGCTGTAACAATTGTACAGAGTTGATCAAGACACATCACCATCAAGTGATCTAACTTTGAATAATCGCTCCACGCGTCATGCCAGCCCGAGGTTAAAGAAATTAGGTAATGAAGTGGCCGGTATCCTATCTTGGCACGTTTTTTAACCCTGTATGTAATTAAAATAAATTGTGTGTTGTGGCCACCAAAAATATACATAAAATATAATTATATTATGTAACAAAAACTACTTACAAAAGAAAAGTACAAATACTACATTATTACAAAACTTTATTAGGTTAAAAGTTAATTACTTTTTGATACTGAGTTTACATCTATAGAAACACAACATCAAAATACAATTGCATTAAAGCATCAGCTAACTTAAATACATTTTTTAAACCAAATTTTTGCATTACTTACGATGAAATTTCTTCAGACAGTGGGAATGATAATGCAACATCTCTTGCTTTAAGAACATGTTCTCTACCCGAACCAGTCTCCCTTATACCAATAACTCCACCGCCTGTTAATCAATTAAAAATACTTTTAACTATAAAATGCTCAACTACAATTAACAACAAGAGCCTTCACTAAAAGCAAGCTTACATTCTCAGTTAAAACGCAAAGCGCTTTAAGTTAAAGTGAGGGCAAAGCCCTAATTAAAAGCGAAAAAACGTTAAAGCGGGTATTTCCACGGGCTCTTCAAAAATGCGTGTCCAGATACCTAATACCACTAGCCTACATTAACATTAGTTTTTTTACATTTTAAAACAATATTAACAAGTACAAGGAATAGATTGTTATACCAGCAGTGTTAGTTATTGTATCAATAGCTGCCCACGTCCTAAGGTTGGATGCTAAACTTAAAAACATGGCGGTGGCTGCCCTGTCTTTCCATGAAGAATGCGACGTGCTGCTCATAATAGGCTTTGTATCATTGGTACCACCACAACTGTGAACAATATTGCTTAACTATTATGACATTTTAAGCGTAACTTTACAACGCCACAAGACATATAACACATAAAGTAAAACATATTCCATATACAATTTGGTGTGCAAAATATAAAGCTTCTAAGTTAACTTGTTGCAAATGTAAACCAATATTTCTTAGGTTCAGAAAGATAAATAAATTATATTTACTTACATGGGTAACTTTCGTACTAACACATCTGAAATGTAAAGTAGTGTATCCCTTTCCTCAGCAGAGTCGTTATCGCAAGCTATATCAATATCTACTAGCTCACCTATTTCAAACGGAATGGATATTCCGACGTTGATCACATGACCAGACCTAAAATAAACCGCCGTTTTAAATGTATTTGAATACATATTTTTTTTTAAATAGATACACACACTTACTGAAATACGTCTTCCAAATCCCGGTACAAAACTAAAGGGGCGTCTCTGTTTGCACCTCTAAGTCGAAATATTAAATCGTTGATACCATTAAAACACACGCGGTCTTTTATGGTGATTGAAATGGAGTAAGCTGGATCAGTGACATTGATATCTTTTTGAAAATAAGAGACGGAGCACTGAAAAAATTAATGAAAACAATAGGCATGTTTGTAACAAAATGAAAACTTTGGTTAAGTCATTACTTTAAGAAACTAAGAGCAGTTTTTTGTATATTAGGTTAACTCAAACAGTAACCATTCTTTTCCTGCCTACTTATTCAGTAAAACTAATTCTGACCCTAAACAAGGGTTTTCGTACCTTATCTAATTCTTTTTCGTCGGACAGATATCCTAAGTAACAAAGAATGCCAAACACAAAAAGAAGAATAAACGATACACACAGGATTGTATAATTGCCAGTAAAAAGAGGAGGGACAGTCATAGCTTTAACTTGCCAAAAAGTTAACCAACCAATACTAGTGAATAAAAAGATCTTATATATTTAATTCAAATGCTAGACTGACTTTAATATCTTAACATACTTTTTCACGCACGCTAACATATGTTAAATTCAATTTCTATACTAAATAACCAACATTTTTAAAGTTTACCTATTCTTAAAAGATTCCAATATTTTACAATATATTGCTTTTACTTGATATGCAAATCAAAGTAGTTATTACGTTACAATACAACTTTTTTGCTTCATAAATACTAATACATATTTAAATTTGTGTGTCATAAGTAAATATTTCACAAACTTTGCTAAATTAAATTGAAGTAATATTTTATATAGAAAAATGCATTTTTAAATGTTTTTATTAATTGTTAAACGATATAACATATATTTACATATACCAAGATTTCTACATAAACAAATTACTTAGTATGCAAAAAAAACAAAAAAATTTCTGTTGGAAACAGAGCTGTAACCGTTTTTATTTACGTGCTGGCCTTACATAATGACCAACAAAAGCGTTATAAATATTAGAAACAAATAAACAAGAGACTATTTCAAATTAAATTGTCAAATTAAAAAAAAAAAATGAAATAAAATTTAATTAAAATGGAAAAAAAATTAAAATGGGAAAAATGGAATTTGATGGGAATTGTTTTAAAAGGCGCCAATGGCTATTTGACAATAAGGGCTAAACTATAAACATATCCTTACAATACGCTACATAAAAAATTAACTTCTTTAATTCCAAAATACCTGAAACTCCTGAAAGTTTTTTCTTTTTTCGACCAAATATAGAAAACATCGCATTTACCAGTATTACATTGTGCCTTAAGGTACAATTAGCTAAAATTGTACAGTTTTATTATACAAATTGAGTTTTAGCCCTCAGGATAGTAAACAATTCTTGCCACCTTTTGGACAAATAAAATAATAAGTTAGTGGTTTAAAGTCGCTTGATACATTTTTAAGCGTAAACGTTATCTAAACATCAGTTGAGGTTGTAAGGCCAATTAAACTATTACTAATTAGTGGATTTTAATAGTGATATCACATAACTTACTTAGAATAATAAAATGAATCGATATTACGAAAGCGAAAAAATTGTACAAGACTATGCGAAATACAGGCCACAATACGACCAAGCAATAGCCACAAATATTATCAACCACATTAAAAAACATTATCAGAAAACCTCGAATGAAGATAACAAACTTGGTTTTATGGTTGATGTTGGATGTGGTGGAGGACAATCAACTACAATGTTTGCCCCTTACTTCGACAAAATACTGGGTATTGATGCAAGTCCAAACCAGATTAAAACTGCTCTAAATCACAGTAAATTAAGTCATATTGATTATAAGGTTTGCTCAGCAGAAAACTTGCCAGTCTCGGAAAAAAGTGTTGATGTAATTGTGTCTGGAGAGGCAGTCCACTGGTTTGACACTTCGGCATTTTTGAAAGAAGTAGATCGTGTTCTTAAGCCAGGGGGCTGTTTGGCATTATTTGGCTATTGGATGCCTATTGTGATTAAGATTGTCGATATGAATTTAGATCATAAATGCACCGAAGCTACAAAGTTGATAGAAGACACTGTTGTTTCTGTTATAAAGCAAGCCGACCGATATACTCAAGTTGGTATTCTACAAGGAGAATACAAAGATGTTTATCAAATAATTTCTTATAACAACAAACAACGTTTAGACGATCATATACAAACGTACAAATGGAATCTAAATGATTTGCTTGGTTATTTAAACTCAATTGATAGTTTTGATGTCGCTCCAAAAAGTATAGATCAATTTGAAAACAGTATTCGAAATCTTTTGGGGGTGGAAAGCAAAAGTAGTAAAGACATTAACATGGAGGTTAACTTTGTGTTTTTTAGTTATCTTGCTTTTAAATAGATAACCCGATTAACTTTGTAACAGTTTGTGGTTAAATGTGTCGGATTAAATAAACTAATAATGAACATAATAGAGACACAAAAAACTCTCTTAAAGTCACACTAAAAATGCTAAAGTATAATTTATTCGCTAAAAAATAATTATTAAAGCATGTAAAACTATTAAACCTAAATTTGTAGACCATATTCAGTTAAAATCAGCTTATCTAAATCATATAATAAAACTCATTAAAAACTTATTAACCCTTGCTTAAATTCAAATATAATAAGAGTTTTAAAAATTTGAGAAACCCCCTAATATGTATATTACAATTAAGAATTTAGATAAGCATTACAAACACAAGATAAGCATTACAAACACATGATAAGCATTTTAAACAAGAAATTAGCATTTTAAACAAAAATTAGATAAACACTCCAAACAAGATGGTCTTAATACCATGATTACTTATTTTTCGTTCTTTGTCGCCGGCCAAGCTTCAAGTATATAGTACTAATGCGTTTAAAAAAAATACGTCAGGCAGATTTATTGCTGTCCATCAAATATGCAAATACACCGTAGCATTGATGCTATTAATTGTTGAGATGTTATATTGTAAAAGTATCAGAAAATTATAGCTCATGTATTAACAGCTTTGCAACATGCAAATTAAGTTTAAATAATACTATTTTATTGCCAGATTGTTTTCTTTTTTAATACTACTAACACACATTGGAGATTGCAAATTTTAAAAATTAGTAAACTTACTTTTGTTTCCACTCAGTTCTTTGTCACCAAGAAAGTTACAACATGGCGAGTCCAAGTAAATGTTTTGATGGGGCAGGTTTCGCATTCCTTTTGGTTTCTATAATTCAACTGGTATTTAATTTATGTGCACTGCTCCGTCCTCACTTTATCATAGGAAACTTTCCAGCGTAAGTTCCTTATTTAATTTGTTTAAAAATTAACCAGCTCCGACAATAACATATTTTATAAGTTAAAAAGGGTAAGTTTAAATTATAAACAAACTTTTTAAAACATATATATTTATTTTACCTCGTTATTTGGTAAAGTTAATATTATACTATGTTAGAAATATTTGTTTCTGAAATTTACAAAAATACCCACATAAAGTGTTTTAAGACATAACTTTCCCTAATATTTCCTATTTAAATAACATTAAAAAAAGTGATATCCCCTTTGCTACAACAGTACCGAACATAAATAATAACTAGATGTAAAGTTAATAAAATAGATAAAAATAGAATTAAAGTTAATAAAATAAGATTGTCATTTGTTATATAAGATTTTGCTGGCCTTTTGGAAATTTTTTGATATAATATGACTATCCGCGCAGCCTAATTATTTAATTTATTAAATATAATTGATAAAGCAAAATCGAGCCACGGCGAAAGCTAAAGTTTTAAAATTTTCTAGATATGTAGTAAACAACTTTGCAAATCCACACCCATCATATAATATGTATATAAACTCAACCATACGACCTAGAGATTTAGTAAATGCAAAAATTGGAATTTTTGTTACTCATATAAACGAGAAGTCGGAGATGGATAATAGAGAAAATATGTTGTCACCACGTTGTTAATTTTTTATTAAAACATATGCGATCTTAAAAAACAATTAATATTACCAAATATTTTTTCTCTTTTTTGATAAATTTAAAAACAAATATTATAAAATAACTAACAAAACATATTTCAATTTAAACAATTAAAGTCGTAATTTTTTAATATATTTAGTTTTGTGGATTATTAAATAATTTAAAAATGAAAACCTGTATAACTGATTAGTTAATTTGTTTACAGGTCTAAAAGTAGTTCTTGGTTTTCTGATACTGTCAACCATTGAGTCAGTAATAATGGCATGGCGTAGTTTAAACCTTGCTTTTCCAAATTTATTTTCATTCTGTTGTGAAAATTGTTGTTGTTGTAAAAAAATATGCTGCAAGGTTTTATACGAAAAGGCTAAAAAGTTTAAGAAATTGGCGAAAAACAGTTTCTCAGCAGGTGAAGTTTTGTAAATTGAAAAATTTTTTAAAAGTAAAATAAGGGTAATTTTTTTGTTTTGTTGTTATTTTAAACTATAGGTGTCGATGATATTGTTGCAACTGCCCTTTTTGCTTTTGCGGCCAAAGATAAATTCGAATTTTCTGATTTCGGGCAAAGTTTTAACCTCGCCCTGTCTGCTATATTCTTTGGTATAGTTCAAGGCGTCCTTTCGGAATACTACGCACACTATATTTTAGAAGGAAGTAAAATAAGTAACGAAACCCAAACTAATAGCGTTAAAGATGTAAGAAAACGTGGAAGCGATAAAAAATCTGAAGTACAGAATCCTGGAAGCCATGAATTAAAAGAACTTGATGAAGCCCAAACAAACACGGATTCTTCCTCAGACCAGGAAAATAAAAATTAACTTTAAAAATTAAAACACTAATTTGGCATTTTTTAATGAAAATGAATCAAACAACAAAAAGAATAACTGTTTAATTGGTTTGTAAAAAAAATAAATAAACATATTTTTTGTAAATATTTAAAATTTTGTTACTTTTTTTGCTGTAACTTATTAATTGTGTATTTGTTAAGCTAAAGCCTTTGTATGTAAAGTTGTGACTGCTTTCATTTTTTCCATATTCGTAACATCTTTGTAGCGAATATTCAATTATTAATCCCGTACTTAAGTAATAAATAACCATGTGAAAAAAAAACACAGACATGTTAACAAACACACGAAAGTTGATAAGAGCCGACCAAATATAAATTGATTTCAATTTTTTCCTATATTAGGATAAGATTATGTGTTTTGTCTTTTTAGGCAAAGGTAGGGAAAAGTAACGTGTTTAATTATATATAAATGATGGTCATTTTTACCTAAACACCAGTTTAGGTCAACTATTCTATTAGTAAATATCAACTTTTATTAGTGATAATACATAAATTTTATGTAGATAATAACAATAAATCGATATTACAAAGTACAGGCCACAATACGATCAAGCAAAAGCTACTCAAATAATCAATGTTAAAAAACACGATTTTAAAAGTGGTACAAGAAAAGTTTGATAGTCTCGTTATTTAGACTAACGTTTAGGTGGCGATATAATAAAGGTTCAAATCGTATGTAACCCTCACCCTGGAATGTTTATTGGGACGAGACGATCTCCCTAATTTAAGAAAAAGCCTGGGTACTCCGCTTTAACGGTTTACCGTAAAAAACAATTTAGCTAACTCTGTTATCTATACTTTTATTATTAAAAACGAGTAAGCTTATGGTTTAATACTAAACAACGTACAACATTACATATATAAAAACACGTTAAAATACATTAAAAACACTATTACATATTCACTTTACAATACGTAAACACCGATACGCTACCCAGCCAGAACTCCGAGAACTCTCATTCTGCAAAGCAACGCAAAATATTCGAAGGCCTAATTAGGTTCAGGGCAACAAATCGTAGTAGAAAAGGCGATAACACTACAATAAAAATACACTTAGGGCAAAAGACCACAATATAGGGCATTTAGAACCTACGTGCTTATTCAGACATAAAACGTTTACGTTACGAAAGTTCTAATAAATATGACAAAATTGGTTTCATAGTTGATATAGACCGTGGTAAAAGAAATCTAATTATAAACCAATTATTTATCTAAAAAAAAATTTATTTAAGCATGTCAACTTTAGTTTAAACAAGCTACATTACAGAGTTTAAATGGTATTTCTTATATAACGAACTTGCAAATTAAAAGTTGCCCTTTTAGTAACCTAGTTTTTTGTTAGAAATATATAAAGGATTGTTACAATGTTTGTGCCCCAGCATGTTTTAAAATAATTGCAAAAGACAAGGCCAGCTTCACAAACTGTTAAAGTTTAATCTAAATAACGATATTAAACAAATTTTAACAATTTAAGTTTAAGGCGAGGGCCAACAATCTACAACTTTTGTCAAAAGTTTTTTTTTTTTTTTTTTTTTTTTTTTTTTGGTTTTTCGCGTATTGATAAAAGTAAATAATAGATACGATATACAATTAATATTACAACAATGCGACGGGAAAAAATGACAAAATCAATTTAATGATTTAAAACATGCCAAAAGTATTAATGTTTTGCAACAACTATTAATATTTATGATTAACCCTTGTTTCATTTAAAGTAAATAGTTTTTAAAATCTTATTTAATTAATTCAAAATTAATCTAGCTATACTTACAAAAAAAATTTGAGCAACAAATTAAACAATTTGTTTTCTTTGACAACAATATTTCAATTTTCTTAAGATAAGCTTTACAAACAAGCGAAATTTTCTTAATACATTGATTAATTTTTTTGTCCTTGTCTTGTCACCGACGAAGGCACACCTTAAGGTATAAGTGATTCGTGCTTAAACAATATGTTATAAATGCGATTTTAAAGAAACTTTTTTTAAGGACTTACTGTCGTCTGAATAGTATGCCAATATACGCGGTAGCTTTAAGACTATCATTTGCAGTGAACTTTAGAAGAGCTACAGAAAGTTATTGCTTAAATACATACAGCTTTGCAACTTGCAAATAAGTTTTAAACGAGATAATTTTTTTGTTCGATTTTTTTGCTTTATTCTAGATCTCATTAAACTAATTAAAATTACAAAATTTTTTAATCAGCCTACTACTGTTGTTTACTTATAATTGTCTACCAGCAATACTAGTTTGGAAACCAAAACATGGCGTGTACATGTGAAAGTTTTAAGGGTTACGTATACATTATTTTCATTATTGCTTCTTGTTGTCAATTAGCATGTAATTTGTTAGCATTGGGCCTTCCCCACTTTATCATGGGAAACTTTCCAGCGTAAGTTATTGGTTTAAATTGTTTAGAAATTAAACAGTTCCGACAATGATTTTATTAGTTATTTAATGTGAACATAGGCTAAGTAATATTAAAAGATAATACATTCCTTCATAACCTTTATTAGGTAATGTCAATATTATTACTACCATGTTAAAAATAAATATACTAAATATACATAAACAAACCAACATAAAGTTTTACAAGAACTAATTGTCCCTAACATTAAATTAATACTTATTATATTAAAATAACTTCAAAAAGAGAAGTAAGACCTAATTTGTTTCCACAAAACCAAACTTCAATAAAAATCGAAGTTGTTAAAATAAGTCTGTGTAAAATAAGAAATACTAAATTTGGCAAAATAAAGCCACGGTAAAAGCTAAAGTTAAGCTTTAAATTTTCTAGACATGTAGTAAACAACTTTGCAAATCCACACCCATCATATAATATGTATAGAAACTCAACCATACGACCTAGAGATTTAGTGAACGCAAAAATTGGAATATTTTTTACTAAGGTAAACGATGAGACGGAGATGGATCACAGAGAAGGTATGTTGCTTCAACTGTTATTTATTGTTTTGTTTGCCTTTATGAAAACTTATCATACGATTATTATAAAGTCTATAAAAATTGTTTCATAAAGATAAAATTGAATTTTTTATTGCAACATTTGTTTGTTGAATTATTTAGTTGACTTTATATGGTTCACAGGCCTAAAAGTGATTCTTGGTTTTCTGATACTGTCAAGTATTGACTCAGCAATAATGGTGTAGCGTAGTTTAAACCTTCTTCCATGTTTATCCTCATTCAGTTGTACACCTGATTCAGGATGTTGTAAAAAATCTTGTTGTTGTGAATGTTGTGAAATATGCGGCAGGTTTTTACACGAAACAGCTAAAAAATTTAACAAACTGGCGAAAAACGGGTTCTCAGCAGGTAAAGTTTTTTGAATTAAAAAACTTTTTTAAAAGTGAACAAAATGAAACGTAATTAAATTGTTCTTGTTGTTATTTTAAACTATAGGTGTCGATAACATTGTTGCAACTGCTCTTTTTGCATTTGCGACCAAAGATAATTTCAAATATAGTGATTTTGGGCCAAATTTTAAACTTGCCATAGTAGCTATGGTCCTTGGTATTTCCCAAGGCGTTTTGGCGGAATGCTTCGCACATTTGGAAGAAAATAAAAGCGTGGAAGAAATACAAACACCTGATACAGGACAAACAAACACGAATTGTTCACCAAAGCCGGAAAACAATGTTGCAGCCCAAATCTAATAAAGTTACTAAGAAGATATAATATGAAACACGTAGCTGACATTTTATAATGTAAATTCAATCTAGCAACAAAAAGAATAACTGTATTGGCTTGTAAGAAAATGAATAAACTTGGTATTTGTAATTATTCAAAATTTCGTTACATTCTTTGCTGTAACATATTAATTGTGTATTTATTTAGCTAACGTCTTAGTAATTCAGCGCGTGGGTTTCTGTATTTTTTTCGATGGTAATATCTTCATAGCAAATATTTAATTAATAACCGTATAGCACTTAAAATGATTGATAACCCCGTAGAGAGTAAACACAGACATTTAAAACTAAACACACGAAAGTTCATACAGGAGCCCAAATATAAAACGTTTTAAATTTGTTTTTTCCATATCACGATAAGGTTAAACGTTTTGTTTTTTGGGCAATTGTGAAAACAGTAACGTGTTTGATTCTACGATTAACGCATTTTTATGCTTAAAATATGCACGAACATTTGGATTTCTGGTTTAAAAATTATTAAATATTATAATTGTGCAGCAATATATTTGTATCATGTTGATTAATTTTACAGTTATTAACAGTTTGTGATTACTATTATACAATTAACATTTTAGTTTTTACGCTTCACAAAACAATGTTAAGCGGCGGTGGTTAAATTTTTCTATATTTTCTTGGGTGATAAGTTTTTGATATTTTAATTGGGTGAGGTTTGGTACGTGTTCAAGCTATCCGTAAACCCTAGGCTCGAGCGTCAGGTGCGTCAAACACTTACCGCTAGTCGTCTGGCGTCGCGCAAAATATACACTAGTAGGCGCGCCAACCGCTCAATGGTGCAGCGGACTACATATTTTGCTGGCGCAGTCCGGTAGTGTGGTAAAGCGGTCATGGCAGCGGACTACGGGCCGAAAGGTTTCTGGTTCGAGCCGCCCCAATATTACACTATTCGCCTTTAAGTACGGCGTTTAGAAAAGCTTAAAACACGTCATAACAGCACACCCTTCCCCAATAAAAATATAAAACCTACAACCTTAAGGTAATATATAAAAAAAATTTTTTTTCTGGCGCAGTCCGGTAGTGTGGTTAAGCGGTCATGGCAGCGGACTACGAGCCGAATGGTTTCTGGTTCGATCCGCACCATTGCCACATTGTTCGCTTTTGAGCCCGGCGTTTATACGGATAGCTCAAACACGTCACAATATCACACTTCTACCCAATAAAAAAATATAAAAACCCATAAAAAATAATATGGAAAAATATATCTATATATATATATGGATTTCTAAATTTTGTGCGCTCCATCACGGAATAACTACAATTAATTGTGGCTCGAGTTTTTGCCTATAGCTGGAATATATGTTCTTCTGTGGAATAGGCTTATTACTTTTTTAATGTTTTAAGGGTTAGCCGTAATAAGCAAAACTATATTTTAATTTGCCGCTACGTTTCTTTCTATTATCTTAAAGAGAACAAGAGAAATGTAAAAAACGATCGTGTGCGCTATTCTCCGATCGCATGCGCTAAAGAGAATGTAATTTTTCTCTTTAAAATTTCGCACCGTTTCTTTTTAATATCACGGCAAAGAAGAAAAAATCGCCTGCAAATAAATGCAAAAAAAGGAAAATTAAAAATGTGAAATTTTTGACTTAAAAAACATGTGGAATGTGCTCTTAACAGGTGCAAATTAACGATTTTAAAAGGCGCTTTTATTCCATTATGCTAAGTATAGACTGAGTGAACAGTTAAATGAACAAATAGGACAGTTGTTGAACAATTTTATAATTACTTGCATAAAGAATATTTATTGTACAAAAATTGATATTAGGTTTTTTGTTTACACTTATTTATTAATCAGGTTTCGTATGAAGTATTTAAATTAAAATGTTTAAAATAAATTTGACTTACTATAATTTATTGGATTTATATTAAAAAAAGTTACCAACATCGTTTTAAGACTTTGCGCTAATAAATTTTATAAACTTTTTTACGCATAGCCTAAAGCTTTTAAATCGGATTTTTACATAACAAAAAAAAGTTTTACATCGCCCTTAAATGTTATATTAAATATTTTTTTTAGTTTTTTGAGTAAATAAAATGCCTTACACTAATAAAAAAAATAGTAAAAGGAGAAAAACCAGTGCGTTAGTTAACACTAAAAGTTTTTCGGTGTCCACGAAGTGCGCTCTGTATTCGACAGAAGTATTTTCCGCCAATCAGAAAGTTATACTGCAAAATGTTGGTGTTTTAAATGTTGAATGTATATTTTGCAAAGCACGGCTTTGGCATCATGAATCTAAGAACTTTTGCTGTTCAGGGGGTAAAATTGGACTACAACCATTCCCTATGTTACCACAAGTGTTTGCTAATCTGTGGGAAGCAGATACATTAAATGCACGAGTTTTTCGTGGTTATTCCCGACAGCTTAATAACGCGCTTGCATTAATTTCACAAAAAGTGAAATTTCCTCCGAATCCGTTAGGTCACCATAACTGGAATCCAAGCGTCGTTATACAAGGGAAATTGTACAATTTTATAGGTCCTCTTCAAGGTGATTTTAATTCACCCAAATTTGCACAATTGTATATTCACGATCCTGACCATGATTTTGAAGAAGCGTCGCTGCGACTTGCAAATATACCTCTTCCGTCTTCTACTACAAAAAACCAGCGCCAGATTCTTTTAGAATTATTAAAAATATTACAAAGTGAGCTTCGCAAATGTAATCCGTATATATCCGATTTTATTCAAGCATGTGAAATTCCAGGTTCCGATGTTATTGGAGCGAAATTTGTGATATGTGAAAGTGCCCGACCACAAGGCGAGCATGTTCGACGTTATAATAAAAGTTTTAGGGAAGTATCTGTATTTGTTGATGATGAACCAGGAAGACGAGACTTACTTCTTCATCTTAGAGAAGGCGGATTACAAACCATACAAGACACACACAGGTCTGCAAACCCGCTTCATTTTATTCTTCTTTTTCCACAAGGAACAGACGGATGGCATTTGGAAATTAAACAGGTAAACCCAACAACCAAAACTGCTACAAAAAAGAGAGTCGTTGCAAGAGAATTTTATTGTTATCATCTTCAACAGCGTTTACGACAGTCGCCTTCTCTTTTTCAAGCCAAACGTCTTTTTCAAGAATATTGCTGTGTTGCGTTTGCAACTGCTGAAAATCAATGCCTATTTTACATTCGCAATAATCAAAAAAAAATTCGTGCGGAATTATATTCAAATCTTTGTGATGCCGTACATTCACACGATGTTCAAAAAGAAAGTACGCTAGGAGTGGGTAGGCCTTTTATTTTACCACCTTCATTTTCTGGTGGTCCCCGCGACATGCATCGCAGGTTTCAAGATGCAATGGCAATAGTTCGTAAATTCCATAAACCAGACTTTTTTATTACTTTTACATGTAATCCTAAATGGAAGGAAATTACAGACTCACTATTTCCTGGCCAATCTCCCGCTGACCGGCCTGATATTGTAACGAGGGTGTTCAATGGTAAATTAATTGCATTTATGGAAGAAGTAAAAAATAAAAATCTTTTTGGAAAAATTACTGCTTATATATATACTATCGAATTTCAAAAAAGGTGTCTTCCACATAGCCACATTTTGCTCATACTCGATGAACAAGATAGATTAAGAACATGTGACGATGTCGATAATGTAATTTCTGCAGAACTTCCTCCAGATCCCAATTCTTTTCCTAATGAATCATGTGAACAAAAACAAGCTGAACGTTTGCAAAATATAGTTTTGCAAAATATGATTCATGGCCCATGTGGCTTTATTAGAAGCAATTTGCCGTGTATGAGAAATGGCGCATGTAGTAAAGGATTTCCAAAACCGTTTATACAACGTTCAGTTTGGAATGAAAATACAATCTATCCTTCGTATATGCGACGGTCTCCCGAAGAATTTGGACGACAGGTTGAATACAAAGGGCAAATCATTAACAATAGCTGGGTGGTCCCTTTTAATCCATACTGCACTTTGCGTTATGAAGCCCATATAAACGTTGAATCTTGCTCTTCTTCCCTTGCTGTTAAGTATCTTTTTAAATACATCCATAAAGGATCTGATAGAGCCATGGTAAAAATAACACAAGAAAACTTGGCACAAACAAAAAACGAAATCGACGAATATCAAGACATGCGGTCAATTGGGTCGAGCGAGGCATGTTGGCGACTTTTTTCTTTTCACATGAGTAAGCGTTTTCCTGCTGTACAAGCGCTTCGAGTTCATTTACCAAACCAGCAACTAATATATTTTGAAGAGGGCAATGAAAACGAAACTGTTGAAAAAGGGCCAAAACCTACAGAATTAGACATGTTTTTTGAATACAACAAAAACAATTCTAATACTTCTATTACATACTGCGATTTCCCAGAATATTTTACTTATACCAAAAATGTTTGGACAAAAAGAAAAAATCGTTCTTCAACCATAGGCAGAATATATACTATTCACCCACTAGCAGGAGATGTATTTTACCTAAGAATTTTATTGCATCATAGCCATTGCAAGGGTAAATCATCATTTGATGCTTTGAAAATAGTTAACTTTTATAAATGTGATACTTTTCAAGATGTATGTAGAAAGCTTGGTATTTTACAGGATGACAATGAGTGGGAAAACTTACTTACTGAAGCAGAACAAACAAATATGTGTCCGCAAATAAGAGAACTTTTTGTTACGATTTTGTTGTTTTGTAACCCTGCAAACCCTGCAGAACTTTTTAATAAACATTATTTATACTGGATAGACGACTTTCAGAATGGATCAGATCAAATTACTGAAATTTTTTTAAAAGTTTTGGTCTTGCATGATCTTGAAAAAAGACTTAACAATTATGGAAAGAATTTATATGACTTTGAACTACCAATTATTACTCCGGATGAGCGAGCAAAGGCACACATTTTTAATAACACTATTACAGATTTGCAACTTCCGTTAATTATTCAACAGGAGTTAAGTTACGACTGGGATACACTTATTCAAATTGCGAATCCCTGTTTAAATAGCTCACAATCTCTCACTCAAGAACAAAGCGAAATTGTTAGCAAAGTATTACAGTCGCTAAAGAAAAACGAGCCTCTCGCTATTTTTGTTGACGCTAGGGGAGGTACAGGAAAAACATATATGCTTAATGCTTTGTTGACAACAGTTCGCAGCTCTAACAGAAAGGACAAAGTTATAGCATTAGCTGTCGCTTCTAGCGGCATCGCTGCTACGTTGCTTATTGGTGGCCGGACATTTCATTCCAGATTTAAAGCTCCTCTAAATTGTGATCAAAATTCAACATTTTGCATTTCAAAACAAAGTTCAACAGCTAAACTAATAAACATGACAAAGGTTATTATATGGGATGAGGCACCAATGGCAAATAAAAGTTTGCTAGAGGCACTTGATCGCACGTTGCAAGATATAATGGACAATAATTTGCTATTTGGTGGGAAAATTGTAATATTAGCTGGGGACTTTAGACAAATTCTCCCTGTAGTCAAACATGGATCACATGCCCAAATAATTAACGCCTCATTTAAAAAATCAAAATTATGGCCAAGTATCAGCGTACACCATTTATCAAAAAACATGAGAGTGTTACTTAATAGTAGTAGCACTGCTTTACTTAAATTTGACGACTGGCTATTAAAACTAGGTAATGGCAAAATAAATTACTTCAAAGACACAGATTATATAGAATTACCCCCTGAGCTTTGCTTTTTAATTGATGATAGTACGAAAACAACAATAAGAAATTCAATGCTTCAACTGATCAAATGGATTTACCCAAATTTTTTAGAATATTGCCATGATCTTAATTGGATGGCAGAAAGATCAATTTTGGCTTCCAAAAACAGTGTAGTAGATGAAATAAACTCCGTCGTGTCAAATCTATTTCCTGGCAATATGTTTGTTTGTACAAGTGCAGACAGTACTGAAGAAGTAAATGATTGTACAAGATTTCCAACAGAATATCTTAATTCTTTAAATATAAGTGGACTACCACCACACCAACTACATTTAAAAATAGGTATGCCGGTTATTTTGTTACGAAATCTTAATCCCAAAGACGGTCTATGCAATGGAACAAAACTAATCGTACAGGGAGTTCAAAAAACTTATTTATTAATAGCCAAAATTGCTTCAGGGGAAAATGCTGGTAGAGAGGTTTTTATACCTAGAGTAACATTGCAACCATCAGATCACGATTTTCCTTTCCAATGGAAACGCCGTCAATTCCCAATAAGGGTTGCTTTTGCAATGACTATTAACAAAAGTCAGGGTCAAACATTAAAAAAAGTTGGTATCTGGTTAGAGGAACCAGTTTTTACGCATGGGCAGTTATATGTTGCTGCCTCAAGGGTAGGCAACCCAAATAAAATAAAATTTTCTATTAAAAGCAAATCTGGGTTTCCCCCAACAGCAACACGAAACATTGTATATCAAGAAATTTTGTAGATTAATGAATTTTTAAACAATTTTGCTGAAAATATTTAAATAAATAAACCTTGGACTGTTTGACTTAATTGGGCTGTTTGATTTGACACGAATTATTGTAAAAATTTGTTATTTATTTTTTGCAAATAATAATAATAATATTTTTTTCTTCCTTTTTTTAGTAAGTAATCAATTACCAGATAATTTACATTTAAAATATTGTTGAATATGGAAGAAATGCTTCAAAGAATTAATCAAACAAAGAATAAGTTAGAACTGGATATAAACAGAGCCATGGTCGCGTTTTTAACAAATAAAAACGAAACAGGCGTACATATTTCAAACGAAATTTTGCATACCGTTATGGAAGAATTTGGAACAATTAAAAGATTTATAGCATCTCAGCATAATCAAAATCAAGCCATGATTACTAAATTAAATAAAGAATTAAACAATTTAAATGAAAATAAAAAGAAAATGGAAATAGATATTAAAGACAAAGATGAAAACTTGCTAGTACTTTCTCAAGAATTAGCAAATTCAATGTCGGAAGAACTTTTAGGGGATCTAACCCCAGAAATTTCGGATGCCTGATTGTAATACTTTTATTTATAATAAGTGGTGCCATTTAAATTATTTTTCTTTATAAAAAATTGCCCCTTTTGTTTCGTTTTAACTGTATCTCATTTAAATTGTGATCGGTTTTAACCGTGCTTTTTTAAAACAAAATCTTTTTTTAGTACTTTCGGGTTTAAATAGTTCCTTAAATAAAGATAGCAAAAACCGCATTTTTTAAATATTTAAATTCATTTATTGCAGACTTTTAACAGGTAAAGGCGATAAGTGACGACGTGTGAGTTAAATATATAAGTAAGGGCAAATTCAAATGTAAATAAGGGCAAATGTAAAACAAATTTAAATGTAAATAAGGGTAAATTGTACTTTAAATGTGCGATAAACGTTCGATAAGTGACGGCGTGTGCGTTAAATGTAAATAAGGGCAAATTCATTTTTAATCAAATTTTATAATAAAAATATTATTAGTAAATAAGGGGAACCGATAAGAACAATTTTTCAAAAAGAATATTTTATATAGGCCATGGTAAAATTGGACTGGTCTTAATAGATAACTGTACAACATAAGTGCCACACGAAGTGTGGCGGGTCCACTAGTATATATATATATATATATAAACAAAACAAACTACAAAATACAATTGTTAACGATATTTAGAAGTTATTTGAGCAAATATTTAGCAAATTCATGCTTAGCAAAATTATAAAAAGTATTTTTTAAATTTATGTAGGACAAACTTTGAAAACTTACCGAGACAACTTTTTACAATTGTTCGCCACACAAAAAATGCCTGCCTCTTCTTGTCGCCATTATTCCAATAATCGAATTATATATAGGTTAAAATTGTTTCTCCTACGATTGTTAAATAATTTATTAATCTGATGATGCCTTTTCCATATTCCTGTTATACATACTGAACATAATAGTAAAACCCAAAAAAGGCATGTTGCTATGCGTAATACTAATTTTTTTAAGCCTTGACTGTACGAACGTTTTAATATTATGTAAAATTGGAACATTAACATCACTAATAAAGTAGGCTAACATGTGCAAAGAACAAAAATGTTGGTAGTTAAAGCACAAATGACTGCGGCAAAAATTAATAAAATAATTTTGCTTTTGCTGTTTATGCCAGGGGAAAGACTATAGAGACGAGTAACTGTAAAACAACGCGGCGCGTGTTACAAAAGGAGAGAACAATAGAAGAAATACATTCTCTCGCAAATAGTGCGCGCACCACAAATGGAAGTATAGGCGACTCAATAGCGTTCTAAAATTGCGATGAGTAAGGCATACTTACCTGACGAGGGTCTTCACTGCGATCAGGCAGGCAGTGGGCCCAGGGCGAGGCTCAGTCATTGCACTTCGACTGAGCTGACCTCTGCGATTACCCCAAATGTGGGTAACTCGGTCGTATAATTTCTGATAGTGGGGTCTGCGTTCGCGCTAACCCTTTTCTTTACTCTAATGATTGTTTAATTGTGGTTACCGTTTTTTTATTTAAAGTATTGTTTGCTTTTTTTTTAAAAATATATAGAACATTTAAATCATTGAGCATGGTATGTAAAACCTAAATATCAATGCTTCCATTTAGAAATAAAAATTGGGCTGACCGGGCGCCAAGCTGTTAAAATATAAGTTATAATCAGAACAAAAAATACTAATTATGCAAATCACAACCCTCTCTCTGTTTTAAAAATAAATTTCAAATTTCTAAAGTTATCTAAAGTCCAAAACTTTGCATATTAATTCTTTGTAAATGTCAGTTGTTTCTGTATCTAAGCAACGTGTTATTTAGACTCCCTAGTAAAAGTCGTTTTATATTAAAATCGTCATGTCTTTCTTTAAACCTTTTTTAAAGAAATGTGTTGTTGCAGCCATCATAAATCAAATCACTTGGTTATGTTCAAATAAAATTGGTTTGCAAACATTGTAGGTCTTTCTTGATTGAGTGCAAATAACGTTGAACCACCCAACACCGCCCTTTCTAGTAATTCATGTGTTTTCTGATAAAACAAACACTCTTTAATTGCATTTTAATGAAACAGCACTTTACTTTGCAAAGATTTTTGTAGTCTAACTAGTGTGTCACGAAAACTAAAAGCGTCCGGACAACAGATGTGCTATTGTCAAAATACTACAAAGAAGTAGCACTATGGCCTACCCAATCGTAGTCAATCGCTTAAAATAACTATGTTTTTTTGCGATTTTTTTTGTTAAGATTTGAAAAAAGGTTAGAAATTTAAAGTAGACTAATTGTGATATTTTTATTTTTGGTATTATTTATTGGTATGTCCTGTAAGGGTTTTTATGCTTTTTTTCTAGCTCAACTTGATTCTGTATATATACTAATTTTAAAATATCCAACAAATTCCTTTTGAGACAAATAAACAAAGCAGAATATGGGGTTGCATATTTCTTGTTATCTGTGTATAGTTCACTTGGTGTTTAACATTTACGCATCATGTGCACCCTATTTTATTACTGGCAACATTACAGCGTATAATATTTTTTAGAATTATATATTTTTTGACAGGCAAAATATAATTACCAATAAATACTGAGCGAGGCAGCGTTAATTTATTTTTTTCAAATTCGTTAGAGAAATGGTGAACGAATTTTCAAACCCACATCCATCTAATAATATATATTTAAACTCAACCATACGACCGGGAGATTACGGAGATGCCTCAATCAGAATATTTTTTACCATCGTGAATGAAAAAAAGATAAAAGACAACAAAGAAGGTTTGTCGCTACTTTGTTCGTTAAGTAGACGTATAAAAATTGTTACAGTAAAACATAACCTAAAAATAATTTTGTTTACAGGACTTAAGGTGATTTTGAGTTTTCTAATTCTGTCGGGAGTGCATTCATTATTAACCTTGGTCTATAGTTTTAACATTGCCTTCCCTGACCTCTGCCCCTGTAGTCGCATTGCTGGTGACTGCCTAAGATGCCTTAAGTTTGACGAACTTTGACGTTTCTGATTATGGAGCATGCTTTTATTTGGCAGTTGTATCTATTTCCGTAAGTTGTTTGCAAATCTGCCTATTATCCTGTTATGCATCGACATCTGTAGATCCTAAAACAAATAGAAGATCGTCTCAAACCGAAGACCAGGAAGTCAAAAGAGCCAACTTAAATATTAGACCGACACGAAGCAGTTCAAACGAAGGCAAACCAGAAGAACCATCGCCCGACAACCAAAGTCCACCAACCAACCGTACGGAACATGCAACAACCACTGCGTAGGTGTCAGCAGTGTAAACTCAGATCATTCAATGATTAAACTTATTTTACAACGTGTTTTTATCGCGCATTTCACAGCTAATAATATTTTAAAAGGCGGAAACCACAAGTTTACAAACTCGCTTATTTAATTAGCAGCATTTGTTCGATTTTTGATATACTCTAATAAATACATTTTTATTATGTAATATGTTATTATAATTTTATTATCGCGATTAATAAAACTATACTGAATTCTCATTATACTTTGAAAAACAGCTGACTATGTTCTAATTTATTACTTTTAAAACACTAGTTTACAAAATATACTTTGATTACATAACCTTTTATATTCAATTATTTAATTTTACACTTTTACTAATACAGATGTTTTAATCTCTTATATGTTTTTTTGTTTTGTTTAGGCTAGGCTTTACGTTTTCTTTATATTTATCTGCCTTAAATAAATAATTAAATACATAAATAATCTGATACCGGTAAGTTAAAGGCTGGCATGTAAAAAAAACGCTGGGACTTAAACACAAAAACTGCGACAAAAATCAAGAAATTATTTCTGACTTAGTGCATTAAGCCGAAGAAAAGGTTTACAGAAATTCGAATGTCTGTAAACTACGCGGCGCGAGTTTAAAAAAAAGAGATCAATAACGGAAACACATTCTCTCGCATATAGTGCGCGCACCACAAATGGAAGTATAGGCTACTCATAAGCGTTCTAAAATTGCGATGATTAAGGCATACTTACCTGACGAGGGTCTTCACTGCGATCAGGCAGGCAGTGGGCCCAGGGCGAGGCTCAGTCATTGCACTTCGACTGAGCTGACCTCTGCGATTACCCCAAATGTGGGTAACTCGGTCGTATAATTTCTGATAGTGGGGTCTGCGTTCGCGCTAACCCTTTTCTTTACTTTAATGATTGTTTAGTTAAAATCATTGTTTGTAGTGTTACCGTTTTTGATTTAAAGTGTTGTTAGCGAATTGACGTCATTTTAGTAGATTATGGCGTTACAATGGTACAAACACTGCATCACCATACACTTTTGTAATTTAATTTGTATTTATTGTTTACAAAACTAATTTAAGCATAACGTTAGAATTGATTAAAGAACAAACAGACTGTTTAAACTTAGCTAGTAAACGCATACGCCATTTTGTTTGAGTAGGTAGGCTAAGCAATATTTTTTAAATAGAAATCAACCCCGAAGGCTTTTAATAAACTAAAAGTGTGACATTTAAATAGCTTTTTTGCCATATAAAAAAAAAAGTTTAATAAATCGTATCAGTTTAATAAATCGTAGGCGGCGGTAACTTAAACTGTCTGACTGCCGATTGCTTGGCTATTCGAATGAAAACGTAAAATCGCCTTGTTTGACTCTAAAATATATTAACAGTCAATTACATAACGCTTTTTGGCCTATTTATGACAATCCTTAAAAAATTTGATAATTAATCACGTAAGTATTTGTAAACCTAAACAATTTTTTTAAATGTCGTTTACTTTGATTGTGACGTATCATCTACCAGAGTGACGACAGAATCTGTTTTTTTGTGTAACTAATGTTTAGACCGGAGGTTTTTAATCTATGGGCTATGACCCAGTAGTGGGCCATGACGATGTTTTTAGTGGGCCACAGAGCTTGGCATGAAAGCAATATTATAAATCATGTCATTATAAACACATAAGACAATAAGGCCCTTTTCCTAAAAACGGAAACAGTAACCGAATCGGGCTACTTCTCCCGATCGGGCGACATTTTGTAACCAGAAGCGGCAACATGCGCTCTTTTGTTGCTTTAACGGAAAAATTAATCAATAAAAATAGAAAAAGAATGTCTAAAATGTGGAAGAAACAACAAAGTCACCAAGTTGATCTTTTGTGACATTTTGTAACCTTAAGTTTAGCTAGAAGTTAGGAGAATGCGTTTCTTGTTTAATTGCTTATATTTGCCCTTTTTTCTCTAGCGATTGCGCCACGCGATCTCGTTTTTTCTCTGGGCCAAAATTTTGTTGGCTATGAGCAAAAAAAGGTTAAAAACCCCTGGTTTAGACTAAGATTGTAGACTAACTACACGGCAAAAATTAATAAAATTTAATATATAATCTTATAACAACAATAACCTATATATTAATTTGAAATCAAGTCGTAAGACTAAGAGCCATTCCGTTAAAGTTTCTTATATTAAAACTTGTTTTCAGAAAATAATTGAACTTGTTATGTAAAACCTAAATTGCCATCCTCCCATTTAGAAATAAAAATTTGTTTAATTCAATAAACTTTCAACAATTATAATGCAAAAAACAATTTATTTTTTTTAAATACGTTAATACCGCGTTTTCGCATATACTTCAAATTTGCATATTGTGCTAAAGGGAAAAGGCGACTGACAGAGCGCCAAACTGTCGAATAGTAAATTACGATCAGTAAACAAATGACAAAGTACACAAATCACAAACTCTTTTCTTTTTTTTTAGTGAATTTTAAGTGTAATACTGTTTAATATTTAAAAAAATAATTTTTTATTTAAAAAAAAATGATTTTTTTTTGTTTTTTGGCAAAACTGCTTAACACATAAAAGCTTGAGTTTAATTAAAATTACAATAACATTGCATAACTAAAAACAGTTAAGCAAAAAAAAAACATATATTAACCAAAGGTTAATTTCAATGATTGATTAATAATGCTTTAACAATTCGATGCCTATCCTTTTTTTTCAAGTTAAACACTTTGCAATTGCATGTTTATTATTTGTAAACGCAATTTGTTTCTGCATCTAAGCAACGTGTTATTTAGACTTCTAGAGAGGGTGACTTATATATATATTACTTGTTTGTAACTAAAAGTAATGCCAAATTTAAACAAAACTTTATTTAAAAAGTAAAGAGGTGTTTTTGCGCAATCATAAATCAAAGTGCTCGATTATATTTGAAAAGAAAAACAGTTTGCAAACATAAAAGACCTTAAAAATCTTGATTTAGTGCAAATGTCGACGTTAAACCAGTAACGCCCTTCCTGAAGGTTTTTGTTTTATGTTAAAACAAACACTTTTTATTGCAATTTTAATAAAAGTAGCTCTTAACCTTGCAAACATTTTTTTTATAGCGCGTATATTTTTTTATAGCGCTTATAAAACTTATAGCATCAAGTCGATAATATGCGAAGTAAAAATACTAGAAAGATGTAGCGCTTTCAGCCTACCTTATCACTTTACAGGTCTACGATTTTTTTGTGATTTTTTTATTAAGATTTTAAAAAAGGTTAAAAAATTGAAAGCACACTGTTAATTGCGATATTATAATTTTTAATACAATTTGCTAGTATACGTTTTTGCAAAAAGGCGACATTTTTGCTTTATAGCTAAATTTTGTATTTATATATTTACTATTTGTATTTATATAGTTTTAAGATACCCAGAGTTTTAAACAAACTAAATGCCTTCTAGTAACAAAAAATGAGGTTGCCTGTTCCTTCTTCTTTGTTTAGTTCAATTGAGCTTCAACCTTTATGCATTGGGTGCACCTAACTTTATCGTTGGCAACTTTACAGCGTAAGATATATATACTTTTTGAATAATTGTTTTTAAAAAGCAAAATATTTTTACCAATATTAAGTGAGGCAACGTTACGTTTCTTTTTTTTAATTTTTTAGAAAAATGGTGAACGAATTTTCGAACCCGCACCCATCCAATAATACATATTCTGATTTAAACGTACAACCGGAAGATTACGTGGATGCTTCCATCGGAATATTTTATACCCGCGTAAATGGAAAAATAATAATGGACAACAGAGAAGGTTTGCTTATACTATGTTCGTTAGCTAGATGTTTAATAAAATTTTTATAGTAAAATATGACTTAAGGTTTATTTGGTTTACAGGGCTTAAAGTAATTTTGGGACTTCTAATTTTGTCCGGAGTGCATTCGTTATTTACCTTGGTCTATAGTGTTAACATTGCTTTACCTGAACTCTCCTGTTGTGGCAGTGTCGATGGTTGTTCAAAATGCATAAAGCAGATCAAAAAAACGCAAAAATGGACTCAAGAACACATAAAAAAGAGTTTTACGACAAGTAAAAAAGTTTTAAGACATTTCGAAATAAAACTACTACTTAACTTTAATTCAATTTTTCATTATAATAGGCATCGACGACACCCTTGTCACTTCCCTTTTTGCGTTTACGGCCGACGACAACTTTGACATTTCTGATTATGGATCATGCTTTTATTTGGCTGTTGCATCTATTTTCGTAAGTTTGTTACAAATTGGTCTGTTATCATATTATGCAAAGACACAAGATAATCGTAATCAACCCGAAGACCCGGACAACAATGCAGTCAACTCGGAAAATAGGCAACAACCTCTTTTAAAGCTAACTTTATTAAAAAAACGTCAGAAACCATAATTTAGATCAAATTTATAAATTTTATAGTTATCGATACATAGCACTTACTTAATTGTCAGAATTTGTTTAATATTTAACTCGGTTATTGTAAATATGTTTTTTACAAAAAAAGTGATAAATTTTTTTTAATTTATTGGATCTTCTATATAGCTTACAATTCTCGCTAAGTTTTTTGTTTTTTCCAAATATTTACAATATGCAATAATATAACCTACTTTATAAGGGCTATTTTATTATATAAAATATTATGTAATTAATTTTTTGTTATCGCAATAACTAATACAATTAATTGTTCTCGCATCTATCTCTTTTTTTTTAAAGTTTGCAACTTCAAGTGGCTAAATTTGGCTAAATTTATCTAAATGGACCTTTTACTAGTTACTGAACTGAACAAACTTTAGTGTTGTTTTTAATATTAATAACACTACACTAAGATCTCAATATATAAAAAAGTTGATTATTTAAAATCTGCATGTGCTATCCTTCTAATCCATTACAATTAAATTCTAGTTCACAAAAGATACTTCAATAACATAACACTTCTACATATTTAATTAACTTTAAACCTATTTAACGATTGGCAAATATTTTTTACGAACAACAAGACAATATTAGAGATATTACTTAACATTCTGTCATGCTTTACAAAGTATAACTTTAATAGAGTCGAATAAGTTTACGTCTACGCGCATGCTTCCGCAGAAAACCATTTACACAATTCTGTTTTAACTTTAACGTTGTAGAATGGGTTAACATCGTTTTACATAACAGTTACGACATTTAACGTTATTATTTATTGATTCGGCGTAGTACAACTGTTGCTGATGTAAGCGCTTGTTTTCCTGCCTATCTGAAGACCAGTCGACCGTCCCGGCAAACTGTCAACTTTGTATTTTTGACGTCGCCGCATTATTTCTAAAACAAAGTCCGCACTTTAAGATTTTCGTCGGCGACGTAAAAACACAAAAGCATATTTTTTCTAATATTTTTTTAAATAGAGTTACTGAAATAAAATATAAAATCTTACTGTTTTGTATTCCGTCGTTTCTTTGCGGAATGTTGGACATCTTAATAAAAAATTAAAAGGTTTACTGAACTTTACAAAATGTTTTCTCTAATTTAAATTGGGTACTTCAAACTTGCCTAGATAATTTTATAATTATTTAAGACTGAAGTTAAAAATAAAAAAATAAAATTTAGATCTATAAATTTACTTCTCCAATAACTTCGTCTCTTAACTCTTCCAGGGTTAGGTATTTGCTGTATTTATTTTCAAGGTCGAACATGTAGGTGTCAAATTGTTTTTGTATCTTAGCAACATGCTGGCCTGACTCACCAGGATCAAAGTCATCTATACAGTAAACAAAATAAAATTTTACTTAAAATAATTCTTTTTTGTAATATTAAGTTATTTTTTAGTTAAAGATGACTATTTAAAATATTTATAAAAAACAATTTAATGATGCTTTATATAACGAACTATTTTATTTTTGAAGTGATTTTATGGTATCTATTAAATTACACTCCAAATTTCTTTTTGACATATATAATTTTTATTTAACATATAAAGTTAAATTTATAGATGTTTCTTTTTACTAAAAGTTTTTATGAATTAGTTTTTTAACCTACATGGTAAAGGTGGAAGGGGTACTTCTGCAGCTGACAAGGGTGCTGGTCTCACTTTTTTGTCTGTTAAGTATAAATATATTTTTAAACCATTATATACTAAGTAAACATATGTAGATAGATGTATCATGTTGCTATATTATTAGTAATACTTTGACCAACATTTCGATTTTTTGTTAGCAATCAACAAAAATGTATATATATATATAAATATATATATATATATATTTATAAAAAATGTATAATACGTGTAAAACAACAAAAATCACATAATAATAAAACCTTTGTTTTGATTCGAAATTCCTGCCCACTTGGTAAATCGCTTAACCATGAAATCCAAAATTTCATAATCGTTGTTTTGCAAATTCACGTAATTCAAGGTCAAGCCGTATGATTCGTTGATAATTGCAATCAGTACGTTGATGATTATAAAAGCAGCGGTGAAGCAATATACAAAGTAAAACACGGGCCCAAAAACATGATACAAATCCCGCAGTCGATGGTAAATTGGTCGCCCTAAAAACGTTGTTATTTTATTAAATTTTAACTAGTAAAGAGACAACATTATTTTATAAAGGTCATTCAAGTCCTTTATAGCAAACTTTTAAATTAAAATTACCCATAACGGTTGCTAGCATAGTTTCCATAGACTGCAAAATGTTCTTAAAATCCTCCATGAAAGGCGAGAATACAATGTAACTAGAAACAAAATTTATTAATTATTAATAGATGTACATCACATTTACATTACAATTTTGATTTACAGCTTTAAGTGATACTGGGGCTCATAGTATAAAAATAGACTAAATGATTAAACTGTTTAACACGTACCCAATATGAATAAATGCAACGAAAAACACTGCAGCCATGACAAAAAATCCCGGCCACTGTTTTGCGCTGTTCTTTAAAACTGACGTCAGCATCCCAATTTTTCTGTTGAATCGAAGTAATTTTAGAAATCGGATGATTCCAAAAAATGCAGAAACTGCGAGAATGCTACCAGCTATCATGTCGATGGTCATTACTTGCTGGAAATTGACAAACTTTCCTATTAAAAGTGTAGGAATGTGGGTATCACAATTTTTTTTAATATCATTATCTTCGATGTGGGAAGGTTTTACGACCCAACCATAGAATAACATCAGTTACCCTAACCCAGTATCAAGGTGCCTTTGGCAGTTTAAAATATTATGGATTATAATTGCCCAATAATTAAGCTGTTGATTAAGTGTTGGCCTATCATGAGTTTATATCGTTTTAGCGCCTTACTTAAGGGCGCTACAGCATAAAAGCAGTGGTAATCGAACCGAGAACCTCATGTAGTAAAACTAAGAGTTCTGACCACTATACAATGCTGTCGAAAAAATGGTTTATGTTAATTGCAAAACGTTATTTCTACCCCAAACTATTAAGACCTTTTAGCATTACCAAAAATCGATTAGTTACATTTACATCTTTACTTTAAATATTTAAACTTCAATATACTTTTTCTATTGTTCTTACAAAACTACAAAAGCAGTAATAGCACTTACGTTTATTTTCGTGAAATGCGTTGATTGTAATTGAAGTCAAAACCATCTGAAAACCATAAAGTCCTGCAAACGTCCAATCCATAAACATGATCATCATTTCAAACACATTCCATGGATCTCGTGGAAAATTTCGACGCTGAACAAACATCTTGCGAATCAACTTGTATGTGAAATAAAGAAGATGCAGAACAAAGATCACCTAAAATTCAATTATATATTTAATTTTAAAGTCTGTTTAAATTTATAACAAAATATATATCTCTATCCTCAATTTAAGAAGGTCGATTTCACGACCTAAACATGAAGTACCAGTTACCTGAACCCACTTTCGAGTTGCATTTGGCAGGCTAGTATATTATAGATTATAGTTGCCTGATAATTATCATTTGCTAATTAAGTGTGGTCTAAGCAGGAGTCCATACAATTTAAGTGCCTTACTTAAGGGCACAACAGCATAAAAGTAGTGGGGATCGAAACCACGACCTAACGTAGTGAACCCAAGTGTTCTGACTACTACACTACGTTTCCGGTGCAAACTACTTTTTAACATAGACATAGAGACACAGAAAAATCCACTTGTTATTCTTTTTTACCTGTGCGGTTACCATCAGCGTTCCATATGCTCCAATATATTGATATAAACGAAATGTCAAGATCGAGGTAAACGTCTCTGTTGCGCCCACTGGCGGGAACTCGGAAAGTAGTTGAACCCCAGTAAATAAATTCACGCTCGGGTTGTATAAGGTAAATTCGGCGAACACGGCTCTAGTTTGCTCGTCGATCCATGCGTCCTTAAACAATTGGTCTACAACCATTTGACCTGTCTGTTTTGTAAATAAGAAATTTGTAATTTATACCTTGTAAAAAAATATTCTGGTTCGCATGGCTTAAAGCCATTGATTTAAAAAAATTCCTATCGACGTAAAATATACATAATTAAAAAATAGGTTGCTTTTAATAATACACAAACATAAATTAAAACTTACTTCCAAATTAACCCCAAGTTCGGCCGAATAACCCCCGCCAGGGTATATAGCAAGTTCCCCGATAAAGGGGACTCCTTTAAGTTCCATCCACGTTTGATGTGACCATGCAACGACAAGGGGGTCATCCATTTCATCCAATGTAACTGTATAGTTTTCTTCCCGGCGCCAACCCGGGGCAAAGTCTAAAGTTTCTTCTTTAAGAAATTCGAAATGTCCGCGGCATTTTCGGCGCGGGTTTCCACCAAGTGGGCATTTGTCTAGATTCAATTTTTTTTCGGTCAATAAAAACATTACCTACTATTTGACATATTAAAACTTACCATTATCGACTCGAACTTGTCTTAAGCGTGCCGGACCAACTCTATACGATTGCTCATCGCTTAAAAAGTTTCTGTCTCGCCAATTTTTCTTATCGCCATTATACCAATGATCCGAATACAAGTTGGGTAAAAGTGTTACATTTACAAATCTCCAAAAATATTCCACTGACGATACCTGCCAAAGATATTTATTGAGGATTTTTTTTCGATAACAGTTCAGCGCAAATTATAAAAAAATGTAAAAATTTTGAGTGAAAATGCTTAGTGTTGCACAATGCTTCACTAGTTTACGCCAATATGTTAAATAAAATACCTACATTAAGAAATTAAACGTCTTAAATTTACTGATCGTAGAACATACTGCATTATAATAACACTAATCGTTTAAAATAAAATAAAGGGTTAGCGCGAACGCAGACCCCACTATCAGCAATTATACGACCGAGTTACCCACATTTGGGGTAATCGCAGAGGTCAGCTCAGTCGAAGTGCAATGACTCAGCCTCACCCTGGGCCCACTGCCTGCCTGATCGCAGTGAAGACCCTCGTCAGGTAAGTATGCCTCGCTAATCGCGTTTCGCCGGTCCCTTTAAAAATTGTATCATGGTATTTGTGGTGCTCGCGCAATTTACAAGTAAATTTTTTTTAAGTGAATAGTGATGATAGAAGATGTCACTAAACATGCAACCATTGTTTTAAAAAAATGCTTTATTGGTTGACTGATAGTATTTTAAAAACGTGTTAGCTAAAAAAATAAAATACAATTTACCGATTTAAGACCGTACTTCGATTCCACGAACGTCACTTTCATTTGTTGTGTGATTCGCTGTCCTTTTTGATCTCTATTTCCGTGACAAATAAACAGAAGAACAAATATGTAAAGCAGGTAACTTAGAAGCTCCCACACGATCTCTGACATCTTTTTCTCTTTCTGACGTAGCTTACGGGCCCGACGTAACTTCCGCTTGCTTGGAGGCTTAGGCGGAGAAATTTCTTCGCCTTGTTGAAGCTCAGATTCTAAAACAATAAATTATAAGATCAATATAATTTTTTATTCTGCCCTTAACACTTCTACAACTAATATTAGTTTGCTGTGTCGTACGCTATAATATACATCGGTTTCAAAATATAAATTGCAAAAATAAATATTATGTAAATATATTTAATTCTAACCTATATTTTCTGCGCACAAATTCACGAATTGCCGGTCAGCCTCCTTGACCTCTCTAGCGTCGACAGTGTTTAAAGCTTGATGGTCGGGCTTTTTTATGACGGCTGCTACGAACATTGCTAAAGCAATAACCTAGTAAGATACAAATTTAAGTCAATTTCAAATGTAATGTTTTACCTGGTTTCTAAATACTTCTTTACTGGCAAAATTAAAAAAATATCTAATCAAATTTGGAGTTAGCATATCACATGTCGCAGAAATAAGTTGTTACCTTTATTGGCTGAACAATTAGCACAGATTGCCAGAATGATAACATCATGTTGCTTAACCACCTTTCTGCCTTATCTCTGCCCCATTCAAAACTGAATAAAACAAAATTAATCAATATGAATAAAACTATAGTAAGTACATAATAAATACTAGTTAACTGTTTTTACCTAGGTGCAAACTATGAAAAAAAATAAAAATTAGATTTTTTTAAATTTTTTTTCTTTTTGATTGAATGCCGTACCTGTATAAAATAGCAAAAAATCCAGATACGAGTACAGCCAAAGTGGTAAGAGCCCAAGCCAAATAAACACACCAGTGCGGCCATTGTGCTGCTGACTGCTGGTCAGTTCGAGCAATGTTTGCTTTCGGATTGATCGTTCCATCCACATTAATAGTGTAGACAGCCTCGCATCCCATAAGCTCAGAAGGTTCAGGCAAAGACGAAGCTTTGCTGTGCATTTTCACTGCAGCCAAATAAAACACAGTTACATAAAGTTAGCTATTAACATAGACTTACAAAAATTTTTTTTTAAAATGTATATGTTAAAATATCAGCCGCAATAATATAATTTTACTCTTTCTATTAAATTTTTCCACAGCTTTTTGAATGGTTTCTTTTTCTTCTTTGTCGAATTTTTCTTGTTGTTTAGTCTTAGCTTTTTTAAAAAGAAACATTATGATTGTTGTGACCGGAACCACTAACAAAGTACTACAAAAACTTGTCCATATTTGCAATGGAGAAATTCTAGGAAATATAAAAACATAATCTCACTTAAACAAAATATAATTGTAGTCGAATTTTGAGATTTAAAATTTAATGAGAAAAATTTCATTTAATAAGAAAAAATCTTTAAAAAAAAATTTCTTTTATAAATGTTCTTTTAATAATTAAATTTGAGTTCTTTTATTGAAGTTTAGTTTGTTTAAAAAATTAAAACCCATTACGTCAAAGGGCCGACTTTCATTGTTGCTGTTCCACTTTTATCAGATTTTTTCCCAGATTCAAAAAACATGGCATTTGCAATCATGGTCATGAAGAGCAGGGCCATGCAGCAAGAAAGTCGTTGCTTTCGGGTGAAATTACTTTTTGTTGGTCGATAAAATAACTTAAAAAAATAATTAATTTGTAATTTTTATTTTTATTTGAATACGTTTATATTTTTGGAAAGTGTGTGTTATTAAAATGTGTAAATGTAATTTTTTTTGTAAATTTATTTATAAAATATAAACATACATATAAGTAAAATTTGCTATAAAATGAAAAAAAAATTACTATAAAATATTTTATAAAAAAAATTCCCGCAATACAACACATTGTAGTTTAAATTGTGTTTAAACAAACATTCAGCCTTTATTACGAACGCAATACCACTGAAGCTCACACTTGCTTACCGAAATCCAAATATGATCTTCGGTGAATTTCTGAGTAGTCGTGGACACAAAAAGTCGGTGAAAAGTCGACATATTTTCCGGAGTGGCACAAGGTAGTATTCGATCCACTTTACCGTCATCATAATCGACCGCCAACCATTGATCACAAATAAAAAAGAACCTACAAAAATATTTAAACTATTAAATTTTAAAACAAAAATATAGCTACACATTTACCTTATTTTTATATTTAATAAGTGGTAACATAACCTAAAAATTCAGATTTAGCTTTAGTATTATGTAGGATTTTTTTGTGATATAACATTTAAAAATAACTTTGAAATTTATTATCAAAAAAAAGAAAAGAAAAAAGAATGGCTATATAATCTACGTGAACGGTTCTTTATATAACTACCTTAAAACATTTTTTTATCTTCTTAAAAATTGGTCCTAAAAATTATTAAAATTTAATACAACAAAAAAAAGTAATGTTTTGTTACTATCTATTCACTATTGCACTGGACAATAAAAACACAACAAGAAAATATCCATTACCATACAATTTCCTAACAATAGCTAATTCATACAAATGTGGTTTTAACAAAATACTATTTGTTTCAGATTTTTACCGTTTCCCGGATCGAACATCTTGAACGACAATTTGATCCAAGTACCAACTTCGGTTTTCCCCTTTTCCTGTATTATCGTGCCAGACATGAACATGAGTCAAATCCCCTAAACATTTCGATTCCCGCAATATAAAATGGTTTACGCTACTTCGAGTAAATGGGTTCTAAAAAATAAACATTTAGTTTTTTTTTAAATAAACAATGTTTGCTAACGTCAGACTTAGTTTAAGCAACTTGAAAATTTTAAGACGCCGTAAATAACTTGTGCTTGATTTTCATTGTTAAATTTAACCAAATTTTTCGATTTTTGGTTAGTTCATTTGAATTATTACATACTCTTTTAGACTAAACAGATCCTAAAAACAATATACCTTTTCCTCTTTTATCGCCAGGCTTCTTACTTTTGTTTTCCCATCTTCACCAAACAAAACACACGACACATTTGATTGAGTTGCTGCGTTTCTACCATGTCCGGTAAATACAGTAACCTGATACAAATATCTGTCTTCTTTTCTGTTGTCAACAGTCGATTTAAGGCTCCACTTCAAGAAATAAGAATAAAAGAGCTTTATATTATATTTTTATAAGTACAATTTTAAAAATAAAGACTTGCACTTCAAAAAGTGTAATTGGCAATTCTAATTAAATAAATATTTAAAAAATAATAATCATTTAATCATATATAAATACACATACAAAAATGTTTTTAAACCTAAATATAGATAGACTTAAAAAATGGCGTAAAACCTTTTTAGCATCTTTTCTATCCATTCGCGAGGCCCAGATGAGCATTAAAATATACCAGATCAAACAACTGACGACAGTGGAAAACACGGCAGGGTTGTCAGATATATCGATTTTCGCCCACACGGTAGCGAAATTTATTGTGTTGGGCGGAACGAAAAACTCTGCGCTGAAAATCGAAGTCGGAGAAAGTTTCGTGCAGAAGCATTCTGTAACTTCCGGGGTGCTTCGTTCATCTACCTAAAGAAGTTAATTTGAAAAAAACAATACACATCATGCCTTTATTTAAAGTAGGTTAAATTTTTACTTTAATAAAAAAGAATAGCGCTGTCTTGTCTACATAAGATTATTGTTACGAATTTTTTCCATATCCTTTTAAGACGTACAAGTTTTTTATTATTTTTATTAGGTAAGAGTGCGATATTAGGACGTGTTAGCTATACTTAAACGACGGGCTCAAAGGCTAATAGTGTGGCATTGGGGCGACTCGAACTCAAAACCTTGCGGCTTGTAGTTTAACACCATGACCGCTTAAGCACACTACCGGTATACCACACACTATATTTTTGTTCTTAAATTTAAATAAATTACTATTTTGCTCTTAAAAAACATGGTGGCAAATATTTTGTATATCGTAATAGACTGATAATATTACAATATTATTTATAAATAAATATATATATATATATAAATATATTAGGGGCGGGCATTTATAAAATAAAATAAAACGGCGAACATTTTTGAAATCGCAAACTGTTAAAACATTGTTTTTTTTTATTATTAAACATGCTAAATGTTAAACGCGGAAATTTTTCATTTACCCGTTAAGGAAATGCTTAGCAAAACTTTATGTATTTTTATTTGGTATTACTTTTCAGAAACAACCAGCGACTTTGTTACCAAGGCAACTTTTTGTATATATAATACTGGTTTTACGAATAAATGTATTCCGAATAAAAAAATTATCAAAAATGTGAATATGTTGTCATGTAACGACTTTTTCGTGGAAGATACTTTTTTGTGTTTACGAAACTCGATCTACACATACAAATGATTCAAAACAAACTATGAAGCGAAGTTCCTTTATTTCAGTTTAGGTCATTGTATTTTAACTTTACCACGTTACAATGTTATTGATAAGTCAATGTGACTTACGTTTGTGTCGCTATACCAAACACCTTTCACATAGTTACTGGTCTTTCTTTTAAGTTAGTCACACTTAAATTTTAACGAGAGCTTAAACTTTATTTTTTTAAAAAACTTGATAGATGTAGCTTAGTAAGTGTCTGAGTATATTAGGTTGCAGAATATGTTTTGTAGCAAAAAAAAACAATTTATAGTTTTAGTATTTTTGTTATTAAAATTAATTCTCTGCCTAATAAACATATTTTAAAAATTTGACGTTTATACGGTATCGCTTTGTTTTTTTGTTTAAACCGTGTGTGCATAACAGTATTTCTTAACACGCTACAATGTTATTGATAAGTCCGTGTACTTTTAACAATAAGCTTACAGTAAACGCTTCTGTATATGTTGTTCAGTGAGATTTACTAAAGTTTTCAAATTTTTTTAATTTCTAAAATCTTGACGTATGTAGCTTTACAACTGTCTAAGTGTATTAAGCCGCGAAGCCTGCAAAAGAATACTTCCATAAAATTTTACAAACGGTTTTGAAGCTTGAACAAACGCAGTTTAAGTTAGTTAATTGAATAAAAAAAATGTTTTTTTGTCCCCATCGCAGGTTTATTGCTAAATAAAAGGAAGCAGTTCGCAGAAAAGTGAAAACCCAGACATTATTTTAAAAAGCAAAATTTTTTTATTTCTAAATTTTAGACTGTGATACAATTGTATTTTGTAGAAAAACATTTGTAAAGGTATAGTTCTAAAAAAAAAAATTTGTAAATACTTAATTGTTATTTTGTTTCGCTGCAACTTATGTATTTTAACAGTTGCAACTTTTGTATTTTAACATGTGTTTTTACAAAATTTGATTTACATCACAGAGAGGTTTTAAAAAAACAAACTTTAAGCGAAATGTAAAAGTGTTAACCTGAACTACTTTGCGCCTTTTTTTTCTAAAGCTGACCATAAAATGCTGCGTTTTATCTTTGTGGCAATAGTTTTACAAAGTTAGACTTATGATTTCCATGCAATATGTTAGGTAGGCTAGTATTTAAAAAGTTTTTGGCAAGGAAAATGTACAAGATCTAAAATACTCTTAATTTTTTGGTTTATTAAACAATTTATATTTTTACTAAATTTAAACATAATTTACGTTATGTTGTATTAGTGTGTTTAACAATTTACTAGCTTGCTCGCTACTTATTATATTATGCCTTGTTTCAATAAAAGTGGCGTCTTCTTTTTGCTTTTGTCTTCAGCTCAACTTATATTCAATGTTTACGCACTGGGATCGCCTTACTTTATAATCGGAAACTTTACAGCGTAAGTTGTGCAATACAATTAGTTGGTTTTAAAGCAAAAAAAGTAAAGTCATTACCCGCTTCAAAGCCGGTTGGAAGATGCGCTCTGTTCACTGGGGTAATTTTTTGTTAAGCGTAAAACGAACCGAATAAGGAAACAAAGCGCATCTTGCAACCAGATTCTAAGCGGTAAATGGCTTCACATCTCCTTGTCGCTTTGTAGGGACTAATCGTCCAGATTTTAGATACAACTTTTTTTGTTTATTAATAAGTTTTTATGTTACGTTTTTAGCATTTTTTATTTTAACACTAATTGGACACAATCAGCAAAATTTTACGACTTTTTAATTTATTTAGACAAAGAGTAAGCAACTTTGCAAATCCAGTCAATACCATGTTATTGAACACAACCATACAACCCCAGGATTACATAGAAGCCGGGATTGGGATATTTGTAACGGTTGTTAACGGCGATGATATAACGGATAATAGAGAAGGTAAGGTTTGAATATTTTTATATAAATATTTTATCTCACAAATTATTGATATTTAATATTTACATAATTTTATTCTATAAAATTCATTAAGGTACTATAGTAAGGCTTCAAACCAATAAATATTATTACCCCTTTACCCTCATGCAACATTGTGCTATTGACCGAAAATAAAAATTGTAAACAAAAAAACAAATTTATGTGAACCTAAATGTTTGGTTGGAATAATCTAAGTTTGGTAATTTTGTTTTCAGATCTAAAAACAGTTCTTGGTTTTCTTATTTTGTCAAGTATACATTCAATCTTAAACATACTGTATAGTTTGAACATTACTTTTCCAAAGTTATTTACAAGTTGTAGTTGTTGTTGCGAAGATTCTGATAAATGTTCTGAATGTTTAAAAGAAATGGCTGGTTCATTAAAAGATCTAGCTAAACAGAGTTTTTCTACAGGTAATTTAAAATTTTACAATTATATTGAATTGTCTACTGTGTTATAATTTACTATTAAAATAACTTTTGTGGGTAGTTTTATTGTACGTTGCTTTCTGGAAAATTCACTAATCAAAATTAGAATCGTTTTTTTTAAGGTGTTAATTCCACTGTTGTCACTGCTCTATTTGGTTTCACGGCCGCTAATGAATTCCAGTTGTCTAATTACGGGCCAAATTTTTGGGTCCAATTCGTGTGTTTATTTACAGGTTTTGCTCAAGCTGGAGTGTCGATATGGTTAGTCGGCCGCAATGGTGAAAACAGATCGCAGGAAAGCCAAAACTCAGATATGAATTTAGAAAACCGTCGCTAATAAAATTATTATTCCATATAACATTTGAGTAATATATACATATTATAGTTTGCATATGTAAATAAAAGTAGTGTAAAATTTTCGCTTTAAATATAAACTTTAAACAAAATACAACAACAACTTTATTGTAATTTAATTTTATTATTTGTAAACCTTATATTCACAGATAAACGGATACACTTATGTAGAATTTAATTGTTGTGTATAACTTTGTAGAACTTGTTTGTAAAATTAAAAAAATAGTGAAAAAGTTGTAAATTTGTCAATTTAATAAAGGCTTTAAATTAACGACTTGAAATAGTGAAATTAAGTTACCGCAGCATTCAGAATAATTACACTAAAGAAATCTATTTTTATGTCCATTATCGATTTTATCAAATTTTTGAAATGATTTATTAGCGGGAGGTCAATTTTAGTGAGCTTCGGCGTTCATGCTAAATCATTTGGCTTGATCCCGGCTACATTTATGACGCATTTGTTGCTCTGTTTTTTATTTTGCTTTAAATAACTGGCAATATAGCTTTTTGGTCCGTTCGCTGGACGTAAAAACTCATAAATTAGTAAGGCCGAAGTAAGGCTTAACACACAATTAGACTTTCGCTTTTATACTTAATTTGTTGATTATATACTTTGTAGTTTGTGTTTCATGTCATATTTTTGTGTCGCATTTATTTCGCATTTCCTGTAGTTTCAATTCTAATTAAAAGCCTCTTGTACAGATTACATTTGGTAGATTGAATCCTTGGGCAGGTTTTGGTAATAAGTTAGCGAGTTTGATTTAACACGACTATTTTGTGTATTTTAATTAAGTGTGGCCTTCTTATCGATGCTCTTCTTTACAGCGTCATCTATTGGGGTTTAATAATTGTATAAGCTATAGTAGAAGTTTATTAGATCCTACATCTTTACTAGTGCAAAGTTTAAAATATAGGTTTAAAGATAATGCGATGTATCGACCTTATATTAAACATAATATTATAGTGCTTCTGAAAAACACTTAATTTACGGAATTAAGCTAACTTTTTTTTCCATATAACCACCTAAAATCTTATTGGACAATGCAGATGAAAAAAAAATCATGTGTTTTTAAAAAAATGTTAAATTGTATTTGTACGTTTTAATTGACTATTTTTTAAAAATTATTTTAAAATAACAATATTTTGTTTCCCTAATAATCGTAACCACAAAACTTAACAAGCATAATTTTATGATAAACCCAAATATGTTGACACCATTTCCATTGTAATAAGTTAACTCAGACTTAAGGCGCAAATACTTTTTTGTGTAAAAACTTTTTTGGGATACGCTTTTCATTAAAAAAAATTATTATGTAAAAAAGCTAGAAGACTTTTAATTATTTTAGGTGTACTTTACGGGGGCGCAGAATCTATTGGAAAAAATACGAAAACTTTTTCAATAAAACATAAACTAGTGGATGGGTTTGAATAAAACGAAAACAAACAAAACAAAACATTTTCAACGGCATATTACTTTATTGCCTTTCAAATTTACTAATTACCCATTTTTCTATCTAAACATCAAGAAAAATTTTTTTTTTATATCGCTATAGACTAATAATATTATATTAAAAAGACAACTGTTAAACATTTTTTTATATCATTTAAACATGCTTGGTGTCAAAAGCACAAATTTTCTCATACTCGTTAATAAGATGCTAGTAAAACTATTCGTATTTTTATAGCAATGTTTAGTATTACATTTAAAAAACAACCTGCGACTTTGTTACAAACGCAGCTTTACATAAATGCTGGTTTTGCTGTAGGTTTTAGTTGTTTAAAAAATGTATTTTGAATAAAAAAATTATCAAAAATGTGAATATGTTGTCATGTAACGACTTTTTCGTGGAAGATACTTTTTTGTGTTTACGAAACTCGATCTACACATACAAATGATTCAAAACAAACTATGAAGCGAAGTTCCTTTATTTCAGTTTAGGTCATTGTATTTTAACTTTACCACGTTACAATGTTATTGATAAGTCAATGTGACTTACGTTTGTGTCGCTATACCAAACACCTTTCACATAGTTACTGGTCTTTCTTTTAAGTTAGTTACACTTAAATTTTAACGAGAGCTCAAACTTTATTTTTTTTTTTAACTTGATAGATGTAGCTTAGTAAGTGTCTGAGTGTATTAAGTTGCAGAATATATGTTTTGTAGCAATTTATAGTTTTACCATTTTTGTTATTAAAATTAATTCTCTGCCTAATAAACATATTTTAAAAAATTTGACGTTCATATGGTATACGCTTTGTTTTTTATTTAAACTCTTTGTGCCTTACAGTATTTGTTTACACAAGACTGACTCAAGATGTTAAATTGAATACAAATAAAAAATATTTTTTAACAAACCTATTGTGTATTTTACAGTTAATTATATATACCAGCTTGATAAATAACATAAGATGTCGTGTTTGTCACGTTTTTGTACTAAAGAAAGATTTAACCCATGTGGTTGCATATTTTTGTTTCTTTCTTCAGCTCAACTTGCATTCAATGTGTTTGCTATGGTATCGCCTTACTTTATAGTGGGAGATTTTACAGCGTAAGTTGTGTATACATTATTCGGATCACGTGTACTCGTTTAAAATTTATATTTTCACCCCCAACCAGTAAAACTTGACAGCTTTTTTATTGCCTTAGTCAAAGAGTGAATGATTTTGCAAACCGAGTTGAAACTATGGAGTTAAACAATACCGTACAACTAGACGACTACATAAATGCTGGAATTGGGATTTTCGAAACTGCTGTCAACGGAGCTGACATATCCGATAATAGAGAAGGTTAGACGTTTTAATAAATGAGTTATTTATTATTTTCGTATAAAAATATCAAGTTTACAAAAAAAAAATTTATATTCACGCTGAAATAGGTTTTAAATAATCTAATTTTGGGCATTTTGTTTTCAGGTCTAAAGGTAGTTCTTGGTTTTTTAATCTTTTCCACCGCCCATTCATTCCTAAACGTAGTGTCAAGTACAAACCTTGCTTTTCCTAAGTTATTATCATGTTGTTCTTGCGAAAACACATGTAAAAAATGCAAAAACGTGTGTAAAAAGTGTATACAAAAAGCAGCCTCGAAGCTAAGAAAATTAGCTAAGCAGAGTTTTACAACAGGTAATTTGGTTAAATTTTGTATTTTAATTTAAGCTGTGTGTTTTTAACATTTACTATTCAAATTTAAACTTTTTTTAATTAGGTGTTGATTCTATTATCGTAACTGCTCTTTTCGATTTTACGACCGAAGATAAATTCGAGTTGTCTAACTTTGGAGCGAGTTTTTTTGTCTCTATCGCAGGTTTATTTCTAAGTTTTATTCAAGCTGGTATTTCGTTACTGTTGGCCAACCGTTACAGAGAAAGCAGTTCGCAGGCAACACGAAACCGAGATAGCAATTTAACAAGTGTTTCTTAATTGAGAAAATTCTTAATACTCAAATTTAAAATGTGATCCATATTAAACATTTTTTTTGTATTTTGTAGAAAAACATTTGTAATGGTATAATTCTAAAAAAAATTGTAAATACTTACGTTATTAAAATGGGTTATTTTTTAGTTTTTCGTGTTTATCAAATTACTTGTCACCAATGGCTTTGGTAAAACATTTGGCGAAACGCAAGATGTTGTTGCGGGTATTTTATAAATAGATAAAATATTTAAACCATAAGAGCTTGCTTTTATAGAACGGTTAGTTTCACTGCAACTTTGTATTTTAACATTTTTTTAAAAAACAACGACGAAGGCTAAAGTCGTGATAGCAAAAAACATTTTCATAAAAGGTACTTAATGTGTGTTTACGAAAATTTGATCCGCATCACAGAAAAGTTTTAAAAACAAACTTTTAAGCGAAGTTGCCCTAAAAACAAAAAACAAACTTTTAAGCGAAGTTGCCCCTCGAGATTCAATGGATGCGGCGTCTTCTTTTTGCTCTTGTCTTCAGCTCAATTTGCATTCAATGTTTACGCACTGCGATCGCCTTACTTTATAATCGGAAACTTCACAGCGTAAGTTATGAACCACGATCAGTACACCATTGTTGGTTTTAAAGAAAAAAAAATAATGTCATTACCTGCTTCAAAACCGGTTGAAAGATGCCTTCTGTTCATTGGGGTAACTTTTTATTAACGCGTAAAACGAACCGAAATAGAAGACAAAGCGCGCATCTTGCAATCAGATTCACATCTCCTTTTTGCTTTGTAGGGACTAATCGGCCTAATTTTGGACACAACTTTTTTTTTGATTATCAATAAGTTTTTATGTTACGTTTTCAGCATTTTTTTATTTTAACACTAACTGGACACAATCAGCAAAACTTTTTAATTTATTTAGACAAAGAGTAAGCAACTTTGCAAATCCAGTCAATACCATGTTATTGAACACAACCATACAACCCCAGGATTACATAGAAGCCGGGATTGGGATATTTGTAACGGTTGTTAACGGAGATGATATAACGGATAATAGAGAAGGTAAGGTTTGAATATTTTTATATAAATATTTTATCTCACAAATTATTGATATTTAATACATTTATAATTTTATTCTATAAAATTCATTAAGGTACTATAGTAAGGCTTCAAACCAATAAATATTATTACCCCTTTACCCTCATGCAACATTGTGCTATTGACCGAAAATAAAAATTGTAAACAAAAAATCAAATTTATGTGAATCTAAATGTTTGGTTGGAATAATCTAAGTTTGGTAATTTTGTTTTCAGATCTAAAAACAGTTCTTGGTTTTCTTATTTTGTCAAGTATACATTCAGTCTTAAACATACTGTATAGTTTGAACATTACTTTTCCAAGTTATTTACAAGTTGTAGTTGTTGTTGCGAAGATTCTGATAAATGTTCTGAATGTTTAAAAGAAATGGCTGGTTCATTAAAAGATCTAGCTAAACAGAGTTTTTCTACAGGTAATTTAAAATTTTACAATTATATTGAATTGTCTACTGTGTTATAATTTACTATTAAAGTAACTTTTGTGGGTAGTTTTATTGTACGTTGCTTTCTGGAAAATTCACTAATCAAAATTAGAATCGTTTTTTTTAAGGTGTTAATTCCACTGTTGTCACTGCTCTATTTGGTTTCACGGCCGCTGATAAATTCCAGTTGTCTAATTACGAGCCAAATTTTTGGGTCCAATTCGTGTGTTTATTTACAGGTTTTGCTCAAGCTGGAGTGTCGATATGGTTAGTCGGCCGCAATGGTGAAAACAGATCGCAGGAAAGCCAAAACTCAGATATAAATTTAGAAAACCGTCGCCAATAAAATTATTATTCCATATAACATTTGAGTAATATATACATATTATAGTTTGCATATGTAAATAAAAGTAGTGTAAAATTTTTGCTTTAAATATAAACTTTAAACAAAATACAACAACAACTTTATTGTAATTTAATTTTATTATTTGTAAACCTTATATTCACAGATAAACGGATACACTTATGTAGAATTTAATTGTTGTGTATAACTTTGTAGAACTTGTTTGTAAAATTAAAAAAATAGTGAAAAAGTTGTAAATTTGTCAATTTAATAAAGGCTTTAAATTAACGACTTGAAATAGTGAAATTAAGTTACCGCAGCATTCAGAATAATTACACTAAAGAAATCTATTTTTATGTCCATTATCGATTTTATCAAATTTTTGAAATGATTTATTAGCGGGAGGTCAATTTTAGTGAGCTTCGGCGTTCATGCTAAATCATTTGGCTTGATCCCGGCTACATTTATGACGCATTTGTTGCTCTGTTTTTTATTTTGCTTTAAATAACTGGCAATATAGCTTTTTGGTCCGTTCGCTGGACGTAAAAACTCATAAATTAGTAAGGCCGAAGTAAGGCTTAACACACAATTAGACTTTCGCTTTTATACTTTAATTGTTAGTTATGTACTTTGTAGTTTGTGTTTCATGTCATATTTTTGTGTCGCATTTATTTCGCATTTCCTGTAGTTTCAATTCTAATTAAAAGCCTCTTGTACAGATTACATTTGGTAGATTGAATCCTTGGGCAGGTTTTGGTAATAAGTTAGCGAGTTTGATTTAACACGACTATTTTGTGTATTTTAATTAAGTGTGGCCATCTTATCGATGCTCTTCTTTACAGCGTCATCTATTGGGGTTTAATAATTGTATAAGCTATAGTAGAAGTTTATTAGATCCTACATCTTTACTAGTGCAAAGTTTAAAATATAGGTTTAAAGATAATGCGATGTATCGACCTTATATTAAACATAATATTATAGTGCTTCTGAAAAACACTTAATTTACGGAATTAAGCTAACTTTTTTTTCCATATAACCACCTAAAATCTTATTGGACAATGCAGATGAAAAAAAAAATCATGTGTTTTTTAAAAAAATGTTAAATTGTATTTGTACGTTTTAATTGACTATTTTTTAAAAATTATTTTAAAATAACAATATTTCGTTTCCCTAATAATCGTAACCACAAAACTTAACAAGCATAATTTTATGATAAACCCAAATATGTTGACACCATATCCATTGTAATAAGTTAACTCAGACTTAAGGCGCAAATACTTTTTTGTGTAAAAATTTTTGTGGGATATGCTTTTCATTAAAAAAAATTATTATGTAAAAAAGCTAGAAGACTTTTAATTATTTTAGGTCTACTTTACGGGGGCGCAGAATCTATTGGAAAAAATACGAAAACTTTTTCAATAAAACATAAACTAGTGGATGGGTTTGAATAAAACGAAAACAAACAAAACAAAACATTTTCAACGGCATATTACTATATTGCCTTTCAAATTTACTAATTACCCATTTTTCTATCTAAACATCAAGAAAAAATTTTTTTTTATATCGCTATAGACTAATAATATTATATTAAAAAGACAACTGTTAAACATTTTTTTATATCATTTAAACATGCTTGGTGTCAAAAGCACAAATTTTCTCATACTCGTTAATAAGATGCTAGTAAAACTATTCGTATTTTTATAGCAATGTTTAGTATTACATTTAAAAAACAACCTGCGACTTTGTTACAAACGCAGCTTTACATAAATGCTGGTTTTGCTGTAGGTTTTAGTTGTTTAAAAAATGTATTTTGAATAAAAAAATTATCAAAAATGTGAATATGTTGTCATGTAACGACTTTTTCGTGGAAGATACTTTTTTGTGTTTACGAAACTCGATCTACACATACAAATGATTCAAAACAAACTATGAAGCGAAGTTCCTTTATTTCTGTTTAGGTCATTGTATTTTAACTTTACCACGTTACAATGTTATTGATAAGTCAATGTGACTTACGTTTGTGTCGCTATACCAAACACCTTTCACATAGTTACTGGTCTTTCTTTTAAGTTAGTTACACTTAAATTTTAACGAGAGCTCAAACTTTATTTTTTTTTTTAAACTTGATAGATGTAGCTTAGTAAGTGTCTGAGTGTATTAAGTTGCAGAATATATGTTTTGTAGCAATTTATAGTTTTACCATTTTTGTTATTAAAATTAATTCTCTGCCTAATAAACATATTTTAAAAAATTTGACGTTCATATGGTATACGCTTTGTTTTTTATTTAAACTCTTTGTGCCTAACAGTATTTGTTTACACAAGACTAACTGAAGATGTTAAATTGAATACAAATAAAAAATATTTTTTAACAAACCTATTGTGTATTTTACAGTTAATTATATATACCAGCTTGATAAATAACATAAGATGTCGTGTTTGTCACGGTTTTGTACTAAAGAAAGATTTAACCCATGTGGTTGCATATTCTTGTTTCTTTCTTCAGCTCAACTTGCATTCAATGTGTTTGCTATGGTATCGCCTTACTTTATAGTGGGAAATTTTACAGCGTAAGTTGTGCATACATTATTCGGATCACGTGTACTCGTTTAAAATTTATATTTTCACCCCCAACCAGTAAAACTTGATAGCTTTTTTATTGCCTTAGTCAAAGAGTGAATGATTTTGCAAACCGAGTTGAAACTATGGAGTTAAACAATACCGTACAACTAGACGACTACATAAATGCTGGAATTGGGATTTTCGAAACTGTTGTCAACGGAGCTGACATATCCGATAATAGAGAAGGTTAGACGTTTTAATAAATGAGTTATTTATTATTTTTGTATAAAAATATCAAGTTTACAAAAAAAAAATTTATATTCACGCTGAAATAGGTTTTAAATAATCTAATTTTGGGCATTTTGTTTTCAGGTCTAAAGGTAGTTCTTGGTTTTTTAATCTTATCCACCGCCCATTCATTCCTAAACGTAGTGTTAAGTACAAACCTTGCTTTTCCTAAGTTATTCTCATGTTGTTCTTGCGAAAACACATGTAAAAAATGCAAAAACGTGTGTAAAAAGTGTATACAAAAAGCATCCTCGAAGCTAAGAAAATTAGCTAAGCAGAGTTTTACAACAGGTAATTTGGTTAAATTTTGTATTTTAATTTAAGCTGTGTGTTTTTAACATTTACTATTCAAATTTAAACTTTTTTTAATTAGGTGTTGATTCTATTATCGTAACTGCTCTTTTCGATTTTACGGCCGAAGATAAATTCGAGTTGTCTAACTTTGGAGCGAGTTTTTTTGTCTCTATCGCAGGTTTATTTCTAAGTTTTATTCAAGCTGGTATTTCGTTACTGTTGGCCAACCGTTACAGAGAAAGCAGTTCGCAGGCAACACGAAACCGAGATAGCAATTTAACAAGTGTTTCTTAATTGAGAAAATTCTTAATACTCAAATTTAAAATGTGATCGATATTAAACATTTTTTTTGTATTTTGTAGAAAAACATTTGTAATGGTATAACTCTAAAAAAAATTGTAAATACTTACGTTATTAAAATGGGTTATTTTTTAGTTTTTCGTGTTTATCAAATTACTTGTCACCAATGGCTTTGGTAAAACATTTGGCGAAACGCGAGATGTTGTTGCGGGTATTTTATAAATAGATAAAATATTTAAACCATAAGAGCTTGCTTTTATAGAACGGTAAGTTTCACTGCAACTTTGTATTTTAACATTTTTTTAAAAACAACGACGAAGGCTAAAGTCGTGATAGCAAAAAACATTTTCATAAAAGGTACTTAATGTGTGTTTACAAAAATTTGATCCGCGTCACAGAAAAGTTTTAAAAACAAACTTTTAAGCGAAGTTGCCCTAATTCAATTTAATTTTTTTATATCTACCAGATCAGATTAAATGAGTGTGCCTTCTGGTTAGACATATTTTTTTAACCTAAAAATTATTGATTTCATTTATAAATAGGCAGCAAAGAAAAGTAAGACTATTTAATAATTTTCTAAAATTTAAGTTTGATTATTTATTGTATGGCAGTTTTAAATATCAACAAAACAAAAATATTGAGTTACAATATAAATGTATACAAAGTCCCTAACTATCTCATACTGAAAAACTAAAAACAAGTGTGGAACGTAAATAACTATTCACAGCTCCAATTGGAGCGTAAAGAAGTGTGTACCTGAACTACTTTTTGTCCATTTATGTGAAATCAAATCAACTTCGCACGCAAATTCTAAAGCTGACTATATAATGCTGCGTTTTATTTTTGTCGCAATAGTTTAGTAAAGTCAGAATTGTGATTTTAATGCAATAGGTTCGGTAGAAGACTATTCAAAAATTGTTGCCTTGATGTATATACTGTGCTGAAAGTTTAATAATAAAAAGTTTGTGCTTGACCTAAAATAGTGTTGGCAAGGACAATGTAGTTGATTTAATGAATTTTAAATGCCCTAAATTCACTGTTTTATTAATCAAAATTGAAATTTTTACCAAATTTATACATGATTTACGTAATGTTTTGTTAGTGTATTTAACAGTTTACTAGCTTGCTTGTTATTCAATATAATATGTCGAGATTCGACGGATGCGGCGTCTTCTTTTTGCTCTTGCCTTCAGCTCAATTTGCATTCAATGTTTACGCACTGAGATCGCCTTACTTTATAATCGGAAACTTTACAGCGTAAGTTATGAACCAGGATCGGTACACCATTGTTGGTTTTAAAGAATGAATAGCGAGATTAAGTTAACGCAGCATTCAAAATAATTACTCTAAAGAAATCTATACTAGTGTGAAGTTTAAGATATAGGTTTAAAGATAATGCGATGTATCGACCTTATATTAAACATAATATTATAGTGCTTCTGAAATGATCTTAATTTACGGAATTAAGCTACATTTTTTCCATATAACCACCTAAAATTCTAATGGATAATGCAGATGAAAAAAAATCATGCGTTGTTCTCCAAAAAACTAATAAATTGTATTTGTACATTTAAATCGACCAATGTTTAATTTTAAATTACTTTTGCAATAAGTAAAATAATTAAAAAATTATTAAACACATTGGATTCAATTTTTTTTAATACCAATATTTTGTTTTCCTATTCATCGAAAATTTTTATTTTAGGTTTTCTTTTACGGGGGCGCAGAATCTATTGTAAAAAATACTGAAACCTTTTCCAATAGAACATAATAGTGAATGGATTTGAACGAGACGTAAACAAATAAAACGGGGATTTTTAAACAGATATTTGACAGTATTTGCCGTATGTCCTAATCAACCAGCACATACTCTGTGTGCTACATTCTTATTGTAAGTTTTTAATAACTTTTTTGTAAAATATTTTTCTTTAATTCAAAAGTTTAACTTAACTGCGGGTTTATGCGAAAAGATTGTTTAATTTAAATGTTAACATTAATGGGTATCGGTAACTTTAGTTACATTCCATTTAATTTCACAATTTTAACTTAACGAAGTTAATGTATTGTGTAACAAATCACTATTTACCAAAGTTACTTATTCGATTAATTGTGCCCACCTATGATTACTTGTATACAACTTTTAGACTTACATTTCTAACATATAATAATAATTGTTCCTACCTCACACCCATCACCGGTCCAAGCCTTTATATTTTGATCAAATCTTCTGCAACCCGGTGTCGCTATTAGAAGATGATAAGTTGTCGAATTTTCATATCCTAGAGATCTTCTTCGCCGCACTCGTCCACGTGGTAGGGGAGCAGTGATGTTAACTGTATTAGTAAAATATTTTTTTAAGTTTTACAATTTTAAGTTTTATTAGAAATTTTAAAAGTTTAGTGGTTCAAAATTAATGTAAAATCTTAAAAAATTGTTTTGTTTTCTCTTTTGTAAAAAGTATAAAAATTCCAAATAACCGTAAATTTAAAAACTTTACAAATTTTGAAAAACTGATAAAATTAGTTAAAATTTGTAAAAAGTTTTGTAAAATTTATTAAAAAAAATGTTTTTTGACACTTAAAATAGAATTTTTTTTATTATGTTTTTCAAACTTCAAATTTTTTTTAAAACAATAAATAGCTATTTTTTACGTTTATCCCTGATTCCGATGTAAAATACTCCGGCAGCTATGACGTCACGTTCCGGAATAAAGATCTTAAAGAGGTCCTCTTTTACATCAACATCCCAAAGATCTTTTGGTAATTGAATTTTGTAATCAAAATCTTCCTCTGTTGGCCTCGATTCGTGTCGGATAAAAACATCAAATTCAGCTCTAAATAATGTTGAAAATATTTATTTTAAAATCAATGTAAAGTTATATAAACACATGTAAGTATGTTGTTGTTTAGGCATTATCAAAATATATTCATTTTTAAATTTATTTTATTTTTAGTTAAAATTTTGGATTAAATTTTTTTAATTTTTATTCAGCATCTTATTACTTTACCTGTGATCTTCTGGTTCAACTATGATTAATATCGCGTTGTTGGTTGTTTTTACTTCGAATTTACTAATAGAAAGCCCCGTGTCGTTAATATCCTTAACAACTGTAACCATATCGGCTAGAGCATCAAATTTACTTGGTACTGAAATACCCACTCCACCTTTTTTCTCATCTAAATACAGGTTTATGCTTAATTCCATGTAATTCTTAGTTTATTCTCAATTACAAGTATTAAAAAATCATCTAATTTGATGTACATTTTAGCTCTTTTTATTTACAATAACTTAAAAAATTTAAAATTAAATTTTATTTTTATTTTTTTCTTATATTATGGTCTTAATTGTGCAGCCAATGTTACAATAAAATTTACTTTAATTATTATTTTAGTTACCACCCCCCCTCCCCTCAAAAAAATGATACTATCTATATGTAAGTTGAATAAAATTTAATAAAATTGTAAATTTAAATATTAACTTTAAATATTTAAGATTATTTTATTTTCAACTAGTCTCAATAACGGAAATGATTTTATAAAAAAGTTAACTGAATGTTTACCTTGGCTAGCATCCGTATCATTTGCCGTGACGTCATTCTGGTCAGTACCGATTTTAAGCATTGTCACAGGAGAGTTAATAAAAGCTGCGTCCTCGCCGAATCCGAATGGATTGTCGGAGAAAGCAGTAACCTGATAAAATTCGTAATTTAAAAATAAAAAAGAGTTTAAGAGAGAAAATAAAAGATTTTCTGAAATATAAAACTTTGTAAAAATAAAAACGTCTAAAATATAAAAAAATAGAAAAGAGACTTGCAAGAATTAAAAATAACAACAATTATTTTGTTAAATTTAACATAAATTCCTTCTGTTGGTCAATATAACAAATTGTTTTCTCTACATTTGTTTTTTTTATACCTGCATATCAACGGGTTCGGTCGAATTTGTGGAATTTTTGCCCAGAAATTTAGAAACGTCGGGAAGTTTTAACGAAGCACCACTTGATGTCGCTATTTGTTTACCTGCCAACTCACTGGGAGCTGTCTTCTCAACCTTAAAAAAAAGAGTTCATACTTGTTTTAAAAAAATTCTAACGTGTTAAAAACTATTAGTCAACCCCATGCTCAAGCGCGAATATAGTGACATTGACGTTACTCAAACCCAAAACCTTTCAGTATCCAATCTGTTGCTATGACCGATATACTACACCACCGAATTTTTTTGGATAACATTTTTTTCCGTATTACCTTAAGGTGTTAGGTTTTATATTTTTTTATTGGGTAGGGGTGTGATATTGTAACGCGTTTGAGCTATCCGTAAACGCCGGGCTCAAGGGCGAATAATGTGGCCAATGGTGCGGCTTGAACCTAAAACCTTTCGGCTCGTAGTTCGCTGCCATGACCACTTAACCACACTACTGAACTTTTTTGGATAACTTTTTTTTTTCCCCACATCACCTTAAGGTTATGGGTTTTATATTTTATTTATTGGGTAAGGGTGTGCTGTTATGACGTGTTTTTAGCTATCCGTAAACGCCGGGCTGAAGGGCGAATAGTGTGACGTTGGTGTGGCTCAAACCCGAAACCTTTCGGCCCGTAGTTCGCACCATGACCGGTTCGCCACACTACCGGACTTTTTTGGATAAAATTACTTACCTTCATCTCAAGATTATCGCTACTGACATCTACCGGATTTTCTCCTTCCATTTGTTTTCCCAAAAGAGCGTTAGCCGTGTCCCCAAGTGCGTCCATTGCGTTACCAACAACATCCTGAGACTATACAAAATATATTTTATATAAAATCATACAAAGAAAAGGGTTTCTTAAAGAAAAACATTTTACCTTCCATTTTAAGCGTGTGACTACGAATATTATTTTGCAAAAAAAAACGTAAAATTTGTACTAATCGCCTTTCGAAGAATAAATATTTTAAGAAGACGCAAACTCGAAAGTTAATCTTACAAAAACTCGCACTATTATGGCACTTTTGTCACACCCGATAAGTACAAAAATACATATCATAAAAACGCACCATTTTACATTAAATAAAACAAACAAAAAACGTTAAATTTTTAAGTCAATCCAGAATAAACTTACTCCGAATGCGCTCCTTCTTACTCTTCGTTTTTCCTCTTTGAGTTTCTTTTTGTGATAATATTCAAACTCGTCCGGCGACAAGTCACGTTCGTCCAAAATATTATAATCTATCTCAGTTTTCTCCAACATTTGCTTCTGTAGTTCGCTCATATCTGTCTCTGAAGCCTACATGTAATTAATAATAAAAATCGTTCTATAAAGATTTAAATTAAATTTACATTTAAAATAGAGGGTAAAGTCTACTTTATTTACAACTTTGTGTCAATATACTTCAGAAATAAATTAATTTAAGCATCTCTAGTAAAGGTTGTCATTTTTTAATTTAGTCGCTATCAAAAATTATTGTCGTTTTATCTTAGATTTTTTTATCTTAGATTTTAGATCTACATAAACCAAAAAATATCTTCATAAAATTAGCTTTTTAAAAAGATAAAATTTTCAAAAGCTAACAATGCCAACTAAATACTTAAAAATATAACTTTATTGTTACAATATATATTTTACTTTAGCAACACTCCCCAGAGATCCGACAAGATTGGTAGCTGCTGACGTCACATCCTCTTTATTTGAATCTTGTGAGAATCCAGATAATGTCCCAGCCATTTCTTTAACTGTACTTGATGCTTTTTGCTGTAAAGATATAGATTTAGCATATAAGGTTTGCCTTCATTGCATAATTTTAGAATATAAATCATCAAATAACACTTAAATTATTAGACCTAGAAATATATATTTTAGCGGGTGTTTTACATAAAAATGGTATAGTCCGTAATTTATTAGACTTGAAGCAATAAGGAAACAATCAGCTTTACAGTAAAAAGCTAAACGTTTTTATTCCAAATCCCCCAATAAAAACAGGATTTTTAAATGAGAAATAGTGTGAGCCTAGGTAGTTTGTAAGTAATCCGTTAACGACAGGCATATATGACATTTATGTGCCCCAAACTGCAGACTTTTGGTCTAAGGTTATTCCATGTAATGCAAACTTCAGCACCTTTTACATATATATTGGTCAACAACACACCTGCGCTGCTGAATCGATCTCGTCAGTTTTTATTGTTATGGAATTCATTGCACTTGACATTTGTTGAAGGTTGTCGATCGACGTCATCCCCACGGCTGCAGAAGACAGCGAATTAACGATGTCAGATCGAAGCTAAAAGAATCGAAGTAAATATAAAATTTTAATCTTGCGACAAATATTTAATAGTTTTTTTAAACTTCACGTTTTAAATAGAAGTTAATGGTCTTACGTTAATTTTTTCGTTTTTATCAATTCCAGTTGCGTTCCCGGTATTGTTGACCCACGTGGCCGCGGTAGTGGGTTGATATGAAGTGGTAGGTGCCATGGTTGTAGTGTAAGGTGTTGTGGTTGTAAAATTCTGAGTATTGTTGAACACCAATGCATTCTCTTCTTCATCCACGTTTAATAAAGATGCTGAAATTTAAAGAAAAAAATTTAATATTTAGTCATAACAGTCTTGTTTTATTAGAATACTATTACTTATAATAAACTCAATTCCTAATTTATAAACCAATTAATAAATTCGATTTAAAAATACAGGACTGTTTGAAAAAGAATAAAAAATCTCCCAGCAAATATTTATTGAATATGGATATTACACTGACAACACTTTTTTTAAATTACAAGATAGTGACTTACATATCGATTGCACTAATTGTGCAGCAGCTTTACTATTTCCAGTGTTGGACAAAATTGCTAATTTACTTGCATTTCCGTTTGTGAATCCAGATAATGTAGAACCAATGTTACTTGAGTCTGGCGGATAAATCTGAAAAAAATTGTCAGCAAAATTTTTACTAAAAATTTGTTGTAAAAAAGTTCTTAGATTTTAAAATAATTTTTACTAAAATGAATTAAATTTTTGTTCTTCATTGTAAATATATATAAATAAAAACCGTTTACATTTAACTTAGAAATTTAAGTTGGGTTTTACCTGTAATGATATAACGTTGGATAAAGCACATTCACCGTAAACATCACACACTTGAGCTATAACAGAAACCGAAAAATCGTTGTTTGGATCTCCTAATGCCATTGACACACCTATCGTAAAAAGCAAGAAATTGGAAATTTAAAAAAAAAATAAAGTATTTATGATAAAAATAATGACAAAAACGTTAAATTTTTGTTTAAATGTAAAAAACAAAAAAGCTCTATATATTCTATAACTTAATAAAACTTAAAATTCTAAACATATAGTGTTAACAGGTAAATAATTACTTTCAAGCTCTTTCACGTGTATTATATACTTTTTTGCATATAAAAAGAGTAAAATAATTTCTTTTTATGCTTCTACAAGGATTTAGCTAATGTGTGTAACATACACTAGTTAGACGTACCTGGCGTTTTTGGCACATTTCCAAAGTACAACAATAAGCCTTTGGTCTGATTTCCTTGCTGTAATGTTGTAAACTTATACGACAAACTTGTTTTAGGAACTTTTTGACCGGGTTTCGGGTAAGACAGCAATTCACCTTCGTCCTTCCATCCACGACACTCTAGCACAACCTTGCGGATAACAAAAAAATTAAAAATATTGCAAATAACAAAAAAATTATATTTATTTTATCAATAAAAAAAATTAAATAAAAGTATTTACCTTATCGACAAAAAAAATAAAAATAAAAGTATTTACCTCATCAACGACTGCGCCACCGCGATAAAACAATCTGTGAAGATGCTCCACTCCCGGCTCGTATTCTAGTTCGTGATTGGTCGATTCCTTGTTATGCTCGAATAAGTAACACTCTGACGTAAACTCGTTGAAGGATATGGACAAGCACATAAATTCTCTGTAAAAATATTTTTTTAAATTTTGTTAAATTAACGAATTAAAGCAAGTATTTAATTAGGTTAAGGCCCAAAATATTGCAAAATTGAAAATAAATATTTATTGAATCATCTAAAGTTAGCTATAACAGGTAAATTTTAAAGGAATTATTAAATTAAAATTTAAAAATTAAAATATAAAGTTGGATCACTTTTACTTTACGATCCTCCAGAAATTTAAGACGTTAAATTAAAAATAAGTTAGCGAGGATCAAAATAGAATAAAAAAAGTTTGTTAGAAGACAGTAAATTAAATGAGATTCAAAATGTTTTTATCACAAACGCTATGTAAACTATTGTGTAAAATTAATATTTATTTTGATAAATTTTATATTAAAAAAAATTATTATTATTTAAATTCAATGCAAGAAATACTATCTTAGTGGTTAAATGCAAAGCTTTTAGTATGTCCTTGATTTAAAAATTTTTTATAACGCTTAATATGATGTCATAATGCTATTTTGACCCCACCTTCAACTTTGTTGAAAGTTTCAGTTTCCAAGAAACTCAAACATTTTATGATGGATGAATTTAATTCAAGGTTAGCTCATGAAGCCGAACAACTTTTTCAAATTAAACTGCCAAGTTTGTGTCAGCGATTTGACGACATGCTCTCAGAAAAAGAGTTTGACAGTTCAACGATATCAGATGTTAGAGAAGTTATTCAAAAAGATTGCAACAAAATTATTGAGTCTAAATTAAAAGAAACAAAAGAAAAACAAAGAAATTCACCAACAGGAGATTGTAGCGACGACGAATACCACACTCCAATGAATTCCGATTCCGAATCAGGTCCACCGGCAAAAAGAAAAAAGAAAAAAGAAACACGAAAGAGAAAGGCAAAACTAGCGAACCAGAGCGAGAGCGATGACGACGATGACAACTCGGAAACAAACGACACCGTTTTAGAAAGCAACCCGCTGATCGCCCGCATGATTTCAATATTAAAACCAGAACTACGCGACGTTGTGGAGTCCTGTAATACTATGAAAGTTTGGGTGCAGTTACAGGTACCAGAAATGCAAGACGGGAACAATTTCGGCGTCGAAGTGCTAGGTGAGGTCCTAGGCGAAGTTAAGTCCGCAGAAGATACCGCTAACGCGTTCCTTCAATCACTGACCTTATACTATTTGACCAGAGCCGAAATAGCAAGCAAATTTGCTAAATTTCCCGGCGTGAAAGATTTCGTAAAAGGGCTCGAAGAGTTAGACGCCAAAGAGTTTGTAAGTTTGAGACTCATTGTACGAGAAATAAGAAATGCATGCATGACATTGCTCGATACTTACAACAAAAATATTGACAAGATTTTAAAGCCTAGGTCGCACCATAATAACATGTTGGTTTGCTGATACGTTAATAAACATGTTTTAAAATTTATATAACCTTTTTTTCATAAGGTGATATTAAAAAACGAAAACATTAATTTTCATAATAGATTAACCAAAAACCTGCATAAAAATACCTTTATTACAATATTTACCGAGTTAAGCAGCAATATTCCGAACATTTTTCCACCGTTGTGTTGAACAATATTTGCCTGTGTTGGATTCCACTCAAATGACTTTGTGGGTAGGAAATAAACGAATGACAATTACCTTAAAGCAAAAAACAAAAATCTAGGTATTTTTAAGCACCACGCTAGAACCTTATGTTTAAAGTAGTAAGAAAAGCCTATTGCTCAAAATATTACACCAAATTAAAATAATATGCGCTAAGTCCCGTAAGCTTAAGGAAAAACACTTACTTTAAAATATTTGGGGCAAAAATGTGTTTTTTTGTATAAAAAGCAAGTTTCAAGTAATGTCTTTGGTTCTACTTACCAATAGATGGCGATGTAGTACAAACTCCACCATAAGGTGGTAAATTAGTAAGAAAAACAAAATCCGAAACACTGTAGACTCGGTCGTCCAGCCCTTCCATGGTAACATTAATTCGAAATATATATTTCTTGCCACCCACCAATGCGTTTTTGTTAAGAACAAGTATAGGGGTGTCAGAGCCAGTGGTGCTGGCGTTTTCCCAACCAAACTAAACAATTTAAAAAAGTTGAACAATATTTTTAACGAATTATCAACATGGTAAATTTTATTTAAAAAACAACTTACTACTTCCTTTAAAATAACTTTAGATGCTGCATTATTAGAAGGTTTCGGGGCTTCCATAGCTAAAAATAAATATTATTTTAATTAAAATATCACGGTAAATCAGGCACAAATGTTCCATTTTTTGTTATTACCTTGAGTTACTAAAGGGGCAGCAGTTGGTTTTTGAAAATCATTTGATTTGTTGTCTTTAGTTTTCACACTGGCTTCAACTACTTCATAAAGTCGCCATTTAAACCATGGATCCCTTTTAGCTTTGCAGTTTCTGCATACAGCTTGCAAGGCTAACGCTTGTGTAGGATTCATCTTGGCTTTGCAATTTTCAGCACAACTATGATTGAAATTATAAAAATTAAGTCATGATAGAGAAGTTTTTTTAATATCTTAACATATTTTTAAATTTAGGCAACAATCAAAGTTTTTTCAAAGATATTCAAGACTGATAGATTAATAACTTACCTAATTAGCATATCAGGGGGATCACCTTCTTTTACTATAATTTGTTGTTTAAACTGAGACGACCTTTCGCCTTTGCTCACCACAACTCTAAACTCGTATTCGACATACAAGTGCATTAAACTTGTATTTAAGGTAAAAATGCCTGGACCGTCAAACGTCAGTTCTTTCATATCGGAAAAACAACTTCCTGAAGCCAAAGGCAAAAACCTAAATTTAATAGAGAATGTCTGTAGAGGTAAGATATAAAGCTAACCCGACAGACCCTTTAAAACGTGAGTCGTCTAGTTAAAGTGCCGTTTACTAATAGTGGTATCGGGTAACAAACCGAAGGTTTTGTGTTCGACACCCCACAAATGCTACACTAATCACTTTTAGAAGTTTTAACAAAAAATATCTTACTTGTCATCGGTGTAGTTTCTACAAAACCAATCAAACTTTAGTCCCGCATTTCCTTTGTCAACAATATCGGGATCATATGAAACGCTGTAACTATCCCAAGTCACGTGACGTCTAGCGCCGACTGTTCTCATTGTCCCACCTCTGCGTAAGAAAAACTTATTTAAAATTTTAAATTTAAAAATAAGTAGTGTAGTTTTATTTAACATAAAATTTATTATAATAAATCATCACAATTTTTTAAGCAACATTTTAAACTAATTTAAATGTGCTTGCAAAAATTCAAATATCCTTTTATTACTGAATTTAGACACAAATAATTTTAACTGTGTTCTAAAGTGAGAAATAATTTACTTGACTTTAGCGATCAGCGGCGAGGGTCCGACTAAAACATACATAGCATCAGCATATTCAAGATCGTGTTTTTCATCCAATAATGCGATAGAGACTGAAACACGGTAAAACCCGAGTGGAAATGTAAGAGCTGGAACCAATATTTCCGAACTTGACGACTTTAAGGAAAAGCTATCGGTTGGTGTTTTTCTATCGGCTGTAAAATATAAGATTTCATCAAAATATTTTTAAAATTACAATTTAAATTCGAATTTTCGAAAAAAAATAAAAATTTATAAAATATCAAAACGTATAAATTATGTCTAGGTCAAACGGATTGTAAATATTAACTAGAAGTACATCACAGTTATAACCTTCTTAGCATAATACATAACAACAGTTTGTTGCTTTTCATTAAAAATTTTTATAAAAGTTGTACCAGCATAACTGACAGCACCCCACTCAAATCTCACACCGGGAAAACTTTTGCATACAATCACAGGGGTGGCTGACACAACCATTTTGCTTGATCGATACATTTTCTTCGGATCGAGAATTATCTAAATATACAAGAATAATAAAAAACTATAATTTAAAAGAATAAATGTAGATTGTTTAGTGCATTTAATTTAAGAGTAATCACTTGTTTAAAATAAAGTTTATGAGTGAAAAAGAAATACAGTTAGTAAATAGTTATATATAGTTTTTTGAACAAGACATCAAACGAAAACTTTGGTTTAATATAGCAACAAGCTGATTAACAAAAAAAGATAATATAAACACTTAGTTTTCTTTATTAAATTTTAAACACTTAGTTTTCTTTATTTGAATTTTGTATATAATACATACCTTTCCATCATCTTCAATAGTTATCGATGGAAAAATACAACCTCGTTCATTGATTGCAACTTTAAGAAATGATTCCTCGGTCGAACTTCCATCAGTTACATTAACTCTTGCAGTAAACACTGTTTCCATATCGTAATCATGACTGTAAAAGCATTAAGATGTTAAGCATTTAAAAGAACACATACAGTGTTAAAAAGTTACTTTTTATTTTTTAAAAATGATTGTTGAACCTAAATACTGAATGTCAACACTCGCAAAATGTTACCTGCCTTATCTCTTTTTTAAATATTTAATTTTAGATACCTAATTATGATATACCTTGTTGTTATTTGGTTTGAATTTTGGTTAGGGTCTGAATTAACAATCGTGCAGTTTTCATCTTCGCTATTGTCACATAGATAAGAACAATTTGAATCCAATATTGAACTATAGGCGAACGAACCGTCCCCAAAGTCAAAAGTCACACAACCTCCTTTACCCAAATACACAAACTAAAACAGATAAAATTCCATTATTTGTTACAAAAATTTTAAATTTTAGTCAGGTTATTTAAAAAAAAAACACTTACGGTTACTGTCAATTCTACTGTTTCGTTCATAACAGCCACGTTGTTGTGAGTCAATGATCGAATCTGAAATCCTGATACTTCTTTCCAGAACTTTCTCTCGTAATGATCATACGACTATTTTGTTCAATAAACAAACACTTATTTTAGGAAACCAAAAAATTATATTTTTTATTTATAATAAACTTTTACAAATAGCCTTAGGGACAACTATGAAGTTAATCTTGAATTAAACATCATATAAATTCTGACAATTTTGCTTTATAAATTTGTATAAACTTTATCTTTCATAGCACATTTTTTTTTGTTGGTAAAAAACTAATAATAGGCTTTATTACCCGACTAATCGCCAGCGGTGGAGCCGTATTTCTGTCTTCCGCAAAAATCAGACAGGCAGACGACGTCCGGTGCAGCGACACCGAGCGACAGTTAAATTCTCGTTCCAAGCAGCAGGCTCTTAAACAGCTTTCAACTGTCGAATTAGTGATTGTACGTCTTGGTAAAGTTTGTGAAAGATGGGTGTTCGGAAAATGATGATAATCTTCTACACATGGAGCTATGATAAAGCAGTTAGATAGATTAATAACCAATGAATACTATAATGACTAGTGCACAAAAAATTGTATAAATTAAAAAAAAACAGATATTTTGTTAAATTTGGCTATATTAATATTTTTAACACTAAGCTATATAGTTTTCAATAAACAAATACAATTCGTCTTTCAAAGATTTCTTACATTTAGTTTTAAACTTCATTGTAGCTCCATCACTGTCAGTATCATCATTTACTGCTTTCACCAACGCCAAGTATTGAGTTAATGGATTTAGTTCAAGTACTGTGTTGTAAGAGTAGTCGTCAACTTGAATAGGGGGACGCTATATAAAAATATAACATAAATGTAAATTTAACATATTTCTTTTCTAATAAGTTAACAAAATGTAAGAAATTCATACTACAAGTGTAAGTGATGTATTCGGATCATCAAAATATTCAGTTTCATATTCCACTCCGTTGTTTTCGTATTCGTTCGATTTATCCACAATGTAGGATGGTTGAGTAATATCATCAGAACCAATAGTATTGTTTCTTGTAACGTTATCGACTTTGTATATCTAAAGTACATTTATATTTTAATTTATTTAGTATAACTAAAGTATCTTTTGGTAACAAACCAACCACTATTTAACAATTTATTAGGGATTCATTCATATATATTATTATTTAACTACCTTTTTATTTGACTTAATAAATTTTTATGTATACCTCTAAAATATAATATTCTGCTTCTTCTACAGGTTGCCAATCGATTTCTGCTTCAGTGTCCATGTAAAAGTTTTCCAACAAAGTCACATTTTTAGGGTGAGGCAACTCTAAATAAAAAAACTCATTGATAATTTACATGAAATGTAAAAAGTTTAAATTTTTAGTATCATTTGTTGAAAAAAATGATATAAGTAGATGTGTTGTTTTACAAGGTACATGTGTTTTTGTGCGGTTATTAAAATGTGACAATATTACGTATTAAACTAGATAAATTACAGTTAAATTTTTTATATTAAACAGAATATTTACTTTATTTAAAGTTTGCAAAGCTTACTGGTAAATTTATACAGTGAAACTGGAAAACTTTCCGTGTCTTTGTTCATTGCTTTCATCGTTATTAAGTAATACGAGGCTGGAAACAAATCTTGCACGAAAACAAAAGTTTTGAAAACTTTGAAGTTTTGCTTCTCCATTTTAAGGTAAACGCTAAATATATTTTTTAATAATTATAATAAAATAAAAAAAATAAAAAATTTTAGATAACAGTAATACAATTAATTACCATAAAGCTACTAAACATTGGATAAAAATTAAAACTGAACTAAAATATTATTTTTTTTAAATTTTATAACCATTATATAAGTTTTCCTTATAAACCTGTAATGGTCATCTTCGCGATGCTCGATTCCGACTGTTATCATGTATATGGTTGCCAAAGGAACGCTGTCCCACGTGATCGTCATTGATACGTCAGTAATGTCGTCGTGAGAAATCTCAAAGTTTTTCGGTGTTTCAAGCTCTTAAATGCAAAATATAAATATTTTTTTATGAAAAAGTTTTTTTAGTTTATCAACATAAAAAAAATGTCAAAATGGAATAAATCAAAATACATAACGTACCAGACAGATATTATGACGTACTGTTTTAGATTGATTTAAATTTAGTAAATTACCAAAGTTTAATATGTACATGTTAGTTTAATAAATACAAGTTAGTGACAGTTAGTTTATTGAAGCAGTAAGACTAGAAAAATTTGCTGTTGTAGAACTCTCACGTAACAATATAACTTACTTGTAAATAACTGAACAGTAAATGAATCACTAAAAGTGTCGAACTCAGTGTTGTGAGCTGAAACTGATGCCCAGTATTCTTGACCAGATTGCAATCCTTTTATCTCTGCCACAGCACTAAACAATGGTTTGTCAAAAAAAAATAAAAAAAGATAAAAAATACTCAAAAATAATTTGAAATTTAAATTTGTATTTTTTTAATTATTTACCTAACGACTATAATTTCTCTAGCCTCTCTGCTGGTCCTATTTCCAATCACCACATGATATTCATCCGCGTTAGGAACAGGTAGCCATCTAACTGTAAAACTTGATGACGTCACTGTTCCGTTGACGATTTGAACATTTCTAGGCGTGAGTAGCTCTAACAACATCAAAGTTTTTTATGTTTTAATGAAATATTTTTGTTTTTAAACAGTAAGGCTTAGGATCATAACATATTATTTCATATCAATAAATTGCATTTTAAACTAAATAAATTCTAACATTTCTAAATATGGGCATACACAAAACAATTATTAACTATTTTTGAATACTTGTATGTTGAACGACAGTTTGCTCCATTCCACCAGTTCTCACGTTCTCCCCACTAACGGTCACGTGATACTTTGTCCCGTACTTTAAATTTCGAAGAGTAAACTCCGTTGCGCCACCGGTGACCGTTATTCGATTCTTTTTAGTTAAAGTAGGTGGACTAAAAATAAAATCCCCCATAAATTTTTTTAAATAAGTTTAGAAAAGTCCGGAAGTGCGGTAAATCGGTCATGGCGTACAAGCCAAGAAAGTTTCGGGTTCGAGCCGTACCAACGTCACACTATTCGCCGTTAAGCTCTAGCTCAGACACGTCCCAAACCGCACACCCTCACTCGATAAAAAAGTATTAAAATACCTATCCCTATAGGAATAAAGAAATGAAAAAAAAAGTTTAAAAAGTTGCGAAAATATATAAAAAAAATTTGAAAAATGATCTACAATAGCATTACTGTCTTACTTTACAACTATAACGTAGTTGTTTGCATATCCGACTTTGTTCCACTTAATATGGAATCGATCGTGCTTTACACTTGATTGAACAATACGAAGATTTTCTGTCGGAGAAAGTTCTAGAAAATATAGAGACAAAAATATTAATTCCGCGAAAATTTTTAAACTAGTTGCAGCATAAACTATTTTGCCCTTTTTTTATAAACTTTAGGTTTTAATTGTCTCTATATTTTTTAATTAAATTTAAAATTATCACTTGTAATTTTCCAGATGACTGATTTTTTGCTGGTCACGTGGTTGTTTCCAGCCAATACAGTGATTGTGTAGTTCGTGTTAGGAATAAGTCCTTTTACCGATACCTAAAAAAACATTTTATTTTTAAATACAAAAAAGAAATGCGAAAAAAAAGATTTAAATTTAAATCAACAACACAATTTTTTACCAATGTGGTCATAACATTGAATTACAAAATTTTGCCCAGTTAAAACCAAATCAATGCTATAGTATATGCAAAAGCCCTGTTATTAAATCTCTCTAGTAAGATTAATTTAATTACTGTTTCCCAATGAAATAAAAAAAATCTATTCTCAAAAGGTAATATGAGAAAACATCTTAAATAACCTCATTACCTCGGTGTTAGTTGTATTTCCTGTGCCTGACGCGGATGATCTTCCTACCATCCAACTTTTTACTTCTGGAACGATTAACACTTGGTAGTAGCTTGCTTTGTATACCGACAACCATCTAACTTCCATGGTGTCGTTTGTCACTTCTTTTATTTCAACTGACTGCGGTCGTTGTAATTCTAATACAAGTGGTATTTTATTAAAAAAATTAACAACAAATATATGGGGACGCCGAATCTATTAGAAAGAAATTGTTGGAACGGATATAAATGGAAAGGAAACAAATGGAAACGAAACAAATGGAAACGAAACAAATGGAAACGAAACAAATGGAAACGAAACAAATGGAAACGAAACAAATGGAAACGAAACAAATGGAAACGAAACAAATGGAAACGAAACAAATGGAAACGAAACAAATGGAAACGAAACAAATGGAAAGGAATCAAATGGAAAGGAATCAAATGGAAAGGAATCAAATGGAAAGGAAACAAATGGAACGGAAACAAATGGAACGGAAACAAATGGAACGGAAACAAATGGAAAGGAAACAAATGAAAACGAAACAAATGGAAACGAAACAAATGAAAACGAAACAAATGGAAACGAAACAAATGAAAACGAAACAAATGGAAACGAAACAAATGGAAACGAAACAAATGGAAACGAAACAAATGGAAAGGAATCAAATGGAAAGGAATCAAATGGAAAGGAATCAAATGGAAAGGAAACAAATGGAACGGAAACAAATGGAACGGAAACAAATGGAACGGAAACAAATGGAAAGGAAACAAATGGAAAGGAAACAGTTGGAACGGATTTTATAAAAGCGGATTTTGACGGATTAATTTTTAAGGCGGATTTTTAAAAAGTGGAAACAAATAGAACGGATTTTAAAAAAGCGGATTTTGACGGATCAATTTTTAAGGCGGATTTTTAAAAAGTGGAAACAAATGGAAAGAATTTTATGAAAGCGGATTTTAAACAAATAATTAATTTAAAGCGGATTTTTTGAAAAGTGAAAACAAATGAAATGAATTTAAGAAAGTTAATTAAACAAAGAATGAAAACAAATAAAGCTAATTTGAATTGAACATAAATTACCGAAAGAATTTCAGTTAAGTTGTTTGACAGACAAGTAGGATAATATAAAAGTTTATTATAAAATTAGGGTAAGTAGGGTATAATTTAAATTAATAAAAATTATAGCTTAAATTATAATTGTTTTGGTTAATTGGGATCTGTTCCATTAGCTTTTTACCATTTGCTTTCTTTTTTTCCGTTAAACTACTATTCGTCGAAAAAATCCGCTTAATTAAGATCCGTTCCATTTGTTTCCGGTTCGTTAGTTTTTTTCCATTTGTTTCCGTTAATTTTTTTTTTCGCCAAAAAGTTATCAGTTAAAAAATCCGCTTCATTAAAATCCGTTCCAATTGTTTCCGTTCCAACTATTACCGTTCCATTTGTTTCGGTTCCATTTGTTTCGTTTCCATTTATTTCGTTTCCATTTGTTTCCGTTCCATCTGTTTCTTTCCAACAGTGTCTAGCGCCCCCAAATATATGACACGAAACTTATTTAAATTTACACCTTTAAGATAAATCGACAAACTAAAGCTGTTGGTTTAAAAAAATAAATCAAAAAAACTTTCAAAGAACTTTTAAATAATTTGAACAATTGCAAATGCCTTTTATTGCTTTAATTTTTATTCACCTGTAAACGTGATTTTTGAAATCGGCAAACTTTCGATATTCGAGTTCAGAGCGACCAAGGTAAACTTGTACTTCACACCCGCTTCTAATTGGGTAAAAGTGACGTCAGAAAACGTCACGTTAACGTAATAAATGCCTTGTGACCCGGGAAAAATACTGCCGCGTTCGTCCTCAAATTTTAAACCGCCTTTGTTTCCGGTTGCTTTCCCGGGTCGGGACCGGTAATCGATGTAACTCGGGAATCCGGGTTTCTCGGAGTCCGAATTTCCGGCACCTTCCCGTTTTACCCGTTCTACTCTTTTCTTGGCACTAAATGTAATAACATTGCTATTGTTAAATTGTTAAGTAAGGGATAGCAACACTTCAATTGACCCAAAATTAATCGTTATAAAACTAAAATAATGTACAACATTTTATTCATTAAGGTCAACGAATGATAAACTGCATTTTAAAGCTAAAAAATGCCTAATGATTTTTCCCAAAGTTATTCCTATGAGAATAAATAAATACAAACATTTTTTAGCGTAAAGTATGTAAATTTCTCACTAAAAATTAACAGCTTACGTTTCAGGAGCGTCACGTCGTTTTCTTGTACTTGCACTATTCTTCGAAACAGTGATGACGTCAGTAAATATTTCGTCTGTAAGATCAGTTTTAGGCTCCGATTCATTAAACAGAGGAACGATAACAATGCTAAAATAAATTTTTAAAACATTTTCATTGTTTACTAATTAATACCACTTATAATAAATGCAACCTTGTTATATCAACTTAGGCTAAACATTTTAGTATTTGAGTAATAAAAAACGCAATATTTTTACTTGTATAAACTAGCATCGGTAACAGCTTGCCACTTTATCCTCAATTTGTTATCGTTAATTTCAACAAATCGAACTTGCTGCGGAATTGGCAACCCTAAAAATTGATAACTTTACAAAAATATATAAAAGTTATTAAAAAAGCGGTAAGTCAAGCAACAAACCTGTAGTACTTATTATATAAAAATATTTACAATAAATTTTAAAAACTTAATTTTAGAATTAAAAAAAAATAATTTAGAATTAGTTGTGTACTGTTCTCGGTGTACATTGTATTTCGTTGATATCTGCACCACTGTATTTCGTTGATATCTGCACACTAGAGTATCTATCACTTTAGCATCATACAAATTAAACCTGTGACATGAACTAACTTGTGTATTGAATGATCTCAGATACTTCACTTTCGGTATTTTCATTCGTTGCTTTCATCCAGATACGAAACGGAGTATTCGGAGCCAGGAAGTCGAACTCGTGCCGCGGGTTCGAAGCCTTGTACCGGAACGTTTCCGGTTCGGACGGGTACTTGGCGTAGTTTAGTCTATAAATATATTGCAACTTAAATATAAAATAGTGGACAACCTAAACTATGAAATATTAAACTTAAAATCCTAAAAAAAATATGCAAAAAAATTTAAAAAATTAATAAACCTAATTTAAAAAAAAACGATCGCTTAGCTCTAAAGATCAAAAATAAAATTTCCCAAATCTAATATGACCAATAATAAAAAAAATATTTGTCAAAAAAAAAAAAAAACTGACTTAAAGTTTTTTCTTCCTTCTACGTCATCCCATGTGAGTAGAATCTTCGTGTCAGTGACCTCTGCTATGGTGAAGTTAGAAGGAGTTGGTAACTCTTGAAAAGACAAACAAAATTATGTAGAAAAAGTAGATTTAAAAAAAAAGTGTTTACTTTCTTACCCGTAAAAGTGTCTACTTTAGAAGACAAGCTTTTAGTAAATCGGTTCTGAGCTATAATGGTTATCTGATACATTGTGTTGGGCGATAAATGTTCTAGAAAAATCTCTGGTGACGTCACATTTTTAAAGTGAGGTAATTGACCTTAAAAATACAAGTTCAAAAATTTAATATTTAAAATAAAAACAAGCTATAAACACAAATAAATCGAGTATAATTTAATCGTTAACATGCATTTAATTGCATAGTTTAAATATTAATGATTTTAATAAATAATTTAAAAAAACATTAAAATTAATAATTAATAAATGTTATTTTAAATGTAATACACAATAACATGATGGCAGAATAAACTTATCTTAAAATTAAAATATATACTAAAAAAAAAGAAAAACTCATAAGTTTATAACAAAGTCACTTATTTAATTGTATTACTAAATTATATTCTTATGTGCGAAATGATTCCATTTACATTTTTTTTAACTGAAAACTTACGTTTAACTTTGCCGCTCTTTGGTACAAAACTCACAACATAAACCAAAGCCTTTTCGACTGGAGTCCACTGAAGTAATATAGTGTCAGTTGTCAACATCTCGGGAACGACATTCAAAGTTGGCGGGGATGGAAGTAAGGTAAACCGGGTAACCGACACTGGAAAACTCCGCGTGTTTTTGTTGTATGCTATAACATTGAAACCAAATTTGATTTTTGTTTGTCTAATCATTTAAAATTTTTTTGTAATGTACCATGGAATATTTATTTTTTAGATGTTCGAATGTGTCGTGATACGCTATCAATAAACACCGAGTTTCAATGCGATTAGTATGGTAATGTAACCACGGTCACTTGGCCGTTTTAATAATATGAGATTTGTAATACCTGTTAATGTAAAAGTGTAGTTAGTCGAAGGTTCCAGAAAACTAACAAAATTGTCACTTCTAGTTACATTTGTGGTTCGTACAAACTTAAGAACTGGTGCTGTTAAAAATAACTAAGTATCACATAATCAGATTGTGAGTACAATAGAAAAATTCGTTACAAACTAGCTGTAGTTATACATGGTGATAAGCGTTAATACCACTAAAATTCGTTTATACATAAAATACACACTTATATTTACGTTTTCGTCTTTTTTGTTGTTGTTTATCCGAAACTGGAGTAAACCAAATATCTAGTTTGTAATATTCAGCACCCTCTACTCCCACCCAGCGGAGATAAAGCGACGACGAACGAACAGTGTTGCTGTCTACCCGAAAGTTGCCAGGTATTTCAAGCTCTTAAAAGCAAATAATTTAACAACATTATTTTAGTAACACCATATTAATAACCTTAATAATTACCTTTTTTAACATTCAAAAAAACTAAAACATTTTTTATTTATGAGAATAATGTGAATATTTCCAAAACTGATGCAATTATTTTCCTTTTTAATTCTATATCACTTACTTGTATATCTTATTATTCGACTCGGAAAACTTTGTATTTCGTCCATACCAGCCACAATAATAACTTCATATCTCGTTCCTGGTCTCATACCTGTTAGGGTTTGCTCAGTTTTTGTCGTCCTACCTTGTCCTATGACGTCACTGGGTAGTTGATTTTCTCCTGAAATATGAATGTTTCGTGATACAAAACTTATAGTATAGGTAATAATATTTTTATCATTTACAAAAGTATTCTCAAAATTGTATAGCCTATTGTTACAAGTTTTATTTAAAACCCCTAACCTAATTCTTGGTTCATTTTTTTCTTTTTAACTAAACCTTACTTTAACATGGTATTCTAAAATAACTTTTAAAATTGGTTATTTAAAAATAAATATTTTACCTTCTTTGATAGCATCCAATACGTCATCAAACAGTGGTTGGCATTGTAACTTGATGGACTCAATTTTAGGATAAGTATAAACCCAATCTTTACTAGCTCGATCGAATTTTGGAGACCTTGAAGTCGGTGATAATGTTGTCGTCGAAACCGGCTCTGTCGAAAAGTTTTTGTTTAAATAACTTTAAAAGTAAATTGCTAAACAAAAAACTTTTGGTAGAATTAATATTGTTTTGAGCAATTTAATTTAATTATTACTTAATAAAAAAAATTGTTTTAGACATTACTTTACCTTTTTTCTTTTGAGCAGTTGTTCCCTTGCCGCTGCAGTCGTAAGCGAGTATAAAATAACTGGCTGCATGCTTCACTTTCGACCACGTGACTCTCATCGACGAATATGTAACGTCATCGTACGTCACGCTAAAGTTTAACGGCCTAGAAAGTTCTGAAAAATAAAAAGGCAATTACGAGTAAAAATGCATTAAAAAATATTATTTAACAAATCCTTCAAAAGTTGACTGGATGCCGTGTTATGAATATAACGTCTATTAAATTACGTAAGTCGATAACGTGTTGTAGTAGTCAGAGCACTTGGCTTTATCACATGAGATCCTGGATCTGATTCCTACTGCTGTACTGCTGCCATGCTGTAGCGCCCCTGAGTAAGGCGCTATAAACTGTATAAACTCCTGCTGAGCCAGTACCTAATCAGCAGCATATTTATAGGACAATTACAATCTATAATATCCCAAATTGCCACAGGCAACTCGAGACTGAGTCGCGGTAACAGTTGTTACTCTATGTTTAGGTCGCGCATTTACCTATTCCACATCGAGAAAAAATAAATATTCAAACGCAATTTTAAATCATGTAACATAAAAAAAAATTTACACTAAATTATGTATATACAAAAAATCTCACTTGTAAATTGCTCAACAACTGCTGGAATACTCCCCGTGTCAAACTCTTTAAAATTAATCGCAGAAACCGAAATAGTGTACTTAGTTCCCGGGGTAAGGTTTCCAATGCGGGTAAACACCGTTTCCACGTCACCCACTCCCGTGAAATTGACTCCGGGAGTTTTTGGGGTTACGTTAACCTCGTACCAATTTGCAGCAAGGTTTTTGGCCCATCGTAACACAAGATAAGTGTCTTGGATATGAGCCTTGTCCACATTTAAAAACTTGACCTTGTTCAAACCTGCGTTGTTAATAATACAAAAAAGTTAACTTAAATCTTTTATTAAATAAATTTACATATAGTCCTTTTTAATATAGCATAGATTAGCGCTGACAAAACTTAAACTATCTTTCTTACATTTTAATAGAAATTTTATCACACTCTAAACTACATTATCCAACATGAATAGTTTTTGTTTTTAATAAGGACTGCGTTTAAACTAAAAGTAAACTACGTTATTAGATTGTTTTTAACACGTTTAAGTATACATTGACTATATAAAGTAATTAAGTAATTTACAGCATTAAAGACTACGCCAAGCAAATAAGCGACGTTTTTTTTCCAAACGCCGGTGCCGCGCGTTTTGTGCCCAGCAGCCTTTGACAATGTGTTGGAATGTTGCAATCTTTTCCATGACGCTTTATACTACAAAGCAATAAAACCTCGACTACTTTAATACTATATAAAATCTTTAAAATGTCACGTGACTTACGTGTGTATACAACCATCAATCCGGGCAAACTCTCAGTGACGTCATTCAGAGCAATAATAAGAAGTTGATATTGTTCAGCACTTCTTAAACCTTCAAGTAAGTAAGTCGTATTTTCGTGCACCAATTTCTATTGAAATAATATCACTAATTCTTTGAATCAGCTTTGTAAAAATTTAAATAACGTGAGGCCGTTTTACTCAGGTCTACTTTTAATCAACAACCCATTTCTGTATTGGTTTAATAATTTTATATTTAGATAACTTCACAATTTGTGTAAATATATATCAACATGCTTACAAAATATTTTTCGCACTAAAATATTTGTATATTTTCTCGTGCGTAAAATTTTATCAAAATCATGATAAAACAAATAAAATTTCACAGAAAACGTTAGTTCTAAAACATCGTGTTCAAAATGGACCACAGTTTGTTTTTGATTATTTTACAGAAATCAAATAATTAAAACAAATCTGTTCGAATCACCATTATTTATTTACGTTAGGGTACATTAATTTACAAAAACCTTAACCTACATGTTTTTTCCTTACTCCATTCTTCTTATACTATAATTAATGTAAGTTAAGAAGATATACATACTTTATGAATAAGAAGACAGCCTTAACAACTTATAAGAAAGAAAAACAAGACCTTTATTAAAATGCCTTGTCAGTTGCTGTCGGCCTTATCTAATAAATTATTATTTTAAAAAACATGCAGTTAATGGATTACAAAGTTGATTTGGATTTAATTTTGGCTTTTCCATACCTTGACAACTTCGTTTTGATAATCTTTGAGTAAGATGCGATATTTAGTTGCACCTACTACTGGTTTCCACTGCGAGAAAACACTGTGGTCGGTTACGTTTGAAATCAAGATCTCTGATGTCGTTGGTAACTCTTAAGAAAACATAAAATATCTTGAACATAAACAAAGCACATTTAAAATTGCGAAATTTATGTTGCAAATTTGATAAATTTGGTCGAAGAGTTTGGGGTTTGAGTCGCATCAATACCATACTATTCGATTTGGGGATGTTGAAGACTTGTCATATACAACAATATGCTTATGTAAATTTACATCAAACCTCTACATACTGTCCATAAAAAATAGCTACATTTTAAGTTTATCTAACTGAAATTAACCAAAATTTATCTTACTTGTGTACACCATGTCTGTAATTATAAGACTCGACGACCTAAGATTAAATGCCTGGTAACTGACTTTGTATTTTGTTGCAGGTTTTAAAGATGAAAAATAAACATTATTTGACGAAATATTTTTTCGTTGAAGTTCCTAAACAAATAAAAGAAGTATTAAGCATACGTAATTTAAAAATTGCAAAAATAAAAAATAAAGTAAAAGTTGGTGAATTTAATTAATTGAACAGTCAGTAATTTTGGCATGTGATATAAATGACTATAATTTGCAATAATTATTCCGTCGCTTAGCTTTAAGTTGGACAGAATTTTATATTAACTTAGTGTTTTACCCACGCAGATAAAACGTTTATTTATAAAAATTTGTATAAAAAGTTATTTATTACTTAGGTACTTATAATTTTCTTAAGTACTAGTACTTATAATTTTCTTAAGTGAATTTCATTGGCACTACTTACATATGTGTCATCGGAGTTATCAAAACCATATAAAATAACGCTTGAATAAGATGATAGCTCGGGGATTTCCCAAAACACTTGGAGAAACGAACTGGTCACATTTTGGATTAAAAACTTGTCTGGCACCTTTAGTTCTTAATAAAAAAATGGCGTCAAAATTAACTTTTTTGTTTCAGTTTCGAATTGTTTAATACATAATTGTTCATCTAGTTATTGACTTATTCTTTCTTAAATATACTATGTGGGAAACAGTAATTTTTTAAACCAATTTTTAAACAAAAACTGACTTGTAACGACGTTAATGCTGCTAATTGGACCAATAGTTTTCCCACTCACAGCCTGTATTTCAATTTTAAACAAAGAGCCGGGTTTTAGTCCTGTTATAATAGCGGACTCCGTCTCTACAAACCCAAGTCCTCCGTATTTTGTTATTGATTTGTCAATGGAAACCTACAACAAAAATATAAGAAAATGTAAAGGCAAAACAAATATCTTTTAAGGTTTAAAGTGTTTAAATATATTTTGTTATGAAATGACATACAAAATAAATTCCGGCATCCGTAAAATAACAAAATGTACTAGTTTTAAAAAAAATAATTAAAACAAAATTAAAAATTGAACCTCGTATTGTAGAGCCATTGGGGTTGGTGACCACGTGACCAGGACCTGATTATTTGTGACGTTGGTTAAAGGAGCTACCAGATCGGTCACGTGACCGGGTTCTAAACCAATCAAAACGAATAAGTTAAAACTAAGTGTAAAATTTTTTAAATTTTTAACAAATTTTTAACTTTAAAACAGAGAAGTATTTAAACTTATTCGCTACGAATCCTATTTCAAAACTCTAACAACAAGTTTGCTCTTTTTATTACATTAATAAATAATAGGATCATGCCTAAAATACATTTATATCGATGCCTTATCAGCAAATTAATTTTTTTATGTAACTCGACACGGCCATCTCATTACAAATGCACGGTTATGACGTCATAAGATTAAAAAGATAACTAACAATTTGTTACCTTCAGAACTTCCTTCACATTTCCATGCACCAGGTGCTAAAAATATATTGAAAGTTAAAGCTAGGTTGCTTTTGCACAGCAATAATATAGCATTGGTAGTATAAGTATGTTTAAATGTTTACAACACCATTTTGACTTACTTTTAATGTTTTTAACTGACATTTTAATACAATAATTTTTTTATTAATCAGCAACATTTTTGATAAACTTTGTTTAAAAATTAAAAAACAAAAAATCTAAAAATTTAAACTTATCTTACAGATTTAAAATATTAAAATTATAACCGGTCTTTAACAATTTAAATTTCGCAAGAAAACAATGTCCTTTTATTTACTTTTATTTAAAATTTGAATAAATTAAATTGTCAAAATTTTCTACCTGTTGCAAACGTTATTTCCTTGGGCTCGCTACAACCGTTCACATGATGGGCAATCACAGTCATAACGTAAGTTGTCTCCGCGTCGAGGTCACGCAAGGTCAAATGTGTCGGCTCACCTTGTATGACGTCACCTTCACCTCTAACGCAGTTGCTTTCAGGTGACCCAACAGCAACGGTGTACCTAAATATTCGAATTTTATTAATAAAAAAAATTAAATTATTAATAAAAAATAAAATCTAAAAACTTTGACATTTAAAAAAAAATTTAGCATAATTTAAAAAACAATTTGCTAGCTTAATTTTACCATTCAGCAACTTCCACTGAACTCCACAAAACTCTAGCCGACGTTGGGTAGATTCGATCCACCGATCCCTCGTCTGGGGCTGGAATGGCTAAAATCGAAAAAAAAGTATTTACATAAATTTTATTTTTTGTATTGTAATATTTAAAAATATAAATATAAAAAATTTATTTCTAACCTTCGTCGCAATTATCAGCCGCTCGCCTTAATCTTTCTAACTTGTCCACAAATATTTCGTCATCATACACGTCATAATCTGTCACACCGATGACGTCATTTTCTGTGATTGCCAAGACAACAACGACGACTAAAAATCGCCAACGTCGCATATCGTTTTTAGCAATAAAATCTTTGTTATTATAATTCCCTATTTAAAAACCTAAAAACTTGATTAAGAAAATATGTTAGTTATAAATTTATATATATATAAATACCCAAATACTTGTATTATTTTTATCGAAATCAAACTTAATTGTTTTTAAACCTTTTACCAGTGATGACTAAGTAGCCCACACACACTGACATCAGGACTTACTCCAAGAAAGTGCACAATATTTTGTGCATATAATTTTTTCTACTTTCTTTCATCTCGTTTAATTTTATTACCTTCACTCGTACCAGCGTGACATATAAAACAATGGTGACTTGGTTGCAGTGAAAATTAAGTGTTATCAAGGAAACAAATGAATAATTCACAGAGGTAATCATGCAACATCAAATTACTTGGAAACATGTTTATTTGCAAGGAACTCAGTTAATAATAAATGAAGTACAACCAGTTTAGAATTCTTATCCTTGCAATTAATCAGGAGCTAAAGGCATACACAAAAAATTAAGTTTAAAAATTTTGGGGAGATGTGTAATTGCAAATAAATGATATACAATATGCAGAATTGTTGCTTAAAAGAGAAGTTTTACGATTTTTAAAATAATATTTCATTGCAGATATTGTTATATAATATAAAAATGGGCATTTAAAATTTAAATCTTGTCAAAACTATGCAAAACCAATTAATTATACAAAAAATTAGATCTGTAAAATTTAAAAATAATAATGAAAAAGTAAATACTTTTTTACCAATCAGTAAGTTCCAATTTTGCCTAATGTTAACTGTAAAAATAAAGTCTTAACCACAAATTAATTATTCCATACCACGTATAGATTAATTATCTTAAAATATCGGAACGTTTTTATCAAAGTTTATGAATTTTAATAGCATGTAAATAACAAATTGCACAAAGCACAGTTGAAATATCACCTTACCTTACCTTACCACTTTGGTTTAAACAAAATTAGAACACAATTTATATCAAAAATATAAAGTAAATCAATTTTAAAATAAAAATTGTGGTTTAAAATATTTTGCAATATATGTTTCAAAAAAAGGTTGACACTGGTGATAACAATAACAATGCGAATGGTTGTAACTTAAAAAATAAATCACTATTTTTAATTTTAAAAAAAGGAAGTAAAAAAGTCTAAAATCAGTTACTCCATTTTGTATAAAAATATTATGTTATCCTTATAAAAATATTCTAGTTTACTACATTAGAAAACCTAATATTTAACATGGTTTATAAAAAAGCTACACTATTTTAACTACAGAACAAAGTATAAGGTTATCAAGTCACAGTACACTTAAAGAATTTTACTAACTAGCATAATTTCAAAACTCATTTCTTCAATTTCAATAACACAATGCAAAAATAAAAAGATGAAAACTTAAAAAAATGGTAAAATAAATATAAAAAGCAAAAAACACCAAATTCAAGCCCATTTATTTAAAGACAATCTTTCAATCACCATACCAAAACAACTGCAACTTTAAACTTTATTAAAAAATTTGTAATTTCAAATATAAAAATATAATTTCAACACAATCAGCACAAAGTCTAGTTCAATCGATCTACTACAAAATTAACTTACAAAAAAATAAATAAAAGATAATCTAACAGTTTGAGTATGAAATTTGAATTTAAAAAAACAAATTTATTAAAGCAATATATAGTTATATATGGGTATTAGGCTTTACATTAAATTTAGATAATTGTTTAGAGTCACTATTTTGCCAGGCCCAAGCCTGGTTAAGGTCGGTTTGTTTGCAAGGTAATAACAACACCTTACCACTATCCTTAACAGCTGAAGCACACATACCAGTAGTGCTGTGAAACAATTGCTTTTTGTGAGCCTAGATAAAAAAAACGATAAAAAGTGAATATTGTCAAATAAAGAAATATTTTAAAAAATACAACAAATATAAAAATAATTCAACAATTAACTATTATATAATAGTTTTACACTATTTTGTATAAAAATATTATGTTATCCTTATAAAAATTAACTATTATATAATAGTTTTTGGACCAAATATAATCGCATAAAAAAATAATAAAAATATCATTTTTTTTCGTTGTGTTTAGAATGTATGTTGAAAGTCCTAACTTAAAATGTTAAAAATACTTACTATATATTTCCATAGTTGATTTCCATATTGCCCATGACAATCCCAGAGAACAACTGGTCTGTTCATGCCTTGTCCATCTAAACAAACTCTTCCTGAATCTTTCATGCTTTTTCCTGGCCTTATATCCTCTTTCCAGGTTAATATAAACTCCTAGTAAATCAAATAAAAAAAAATTTTATTACGTTTTGGTTTATCTTTCATATTTAAGACCAATTTTCTAATACTAGCTACTTCAAGTCAAGCAAAAAGTTAATTGGATTATTAATCAGGCAATAAAATCAATACTAATAAAAAATGTTAAAGCTTTTAAGAAAGTTGCTATATGTTTAAATTGTGTAGACCAATGCTATTTAACTGCTTCCACAAACCGGTACTAGTCCATGCCAACTTTTTGCTTTTTTTTAAAGTTGGCTGTTATAATGTGCCCATTACATTTAACAAGATTCAATTGAACACATGCACAAATCAGTTTTGTTTATTACAACTTTGAGTCACTGCTTAACAAAAATCTTCCCATATTAAAAATAAATTTTTGGGTCAATTTAATATAATGCTCGTGTTAATTCATTAACTCATTATAAGACAGGTTCTTTAAAATGAAATAGAAATTTTTACAAATCAAGTGTGAAATATTATTTTAATTCAAATATTACCTGTTCAGCTGTTCCCTGTACTTTACATCTTGACACTGAGAGAGGTTGACCTTGATTCCAGTTATCAACATTCAAACAAAAACCTGTTCCCTCATTCATTATCTAAATTTAAAAGTTTAAAATTACATACCAAAATAAAAACAATATGTCATAAGTAGTTAAGTTACACTATTAGTGTTATTTTTGGAATAGAAATACAGGAAGTAAATTTCTTATAAACAAAATCTAATGGCCTACCTTAATTAGCTTTGTTTTATCAATAAAAAAGGTTGTTGTAAATCATGGCCAAAATTAAACAAGCCACTTTTATACTTAATCATAATTGCACAGTGCCAATTTAATATTTAAAAAAAAATAAATAAAAAACTACCTTTAAAAATAAAAAATTCAAAAAAGTCAAAAAGTTAAATTAAAAAAGTCAAAGTTTATGTTAAATAAGTAAAAAAGAAATTACTTGTCCCCATGCAGCAGGATCAGGTAGCACTGGTGGATAATGTTTTAAAATATCTGGAGCAATTTCTTTCATGAACCAATCAAAAGATTTGCATTTTAATTTTTTACGCAAGTTTTTTTGTGAAGTTAGATCACCAGGATTGATGTTACGGACGTGCGGTCGTTTTTTGTAAAAATATTCGGCGTATTCGTCCATCCAGACTTCAGCTACACGCTTGAAATTCTGTTAAATAAAATTAAAAAAAAAGCTTTTATGGGAAAAAATTTTACTAGCTAGTCCACTGCACAAACAGTAGTCTTTTTATTTGAAAGGCTTTTAAATTAGACTTACTTCTAATTATACAAAATCGTCAATTAGGCTTTATTATATATCATGGCATTATGGTATTTATTTTTAAAAATTACCAGTTTTCTTAAATTTAATAAGCCATTACTTTTTAATGTTTATATTTATAGCAACAAAGTAACTGTTAAAAAAATATAAAAATTAAATTTATAAATTTACAATGCATTTAATTAAAAGGAAAATAAACATGATGTGTATTCATTTTTTTGCAACCATAAACAAAATTAGGTTTATTAAACAATTTGATGAATAATCACTTCCCAATCAAATTTAGTCACAGATACTGAATTTGATACAGTGTTATAACCTTCTAAATGACAATCACAGTTGTGTGTTTACTATATATACCTTATTAATATTAGTTCCTTGGGGCAATGAGTATGGCATAAACTTGCGATAAATGTGACCTACTCTCGAACAGGGTGCATCTAGAATTTTACCACCACACATCCAAGCCTAAAATAATATAGAAAAAGATAAGCATTTAAAATTGATTTATTTCTTTAAAAAAAATTAGAATATTAAAATAAAAACCTAGAAAATTAATCTTTTTTTTTAAACTACAAAATTTATTCTTTTTGTTATAAGTAAATAAACACTTGCCTTTACTTTGACGGCACAAATCATTTTTAAAAAAGTTAAATTTTCTCAATAAAAAAGATAAAAAATTGTGTATAAAAAACGGCAATACCTTAAATGATAATTCGTATTGCTCTCCACCCCATATTTCTAGGCCAGAATCATACTGCCCAATTTCATTAAAATATTCGCGATTCACAGCAAACAAACCACCAGCCATGACTGGGTCTCTGAAATATTTTAAAATAAAAACATTATCCAAAAAAAAAAAAAAAAATTCTATATATACACAAATAAAAATTGTTTTTGTAGAACTTCTCATAGTGCATCATATTATTTAATGCAAAATTTTAAATAAATAAACATTTAAAATAGTCAAAATAAAATAAATATTTTTTTTAAATAGCCTATATAAAAAAATTTAGGCTATAAAGATGTTCTCTTAAAAAGTTCAATTCAAAAAATTTATATTAAAAATTATTCTTACTCAAATGGGTCGCTAGGATCATCCAATTGCCTTTCTGGGGGAATTGGTATCCTCTTGTAATATAATTCCCAATCAAATGCACCTCTCATAGCATCACCTGGTTGGGTCAAGTAATGAAAGTCCTCTTTATCGACTATGTCGATCATGGGACATGTTATCACTTTTCTGTCTTTCGCTATTGGATCTAAACAAAAAAAATTACAAATTTACATTTCTTTAAATTATTTGTAAAGTTTAAATTCTAAATTTTTGAGTTAAGTCTTATGTAGTTGACTTAAAGAAAGCATAAAAAAGTTTTAATAAAATTTTTAATTTTTTAATTTATTAAGATTAAACAGAAATTTTTTATACAGGTGGCAATGTATATGTAATATAACTTGTTTGACTGGTCACTTAAAATTTATTGCATATAGTCACAACAAATATTTGTCTATGATAACACGCTTCACAAACAAAAGGTTTTGTATTTTTTTTTTGGGGGGGGGGTGCATTAATTTGATATGTATTTAAAAAAGTCCCTACACCCTACAAAAAAACAGAACTGGCAAGAACACCTTTAATCATTTTTACCTAAAAGTGGGGGCAACCAGTTGTGAGTTACTTCAACGTGGGAATCAAGAATAACGATCACTTCCCCTTTGGCTTCATTTACACCAGCCAATCGTGCCCTAATTAAACCGTGTCTACTTCTTAACCGCAATAACTTGACTTTTGGGTATTTGTTCAATTCTTTTTCGAGTTTTTGCTGTAGGTGATCTAAAAGGTAATTATAAAAGTCCTAATTCATCTAAAAAATATTTTTCGGATTTATAACTATAATTTAATGCCATAAAACTTTAAGTATTCTATTATTATACATTAAATAAATGGCAAAAATAAATTAAATTTAATTAAAATATTTAACGAAAACATGTTACAAAGCATGCTTATTAAGCAAACTTAATCTTGATGATTTTATAATAAACATTGCCCCAGGCTGTAAAATACATTAAATTAAAATAACATTATAAGTTATCTTATGTGATAATTAAAATAAATTATTTAATATAAATACTCTAAATGTAGCTTTATAACCAGTATTACCAGTATAAAAAATTCCATTTAAAAATAAAAAGAAAAAATACGTTGGCGTCATTATATACAATTAAATTACAAAACCCTATGCTATATATATATATATATATATATAATATAACAAGATAAAGAAATAAATACCTTGTAAACTAGCATCATCTACTAAAATAATTTCTTTTAACAGAGTTTGAGGACTTCTATTTAAAATACTGTGAACAGTTCGAAGCAAAGTTGTCCACCCTTCATTGTGAAAAGGAATAATGATAGAAGTTGATGGCAAATTTTCAACATACAACTTTGTCCGACAACTAAAACAATTAAAGTTTTAAAGGATTTTATTCTAACTCTTTTGTTAAGCTATAAAAAGACCTTTTCTAATTCCAAAAAAAATTTTTAATTTTTAATTTAAAAAACATTTAAAAAAACATTTAAAATTTTTTTTTTTTCTAATAGATGCACAAATCTTAAAAAATTAATTACAAAAAAATTACTAATTTTCCTACTTTTTGTGTCTAATATCAGGTAAGGATCGATTTAAAGAAATTCGGTTGCTGACCATAATGTTAAACCCATTCTCACTATAAGCAGAATGTCCCTTTTCACTTTCCAACAAGGGAACTGCAACACCATTTTCTCCTGGCCCTAATAACAAAAAAAATCAAACATTTATAATTGTACTTACTTTTTACCACATAATTTGCTTCAAACTAGGCAAAAAATAATGCAATAAAATAACAGTAATTTACATCAAATTTATAAAATAAAATTTTTAAACAAAGATTTTAATTTACAATTATAAAACCAAAACCACTTGAAATTTTACCTTTTCTTGTGCGATCTTCTTTGATTAAATTATGATTGTGCCAATCTTTAAGTTTACCAACATTTCGCATTCCTGGAAATTCCTAAAAAATATTTTTTTGTTAATACATAAACAAAAATTACTTTATTTTAAAAAGAAATTATTTTAGCACAACAGCCCAATTATTACATTATATGCTTTAACCAAAAAAACATGCATATAGTCTGCTTAAAGAAACAACTACCTCATAATTTACATCTGATTTGATTTTTAACTTTTCTTCGCCATATTCAAATGTTTTCAGATCATTAAAAATATTTTTACGTTGTGCAATTTTTAAAATTGCAAATACCCCAATAAAAAACACAAACAGTGAAATACATTTTCGTAATTTAAAGCGCATTGCAAAGACCATGGGTCTAATTCATTTAACTTCTTCCAGACGTTGTACAACACACAGGTTGCACTTACAAAACATCAAAAAAGTAACCAAATTCAATAACAAACCAGGGTGAAATCATGCATGACAAACTAAGTCGTGTGCTGTTGACTTTATGCATGACTTGTTTTTCTGGTTGAAAACTTTAAAAATTGATTTTTTTGCTATTATTTTGTATTTTAAATTAAGCTTTTGTAAATTTATGTTAAATTAAAACTATTGATTAAACTTTTTTTAATTGTAATCTATTAAAATACTAGAAAATAATTTTTGTGTTGGTATTGTTAAAGGGAAAAAACCCTGCTATTTACGTAAACACGTGCTAATCAAAAGTGTTCAGAAATTATATTATTGACAGAAATTTAGATATTCAATAATATAAGATGAGTAGCAAAAAGAAAACACCTAAACCCATTTGGCTACAACTTGACGACGATAAATATGTTTTAGAGAGTGTAAAGACATCTGATCCGAATACATCATTTAAGTAATTTTTTAATCATTAATCAGTTAATGTCTTACATATTTAATTTGTTTCTTTATTAACTTAACATCAAAACACCTTACTTATGAAATCTAATTTGATCAAATGTAATTTACTTGTTTAATGTATGATGTATTTTTATGATTGTGCAGCACAAGTTTTACAACAAAAGACGGAATAAGCTGTGACCCAATAACAATTTTTCATGGTATATTTAATGGCAAAATAATGCTGAAACCACAAAGAGGTATATAGATATTTATTTAATTTTTATTATATTGGTTATATGTAGTTAACTTATGTTATTGGTTATATGTAGTTAACTTATGTTAAGTTTATAGAATTTTAAAAAAATGACAGATTAAAAAATAACTGTTGGTAAACAAATTTTTGTTTTAATTTTATTACAAGGTTTATGATTTTTAAACACAACCCACCGTAATGTTTGTTCTTAACAAAAATATGATTTTTATTTTTTTTTAAATGCGTAATAGCATTTTAGTAAAATAAAAGTGCGCTGCCTGTTTTTGCCCTATTATCTATTCAATTATAAATTAATTAGCAATTTATTTAGAAATAAAACTTCCAATTTCAATAAAGAAAGATCTTATAGAATTAAATCCTAAGACAATGCAAATATGTAAGATTGCAATCAGTGGCCCCGTTATTGTTCACCCAATAAACATGAACTTTGTTGGTTCAGAAGTTTATAGAGCATGGCCTTCAAATCAAGTCCCATTGGGTAAGTGTACTAATTGTAAACACTATAATAAATTGTAAAAATATTTAAATTTATCTGACATGTTCTAAAATAATTTATGGGTACTTGTTAAATTATTGTTAGCTTATTTTTTTTAGAGTATCTAATCTTTGGGTACTTTTAAAAAAATATATATTTATATACAATGTTTATTATTTTAGGCAAAATTGGGGTAAGTGAATCATATTTAAAAAGGATTGGCAAAAAAGTTGGGGATTTTTTACACATATCTGGATCTCCAAACAAAATAGAATATGCTAACTCTCTAACTTTTTCTTTAATATCTGATAAAGAAAATGAGAGTTCTTCTATCCTTAATTCAACTCATTTTCAAAATTATTTGAATAATGTTCTAGGTTTGTAATTTTTATTTAAATAATATTAGTAAATAAATTGTGTTGTTAATATATCAAAGCATTTACTACTGGTATTATAAATGTATTAATAATTGTTTTTTACAGATCGAACTTACATTTTAGAAGGTCAAAACATTGAAATATTTTACTTTGGGAAATCATTTTCTTTCAAAGTTAAAAATATCAATTTTAAAAACACTCGGAAGAATAAATCATTATCAGATAATCTAGAAAAGAGTTTTAAGTCTCTAGATCTTAATTTCAGTGAGTTAAATGCAGAACCAAGTTTGATAAAGCAACAAGTTTCAACTTCTACGCCTATAAAATCAAGTGGAGATATTTCAAGCAATTTAAATGACAGTAATCCTTATTTAAAGGGAATTCGGCCAGTGTATATGATTACTTCAAAGTCTGTAATTAATATAATTGATAACTCACAAAATCCTGATGACAAAAAAATTGATGATGTTGTAAAGTTGAGTTTTGACAGTATTGGTGGTCTGAAAGAAGCGAAAAAGACCTTACTTGATGTCGTTGTTCTTCCAGTTAAAAACCCAAATCTTTTCTCAGATGCAGGTACAGTATAGAAATACTGGAAATTTACTCAACTAATTTTTTTTTATATATATCTGTATCCTCAATGTGGGAAGGTCAAATGTGTGACCTAGATTATAATTCCCGATAATTATGCTGTTGATCTTAGCTGAAGTTTATATCGTTTACAGTGCCTTACCCAAGGGCGCTACAGCATAAAAGCAGTGGGGATTAAACCCCTGATTATAAATGCATAAAGAATTAACAAAATTACTTATGCCCCAAGACAATACTAAGTGTTTGTGCGACTATATATGGTTTAAATTATAAAATATATACCTTTTTTGTTTTACCTTCGAAGGTATACAACCCTCTAGAGGTGTAATATTACATGGACCTCCTGGTACAGGTAAAAGTATGTTGGCTCAAGCATTACCACATGAAGCTGGAACCAATATGTTGCATATCAGGGGAAGTGAAATTATGAGCAGGTAAGATGTTGGTTGTTTAATATATATATATAAATGTTTCCTATAGCCAATAAATAGTAAACACTTTCTTCATGTTAACGAACACCAGCATTTTTAAAAATATTTTTATCAACTTTTTACGGTTTTAACAAGAGTCACAAAAATATTCAAAATATTATTCTCTTTAATTTATTTTTCTAATGTAAAGCAATTTTTTAATTATTTTTATAAATGTTAATGTGCTTTTTTGTTAGTGAGTTGTATTTTATTTAAATTTTTTTTAAGGTTTTTTGGAGAGAGTGAGAAACAATTACAATCAATGTTCACTGAAGCTCAAAAGAAGTCTCCATGTATTGTGATTATAGATGAACTTGATTCCATTTGTCCAAGGAGGGACACAACCAGAACGGACGTGGAAAAAAGACTGGTATCTGCTTTTATCACAATATTGGACAGTGAGTTATTTAATATTTTTAATATAAAGAACAAAAAAATGGATGTGATTATAATTGGTGAAAACACTTAACAAAAAAGATACTGGTTAACATTTTATTAATTATGTTTAAATACTAGTTAATTGCCTGTATATAGGCTGCATTTTAATTGTTGTAACATGGTTGCAACTAATATTTGCCTGTGATAATTTACCTACTTACCAACTGCATTTTTTTGAATGCCTAAGAATTGGGCTAGACATAATACTTTTTATGACAATGTATGGTTTTTGTGATTAGCTTCTACTGTAACATAAATCCTGATTGTTAAGTGATCATAAAAAAATATTAAAACTAAAAAACTGTGGTGTGACAATTAAATTAATTTTAAAATATTTTTTCAAAGATTTAAACAAGCAATCAGTACAAGTGGTTGTAGTTGCTACAACAAACAGAATTCACTCAGTAGAACCAGCCTTAAGAAGAGCTGGGAGGTTTGATAGAGAAATTGAAGTTGGAATTCCTACAATTTTGGATCGAACAGAGGTGGAAACTTTAAAACTTTCGAAATTTTTTTAAATTTATTTAAATACTCCCTTTTACATTTTTTTATAAAAACAACATTTTACTTTTCAGATATTCACAAAACTATTATTGAAAAGTAATCACAACATCACTGAGAATGAAATCACTGTAATATCAGAGAGAGCACATGGATATGTGGGTGCAGATTTATCTGCTGTTTGTGTAGAAGCTGGACTTAATGCTGTAAAAAGAAAAGCAGAAGGTAAATGTATATAACAAACATAATGTTTTTTGAATTAAGTGTGAAAATGTATAAATATGAAACGTTTTATTTTAGTTTAGTTTGCAGAATTTTATGATGGTAACATTTTAAGAAACATTTAATGAATTAATAAATTGCTTAATTGAAAAAAGAATCAAATTGACACATATTAAAATTTAAAAATATCAAAGCCTTTTAGTTCAAACTAACTAGTAAAAAATTATGGTTTAATTTATCTTTAGTTTTTTGAATTATTACAATTTTAAATGTATTTTTAATCGCTTGGTAAACTTAATTTTCCTAAAAGTGGAAAATGAATTTTATCAAAAAAATTTACCCTTAAGGTGGCGGTAGTGAGCAAGTTATCATTCAGGCCAATGATTTGGAACACGGGTTAATCAAAATACCTCCAAGTGCTATGCGAGAGTTAATTGTTCAAGTACCTCAGGTAAAACCCAATGTTTTAGTTCCACGTATTTTTTTTAAAATTTAAACTTTTTTTACAAATTTGAAGTTATTAAATTCTTTAAAAATTAATTTGCTTTTGAAATATTTTATTGTTCTACTCTTTAATTAGGTTAAGTGGTCTGATATTGGAGGCAACGAACTTGTTAAAAAGAAACTTCGACAAGCCATTGAGTGGCCCCTGAAAAATCCGGGTACGTTTACAAGGTTAGGAATCGACCCTCCCCGGGGAGTTTTAATGTACGGCCCTCCAGGTTGTTCTAAGACTTTGACTGCAAAAGCCCTGGCTACAGAGAGCGATCTAAACTTCATATCAATAAAGGTAAAATTCTACATAAAATTAAATATTTTAATCAAGGTTGTATTCTACATTTATTTGATTATAATTTGTATGAATTTGTTTTTTATTTTGGTGCTCCTTTAATTTTTAAATTTCCTAAAATAATTTAATTTAGGGCCCAGAATTGTTCAGTAAATTTGTTGGAGATTCCGAACGCGCGATTCGCCAAATTTTTTCCAAGGCTCGCTCCGCTGCGCCCTCCATCGTATTTTTTGATGAATTAGACGCTCTTGCTATTGAACGTGGAAGGTAACCCATTTTTTTTATACAAACACTAAACTACAAAAAAACGAAAATAGAAAAATTAGATTACAAAAAAAATTTAACGCTTTCCGAACATTATTTTTTAATTACTCAAAAGGTCATTGAACTACAAATGACTGTTATAAAATAAATATAATTTTTTATTACCAGGTCATTGAACTTATTATTTACGAGTAAAGTATAACAAGAGTATACTTGAACTATCTAGAATTATCTTAAATCTACAAAAATAACATCTAGATGAAATTTCAGTTAATTACAAAAAAATCTCTAATTAAATTAATGCATGTGCCTATTTATACGACTTTTTTTCTAATGTTAAACAACTAAAAACATGAAATTTAAGTCGCCGTACAGGTTTCGGTCAAAAATTTGTAATCCTCGCGCGTTGATGGCGACCACGTGTTTCGACGATCCTTAGCGTAATCCCTTGCGTACGTTCGATATGTCAATCTTGTCGTTATTGCGTCATAAAAGGCTCGATTGATGACACTCAAATTGAGTAATCGGATGCTGAATGGGAAATTTGCGGTCGAGTATTAAAGTTGTTAAATTATGGAGTACTTTGGCCATTTTTTGATGTCATTGACCTGGGGTAATTTTGATAATTTTTCCATAAAAAAATTAATGGGCTAAAGGTTATTTTTTTTCGATTTTTTTTGTTTTTGTGTTTTACAATGCTGTTTGGGATTTTTATAAAGCATCGTACAACATTATTTTTTATATAATTTTGCTAGGTCATATACACAATCAAAACAAAAATACTTATAAATTACATATTTAAAAAAAACAAATTTTTGAAAAAAAATTATTATAATTAAAAATTTGTTTTAAAAAAAAAATGCATTTCTAAATCCACTAAAGATATTGTTGGCGATTATATTTTTGAATTCAAATCTATATAAGTGTTTTAATTCATATCAAAACCCCTTGTGGTCCACTCGATAATTAATCAAGTACAATAGTCCGGCTATTTTTAGACCGCAAATATGATGGATTGGTTTAATAACTTTGATCTGGACTTTTAATATGTTGGTCAGTTGGTCATTACTCATTTATTTAACTCATTTCTTTTTAAATTTTAGTTCTCGGTAATACAACCATTCGGTCAAATAATTTTCGGTAATGTAGTTGTCACCGTGTTTTTAATGCAATCGTTCTTAAAGTCATATATTAGCGATATTTTTTTATTCAAAAATTAATATAGGTGGTGTCACTGAACACAAAATTGATTTAAATTCAAATAACCTTACTTACTTTTTAAGTTATACAAATTAAAAAAAAATTAAAATTATTTAAAAAAAAGGAGGGAGCCCTGTTTGTGATGACATAAGAACCAGTTTGTATTTTTTCAGTACGCTACTTACTTTTTACGCCACACTAGCACTTTCTACGTCACACGACAAAAATATGGTAACCTGCGTTTTTATGTTAATCATTTTCCAGTATTTTTGCAAATTAAATTGTAAGTACCATAGACATTTAATATATATAATTAAATAAATTCAACAGTCAATATATATAATTAAATAAATACAATCTTATATGAATATTTTTCATTTATATTTAGGAAGTTATAAGTTAATAACTTTTATAAGTCATTTATGGTTTATTTTGCAATTCATTGATGTACTCCCAAGCAAATTCAGGGCAATTTTGTTAAAATAAGTCGATTGGTTTCAGTTGTTAGTCAGCATTTTAAGGTCTATACTACTTTGACTCATTACCGAATTCATATTATATTGTTATAACGACGTAATAGTACTTCCATAACGGAACTAAACCTTTTTAAAAACGCTCACAGCTTTGTGTGTTAAGTGGTCAGCACTTATTACTGGAAGTTATTAAAAGCAAACAGATTGCTCGAAAATCTCACTACAGCTTCGTAGCGCCAGGCAAGGGCCCCGTAAGAGCGAATAGCCCGAGCTCGAGTGCCCAGCAGACGCGTGTAGCTACCTGTTCAAGTGCTCTCTGCTAGGAAGCGGGCAGGAATCATAGGTTTAAACTGCGCAGTCCCGTTACGATGTTATCGCTTACGCATCGTCGATATTCTTTCCCAAGTGGTTTCGCCTTCCGCTAGCGAGGAAGTCGAAATCCTTCTTTCTTATCGAGATTTGTTTGTTTGTTTGCCTTACGATAACTGTGGTTACAGTTTCGAAATAAACCAGTTCGATTTCGGAACTGTATCGTCGAATGAAGTAGGCCTTTTTAAAAACCGTTAAAGGATTCTATTCAGGCTAATTTGTCCACGTCAACTCCAACATGTTGAGTATATGTGGATGAGACCGTATTGGTTGCACTTACCCAGCCATGTAAACTAAATAGCCACCCATTCTCATAGTTTGAAACCATTTTTTGTCATATACATCTTCATTCGTCGCTTTAAGGAGACTCTTAATTTGCAAGTTCTCACACATTTTTACGTCATAACCCATTTTCCATCATGGTTATGTCATCACATTCAGCACTCGAAAATTAAATTGCTTCCGCAGGTTCGATTTTATCTCGGTCGGGGAATGCGTCAACTTAGGTCGAACACTTATATATGTATTTGTGGTTATGTGTAATGTCGACGGTGTATCCGTGAACTGAATCTAAAATGCGACCTCTGTCGAACTAGGTGTAATTGTTTACGTGTAAGCAGTATACACACTTTAATGTTGAGTCATCATAGCCTAAACATTGGATAAAGGCATTTTTGATTTCTTAAGAAAAAACTTCTTAAGAAAAAAAATTATCAATATCAAAAACCAGGTTACCATATTTTTGGTGTGACGTAGAAAGTACTAAGTCGCGTAGTGAGTGAATACAAGCCAAAACTTTCTACGTCATCTCAAACAGGGCTTCTCCTTTTTTTAATTAAATTTAATTTTTTTTAAATTGTATAACTTAAAAAGTAAGTAAAATTATTTAAAGTTAAAATCATTTTTGTGTTCAGTGACACCAACCTTATCAATTTTTAAGTAAAAAAATCGCCAATATAGGACTTATTACTTAATATAACTAAAAAATAACTCTTTTAAAACATAAAAATATTACATTTAGTGGAAACGCAGTGGCGGACAGAGTCCTTGCTGCCATGTTAACAGAGATGGACGGAGTCGAACAACGAAATGACGTCATCGTTGTCGCGGCAACCAACAGGCCCGACATGATTGACAAGGTAGGTCAAAGTTTAAACATTTCGTCTTTTTTTTGTTTTTGTTAAAAATAATTATTTTTTGCAAATCAACCCTAATGACTTAGGCTTAGTATGTTATTGTATATCATCATTAGTTGTTTAATATAAAATGGGCTTCGTGGTATTGTGTTTATTAATTTACTTAGTGGTTTAGATCCGGTTAATACCGATAGCTTGTAGGCGCTACTATGTGATAAGAGACCCACTATCTATTGTTTTGGTAAATTAGAAATCGTGTTTTTTTTTAAAAACAACAGTAATACTTGGAACAAATAATATTGTTACGTTGCATTACCTCGTACCTAGTTTACTAACGTTGTTAAGTTTTATAATCCTACTTATAGTGATAGATAACAATGCACTTCAATGACATTTGATATGGGTTAAAGGTAAATCCACTCTGAAGCTTTATTCTTGTACTAGCACAAAGTTTAAATGACAGTATACTGTAGAAAAATTTATTGCAATAAAATTTTAAATACGCTAAAATTAAAAATACGATAGTTGGCGGATGCGAGCAAAAACTTTTTTTTTGTATTTTAAAAAAACAAAAATGTCCTGGAATAAAAAATTTGGAGTAATATTTAATAAATTCAGTTGTTTATTTTTTTAATTTTTAAAAATAGTTTAAACTTATTTACTCTTTATTAAACATTGTTTGATAAGGAAAATATTTATACTCTGGTTTACTAACATAAACTTAAACGCTTTTGTATACAGTGGCGAAGTCGCGCCATTTTAAGAATAATACAACCGCAAAATTGTTTAATATATTAAACATAAACAACCTGGGGCCTGTGTGTATTTAAAACATCAAAATATTACGTGTGCATGTGTATCTATAACACAATAGACCTTTGTAAAAAATGATTTATTTTAAAAATAAAATTTCATTTTAAATTTATTGTAGATATGAAAGTTTCAATTAAGTTTTTATTGGTGATTGGTTTTTCGCTTTGATTTGGTTTATTAATTTGTAAACAAAATAACGGCTGAAAACATCATTGTATATACGGCGTGAATAATTGATTGCCTTCTTTAACGACCTATTGTTTTAAATTACACGTCATAAAAAACATGACGTCATTATTATGAAATACTGGGTTCCGTGGTTGAAGTGCCTTTTGATTTTCGTTGACTAAACGCCATAAAATTAATCTGTCATAAAAATATGTTTACTTTATCGTAAAATATTGTTTAAATTATATATAGACACTATTTCACAGTCTAAACAATTTATGAATTCAGGAAAGCGTTGTTTGTTTTTTAATTTAACAGCGCCTTGTATCTTATCTTCGTAAGTGCGGAAAAGGAGTCGTCTTGATTGGCATGTTGTTATGTCGGGCCGTACGACAGTGCACACGCCCTATGTTAATGCACTTCTGTCGTTTTTTTGGTTACACTTTTTATAGATGACATTTTAAGCGGAAACTCACAAAATCCGATATAAACATCACGAGTGGGTTGTAGACATATGGTATAGGAACATCATAATCGTGGAGATATCTAATGAAAATTTATATTAAGGTTTTACCTTGTTCTGGATGACATTTTCTTTCCGCTGTAAGGGTTGTCGTGGGTTTAAGTTTGTTATGTGGCCACGATAATGTATCTATCAAAAAATCGTCAATTTAATTTTTTTTTCGATAAGGTATAATAAAAAAACGTATTTTCCAGTTTCTTTTGTTAAATGTACAAAATAAATCTAACTAACCATATTTAAATTTTTAACTAATTTATGACGTCATAACAACTGAAAAAGTTTTAATCGAGGACCCAAAAAATGACGTCACCCCAGTTCAACCTTATTGGCAATGAACTAAAATGCTCTGACGCTGTAGTGTTCATATCAATATGTCAAATTCCGAAAATTTAATTCGAAATATTTTGAGCGCGCGGAATGCCGAACTCGTGGCCAGGTGAGCTGTATATACCCTCGCACACCTGTTATATGCACTTGTACAAGCCAAATGTTGATACTCGCTCGGCTTGATAAACTCAAATGCTTGTTCGCCTGATCAGAGGCTGGCTTTGATACCGGCTTTCAAGGCAACCGGAGCGTTTCAAACAGTAACTTAATCATTCCCGAATATTTCTTCGTCGGGGTGGCTGCCAATTAGATTTCCGTGCCTCGATGACGTCAGAAGTCGAGGCGAAAATTATTATTTTTGTTATGATTTTCGTTGAACTTGATCAGATTTGCATGCGAACGAAAATAGGCCGACTGAAAGCGCGCGGCTTTTTTCTGTTGTTGTTTTGTTACGTCATTTAGATTTCGCACGTCATAAGGCTATGTAAAGGATATCGTAAAATATTGTTATATTAAAGTTTACTGGGACCCCTGGATTTCATTTATTACTTATTAGGACTTTGTTGTAACTAAATAAATATATTTATTTTTTTTTTATATATAAATATATTTATAGACAATCACAATTAAACGTTAAAAATAAGGATTGTATTTTTTTAGCTTACATTTTGTTAAAAATTATTAACATAACAAGATTTCACCCAAAGATCGCTTAACCCTAGCAAAATACCTCGGATTTTAAGATCGTAGGATTGCATGCGAACAATTACAAACAGTCTTAAGTTTAAACTGACGGAATCTTATTGCCACAACATTATTTATTTGCCCCAAAATATTTTACGCGAACTTCTAATTTGTTTGTTATACTAATTGTAGTGTGTAGTGTAAATAGTCAACCGATCAGCCCGATGTATTGTCTTTGGTATTGAGGCAAGCACTGAACAATAGAAGAAGTGCCAAAGGTGGATGTTTTGTATTAAATTATTTTTAAAAATTGAATCCGCACGATGTCGATGCGGAGCAGTTGTGGTTTTTATTGTTTTTCAATATGGTTGTCGCCAAGTTATTGAGGTTGTCATATTCTTTAAGCGTGATTTGGTTGCTAATTACTGTGTCAATTCTCAAATCATTTGGGGTAAGGTAATTGGGTAATTCGGGTAAGGGTAACAGGTAATTTGTGCTCAAAATTGATTTTTTTTTATCTTTTTCAATCCAATAATTAATTAGATGGTTATGCTAAGCTTTCCACTTCGGCGAGCAAGTCAAAGGCGCTAAGCCGCATGAATTCTATTATTAGCTCGATCCTTTCAAGCAATATTTACCCCCAAATTGACCCATTTGACCGTTTTATTTGCCTAAAACTTAACCCCAACCGTAATCTATATGCAATTGCTCGACTTCCTTACCAAAATGTAATATTTTCTAGCTTCGAAAGAGATAAGAACCGAAAATCAAACAATTAAATTAATTTTTAACAGCCAACACTAATACCTTGAACCCAGTGTTGCTTAAATTCGAGGTAAAATATTTGGGGCTGTGTTTACCCTAAATAATTCCCAGCACCCCAAAATAGTTATCACCCTAAAGCTTGGGGTTACGCAAAGTCATTCACACAGTTTTAATTTCAAGTAATCAAACCTTAAAATAACTTGTTTTTAAAGAATTGGATTCTATTTTAAATCTTTAAATTTTTTTGGTTCGGTTGTAAGTTTAAGCTTTTGTTTTGCTTCTAAGCATTTGTTTAGCAAATATAAATTATTGTAACCACATCGTTAATCAAATATTCATTTTGTAAGTTTATTATTGTGTATCAAGTCAGGTTTATTATATTTTAACACCATGCGCTGTTTACTGTAAAACAGAAACTGAAAAAAAAAATAGTTCACGTTTTGTTTTGAGTATTTTTCCAAATTCTTATAACCATATCAAGTGATATTGCAGTAACATAACCTAGAAATAATAATTGTTAAACTGTTAACCTTAGTTTAAAGGCAAAGTTGATGTGTAGGCTGCAGTAATTAGACAGTAATTTTTGTTAAAAAACAGTTACGTGTAAAAATATGTGCTACAATGGATGTGGCTTAAGCGTTTTTCGCCTAATCCCTCCGTTTTGTATTAGTCTATAGAATCCTTAAATAGTTACTTTAATCAAGTCTGGATCTAATTTTTGTGGTTTATAATCTTGGGTTCATGTCTATTCACTGTATACAGGTTACCGGACATGCAGCTGCCAACTAATAACAAACAAGACGCTTCGCGGATTTTTACGGCTTTCACATTAGCCGCATTAACACGTCGGTGACCTGTTAAATTGGGCCTGTGATAATTTGAGAGGCGTGAAAATTTGCGATTTTGTTTGCTTTTGATAGGTTTTTAAATGCGTAAGGATATTCTTTTGTGTATTTTTCGGGTAAATTTAAAGTTCTCTTTTGAATTAAATGTCGATTTTATAAGGGGTCAAAATAGAACGACTCGAGCTATAAATCGTACTTTGCCCGCAAGTTCGTCAGGTATTTGGCACTCGATCGTAGAAGAGCTTTAAATACCGGACACAAATATGCCAGAGGCCTTAAACACCGGATTTGATATCAGTTCTGTTGTGATACTCCGTATATCAATGTCATATCACAATTAACCCTTTGCCCGCCCTATATTGTAGTGATAACATAGGTTGTGTTGTATAAAGTCGCGATTTAAAGTTTTCCATGAGTAGAAGGTTGGTATTTCCGATTTGAACCTCGGCTTTCGTTGTGTTTTGAAATTGCCGTCTTATACGTGAACTCAGCGACCTGGCCTCACGTAAGCGCTTGTAATCCTTTTCTACATCAGGTCGTTTATCTTTAGGGGAAGCGGTGTCAAGAACCTAAGCATTTCGAGCGATAAAAGCGAAAGCAATTTCCGCAATTTTGCCGAAATTACGATCATTTTTCGGAAGCGAATCGGCGGTAAACGGGTAATGGGCAGATCTAGTTAATGGGCCTCGCATCAAAGACGCGCACGGTCAATGTGGTTTTCTGCTCGTGCTGTCAATCGCTTATGTTTAAACAAACGAGCAGGCGGCAAATTGTTTATTTGTTTGCTGTCGTTTAAGCTTTGTTCACCGGTAGCAACCCTTTCACAATTCGACACATCACCGGGTATACACTTATTACGCGAAAATTGCCAAACTGTATGTTAAGAGTTAATACCGGTGCTTCTGTCCTCTCACGCAATGGAAATAACTGAGTTGTGTTTTACTGATTTTATTTCGATTTAGGTGGTCATAAAAATAACTACTGTGAAGGCCGAATTTTGCATTGTCATCGTCTAATAAAAATACAAGATGTGTAAAATTTCAGGTCTTAAAAAAAATATTTAAAAAAAATCAAAATAATTTTAAAATCAAAAAGCTTTTGATAAATAAGTTTTTGCTTACACATTTATTTAAAAAAAGGCTTCATCAGCCCCCTTAACCTATAAGGGCTGCGTATCTGCCCTATGAGTCACGATGTTAATCTTAAATTTTAAAGGTCGCGCTTATGATTAAGTTGCCAGTACTTGTCATTGCGAATTGTGTGCGGGCCACAGATAACAAGAATTACCTCCTGTTGCGAAATGGATCATTTTTCGAAATTTAGGATTTATTTTTAGGATTTGTTATTTGTTTCTTTTTTTGTGGTCGCTAGGGTGCGTAATTAGATGGCGGATTTGGAAAATTACAGCGTTTACTGTAAAAGGGGGAAATTTGAAATAATGTTTTATTGAAGTAGTTTTAGCTGTAAGTCCATGGGATACAATACTTTACTATTATGTTTATCTATTTATAAAAATTTTAATCTTAAAAAATATAAAATTTTAAATGAATTCGCATACACATAATTATTCTATGAACAACTGAAGAATTAAAATGGTGTTAGGTACCAGATAGCCAGTATTGCTAATAATAAAAACGCTATGCATTAATTTTTACGTATACCTAACAATAAAAAAACTTTGACTAACAAATTTTAAAATTCATTAAAAAAGTTCCCACGATATTTTGTCGTTATCCGTTTTCGCGCCGATTAAAAATATTCATTAAAAAAAGATCGCGACCCTAAGCGAACTCAAAACCTTTCGGAGCGCTTTTAAAATGTTACTTACTACTCACTAAGTAGTCGAAAAACTTTTTCTGTCCGTTGGTCCGATTAAGGAAGTGGCAACAAAAGAACGGAAGCGGCTTCCAAAAACTATAATACACCGTAACAAGGCCTGGCATTGTGACGTAACAGTAGCGATATGGCAACAATGGAATTTAATAAGTTGCCCGAATTGATGGGAATGAATAAAGAGGTTTCGATTTTACTTTACACAAATAAGATCGCGCTTTCTATTACATGTTGCCATCTTATTTTAACACGTGCCTGGGTTCAAACAAATTACAGATTCTTCGCGCGTATTTGATGTGGTTACGTTTTCAGGGACCGGGTTTCGATCAAGAAATATTTCGTCCATTCGCGTTTAATTGGCGTGCTGTAGTAAGCCCTAAATAATTCGATATTTATTGGATTTGAGATATTTTTAATTAAATTAAAAAAATTTGAAAATGATATTAAAATTTTAGGTGTTACATAAGATGTCGTTGTTATACCTTATTTTGTTAAGTTATAAATCAATTTTTATTAAACTTAATTTTTTATTAAACTTAAAAGTTAAAATGATGTTTAAAAAATTTATTTTTAGTGCTAAGCAAGCCTATTCTACTAAACAATGTTAAATTTATTTTTAAAAAGTAATTTTAAAATAAATTTATATTTTTACTTTAATTTTAAATTCTATGCGAATGTAGACGACATTTTGGATTGTTTTCTTAACCTAAACAAGTTTCGGAAATTGTGAGTTCTCTTCCCTCCCAACGGCCAACGCGGCGCCCGTGCGTGTGGTTGTCACGTGACATGCTCGAATCACGTGACCACCACACGCCGAGGACTCTTTTTTTGTCGGGCCGGATTTTTTTCTACAATGACCAAGGTCGGGTCGTTCATTGTACGCGGGTTGTTACGACCGGAGATTAGTTTTGTGTGTAATGTATCCGGAAGAATAACAAATCGCTCACGTGGGGTAGAGATAGTTGAAAATAGATTTAATTTTAGCTCTTACTCAGTCAAAAAATGTTCTGTATTTTTTCAATCCCCTTTTTTAATTTTTTTAATATTTTTTAAATCAGTTTTTAATTTTTTTTTTCTTACACTTGGACCCAGTTTGACGACAAATTTTTGCCTCGCAAACGAGTTTGTTAAATTTAATGTCATGTTAAATTTGATTTATGTTTATTTTGAACGTCAGAAACTAATCTGTCCAAAATACACAAGACATTTTAAACCAATTTTATTAAATTAGGAAGCTTTAACGTTGTTTTATATTATCATTAGGCTTTAACCAATACTAGGTTAGGTGGTCATGTTAAATTATACATTTTCCTATCTTGTTTATAAAGTTGTATAATTTCGTTTATTTTAATTATTTAATTCCGCCATTTTCGAATTATTTTTAAGGGGTTTGTTAAAGCACATTCTTAAGATTTTCCCTTTTTTTGCTGTGTGAAAAAATTAAATAAAAAATGTCAGATTCAGACAACACCCAATGCCAATAACAAGTTGTCTCATTTCGGAAATAAGGTCTTTACTTTGTGTAATTTAAGTAAGTTTATTTGCCAATTCTATATAAATCTTCGAAATAATGAAATGTTTCTTCGAAATTTGTTCACCTTACCTCGTTCTATATTTGATCAAGGTTAGGGCTAATGTAATTAACCAACCCTTTGCCGACAAAAGTTTGTACAAATTGATTTGGATTTGTGTGAAAGGGTTTTCTTTACTTTATCAATTCCGTTTGATGTCGGTTTACGTTTTTGCTTCCCATATATTTGCTTAAATTTGTTATTCTGTGAGAAAAAAAATTTTTAGCAATAAAAAAGTTTAAAAAGATGTCTGAACAATTTTTTTTATTAATTAAATATTTTTTTCTGATCAACAATATTAAAAAAAATTAATTCTAAATTTTTTATCATTTTTTCACAGACAATTTTTTTTTCTTTTTGTATGTATCTTTTATCTCGATATGCGCGACCTAAACATAAAGTAACAACTGTTACCCCGACCCAGTCCCAAATTTTCTGTGGCAGTTTGGGATATTATAGATTATAATTGCCCAATAATTATACTGCTGATAAAGAGCTGGCTCAGCAGGAGTTCATACTGTTTATAGCGCCTTACTCAAGGGCGAAAGCAGTGGGGATGGAATCCACGGCCTCATGTGGTGAAGCAAAGGTTCTTACCACTACACCACGCTGCCGATTAATGTATATCAAAATGTTAAAAAAGCATGTATCAAAATTAAATATTAAACAATATTTTTTTTTGCTTTTCAAGGCATTACTTCGCCCTGGTCGTATCGATCGAATATTATACGTCCCACTCCCTGACCAAACAACGAGGGAAGAAATCTTTCGAATTCGATTTCGAAAAATGCCGATTGATGATGACGTCATTGTTCAAGATTTGGTCGCAAAAACTGAAATGTATTCTGGGGCCGAGGTCAGTATGAGCAAAAAATATTTTTTTCAATTTCTAATTTTTAAAATAAATTAAAGGAAAAAGGGTATAGTAAAAAAATGTTAAATTAGAATAATTATTTTTTTAAATCATGCCATTGATCAAAACCAAGTTGTGCCCATTTCTAAAATCAGAAAAGGGTTTTTAGATAAGTGGGTTGTGTCAGTTGGGATTTTTCTTTAAACTTACCCCAAATTCAAGTACTCTATTCCAAACAATAACATACTCCTCCCATGTAAAAATCACATAAATAAAAATATGTTATTTGTTATCGTAACCTTGCTCTCTAAAAATCATATCTGTTTCTGTTGCGGTTGTTTTTAACACGAGGGGGCGTGGTCAAGTTCTTGTTTCGATATCTGTTAATGCGATTTCGCCTAAGTTGAAAACAAGGGCCGGGCTAAAGCCATACATCCATACGCGCTTAATGATGTGTGGCGGTTTGATTGACGTGTAAGCCACGCCCACTGCACCAAAGTGACCCGGGCACTTAGCCCGCCTTATTATAGCATAGGAAAATAGTAAACAAGAAAGTTACCGTTACGTAAGTGTTAATTAGTAAAAGGACTTTGAGTATAGAAAAAGTATACTATATTTCTGGCACTGAAATTTAATTTAAATCATTTACAAACTCTTTTAAAAGTCAGTAAAAAACAAATTTAATTTTAAATTTGTTCTGCTTAAAATACATGGTCTTCAAATTCCAATACCACTCATTTAAATTCTTTAACAATTTTTATTGTACGCTGGTGATGTAATTTGTGTTTCCGCTTGACGGGGGTAATTTGCACACTTACATATCCAGGTGTAAAAAGTTGTTTTCGGCCTGGTTATTTTTAATCTAAATTGTGTAAAAGCCTCGCGTTGAACGTGCGAACATCTGTGCCGAAGAATTCCAATTAAAAAATGGCGGACGACGAAATCAAAAATGTATTAAATTGGATTTCTTTATTGGATCGTCTGTGGTATGCCGATAGTTTTTTCTTCACTCCCAGCCAGATATTTGCAGATTGTTGAAAACAAGTTTAAAATGATTATGTAAGTGTTTGGTTATCTCTCCGCCCTCTGCAAATCCTAATTTCCGCTCGTCCTCCCATTCCATTGTGTGACGTCACCGAACAAATAATCGATTTCGTCGATAAATTTGTCGGCGTCTGCAGGTGACGAAAACTCTTCCAAGTCCGAAAACTCACAATCTCATATGCTACTGTATTTATTTTGGGGCCACAGGCGCGCTAAGGGTTTCGCAGTATGGCGTCACTTTTATCGACTGGGATAACTGCGAGGATTAGCTGGCTCCCCTTGTCTGCGCCGTTGGAACACTTCGACATATCAACCCTCGTTGCCCCACAGACGAAATACACTCGACTCTGTAGTGCTTTGCACTCCTATTAGATCGGCAAAGGAGCCTCTATGTCTGTGCGTGATAGCGCCTCTCGTTCGCACTGTTTTCGTGGTCTTAATTCGTATCTACCGGAAGGCATTACAGATTGCGTGGCCAGTGTACGCCCCCTTGCCTCTTAAACGAGTGTGAAAACATACCCACCGTTTTCTGATTGATTTTAAGCCGCCGTTGTAAAGTTTGGTCTGGCATTCTGACCAACTTGTGTACGGTTCGAAAATTTTCGACATTTTGGTGCGACCTCACTGGAAATCGAAACACTCGAAATCGGGTATATTTAAAACCGGTTTAACGACTAATAATCCGGCCTATGCTAACCCTGGCAACGTGATGTTGTGTGTTTTCCTATCACACGCAGGCTTTAACTTTACAACCAATTAATAAGCACAAGTTTAATGTCAAAACATAAGTCGAACCCGATACCGCGCTGCGCTAAAAGCAGGGAGTTGTTTTTCTATAACGTTGCTGGGGAGTGCTGACCTCTCGCCTACAGTTTTCCTAATTTAGTTACACTGAAGCCGCAGCATATGTGTTGTTATGCTGCATCAGCAGTATTCAATTACATGTCGGTATAGCTGTTCGGTTGCGGATCGGCTTAAAGTACACATTACTTCATTTTAAAGTTATTTAAAGCGAAGAAGATAGCAGTCTATTTTAATTCGTGTATTTAGGGCATGTCGCTGCTTATAATTTTTTGCGGTGAAAAAACAAATTAATTATCTGATATTAAATTTTGCGTGAAACATTTTCGATTGCCCGTTTTGCAAACCTAAGCTTATTTTTGCAGGTGTTCTACTTTATTAAATTTTAGTGTATTTGCACGTTAACGGCCGAAGGCGTAAACTTTTGAAACTTGTTGATTACAAAATATGAGATATCTATAGACTAATTTTTAAAGAGTTGTTCGACGCCTATTTCAGCAACGCACGCCCACAGCAAACCTACCAATCCCCAGTTCACACTTTGATAAACACTCAGAGAGCGAGAAATTTGCGGAATTTATCGAACTTACTATTTTCTTTTCCGAAACATCGCGATTCTGCAATACTTAATTAAAATTGTGAAACGAGACTCATCCGTTCGGAGCTGGCCCACGTCACACGGTCCGTTATTGTGGTTTTATTTGTGACGTAACAAATACCCATGATCGCTGGCCTGCCGATTCAAGTTTCGGAACTCGACCCTTCCAATGACGTCACGCAGCAACAAAAATCCCTTCCGCTTCGAGTTGAAGGTATGAGCGATTTCAGCTGCTATCCAGATATCGCTAACATAGTCACATGACCATAACACGTGACTTGTTTTTTTAAATTCAATTTAAAAACATTAATTTTTCAATTTACGCCCAATTTAAAGGCATATTTATCCCAAAAATCGTTTCCTGTATTTACTTTACTACTTTTAAGCTTAAACACATAATCCTTACGCTATCCATCAATATATTCGACGTTTCATAACAACCAATTATTCTCTTTTTATCAGTTTTCGTTCAAACTAAACCAAAATTTCCGATTAAGTCAAACCAAGGTATTTGTTAGCGGATTGCCTATTGATTATGACGTCAGGATCAATCGATGACGTTTTCTTGGCACCTTGCCGCGGTTGTGGCGTAAATTGATTAATCTTTTTTATTGTTTGTTTGTGTTTAAAAATATTTGGAATGCGAATCGCTTTAAGGTCGATAAAGTCGCGGGTTTGTCGATTTTTCATTTCCTTATCAAAACAGCCTTGGCTTTCACGGCGTTCGGATCCGCACCGGGTAATCGTGAATGGATTATTGTTGAGTTATGGGAGCTTAGGGGTTGCCGCGAGCTAGCTAGATGATTGATTGCCCAGCGCAATTACGCGTGTTGCACCTAAATGGGTGATGCCCGCCCGGAAGCATTCCTAATCCCCTTTTTGTTGTGTTCCTTCTCCCTTAATAACCAAACCTGTGTCAACACCCGCCGAAGTCACGTGACCTAGTGACGTCACGGGGCGGCGCGAGGCCGGGCTTTATTGAGGGCCGCATGGCCTGATCCGCGCGCGACATTGACATTGTGTTTACGTAGCGTTCTAACGTCAACAATTGGCGAGCGAGAATGACAATGAATGACGCACATCTCTGTTCGGCTCGTTGTCTTTCTGGCTGGAAAATATTCGAGCTGAAAAGTTTCGTTTAACAACAACACGGGAATGCGGTCTGCACTTGTGGTATTCGACCTGCGTTGCACAAATAAATAAAATAGAAACGCCCCCTTTTTTATAGTTCGTAGTTTTTATATTGTAAGTATGGCCGGTATAATAGATTGTAAAGAAAGGGACATTGTAATAAAAATAATATTTTATAAATGTCATCTTTTGCTATAATAAATTATAATTCTTTACAGATTTGCTCGGTATGTCGTGAGGCGGCCCTAGCGGCCTTAGATGACGACCTCGGGGCCATGAGCGTGGGAAAATCCCACTTCGATGTGGCGCTAAAGAGCGTACTTCCGCAGACGACTCGAGAGAAGTCTCAGATGTATGACGAATATGGAAAAACTCTCAAAACTTCAATAAAATAAAAAATATTACCAAAAACTCGGTGTTTTTACATTTAATAATTAATAATACAAGTTTAATGTCAGTACTAAGCTTAATCTATAATATTCTATTTTTATAAAGGGGCTTTACCAGACAAAAATATATTTGAACAAAATGTATGTTTAATAGAAACAATTTGAAAATAGTATACTGTAGTCAAAAGTAACTCAAAAGTAAAAATGTGTTTATAAACATTACAAATTAACTTGTTTGAAGCGACGACGGCTGTGGGCCAACGTCAATTTACACATTTGAATCACGTGATTCGATAATCAAATTATCGGGTTTCAGCTTCCGACTTAGCCGGTTCGAGTCGATGAACATTCGCCTATTAATCTCCAAACTTGAACGGCATGCCAGCAATTTGAAAAGTTCAGCTAAAAATAAAGCACGACTGTTTACCGGGATACTTAGCAGAACAACGAGGAACATGAAAATTACTAATCTTTCACTTAACTTTTGGTGTTCCGAGAAAGAGACATGTAAACTTGTTGTGATGTTTGGGTTAAAAACGGAAAAACAAGTAACTAGTTGATTATGCTGTTTGCTTTTGTAATATATAAACATCAACCTGTCCAATTTAATGCATTTGAATAATAAACAGGTAAGTCTATATTGGGGCTGATTTTTGCTTGGTATCTCACCTAAAAATCAGTGCTTTGTTTTAGTGTGAATAGTTTCAACTTAATTAACCTGTTTGCATTGACGTTAATCAATCCTTTAACAAGAACCGCATCCTATCGATTGAACGATATAGGATCTTATAGATTCGTACCACCCAATCAGCAGCACATTCTAGGCATCAAAAGGTCTACCCACCTACAGCGACCCAATCGTATCAGTTTTATTGCTTGTTATGCCTTGGCCCAAGATCAAGGCTATCCACCTCCATATAGGACACCGCCTCCCTATCGCGCTTCCATCTATATTTATACCTGTGCCTGCTAATTGCGCATTCAAGACATCGCGATATGCCATACTTTTTATATTCGAGTAAGGTCATCTATACAGATAAAGAAACATAGATTGCGATAGTGTCTACGGCTGTGTACGCCCGATTCCTATCGTTGTGCTAATAGCTTTCCGATAATTTATCAGCAACACATTCGTTTCTTTTTTGTCTGTAACTCTTTCTTTAATGAATTACGTTTAATAAGCTAAATTAGCATGGACTATGCGAACATATGGTCTTAAAAACGTTTAAATTTACCTTATTCTTATCGTGAATTTTCTTCCTGCTAAACGCAATGTTTTGACGTTGATCAAATCTATTGATGTTGAGATTTCTTTGAAGCCTGACGTCACTTGAAGGCACCGCAATCCGCAAACCTTTAATTAGGATTAGCTGCTCACGTGAAGTAAACGAAAACAATTTAGAAATATGTCACTTCGCAACAGAGATAAGAAATAGTACATGTTTTTTATTAGACCAACTTTTGACATATGAACTAGTGTTGGATTAGCGCTGACGAGATTTTGTGCACTCGATTTTTACCCGGGGCGCGTGGTTTATTTAAAAAAAATTACCCGTCAGCATTACAGTATAATTTATCAACCTTATTTTGACAAAACTGGTATATTTCTTTTTAGTTAAATCGAATTAACATTTTGAATTTTAGTATTCCAATTATGACAAAAACTCAAAAAACAGTCAGTTTTTTTGCATGTACTTTTTTTTATTTCAATTTAAAAAATTCTTTTTCACTTTAATATTTTCCCATGGTGTCATAACGTTATTATAATCTAGAATATCGGTATGTTTTTACCATAGCACCCGGCTTTTTATTTCACTTTTAGATCCATTATTTATACGTTACAAACATACGTTGTAACAATACTCCTAAGCAATTGTTTTTAAAACTCTTCCACCTTGTTTAGCAACTAAAGTTGCACGATCTTATCTTTTATTAATGGTAAGCTAAATTTTTGTAAAACAAAGGGTTTTGAAACTGAAAGTGGTGTGTGTTGTTGGCTATGATTTATTTACAAGTGCGTGATGTTTACTAAACATATAGTACGGATGCGATTTATGTCTTGATATCTCGAAGGCATCAGTAAATCAATGCACCACAACGTGTATATATTGTCATAGAAATAATATAATCATAAACAAACACAATTTGATATACTTGCACAATAAATTGTGCTTGATAATGACTATATATATACAAGCGTTTTACAGGGGGTTTATTATATTCATCTTGTGGTCCTCGCACTTTATTCATATTCGTTTTTCCTCTTTAAAACCGCTCGCTGACGCCATTCGTTACTATGGGAACCGATTCGCCTCGAAAGAATGTGGAAAACAACTCCTTTTAAGCGGATCGATCGGAAGTATTCTAAAAGCCGCTAATCCACATACAACAAAAAAATAAATACACTTATGCCACCAATAATGATCTAAATTTAAAGTTCGTGAAACTTAATATTTAATGATCTAGAATTTATATTTATAACACAAGTGCTTAATACAAAACCCCAAATTAAGAAATAAGGTTGAACTGATATAGTAGCGATTTTTTTTACTTAAAAATTGATAAAGTTGGTGTTACTGAAAACAAAAATGGTTTTTACTTCAAATAATTTTACTTACTTTTTAGGTTATACAACTTTAAAAAAAATTAATTTAATTAAAAAAAAAGAAAAAAAAACATGTTTGTGATGACGTAGAAAGTACCAGTTTGTATACATTCACTTGTACTTTCTACGTCACACGAAAAAATATGGTAACTTGGTTTTTGCTGTTCTTTATTTTTAATATTTTTTCAAAACTAAATTTTAAGTACCACAGACGTTTTTACAGGTTGTAAAGTCATTTTGTGATTTAGTGTCAACAATACTAACGTGGTATATACAACACTTACAAAATTGCAAAACTTTTCGATATAGCACTTTTAGAATATAAATTTAAATGTTAAAATAAATCCTAAGGTTTCACGAAGCAATAAAAACGGACTTAAACGACTTGCCGGGGTTATGACCTTTAAGCACTTAGCACATTCCAGAATTTTCTGACCGCTCTTAGCCCCAAAACGTAACATTCAATACAAATTTACACCTTCGCATATATACAAAGGCTAATTATACCGCTCAATTGTGCGAAATTCTAAAGCAAAGTTTATGTCCCAAACGAAAACTAAATAAGTTGTTTAGATTGTGATTGACATTGTCACCTGCTACGTTACGGCGCGCGAAATTTGAGCCTATTGTCTAAGAGTTTAATTTAATTTATAAAGGGATTATGGTGAAATTATTCCGAATAAGGTCCCATTAAGAACGTGTGAAAGAAATAACCCGATCCTTCTTGTTACCTTTACCTAAAACCCTTTAACAACTTCCATACTATATAATCCGCAGTAATAGCATTGGAGTGGGTTATTTATTTGCACATACACAGTTAAAGGGTTCATAACCGACAGAGTTTAAGGACAGGTAAATAAATAGTTTTTGACCTCTTGATCCTTGGCTGTTGCAAATGGAGTGTATATACTAAAAAGGAAAAGTTATAAACTAAAAGACTTAAAACCGCACTTCCAAAAAATTAAAATTACTCGATATTTAACAGTTTATTATAACTGTATTTTTCTGTATCACATGTGAATTAGTCTATTAATTTTGCTAGGCAATGAAGCCCATTTAGTAAATTTAAATAAGATGGTATTTTTACCAATATTTTGTAAGGTATTTAACTGTGTTCCCCACACAAATGCAACTCGACCCAATATTACCCTAAAATTAATTAAAGTAACGTTCACGAGCAATTACCCCCGACTTAAAACTGGTGACAACTTTATATAACCCAAACACCACACCCCGATTAGGACCCACGATATGTGCATGAAAGCGTAATGCGAGAAGCGAACCGGAGACCTCAGTAAAAGTAGAACATCAAAGTTTTATGGGAAATTTTGCAGCTAATTTGCAACCGAGTGGAAAAAGCGCGTGCAGTTGTAAGGCGGGGTCGTATACTGAATGCGTAAGTTCGTAACCCTTATCAGCCCCAGTAGCAATCGTAATCCGTTAAACGCACGTTTATGAGCTTTGTCATTTGATTTTAGGCCTGTAACTGCGAAACCAACATGTCATTATCGTTATTTGCACGATAATTTGCACTTTCTAAATGTTTTTTTAAGTTTGTTTATTATAATGGGAGAAAGCATTTTCGAAATCTCTGCGCATGAAATCACTTTGGCATTAAATTAAAAAAATAAATAAAAACTCGTTAAAACACACAAAAAAAAGCTAAGAAAGCTATTCTTTACTTATACAAAAATAGGATGGAAAATCGAAAAAGGCTGTTGTTAAGTCAGCATCTCTGACAATCTTGACAATTTTTTAAAATGATGTCTCTTTTTCCCACAATCGAATTCCCTGAATAAATTACATAAAGACCGGAACGAATCTACACCGTCAGTGTGACGTCATAGCTTATATTTTTCACGGTGTTTTTATCGCTTTGCATCAGAACTTTGCTGTTAGCACGCGACTTCATTGTTTGGACCGGTGTAAAACACGAATATCGATATATGCGGACAACTTGCTAAATTGTGGGGATCGCAGCCGTGGGTAGATTATAATTGTGACGTCACAAACGTCCTGTGCGTTTGCACGCAATATCGATATTGGCCATGTCAGGCTGCTGAGATCGGTTTCTATATTTGGAAGCGATCTAAAATCCCGATCAAGGCAAATGAAGGTTATTCCGTGTTCGATAAAGCTTGGAAAGTTGATGTGCTGATTACTAATTTTTTCTGTGCACGATATTTCGGCGAACATAATGAAAATGTTAAATTATAAATTAAATCTACATGCTAAAGAGAAATTCATCTACACAAACCCTTAAAATTTGCTGTAGCTCCTGTATTATATTTATTTGATCTCAATTTTATTTAAAATACTAGATTTTGTGTTTGATAACGTGCAATATTTTTCTTAAGATGTCATTTTTTATTAAGTCCATTTTAAGTCAGGTTTGGTTGTGCTATTGCATCACTCTTACCAGTAAGTACAGTTGCAGCCAATCAAAAAACAACATCGGCAATCGAAAAATAAAAACAAATTAACTTTTTCCGGCTACTCAATCTGATTATGAGTGTATTTTGTTTCCACTACTTGGTGCTTGAAACCTGGGCTTTTGAGGTTATTAAACTTGTCAAAATAAACTTTCGCAAATGTAACAACAACATGATGGCATGGTGTTGATGCCCGATCTGCCACGGCTTTAACTGAACTCCACGTCTAAACACACAACTCTATAGATTATGTAAATAAAATTTAACGAATTATTTCGTTGTTTCGACGGTTGAGATTTTTTTTTAAATCTGAAGCTAAACAAAAATAGACCCTGCAAAATATACGGAGTTAGCGTCCGATTAAAATACTCTCATTCAGGTCCCATTGACATGCGTTTCGAATGTTGTCATTCGACATAACTAGAAGAGTCTAGATTAGGGTTTGAAATCACAACTTTGGAGAGGGCGCGCGCCCCTTACAATGGGCGACAATACAAACCTGCGCTTCGTAGCCTCTCACCATCGTATTTGACAGCTCGGCCTAGATCAACTTCGGAAACGCTTATACAAACAAGCTAGTGATATTGTGCGGACGTACGGCGTGGCCCATTGCTAATCCGGCTTTATTTTCACTTTTATTCGTGTGCAATTATCCCAACTCTGAATTGAAGCAACACCTGTCGGCGTGAAGGCTAGGAACTTGAATAAAAAAACTGAGCCTCGTTGCTGACTCTTTCAGTGCGGTTGCACGGGTTTTGTTGTCCTAATCAATGCGATAACGGTTGGTTGTTTTGATTGCCAGTACTGAAAGAGTCTGACAGATACGCTAAGATTATCTGGCATTGCGTGCGACGATCGAAATAGAATATATAGTTAATTTATAAAGCGATGCGTGTGGCATCGGCGTATTGATCAGCGTTATGTGATGAATTCTTTGTGAATGGGCCCCGCGAATTAATGCCAGAACTTAAACAGATTAGAAATTAAATTGCTAAGTGTATTTTCGAGAAACGTCAAGTATTTAATAAAGGCATTTCAGCTTGTTTTCTAACCAATATGCAATGCCACAGTCAGTTTTAAAACATTCTTATTTTGCACAATTTGTTTTTTAAATTCTTAAAAAAAAGTTTAAAAACACTTAGAGTTTAAAATATTGATAATAAGCTATACTTAGTTACTTTCAAGGAATGTAAACGTTTTTATGACGAACCGTTTATTGCAATTTAAAGACTTCAAAATCGAAGCCCGTTAAAATAACCTGAGACTAGATCAATATTTGATCTGAAGTTTAGGTTACAAAAATGTGGTTCAACAAATGAAAGCCATTTCCGACATAGAAATAAACGTTCAAAGTACTCAGATAAAAAGGTTTAAACATGAATTTAGGACCAGGCGTAATCCAGTGTATTTATTGCTGAGCCAAGACAATGTTTTAAGTGGTTTTCAGTGCCACTTTGCCTGTTTGCTTTTTGGTCACTGGCCTACCTTCGCTTCGCCGAGGAATATCTCGCTATTTTTCCAACTTAGCGCTGAAAACTACTCAAGCGTGCTTCAATAGCTCCTTCCGTCTCTAATGCTAAACGTATTTGCAGTAGTTGTAAAACCGCTGTTAGGAAGCTCCCGTGTATAATGAGGCGCTTTTAGCTGGGACTATTATGCTGTATAGGAAGCCAGCCTTCCTGTTTGAGTAATGGGTATGTTAAGGTAATGTGTTTACGCCTATTACTTTGTGCCCCATCCCGCATTATTTGACAATGTGGTTTAAATTAGTTATAGTTGTTATGTAAGTGAATTTATTTAAAGTAACAGACAATGAGCTTGCTTTTGTTAAGTTATGTTACAGCATTTAAATAGAATGGATGACTTTTTCGAAAATAGATTAATTCAAGACGGTTTTGTTTTAAAATTTAATATCTTTAGAAATTGTATTGCTAAATACCGGTACAGTATAAAAATTGAGATTATAAATGTCAATATTTAATTAATACAATTACAAAATAGCGGGCAAACGAGTGCGATTAACCACAACGTTAGTAAAATTCCTATATTACTCTTTAATTGGAATGTAATCAAAATAAAAAGAGACGTCAAGCACGTTGTTAAACAGTTAGAAATATTATTAAAATAATATGTTCTATACTAAGTTAGCTATTGAGCTGCTAGTTCCATATAATGTTACCATGTATGTGAAAATTATATTATTGAATTTTAAAAATTTTTAGTTGGGTATTTTTAAGTGTTTCAACAGTTCATTTTTTTCAGCAGTTCAGCAGTTCATTTATTGCAAGAATTTTTAGGAAATAGTAAAAATCTAGTTCGTTCATCTTAGATTACCGTTTGGGAATCCCTCTAGGCCCAAAATCATGATCAACTTTGCCTCACTGTCTAATGCGTTAGCCTTGCGGTGAACGGCAATAAACATCACGTTCAGTATTCGCTCAAATGCTTTACGGAATGACTATGTTTGCTTTTTGCTACGAGCATTGGGCGGGGCGTTACGACCCTCTTCGGTGGCTAAGTGTGTTGCTTTTAGGCCGTGTTTTAAGTTTGTTAATGCACTTTGTTCGGGTTTTTGTTGACGCGCAAAGAGGGGAGGGGCCAATTAGCCGGGGCCCGTAATCTCGGCATATCTCGCATCCGATTGTCGCCCTTGTTTGGAATCGAACCGGTTTCACCGCAAACAGAAACGAAAAGAAGTAGCCGCACTCTTCAATCACCACTTCTCCGCGCCTATGACGTCATAAAAGTAAAACGAAAATGTCAGTAGTGCTTTGTGTAGCAACGTGTTGTCCTACCTTGCTCGTGTTTGTAGAAATCCATAAAACCTGCCGGGAAACCATAACAAATCAAAATCAATACTTAAAATCGGGGGATTCGGGGCCATTGTGATGTAACAGTGGCAACGCGACGCTACATTGGACCTGTATTTCCATAAGAAAATACGAAAGCAGACACCCCGACAGATGAATATAGAATGAATATTAATACTTGTCGCTTTAAAAATGTTAGTTTAAAGTTTAATAAATACAGGGCTAGATTTGCAAAACACGTGTGGAGTAAAAGATTGCTGTTCTATGCCCGAAAAGTCATTTTTATCGACAATTAGACATTTTTTGGTAATCTCTTTTATCCAAACCATTTTATTGAAAATGCCCCTCAATTTCTTTAAACAATGTTGACCTAAATTTCAGGTAAATTCTTTTTTTTAGATTCAGGTTTTTGGAGTTATGTGCATTGGGGAGAATGGCCTTTGGTAGTATAGGCTAATACCGACAAAAAATAACTAAAAACGTGGTCTCTTGATTATATAAAACGTTGCGTGCACTTGAAATTAATGGTGTTTTGTAATGGGGTTAAACGTGTCATTCTGATATCAAAATCTCTTTATACACACAATCACATCGCGTTGGTCGCTGTACTTTGACATCGGATTTTCATGTATCGTAATATCGCAATTGCCGCTTTATAGAATGGCAACGCTAAATAGCTACATAAAATGTCTTTTTTACAAGTTTGCTATTTAACTTCTTGACCAGGTGCGTGTTATTTTTAGGACCTTTACGTAATGGGTTAGTTTGACCGATATACGCGGCATGAAAACACTGCATGCGATTATTATTTATTTGTAGTGTTAATGCTAATCCGTCGTGATGGTATGCGGCATCTGTATTAATAACGTGGCACAATGCCGCTCACTCATCTGAAGTTTGAAGTCGAAACCCCTTAGCGCGCTACTACCTAAAAATAAACTATGTCCTAGCTATTAATATTTGCCTGTAGACGGGATAGGGTTATAGTGTGCGGGTTAGTTTAAATGCAAGGTTAATTCGAGCGTCTTCAGCCTCGGTATTTTGCAATGTTGTGAACACAAACCTTGTAGCTTGCTCCAGTTTCCTGCAAAGATACTAAACCAGGGAGAAGTCTGTTTTTTTCTGGCGCGAACCGTTTATTAAAAGCGACAACCAAATTCCGGGCCTAAATTGTTAAGCTGTTAACTCGCATGCCGTGAATTGTTTTGCGATTTACTGCTGGATTTTACAGCTATTGCGATGTAGTTGACACGCAAGTTATATAAATGACTGGTTTTGAGTTGAATTAAAACCCGAGTCGCGTTCAAATTAAAGATTTGTTTGTATACAAAACAAACCTTAAAATCGCTGGGCTAGAAACGACACGGAAAAGAATGTGGTGTGAAAATAGTCGCGATCTTTTGATGGCTAAAAAATCTTCGGGAAGTGGCGAGTTTATTAAAAAATACAGCTGCTGCGCCGCGTTAAAATTAGCCCCGTCTTATGTTTGTTGTTCGATTCCCGTCGTTGACATCATAAGGCAAATAAAAACAAACTAAAAAATATTAACAACGTTGCATTGTCATTCGCCATAATCCGTTACGCTAAAACCAATGTAATTATATTGTCGATAAATAGTAAGCCTCGTGATTTCGACTTCTAAATTCAAGGGGGATTTTGTATGTTATTTGAATGGCACGGCGTGTATATAAAAATACACATTTGAGCGTTTCAATCGCTTTTCGTCTGATAACACTAAGCGTTAAAGGAAACCGCATAGTTTCGTCATAATGGGTTGTGGATATGGGCCAGTAAGGTGTTAATTGAGTGTGGAACGGGTTGGAAAAGTGAACTGAGGCATAATTGGGGGCCGGGGACGACAAGTTTTGTTTTTGTTTTATTTTCAGCTTAAACGTAATTCGAGCCCGAACGAAATTGTCGCTCTTCTGTGCCTCCGTTCTAGAGCGGTAATAATTTTCACGGTGGTCTTGACGGTTTTGAGAGCTGCGACTTGGCAAAGGCGGTAATTGCGCGGAAGTACTTTCGCGAATTCTCTGCGCCTTTTGCGAGTGACCCTTTAATCGTTTCTGCATGATCCCGTGTCTAAATTTAGTGTTTTCGCCTATCTGTGGTCGCCGGATAAGTGCTCGTTCGCGCATTTTGTTGTTGAAGATATTTCGATTTTTTGTAAACATTTTTCGAGACTGACGCCGCTACTGCAACTATGCGTTGCCTGAAGGTCAAATGCCAAAGGCCATCGCGGGTTTAAGGACAATATCCTGATCATGTTACATCATTCGCATATGTTATATAATTCGTGATAATCTATCTGTCATACCCAACTGAAAGGTCTAGTTTTTTGGCCCCGAATTAAAAACAATAAATTAAATTTATATTTTGAAAACATTTTCAACTAAAAATAAGTTTTGGCGATTTTAACACAGGTATTATCTATAATACCACGTTTTCAATGCATATCAGCGCTATAGGCAATCAATAATCCACGCACGATTAATTTGAAGGCCCCTGCCCCCTGGGCCCATCCCCTTAAGCCATTACCTCATTGTGGGACGTTTATCTTTGATAAAAGACGAAGCACGTGTAAAACAAAGTTGCACCTAACTTAGCTTCCCTTTAAACAAAACAAAGGTGTTACCAACGATCAGTTTCCTAAGCTGACAGCCCAGGGATAATCCGCAAACTAACTCAACATCGGCTTAGGCTGTTATTTTAATTAATTTAACAAGGAACGTATAGATCATAAGCACTCAATAACATTTCGACGTTGATTTAACATAATATAAAGATATATGAATTACGAATATCGATAGTCTTAATTTTCGCGCCAAAATCGTAGGACGCCACGTGACTTTGTAATTTGAATCCACGAGGTGTCCAGAGTAAATAAGTAACCCGAGCTTGCGATCGTAGTAAATTATAAGGCCGTTAAGTAGGCGTGCATTGTTTCTCTATCCCTCGTGTTGGGAATGGGAAAGCACGAGTTAAACAATTAACAAACAGGTACGGGGTGTTAGTTTATTCCTAACTTACCGAGAAATAGGATTTCGAAATCGGATTTGGGGAAAAGCTTCAATGCGCATTTCTAGTTGGTGTGAGGTCTGAATTTTAGACAAAGCGTTAACTTTTAGAGTAACTGTTTAAGTTGTATTGTGTTGTAAATACACACTTGTTTTTGGAAAGTTGATCAACCGTCCATCACCAATCATCTATTATTCCAATTTAAAGCTAGATCCGGATATATTAACTCTTTCACCGAACACGTGGTGCTCGTATAGGGTTTTAACTGTGGCCAATGCAGTTTAGGTCGTGGTTAAGAAGTTAATTGGTTCGCATGGCGTTATATGGCAATTGTAATTGGAGACCGGGCCTGTGTTGTTCTACGCGCCTGCTCGTAGCTAATTGCCGATTTGTCAGTCTCTGATGACTAACTCTGTCAACGCGGCCCAGGAAAGCTTTATATTCTTTCATTAACGAGCGAATGGTAGCGTTTTTTTGTTTTTACAGCTAGCTCTTAGCGAGCGTTGCCACTCTGGGTTTGACGTTACAGCATCTAAGCAAGACTTATCGGCTCAGGAAGGCGTGAATAATTGGCAAGTTGAAAGCTAGCTTGCCTGAATAGCAGTCGTTTTTTGGAAGCACACAGCGCACAGAAAGCATCCGGTAATAACAATGAAGTCACTGTCATATCGCGAGTGAGGACATACCGCGGCTTTTGTTGGGTTAATGCTAATGTGTTGTGGGTGTAATGACGTCACGATTAGGTGTTCTAGAACTAATCAAGCATAATCGGATGTGGCTTTTGCCATAGAACAGCTAGTTAGCCAAACCGAATATGGGTTGAGCTCTATTTTAAGGATGATTTATGAAAATAAACGATGTGATTTGGATTTATAATAAGAAGGATATCTGCTTTAAATAGTTCAAGTGGAGAGAAATAGATTTCAGTATTACTCATAGGGGTTAACGGTGGTTCAGATTTCATACTAAGTGGTCTTAGCCTTGTTGAGGCAGCCAAAAGCAAGAGTTCACATAGTGCTAACATTTGTTTAATGTTTGTTCGCAAATCAGATTTACTAGTTTGTAATGACAGCGGTCACGGGCATGTTCAGTTATTTAATAACCAAACCCCATTACCTCAAGTTGATTAGATTTACTTGTAATAGAAGTGGTGGCATATAAATTAATTTCCATAATTCGGGCTGCGATTTGTAATATTCCTGCTCGTAAGGGCCACGGTTATTTTTAAATTGGCCACCGGTCTCCTAGGAATTGTCCGGATCTAGTTCAATAATGCCACTCTTAGAAGAACGCTATTTTTTAATCATTAAAATTCCTCGCGTACTGATGGGAATTGCCAGTCATACAATACTCGCTGATTGATAAGTTTCGGCACAGCGTACAAACACGACCTAGGGTTGCCAAATATATTTGTGTTTTGGTGACAACAATAAATTTTTTAAAAATATTATTTTTAAACGATTTGTATGATGTTGTTAAACAGTTAAATAGTCAGATGTCAAAAATAAAGGCTTGTTATTCAGCACCATTTTACATTTTCCAACTTATACAGAAATTCCTAATTTTAATACTTATTTTTATTTTTTACAGGCTGCTTATTAAGGGAGTTATTTTTAATGATATTAATTTTAAAAGTATTTGTTGTTAAACAGCTAAGAATTTATTTCAAACAATGGAAAAATAAAGTTGAATTAAAGACTCGGTAATGGTAAGAACTAATTTGTGGCCTTATGGACATAAATATATATGAAACCTAGTTTTGTTAGTGAATGCTGGCACCATTGCTCATAATTATAAGGATCTGTAAAGTGTATTAAAATATACATTAAGTGTTGCATAATAAGGCATAGTATTTTTGTGAAGCGTTTAGCTCTAAGGTGATCTGCGGAAAGTTTTAAGTAAACTTTAAAATTTTGCCTATGTTTCGTTTTTTTGCTGTGTCAAGTCACGGTTAAGTTTTTGACCATGACCGATGATATCGTTTGCAAAAACCTTCGCTTTTAGTAACCTACATATACATATAGACGCATTATAGCAGTTCAAAATTTCCCCGTTTATTTTTGGTGGAAAATTTGAACTGACGCGGGACAGTTCGTTTAAAATGCGATTTGTATCTTTCTGTTTTGCCAACAACAGCTCTCGATGTAAGTTATGTGATGCAGTAGAGTGTTATCTTCGTGGTAGCGACATATTTGTAGCAAGCACCTTCACCTTTAAGCGGAAACCGTTTAATAGCAAAGTGTCGAAGGTTAATTTGGTTTTTGCTAAACTGCGACTGCTTAAACAGATGCAACGAAAACTGCTCTTCGCACTTTGGCAGTTCTGTAAATAAAAAAGATTTCTTCTATGCGTTTTGTGGTTTAGTAAAAAGTTGGTTCATTGAAAACATGTGTTAAATTTTTTTTAACATGAGGCATTACTTTATACATGTGCTTACAAAAGTTTGCTCTTTCTATGGTATAATTGTACACATGCTTTATTTATTTTTTAAATATATTTATTTATATTGAACTTATTTTTAAAAAATTCCAGTATTTTGGCATACCACAGTCTGAATATACTCGTGAGAACTGAATGCTAAAATGCGATTAAAAGCTGACTTGTTGCGATAGCGTGTTAGTGTTGTGTGTATGTAATCATTCTAAAGATTCTTAATTCAAATGCTTAACTTAATTATCCAAGGCTTTTATATAGGTTTGTTTAATTCAATGCTTTGTAAAATTATTGTTTTTAAAATGTTATATCTTATATATTTTTCACTTATAAGCTCTAACTTTTGAGTTGCAATAATTTTTGTTCTAAAACGTTTAAAGAAATTTGACAATGTTTAGTTAGATATATAAGTTTTTTACTTTACCTACAATACCAATGTTTAATATTTGCTTAATTATTTGGACACATATATATCCTATTTATTATTGACATTCCAACCCTTTGACATAATTCCGTTAATCGCAGCTTATAATTGATTAGGCGGCCCGACAAATTGGGGATGTCATGGTGTTAGGTTAATGATAGTGGTTGCACCTTTGCACGTGATTACCGGTGTTCTTATCGGGATGCTGATGCTGAATAAATTTGTATATTTAGTTGGTTATTTACCGAGTTTTGTGTGCGATCTTGCGCGAAAGATAGTCCGTAGATTAGGCTGATAACGCAGCCAAGTTCTATATACTTACATAGCGATAAAGTCGAGTGTGTAACATGGTAGTAATGCAGGAACAACTGGCCAATCCGCTTCCGGCATTTCCTTATACCTATCATCAGTAAACCTTGTCATTTTTCCGTAACCTTCAATATTAGCATTAGCAAACGGATTTTACACTTTAAAGGATTAGTGGTTAATGACATTTTTGTTGGAATAACAATGTATTTGTATATAAACTGCCATGCTGTTTGTTTTTGAGGTATTTATTTAGGTTTTAGGCTTCGTAAGTAAACGCTTTGCAATATTGCCTCGATGATGAACCGTAAAATTTGTTCATTTTCTCGTCCGTTTATCAAGTTCTCGAATTTCAAATTTTCGGAAAGATTTTGACTTTACATTCTCGTAGTTTACGTCATTTTGTCGCAATTACCTGGTCGCTAGAATGTCGTTATATTGAAACCAGATAGGTTTTATCAAATCACATTAAACACGAACTAGAAAACACCAGCGTCTGAAATAGCAAGTCCTGTATTTTATGATTTTGTGTAGCTGATTAGAAACAGAAAAACTTTTGGTAAAGTTTCCGTTGAATATATTTTTAAACAACAAAAATATCAGCAAGTTTCGATAACAAATCGATTTTGTTTCATAACAAAATTTCTTAGAAATCGAATTCTTTTAGTATTCCTATAACCAAGTAATAAATAACAGATCGCCCGCAAATCCGCGAGCAAAATTGCCAGTGACATTTGGCCCCGGAATTTTACAGATTGCTATACTTTTCGGATTATGAATGGCCCATAAGTTTCAAATCCCATCTTTCCATGCCAAAAAAACCTGCACTTAGCGCTTGGTAATGACTTGAAACGACTTTTTCGACTTTTGAACTTTTGCGTTTCTTTTTATCAAGTTCTTTAGCTGTATGGTGATAGATTAGAATCCAAGAAGCGGAAACTCTAATCCGCGGTTATGCTTTAAAACCTCCTACTCGGATATTTATTTGTTATTGCCATTAATGGTGTGCTGTCGTTTTAAGTTTTGGCGCTGTTGTTGTTTTTCATACCGTAAATAGGCATTTATTTTAAACTCATCTGAATATGTTGTTTTTTATTAAGTCTTTTTTTATGCAATTGATTTTAAAAAGAACTTGTTATATGTTGTTTTTTTATTTATTTATATGGTAGTTATTGAAAATTAAAGTTTGATAGTTTTAAGTCATCATGTAACATAAAAACTACAAGCTTGTTTTAATATTATTAACGGTTTAAACTAACATTTGTGTTTGATAGTGTTTATCGCAAGGTGGCGCAACAACGGAGTTAAAAGTATTTGTTATTCGCGTTTTTAAGACGCTTTTAATTAAAGTTGCAACTCGCTAAAGCTTGTATATATACAACGTTTTTATAATGCCAAATTTAAAACACATTTTATTAATTTAAAAAGCACCCACAAGTATGTCTTTTGTTATGTGTTTTTGGTTTTAACAACTAAGTAATATTTTTTCAATTTTATGAAATTTAAAAAAGTTAAATTTTGACGTAAAGTTTTTTAATTGGCATTCGTTTTTTTTGCCACTTTTTAAATTTTCTTACAGTTCAAATGCACAGGAAATTTATTATTACAAATTATGGGGTTAGGCTTTAACCTAAAATCCTACCTCTATTAATATTCTAAATGTGGAAATGCTAAATCTATAAAATAGTAAAGGGATCAATTTTAATCCTATAACCTAAAATAGAATTTTAAATTTAGGTATTTCCGCTTGTGGTACACCATTTTATTAGAGGTTGTCTTTTTTTAAACAAGACCATATGTAATCTATATATATTTGCCTTTGTGTAAATTGATTGAATGAGATTGCAATATCAGCACACGCTGTTTTTAGACCCCTTTTTTAAATGTTATGCGTTGAAAATGGCCTCGTGTTTTATATACCACATACCCGCAAGTCTATAGTATGTTATCTGGTATCGCTTGTGCAAATATTTGCCCAGTTTTGTAGCACATCTAATCGACTTCCTTTCTAGCAAGCTCTCGGTCGTTGTTTTCACACCGATACTTGCTTTCGCGTTTATGTTATGTGTTACATGCACCACTCGAATACGCGTGAATATAAAAGTTAAACTTGTTTTGCCACGGTTAGTGAGCTAGTTTGTTTCTTTCCTACAAAGTGTGTTTTAGTTGGCCTGCCAAATCAAAGCAACGGAAACGAGTGGCTTAACATCGTAAACAGCATTTCTTACAACAGCACGCTGCCGAAATTGTATACCGACAACACTTGGTTTGTTTCAATGGCCAGTCCGACACGTTTTTGTACCCGTTGGTTACTACAACTGTACTGTCAATGACCGGATAACGGCTTAGGACACTCACAAAACAAAGGACCCCTTTTCAGTTAATTATGACGTTGCGAAACAACTGCTTTAGCACAATGGGCTAGCGAGGCGCTCCATTTCTTCGGTAGTACATTAACATAATGCCCCGTGTAACGACTTGTTACAATTCCATTGAGCAAATCAACGCTCGAAGTTGGTTGGTCGTAAACAAGACCGGTGTTAGATTACCATTTTGGCACCGTTACTACACCTACTGGTAAAATAGGTCAGGTCATTTTCACGGCATGAGTTTGTTTTTATAATTTTCGCATAGAAAGTTTGAAATGCACAATTTTAATGGTGTACCGTACAACAATGATGTATCTTTTTTGGGCGCCTAGTGCGTTATTGAAAACAAATTTCGATGTCGGTTTTTATCAATGTGTGATATCGCGAGCCAATACCTAAAACTTGTCGCAGCAAATTTACAAGATAACGAAGCTTATTAAACCATGTTTCGCTTTTCCGCTGCCAAGCCATCGGTTACCACTCGAAAGCAGGCGACGCCGCGTCTCAGCCCGAGTCACTTCTTTCGTTTTTGATGTTGAACTGTTGCATGTTTGAAAGCCAGAAGCGGGGTGAAAAGGTAACCAATTTGCGGCCGCCCTGACACCTTGTTTCGGAAATAAGATTATCTCAGAACACCGAATAAAGCCACCTGCGTGATGTCATAAATCTACAGTTGTTTGTCTGTGTGTCACACACCTTCTTATCGACAAGACATCTTTCCTTTCCAATAAATTGTCGCAATGACGTCAAACTTATCAGAAAATTTAATCAAGTTTAATTATAGTAAAACCTCAATTGTTTTGAAATCGTGGTCACAAACCAAGTTTTCGGTTTCGTCGTTTTTATTTGCTGACGTATTTAATTCGCATCCGCTGACGTCAGAAAACAACGACCACGTGACCGTTGGCAAACACGTGACTCACTCATACAAATCGGATTAAAATAGTTTTGTACGATTAATAGATATGGTGACGTCACTTTTTTTGGACCGACACGACCCAATATTTCACGAGGTGAGTTTGTATTGTTTGACGCGGTGCCGGTCGTCGCGACTCAATTATCTGGGAATAATGAACGGTTATTACGCGTGGCCAGCCTTAAATATTTTAACATCATAAGCCGCCAACAGGTGTTCATCCTTTGCCAAAGCAGAAGCTTCCTATTTCAATCAGAAAAAGGTCGATAATGATGTTATCCAGTCTTGTTTTTTTCGTGCGTTGTTTTTCGCTCGCCCTCAAACAGCACTTCACTTTTGCACCATTATTAACGAACAATGGTGGCATGGCACCGACTGTCTTTAATCCGGTCTCATCCTGCCTTAATTGCGACTTTCAAGAGCGTGCAGTGCGGTCAAACGCTATATCTAAGGCCTATTACGGCCGCTGTGGTTCGTTTTCGACGGATAAAGCCGCGCTAATGTAATAGATTGTTTCCAGCCCACCCAACGTGCTTCACGGTTAAGTCCATTGTTAATGCCTATAGCTAATTGTAAAGTCGTGACAATGTACTAGCGTTGGTCGATTGCCGATAAACAAGTCAATTATAATCCATATCCGACGTTATTTTTACTTCAAATTTGATCGATTTGTTTTCTCGTGAATTGCTGTCCACTATTTTCCCGCTTACTAAATGTTATCATAGCGCGGTAACCCTTGGTTGACCGACGACGCCTAATATTAACTAATCGTGGCGTCAAAGGGTTAACAGTGGCAAACACGGTGATATATAAGCCGGAAAAACGCGCTTAAAGGCCTTGTGTGATGCTATTGACACCAACATCTTACCTCCGGTCTGTGGTGCGGATTTGTTTTATGGCATAACACGAGAGAAAGTGATGACTTAAATACAAGTGAATGGAACTGTCGGTTTTCTGGTATTTTGATGTTTGCTCAATATATAATAAGAAACGTTGGCAATATCCTGTCCGCAAATACCAGGAGTTTACGGCTGGGTTGAAATTAAAAATTTCACACATTCATTTCGCAGAATATTGGGCGAAATGAATTTATTGCTGCCCGCCCTAGCGCGTGTAGTAACGTTGTTAGTATACATGAGAATAATAAGACATGGTTCATACAATACATATATATAGTTCGCGTCCTTGTTCTTAAATTTCATTTTTAACCTTTCGGCCATTTTGTAAATAAGAGGCTTTTGATAAAAAACTATCAAAATACATTTTTAATTTGTGAATCGAACAGGAGTGGTGACACTTAAGGCTCAAATGTCAAGCATTTCTTTTCCACTGTTTTATTTATTACATGTATCCATAGCCTATCTTTCAGCTAGCCGAGGTCTTAAAGCTCGTTGTGATAAATAATTTAACCTTAAAAATGCACCCTTTTAATTTTTTTGGCTTTCGTTTGTGTCACAAACTCCCCTTTTTCAGTTAAAGTACGAAAAAAACTACCTGAAAGGGTTAATTTTATTTTCGGGCGGAGAATTTAGGAAATAGCAAACTTTGTGGGCTTTAGCTTAATTTAAATTCAATATCCCGCGATCTTTGTGCGATAAATATTTAACATTCTCACTTCCCTTTATCTTATAATATTTCAAATGTCATGTCAGACAGTATTCGGATGATATTGACATCTTTTTTATGGCAAAGTTGGGTTATTTTACGGCAAGTGCGCTGACGGTTTCTACTTTCGGTGACGTTTCCGTCTTTTTTCTGGTCAATTTGAGCGACACCTTGTGACACATCAGATCCTTTTTGTGGCACTTTAAAAGTTTGATTTATTTCGATATGATAAATATGTCAGTATACCGTAAAGCGGATTTAAACTGTGTTTATTTGAATTAGTGTCAACTTTTAGTAGATTCGATTTCAAACGAGCAAATATGGGTAATCACGTGATAAAGCATGCCAGTTTGCCTTTATCAAAATAGACAAATGGACACTTTATCTTGATTTTTGTTTCAGGCTTAAATTGAAAGTTCAATTCTCTCCAATTTTGGGATATTGTCGATATCGATTTTGAAAGGTGATTTTTGAAATCGATAGCCAGGATTGCTTCGCAGCTATTTTCGTACGTAACCCACTACCGTCGCCGGAAAGCAAGCGTCATAAAACCAACAATAACATATTGTACAGTGCCATTTCGTCAATATATATTGAGCGATTTATATTAATTTCCTACGCGAGGCGCGCGGGGGCGTTTTTTATTGCCTTGTTCCAAGTCTAATTCAATATGCGAGAATATACCACGACGTTAAATGTAATTTCTTTAATAGAGCCGGCAGGAATACGGCGTCTCTCCACCTGTAGAATTTTTCTTGATTCTTGTTTTGTCACAAGTGTTTTGATTAAGTTTCGTTTTACTGGCAATCGTTGAGACTGGACTAACTTTATTTGTAAGGCGACAAATTTTACGATCCAGCTCGTTACTAGCAAGCCATTAACGACTTTTCCTTGGAATTCAAGACTGAAGTTTACAGAATGGTGCACGCGTAAAAAGAAAAAATATTTACCACAACTAAGGGCCATCTTTCTTCCGGCCGACTTAATCGTCGCTGTAATGTAGTTAAACCAGCAAAACCAATGTTTGATCTAGCTTCGAAATGCACTCAAAATACGACCCCTTTTTGTCAAGTAGCCGGCCTTTTTCGGCGCCTATAACTTTAGTTATTGACTCGTGAGTACGCGTGTTGCCTGTACACATGGTCTAATATGTGTAAACAAACCTTATCCGGTATAAGGCTCTCGAAACGGTATGCTTCATGGAAACTGGTCAACTTAATAACTCGTTAATTTTTAACCTGTGGCCTCTCGCTGGGTTCGCAAAGGCATCGGTTTTTAATTCAATTTCGTGCGCGCCTTAATATCTCTGGAATTTATCTGCCAGCTTTTTAATACCCGGTGGTGAATTTGAGAAAACAATTTACAGCGTTTTATGGTTTGGTGTTTTGTGGTGTTTTGGTATTGAAAATATCTGTATGGATTCTCATATTTAAAAATACTTATATAACGTTTTAAATTATTTATATTCTTGCATTTTAAATTTGTGCTACTTAAAATGCAAAATGGCGGGTTTAAAGTTTTCACCTCAATTTTTAAATATTATTGCGCAATAGCTCATCTTTTTTTGTTCAAATTTTTACAAAACCTAATTGCAACCTTGTGCCGTGTTGTTTTGTCTTGGAAAGTACCGAAAACTATAAAAATGGTGTTTAGCCTATTTTAATCATATGCCTACTGCATTGGGTTGACGTTTAAGTGGTTTTGAACCCGCTATTTGCTTTGCTGTTAGCGCAAAAGATTTTGACATTTTAATAATTTTAATGACGAGTGGAAAAGCTTAGAATGTTTGCTCGAATTTAAGAACGCACGTGGTCGCGATAATTACCGGGATTATGCTTCTGTATTTTTGCTAATTGAACGGTGTTAACGCTACCACGCCCATGCAAGTTGTTGTTAAAGACGCTTAATGATATTTTATCTAAAAACATGTCCGTTTTAAAGAAAAAATTATAGCATAAAAATGATAAGATACGTATTGCCTTATAGCTTTATGTTCTTGGTTAATTTTTGTCTTGAGATTTTTTAAGTAAATATATGTATACAATTGTGTAAATATTTTGATGTATTCATGGTTATTTTTAATTGTTGTATTTTTTATAATGACCTATATTTTACGATACAACTTAATAGAAGTAAACATGTGAAACAACCACGATGTATGCATAGCTGCTGCGAGTAATATATTATGAAATCTGCTCTTAATTTATTTTCTCATTTTGGGGTTTGCCGAGACCAGGTTCATAAACACTTTCTTATTTCGCTTGTTGACTAAGTAATACACTCGGAAGTTAACGCCTTTTGTACTGTACCCTTTAGCACCCACATCGCGCATATCGTAATACGAAACAAACGGCTTGTGAAAATAAGTGTCGGCATAAGGTTACTTTTGGAGTTTAACAGGCTATAAATCGAATTTTATTGCTAAACTTAAGCTTTCAACGCTTGGTCGTTGATTTTTTATGAGTTATATACTTCACCTGATGCTAATAACCTGGTTATTGATTCAATATGGTCGGGTAGTCGTGTAATAAATTACTTCATTCTCTGTAAGGCTTTAAAAGTGTTCGCTCAATTATTTTTTAACAAAAATTAAATTTTAGATAAATTTTATTTTGAACTGTTGAAAAATGTAAACTTAGCAACATAGTGCAGCTATTCTGTCCACAGAGACTGTATAACGATCCCCAAGGTAAATAGGGAACGGTATTAGTTCGTTTTGGCAGGCTTTTTTGATTAGCTTTGGTAATAATCGAATAAAAATAAGCAATTTAGCTATCCCCAGGAACAATTTTAATAGGACCATTTAGCGTACCTAAAACTTATTGGTTAAAAGTCAAATTTTGCAAACAATATATTTGTTAAAGTCGTATGTTTGACATTGAAATTTATAGATTGTGATTAGAATAGTTGCGAAAGAGGATAACCCGCATGTTTGCCTTATCACTTATTATTTAAAATCACATTCTTTACCGATTATGCCACACTGTTTAACCGAGATAGCAGGATGCGATGTGAAGAGGACAACTTACGATCAAACAAACTATAATTGCGTAATGACAGTCGATAGGAGATTGGTTTTTCGAAATCTCAGCTACGCTGTGCCTTTAATTTCTAGGTTTTCCTCAAGATCGTAAACATTGCTGATTACAAACAAATTGTAATTGTTTTTTGCGTAGAGTCTAGACTGCGCAATTACATGTGTTTTTTAATCTATTTCCTTTGTCATTGCTGTTGAAAACAAACAACAATTAAAAAGGATAATTGTAGCCCACTAATAGGCTAACGTTAATTCGGGGGCACTGAACATCTGGTATTACCCGACTACGTAATGTAATACATAGTTAAACGATTGACACGTATTTGTTTAAACAAACAAAGAGTTTAAAAGTGAAGGATTAGATGTTGTTAGGCCGGTAAGTACAACTGGTAAGACCGACGAATTAGCTAGATCGCACGCTCGGCAGTTTGTGTTTGGAATTAGTTTGTCTTAAATTGAAAGTGTTACACTTAACTCATCGATCGTCTATAGCTTTTATTTGTAATCTTTTATCACAATTTTAGCTTTCGAACCAAAATTTGATAATATTTATGCTTTAATATTATGGGTATACCTTAGGAATTTAGGCCAATTCCGCAAGCATGAAGTTAGTGTACTAGCGGTCACGCATTTACTATTCAACCATGTTGTTTGACCATTGCTGTACAAATATTCTATCTTTGTTGAACACAGGCCAAGCGCGTACATACACGCCGAAAAAACACAGGATGTAGTAAGCCACAAGGAAATCGAGTTATTTCGAAAAGTTATCGGAAAAAATTATAAGCGCGTGATTTAATTTCGATGCTTTTATGGCGATGGCTGAATAGCGGCTTCCGTTGCCCGGATAAAATCCTTCCTTTCCTTTCTGGCGAATTTAAAAGGCGTAAAATTACGACTTTCTTCCTGTTAAGCCTTGCACCTGTGACACTTGCCCAGCCAAGCTTGTCACCTAATACTTTAACGCCATAATCCCCATGCCTGGATTTAATCATATACCGCTCGTTTGTGGACGGCCATCAACTAAGAAATAAAACAAAATTTCGGGGTTTAGCAGTTGCCCGCTAATGTGCAATAAAACCAAGGTAGTTTCAGTTCAACGATATCGAATTTTGCAACAGTAGCTATTTATTTTTTGTCAAAATTACCTTTTTTGTTTTGTTAAAGCCTATGTAGGTGTTTTAACGATTTAGTCAAGCCTGGATGAATATAGGTTTAAAAATTTAGTCGGCTTCTTGTTTTAATATTTACATACCTTTCATTTCGTAATAATATGCGACCCCTTGTAGTCGTTAGTATTGCTTATAAGGATGTAACGCTGTCGTAATATACCGGTATAAGGATGTCATTTTCGACCCTTGACAAGTTTAAAACATGAATACCGGCATCTGAGCTATTTCGGGTTAGCTCCATGCCCTTTTGATCTTTTTTGAGGAACGAGTTGGCAAATAGGAAACAGTTTCAGCTGGTCTAATAAATCTAGAAAGGACTGGGCGCGTGTTCACGCCGGTTTTTATTAACGTTGTATTAACACACATCTGTCACCACTTACAGAAATAATTACGATATGATTTCTTATGCGTCCGCATGACTTATTAATTGAATTAAAAGGTGTAAAAACCCCGGATACACGCGCGGATGCCTTTATATTGTAGAACACCGGCTATGACGTCGCTGAAAAGTGATTATGCGCGCAGGTAATATAATTGTCCATTTACAACCGGATCGGAAATAATAAATTTTCGAGCCTCAATTAGCCTCCTTTAAACAAACATGTGTACGAAAATCGCGAGTCGCTCAAGCTATTCACTGCACCGTAAAACAACAAGTATGTATAAATTATTAAAGCGCTTCCGTATATCGCCTATTCACAATTTCATAAATGAGCTGTTGCCCTGCGAAGTGCGCAGGCGTATAGCCCGCCACGGGAATTGTGTTATCGCAAAAATCGAAAACAAAAGATACGTAAAAACCTCTGCGTCATTCTATTTTCCACATATCTCGAGTTGATAAATTCGATTCGGTCTGGGTTTTATTCATTAGTGACGTCATAGAATGGACATTAGAGTGTGCTAATCTCTGTTTACCGCCGGTTAACGTTACGCAAAAATGTGAGGCTTGTCACGTGTTCTGGGAAAACAAAAACTTCCACGCATGGTCTTGACATAAATCACATCTCCTAAAAAGACACAAACCGTTTACACATCCCGTTTATCTATAGCGCAATTTTTAAAACGTAATAAAATAATCTACCGCGCTATTTTGTACCTAAGAAACTTTTGGTTTCAAAGGGTGCTAAAAAAAGTGAAAAATCATGAAAATTACGAATCGATTGATTAAAAATATGGAAACGGGTGTTAAGATTTCGATTTCCGAACTGACGCCGTCGTGTTTGCTTTGCTAGAAACTAAACGAATCTCAATATTGATGAGGCTTATAAATAGAGCAACTAAATACGGGATTCAGTTTAGTTGAGAAAAAGCAGCCTCAACGAAAGAGCCCAGAACAAAAATAATGTGTGAAGGTTGAAAAGGTAACCCAGCGTTCTAGTAACCTTCAAAGTGGAAAGTACTGTAGTTATCATATAGCAAAAAGGTAGTTTTGTCATCCTCGCGTTAAGTTTGGATTTTTTTAGTTTTTTCCGTTGGGAACTTTTAACTTTTATTCTCAGGAATGGTGCTCGATCATTTTGGCTTCGCCAACCGCTCTATTTATATTGAATTGTTTGCCCGATAGTCATTAATCCAGATTTGGGGACAAGTGGTGAATAGCTTGGAGTAGTTTTAATAATCGGACGTCAGTTTCGACAGAACGCCAGTTATTTTTCATTACGTCTATAAAAAATGAATTCCGTTGGCATTTTTCGATAAATTGTCAATACGGTTTCTTAATTTTATTATTTATTTTTTAATCGCTGATGATTATCTAACTCTCGCTGGGGTCAGAGAACCCACGTGTTCATGTTTGGCGATGATGCGGCTGGTCAATATTGAAACTAGTCCCGAGTTGTTGATTAACAAACGAACACAATTCGAAATCGCAGTTTCACGGGGCTTAATTTTTAATGGCAACTCATTAGGCACATGAGATACTTAAACTGTCACAGTTCAAGTTTGATTAATTGAATAAAGTAAATGCACGCGTCGGGAGGTTAAACACTCTAGCTTGGTTTGTTGGTATTGGGTGTTTGTTGTTGATTAATTGATCAGGTAACATCGTTAAATAAGGCGTTTAGAAACCCATTACTCTTGTTCGCCTCCAGTGTTTACTTTTTTAAATAAATCGTCGCGAAGTTAAACCCCTATATTAGCGGCGTCTTCGCAGCGAAAACATGGCCAGAAAAATGGAAACAATATCGTAAAATCACACTCACCTTTCTCTGTTTGCTTTTTTCGCGTTGCTCTCTTTTTAAACTCTCGCTTTAGCTTACGACGACCGGTCTATATGTTCGCGGTCGTATATTTTTGTTGAACCGGATGTATTGAGAGTATAGGAGGTGAAGCTAGCCTAAAGGGAATTACTTGAGGCTTGCCTTCATAGCAAACTGCGCTGTTTGTCCCGCTCTCAGTTTGCCGTGTGTGTGTGTGTTTATCCGTTCTGCCTTCCGTACGTCCGCTCTTCTTCCGATTTGTTATCTCGCGCTCATCTCCTTCTTTCTCTTTTCTTTTCCGCTTATTCTCTCGCATTCTCCGCGTCGACTTGCCGTAGGCAAATACCTCTTAAGCGCGCTTTTCGCGGGTCAGTGGCAAACGCGCTGGCTCCGGATAAGCGAAAAAGGAAACGCAGTGACAGCGGGTTGGAAAATACAAATACGTCCCCTCATTCAATCAAGCCAAACTACTTTGCCACAGGGCGTCGCAAGGCCGATTAAAATACATCGGGACTTGAGAGTTTGGTCTGCGAGGAACTGAATGCCGAGCAGCGGCGAATAGCAAAAAAACAGAGTCGGTCTTTAGTTTTAAAAACTAAAAAGACTGATAATTCAACAAGGAATTAAATATTTTTATTTCTTTTACAGATTCAAATAGGTTTTTAATAATGAATTTAAAAATTATTTAAAATTGTTCCGTGGAAAATTGATTTTACGTTTGGACATAAGCATCAGTTGATTGGACTATTTTGAATTAAAATTTCTTTTTAAAGAAATTTGCAACACGTTTAAAAGCAAGCAATTCGAATCAGTACAAAAACAAAAAGTTTGTTATTTTACAAACATTTATTGAGTAAATGCGTTTTTATATGTCTTACAGTACTGTAGTAAAAAATATACTTGATATAGTCATATAGGTATATCCACGTGCATATGCTTGCGCATGCCCAAATGTAGTATATAGGCCGTATCTAGCGTCGATCGAACTATTTTTGTGAATCGAGGTTTCGAGTTGGTGATTAGGCGACGGCAGCGTAACCATACTGCAGCGGTGATTCACAAACAAGTTTAGGATGTGGCCAGCTTTGCACAACAAACAGAGCCAGACAGTCATTTCTATTACGACCATAAGAAACGGTTGCGCAACAATGTATGCGCTCGGTTAACGAGCAAGCATCGTTTTATGGTGTAAGTGATTAAGGTATCCTGCAGACGTCAAGCATCGTTTTATGGTGTAAGTGATTAAGGTATCCTGCAGACGTCAGTGGTTTAGGTAAACAGGGCTTAGTAAATTTTCTAGCACGTGCTTTTTGCTTCTAAATTATACTATCTACTTTACAGGCTAAATTATACTTTTTTTGGCATTATGTTAACATGCATACGCGAGGTGCTAAATTATTTCTTTGTTTAAAAATGTTAAAAAACAAGAAAATTAAGTATTTTGGGTTATGATAGGGATTGAGTAAAGCGGTGTAGATTGTCGCGATACGCCGGGATTACGGTCTCAGATTGCGGCCAATTCGCAAAATCGTCTCCGGCCTTCGGTATTAGACGACAGTTAGCGCGTTGCAAATGACATTTCCTACAGGGCATCCGATATATTAAAACAGATCAGATGTCAAGTTAGAATTTCCACTTTTGACGTCATTTGAAAAATAGAAATCAGATAAAACAGATTATATTTGAGAAAATCGATCGAGTATACGATATCGGCTTCCTCTTATTATAAATTGTTAATTTTTTAAAATTCAAAAATACGGCGTGTATAAAAATTAGATTGCAAATAAAAGTAATAAATAATTTCTTTGTAAGACAACTTTAAGGCATGTGCGCATTTTTATTTTCGGTAAAAAACAAAAACACTAAAACTAATTAAAAATTTTATCAAAAATCACCCGTGAAAAAATAAAACATTTTGTTATTTTTTTATGTACACATAATAGCCCCTCCCTAATTATTATCACCGGACTCGCACTTGTAAGCATTGTGCTTCTTATAATTAGATGCACCTTTTTTAATAAAAACTTCGCTTTTTTATTAGACAAATTTTTTTATACGGTAAAACCTATTTCTATTTAAACTCAACACTCATCGCGGTTAAAACTTTATATTGATTTATTCAACCGCTAAAAATTAATTTAAAGTTTATTAAAATGAATCTGATTACTCTACGGAAATGCGCTGCTTATTAATTGTAAAAATTACCGGTTTATCTTCCTTCGTTTTTGATGGATAAATAATCTAATTGTGTTATTAGGCATTATTAATTTTTTGGTTACAAATTAAAAAAATCGCAAAATACGGACTTTTTGCCACGAACTATATTTGAATTAAATTTGCTTAATTTTGTTATAAATTTTTAATTAAAATTTTTGATCTTATGTTAACGGATATTTTAATGCAAAATATGTGGTTTGCAAAATAAGTGAAAGGAATTTGCGCCGTGGAAAAAATTAATTTAAGTCGCGAAATTCTTCCGCTGTTTTGATCGTGGCCCCGCTTATTAACGTATGAGCGTGTACTTGGCACTATAGCACTTCAAAGTTGGTTTTCAAATGATTTTTTCTACAATAGTTAACCTTTTTTAACTTCTACCTTCGGTTATGTTTAAAAGAAAGTGCATGTGAGCCGTGTGCTTTATTAATATAGCACAGCACCATATCGGAAGAACGTAGTAAATATAATACTCTGGTGTATTTATAACAAAGTCAGGGGGCTATGATAGCAAGTAATAGAACAATTTAATTAATACGACTTTATTGGATATCGTGAGTGTAATATGTTATTGGACTTTTTTATTGCGAGTTAAATGAGAGCCCGCGCTGGTGATTGACCTCATCTGCGCCGCGTCATATCCGAAATGTGTTTATTTACGTCACAATAAACTCGAACGGCGACAAAGTGGAATCGTAAAATCTTGCCTCGATAATGAATTACAATGGGCGAGCCGCGGCCGCTCGTTTTTCAGTCGAATTTTATTGCCCTTGCTTTTAATTGCGGAAGGACCGAAAGCTAGAAACAAACATGTGCATAATGTTTGTAAAGAAAATAGATATCGTGCGGACGACTTTATTTTTAGGACTGTTACTTAGTGTGTAATTTGGCCTTTAAAAACTAGCCATTCCGAGTCACGCTATGTTGTGTTTGAAGTCCTATGTGTTTATGATGCGACATTATGTTAAAGAACGAAATCAGGTGAAATGATAGGCTGCAGCGCACCATATCCCTTATTACACCTTTTACGGGCATGAACACAGAAAACGGGCGGAAGGTCTATATATTATGTAATAAAGATTACCAATATAACTTACTAATGGTCATTTTACATTAGGTCAATAGTAATTCTATGTAAATTTGCAATGCGTGTTTCGGCGAAAGTTAATTTAATAGGTTTATTAATAAACCTGCGTGTTGTCCAACTTACCGGACGCTTGTAGGAAGATCGTGATAAGATAACATGTAATCACGGCCACGTTTTACTTTGCGTCCGGTCTAAACTACGGCCTATGTAAAAGAGGGCGGACGTTGGTTAATATCATGCTACACGGCGCTGATAAGTGGCACTGATACGCGTAATCATATTCATTGGCTGAAACCCACGCCATTTTAGGAATTCGGGCGAAAGTTTCAGGTTTGTTATTACCACGTGACTCCAGGCTTATCACACGCCAAGCGCGGGTATAATAATGCACTCCATTGCATGTAAACCCTTACCCAGTTAGCTGCTTAGAAGGCTAGAAAACATTTCGTGTCAGACAGATTGACCTTTGAAGGCGCGGAACTCCCGACTCGGAAAACAAAAACCACCGTGCAGTCGAGCGCCGCAAATTCATCTTCAGTGTTTCAAAGGAAACAAATTAAAATTAAGTTCGCGGCTTCGAGTATCCGAGAAACAAGTCGAACCAGCGCGGTCCCTCCGCCGCACTGATATACGTGTGTGGCCAGCTCTGTGGTTTACTTATGTTTGTTGACGGAGTTTTGACATAAGCAATTTTGCTAATGCTCGGCAGCTAGTGAAGCGCAGTAATTACATATTTAAGGCCCTACTTAGATATTCCATAGTGCTAGTTCATCCCGTCGTAAACACATAGGTAACTCAAGAGCAGGATTGGAATGCCTCTAAAGTGGGTATACCGTATGCAAGAGGCTTAATTACTTTAACCTTCGAATCGTCTCTAATACTTGCGGGTGAGCTGACTTTTGGACCGCGCGTTTTGACACTTTTCCGCCGCAAGTGGCTAAGTTTAAGCGCTCGGGATTTCCAATCTCACGTCAATCATAATTGGGTTGCGTCTACGCGACGTCGACAGCCAATGGTATATCACTAGATTTTAAAATGCACTAACGAAATATTAAACGCATATAGGCCAATTCGCACGCCTTTTGGCTCCTAGTTAACTCTACTTATTTTAGCGCGCGGCTGCAGATAAATGTTATCAAAATATAAACAAATATTTAATCCTCGCATTTAGTTTCTGGCGAGTTTTCTCGGCTTCGAGGCCTGCAATTTAAATGCGTTTTGCAAATGTTGCAAATTGAGGAAAACAGCTAATTCTTTGTTTAGTTAACAAACAATACCACGTCGTTTCATTGTCCAGTGCGTCGGACAATGGATTTAGCGATGACAATGCCCGCATTGTTACATCGGCGTCCGCTCGTTTGATGAGGGGTTCGAAGTGGGACAAATTATAATTGTTGCGACCCTGTCGTGATTGCCGTGTCGCTTATCTAGCCGCGATCTCACGCGGATCTGACAGGTGTCAGGAGTCGATGGCCGATATGACGTCACAACGGAAGAGCGAGGGGTAACTTGCATGCTTTCAAAGGGTTTCGTCATTGTTCGTCGACGATAAGGGTGTAACGCTGAGATATAGAAACATGCGCGCGTCCGAGGCTTTGCCCTTCATGGTTACCGACCCTTTTTCACATTAGGAATAAAAACCAGCAGGCTCGAACTGCAGCGACTCAATCTTGTAACTGAGCGTGTTTTTGAAAGGTCGTCGAGCACTGGCGTCGTGGCATTTACGGTCGCTGATAATCTTTTCCGAGTTAAAGAGATTAGAAAAATCCACCGTAGCTTAAAGGCAGTCGGTTTAACTGAAGGCAAGCGAGCGCCGTCTAATTGGAAGAGTTAAAAGTATGCGGCTAAATCGACAAGCCATAGCGTAGCCTTGCTTGTTTATATCTATTTTGAGCAGGCATTTTGGAAAGGAAGGTCATATAATCCGCGCGTCAATTTCCGGAATATAGAGCTTTGGCGCAAAGTGAGATTTTATCTTTTGTCTGTTAAGCTTTAGCAGCAACGAATTAAAAAATGATATAGCTTCACAGGGCAGTATTTAAATTGTTATTGTTGCATTGCGGCAAATATAAAATAATAATTTGTTTACAGACAATGCGAAAGTAGAAATTAGTTTAACGAATAAGTGAAAAAGTGTGATTTGTAAAGCGGTTAGACAATAGGAAGTTGCAACTATGTGCGAATTTAAAAATGTTCTCGAAAATTCAATGGCGATGTTTTGTATAGGTTAAATGGAAACTTGACAGGATATGGTGGTCGTTTTGTATAGGAATGCCTTAAGAGACAAACGGTCTAATCCACGCCATTTCGACTTATTGTCGTGCACCGTGCGTTAGCGCATGTACCGCCCAGGGCTAAACAGTGTGTGTACGGCGCGCTCAAAAACTAATTCAACATGGCGCTCATCTCCGCTATTGCGTGCACTACGACCGTGTCTATTTATTTGTGTGTCCGTTTATACTTCCGACATATTCGACACTTACCTGAGCTAAGCTGTGTTCGAGTTTGCCGAGTCGGTCGTAATTCGGTTACCCGTAGAAAACGTGACCGCAAATCGGATCGAGCCTAATGCGGACAACCTAGCGTAATTAAAATTAGCTTTGCTTTAATTTGAAAGCCGCAAACAGCTACCGAAATATTTTTCTGGGTAATATTAGAGCGAGGTTTCGAGTGTTTCGGCTCAGAATGTATCAGCTGCGAGCGCTTCTTGAATTGTTACTTGCTGACCCAGTTACTTAGAAGTGATAGAATGTAGGGAATTAGTGTCAGAGAGTTTTCAAACAGTCATATAATATTTCTTTCTCTATGAGAAAGATAGAACTGTAATAAATGTGTTATATTTTTAAGAAGTTTTTTTCTAAATGCTAACCATATTTTATTATTTTACAGAATACTTAAGATTTACTAAATAAAATTAAGATATCGCTAGCCCTGTGGATTGCGATTATTATTAGCCCGAGGAACTATATTTTTCCCGTTCCAGTCGAAGAAATTGAACCACAGAGAACTATTTTGTTTGACGATGATACGATATTAAAACGTGGAACAAACCAAACACAAAAATTATGTTCAGATCGAGAACTTCGTCTACCACTACACCAAGCAACAATCCCAGCGAGGTACCATCGCTGCTATCGCCGATTTCATCAAGAAACAGGGCGATAGAAAATGATTACACCGAACATCCTGCTACTTTTCGACCGGCGTCAGCACCCACAGTACAAAGCGTGCTAAGTAGGGAACCCAGGCTTCACACCGAAAGACTTTTGGGTCGTGATTCTACCAGAAACGAGACGCGCCACCAAAGAAGTCATAGCCAGGATCGTCATATTAGACCGTGTAAGCATCACCATCGCCACGGGGACGGGGTAACCCGATCCCGGCGACATTGTATGCCACTTCCCCTTCCAGGCCAGGCAGCCCGAGTTACAGCTTCAACCACGTCCCTACCTTCCTATCTTGTAACTCGAGAGAGGGCAAGTAATCGTTTGGAGGGTCCAACCGATCCCATGCTCCCTCCACGATCTTACCCTTCAACTATCGGACATATTCCATCAAGAAGAGGGTCTAGACCCGCCGCACCTTTACCCATCGACATGGCAGTGACACCAATTCCCGAAAACCCCGATATGCCCCCTGAAAGACCTCCTCCCCCGGCACAAGATGCTGTAGCCACCAGGTTGCGAATGCACAGTGTCGACATTCCTGCTCGAACCAGTCAGCCTAGATCAAGGTTAACCTCTACTGCCTCAGATCAAGTTATAATGTCTCAGCCACTTCATTGTATGAGGCAAGGTACCCCGCCTGTTTTACCTAACAACAACCTACCCAAAAAGGACTTAATTGTGGATTTAAAAGCCGATAAACTGACCCAAACGAGAACAATGTCAGAAGAAAAATTAGACAAATCCCTTTCCACTGTAACCAAGCCAAGCTCATTAAAAAAGAACTCCGAGCTGGAACCAATGTTGCGGAACGACGATGACGATCACGTGATTGGACCCGGCGACGCAGACTCGAGAGGAAAACCCGGCGATCACAATTATCCCTGTCCCAGGTGTGGAAAGTGCATGTGCCCCAGGTGTCAAGGCCACAACTCTTCAACGGCGGTTCCTCAACAAACATCCCACTGCTGGATGTGCAATCACCGTTGTTTGTGCGACGTCAAGTCGTGCATTGAATACGGCACTTGTATATGTGTAGCACGTGCTTGCTTCTACCATTGTACCAATTACGAGGACGACGAATCACCCACCGACAAACCGTGCTCATGCCGGGGAACGGATTGTTGTATTCGATGGACAGCGTTGGGCGCACTTTCAGTTGTTCTACCTTGCCTCATGTGCTATCCGGTCGCCAGTGGTTGCCTAAAAGCATGCAAGGCGTGTGCCGACTGCGTAAGACCTGGTTGTAGATGTAAAGAGTCTTACAGATGACGTCACGGCAAACTGGTTTACCGAACCGCGTCTTAAGCATGTTAACCAAGAGGAGTTTCAAAGGACTCGATTCCAGAGAGCCTAACTAGCGCGAGGAAGCTAATAGGGGATGTCCCAAACGAGAGAAGATTGGGACGTAGACATTGTTCTGGAATATACCCGCGATACCTCCATTGCCCGTTTTATTTGTAGTAACGTTATTGCATTTCTTGTTTTTTTTCTTTTACCTCTTTTATAGTCTTTCCAGACTATTAACATTTGGCTCAAATTACAAAAATTGAGCGGACCCTTAGTCGGTTTAATTATGCATCACTTTTTACCAGTAAAACAACAGAAAACGTCCATCGTTTCACCGCAGGAAATACTGTATTGACGACAAGGCAACAATCGTTGCTAGCTAACTTGTGTCTGCCTGCCACATCTTATATAACTGCCAGCACCAGTAGAGTGCGATCGAGTTAAATTTAATCAAATCTTTGCCCCCGAATACCACCATCAAGTTTTCTGTTAAAGAGAGAATGCTTTTAAATCTATTTTTCGTTTGCTTTATTTTTGTACTGAATCTACAAACCACAAAGTTCTTTGTTTTGTTTATTTATTTTCAATGATATTGTTGCCTTTGAACTCCTGCTATGCATCAAAGCGGTGCTATCTTTAACGAAGTATATCTCTGGTTTATTTACCAAGGTTTTAAAGGAAATAAAAATCCGACATCAAAACTTTACATTTCATTTTTTATTTGAAACTCTTTATAGATTTTATTTTTTTTTTCTTATTTTAAGGAAATTCTTAATTTGTTTTGAAGTCTATTTTTGTTTTGATTATTTTTATTTTCTGTTTTCGATATTTTTTCAATCTTTTTGTTTATTACGTTTCTAGTTTCTTCTGTACATTAATTATCTCGCCTTATTATTTATGTGTTCAAAATTAGAAACCCAATTTAAACAAGGTTTCAGATCTAGTAATAGTTTACCCACGGGATTTTTCGCTATCTCTTATTTATTACTTTTTATATTTAGTACCGTTATTTTTAAACTTCTTGATATTCAAAATGATTTCTACATTTCATAATATTTGTGGTAGATATTTAGCCCATTCTTAGATTGCTTTCAAAACCTAAAACGACGAACCTGCTTTTTTGAAATTAAAAAAAAAAAACGATTCTGTAATAATCAAATAATATAGTTTCTTATTTTTATGACGACTTTGAAATAGTTTCGGTTGGCCTTTTATGGAAAACCAAAAATACACAAAAGATATAAAAAATATATTTGTATTTATTTTGATTAGCAAATATACTTTTAATAAAGGGCAGTATAACAGTCTTGAAGCTAGAAATATAATATAAAAAATTAACAAGATAAATATGTAAAGTTATAGTAGTTAGGGTTATAAAACATCATAAACTTTTTAACAAAATATAAATCAATAATTGGTAAAACTAATTTTTAACTTGTCAAACTAGGTACCATTGAGGTGTATAACTAAAACTAAAACAAAAGATTGCTGTGATGTAACAATGGTTAGCTCGGCACAGTGTTAAGTCAGCTGTCTGCTGAAGTGTTTTGTTTTGCCATTCACTATTTAATGGCCGATGCGTTACGTAAACTACGCTGTCGTTTTTCAGTTGCAAAATAGTAATGCATTTGCGTCACGGCAGGGTACTTGTAGTTCAATTTTTCTACCAACTTCCGCCACGAGTGATAACAAGTACTTGCCATGATTGCCAATTAAAAAGTACCAAAGAGTGTGCTCTTCCACGACTATTACTATATATAATACGGGCAAAGTACATGCAGTTAAGTACCAAGATATTGCTGTACCGGTTTAACGCGAATGGAATTACCTTGTTTAGCATTTGATTGATGAAAGTCGAAGGTTTTAATAAGATTACTTGCATCATCAAAGCGCCGTTTTTTGAACTCATTGCCGGTTGTCCATTAGTTTTGTTGCTTGCTTATTTACTTTACCTTTAATTAAACTCTGACGTAATCATTTGCCCCCTAGTCCAGAGTTCCAGCTGTCCAAATTGGTCCACACGTTCCCCGCATAACAAAGCAAGCAGCTATTTATAACGACGTTGCCATACGTCAATCGCTCAATTCCTTGTTTCCAACAAGCCTAAATTTAAACCTGGTTCCAGAGAGGCGGGGCGATAAAGTTAAAGTCCTGATTTGCATCGCATATTGAAATGGCGCAAACGCGAATGGGCCATTGAGTGCGCGTTTTGAGACATCGTATTGATACGAATGCGTTTGATCGCTTCCTCAGCTTTACTCTCCCTTATTCTGGCATGCAATAAGCAATCGGGTCGGAAATAACTGCTCGCTGACGCAAACAGCAAAAGGTGAATTGCAAATCATGACTGCATCGTGCCGGTTATCATAGGACAACAATAGTTCAATGGACCCACTGTTTTTATAAGAACAATTAGGATATTGACCGAGTTTCAATGTCTCGGTTAGTTTGTTGAATGTCCCTTGATTTACAAGAGGAAGGGCGTGCTGTGCGTTGATCTAATTTCGTCCATTCGAAGCTTGTCTAAATCAGATTGACGTTTTTTAAACGTGTAATCCTTGGTGGTAGATTAAGGTTTTAACATCGGAACAGCCTGCCCAACCCTATAGCGACTATAAGCTACAGTTGCTGTTAAAGTCTGATGTGGCTTTCTATTATGTGATGAACTCATCTACTTGTTGCTTAATAAGTCATGTATGTTTGAGGTTAAACAAGGTGTTATAAATGCTGTACATTTTTGTGTTACATGTGTTTTAATGTCACAATGCTTTAGAGGTTGTTAACACAAGATTTAAAAAAATATATTCTGTTAACTTAGTAATAGAATACCTGCCAAAACATTGTTTTATTTAACACAACTCGTTTAAGAATAGGGAGTGCAATATGCTGGAAAATAATAAAAGACAATGCCAACTGGAATTTACATTGTTCTGCAAATATAGAGAATTAAGTAATTGACTTCAAGACTATAGAAGCAGCCAAATCCCATAAATATTTGAACAAAAGCTGCCAAGTTCGTATTGATTGTGGCAATAACATTATGCCAAATTCCTTAAACCCTTACGCGTCACAAACCTATGCTTTACCTCTTGGCTCGGTGGCATAAGGTTAAATGACCGACAAACAAGGTTTTAGAAGCGACTTTAGCTCAAATCTTTGCATACACAAGCACAAGCGATAGAGAAGGCTCTGCTGTACAGCGGTCCGGAAAATCTCAAGTTCCAGCGATCGAGAATTCCACGAGTACTTGACCAACAAAGGATCTTACAGGAAACCCTTAAGAGCCACAACTCCCGTTTACAATTAATTTCGACGACTCGAGGAGTCGACGAAAAGCTCTTACGTTATGAGGACTCCTGTTATTTTCATAGGGCCTTGTGTGCTATAGATTATTAATAGCGCGGAGTGGTCTTAGTCATCGCAGACCGCAGAAAGTGGCAAATAATATTTTCCCCAAATTAATTGACTTTAGGTTGTTTTGAATGTTTTAAATGGTCACGCTAATTAAACACGAAATGTCAAGATGTAAATGGCTCACAACACCATTTCAACCTTTTCTGTTCTTTTTTTTTCCGTTTAACTCATTGTAATTTTTTAAAGGCCATTATCGATTGAAATACAATTTAACACGAGTTTTGATGTGACTTGACCAATATTGTTATGCATTATTTTATTTTAAAAAGCGACTTCTTGATTTTAGAAAAGATCGATCACAATTCGATTCAGCAGTGGACACAAGCTTTAATCGACTGCAATTTCCTCTTATTTTATCGCCGCGTAGGCTAAGTTAAATTCAGTAACACAAAGCCGGGCATTGTTCGCAGTATAGGTGCTGTGCATTGCTTAAATGTAGGCACTCGGTTACAACGATGTGGCGCCTTGCTTTTGTAATTATATCCACCGGTTTGCGTATAACACTTAAAAATCTCACACCGGTAGAGCAAAATTGTTTGCTGCAGTTCGGTATTGTCATTGCTGTGGTATTACCATTTAAGTAGTGGTCAACTTAAGCTACTTATATCCGCCATGCATTTTCGGCTATATGAGTTTAAACTTCACAAAACAATTTCGGTCATTGATTTGTTAGGTTAAAACAGAACGTGGCTAATAAGCAGTATTTTGGAATATGTAAGTTAACTTTAAGAAAGCACCTATTCGTGCACGAAACAGTGAAATATTTTCCCAATAAAAGCGGGTTTACACAATCTAATTTCTACTTTTACCTGGACATTAACAAGCAAAATCGTGTCACTAAACCGTCACTTAAAGTAGGCTAATTCTAGATGCACCAACGTTAATGAAACAGGGATATTTTGCCCGTTTTAGCCACACGCAATGGAAAAACTAATAGAAGGTTATCAGGTTGAAATATTTGCAGGACATATTTTTACATAACTAAAACGGAAGCACGGTGAAACGAGGCATAGGTAAATCCAGAAGCGATGCGATAGTTACCTTTGCCAGTAAATTACACGATACAAACCATAAGGAAGTAACAAGTTTGGGGAATTGGAATTTGAACCCGAAATCCAGATAAATACAAACATTTTGCGCAGTACGTCGTATTTTCGTTTCCTTATTATGGTTATTAATATATATCCTGCTGTTAAGTCTGATCCAGCAAAACCAGCAGCCGTATTTTACCTTCAACCTTTAACATACAGGCCACTTATTGCCTTTATGTAGAATCTATTCAAAGAGTGATTGACAGAGAGTTAATTTTTTAAAGTGTATTGGTCTGTATTAAACTTCAAGCAAATGCCTTAATAGGTATTACCGAAAGCTTAAACGTGTATTGGTGCAGTTTAAAATTAAAACGCGTGTGATATGTTGAGAATCTTGAGCAATGCATTTTTAACGGCGCCATAAGCCCCTTAAGAACCTCTTCTAAAATGTGTCCAATAGACATAAAATCCTAAATCTTACTATTCGATCGCATTTACTTAGCTGCAAAACTAAATAAATATTTAGTGTCGGAGTATCCAATTTCGTTTGAACCCCCATAAAATTAACCCCAAGCTCCGCAAGGTCACGCCGGGGTCCTTAAATAAACGGTTGCGAGTCTACGCTTGGGTGACCATCGCGTTTATCCAGGTTTGTGTTTGTATGGGGCTAAGGTGGGGTTGGGTTACTAAACTCATCCAAACCGTTTGCTTTGTTTTTGTTTCGCGCAGGAAACGAAAAGATAAGAAGATCACATTTTGTTGATATCAAATCAAAATTAAGCTAAACCCATTGTGGGGTTAACTTAAACCCATTTTATTTTATTTAAACAAGTTAAGTGACGTTTATAAGAAAATTTTTATTTGTTTTAGAACACAATTAATAATAATTTTTTGTTTGAGTTTAAATTTATTTGGATGAGATTTGTGAATTTTAAAATTTCTCTGATTTTTTTAACCAAACTATATTTATAACCCAGTTATTTTTCCTAGCCTAATCCTTATCATCTATTGTTTTGAATTGTGTTAATATCTTAAACATTCAACCCTATAGCAAAATTGGGCACAAAACTTTATGGAATTAAATATTTAAATTAGCCGACTCTAAAAGTAAAAGGTTTCCCGTTTACAATTATCCGCGGGCTAAAATAACTCAATAAAATATCACGGGTATTTAGTTGGTGTGATTTTAAAACGGAAAACTGTTCACACCGTAAATATAAAAACACAATTTAAGTATATAAGTAAATGATTAGATGCTAAATATATTTAAGCTTCTTCTTTTAAGTCCAATTTTTTTTTGTTAATTTAAAAACTAAAATTGCAATCTACTTATATATAGTGTAAGAATAATACATAATGATCATTCTGTATGCCAATAAACTATGAATTAATGCTGTTTTATTCATTGTTCCTATGTTGTAATGTACAATAACCGCAGTACATATGTATTTGAAATATTGTAAATAAATGGCATGATATCGTGTATGTTATATGGTAGCTTACCTAACTTCCAAGACACGTTTTAAAATAATCCTATTGTTCTATATATTAAAATTATTGTCAGATTGAACCGAGTTTAAATTTGGGTTAAAAGGTTCACGATTTTGGGTTCAGTTTTTTAAGGAGAAGAACAATTCATTAATTTTTTTTTTCTTTCTAAATTTTAAATTTTTTTTCAATAAACATTTTTTTTAATTTTATTTTATTAATATTAACTTAGTTGTATACAATTTTTTAATCTGAAAAAAAATGTTTGGCTATATTAATTTTAATTAAAAAATCCATACAGTCTGCTAATTGTTTAAATGTCGTTCATGTTAAATCTAAAAAGTAAACCTTAATCTAAATGTTAAAATTCACATGTATTTGGGGTTGAAATTAGTTTAAAAAAAGTATTTTTGTAACACTCTGTGGTTAGAACTTTTTATGAGTTATGTAGTTTTGATTTAACATGCAAGAACACTATTTTTATAATTATTTTTAGACGAAAAAAAATTTAACACAACATATGCAATTTATTATTTGTTTTTTAGGTGCTTAAAATAGTATCTTAGCGTACATAGAATTTATTAATTAAATGAAATATTAAAAAGGAGTGTTGAAATTATTTTTTTTGATAAAAACATATTTTGTGAATTTGTATTAGTTTTTATTTGCCAAAATATCGGTTAATAAATTTTCGAATGTTTTCGCTTTGTTTTCATGTTTACGGCATCAGCATAACCGACTTCCTATTAAACTGTCGCGTTTTGCGAAATTTACCCCTTTGCCTACAAGCGGCACACAAAACGTGGTTATTTTACTTACATTCTTTCGGCGAAGGAGTTGAAAGGGTTGCTGACATGTTTGTTTCTAGTGTGTAATACGGAAAACTGTCTAATCGGATACGTTCGGAGCGTCTGAAAATCTATTATACCAACAATTCAAGGCGGCTATTATGACCTACCTATCTACCCATTGTTTCCCGTACAATACAATGCATATACAAATTAGAACATAGAGGGCAGAAATTCTTAACGGGTAATAAAATAATTATAACCTAATCGGTTTTGGATCTCAAAATATCGGTTTTTGATAGGTGTGCTTCACAAACAAAAGTAATTTCATTATTTATTAAAACCCGGTAATGTCTTGGTATAAAAATAGCGCCGTAACCGACAATTTCGAACCTTTGGCGTTGCGGGACCTCTTTCTGATTGGAAAATCATGAATAATAGATTTAAGATCCTACACCGTTTCCTTTTTAATAATTGATGTTATTCCGGAGTGTATATACCGGTAACATTATGACCCTTGATTGGCATTAGCTGTAGGCTGTTATTGGAATTCCTATCTGTTCCTATATAGAAAGCATTAAATATATTTGCATATAGGCTTCAAATTGATTTATTTTTACGACCAATTTTAGAGAAATTTTTAAATTTAAAATTGTTTTTACAAATATTTATAAAATGTTTTTTTTTAAATTTTTTGTGTGATGTGTAAAGTTTTTTTTTTTGTGAGAATTGAAACTTTAAATATTTTCGATCACGTCATGAATTTTTAAATATTACAATTAAAAAAATAAATTGCCCTTTATAATCAAACCTCGTCACAAAGTATGTGAAAGGCCCTAGGCTAGAAAGGATATAATTGTGTAATTTTCTAATTATCTGTTTATGTTTTTGTTTTTCTTCGGAAGGCATCATCTCTAAGTCGTTGTCGTATACACGTAACAATCGAAGATAAACACTCGTTTGTGACGTAATAAAGAGCGCCGACGCAAGCTCGCAATTAGACGCGCGCATTTGAGTCTTTTCGTTTTAAAACCGCGGGGGCTGTTTAAATGAAAACGACCCTTTTCCTGTAGTGGTATTTTCGGAAAAATCACCAACAAAGTTGGTATATTACCTGTCCATTTTTTGCTTAAAAATATCGCATTTTTGCCTTTAATTGCTGTCAACAATTTTCGTATTATTTGCAAAGATTTTTTTCTAAATTTGGAAAAATGCGGTTTAACATTTACGCGTCGGATTTACTTCGGTTCAATTATGTTTGATTGTTGATATTTTGAGACCTTTATCGACAGCCCATCGCAGCAATAAACGCGTTCTATGCTAGGCTCCTTTATTTTGGGCGATTTTTTCGTACCGGTAATAACGGGGGCTTGGGTATCAGACCGGTAAATACGGATAGCTAAACAATCAAGTGAAAATAAACCACTTATGGTCGAGTAATAATTGAGGCGGTTTCGTTTACGTAAAGCAATTTAAATTGCGTCTACGCCAAGGCAAATCGCAATGACAGCGCACATTTTTCTGGAAAGATTCCTGAAAAGTTTTCGATTAAAATACCGCTAGCCCTAATAAAACAAACCATTGGCCAGGGACTTTAACTTAAAATAAAAAAATTCTGAAAAAGTTCATTTTTTGTTACCGCCTTAATTTCAAATGTCTTTTAAGCAATACATTTACGTTTGATCACTTTGCAAAAACTGTTTACCTCAAGCACACCTACAAAAACAAATCGCACAATAGTTTGTAAAAGTAATTAATCAAAGAGATATATATCGTTTATAGCCTGGCTTAAAAGATGGGCACGATAAAAAATTCTATTGATGTTTCGCCATATTTTTGATAAGAATTTGATTTAAATCTTGAAAAGAAATACGTTGTTAATAAGGATGAATAATAAAAAGCCATGAATAACCAACCCAAACTGACAGGCTCTGCCAATACCATAAAGCCATTGTGTTATTACGGAAAGCTTACTAACCACTACGTAGTAGATACCCTATACACGGTGATACATTATTTAAATACATAGATTACGTTAAAGTATTAATCCCACGACATTTTAACGCAAATTCTTAAGGTGTCGTCGTATTAAAATGTTGTCTAACTTTGCGTATACACGCCGGGCTTATATTTGATAAGGATCTTATTTAAGAATAGCTGTTTCAAATCACTGAAAGTTGACTGTAAATTTCAATCATGTCTTTGCTCACACTTTGAGAGATTTTAGGAGATAAATAAAGGTCAAAATTACATCCGCTGATGGCAGATAAGAAACTATCCATTCTGCTTGAAATAGTTAAAATAATTTTCTCTCGCAAAAACTTTTTGGTAAAATCGTAGAACTTTAATTGGAGATCGCTACCGCCCCTGGCGGGTAAAAATTTATAAGTAACATTTAAAAATGTCGTTAAAAGATTTCGAAACCTTAAACCAAGATTAAGGAAAAATTGTTAAACCCAACTCTAACAACAACATATATGTTAGCTAAGGCATTTTTGGTTTACATTTAAAAATCAAATTCCGTAAGTGTTAAGCGTTTTAATCTAAACCCAGTACGAAGAATGCCACCTGCACCGCCGACAGAAACTTATCAACGAAGTACGGTTTAGTAATAACCTCCTTTTCCCCCCGGAAATCGGACCCGTGTGTTTCTATACAAGGTAAGTGATGCGTTTACAGGATTTCTATTCAAGCATACCATTCGAGCCTAACTGTACAATTGTGACTTCATAACAAAGGGTATGTGACGTCAGTTTGCGGTCGCTACTTGTCTAAAATCCTAGGAATTATACCCTTATGTCTGTAAACAGGAAAAAGTATATGGGTCTAATATTAAAGAGGTATTGTATAAATTCAGTCATGGCGTTATTATCCACAAGTTATTTGCAAACGTATCGAGTTTTCCATCGTCAGATTATTTTCTAATAACGTTCAAGTTAGGCTTGGGTGCTGACAGATGCAACAAATTTTTCTATGAGCTGGACCTACTTGTCAATGCGCAAAAATGGCCTCGGTATTTAATGGCTTAATTAAAACCAATTTGCTTTTCTTTGAAATTTTCCTTAAGCAAAACTACTTTCGTCCCTCAACTTTTCTACACTTTTTAATGGTTTTGTGCATTTTAAATTTGTTTTAACTAGTAATGTAGCAAGCATAAACTTTTGTTTAATTTTCAGTATATACTTTATTATTTTTAGAATATTTTATGTAAGTGTTTGTTAGGGTATACATAAAATAGAAGTTAGTTAATGTACTAGTGGTTAATATAGGCTTGGCCCTGTGTTGAACTACTAAAGCATAGTTCACTATTATGCTTAGCTTAGATTGATATCACATTTTGTGGTTTCTACACTTATTTTTGGGCGAAAATGTTATTAGTTTTGTAATGTAACATTAATGAAAGCTACATCCTGATATGTCACTAATCTTTTTGAACTCATGGCTTATTCTCGTGATTTGGATTAGATGTTAAGATATATTATGAGTCACAAACCGTAATGTTTGAGTGTGTAATGCAGCGATTTTCTTAAATTCAAGTGCTCACTGCCGATTGTCCGCTGTAATTATTCGAAAATCGTGTAGCCTGGGCGTGTGCGAGCGCTTAGGCCTACTCTAAATCAAGTGCAAGTTACCTGCGGTACACACAACTACAAAGCGACACACTGTGCGTGGGAAACCGGTCATTTTGGGCAATTAGCGGCTCATTTGTTGCCTACATGTCAAAACATATAATAACTTGCCCACGGTTTGTTGCTGAATGCGGAAAGAAAGTCGTGTAAGTAGCTGCCAATCATAACAAATATGCCGAGGAATAACAGAGCGAGTCAGACAAAACAAACGGCCCGTTTTTCTTCTGGCTCCAGGTTAAATCAAAAAATATAGGCCTCGACGTAAAATAGAATAATCCTGGTAATATCCGCTAGCAAATTAAACCTTTACAACGTATTTGTTCATCGCCACATCAATAATAGAAACGAGATATCGTTTAAACCAATAAAGTAAGCGAACATGTATGTGTTGTGATTTTTATCTCCTTGTCATTACCGGCCTTATAATATAACATCCGTTTAAACCGGTAGCAACGGATTTAATATTCAGTCGACTGTGTTTATTGGTTTTAACAATAACTTTTATTACATGTAAGCCCATACATAGTTGCTTGAATAGTCATTGTCACGAGTTTAAACAGATATATTGCGGACTCCCGCCAAGAACTATGTTAGCGCTAATAACAATAAGCACTCTATCAACGCCTAATATTATGTTGATATAGTAGTTGTATATTACATCCGCCTGACGCACAATAATAAATAGGTGATAATTAAATTTGGCAAGTTATGCTACTTCATTTCCACACACAGCTTATCTAAAATTAAATTTGTTCTTATAAGAACCAAAGTCCATATTAAGTCGTGCTATTTAAATATCAATATCAAGGTTATGTATTTTTGTCATAAACAACTTCGAATATTTTTGGATATTGTTGGCTCATTAGCGGTTGTCTTCTGTAGCGAATTAGTCTACTGATTATGAAACTGATTCGAAAACCAGACTTTTTTTAAAAAAATATTACGATAAAATCGTGCTTCTGGAAGTTCAAAGTTTAAATTTTAGTCACAAAAAATGTAATTAGTAAATTGTACTCTGTAACATTTAGATTTAAACAACAAATTGTGTTGTTTTTTATTTTTGTTATAAATTGTATCTACAATGCATAATTTAAAACAAATTTAAATTTGATTCCCAATAGTAAAAAATAACAGTAATTCGATATATTTTTTTATTAAATTCAACCTCGTTGCCCATTAAATTGTTATCTAATATTGGATGGTAATAATTTAATATCCGCCAATTGTTTTCATAAATAAATTTTCAAATTTAATTATTTTTTTTTAATTTTGGCTTGTTCGCTTCGACAAAAGGATTTTTTTTTAATTGTTTAGTCTATACTACAATCTGATATCAACCTTGACCTTATAAACACAGGCCTAAAAAGCATTTCTATGTTTTTAAAGCATGTTTTTTCAATTTAGTTTTCTAAACTTAGAGTATCTCGCTTAAAAAATTTAATCGCAATGTCATTACAGGCAAAATCCAATCTAATAAAAATCGAATTAGATTATGGTCAGGATAAAAGGCTTACCCGGGAACGTTGTCATACTAATGTATAGATATTAACACATTAAGTGTAAAAGATGGCAACAATTACCGCTAAACGGAAAGAGCTTTAACAAAACACGTGTTTTTTTAAACCAGCTTACCCAAACCAAATGCTTGAACAATTTGTCACCAAATATCATTTAATAAACTTGGTTTTATTGTAAAACCCTTACTAAAAGCATACATGGGCATGTGACATGTTTAAGATATAGCAAAAGGATTAAAAAATATTTTAGAAGGGATTGTGGAACAATCTTATTAAGATTGGTTAAAGAATTACACGGTTACTGCAAATATTTTTATAAATATAAGCTCAACAATACACACAGTAGATTCAAGTTGGAGATTACGCTTTTTTGTAGGGACGTGATTTCAATCATCCTTCGATAATAATCAAACAAAATCCCATGCACAAGCCACGCCCTATTCTTCTGTTACGTAAACAACAGACGACATGTTCTGTGACGTCATCTCCTGAACAAGTAACCTAATACCGCTATTTCCTCCTTGCAAGTTCACGATCCCGTTACGCCATAGTACAGCATTGTTACGTCATGGTCTGCGCAAAGCGTGCCATTGTTTTATGAATAAGGTGTGCTGGAGTACAAATTGTCGCCGCCAAATTACATTGTAATTAACAAGCTAGAGACAAGATTAGGATTTATACAGATTTTAATCACGACGACTTTAAAGCGAGGAATGCCAAGTATTTAGGCTCTGGCTGGAAATTTCAGCAGTAAAACGACGTCGCTGCTTCCCGTGAAAATCCGACCAACGCAATTAAAGCCCGGCGTTTTTAGCAAATGTTTAAGAAAATAACTGTAATTACCGGCAGCCAATTCGTTTAAGTTCCTAATAATTTCAAGTTGGTACAGGAAATTTCTTTTAACTTATACTTCTTAAACAATAGCGGCGCCGTTACGTAACCTTAACTCAAAAATATGATGTCATTTTATGTTCTAAAATTGCCTCACCAATTTTCTGTAATTGGTGTAGACTTTTTAAGTTTAAAAGTATAATCATTGCTTGAATTATCGTTTTTTTAACTAACCTTAAATTAAACCACAGAATAATGATATTTAATAGCTACTTTTATTAATACTTAATTCAATTAAAATGCCAGATTTTAAAAATTCAACAATGTCATCATGAATATACAGAAATGAAATATTTACTTAAATTATCAAATTTTTCGTTTTGTTAATTAGAAGAGTAGGTAGTTTGTTTTGTCGGGCATATTTTAACTTAATTATTATACAAACATATGTCGCGTGAATTCACTGAATCCACATTTAAAAGGTTGAATAGGCAATAAATATTTTGTCTCGTAATAACTGTTCATTATTTTAAGCAAAATTGAAAAACTGTTTTTTAAAAAATACTCCAGCAAAAATTTAAAAAAAATTAGGTAAAATGAAATAAATAATATTGCATTTTGCACAAAATCATATTTTTAAAGGTCCTAGCGTTAATAAATATTTGTCATTAAATTACAAATTCTAATATATCATTAAATCCAGGGTAGCTCTTTACTGACAGCATGCGACTAAGAAATATTAGTTTAACTGTCCAATTTTATTTAATTTTAGGACTATAATAACTCAATTGTACGTAACAATAGATCATATGTGTATTAAATAAAAAAGTGTAAATTAAGGTAAAACAGTTTTTAAAACAACCTATGTTAGCATTTTTTCAAAAATGTTTTATTTTAAATTAGGCATAGTTGTATTACTTATCTTTATGGTATCAGGTGTTCATTGCCTTAATTTGGTTTTCCCTACCGATCCTTTATCTCAGAGAATTCAATCCATTGCCGAAGACGCTTTAAAAATATCAAAAATGCAGGTTAGAAGGCAAACAATTTTATAATGGGTTTTAGTTAAGCTAAATCTAAGTTTTATTATGTTTAATTTTTTGCGTTTCTTAAATTCGCTCATTATTTACTTTTTTTCACAAAATATCTTATTACTTTTACGGTTCTTATACGTACTTTAATTTTGTACAAGCTTTTAAAATTTTAATGTTTTTATGCCTTACTTACGTTGGTTTATATTACATTTCATTAGGAATATATTGACAGACTGGCATTCCAACAACAACAATTTGATGCAAATCAATTAAGAGATAAGGTAACTGTTTTTGATTTTTTAATAAAAATTAAAACTAAAATATTTTGTTATTTTGTACACATAATCAAATAACATTTTATGCTGTGAATTTTTTAAAGTTTATAGACTTTCTGTTTCTAATACATACTTGAATTTTCAAAATTTTATTTACATTTTAGGTCGAACAACATATTTCTCGTAGAATACATAGCAGCAAATATGCCCTACATGACTTAAAAGATGTCGTTACAAACTTCTATGATACTTCTACACATAATTCGGATATCAGTGAATGCTGCGAATCATCTTTGAATTTCGCTTTTAATCAAGCATATAATCAAGAGGTAAGTTATATTGAAAAACTAACTAAGTAGTTACTATACAGAATTTCGTTACAATTTGTGAACTACAAACAAAAACCTTCTGCCCTACAGAATTAGAATAAAGTTTGCTAAGGCATCGGATTATGGGTCGAAATATTTTTGATAAACCTACTTTTTGTTCTTAAGGCCGTCGTTAACAAATGGCTTAAACACGTCACAAAAGTGCATCTTTTCCAATAAAATGATTAAAAAAATAAAGTCTATGCAATATTAGAACTTTTTACTAACAATCAAAATACAAAAATTAACTTTTTAATATTTTTTTTTTAAGAAAAAAATTTTTTTTTTATTAAAATTAAGTCTTTTTTGTTATGTAAAAAATCGGTTAATTTAGGTAAACTTAGAAGCGTCTTGCAGAATTTCCAAAAATAATTTCATTCAACATCGACTCGGCAGTGCATTTACCGAGAAATGTACACAAAACTACAATAACTATCCCTTATTGAAATATCAGCATTTTACAAGCGAAGAAGGGGTAATGACTTTGTATCCTGCCACCGGATCACATTTTTGTTATTCGAATTTAAAAATGAGGTGGTAAAATATTTCCAATTTTATTCATACTTACAATTTATATCTAACATGCTTTAGTAATACCTTTTGTAATATTTTACTATTTATTATCATAAGAAAATTAAGATGCACACTGATCGTTTAGTCCTATATTGAGTATATAAAAATGATTTACCTAAACTTTGATTTAAACTGTTCATATGATTGTGTCACTTTCGTGATTACACTTGACCAGTTTTATGTTGGTACACAGGTCTATTTCATTTATAATTTACTTTGTTAAAATTAATAAATAGAAGCACGTTGTTGTTTTGCAGTCCTCGGTACGTTCGTACGGTTGCGCCAAAAACCAAGATAGTCGTTATAGCGATCGACATTGCTACACCCGAAAATTACGCTTTATTTTACGACGACAATAATTCTATTACTTCCATTGATCTTTCAAGTAAGATGGCAATCCTTGTTATCTCAAGTTTAACGTCACGTGACAAGGTAAATACATGACATAGGTTTATTTTTGTGCAATAGGTTTTTGTATTAGATTTATTTTAAAATTTACAATTACATCTTATATGGGTCATTAAAAGTTTTTAATATAACTTAGTGTAAATGCATCGAAATGGCAATTTTAACGGTAAAACAGAAACAGTACTGACATTATTTGTAAATCTTTTAATACTATTATTTTCTTTTTTTTAGTTTGCTGTGTTTGGTTTCTCAGACTCTGTTGAGTATTTGTCACTTGGATACGGTTATGAATGTTATCAAAGTAAACTAGTTTACGCAACTCAACAAAATAAAGAATTGGCTACCAAGTTTATTGAGAAATTATCTACACAAGGTATAGGGAAAAAGCAAAATATATTTATTTGGGTTCTTTAGAGTAAAAGTTGAATGTTCAGTATTTTTATAAGTTGAATATTAATTTGAATGTTCAGTATTTTTATAAGTTTTTTTAAAAGTTGAATGTTCAGTATTTTTATAAGTTGAATTTTAATTTGAATGTTCAGTATTTTTATAAGTTGAATATTAATTTGAATGTTCAGTATTTTTATAAGTTATTTTAAAAGTTGAATGTTCAGTATTTTTATAAGTTAAATATTAATATACTTTAGTATATATTAAAAATAATTTATTCTGTATAATGTTTTAAAAAAAAAAGTAAAAATGCTTCAAAAGTATTGTTTAAATCAACTTACGAGCTGGATATTTTATACTAATTAGGTTAAAAATTAAACTTAAAATTAAAATTTTTTTTCGCAGATTATACAAATAACAAAAATAGTTTTACCATGAAAACTGCTACTACATATATGGGCTAATGTAAAAAAAATGTGTCATGGACTTATTTTTAGGGTCGTCAAACTATCTTTCAGGAATCAAGCAAGCATTTGATTACATGGATATGGGAGGGACAAACAATAACTATGGTATATTTAATCAAACCTTCCTTAATATTTACTAGTAATGTTATTAGAGTTAAGTTGTTTGTGTATTAATAACACATACTATTTTTAATTACAGATCGCGCGATAGTTTTTATAGCTGCTTCTTATTCCAACACTCTTGTAAGATATTCTACAAATAAAATTTACGAACGCAATTCGCCTTACAATCACACAGTTAGCTTTATGACTTACAGCATTGGTGATATCGACGGTAAATAACAATTTCAAATTTTAGCCTTTTTTAAATTTTGTTAAATTTAATTTGTTAAAATATTTTTTTTTAGATAAATTAGAAAAAATGGCCAACTATGCTTTTCATCAAGAAGAGCCGAAAAGTGACTTGCCACCCGACCATGTACCTGGCAAATTTAATGCTGTATACAGCCCGGTCGGACTAAATTATATAATGAGTTCCTATTACTCCAACTTTCAAAAAAACACGAATCCAACCGAAACCACGTGGTCAGAACCATACATGAGTTTAAACGGTAAGGAGTTGATTGAGTTTGTTTTGTTATAGTACAACGTTATATTCAGTTTGTTATTGTACTTACAGTAAAATAAAGGCATTTGCTTATAGTTTTACATCGGTAAATTTTACCAAATACCAACAATTTTAACCACTTGTTACTTAATTAAATTATAATATTTTTGCATTTTGTTAGGTTTAAGTTTAATGATAATGAATTCGTTGCCTGTGTACATTTCCGATAAATTGGTTGGAGTTGTGGCGATCGAGATGCGAGTAAAGGAATTATTTTCAGAGATTAGCGAACTAAATAGATATAACTATGAGCAAGTTTATCATTTCGTAGTCGATAACGAAGGTAAATAATAATTTGTTAACAGTTAGAAAATCAAGTATATACACTTGAAAAAAAAAATACTGTATAAATAAATACTATGTCAAATATATTTATAGGATATCTTATAAGCCACCCGCTTTTTCAACCTGAAACATCGGAAGATAATGTTAGAGTACCAGCAAGTGATATTGAACAAGATGATGAATTTGGTGCTGTCAAACCATTGCTTAAGTAAACTTTATGTTAAAATAAATGCATAAATATATATGCATACAGTTTATAAATAAAGTTAATGGTATTTTTAATTGGTAGGGGAGGAGCTCATGAGGTTACATATCTGGCCACACGAACTTTACCGTCAGGTGACAGAAGAGGGCACGTTTTAAAAGTTAATTCAACATATTACACCTCTGATGTGAGTGGTAAAATTCTTATAACCATAATAACAAAATTAAGTGGACCAAATGTTTAAATTTAAGTCTAGTTATTGTCAATCACTAAACCTTATAAATATAAGGCAATTTTAATCTCTAATATCCCAAACTCCCAAAGGCAACTCAAGACTGGGTCGGGGTAACTGATGTTACTCGATGTTTAGGTCGTAAAGTCGACCTTCCGCATTAAGAATAAATAAATATGATAAAATCAAGGTATTTTGTTTTAATTTTTTTCTTATTTAGGTAACAGCATCTTCAGCATTTTTCTTTTGCATTGTCATCAATAGAGAAATGTTTAACAAGCAAGAAACGGTGCTTGGCCCACAACATTTGGTGGAAGATACTTATTACCATCGATTTGATATTATTCCACCTTCAATAGATATTGCTTGTCTGCAACTTAACCGTTACTCTATACAAGGTAAAAGATACCTTGTCAAAATTTTTCTGTGTTTATATATTTAAAATTAAAGTAAAAAAATATTTAAGCAATTCATAGTAAAATGAAAAATTTATTTTGTACAAACTATTTAAATAATTTTTTTAAATTTAAATATTGCTGATATTAAAATCTAGTTAAAAAATACATTCTTGATGCATTATAAAACTGTTTTATTGTTTAAGACAAAACAACTTTATTTGTGGCAAGTAAGGCATATAACGAACCATCCGAATTATTGGGAAAAAAAGAAACCTATGATGACATTAGAAAGTTGGTGGATTTTGCAGAAAAAAATACTTCGTATTCGAAATTTTTGGTAAGTATAATTACCTTAACCGTATATTGAATGTTAAGTAAAATTAAAATTACCTTTAGCTTAATGTTGTATTCATTATATATACATAAACTTAATGTAACAGCTTTTATAGTTTTTTCGTTAATTTCAAAGATAAGTTTTATAAATCAGAATCATGTTAATCGGATTATCCAAGCTACAGAACAAGCGGAAAATTTGTGGCGTGACAGCAAAGACGATAATAATGATATGAGCGAGGTGGTAGTGTGGAGATATATGGGGACAAACGAAGGGGTCTTTCGAATATTTCCTGGTATGCAAATGCCCAAGGACTTTGATCCATCCGCCAGGCCATGGTAAAATAAAATAATTTTTATTTAATAAAAAACAACACTTAATTAGGTAGTTTTTAACGATATTTGCATGTTTCAAAATGTGATTTAGTTTAAAAGGATTAAAATTTTTTATAAAATTACTTTTAATAGTTTTCAAAAGTGTTCATGAAATTAGTTATAAAACTTTTATTTCTCTGTACAAGGTATGTTCGGGCGTTGGCCCATCGCGGGAATTTTGTTGTAAACCCTCCAACATATGACACCCAAACTAAAGCAACCCTTTTTACTATAAGTCGTGTCATATACAAAGCTAGGTAATGTGCATTACTTAAAATTTTTTTTTTTGAAAATGGTCTTAAAAATTATTTTTTTTTTAGGTCAAGTAATTCTGACCCAAACACCGATGACGTCATGGGGGTAATGGCAGTGGATATTCTCTGGCCAGAATTTTATGTCGCTTTTGAATCAGATTACCCGAACTGTGCCGATGTCGACGAATATGAGTAAGCTTAAAACTTTAAAAACCAAAATTTTATTTTCAATTACCTTTTAGAATAGGATTTAAAACTAAGTAAGAGTTTGGTTTAAAACATTTATCTATGCATGTTTAAAATTCTGCGTAATTGTAAAATATACAAAACGAACACAAAACTAAACTAAAATATATCATGTAGAAGATGCAACGGTAAAATGATAATTTTTTAAACGCTCTTTTTGTAATTAAGGTGTTTTCTTTTCGATGGGTCAGGAAATGTTGTTTTAGCTGATGTTATGTGGGGTGAAGAAGGACCAGTGCATTTGGTTAAATTCGAAACAGAGATAGTTACACATCTTATTAACGAGGGAATTATGCTGCACAACAAATGTCGTAACACAAGCGGTTACGTTAAACATACATACCAGGTAAACCTTATTTTCTTGACTATTAGTTGCACTCCATTTATTAAAAAAAACGAAACTAAGGTTAGCAATAATTTCGGCTGTTATCACATCAGTAAGTAAAACAGTATTTACAATTCCAGTTTCTAGTAAACGTGGAAGGGCTATAAGATAGTATAAGATAATTTAAGGCAATAGTTTTAGCGAATAAGAGGTCTATTCAACATAGTTTTAACTTTTATATTACATATTATTTTAAGAACATTGCATTGTAGCTGGTTATGTTTTAGGTAAAACAGGGACAGGGTGTATACGAAGGTTACGTTAACTGCAAAAATTTTTCGTTAGCTCCCGTACCCAAAACTAACCTCTTTCTGCTAGTTAAACATCTTAATTATTATTGTTATCAGTCATCGGTCAGTTATTCTCCATGTTGTGTTGTCTACCAGGTGAAAAAATATAAATTTTAAAATAAAATAGGTTTTTGCACAAAATTAAAAAATGGTTTTAAAAATTGAAGTAAATAACTCTTTGGTTTTTCAAAGGTGCAATAAACAAAAAATCTAAACCGGTTTGTTATAAAACTTTTTTTGCAATATTTTTGGAAATATAGGGTGTCCAGAATTGCAAGTTAGATTGGAATGACGATAATTGTGGTTGTCCTTGTGATGACTTCAACATACTCCAATCGCAGTGCTTAAACGAATCTAACCTTGGGTCGAGGTATGACTACAAGTTATTTATTAATACTTTATTTAAAATGAAAATGTAAATTTTAAATATTGTTGTTTAGCAGCGTTACGAAATTGCCCATTTGTTACCCTTCACCACCCAAGCTAATGCCAATATATTATCAGAATCACGTTACTGATTTTGAATATTTAAGTCAGTGTTATGATATTCGATATGGTTACGAGGCATATGACGTCTCTAGCAATAACGGTAGGATAAATTGTTGGATTTTTATCTGCCTAATCAGCTTCACCAATAACACCACAGAAAAATCTAAATTATATATCTTAAACAGACGACCCATATTTAAATGACGACGATTGGACAAATGTTGGCGAAGAAATTGGAATGAACTTTATTTTTTATGGTGCAGCAATGTTTGGTTTCATGGTCTTTGGTGGTTTAAAATTGTTGCGTTACTACAAAGCAAGTAGTAACCCAGCCTCAGTCAACGGAGTTTCAGAACAAATTCCGCAACTTCCGTTACAAGTAACTAGACTAATATTCATAAATAACCTAAAATTGGAAGTTTTATAACCTAAAAAGCGCAAACGTTACTTAATAAACTGTTTTTAAGTTTTCCACAAATTTATTTTGTTTATAGGCCTACTTTATTTTAGGGCATGGAACAATACCAAACTCCACTTGAAGGACAACAAAGTTACTTTAATCAGCCTCCAGGTGTTGGTATGATGGGGCAAGATCCTAATCAAAGTATGTTCGGACCACCTCAAGGGTTTGCACCGCCTGCTTCAAACAATACATTTGGACAACAGGGCTTCGGCCCGCCGTCTTACCCCCAAAATAATCAAGCTGATATTCCACCTCCTTTATATAATTCTTTCAATTTTAGTAAATAAATATTCTTTTTATACAAATTAATATTGGCACGACATAAGGTTCAAAAAGTTAAAAAATGTTAAACTCGAATGAGGATAACCAAAATAATATAAAACGGGGATTCACCTTTAAGTAACGACCTTTTAAATTAAATTTTTTTTTGGTGATTTTAAATTATTTAAATTAAGTAGAATATTACACAAAATAGAAATTATAATGAAGTTAAATGTTAATATTAACATTTTTAATTTAAACGAACGGAATTATATAGCATTTTATGTTTAAGAATTTGGTAAAAGCTATGACATGGAACTATTGTATGATCGTTGATAAAAGTATTTGCCTATTCTTATGCCAACTCAACAAACGCTACCGCAGTTTGTTATAGAGAACACTATGCTTTAAAATCACCACCACCTTTCTGCCAGAGAGCTGGCAGAGAGTAGCAGAGAATTTTGCTTGGGCGGATAATTATAAAAAATAGTGATTCCAAATATTTTATAATCGTACAATACAAAAAATAACGGGGTAAAATAGCTCCTTTAAAAGGAACAAATTCAAATCAAACCTAAAATAGAATAAGTTGGCAAGGATCTTAACACTTAAAAATTAAAATAAAATTAAACAAAACATTGAAAAATTGTTAAAAGCAGGAGTAAACTTTTGTACTGAACTAAAATACGTATTATTACTGACGTTACAAATCGGGGGTTTTGACAACTTACCTATCATGTCGCTCCAATTTATTTTTGATATTTTGTGAAGGACAACGTACCCAACCACGACATATCTTCAAAAAAGTGAACAAAATATTAGAAAATGGTCAAATACAGGTGTAAACTTTGTATTTTCGTAATATACGCTATATAAGTGACGTCACAAATCGGGGGTTTTGACAACTTACCTAGCATGTCGCTCTAATTCTTTTTTTATATTTGGTGAAGGACAACGTACCCAACCACGACATATCTTTAAAAAAGTGAACAAAATATTAGAAAGTGGTCAAATACAGGTGTAAACTTTGTATTTTCGTAATATACGCTATATAAGTGACGTCACAAATTGGGGGTTTTGACAACTTACCTAGCATGTCGCTCCAATTCTTTTTTGATATTTTGTGGAGGACAACGTACCCAACAACGACATTCCAAAATATATTAACATAAAATGTTTATTCTACAATTTTGGAAAAAAATTTGTAATTTTGTAAAGTGTCATCCTAATATAATTTTCCCAATTTTTAAAGGGTGTTTGATTAATTTAATTCTATTTAAAATAGTTAAGGTACAGTCACATTCCAAAATACCAAAAAAAATTTATTTACTTAGCATACTTAGCGCAAGGTTGTTGGTTAAAACCGATTGTAAAGAACAGTCCAGCACACTTTTAACAAGTGTGATTATCAAAATTGGGGCGACATGATAGGAAAGTTGTCAAAACCTCCGATTTGTGACGTCACTTATATAGCGTATATCACGAAAATACAAAGTTTACACCTGTATTTGACCACTTTCTAATATTTTATTCACTTTTTTGAAGATATGTCGTAATTAAGTGCGTTGTTCTTTACAAAATATCAAAAATAAATTGGAGCGACATGATAGGTAAGTTGTCAAAACCCCCAATTTGTGACGTCACTTATATAGCGTATATTACGAAAATACAAAGTTTACACCTGTATTTGACCACTTTCTAATATTTGTTCACTTTTTTAAAGATATGTCGTGGTTGGGTACGTTGTCCTCCACAAAATATAAAAAAAGTATTGGAGCGACATGCTAGGTAAGTTGTCAAAACCCCCGATTTGTGACGTCACTTATATAGCGTATATTACGAAAATACAAAGTTTACACCTGTATTTGACCACTTTCTAATATTTTGTTCACTTTTTTGAAGGTATGTTGTGGTTGGGTCTGTTGTTCTTTACAAAATTTTAAAAATAAATTGGAGCGACATGATAGGTAAGTTGTCAAAACCCCCGATTTGTGACGTCACTTATATAGCGTATATTACGAAAATACAAAGTTTACACCTGTATTTGACCACTTTTTAATATTTTGTTCACTTTTTTGAAGATATGTCGTGGTTGGGTACGTTGTCCTCCACAAAATATAAAAAAAGAATTAGACCAACATGCTAGGTAAGTTGTCAAAACCCCCGATTTGTGACGTCACTTATATAGCGTATTTTACGAAAATACAAAGTTTACACCTGCATTTGACCACTTTCTAATATTTTGTTCACTTTTTTAAAGATATGTCGTGGTTGGGTACGTTGTCCTCCACCAAATATAAAAAAAAAATTAGAGCGACATGCTAGGTAAGTTGTCAAAACCCCCAATTTGTGACGTCACTTATATAGCGTATATTACGAAAATACGAAGTTTACACCTGCATTTGACCACTTTCTAATATTTTGTTTACTTTTGTAAATATATGTCGTGGTTGGGTACGTTGTCCTCCACAAAATATTAAAAATAAATTGGAGCGACATGATAGGTAAGTTGTCAAAACCCCCAATTTGTGACGTCACTTATATAGCGTATATTACGAAAATACAAAGTTTACACCTGTATTTGACCACTTTCTAATATTTTGTTCACATTTTTAAAGATATGTTGTGGTTGGGTACGTTGTCCTCCACCAAATATAAATAAAGAATTGGAGCGACATGCTAGGTAAGTTGTCAAAACCCCCGATTTGTGACGTCACTTATATAGCGTATATTACGAAAATACAAAGTTTACACCTGCATTTGACCACTTTCTAATATTTTGTTTACTTTTGTGAATATATGTCGTGGTTGGGTACGTTGTCCTCCACAAAATATTAAAAATAAATTGGAGCGACATGATAGGTAAGTTGTCAAAACCCCCAATTTGTGACGTCACTTATATAGCGTATATTACGAAAATACAAAGTTTACACCTGTATTTGACCACTTTCTAATATTTTGTTCACTTTTTTAAAGATATGTTGTGGTTGGGTACGTTGTCCACCACCAAATATAAATAAAGAATTGGAGCGACATGCTAGGTAAGTTGTTAAAACCTCCGATTTGTGACGTCACTTATATAGCGTATATTACGAAAATACAAATTTTACACCTGTATTTGACCACTTTCTAATATTTTGTTCACTTTTTTAAAGGTATGTCATGGTTCGGTACGTTGTCCTCCACAAAATATCAAAAATAAGTTGGAGCGACATGATAGGTAAGTTGTCAAAACCCCCGATTTGTGACGTCACTTATATAGCGTATATTACGAAAATACAAAGTTTACACCTGTATTTGACCACTTTCTAATATTTTGTTCACTTTTTTGAAGATATGTCGTGGTTGGGTACGTTGTCCCCCACAAAATATAAAAAAAGTATTGGAGCGACATGCTAGGTAAGTTGTCAAAACCCTCGATTTGTGACGGCACTTATATAGCGTATATTACGAAAATACAAAGTTTACACCTGTATTTGACCACTTTCTAATATTTTGTTCACTTTTTTAAAGATATGTCGTGGTTGGGTACGTTGTCCTCCACAAAATATAAAAAAAGAATTGGAGCGACATGCTAGGTAAGTTGTCAAAACCCCCGATTTGTGACGTCATTTATATAGCGTATATTACGAAAATACAAAGTTTACACCTGCATTTGACCACTTTCTAATATTTTGTTCACTTTTTTAAAGGTATGTCGTGGTTGGGTACGTTGTCCTCCACAAAATATCAAAAATAAGTTGGAGCGACATGATAGGTAAGTTGTCAAAACCCCCGATTTGTGACGTCACTTATATAGCGTATATTACGAAAATACAAAGTTTACACCTGTATTTGACCACTTTCTAATATTTTGTTCACTTTTTTAAAAATATGTCGTGGTTGGGTACGTTGTCCTCCACCAAATATAAAAAAAGAATTAAAGCGACATGCTAGGTAAGTTGTCAAAACCCCCGATTTGTGACGTCACTTATATAGCGTATATTACGAAAATACAAAGTTTACACCTGCATTTGACCACTTTCTAATATTTTGTTTACTTTTTTGAATATATGTCGTGGTTGGGTACGTTGTCCTCCACAAAATATCAAAAATAAATTGGAGCGACATGATAGGTAAGTTGTCAAAACCCCCAATTTGTGACGTCACTTATATAGCGTATATTACGAAAATACAAAGTTTACACCTGTATTTGACCACTTTCTAATATTTTGTTCATTTTTTTAAAGATATGTTGTGGTTGGGTACGTTGTCCTCCACCAAATATAAAAAAAGAATTGGAGCGACATGCTAAGTAAGTTGTCAAAACCCCCGATTTGTGACGTCACTTATATAGCGTATATTACGAAAATACAAATTTTACACCTGTATTTGACCACTTTCTAATATTTTGTTCACTTTTTTAAAGGTATGTCATGGTTGGGTACGTTGTCCTCCACAAAATATCAAAAATAAGTTGGAGCGACATGATAGGTAAGTTGTCAAAACCCCCGATTTGTGACGTCACTTATATAGCGTATATTACGAAAATACAAAGTTTACACCTGTATTTGACCACTTTCTAATATTTTGTTCACTTTTTTGAAGATATGTCGTGGTTGGGTACGTTGTCCCCCACAAAATATAAAAAAAGAATTAAAGCGACATGCTAGGTAAGTTGTCAAAACCCCCGATTTGTGACGTCAGTAAAAACACGTATTTAAGTTTAGTACAAAAGTTTACTCCTGTTTTTAACAGTTTTTTAATGTTTTGTTTAATATTATTTTAATTTTAAACTGTTAAGTACCTTGTTAACTTATTATACATTAGGTTTGATTTTATTTTGTTTTATTTAAAGGGGCTATTTTACCCCGTTCTTTTTTGTATTGTACGATCAAAAAATATTTGGAATCATTATTTTTTATAATTATCAGCCTAAGCAAAATTCTCTGCTACTCTCTGCCAGCTCTCTGGCAGAAAGGTGGTGGTTTAAAATCTTTAGACGTAATAGTGTACAATCGTACGGACTCGCTATAAATATGAATAAGTTGATTAAGACGAATTTGTAAACTATATCAGTTGGACTTGTTAAGTACTAAAAAACTATAAAACTATTCTAACATCTAATATTCGGATATTAGGCACTATCAGACTATTATTTTATTGGTGTACAATCTTCAATCTTTATGTTAGTATCTATGGGTAAAGTGCTTTATTTTTTTTAATGCTCGGTTTGCAATAATGTGTATATTTTTAAAGGTCTGAAACTAGCGCTTAACAAAACCTTTGCTTTTTTAAAAGATTTAAATGTCAACTTATTCTTAGTTTTAGACATATAAGTGTCATTTTAATAATTCCTAAATCTATTTCTTGTGTCTGTTGTTCGTTTATTGATTATTTAAATCATGCCAATCAAAAAGATTTGTTGTATTGGGGCTGGGTATGTGGGTGGACCAACTTGTTCAGTAATTGCACACAAGTGTCCTGATATTGAAGTTACCGTTGTAGACTTGAACAAATCAAGAATTGATGCTTGGAATTCTGATAGTTTACCAATTTATGAGGTTAGTATACTAATTTGTAAAATAATTTATTGGTATCCTGTAATAATTTTTCAATTTGAACAATGGTTATATAAAATTATTTAGTATCAAAAATTTTGATTGAAAATTATTTTAAAATTTAGGTAAACTAGTAAAACAGTCCCCTAAAAATATTAGAAGCCTAAATATTTTTATTTTTTTAGCCTGGTTTAGATGTTGTTGTTAAAAAATGTCGAGGCACAAATTTATTTTTTTCAACTGACATCGACAGTGCCATCATTGCTGCTGACCTTATATTTATTTCTGTAAGTAATAAAATATTTTAATTTTAAGAATAACATTTATTTAATAAAAAAAGCAAGTATACACATGGTATGTTAAGTTAAACAGGTTATATATATATTTAATTACACAAATTAACTTACATAAGTTTCATTGAAATTAAATATTTCAATACCTTGTGAGCCTATAATATATTAAATATTTAATTTAAACTTTTACATAAATTTAATTAGGTAAATACTCCCACCAAAACATACGGTGTTGGAAAAGGTAGAGCTGCTGATTTAAAATATGTTGAATCATGTGCACGACATATTGCATCAGTTACTACAGGCCACAAAATAGTTGTTGAAAAAAGTACAGTCCCAGTTCGTGCTGCAGCTAGCATAAGCAGGATTCTTCATGCTAATACAAAATCTGATAGCACATACGATGTAAGATCAAAGTTTTTTTTTTGCATTTTTTTATTTTTTTATGTAAAATCATGTTATGTGGAATTGTATAAAATAGTGCTATGAGTTTTGGGTAAATGCCATATCTACTTGCCAACATATAAACTTGTAACTTTTAATTGTTTCAAGGTCTTGTCAAACCCAGAATTCTTAGCTGAAGGCACAGCCATGGAAAACCTAATCAACCCTGACCGTGTTTTAATTGGCGGAGAGAGCACACCAAGTGGTCAAAATGCTGTACAAGCATTAACAGAGGTCTATGCTCATTGGTTGCCAAGAGAAAAAATTATTCAAACTAATACGTGGTCTTCAGAGTTATCAAAATTAGTAAGTTGATGTGAATTATTTTTTACACATTATCGATAATTTCAACACATTTTTTTATTTAATTAAAAAAATACATAATTTTATTATAAGGTTTTTTTTGTTTAAATTAACTTTTCACAGTAAAATTATTTTTGTTTATATATATAAAAACACTTTCAAATCAGTTTTAGAGGCTATTATTTTAAAGTTAAACTTTTTTATTTATTTGTTTTTAAAATTTGCAAAAAATATATACACATTAGAAGTATGACATGCCCTGAAAATTTGTTTACAAACAAAACGAAATTTTAGAAACAACCAATTTTAATAATTTGTTATTAGTCTTCTTTTAATACCAATTCTGTTATTTTGTACCATAGGCTGCCAATGCTTTTCTTGCACAGAGAATAAGTAGCATAAATGCAATGAGTGCAGTGTGTGAGGTTACTGGTGCTGATGTTAGTGAAGTGGCGAATGCTATTGGAAAAGATACCAGAATAGGTAAATTTTATTTAACAAAAATGTATACCCCCAAGTCATATAATTTTTAGTTTATTGGCATACAACCCTAAAATGCTATATAAATGCTTTGTAAATGGAAATTAAACCTTTTTTGGGTAAAAAAAAATTTATTTTAGTTTTTTAATTGCCCACATGTTTTTAATTTTTGAATACATTGTATTGGTCTTTGCCTCCTTTTTAATCAGCTGTGGGAGTATCTAATTTTAGGTGTAACTTGATAATTTATATAAATCACAACTACAAATTACATTTTAAATGTAGATTACAACTAATAATTATTATACCAACCAACACAATTAAAATGAAAATTGTTATGTTTATTTTTAGGAAATAAGTTTTTAAATGCCTCTGTTGGGTTTGGAGGAAGTTGTTTTCAAAAAGATGTTCTTAATTTAGTGTATTTATGTGAAGCTTTAAATTTGCCTGAGGTGGCTAATTATTGGCAACAGGTTTGTATAACTTTATGTTTTTAATCTTTTTTATTATTTTGAAATTTTTTTTGTTTGTTTGTAAATATTGCTATGAATATATTTATTTTTTTTAAGTATTTTAAATAATATTCAAATTTTAAAATTTTTTGGCAATTTTGTTGTTTATCCAAAATATACTTTTTATATTTAAAAATAAATTCTTAATACTTTAATTTCTAAATTTATTTTTTAATAAGAAAATTTTTTTAGGTCATAGAAATAAATAACTATCAACGAAGAAGGTTCGCAAGTCGAATCATCGGTTCACTCTTTAACACTGTTTCAGGAAAGAAAATTACTTTGCTTGGATTTTCTTTTAAAAAAGACACTGGTTTGTAATTTGCTTTTTTAAATTTTGTCTATTTTTTATCTATGTTATGTGGTTATAAACTGATTTAAATGTTTTAAAACATGACCTATTTGTATTTTAAGTTAAACAGATTTTTTGTTGAGGCAAAAAATTAAGTATTCAATATTTGGATTGGGTCCTTCATTTTATTTAATAAAATAAAATAAATAAATAAAAAAAAAGTTATTTTAGAATAAACTAAAGTTAAAAAGTATGTTTAGTTGAAATTTTTTTTATCTTTGAATGTTTTTAAAATTAACTGTATTTTTTAATATGTAGGTGACACAAGAGAATCTTCAACAATTTATATTTCAAAATATTTACTTGATGAAGGAGCAAGATTGGTTATTTATGATCCAAAAGTGGCCGCCCAACAAATTATATCGTAAGTTTTAAGTTAGTAATAATGAATGTATCAAGTGAGTAATCACTTAGTATTAAAAAATATAACCTATGATAATTCGATTTAAAAATTTTTTTTTTAGTCATATTATTGTTAGTAGTAAATTAAGTTAAAGTATTATTACTAGTTTTTTTTTAATCCTAAATCTATCTATCTGTTAGACTAAAATAGTGGTACATCAAACAAAATCTTTATTTTAAACATTGTTTATTTTTTAATAACAGTGAATTAGAACATCCAACAATTACTGACAACCCAGAAAGAGTTAAAGAGTTGGTGGAAGTAGCAAGAGACCCATATGAGGCTTGTGATAATGCCCATGCTGTTGCTATTTGCACAGAATGGGACATGTTTAAGGTATTCATAATATAAATTTATAAAATTTGACCAATAAAAATTTTGTGTTTAAAATAATTTTCATTTATTGTCAGTTAAAATACACCTCAACATAGTCTGTTGTTAGGTAAATTGCCCAAAGGAGTGTTTGTAGATAACAGGAAAAAAGTAAAACAACTTTTTAATAGTTTTTTTATGTTAATTTCATTTAAAGATAATTTAATTTACATAACTTGGTTAAGTTTACCATTATCAAAACTCAGTAGTTCTCAGTTTAAAAACGTAAATTATTTTGGAAAAAAATTTAGAAATCCTATGAGAATTTCTCACTATTTTTAGTATGTACTTAGCATGTTTGTTCAGGGTGTAATCAAACAACCTTTATTTTAAGTTATACACCACTCCCGGTTTACCTTAACTCCCTGAATAAACAAGTCTTTAAAATGTAAAATTTTTCAACAAAAAAATTTTTTCCTAAAAATTTTAATCAATTTTAAAGTTTTATACTAAAAAAGTAACTTTACTGGTTTTAGACATTGGATTATCAACGGATTTTTAAAAACATGTTAAAGCCAGCTTTTATATTTGATGGTCGTGGTATTTTACCTCATAAACAACTTATTAAGATCGGATTTCAGGTTTAAAATTTATAAAAAAATTATCAATAAACTTTTATTCTTGCAAGTGGTTGTAAAAATATACGGTAAAGTCTTAGATGTTAACAATGTTTTAATAATACATGAACTACTATGATATTTTAAGGACTTTGCTGTTAAAATAAACGTCTATATTTCAAATTGTTGGCTCTCAGTTTTCAGCAATTAGGATATTTTATCCGAATTGGCAAATTGTTTTATTTTTTAGGTTGAAGTAATAGGGAAAACCGTCGGCAAAGAAGGTCATTTTCATGTTGCTTCTTCCAATAATATTCTATCTCCAACCTCAAGAGTTCTTCCATAAAACTTTCTACAACATATCCTCATTGGCATAAGACAAATGCAATTCTCGTTTTGGCTTACTTTTTGTAGGACAATATATTAATATTAACACTTCTTAATGTGTTACATCGCTCTTAAATTTTATTTAAATCATTTTGTGTAACTGCTATTAGAGTATTTTTTATATTTAAAGCTACTGTAAAATTGTATTGATCATAGCAATTCCATTTTTTAAATTTAAATTATTGTTTGCCTATTCTGATCATGTGCTTTGAATATTAATATTTTTGCATTGTCGTATATCGCTACATAATTTTGTAATTTTTTTTATACTTTTGTATTAATCAAATATTATACCAATTATTATATTTCTTTAGTAGATGGGCACTTACCTTTATGTTAGTTAAAACACAACTATTTAGTAACAGAATTGTCTCTTATTTTAAGATTTATTTATTTAGATTACGTAAAACAATATTATTATCTATGTATATCACTTAATTTTTATCTATTACTTTTATAGTATATACAAAGTTTAATGTGAAACACAAATTAAGTTTTAGGAAAGATTTTTTATTAAACAGGTATGCTCGTCCCTGTTAGTAACCGAAAAAGCTTTAAATAAACAGGCTTACTTAGCGTCAATGTACTACTAAACTTTAATGAAACCGCAATATTTTAATAAAAAAGTTTTAAAAATTATAAGGAATGTATCGAAAACAAAAAATTCTGCATTTTAGAAACACGAAAAAGTTTGTGTGTATTGGTGTAAACGCATAAGCTTTGATAGAATAGGTAACCTTTACTTTCTAGTATCACGATATAAGCCGGCAAAATAAAATTTAATGTAAATACATCGTTAGCTATCTATAAACAGTTGTTCCACATTATTGTTACACTTTAAGGCTTTGATTCCGTCATTAAGAGTAGCTTATAACCAATCCCAACATTTCACTGTTTATGTAAAACAAATTATCATTTAAAAGTAATTATACAGATCAAAAATTATTATTAAAACAGACTAGTTATATCAATAATATAAACAGCTTCCCCCGAGCTTACATTACAAAAGTGCAATAAATGCGGATAACTAAATTTTATTTTTTTAGTAAATAACTCTGAACATTGTTATTGTTTTGAAAACGCAAGTTCACTATCTCAATATTATTTATTTTGGATAAACTGGATTCAGTTTTATGTAAATCAAACCTAATCTTAAAAGGTAAATGAAAGTTGGTGAATTTTTACATTCGTGGAGGCATTATTTGTTGAAGTAACTTTTGGATTATTTTAGCTATGGAAAATTATAAGGTATATTTGTAATTTCTTAAGTTGTCTTTATTTTTATATAATATTATAATAAATGGACAAACAAATTAAGCCATTTTACCTATTAAATTGGTTAACCACTTACTGCATTTTAATTGGTATAATTAAAATTGGAATTAAAAAATTTTATTTGAAAAAAAAATTTTTTTTTTAATCGAGAAATAATTGTTCTGTTAGTACTGGACAGGTCTAACCAACGTGTTTACAAAATATTTTTCAAATATTAATATTCATAAAAGTTATGACACTTTTATTAAAAATTTATAAAATCTCAAAACCTAAAATATTATATTTTGTTAGACTCGCATTGACCTAACTAGCATTTAAGATAAAACATTTCGCAAAAATATTTAGTGAAACAAAAGTTTGAGTTTATTTTTATTTTGAGTTTAATGAGGTGACGTGATATTTTTGGCCAATAATATTGCATGCAAATTTAAAAAAAAAATTTAAATATTTTAAATCGAAAAATAATTTTTCTGTTAGACTTCACAAGTCCAACTAACGTGTTTACAAAATATTTTTCGAAAATATTAATATTCAAACTTTTATTAAAAATTTATGAAATTTCAAAACCTAAAATTTTGTATTTTATTAGATGCGCATTGGCCGAAGTAACATTCAAGATAAAACATTTCGCGAAAATTTTCAGTAAAACAAAAGTTCGAGTTAATTTTTATTTTGGGTTTAATTAGGTCACGTGATATTTTTGGCAAATGATATTGCATACAAATTTTTTGAAAAAAAATTAAAAATTTTAAATCGAAAAATAATTGTTGTGTTAGAACCGCACAGGTCCAATTACCGTGATTACAAAATATTTTTTGAAAATATTAATATTCATAAAAGTTATAAAACTTTTATTAAAAATTTATGAAATCTCAAAACCTAAAATTTTGTATTTTATTAGATGCACATTGGCCTAACTAACATTCAAGATAAAACATTTTGCGAAATTTTCAGTAAAACAAAAGTTTGAGGTAATTTTTATTTTGGGTTTAATTAGGTCACGTGATATTTTTGGCCAATGAGATTGCATACAAATTTTTTGAAAAAAAATAAAAAATTTTAAATCGAAAAATAATTGTTGTGTTAGAACCGCACATGTCCAATTGCCGTGTTTACAAAATCTTTTTCGAAAATATTAATATTCATAAAAGTTATGAAACTTTTATTAAAAATTTATGAAATCTCAAAACCTAAAATTTTGTATGTTATTAGACGTGCATTGGCCTAACTAACATTCAAGATAAAGCATTTTGCGAAAATTTTCAGTAAAACAAAAGTTTGAGGTAATTTTTATTTTGGTTTTCATTAGGTCACGTGATATTTTTGGCCAATGATATTGCATACAAATTTTTTTTTAAAAAATAACAAATTTTAAATCAAAAAATAATTGTTGTGTTAGAACCGCACAGGTCCAATTACCGTGTTTACAAAATATTTTTCAAAAATATTAATATTCATAAAAGTTATGAAACTTTTATTAAAAATTCATGAAATTTCAAAACCTAAAATTTTGTATTTTATTAGACGCGCATTGGCCTAACTAGCATTCAAGATAAAACATTTCGCGAAAATTTTCAGTAAAACAAAAGTTTGAGGTAATTTTTATTTTGGGTTTAATTAGGTCACGTGATATTTTTGGCCAATGATATTGCATACAAATTTTTTTTTTTTAAATTACAAATTTTAAATCGAAAAATAATTGTTGTGTTAGAACCGCACAGGTCCAACTACTGTAAATATTATTACTCATAAAAACATCAATATTCATAAAAGTTATGAAACTTTTATTAAAAATTTATGAAATCTCAAAACCTAAAATTTTGTATTTTATTAGACGAACATTGGCCTAACTAACATTCAAAATAAAACATTTCGCGAAAATTTTCAGTAAAACATAAGTTTGAGGTAATTTTTATTTTGGGTTTAATTAGGTCACGTGATATTTCTGGCCAATAATATTGCATACAAATTTTTTAAAAAAAATTAAAAATTTTAAATCGAAAAATAATTGTTGTGTTAGAACTACACAGGTCTACTTACCGTGTTTACAAAATATTTTTCGAAAATATTAATATTCACAAAAGTTATGAAATTTTCATTAAAAATTTATGAAATCTCAAAACCTAAAATTTTGTATTTTATAAGACGCGCATTGGCCTAACTAACATTCAAAATAAAACATTTCGCAAAAATTTTCAGTAAAACAAAAGTTTGAGGTAATTTTTATTTTGGGTTTAATTAGGTCACATGATATTTTTGGCCAATGAGATTGCATACAGATTTTTTAAAAAAAAAATAACAAATTTTAAATCGAAAAATAATTGTTGTGTTAGAACCGCACAGGTCCAATTACTGGGTTTACAAAATATTTTTCGAAAATATTAATATTCATAAAAGTTATAAAACTTTTATTAAAAATTTATGAAATCTCAAAATCTAAAAGTTTGTATTTAATTAGGCGCGCATTGGCCTAACTAACATTCAAGATAAAACATTTTGGAAAAATTTTGAGTAGAACAAAAGTTTGAGATAATTTTTATTTTGGGTTTAATTAGGTCACGTGATATTTTTGGCCAATGAGATTGCATACAAATTTTTTGAAAAAAAATAAAAAATTTTAAATCGAAAAATAATTGTTGTGTTAGAACCGCACATGTCCAATTGCCGTGTTTACAAAATCTTTTTCGAAAATATTAATATTCATAAAAGTTATGAAACTTTTATTAAAAATTTATGAAATCTCAAAACCTAAAATTTTGTATGTTATTAGACGTGCATTGGCCTAACTAACATTCAAGATAAAGCATTTTGCGAAAATTTTCAGTAAAACAAAAGTTTGAGGTAATTTTTATTTTGGTTTTCATTAGGTCACGTGATATTTTTGGCCAATGATATTGCATACAAATTTTTTTTAAAAAAATAACAAATTTTAAATCAAAAAATAATTGTTGTGTTAGAACCGCACAGGTCCAATTACCGTGTTTACAAAATATTTTTCAAAAATATTAATATTCATAAAAGTTATGAAACTTTTATTAAAAATTCATGAAATTTCAAAACCTAAAATTTTGTATTTTATTAGACGCGCATTGGCCTAACTAGCATTCAAGATAAAACATTTCGCGAAAATTTTCAGTAAAACAAAAGTTTGAGGTAATTTTTATTTTGGGTTTAATTAGGTCACGTGATATTTTTGGCCAATGAGATTGCATACAGATTTTTTAAAATAAAATAACAAATATTAAATTGAAAAATAATTGTTGTGTTAGAACCGCACAGGTCCAATTACTGGGTTTACAAAATATTTTTCGAAAATATTAATATTCATAAAAGTTATAAAACTTTTATTAAAAATTCATGAAATCTCAAAATCTAAAATTTTGTATTTAATTAGGCGCGCATAGGCCTAACTAACATTTAAGATAAAACATTTTGCAAAAATTTTGAGTAGAACAAAAGTTTGAGATAATTTTTATTTTGGGTTTAATTAGGTCACGTAATATTTTTGGCCAATGAGATTGCATACAAATTTTTTTTAAAAAAATAAAAAATTTTAAATCGAAAAATAATTGTTGTGTTAGAACCGCACAGGTCCAATTACCGTGTTTACAAAATATTTTTCGAAAATATTAATATTCATAAAAGTTATGAAACTTTTATAAAAAATTTATGAAATCTCAAAACCAAAAATTTTGTATTTTATTAGACGTGCATTGGCCTAACTAACATTCAAGATAAAGCATTTTGCGAAAATTTTCAGTAAAACAAAAGTTTGAGGTAATTTTTATTTATGTTTTCATTAGGTCATGTGATATTTTTGGCCAATGATATTGCATACAAATTTTTTTTAAAAAAATAACAAATTTTAAATCGAAAAATAATTGTTATGTTAGAACCGCACAGGTCCAATTACCGTGTTTACAAAATATTTTTCAAAAATATTAATATTCATAAAAGTTATGAAACTTTTATTAAAAATTTATAAAATTTCAAAACCTAAAATTTTGTATTTTATTAGACGCGCATTGGCCTAACTAACATTCAAGATAAAAAAATTCGCGAAAATTTTCAGTAAAACAAAAGTTTGAGGTAATTTTTATTTTGGGTTTAATTAGGTCACGTGATATTTTTGGCCAATGAGATTGCATACAGATTTTTTAAAATAAAATAACAAATATTAAATTGAAAAATAATTGTTGTGTTAGAACCGCACAGGTCCAATTACTGGGTTTACAAAATATTTTTCGAAAATATTAATATTCATAAAAGTTATAAAACTTTTATTAAAAATTCATGAAATCTCAAAATCTAAAATTTTGTATTTAATTAGGCGCGCATAGGCCTAACTAACATTTAAGATAAAACATTTTGCAAAAATTTTGAGTAGAACAAAAGTTTGAGATAATTTTTATTTTGGGTTTAATTAGGTCACGTAATATTTTTGGCCAATGAGATTGCATACAAATTTTTTTTAAAAAAATAAAAAATTTTAAATCGAAAAATAATTGTTGTGTTAGAACCGCACAGGTCCAATTACCGTGTTTACAAAATATTTTTCGAAAATATTAATATTCATAAAAGTTATGAAACTTTTATAAAAAATTTATGAAATCTCAAAACCAAAAATTTTGTATTTTATTAGACGTGCATTGGCCTAACTAACATTCAAGATAAAGCATTTTGCGAAAATTTTCAGTAAAACAAAAGTTTGAGGTAATTTTTATTTATGTTTTCATTAGGTCACGTGATATTTTTGGCCAATGATATTGCATACAAATTTTTTTTAAAAAAATAACAAATTTTAAATCGAAAAATAATTGTTATGTTAGAACCGCACAGGTCCAATTACCGTGTTTACAAAATATTTTTCAAAAATATTAATATTCATAAAAGTTATGAAACTTTTATTAAAAATTTATAAAATTTCAAAACCTAAAATTTTGTATTTTATTAGACGCGCATTGGCCTAACTAACATTCAAGATAAAAAAATTCGCGAAAATTTTCAGTAAAACAAAAGTTTGAGGTAATTTTTATTTTGGGTTTAATTAGGTCACGTGATATTTCTGGCCAATAATATTGCATACAAATTTTTTGAAAAAAAATTAAAAATTTTAAATTGAAAAATAATTGTTGTGTTAGAACCGCACAGGTCCAATTACCGTGTTTACAAAATATTTTTCGAAAATAATAATATTCATAAAAGTTATGAAACTTTTATTAAAAATTTATGAAATCTCAAAACCTAAAATTTTGTATTTTATTAGACGCACATTAGCCTAACTAACATTCAAGATAAAACATTTCTCGAAAATTTTCAGTACAACAAAAGTTTGAGGTAATTTTTATTGTGGGTTTAATTAGGTCACGTGAAATTTCTGGCCAATAATATTGCATACAAATTTTTTAAAAAAAATTAAAAATTTTAAATCGAAAAATAATTGTTGTGTTAGAACCGCACAGGTCCATTTACCGTGTTGACAAAATATTTTTCGAAAATATTAATATTTATAAAAGTTATGAAATTTTTACTAAAAATTTATGAAATCTCAAAACCTAAAATTTTGTATTCAATTAGACGCGCATTGGCCTAACTAACATTTAAGATAAAACATTTCGCGAAAATTTTCAGTAAAACAAAAGTTTGAGGTAATTTTTATTTTGGGTTTAATTAGGTCACGTGATATTTTTGGCCAATGAGATTGCATACAAATTTTTTGAAAAAAAATAAAAATTTTTAAATCGAAAAATAATTGTTGTGTTAGAACCGCACAGGTCCAATTACCGTGTTTACAAAATATTTTTCGAAAATAATAATATTCATAAAAGTTATGAAACTTTTATTAAAAATTTATGAAATCTCAAAACCTAAAATTTTGTATTTTATTAGACGCACATTGGCCTAACTAACATTCAAGATAAAATATTTCTCGAAAATTTTCAGTACAACAAAAGTTTGAGGTAATTTTTATTTTGGGTTTAATTAGGTCACGTGAAATTTCTGGCCAATAATATTGCATACAAATTTTTTAAAAAAAATTAAAAATTTTAAATCGAAAAATAATTGTTGTGTTAGAACCGCACAGGTCCATTTACCGTGTTGACAAAATATTTTTCGAAAATATTAATATTTATAAAAGTTATGAAATTTTTACTAAAAATTTATGAAATCTCAAAACCTAAAATTTTGTATTCAATTAGACGCACATTGGCCTAACTAACATTTAAGATAAAACATTTCGCGAAAATTTTCAGTAAAACAAAAGTTTGAGGTAATTTTTATTTTGGGTTTAATTAGGTCACGTGATATTTTTGGCCAATGAGATTGCATATAAATTTTTTGAAAAAAAATAAAAATTTTTAAATCGAAAAATAATTGTTGTGTTAGAACTGCACAGGTCCAATTACCGTGTTTACAAAATATTTTTCAAAAATATTAATATTCATAAAAGTTATAAAACTTTTATTAAAAATTTATGAAATCTCAAAATCTAAAATTTTGTATTTAATTAGGCGCGCATTGGCCTAACTAACATTCAAGATAAAACATTTTGCAAAAATTTTGAGTAGAACAAAAGTTTGAGATAATTTTTATTTTGGGTTTAATTAGGTCACGTGATATTTTTGGCCAATGAGATTGCATACAAATTTTTTGAAAAAAAATAAAAAATTTTAAATCAAAAAATAATTGTTGTGTTAGAACCGCACAGGTCCAATTACCGTGTTTACAAAATCTTTTTCGAAAATATTAATATTCATAAAAGTTATGAAACTTTTATTAAAAATTTATGAAATCTCAAAACCTAAAATTTTGTATTTTATTAGACGTGCATTGGCCTAACTAACATTCAAGATAAAGCATTTTGCGAAAATTTTCAATAAAACAAAAGTTTGAGGTAGTTTTTATTTTGATTTTCATTAGGTCACGTGATATTTTTGGCCAATGATATTGCATACAAATTTTTTTTAAAAAAATAACAAATTTTAAATCGAAAAATAATTGTTGTGTTAGAACCGCACAGGTCCAATTACCGTGTTTACAAAATATTTTTCAAAAATATTAATATTCATAAAAGTTATGAAACTTTTATTAAAAATTTATGAAATTTCAAAACCTAAAGTTTTCTATTTTATTAGACGCGCATTGGCCTAACTAGCATTCAAGATAAAACATTTCGCGAAAATTTTCAGTAAAACATAAGTTTGAGGTAATTTTTATTTTGGGTTTATTTAGGTCACGTGATATTTTTGGCCAATGATATTGCATACAAATTTTTTTTTAAAAAATTACAAATTTTAAATCGAAAAATAATTGTTGTGTTAGAACCGCACAGGTCCAATTACTGTAAATATTAATACTCATAAAAACATCAATATTCATAAAAGTTATGAAACTTTTATTAAAAATTTATGAAATCTCAAAACCTAAAATTTTGTATTTTATAAGACGCGCATTGGCCTAACTAACATTCAAAATAAAACATTTCGCGAAAATTTTCAGTAAAACAAAAGTTTGAGGTAATTTTTATTTTGGGTTTAATTAGGTCACGTGATATTTTTGTCCAATGAGATTGCATACAGATTTTTTAAAAAAAAAATAACAAATTTTAAATCGAAAAATAATTGTTGTGTTAAAACCGCACAGGTCCAATTACTGGGTTTACAAAATATTTTTCGAAAATATTAATATTCATAAAAGTTATAAAACTTTTATTAAAAATTTATGAAATCTCAAAATCTAAAATTTTGTATTTAATTAGGCGCGCATTGGCCTAACTAACATTCAAGATAAAACATTTTGCAAAAATTTTGAGTAGAACAAAAGTTTGAGGTAATTTTTATTTTGGGTTTAATTAGGTCACATGATATTTTTGGCCAATGAGATTGCATACAAATTTTTTGAAAAAAAATAAAAAATTTTAAATCGAAAAATAATTGTTGTGTTAGAACCGCACAGGTCCAATTACCGTGTTTACAAAATCTTTTTCGAAAATATTAATATTCATAAAAATTATGAAACTTTTATTAAAAATTTATGAAATCTCAAAACCTAAAATTTTGTATTTTATTAGACGTGCATTGGCCTAACTAACATTCAAGATAAAGCGTTTTGCGAAAATTTTCAGTAAAACAAAAGTTTGAGGTAATTTTTATTTTGGATTTCATTAGGTCACGTGATATTTTTGGCCAATGATATTGCATACAAATTTTTTTTTTAAAAATAACAAATTTTAAATCAAAAAATAATTGTTGTGTTAGAACTGCACAGGTCCAATTACCTTGTTTACAAAATATTTTTCGAAAATATTAATATTTATAAAAGTTATGAAATTTTTACTAAAAATTTATGAAATCTCAAAACCTAAAATTTTGTATTTAATTAGACGCGCATTGGCCTAACTAACATTTAAGATAAAACATTTCGCGAAAATTTTCAGTAAAACAAAAGTTTGAGGTAATTTTTATTTTGGGTTTAATTAGGTCACGTGATATTTTTGGCCAATAATATTGCATACAGATTTTTTAAAAAAAAATAACAAATTTTAAATCGAAAAATAATTGTTGTGTTAGAACCGCACAGGTCCAATTACTGGGTTTACAAAATATTTTTCGAAAATATTAATATTCATAAAAGTTATAAAACTTTTATTAAAAATTCATGAAATCTCAAAATCTAAAATTTTGTATTTTATTAGACGCACATTGGCCTAACTAACATTCAAGATAAAACATTTCTCGAAAATTTTCAGTACAACAAAAGTTTGAGGTAATTTTTATTTTGGGTTTAATTAGGTCACGTGAAATTTCTGGCCAATAATATTGCATACAAATTTTTTAAAAAAAATTAAAAATTTTAAATCGAAAAATAATTGTTGTGTTAGAACCGCACAGGTCCATTTACCGTGTTGACAAAATATTTTTCGAAAATATTAATATTTATAAAAGTTATGAAATTTTTACTAAAAATTTATGAAATCTCAAAACCTAAAATTTTGTATTCAATTAGACGCGCATTGGCCTAACTAACATTTAAGATAAAACATTTCGCGAAAATTTTCAGTAAAACAAAAGTTTGAGGTAATTTTTATTTTGGGTTTAATTAGGTCACGTGATATTTTTGACCAATGAGATTGCATACAAATTTTTTAAAAAAAAATAAAAATTTTTAAATCGAAAAATAATTGTTGTGTTAAAAACGCACAGGTCCAATTACTGGGTTTACAAAATATTTTTCAAAAATATTAATATTCATAAAAGTTATGAAACTTTTATTAAAAATTTATGAAATTTCAAAACCTAAAATTTTGTATTTTATTAGACGCGCATTGGCCTAACTAACATTCAAGATAAAAAAATTCGCGAAAATTTTCAGTAAAACAAAAATTTGAGGTAATTTTTATTTTGGGTTAAATTAGGTCACGTGATATTTTTGGCCAATGATATTGCATACAAATTTAAAAAAAAAATTTAAAAAATTTTAAATCGGAAAATAATTGTTGTGTTAGAACCGCACAAGTCCAATTATAGTGTATACAAAATATTTTTCGAAAATATTAATATTTATAAAAGTTATGAAACTTTTATTAAAAATTTATGAAATCTCAAAACCTAAAATTTTGTATTTTATTAGACGCGCATTGGCCTAACTAACATTCAATATGAAACATTTTGCGAAAATTTTCAGTAGAACAAAAGTTTGAGATAATTTTTATTTTGGGTTTAATTAGGTCACGTGATATTTCTGGTCAATAATATTGCATACAAATTTTTTGAAAAAAAATTGAAAATTTTAAATCGAAAAATAATTGTTGTGTTAGAACCGCACAGGTCCAATTAGCGTGTTTACAAAATATTTTTCGAAAATATTAATAAACATAAAAGTTATGAAATTTTTATTAAAAATTTATGAAATCTCAAAACCTAAAATTTTGTATTTTATTAGACGCGCATTGGCCTAACTAACATTCAAGATAAAACATTTTGCGAAATTTTTCAGTATAACAAAAGTTTGAGGTAATTTTTATTTTGGGTTTCATTAGGTCACGTGATATTTCTGGCCAATAATATTGCATACAAATATTTTTAAAAAAATTAAAAATTTTAAATCGAAAAATAATTGTTGTGTTAGAACTGCACAGGTCTACTTACCGTGTTTACAAAATATTTTTCGAAAATATTAATATTCATAAAAGTTATGAAATTTTTATTAAAAATTTATGAAATCTCAAAACTTAAATTTTGTATTTTATTAGACGCACACTGGCCTAACTAACATTCAAGATAAAAAAATTCGCTAAAATTTTCAGTAAAACAAAAATTTAAGGTAATTTTTATTTTGGGTTTAATTAGGTCACGTGATATTTCTGGCCAATAATATTGCATACAAATTTTTTGAAAAAAAATTAAAAATTTTAAATCGAAAAATAATTGTTGTGTTAGAACCGCACAGGTCCAATTACCGTGTTTACAAAATATTTTTCGAAAATATTAATATTCATAAAAGTTATGAAACTTTTATTAAAAATTTATGAAATCTCAAAACCTAAAATTTTGTATTTTATTAGACGCACATTGGCCTAACTAACATTCAAGATAAAACATTTCTCAAAAATTTTCAGTAAAACAAAAGTTTGAGGTAATTTTTATTTTGGGTTTAATTAGGTCACGTGAAATTTCTGGCCAATAATATTGCATACAAATTTTTTTAAAAAAATTAAAAATTTTAAATCGAAAAATAATTGTTGTGTTAGAACTGCACAGGTCCAGTTACCATGTTGACAAAATATTTTTCGAAAATATTAATATTTATAAAAGTTATGAAATTTTTATTAAAAATTTATGAAATCTCAAAACCTAAAATTTTGTATTTTATTAGACGCACATTGGCCTAACTAACATTCAAAATAAAACATTTCGCGAAAATTTTCAGTAAAACAAAAGTTTGAGGTAATTTTTATTTTGGGTTTAATTAGGTCACGTGATATTTCTGGCCAATAATATTGCATACAAATTTTTTTAAAAAAAATTAAAAATTTTAAATCGAAAAATAATTGTTGTGTTAGAACCGCACAGATCCAATTACCGTGTTTACAAAATATCTTTCGAAAATATTAATATTTATAAAAGTTATGAAATTTTATTAAAAATTTATGAAATCTCAAAACCTAAAATTTTGTATTTAATTAGACGCGCATTGGCCTAACTAACATTTAAGACAAAACATTTCGCGAAAATTTTCAGTAAAACAAAAGTTTGAGGTAATTTTTATTTTGGGTTTAATTAGGTCACGTGATATTTTTGGCCAATGATATTGCATACAAATTTAAAAAAAAAATTTAAAAAATTTTAAATCGAAAAATAATTGTTGTGTTAGAACCGCACAGGTCCAATTACCGTGTTTACAAAATATTTTTCGAAAATATTAATATTTATAAAAGTTATGAAATTTTTATTAAAAATTTATGAAATCTCAAAACCTAAAATTTTGTATTTTATTAGACGCGCATTGGCCTAACTAACATTCAAGATAAAACATTTTGCGAAATTTTTCAGTATAACAAAAGTTTGAGGTAATTTTTATTTTGGGTTTAATTAGGTCACGTGATATTTCTGGCCAATAATATTGCATACAAATATTTTTAAAAAAATTAAAAATTTTAAATCGAAAAATAATTGTTGTGTTAGAACTGCACAGGTCTACATACCGTGTTTACAAAATATTTTTCGAAAGTAATAATATTCATAAAAGTTATGAAACTTTTATTAAAAATTTATGAAATCTCAAAACCTAAAATTTTGTATTTTATTAGACGCACATTGGCCTAACTAACATTCAAGATAAAACATTTCTCGAAAATTTTCAGTAAAACAAAAGTTTGAGGTAATTTTTATTTTGGGTTTAATTAGGTCACGTGAAATTTCTGGCCAATAATATTGCATACAAATTTTTTTAAAAAAATTAAAAATTTTAAATCGAAAAATAATTGTTGTGTTAGAACTGCACAGGTCCAATTACCCTGTTGACAAAATATTTTTCGAAAATATTAATATTTATAAAAGTTATGAAATTTTTATTAAAAATTTATGAAATCTCAAAACCTGAAATTTTGTATTTTATTAGACGCACATTGGCCTAACTAACATTCAAAATAAAACATTTCGCGAAAATTTTCAGTAAAACAAAAGTTTGAGGTAATTTTTATTTTGGGTTTAATTAGGTCACGTGATATTTCTGGCCAATAATATTGCATACAAATTTTTGGAAAAAAAATTAAAAATTTTAAATCGAAAAATAATTGTTGTATTAGAACTGCACAGATCCAATTACCGTGTTTACAAAATATCTTTCGAAAATATTAATATTTATAAAAGTTATGAAATTTTTATTAAAAATTTATGAAATCTCAAAACCTAAAATTTTGTATTTAATTAGACGCGCATTGGCCTAACTAACATTTAAGACAAAACATTTCGCGAAAATTTTCAGTAAAACAAAAGTTTGAGGTAATTTTTATTTTGGGTTTAATTAGGTCATGTGATATTTTTGGCCAATGATATTGCATACAAATTTAAAAAAAAAATTTAAAAAATTTTAAATCGAAAAATAATTGTTGTGTTAGAACCGCACAGGTCCAATTACCGTGTTTACAAAATATTTTTCAAAAATATTATTATTTATAAAAGTTATGAAACTTTTATTAAAAATTTATGAAATTTCAAAACCTAAAATTTTGTATTTTATTAGACGCGCATTGGCCTAACTAACATTCAAGAAGAAACATTTTGCGAAAATTTTCAGTAGAACAAAAGTTTGAGATAATTTTTATTTTGGGTTTAATTAGGTCACGTGATATTTCTGGTCAATAATATTGCATACAAATTTTTTGAAAAAAAATTAAAAATTTTGAATCGAAAAATAATTGTTGTGTTAGAACCGCACAGGTCCAATTACCGTGTTTACAAAATATTTTTCGAAAATATTAATATTCATAAAAGTTATGAAATTTTTATTAAAAATTTATGAAATCTCAAAACCTAAAATTTTGTATTTTATTAGACGCGCATTGGCCTAACTAACATTCAAGATAAAACATTTTGCGAAATTTTTCAGTATAACAAAAGTTTGAGGTAATTTTTATTTTGGTTTTCATTAGGTCACGTGATATTTTTGGCCAATGAGATTGAATACAATTTTTTTGAAAAAAAATTAAAAATTTTAACTCGAAAAATAATTGTTGTGTTAGAACCGCACAGGTCCAATTACTGTAAATATTAATATTCATAAAAATTTTAATATTTATAAAAGTTATGAAACTTTTAATAAAAATTTATGAAATCTCAAAACCTAAAATTTTGTATTTTATTAGACGTACATTGGCCTAACTAACATTCAAGATAAAACATTTTGCGAAAATTTTCAGTAAAACAAAAGTTTGAAGTAATTTTTATTTTGGGTTTAATTAGGTCACGTGAAATTTCTGGCCAATAATATTGCATACAAATTTTTTAAAAAAAATTAAAAATTTTAAATCAAAAAATAATTGTTGTGTTAGAACCGCACAGGTCCAATTACCGTGTTTACAAAATATTTTTCGAAAATATTAATATTTATAAAAGTTATGAAATTTTTATTAAAAATTTATGAAATCTCAAAACCTAAAATTTTGTATTTTATTAGACGCACATTGGCCTAACTAACATTCAAGATAAAACATTTCGCGAAAATTTTCAGTAAAACAAAAGTTTGAGGTAATTTTTATTTTGGTTTTCATTAGGTCACGTGATATTTTTGGCCAATGAGATTGCATACAAATTTTTTGAAAAAAAAATAAAAAATTTTAAATCAAAAAATAATTGTTGTGTTAGAACCGCACAGGTCCAATTACCGTGTTTACAAAAAATTTTTCGAAAATATTAATATTCATAAAAGTTATGAAACTTTTATTAAAAATTTATGAAATCCCAAGACCTAAAATTTTGTATTTTATTAGACGCACATTGGCCTAACTAACATTCAAGATAAAACATTTCGCGAAAATTTTCAGTAAAACAAAAGTTTGAGGTAATTTTTATTTTGGGTTTAATTAGGTCACGTGATATTTCTGGCCAATAATATTGCATACAAATTTAAAAAAAAAAATTAAAAATTTTAAATCGAAAAATAATTGTTGTGTTAGAACCGCACAGGTCCAATTACCGTGTTTACAAAATCTTTTTCGAAAATATTAATATTTATAAAAGTTATGAAATTTTTATTAAAAATTTATGAAATCTCAAAACCTAAAATTTTGTATTTTATTAGATGCACATTGGCCTAACTAACATTCAAGATAAAACATTTCGCGAAAATTTTCAGTAAAACAAAAGTTTGAGGTAATTTTTATTTTGGGTTTAATTAGGTCACGTGATATTTCTGGCCAATAATATTGCATACAAATTTTTTGAAAAAAAATTAAAAATTTTAAATCGAAAAATAATTGTTGTGTTAGAACCGCATAGGTCCAATTACCGTGTTTACAAAATATTTTTCGAAAATATTAATATTCATAAAAGTTATGAAACTTTTATTAAAAATTTATGAAATCTCAAAACCTAAAATTTTGTATTTTATTAGACACACATTGGCCTAACTAACATTCAAGATAAAACATTTCGCGAAAATTTTCAGTAAAACAAAAGTTTGAGGTAATTTTAATTTTGGATTTAATTAGGTCACATAATATTTCTGGCCAATAAGATTGCATACAAATTTTTTTTTAAAAAATTAAAAATTTTAAATCGAAAAATAACTGTTGTATTAGTACCGCACAGGTCCAATTACTGTGATTACAAAATAGTTTTTGAAAATATTAATATTTATAAAAGTTATGACATTTTTATTAAAAATTTATGAAATCTCAAAACCTAAAATTTTGTATTTTATTAAACGCGCATTGGCCTAACTAACATTCAATATAAAACATTTTGCAAAAATTTTCAGTAAAACAAAAGTTGGAGGTAATTTTTATTTTGGGTTTAATTAGGTCACGTGATATTTTTGGCCAATGATATTGCATACAAATTAAAAAAAAATATATAAAAAATTTTAAATCGAAAAATAATTGTTGTGTTAGAAGCGCACAGGTCCAATTACCGTGTTTACAAAATGTTTTTCGAAAATATTAATATTCATAAAAGTTATGACACTTTTATTAAAATTTTATGAAATCTCAAAACCTAAAATTTTGTATTTTAATAGACGCACATTGGCCTAACTAACATTCAAGATTAAACATTTCGCGAAAATTTTCAGTAAAACAAAAGTTTGAGGTAATTTTTATTTTGGGTTTAATTAGGTCACGTGATATTTTTGGCCAAAAATATTGCATACAAATTTTTTGAAAAAAAATTTAAAACTTAAAATCGAAAAATAATTGTTGTGTTAGAATCGCACAGGTCCAATTACCGTGTTTACAAAATATTTTTTGAAAATATTAATATTTATAAAAGTTATGAAATTTTTATTAAAAATTTATGAAATCACAAAACCTAAAATTTTGTATTTTATTAGACGCGCATTGGCCTTAATAACATTCAAGATAAAACATTTCGCGAAAATTTTCAGTAAAACAAAAGTTTGAGGTCATTTTTATTTTGGGTTTAATTAGGTCACGTAATATTTTTGGCCAATGATATTGCATACAAATTTTTTGAAAAAAAATTACAAATTTTAAATCGAAAAATACGTGTTGTGTTAGAACCGCACAGGTCCAATTACTGTAAATATTAATATTCATAAAAATATTAATATTCATAAAAGTTATGAAACTTTTATTAAAAATTTATGAAATCTCAAAACCTAAAATTTTGTATTTTATTAGACGCACATTGGCCTAACTAGCATTCAAGATAAAACATTTCGCGAAAATTTTCAGTAAAACAAAAGTTTGAGGTAATTTTTATTTTGGGTTTAATTAGGTCACGTGATATTTCTAGCCAATAATATTGCATACAAATTTTTTAAAAAAAATTAAAAATTTTAAATCAAAAAATAATTGTTTTGTTAGAACCGCACAGGTCCAATTACTGTGTTTATAAAATATTTTTCGAAAATATTAATATTTATAAAAGTTATGAAATTTTTATTAAAAATTTATGAAATCTCAAAACCTAAAATTTTGTATTTTATTAGACGTACATTGGCCTAACTAACATTCAAGATAAAACATTTTGCGAAAATTTTCAGTAAAACAAAAGTTTGAAGTAATTTTTATTTTGGGTTTAATTAGGTCACGTGAAATTTCTGGCCAATAATATTGCATACAAATTTTTTAAAAAAAATTAAAAATTTTAAATCAAAAAATAATTGTTGTGTTAGAACCGCACAGGTCCAATTACCGTGTTTACAAAATATTTTTCGAAAATATTAATATTTATAAAAGTTATGAAATTTTTATTAAAAATTTATGAAATCTCAAAACCTAAAATTTTGTATTTTATTAGACGCACATTGGCCTAACTAACATTCAAGATAAAACATTTCGCGAAAATTTTCAGTAAAACAAAAGTTTGAGGTAATTTTTATTTTGGTTTTCATTAGGTCACGTGATATTTTTGGCCAATGAGATTGCATACAAATTTTTTGAAAAAAAAATAAAAAATTTTAAATCAAAAAATAATTGTTGTGTTAGAACCGCACAGGTCCAATTACCGTGTTTACAAAAAATTTTTCGAAAATATTAATATTCATAAAAGTTATGAAACTTTTATTAAAAATTTATGAAATCCCAAGACCTAAAATTTTGTATTTTATTAGACGCACATTGGCCTAACTAACATTCAAGATAAAACATTTCGCGAAAATTTTCAGTAAAACAAAAGTTTGAGGTAATTTTTATTTTGGGTTTAATTAGGTCACGTGATATTTCTGGCCAATAATATTGCATACAAATTTAAAAAAAAAAATTAAAAATTTTAAATCGAAAAATAATTGTTGTGTTAGAACCGCACAGGTCCAATTACCGTGTTTACAAAATCTTTTTCGAAAATATTAATATTTATAAAAGTTATGAAATTTTTATTAAAAATTTATGAAATCTCAAAACCTAAAATTTTGTATTTTATTAGATGCACATTGGCCTAACTAACATTCAAGATAAAACATTTCGCGAAAATTTTCAGTAAAACAAAAGTTTGAGGTAATTTTTATTTTGGGTTTAATTAGGTCACGTGATATTTCTGGCCAATAATATTGCATACAAATTTTTTGAAAAAAAATTAAAAATTTTAAATCGAAAAATAATTGTTGTGTTAGAACCGCATAGGTCCAATTACCGTGTTTACAAAATATTTTTCGAAAATATTAATATTCATAAAAGTTATGAAACTTTTATTAAAAATTTATGAAATCTCAAAACCTAAAATTTTGTATTTTATTAGACACACATTGGCCTAACTAACATTCAAGATAAAACATTTCGCGAAAATTTTCAGTAAAACAAAAGTTTGAGGTAATTTTAATTTTGGATTTAATTAGGTCACATAATATTTCTGGCCAATAAGATTGCATACAAATTTTTTTTTAAAAAATTAAAAATTTTAAATCGAAAAATAACTGTTGTATTAGTACCGCACAGGTCCAATTACTGTGATTACAAAATAGTTTTTGAAAATATTAATATTTATAAAAGTTATGACATTTTTATTAAAAATTTATGAAATCTCAAAACCTAAAATTTTGTATTTTATTAAACGCGCATTGGCCTAACTAACATTCAATATAAAACATTTTGCAAAAATTTTCAGTAAAACAAAAGTTGGAGGTAATTTTTATTTTGGGTTTAATTAGGTCACGTGATATTTTTGGCCAATGATATTGCATACAAATTTTTTTTAAAAAAATTAAAAATTTTAAATCGAAAAATAATTGTTGTGTTAGAACTGCACAGGTCCAATTACCGTGTTTACAAAATATTTTTCGAAAATATTAACATTCATAAAATTTATGAAACTTTTATTAAAAATTTATGAAATCTCAAAACCTAAAATTTTGTATTTTATTAGACGCGCATTGGCCTAACTAACATTCAAGATAAAACATTTCGCGAAAATTTTCAGTAAAACAAAAGTTTGAGGTAATTTTTATTTTGGTTTTCATTAGGTCACGTGATATTTTTGGCCAATGATATTGCATACAAATTTTTTGAAAAAAATAAAAAATTTTAAATCGAAAAATAATTGTTGTGTTAAAACCGCACAGGTCCAATTACCGTGTTTACAAAATATTTTTCAAAAATATTAATATTTATAAAAGTTATGAAACTTTTATTAAAAATTTATGAAATTTCAAAACCTAAAATTTTGTATTTAATTAGGCGCGCATTGACCTAACTAACATTCAAGATAAAACATTTTGCAAAAATTTTGAGTAGAACAAAAGTTTGAGATAATTTTTGTTTTGGGTTTAATTAGGTCACGTGATATTTTTGGCCAATGATATTGCATACAAATTTTTTTTAAAAAAATAAAAAATTTTAAATCAAAAAATAATTGTTGTGTTAGAACCGCACAGGTCCAATTACCGTGTTTACATAATATTTTTCAAAAATATTAATATTCATAAAAGTTATGAAACTTTTATTAAAAATTTATGAAATCTTAAAACCTAAAATTTTGTATTTTATTAGACGCGCATTGGCCTAACTAACATTCAAGATAAAACATTTCTCGAAAATTTTTAGTAAAACAAAAGTTTGAGGTAATTTTTATTTTGGTTTTCATTAGGTCACGTGATATTTTTGGCCAATGATATTGCATACAAATTTTTTTTAAAAAATTAAAAATTTTAAATCGAAAAATAATTGTTGTGTTAGAACTGCACAGGTCCAATTACCGTGTTTACAAAATATTTTTCGAAAATAATAATATTCATAAAAGTTATGAAACTTTTATTAAAAATTTATGATATCTTAAAATCTGAAATTTTATATTTAATTAGGCGCGCATTGGCCTAACTAACATTCAAGATAAAACATCTTGCAAAAATTTTGAGTAGAACAAAAGTTTGAGATAATTTTTATTTTGGGTTTAATTAGGTCACGTGATATTTTTGGCCAATGATATTGCATACAAATTTTTTTTTAAAAAATTAAAAATTTTAAATCAAAAAATAATTGTTGTGTTAGAATTGCACAGGTCCAATTACCGTGTTTACAAAATATTTTTCGAAAATATGAACATTCATAAAATTTATGAAACTTTTATTAAAAATTTATAAAATCTCAAAACCTAAAATTTTGTATTTTATTAGACGCGCATTAGCCTAACTAACATTCAAGATAAAACATTTCGCGAAAATTTTCAGTAAAACAAAAGTTTGAGGTAATTTTTAATTTGGGTTTAATTAGGTCACGTGATATTTTTGGCCAATGATATTGTATACAAATTTTTTGAAAAAAAAAAAAATTTTTAAATCGAAAAATAATTGTTGTGTTAGAACCGCACAGGTCCAATTACTGTGTTTACATAATATTTTTCAAAAATATTAATATTCATAAAAGTTATGAAACTTTTATTAAAAATTTATGAAATCTCAAAACCTAAAATTTTGTATTTTATTAGACGCGCATTGGCCTAACTAACATTCAAGATAAAACATTTCGCAAAAATTTTTAGTAAAACAAAAGTTTGAGGTCATTTTTATTTTGGGTTTAATTAGGTCACGTAATATTTTTGGCCAATGATATTGCATACAAATTTTTTTTAAGAAATTACAAATTTTAAATCGAAAAATAATTGTTGTGTTAGAACCGCACAGGTTCAATTACCGTGTTTACAAAATATTTTTCGAAAATATTAATATTCATAAAAGTTATAAAAGTTTTATTAAAAATTTATAAAATCTCAAAACCTAAAATTTTGTATTTTATTAGACGCGCATTGGCCTAACTAACATTCAAGATAAAACATTTTGCGAAAATTTTCAGTAAAACAAAAGTTTGAGGTAATTTTTATTTTGGTTTTCATTAGGTCACGTGATATTTTTGGCCAATGATATTGCATACAAATTTTTTGAAAAAAATAAAAAATTTTAAATCGAAAAATAATTGTTGTGTTAGAACCGCACAGGTCCAATTACTGTGTTTACAAAATATTTTTCAAAAATATTAATATTCATAAAAGTTATGAAACTTTTATTAAAAATTTATGAAATTTCAAAACCTAAAATTTTGTATTTAATTAGGCGCGCATTGACCTAACTAACATTCAAGATAAAACATTTTGCAAAAATTTTGAGTAAAACAAAAGTTTGAGATAATTTTTTCTTTGAAAAAAAAAAGTTATGACACTTTTATTAAAAATTTATGAAATCTTAAAACCTAAAATTTTATATTTTATTAGACGCGCATTGGCCTAACTGACATTCAAGATAAAACATTTCGCAAAAATTTTTAGTAAAACAAAAGTTTGAGATAATTTTTATTTTGGTTTTCATTAGGTCACGTGATATTTTTGGCCAATGATATTGCATACAAATTTTTTAAAAAAAATAAAAAATTTTAAATCGAAAAATAATTGTTGTGTTAGAACCGCACAGGTCCAATTGCCGTGTTTACATAATATTTTTCAAAAATATTAATATTCATAAAAGTTATGACACTTTTATTAAAAATTTATGAAATCTTAAAACCTAAAATTTTGTATTTTATTAGACGCGCATTGACCTAACTAACATTCAAGATAAAACATCTTGCAAAAATTTTGAGTAGAACAAAAGTTTGAGATAATTTTTATTTTGGGTTTAATTAGGTCACGTAATCTTTTTGGCCAATAATATTGCATACAAATTTTTTTTTAAGAAATTACAAATTTTAAATCGAAAAATAATTGTTGTGTTAGAACCGCACAGGTTCAATTACCGTGTTTACAAAATATTTTTCGAAAATATTAATATTCATAAAAGTTATAAAAGTTTTATTAAAAATTTATAAAATCTCAAAACCTAAAATTTTGTATTTTATTAGACGCGCATTGGCCTAACTAACATTCAAGATAAAACATTTTGCGAAAATTTTCAGTAAAACAAAAGTTTGAGGTAATTTTTATTTTGGTTTTCATTAAGTCACGTGATATTTTTGGCCAATGATATTGCATACAAATTTTTTGAAAAAAATAAAAAATTTTAAATCGAAAAATAATTGTTGTGTTAGAACCGCACAGGTCCAATTACTGTGTTTACAAAATATTTTTCAAAAATATTAATATTCATAAAAGTTATGAAACTTTTATTAAAAATTTATGAAATTTTAAAACCTAAAATTTTGTATTTAATTAGGCGCGCATTGACTTAACTAACATTCAAGATAAAACATTTTGTAAAAATTTTGAGTAGAACAAAAGTTTGAGATAATTTTTATTTTGAAAAAAAAAAGTTATGACACTTTTATTAAAAATTTATGAAATCTTAAAACCTAAAATTTTATATTTTATTAGACGCGCATTGGCCTAACTAACATTCAAGATAAAACATTTCGCGAAAATTTTTAGTAAAACAAAAGTTTGAGATAATTTTTATTTTGGTTTTCATTAGGTCACGTGATATTTTTGGCCAATGATATTGCATACAAATTTTTTGAAAAAAATAAAAAATTTTAAATCGAAAAATAATTGTTGTGTTAGAACCGCACAGGTCCAATTGCCGTGTTTACATAATATTTTTCAAAAATATTAATATTCATAAAAGTTATGACACTTTTATTAAAAATTTATGAAATCTTAAAACCTAAAATTTTGTATTTTATTAGACGCGCATTGGCCTAACTAACATTCAAGATAAAACATTTCGCGAAAATTTTTAGTAAAACAAAAGTTTGAGGTAATTTTTATTTTGGTTTTCATTAGGTCACGTGATATTTTTGGCTAATGATATTGCATACAAATTTTTTTTTAAAAAATTAAAAATTTTAAATCGAAAAATAATTGTTGTGTTAGAACCGCACAGGTCCAATTACCGTGTTTACAAAATATTTTTCGAAAATAATAATATTCATAAAAGTTATGAAACTTTTATTAAAAATTTATGATATCTTAAAATCTGAAATTTTATATTTAATTAGGCGCGCATTGGCCTAACTAACATTCAAGATAAAACATTTTGCGAAAATTTTCAGTAAAACAAAAGTTTGAGGTAATTTTTATTTTGGTTTTCATTAGGTCACGTAATATTTTTGGCCAATGATATTGCATACAAGTTTTTTGAAAAAAATAAAAAATTTTAAATCGAAAAATAATTGTTGTGTTAGAACCGCACAGGTCCAATTACCGTGTTTACAAAATATTTTTCAAAAATATTAATATTCATAAAAGTTATGAAACTTTTATTAAAAATTTATGAAATTTCAAAACCTAAAATTTTGTATTTAATTAGGCGCGCATTGACCTAACTAACATTCAAGATAAAACATTTTGCAAAAATTTTGAGTAGAACAAAAGTTTGAGATAATTTTTGTTTTGGGTTTAATTAGGTCACGTGATATTTTTGGCCAATGATATTGCATACAAATTTTTTGAAAAAAATTTAAAAATTTTAAATCGAAAAATAATTGTTGTGTTAGAACCGCACAGGTCCAATTACCGTGTTTACATAATATTTTTTAAAAATATTAATATTCATAAAAGTTATGACACTTTTATTAAAAATTTATGAAATCTTAAAACCTAAAATTTTGTATTTTATTAGACGCGCATTGGCCTAACTAACATTCAAGATAAAACATTTCGCGAAAATTTTTAGTAAAACAAAAGTTTGAGGTAATTTTTATTTTGGGTTTAATTAGGTCACGTGATATTTTTGGCCAATGAGATTGCATAAAAATTTTTTGAAAAAAAATTAAAAATTTTAAATCGAAAAATAATTGTTGTGTTAGAATCGCACAGGTCCAATTACCTTGTTTACAAAATATTTTTCAAAAATATTAATATTCATAAAAGTTATGACACTTTTATTAAAAATTTATGAAATCTTAAAACCTAAAATTTTATATTTTATTAGACGCGCATTGGCCTAACTAACATTCAAGATAAAACATTTCGCGAAAATTTTTAGTAAAACAAAAGTTTGAGGTAATTTTTATTTTGGGTTTAATTAGGTCACGTGATATTTTTGGCCAATGAGATTGCATAAAAATTTTTTGAAAAAAAATTAAAAATTTTAAATCGAAAAATAATTGTTGTGTTAGAATTGCACAGGTCCAATTACCGTGTTTACAAAATATTTTTCGAAAATATTAATATTCATAAAAGTTATGAAACTTTTATTAAAAATTTATGAAATCTCAAAACCTAAAATTTTGTATTTTATTAGACGCGCATTGGTCTAACTAACATTCAAAATAAAACATTTCGCGAAAATTTTCAGTAAAACAAAAGTTTGAGGTAATTTTTATTTTGGTTTTCATTAGGTCATGTGATATTTTTGGCCAATGCATACAAATTTTATGAAAAAAAATTAAAAATTTAAATCGAAAAATAATTGTTGTGTTAGAATCGCACAGGTCCAATTACCGTGTTTACAAAATATTTTTCAAAAATATTAATATTCATAAAAGTTATGACACTTTTATTAAAAATTTATGAAATCTTAAAACCTAAAATTTTATTTTTTATTAGACGCGCATTGGCCTAACTAACATTCAAGATAAAACATTTCGCGAAAATTTTTAGTAAAACAAAAGTTTGAGATAATTTTTATTTTGGTTTTCATTAGGTCACGTGATATTTTTGGCCAATGATATTGCATACAAATTTTTTGAAAAAAATAAAAAATTTTAAATCGAAAAATAATTGTTGTGTTAGAACCGCACAGGTCCAATTGCCGTGTTTACATAATATTTTTCAAAAATATTAATATTCATAAAAGTTATGACACTTTTATTAAAAATTTATGAAATCTTAAAACCTAAAATTTTATTTTTTATTAGACGCGCATTGGCCTAACTAACATTCAAGATAAAACATTTCGCGAAAATTTTTAGTAAAACAAAAGTTTGAGATAATTTTTATTTTGGTTTTCATTAGGTCACGTGATATTTTTGGCCAATGATATTGCATACAAATTTTTTGAAAAAAATAAAAAATTTTAAATCGAAAAATAATTGTTGTGTTAGAACCGCACAGGTCCAATTGCCGTGTTTACATAATATTTTTCAAAAATATTAATATTCATAAAAGTTATGACACTTTTATTAAAAATTTATGAAATCTTAAAACCTAAAATTTTGTATTTTATTAGACGCGCATTGGCCTAACTAACATTCAAGATAAAACATTTCGCGAAAATTTTTAGTAAAACAAAAGTTTGAGGTAATTTTTATTTTAGTTTTCATTAGGTCACGTGATATTTTTGGCCAATGATATTGCATATAAATTTTTTTTTAAAAAATTAAAAATTTTAAATCGAAAAATAATTGTTGTGTTAGAACCGCACAGGTCCAATTACCGTGTTTACAAAATATTTTTCGAAAATAATAATATTCATAAAAGTTATGAAACTTTTATTAAAAATTTATGATATCTTAAAATCTGAAATTTTATATTTAATTAGGCGCGCATTGGCCTAACTAACATTCAAGATAAAACATCTTGCAAAAATTTTGAGTAGAACAAAAGTTTGAGATAATTTTTATTTTGGGTTTAATTAGGTCACGTAATATTTTTGGCCAATGATATTGCATACAAATTTTTTTTTAAGAAATTACAAATTTTAAATCGAAAAATAATTGTTGTGTTAGAACCGCACAGGTTCAATTACCGTGTTTACAAAATATTTTTCGAAAATATTAATATTCATAAAAGTTATAAAAGTTTTATTAAAAATTTATAAAATCTCAAAACCTAAAATTTTGTATTTTATTAGACGCGCATTGGCCTAACTAACATTCAAGATAAAACATTTTGCGAAAATTTTCAGTAAAACAAAAGTTTGAGGTAATTTTTATTTTGGTTTTCATTAGGTCACGTGATATTTTTGGCCAATGATATTGCATACAAATTTTTTGAAAAAAATAAAAAATTTTAAATCAAAAAATAATTGTTGTGTTAGAACCGCACAGGTCCAATTACTGTGTTTACAAAATATTTTTCAAAAATATTAATATTCATAAAAGTTATGAAACTTTTATTAAAAATTTATGAAATTTCAAAACCTAAAATTTTGTATTTAATTAGGCGCGCATTGACCTAACTAACATTCAAGATAAAACATTTTGCAAAAATTTTGAGTAGAACAAAAGTTTGAGATAATTTTTGTTTTGAAAAAAAAAAGTTATGACACTTTTATTAAAAATTTATGAAATCTTAAAACCTAAAATTTTATATTTTATTAGACGCGCATTGGCCTAACTAACATTCAAGATAAAACATTTTGCGAAAATTTTTAGTAAAACAAAAGTTTGAGGTAATTTTTATTTTGGTTTTCATTAGGTCATGTGATATTTTTGGCCAATGCATACAAATTTTTTGAAAAAAAATTAAAAATTTTAAATCGAAAAATAATTGTTGTGTTAGAATCGCACAGGTCCAATTACCGTGTTTACAAAATATTTTTCAAAATTATTAATATTCATAAAAGTTATGACACTTTTGTTAAAAATTTATGAAATCTTAAAACCTAAAATTTTATATTTTATTAGACGCGCATTGGCCTAACTAACATTCAAGATAAAACATTTCGCGAAAATTTTTAGTAAAACAAAAGTTTGAGATAATTTTTATTTTGGTTTTCATTAGGTCACGTGATATTTTTGGCCAATGATTTGCATACAAATTTTTTGAAAAAAATAAAAAATTTTAAATCGAAAAATAATTGTTGTGTTAGAACCGCACAGGTCCAATTGCCGTGTTTACATAATATTTTTCAAAAATATTAATATTCATAAAAGTTATGACACTTTTATTAAAAATTTATGAAATCTTAAAACCTAAAATTTTGTATTTTATTAGACGCGCATTGGCCTAACTAACATTCAAGATAAAACATTTCGCGAAAATTTTTAGTAAAACAAAAGTTTGAGGTAATTTTTATTTTAGTTTTCATTAGGTCACGTGATATTTTTGGCCAATGATATTGCATACAAATTTTTTTTTAAAAAATTAAAAATTTTAAATCGAAAAATAATTGTTGTGTTAGAACCGCACAGGTCCAATTACCGTGTTTACAAAATATTTTTCGAAAATAATAATATTCATAAAAGTTATGAAACTTTTATTAAAAATTTATGATATCTTAAAATCTGAAATTTTATATTTAATTAGGCGCGCATTGGCCTAACTAACATTCAAGATAAAACATCTTGCAAAAATTTTGAGTAGAACAAAAGTTTGAGATAATTTTTATTTTGGGTTTAATTAGGTCACGTAATATTTTTGGCCAATGATATTGCATACAAATTTTTTTTTAAGAAATTACAAATTTTAAATCGAAAAATAATTGTTGTGTTAGAACCGCACAGGTTCAATTACCGTGTTTACAAAATATTTTTCGAAAATATTAATATTCATAAAAGTTATAAAAGTTTTATTAAAAATTTATAAAATCTCAAAACCTAAAATTTTGTATTTTATTAGACGCGCATTGGCCTAACTAACATTCAAGATAAAACATTTTGCGAAAATTTTCAGTAAAACAAAAGTTTGAGGTAATTTTTATTTTGGTTTTCATTAGGTCACGTGATATTTTTGGCCAATGATATTGCATACAAATTTTTTGAAAAAAATAAAAAATTTTAAATCGAAAAATAATTGTTGTGTTAGAACCGCACAGGTCCAATTACTGTGTTTACAAAATATTTTTCAAAAATATTAATATTCATAAAAGTTATGAAACTTTTATTAAAAATTTATGAATTTTCAAAACCTAAAATTTTGTATTTAATTAGGCGCGCATTGACCTAACTAACATTCAAGATAAAACATTTTGCAAAAATTTTGAGTAGAACAAAAGTTTGAGATAATTTTTGTTTTGAAAAAAAAAAGTTATGACACTTTTATTAAAAATTTATGAAATCTTAAAACCTAAAATTTTATATTTTATTAGACGCGCATTGGCCTAACTAACATTCAAGATAAAACATTTCGCGAAAATTTTTAGTAAAACAAAAGTTTGAGGTAATTTTTATTTTGGTTTTCATTAGGTCATGTGATATTTTTGGCCAATGCATACAAATTTTTTGAAAAAAAATTAAAAATTTTAAATCGAAAAATAATTGTTGTGTTAGAATTGCACAGGTCCAATTACCGTGTTTACAAAATATTTTTCAAAAATATTAATATTCATAAAAGTTATGACACTTTTATTAAAAATTTATGAAATCTCAAAACCTAAAATTTTATATTTTATTAGACGCGCATTGGCCTAACTAACATTCAAGATAAAACATTTCGCGAAAATTTTTAGTAAAACAAAAGTTTGAGGTAATTTTTATTTTGGGTTTAATCAGGTCACGTGATATTTTTGGCCAATGAGATTGCATAAAAATTTTTTGAAAAAAAATTAAAAATTTTAAATCGAAAAATAATTGTTGTGTTAGAATCGCACAGGTCCAATTACCGTGTTTACAAAATATTTTTCGAAAATATTAATATTCATAAAAGTTATGAAACTTTTATTAAAAATTTATGAAATCTCAAAACCTAAAATTTTGTATTTTATTAGACGCGCATTGGCCTAACTAACATTCAAGATAAAACATTTCGCGAAAATTTTCAGTAAAACAAAAGTTTGAGGTAATTTTTATTTTGGTTTTCATTAGATCACGTGATATTTTTGGCCAATGATATTGCATACAAATTTTTTGAAAAAAAATAAAAAATTTTAAATCGAAAAATAATTGTTGTGTTAGAACCGCACAGGTCCAATTACCGTGTTTACAAAATATTTTTCTAAAATATTAATATTCATAAAAGTTATAAAACTTTTATTAAAAATTTATGAAATCTCAAAACCTAAAATTTTGTATTTTATTAGACGCGCATTGGCCTAACTTACATTCAAGATGAAACATTTTGCGAAAATTTTCAGTAAAACAAAAGTTTGAGGTAATTTTTATTTTGGGTTTAATTAGGTCAAAAGTCGCGCGAACAATTCAATGTACGCGAAAAAAAAATGTTTTTTTGTTCTTTTAATTATTTTCAAAAATTTCTTTATCTTGAGCATTAGTTATACCAAAACAGTTCTAAAAAAATTTAAAAATCAATGTCATAAATTTGTCATAACTCTCGGAAATATTAATGCTTGCTAAAAAATTTTTGCAAGCACGGCTGAACAGTGCGGTTTTATTGGTATAGTTATCTTTTGATTTAAAATAAAAAAAAATTTTTAAAACTTTTTTACTAGTGTGTTAGGTCTCGTGATCATATGACCAGCCCTATGTACGCAAAATACAAAAAATGAATGGTAAGTTGATTAATTTGAGTAGTCTAAGTTGGGAACCAAACCTCGGAACTCAGTACTGAGAGTTGTGGGCTTTTCGCACTGAACTAACTGCCACGATCTATCAATGATGCAAAATTGTATACATAGCTTAAGTAAGTTACAAAATAATAAAAAATTCTTTGTAATAATAAAAAAAACTAGATTTATTTGATAAATAAAATATAGTTCGAAAATATTTGATTATTTTTAACATAAATTTTTATAAATAAAAAAAGATATGCATAAACATTAACTCAGAATATTACAAACCTTTGATTTTTAATAAACAAACAAGCATTTATATATATAATACAAACAAAAACTAATATTTAACCCAGTTTTAAGTTGGTGATGTTGGGATATAAATTATAGTAAATTTTAAATTCTTAAAATTGATTTTTATTAAATAAACAACCATTTAAATATGATAAATAAACGAAAATTATTTTTCTAATATGTTTTTAAATTACTTATATTATAAAATACATCATACCAAATTTTTAATGCTTAATGTCGAACTTTAATTTTTAATGAACAAACCAGCATTTAAATATAAAAAACAAACAAGAATTGTTTTTTAATTTATTTTCGAATTATAAATATTATAAGATAAAACCGACCAAAATTTAAAAACCTAATATCAATCTTTAAATTTGAATAAACAAACACCCATTAATTAGTAATTAGTGATGAAAATTCTAATTTTAATTCATTTTTGAGTTAGTAATATCATGATATACAATTGACCAAGATTTAAAAAGTTAATAACAACCCTTAAATTTTAATAAACAAACACCTATTAATTAGTAATTAGTGATAAAAATTAAAATTTTAATTCATTTTTGAGTTACCAATATCATGATATACAATTGACCAAGATTTAAAAAATTAATAAAAAACTTTAAATTTTAATAAATAAACACTTATTAATTAGTAATTGGTAATAATTAAATGTTGTAAATAGGAGAATAAACACATAATCTGATAATAAACAACATACTAAAATTTCAGATTTTTAAATTCTAAGGAACTAAAGTTATCTTCTTTCAAAATTGGGACTAGAAAGAATAAAAATAATAATAATAATAAAAACTAGATTTATTTGATAAACAAAATATGGTTCGAAATAATTTGATTATGTTTAGCATAAATTTTAATAAATGAAAAAAGATATGCGTAAACATTTACTAAGACTAATACATATCTTTGATTTTTAATAAACAAACAAGTATTCAAATATATTATACATACAAAAATTAATATTTTAACCGAGTTTTAAGTTGTTAATATCAGGATACACATTAGACTAAATTTTAAATTCCTAAAATTGATTTTTGATTTTTAATAAATAAACAAGCATTTACATATATGATAAACAAACAAAAATTATTTTTTAAATATGTTTTTTAACTACTTATATTATAGAATACCCTATTAAATTTTAAATACTTAATGTCGAACTTCAATTTTAAATAAACAAACAATAATTTAAATATAATAAACAAACAAAAATTAAATTTTTTATCTATTTTTGAGATACTGCTATCATGATATACAATAGACCAAGATTTAAAAAAGCAATAACAATCTTTAAATTTTAATAAACAAACACCTATTAATTAGTAACTAGTAATAAAAATCAAAATTTTAATTCGTTTTTGAGTTACTAATATCATGATATACAATTGACCAAAATTTAAAAAGTTAATAACAACCTTTAAATTATAATAAATAAACACCTATTAATTAGTAATTAGTGATTAAAATTAAAATTTTAATTTATTTTTGAGTTACCAATATCATGATATACAATTGACCAAAATTTAAAAAGTTAATAACAACCTTTAAATTATAATAAATAAACACTCATTAATTAGTATTTAGTGATTAAAAATTAAAATTTTAATTTAGTTTTGAGTTACTAATATCATGATATACAATTGACCAAAATTTAAAAAGTTAATAACAACCTTTAAATTATAATAAATAAACACCTATTAATTAGTAATTAGTGATAAAAATTAAAATTTTAATTCATTTTTGAGTTACTGATATCATGATATACAATTGACCAAGATTTAAAAAATAAATAACAAACTTTAAATTTTAATAAATAAACACTTATTAATTAGTAATTAGTGATAATTAAATGTTGTAAATAGGAGAATGAAAACATAATCTGATAATAAACAACATACTAAAATTTCAAATTTTTAAATTCTAAGGAACTAAAGATATCTTCTTTCAAAATTGGAACTAGAAAAAATAAAAATAATAATAATAATAATAAGTATAATGACAATAACAATATGTTTCGAAATCTAAGATTTCGAACCATAATAATTTTCAGTATAACAAAAGTTTGAGCTATTTTATTTTGAGTTTAATTAGGTCACGTGATATGTTTGGCCATTGATATTGCATACAATTTTTTTTTTAAATAAAAAATCTTAAATTGAGAAATAATTGTTCTGTTAAAATTGCACAGGTCCAATTAACGTGTTTACGAATTATTTAAAAAAAATATTAATATTCTAAAGAAAAAAATAATAAAAATTTTAATTTTTTGAAAAAAAATTTTGACCACCAATACAACAAGTCAAGCTTAAGCAAAAAAAAATATCTTTAACTTTTGTTCTACTAAATATTTTCGCGAATTTTTTTTATCTTTTATGTTAGATAGGTCAATGGCATCTAACAAAATACCAAATTTCTAGTTTTAAAATTTAGCAAAAATTCAGTAAATGTGTCATAACTTTATTAAATATTAATATTTTTTAATAATTTTTTTTTAAATACGTTATTTTGTTAGTTAAATTTTGCAAAATTATTCAGTAGCAAAAAAGTTTGATCAAATTTTTATTTTGGGTGTTATCGGGTCACGTGACCTTTTTTGGTCAGTTGTATTTGAAAACAAAATTTTTTCCAAAAATTTAAAAATTTTAAATCCAAAAAAATTGTTTCGTAAGAACGGCGGGAGCCTTATTAACGCATTTGCGATTTTTTTTTATTTTAATATTTCTAGAAGTTATGACAATTTTATTAAAAATGTACGAGATTGCAAAAATGAAATATACCTATTTTACTTCTAATTTGTTTAATTATACTGAGGCATATTAAACAGTTATTGCTTCTAGAAATTCAGATAATTCTAACTTAGCAAACTTATAACCTTCTGTATTTGGTTTTTAAAGTAAAAAACTTGTAGTTTTTAATATTATTGTAAATGAATTTTTTCTGTTCTATTCCATTTTTCTCACATGTAAATTTTTATTGCCTAATTTTTATTAGTCATTGCGTTACTACATTTCACAATATCTGCATTTGGTTTCTAACAGTTTAGAACAATTATAAGGTAAATTAAACTAGATGATTACATAATATCTTGCGTTTTAACAGATGTAGTCAAGGAATTTAGTACCTCCTAGAAATAAAAAAATAATCGTAAATCGTAGCATATAGTGTTTAATATTATATTAGCAACGAAAAAAAATTAAATTTATATTCAAATTATTATGTTAATTTACCTTTCCCAAACAATGTCTAATCTGTAAACATCATTTGCCCATGGGCCACCTTTGCCATTACTACAAGACGAGGAATGCCCGTACTTCTTGTAGGTATGAACTGCGTTACGCGCCGATGCGCACCAACCACCATCTTGCACGGCAATGATGTCATACCCATGTGAAAGCGCAACGTCGGTGCACTTGTGAATAGAGTCTTCACGACTCTTATAGTTATCAGTAAGAAGGGGGTCAGAACCGTCCAACGGGGAGACTGCACGATTACTCGTATCGGCCCAACAACCAAGGTGTATAAGTTGAACTAAAACAAAAAACATTGACAAAAAACATTGACAAAAAACTAATAAAGTTATGCAGTCAACCTGTGCATATTGCATAAAGGTATAAATCTTAAATCATAATGACGTTTTGTGCAGTAATTAGATGGTTTATGGCCAAAATTTAATAGATTTAAAAAATTTAATATAAAGATAAAATTACATAATGTTGAATATAATACCTTTAGCAATGTACTTAATTTCGTACACTTGGTTTGCCCATGGTCCACCTAAACCATTTGATTTACAATCGTTGGATACGCCGTATTTTTGGTATGTACTTATTGCATTGTCCGAGCTAGCACACCAACCTCCGTTCTAAAAAAAATTGTTTAAACATTCAAGTCTTTCCGTTTACTTATTCACGTATTGCTTCTTCTTTTAATTTTTAATAGGTTTAAAAATTTAAATATAATTTAAATAAGATTTTTAACAAACTTACCTGGACTGCAAACATGCCGTTGTTATGGTTATTAGCAACCCGAGCACACTTCAGCAATGCCTTTTTTCTATTTGGGTATTCGCCATCCAATATTGGGTCTCCTTCCCGCGTTGGTATAGCTCGGTTACTTGTATCTTTCCAACAACCCAACTCATTGTAAGTTGCTAAATACAAAAAAAAACGGTTAAATTTTGCAAAAAAGGTTAAAAAACACAATATTACTTTACATATACTTACCATAGTAATACGTATAAGCGTGCGCAGCAAAAATCTGCATAGCTACAATTACGCAAACTAAGACAATTCTCATTTTAATTTTCTAAGGCGAAAAACGTACTTATTACCGACTTTAGGTGCAAATGAAAATTGACTTCGTGTTAAGGGTTTATATAGGCCTAGTTTAAGATTTATGGTTTATGGCCCTTCTTGGAAACGTTAGTCAATAAACGAAGAACTCGACATTGTTTGTGAATCTACTCAAAGTAGAATTCGAGGATCAATTTAATTAACATTTAAAACGCTTGTCAGCACGTACGCAAAAATATGCTAGCTTTGTGAAGGCGGTCGATTATGTTAAAACAAAATATGGCACTACAACTTTTTGATATAATTCTGGGTTTATTGTAATAAAAAACACTAACCAAAAAGAACATATTTTTTATTTAACAATTTTTTTCTAAATAAAGGTCAGAAAGAAAGTTTTGGAAAATATTGGTCATATTGAGTAGCCTTCTAGGCTACAAATTTTGTTGCTTATTCGTTTATCATTGGATTAAAGTTGTTTTGAAATTGGGCACATTACCTTAGAAATACATGTTATATTTTACATATTTTTGGAGTAGCGAATTTAACATATATTTAAATCATATAATTGCTAAAATATATTAAAAACAATTAACTTAAAGGAAAGCAAACAATAAGAATAAAATATTTTTAACAAGATCAAAAAAAAATAGAAGAATTTCTAGATAAAACTAATATGATAAAACATTATTCCAATTTTAAAAGTTTTTTTTTAAGTTAAAATAAATTCTTTTAGTAGTTTGAAAGTGTACTCTACTTTTTGAATATTAGTCATGTTATTTATTTGGCAGAAAGGGTTCCTGCAAAATAAGACGTTCGAAAGGGAACCTTTGTCAATATATTTAGAACTAGTCATTGTTTGCGTTGGTTTTCTTAAGTAAATTTTAACAAAGTCGTTAGTATAGTTTCTTGGAAGTAGGATCTAAAGATTTACAGACAAACACCCACGCTAAAATCTGTTGGCTTTATGAAGGTTGTTTGTTTTTTAAATTTATTAAACTACACGTTTGACCTTTTTTTTAATTATCCATTTCTACACCACCCCCCTTGAAAAATGGCTTATCATTTTTTTTAAAATGTCGACATAATTTTTTAATTAAAAGTTGTTCTAAAATTTCAATTTTTAGAAATATTACCATTCGGTAAAATGGATTTCGGTAAGGGCCTAGGCAAAAATAAGAGATATCTATACAAAAAATAATAAACTAGCGTTAACTATTTTTAAAACTTTGTTACTTGTGTGAAAATTCTCATAAATTTTAAGATGATGTTTAAAAAAAATCTAAATCAGTATTAAAGTTCTATTTGTATCATAATTTCACAGACTTGTTTTTTTTGCTCTAAAAGGCACCCTTTGTCAAAAAAATTAAAACCTGTCATGGTTTGCGTTTTGTTTTAAGTAAGTCTTAACAAAGTCGTTAAAATAGTTTCTTGGAATTAGGATATAAAGATTTACATACTGGCATGCTCGCTAAAGTATGCTAGCTTCATAGAAGCGGGTTGTTTATTTAGAAAATAAAACTGCACCTTTGACATATTTAATATAACTTAATTTATCGTTTTTAAATAGAAAAACACCAGCAATAATATTTTCTATTAACCATTTCTACACCACCTTCTGGAAATCGACCTTTCCAAGTAAAAACAAAATCGACCTAAATTTTGTGAATTTAAGTTTTTAGAAATAAATCTGTTCGGTAAAACGAATTTTAGCAATGTGCAATGTGTCTTTTAAGTCAGGTTCTAGCACGAACAGTGTAAGTTGGAAATGCGGGCAGATACGCTTATTAAGACAGATTCCTACGCATACAGCGCCACCTACCTTTTAAACTAAATTACTTTTGTGAAAATCCTTTTAAATTATGAAATCATTTTTATAAAAAAAAAAATAATTTAAATCTTAGTCTGTATTAAAGTTATGTCGACAAGCAGTATTTTACAATGAAAAGATTTTGGTAATCAAAATTTAAACAATTTATTCCAGAGTAAGGTTAAAAACAGTAACTTTAAACAATTTATTTAAAAGTAAATATAAACTTACCTTTTGGATTATTAAAACTTCGTCCAACTTGATTTAAATATTGGTCTCTTTCTACCATAAAGTTTTGTGTTGCACAGGGAATAATTATTAGATTATGAATTAATTTACATTTCTAAAAAATAATTAGTAATGTGTTAAGTTCTATAAATTGTTCTCTGTTTCTTATCTGGTATGTTTGATAGATTGTTAACAACATCTACCTACACGCTTGTATTAATTAGACAACACCCTTGTAAACGGACCTTTTATGGCCACATCAATATTCTGTATATAAAAGGAATATAAATGCATTTACAATTACTGGCCCCTTCAAATCTTATACTGTCTGCATTTCCTTTTTTATATAATATTTCATCAATTTTTTTTTATTTCCTAATCCTTCTTATGAACGCAATCAAAAAGTGTTGTTACATGTTTGGGATAAACCATTGACGCTCAAACTAATCATTTTTGTTGTATTTCTCTTTGGTTCTTAATTGTTTACCTTACTAAATCAAGTTGCCCTATTTTGTTTTGTAAAGCGAACAATTATTTTTCGTTCGACCGAACCGGACTAAGGCAAAATGCACAGTTATCGCTTTCAGCAATTAGCTTTTTGAATCTAGCTAACTTTTTATTGTTTTGTATTTAGTTTATCAAACCAAAACTTGCAATTTTGCTATTAATGTGAACAATAAAAATATTTTTTTATTTTGAAGTAAGATAAGAATAGTTTAGTAGTTTTTGATGACATTTATGTCACTGGGCGTTATCCTTTAAAGTTTCTCCTAAATTAACTTGTTTCATCTCAAACATCTGTGCTTATTAAAATGTTATTGAGCACTGGATATAAAAAACATGGTTTTTATTACTTTTTGGAAAATAAGATGGTAAACGATGCGCGTTTGCAAATAAAAATAAAAATCGCGTAGTTACTGTTGGTATGTTATATGAAGCTTATTTAACCACAAAAAGTTATATTAAGTCGATTTTAATACCATCGTTAAGAAAATTCCTTTATTAACTTGGTAGTAAAGTACTAAAGACGCTATAAAAATAACCGTTTTCATAGGAAATTGAATTAATAAACACAGAATTAAAAACCTACGCAAATGTTTGATGATATATTTATTAGATGATATAATTTATGATAATTTTCAATAGTTAGAAACTATAACAAAGTGACCTTTTTTATAGTGTAGTTTGATATAATTTGCAAAATTTAGTAAAACAGCGACATCTAATTTTTATACCGAATTACTTTTGGGAAATCCCCATAATTTCAAGCATGATTTAATAAAAAAAAACATTATTTTTTTAAGAAAAAGTTAAAAGTAAATTGGAAAGTTATCCGTGTTATTTGCACAAATTTGTTTTTGGTTCACTGCTACGCTAAAAATGTTAAGTTTACGTTTATACCTTGGACTAGGTTATCGTTCTTCGCGTTTTATTAAAACAAGGTAAAGTAAAAAACAATAAACCTGTTTTTAAATTACTACTTTTTTACATTCAGTAAAATTTAAAGTAAACCCTAACACAATTGTTGTTTTGGATATTATAACTATACATGACTTTTACTGATATATGGTGCAATTAATTACTCTACTAAAATTTTGTTTATGGAATCTTTCCCTACTTAATAACCAAACCATTTAACCAACAAAATATCAACTAAATTTTTTTTTTGTACTTACATACATTTATTATTTTTCTAGAATTACACACCATCAACATGCCAGAAGCATTGGATATGTGTTAGAAAACAAAAAACACAAACAATTTATTCAAAAAAACAAAGTTATTACTAATCTGTCATTACATCATACGAATTTTCAAACGAGGACATTGGCCTTGTCTGCAATCATTTTAAACCAAGAACAAGCATTTAATCCAAACTTGACAGAATTTGAACCCACCAATGCACTCCCAGTTACAGATAACTTAGAACCAATATCCACTGCTACAACACCAGCGCAAGAAAGTTTTGGAGATTATGGGTAATAATAAGCAAGACCAGCTGCAGGGTGTAGTGGTCAGAACACTTGGGTTCTGTACACGAGGCCTCGGGTTTGATCCTCACTGCTCTTATACCGTAGTGCCTTTTAGTAAGGTGCTCTAAATGGTATAAATTCCTGCTGAGTCATTACTTAATTAATCAGCAACTTAATTATTTATTAGCGATCTATAACCTAAAATATCCCAAACTGCCAAAAGCAAGGCTGGGTCTTGAGATTGAGTCAGGGTAATTGATGTTGCTCTATGTTAAGGCCCTGAAGTCGACTTTTCCAACAATAAATAAATACAAAAAAAATATATTGTTTTTAAGTTTTAAGAATGGGAAATATTAAATATAAATGCAACAACTTTGTTTCATTTTTAAACAACATAATTTCATTCTGTTGTATACACTGCAACCCAACTCAATTACCTTTTGTTTATACTTAAAAGATTAGGTGGACTTGACTTTTACCCACATCATTGGGTTCAGAACTTTCTAGAATTCATTCACACGGGTCTGGATGTGTCATGGATGCCGACCATTGCCATCGTGACAATTTGTATGAGATTAATTGGCGTGCCTGCTTATGCAAAAATGAGAAAGTTTATAATACGCTCAACTAACCATCAACCAGAACAGGTATAAAAAAATTTTTTAAATTAAAGCAAAATATATTTGGTTTGTGTAAAAACCAGATTACATATGATGACTCGTGTATGGTATGCAAGTTATTACAATTAGATTTACAATAGATCACCCTTGCCTTTGAATCCTTTTTTTCCAGCAAAACAAAGTGAGATTAATTTGATGGTATTTTCTTCTGTTGTATTTAGCTAAAACTACAAATTGCTGTTGCAACTGCACAAACCAAACAGGAAAAACTTAAGTTGCAAGCCGAGATGATGGATCTCTTGAGAGAAAAAGATATTAATCCGATAAAGGCACTTTCCTTTCAACTACCCACTATGATTACGTTTACATCATTCTTTTATGCTCTCAATCAAATGGTTGAGGTGTGTGTTTGTAGTAAATGTTTTTATTAATTTTGTTCAACCTTTTATTTATAATTTTCGTTGGCATAATATAAAATTATTAAAAAAATCATAATGATGAAATAATTCTGTGGATACATTTTTTAGGTTGGGTTACCCAGTTTAACTACCTCAGGAATGTTATGGTTTCAAAATCTAGCAGCTGTTGACCCTTTTTATCTCTTGCCTGTTTTATCGTGTACTTCTCTTTTCCTTCTCATGAAGTTTGGTGGTGCTACATCAGAAGTAGGGCCTGCTGCATCTAATAAAACTGTAAGAATTCCTTTTTTTAATTTTTTTTGCTTTGTATAAAAAAATTATTTTTAATTTTAAATTTTTTTTTTACAGGTTATGAAGTTTTTGCAATTTAGTCCATTTATAATCTTACCTTTTATCTTAACAAAACCAGCTGTATTTTTTGTCTTTTGGTTGACCAGTAACTCGTTTTCGTTTATTCAAATGAAAGTTTTTGCATTACCATCAGTACAAAAGTAAGTAAAATTTGCTGGAACAAATTTTTTGGTTTGCTATACAGTTACCTAATTTATGTTGTTCAGTAAAAATGTTGTGCTTTTATATATTAACATTTTTTTATTACGATATTAAATTGGAATTGAGAATAAAAATTTAAAAGAGTTAATCAGATTTTTTTTAATTTATAAAAAAATTCTTTTTAGATATTTTAAATTTCCGAAAGCGGTTGTACATTCTGCTGCAGTTCAGGAAGAAATGAAGCGAATGTCGAATCCGATCGAAAATATAAAGCGCTTACAAAAAGAACAAAAAGCAGCCATGGATGCTAGAAAAAAAGTTTTGCAACACATGCAAAAAATCGACTTCAGTAAAGACAAAACAAAAAAATAATATTTTCTAGGTTTTAATTAAATTTTTGTTTTGTGTAAAAAATACAGTTATTCTTAACTTAATAAACTAAAATAAAATTTCGTTGTTGGTATTTAAAAACATTAAACAGATTTAGGATGCATCTGGTACTGAATAAACTTAAGCAAACGATATTGTAGCTAATAATTTGTTTTAAAACTTGTTATTTTTTCCTGATTTAACTCTATTAGTTTTAAGCCAGCTTTACAAAACATACATGAGACTGCTGTTTAAATTAACAACAAACTTAGATTGCTATACAAATGCCTAATACGAAAAAAATGAGGCTGTCAGAAAATACCTGTCTAGGCTTAGTTATTAAAATTTTAAATTTGATAGTTAGTTACATTTTGCAGGTATTACACTGTCA